>NC_083718.1:45497680-46747680 GCF_028564815.1 Eubalaena glacialis | reverse complement strand
AAGTATAATTGCTTTACAATGGTGTGTTAGTTTCTGCTTTATAACAAAGTGAATCAGTTATACATATACATATGTTCCCATATCTCTTCCCTCTGTTTAATCCAGCTACTTTCTGAGGTGTCCACTTGATCAATGGGATTTTCACAAATATAGAGGGGCTAAATTGCTAAACTTAGAGTGCTATTCTTAAATTTAATCAAAAATGAAAAGGTGAAAATTTAATCTAATTATAAGATATTTTTATTTATTTACCCTGAACTATTTAATAGCAGCAATGGGATCAAATAATTTTAAAATAAACATTTATAAACTATCTGAAATTTTGAACAGCTTGGTCTTATAAAAATAAGTTAAAAAGGAATACAGAAGGTGAGTTAAACAAAACATTTAGTAAGTAAAACATGGTTATACTTAACAGTCTTTCCCATCTTACTCCCAAGGAAAAATTATTCTGGACAACATGGATCATGAGATGATTCAGGCAATGTCTTAAATGTTACTTCCATAGACAAATCTGGGGCTACTTTTAATCATTGTTACAATAAGGTCAACTGGAGATGAATGTCAGGAGGAAGGATTGCTTTCCAGAGTAATGAAAACAGAAACTCAAATCCCAGATGTTTCTGGAAAGCTAGATAAAGATCACAGATTTTGTGGTTACGAAAGTGTTGCTTAGCCTCTGGTTTTGTGCTTTGCTTGTAAAAAGAAGACATCCATGTGTTCAAACAGACAACTTCAGTAACTGGCTCCAAATCAAAAGGAAATGTTTTCATTAATATGTGTTCTCACTGAAGGCAAAGATTAGGCCATCTTCTTCGGCTATGAGAATTCTCAAGACGCCTAGAATTTCACCAGGAATGTAATGGTTTTTTAATAAATAATGACAGAGTTGATAAGGATGGCAGGTTGAGTAGAGAGATAGTTCTTGGACTTACACTTGAGGACTCCTAGATAGTTCAAGTGACTGTGCTGACTCCTCATGTTTTCTCTATTATGTGCTTTCCCCTCCTCGTGTTGAGGTTTTTGTGAGGATCATTCATCTCCACCCGGCAAAGGAATTTCAGACACCTTTAAGTCCTTAGCACAAATTAGTTCACAATTATGTCTCTAGTCCAGTGAAAGCCTAATAATGCTTGCCCATCCCTCTATCCCATCTACTCCCTTTCTATCAGAACGTATTTAATAGTTCCTACTGCCTGTTGCTCATCCTGTTAGTCATGCCTTTCTACTTTCTCACCCACTTAACATTTTCAATTTGATCTTCTACTTTCCATTATAAACTCTCTAACTCATTAAATGGGCCACAGTGGAGGAAGTTCACAGTCCTGACCTATATAACCTGCTACAGCTTTTATTACCCACTTGATTTGAATTTAAAATGTGTTCATTGAATTCTCTGGTCATTTCTTGACTTCTCTTAGATTTGGATCTGTGACGTGTTACTCCTCTTCCACCTACTTTCTTTATCTTGGCACTTCTCAGACTACCATTTACTAGCCATGTATCTTGGCAAAGCCACTGCAACCTCTGTAGCTTCATCAGTAAAATGGGGACAATAATACCATCTATCTCATAAAATTGTTTTGAGGATTAAATGAGTCAATATATGTAAAATTCTTAGAAAGTTGCTTGCTATAGAGTGCTATATAAATATTAACTACATGTAAAAATTATAAAAAATCATATATGCATACACACACATCTATGTATATATACATAGATGTGCATATGTGTGTACCTGTCTATCCTCTATCTATCCATCTACCCCTGTCTTATTTAGCCCCCTCATCTTGGATATTGGGGTTTTTTTCATTCTTTTTTCCCTTTGCATTTCAGTTTAAGAAGTTTCTACTAACATATCTTTAGACTTGCTAATTCTTTGGCCATGGCTAGCGTAAAGATGAGCCCATTAAAAGCATTCTTCATTTCAGTTATAATGTTTTTAAATTCCAGCATTTCCTTTTTATTCTTTCTTAGAGTTTCCATTTCTCTGCTTCCATTACCTATCTGATCTTGCATGTTGTCTACTTTTTCCATTAGAGCCCTTGACATGTTAATTATAGTTACCTTACATTTCCTGTCCAATAATTCCAAATTTTTGTCATATCTACATCTGGATCTGATGCTTCCTTTGTCTCTTCATACTGTATTTTTACTTGCCTTTTAGTATGCTTTGTAATTTTTTACTGAAAGCTGGACATGATTGATCAGGTAATATAGTAACTGAGGTAAACAGTCCTTTACTGTGAAGTTTTATGATAATCTGGCCAGGAATTGGGCTGTTTAATTTTTGTTGCAGCTGTAGATGTCTGAGACTTCAAATTGTTCTGGTGTTCTTGTGTTTTATTTCCCCTGTTGTTTTTGAGTTTCTCTAAAAACTCCTCCTTAGGTAATGTCTTGATGCTCTTTTAGCTGTAATCCACTATTATTATAGTAGAGCCTTATTGATGTGGTATAAGGTGTGGGGAAGGGGAAGTGTTCTGGTCTATAATCTTGTAATTCAACCTCAGTCTTTCAGTGGGCCTGTGTCCCTGGGCTGTGACCTCCAGAAGCTTTTTTTTTTTTTATCTCCCCCTCTTCCTTAGAAGAAACATGAAGGCCACAGGGAGCTGGAGTTGGGTAACTACCCTTCCCCCAGGTGGGATAAGACTCTCATAAAGTCTTTTCCCCTGCATGGTAGGCCTTGATTATGGCAAATGCTATGGGTATATTTCAAATATGGGATTGATTTTCCCCTCCCCTTGCCAGAAACACAAGAGAATTTTTCTTGGATCTTCATCATGAGCTCCTAATGGGATTCCTGTATGTAAAACCCATGAAAATATGTAAGGCCCCTACAACTGTGGCCCCCAGGAGTTTCTCATTCTCACACCAGCTTCTCATTCTCAGCCTCTAACAGTTCAGTAAAATTACCGTTAAGATATTTCTACCAGTTTATACCTCCTGTAGATTTTGCTCCAAGTATACAGATCTCAGCTGTGATCCTTTCTATTCTGTCTCCCCAGATTTCAGGATGGCAGTTTGTGCTGTGATCTCTATTCTCTAGTAGGTACAAGAAAAGACATTGATTTTTGGCTTGTTAATTTTTTACTAGTTGTAGGGACAGGAGTGACAACTTCCAAGCTATTGATGTGTCAGAACTTGGTAAATGAGAATACCATGTCAATAGAGCTTGGAGGGCTCGCTCCCTCCCCTTGTTCTCAGTTTAGTGTTTCAGTCTTTTGTGATCCCTCTTCAGTAATAATACTATAGTCAGTCCAACGCAGGTTTGCTTTTTTTTTCCCCCAGTAAGTATTTACTGAATATCTACTGCATTCCAGGCACTGTACTAGGTTATGGAGATACAGTGTGAACAAACAGGTGAGATCATCTATTTTTCCTTTCAGTTAGAATTCTTACATAGCCCTGCTCTCTACCAGCTCCTTCAGGTTAAGATCTTGCCACACTGTCACAAAAATATATCACTTGTTCCTATAATCTCCCTCCACCACAGAAGTTCCTTTCCTATAATCATTCCACACAGCCCTTGGTACGCAATTCAAAACCTACATTCTCCAAGAAAACAGAATTTTTCTATTTATACAGGCATGCCTGTTTTATTGCACTTCACTTTATTGCACTTTGCAGGTATAATGTGTTTTATAAATTGAAAGTTTGTGGCAGTCCTGTGTTGTCAGATGATGGTTAGCATTTTTTAGCAATAAGGCATTTTTTAAGTTAAGGAATGTATCTTGGTTTTTTTTTCAACATAATGCTATTGCACACTTAATAGACTACAGTATCATGGAAATATGACTTTTATGTGCACTGGAAAACCAAAAAATTTATTGTGATATTTGCTTTATTGCAGGGGTCTGGAACCAAATCCACAGTATCTCTGAAGTATACCTGTAGTGACATTTTCCCCCATTGAATTCTTACCACTTTGTGTTTATTTTAAGCACATCAGTGGGGGCAAGGTAGAGGGATGTTTGTTGATGGCTTAATAACATAATACCTTGAATTGGAAGTTACCTTTTTTTAACATCACCTATATTTCAGTTTTCACATAATTTGTAAGCAATTAGGATGCAAGAACCTGGTTGTCTTGTTCCTTGTTCATTTATCAGTTGACAGCTTTCATTAGTACAGAGGACACGATGGAGTACTACTGAAGAATTCAGTCACATGCATCACTACAACACAAAAAGACCAAAAACGAGAGCAAATACTTGATCTAGTAGGATCTATGCTGCATGCTGATGGGCATAAAAGGGTGTAGCCAACTTCTCAAACACATTTGATTTCTCCACAAGCATGAGTCTCTCATTTTTCTTTGAGAGCATGGACTTTTTCAGAAACCAAGTGTAAAAGATCTTTTTGTGCAATTCCTACTCCTTTGCCACATACAATAAGCAGTGGATGGTGAAGCTATCAGATAATATCTGAAAGTGTGGGTTGTGTTACAATCAGTCATTTCATTTGTAAGGCCATTTATGCATCTGCGCTAAACAACTTCAACTCTTTCTTGTTAAAAATAACTGCGTGTTTCATAGGCATTTCTATAAATACATCCAATTTTTACAGTGCTTCCTGTAAATAACCAATGTGGTTTCTGCACTATCCACCATGGAGACACATATGTGTCCTATACCATAGGCTTGGATTTGCCAAGAAGTGTTCTTGATGCATGTGTGGAATGCCCTTTTTCCAGAGTCAAACATCTGGTTTTGGCACCAGTTTTCAAGCCAGCTCCATGCTCAGCACAAAAATGGAATGTACTGGATTTGCTTGGGTAGAAGGTGCTCACGCAACCCACATTTCCAAATGCCAAAGCTATTGCAAAATTCATTTAAGTTGATTTTAGGTATGACATGGAATCAAGAAAAACACTCCTTGCTTGCTCTAGAGTTTTGCTAGTGCTACTATCCCATATAAATCATTGTGTTACAAGTTTCCGTGTTAAGGGGAAGACCTAGTTTACCAACAATATCAAATAAGGGCTAACCAGTAATTTCCACATCAACAATCAAGAGAATACCTACAGATTTAAAAAATTGCAGCAGCAGCTAAGTTTTAAAGTTGTTATTGTTGACCTGTGTTCAGAGGTAAACATGGAATAGGCAACATTTTGGGTTTATGCTATAATAGACAATTGTTCACACAAACCCTAACATTATTAAACCTTTGGATTATACTATATTATGGCACTGAACTTGAGTCTCTGGAGGAGAGGTTCTGTCATATTCTAGAGTCCTGCCGTATCCATTAGTGTCATCTTCTCTTTTTTCACAAATATTTATCGAGGACTAACTATATGTCAGTCACTGTAGTAAGTGCGAAGAATATAGCCATGAATAGAAGAAAGCCCTTATAAAAAATGAATAGGAGTGGGTAGAGACGATAAAAAATACATGAACAGATAAATATATAATAAAGAAGTAATGTGAATCAAAATAGAGTGAGAGGATAGTGACAGGTAGGGTGACTTCTGAGTACACCTCTGAATCAAGTGAGGGAGTGAGCCAGTCATGCAACTATCTGGTAGAAGTGTGATCTGGATGGAGAAGGGGAGAGAGTGCAGAATAAATGCCCTAAAACAGAAGCTTGTCCAACCTGTTCCAGCAGAGGCCAGGAGAGCAGTGAGGTTGCAGCAGAGTGAACAGGGGTAAAGGTGGTAATAAAAGAGGCAGCAGTGGTGAGATTCTTTTAGATCAAAGTAAGGACTTGGATTGTTCCTAAGTGTGATGGGAAGATATTGGGGGCTCCATCCCTAGAGCCTGGCAGAGCCTAGCAGAGTCAGCCTCATGGTAAATGTTTGTTGAATGAAAAAAAAGATGAAAAACTTAATTACACACTGTATTCAATTCAACAATCAACAAAGACTTTAGCAAAACAAAATGAATATGATTACAATATCTCATTCATTGCCCTAAATCCTCTGCATCTATTTTTTTTAACATCTTTATTGGAGTATAATTGCTTTACAATGGTGTGTTAGTTTCTGCTTTATAACAAAGTGAATCAGCTATACATATACATCTATTCCCATATCCCCTCCCTCTTGCTTCTCCCTCCCACCCTCCCTATCCCACCCCTCTAGGTGGACACAAAGCACCGAGCTGATCTCCCTGTGCTATGCGACTGCTTCCCACTAGCTATTTTATTTTGAATATGTTTTTGCTCCTTTTATATTTCTAGTAATTTTCCTTGTCTGAATAGTCACATTACTTATTCTATCAGCTACAACAGAAGGACGCAGATTTCATCTGTACTCCTCTGACCGATTTGCTATAGAAGAGCTTGGACTCTATTTCCATGTATATGTGCTTGACACTGTCTTGTTGTTTGAGCCCATTATTCCTTGTTGTTCTCTAGGACACAGCAAAATCTCTCTGGGGTCAAAGAGAGAGCAAGCTGTCCCCTTGCCTAAACCAGAGTGTTTGCCTGTTTCCTTCATGGAATCAAAGTTGGTTTTTGAGTTTTAATTTCATTCTGGGTCTCTGAAACAGAGCAGGTAGCCAAAACATATTTTGACATCCCTACCCAACCTAGAGGGAAAAACGTAGGCTTAGAATTTAGACAGACATAGGCTGTAGTTCTGAATCATGGCCCTGGTGTGTGGGGAGGCAGTAAGTGTGCAGGATCTGCAGTTACACACTGCTGCTTGCTTTATGTGACTTTGGGAGCACTGCTTACATGCTCTGTGCTCTAGCTTCCCTACTGGCAAAACATGGAAAATAAAAGTATTTTCTTCACAGACTTAATGTAATGATTAATGAGCTAATGCTATATATATAAAGTGCTTAGGAAATGCCTGAAATACAGTAAGCACAAAATAAATATTAGTTATTACTCTTATTATACTCACTCTGTGCCTATAGAAATTACTGTGTCTATGACCCTCATCTGAAAATAAAGAATTATTGATACCTACATTACAATAGTCTTAAGAGAAACAAAAGAAATATGTAAAATACCTAGCATAGTACCTGACACATAATGGTAATGGTAATACTGAAATTGTTATTATTTGAGGTGCTTTTTTAGAGACTGATATTCAGGACATGGTTCTTGTGGCTCCATATACAACAGTAAAGTTCTTCTGACTTATGATTTCTGCTTTTGAATATGATTAAATACTAGATTCTACAAACCTCACCATGGTCCGTTGTCCCCTTTTAATAACATATATGTTGACATGGTGACCCCCAAAACATTTGTTTGCAATTTTAAAATATCTGTTTCAATTAAAAAGCTATTACCCTCCCCAAATTGGCCATCCACAGGGGAGATGGGGTTCAGCATTACTGTATTCTCTAGCTAAGGAAATTATCAGAGATTCAGGGTCCTTCTCTGCTCCACTTGAGTTTTTGTCAGATTTGCCCTCAGGTCAGTTATCCTCATGGTTAGAAGAGGTGTCATATCTAGGCCAGGCAATGTCCAGAGGCAAAAAACATAGCTGGGAAATATATCTCAGAAGTCCCCAACAGACTTTCCTTTACATCTCATTGGCTGGAACCAGGTCATATGCCCTCTTATAAACTCAACACTAGCAAAAGGAAAGGGCCCACCTTGACTGGTTTATACCAACCAGGATTTACCTCTGAGGTAAGGGTAGGGTTATTCTCCACTGAGTTCTATGGGGAAGTTGTGAACCCCAGAACAAAACCAGGACGCTGCCCACAAAGAAGAAAGGAGAATAGGTTGCAGGGTTGACAACAATGTCTGCTATAAATAACCCGCAAACCACGCAAAACTACTTGTACTATCCTCTAAAATGCACTCATGCTTAGATCGTCTGTTTTTATGAGTTCTAAGGACTGACTGACTGCTTGGGCAGTAGCTACACTCATGTTTCTCACCCCAGACTATTACATAAGAGATGGTTTCCAAGCCTTGGATATTTTCAAAACAACCTTGTCTTTTTACATACTCAAAGACAACCAGAAGTTGCAAAAAGTCTCCCATGAACATTTCAAGAGTTCTGGGTCAGAGACTTTCTTATTGCCAGTTGAGTTGAATTTTGCCCTCAAACCAAGTTTCCACATTCCAGGATGCCAGTGGAATGTGGGATGGCCAATGTAGAAGGGAGAATTTGTTCTGAAGCTTGTCCTTTTTGTGTTTGTAGTAATACTGTTACTGCTTTAAGAGGGCAGGAAAATGCTAGCTTTGCTCCTTGTTTATTGAATACAGCCTGCCATAAACTTATTTTATTTTCCTCATAGGTGTGTTTGATTTTCATCTGTGTTGATGCCTCAAATAAATGTGTGGCAGGACCAGCTGGCAAGGATTTGATACCAACAGGAATCACTTTCTAAAAAAGTAGTTGAATGTAGGAGCAGTGAAAAAGTTAAAAATTAAACAGCAGGGAACTCTTCTTACTGAAAGTACAAACTGTACCATCAGCACTGACCATGCACTGGCCACAAGGACAGATTTAGCAAGTGAGAGAGAACCTCCAGTTGAAATTTCCATTATAGAATCTTTTACAAAAGGTGTTAACAAAGATGCTGAAGAAAACCCACCTCAAATAAGTGAGTTTGAATACTTAATAGTGAAGTATTGAGTAGTGGGTATTGATACTTAATACTTGCTTACATGGACTTAAATTCTGTAAAAGGAGAAACTCATTCTTCCTTACCTACTGTAACTTTTCTTCTGCTATCAACACTCTAGTGTCTCTAAACATCCATTATTCATTACCAAATGTAATAATCCTTTCCCTATTATCTTTCTCAACCTCTCTGTGGTATTTGATTTACTCATTCCATTTGTTAACTATTCTCCCCTCTTGGGATCCAGACTAAATATATTCAAACTAAAAATGTCAACTCTGCATTCTAAATGAAGTGCTGGAGCCAGTGGCCACCAGAAGCGAGTAGAGGGGCAGAAATAAGGGGTAATTGTTAATTTACATATAAGCATAAATAATGTGAGTCTGTCATTGTGTCCACGGTCCTAAGCGACAGACTCTGTTAGCTCAGAGGTCTAGGCAGCTGGTCTGGAGTTTTGTTGGGCTCAATCCAGAGAGAAACAAATGGATCAATGTATGGATCAAGTCACCAGAGTGAAGGGTTGGAGGAGTGAGGGAACGAACAGTGTCCACCAAACTGAGAAGGCATCTTGAGACCGAAAAACAAGGCAGGCAGCTCCATATAATCAATGGATCAGTTTATTATAGGGTAACTTACAGGGTGGGATGGATATTGGGCAGACAATGATCCAGAATCATTTGCAGCTGCACTCCACACTTCTGAGGGGCCACTGGGACAATTTTATAGTTACCTTAGTGTATGGGGGGGTAGGTGCTTGGAAACAGGATGTGCATTCCTAAATCAAGATGTACAAATGGGTAACTAGTCTAGTGAGTGCCAGGAATACATCAGGGAAGATTTTCATCATTGGAGACTAACAGGGCATATAAGCTACCTGGTCCTACTGATTATTAAGCAATATCTATTAACTACAAAGCCCCTGATGACAGAGAAGCAATTCATTGTCCAGTATATTGTCCTGGGTAGGGTCAGTGAAAGAACAGGAGAAACTGCTAGGACCCAAGATGGCACAAGTTATGCTAAAAGCCATATGTGAAGACACAAGAAGGATGAGGAAAGTAGATGAACCAGGGGAACTAGAGGGTAATCAGTAAAAATAGAGAGCTCTCCCCATGCAACACAGCTAGAAAGAGACATTGGGGAATTATGGTCATAGGCCATTTAATCATCATAATAATTAATTTTCAAGAGCCAGAGCCAGTCTGGTGTTTGAAAGAAAGAAAATCTTCCATGACAGTCCAAGAGTGTCCTTTCTGTTTATAAAATTGATAGCTCAGGTGAGTAGGAAAGATCTGAAGAGTCCTCTTCCTGGGAAGCATAACTGATGGAGGGGAACAGGCATAGGAGTTGTGCCACAGGGGTCATGGGATACTGGCCTCTCCTATTTTACTCTTCTTACCTTTCTTGAGGATTATTCATTTTCTATCTCCTGATTTATCTCACCTTCTCTCTTCTATGACATAACAGTAGGTCTTTTCCCATCTTCTCTCCTTGGCAATTTCACTCACTTGTCTGATTTCAGATCTACATCTCTGTTCCCAACCTCACACCTAAGCTCCTAAACCACTTGTCAAATACCTCCACTGAACTGTATCTAGATGTCACCAGCATCTCAAGGTGAACCCCCCTTCTTTGTCAGAGCTAAACTTCCTGATTTCCCTTTTCTTTTGTGGGTATTGCCATCTCAGACACTGTATCTTGAAACCTCACTAGTTTTGGAATATACCTTTATCCTTACTCTTCACGAGATCCTGCTAAATTCTAGACATTCTAACTTTTTCCGTTTTCCACATCCATTTCCTCCTCCATTCCCATGACCATTATCCTTATTCTGGCCCTTACTTCTCATGTAGTCTACTATTTCAGCTTCCATTTGCTTTCCTTTCCATTCTGTCCTATACAGTACTATGATATTAAATTTCCTAAAGTATATTTCTGTTCATTTCCACTACTGTTCAAAAACCTTCACTGTTTCTCCATAACCATTGCCAATACTGTAGTCCAGGCCATCATCAATTTCTCACCTGGATTACTGCAATAGACTTTTGAGAAACTATTTACCATTCCAGTTACCCTGCCTCTAATCAAGTTGGTAATATGTTGCCAGAGTGATTGTTTCTAAAATCAAGTGTGAACTCATTATTTCCCTGCTTATAGCACTTCAGTGGTTCTCTACTCCTTTAAAATTGTTTTGAAGGCCTTTCAAGATCTAGCCCCTGTTTTTATCTCTGATCTCACCTCTTGCTATCAGTTGCCAATCCCTCCACCCCTCCACCCCTCTACCCCTCTTAGGATACAAAACAAAGAATTAACTAATAGCAGATTTTCCTCTTATCAGACAGGGCAGCTCATGTGGGTAGACACCAGTTTACTTTATAGCAATTGGCTTGAGGCCACTGTGTAAACAAAGCCTGATGCTTTTTTTCCATGATGCCAGAAACCATGTTGGTTGAAAATGAAAAATTCAGTCAATCATCTGGAGGCATCCCAAATACCCAGATGTTTGGCATCATGTAGACAAAATAGTCAGATGATTCAAAAAGAAATTTTCACTCTTCCACTTAGAGTATGTTTTGGTCTCCAGTAGTTATCAAAGGGGCAAACATGCCCAAGTGACTTTCCTGAGAAAATGAGTTCCAGGTGGAATTAAAAACACCAAAAGACAAAGGAGGAGTGAGGGCCGTGGTTATTGCACTTGAAAGACTCTAAGGACAATAAAATCGTTTGAATTGTTGCAAATTGTTGTTAACAATAATCTACCTTGTTATTACCTGATGCTTCCAACTTTAACTGTGGCAATGGCTTGCTTCCATATCAAGAACTTCCACAGATACTCTGATGTGCATTAGGCATGAGTCCACATATATTACTCTAAAATGACTTGAGTGCCTTTTGTGTACAGGCCTATTTAGTTACCTGAAAGAATTAGCATTATATTAAGGGTTTTTGTGACTGAAGCTAACATTTCTGAAGGTGTACCTCAGAGCCAAGACAACTTGAAGAATGGAAGAAAAACTAATCTAATGGCATAATTAATTATATAGGTTTTTCAGTCAATTGAAGAAGAAAAATAAGCAATGATTTAATTTACCTATCAAATTAATAGTAAAACAAGAGAATGTGCTTCCATTACTCTGAGTATTGTAGGGAAGAGGCTTAAAAATTGTATCAAGTGAATTTATCTAGCCCAGAAAACACTGAAAAGTTAAATGTGAACAACCCCAAGGAAAACCAATGAAGACAGTTTAGAATTTGTGTCTGAATCTATTAAAAATAAAGTTCATTTAAAATTTAAGTTTACAAAGTCTGTTGGACATACTATAGATATTTGTTAGTGATTTAATTTTATCTAGGCAAATACACACTCATAAGGGAATCAGTTGTAACCATTTGTGACCTGGAGAACCCTTGGTTTAAAAATGGCTACTGTCTTAGATGCTCTCCAGGCAATGTGTGTGCAATTACTCAATGTTTAAATATGAAAAATTTACATTGCAAAATTTATCACCGGTTGGTTGAAGTTCATGGAGAGATTATTTTTGTCAAGCAGCAAATTGATGGGAAAATTTTCAAGGTAGGAGATTAGTGATGCACATAGTGTTGAAGATCAGCAAACATGACCAGAAGAACCTATATTATAGTTGAACAGCAATGATAATAGCAACAACAACCAAAAAAACCTCATCTCAAAGCAGAATATAATCTAAGCAGAAAAGTGGTAACTCATTATATTTTTTCTACTGTATAAATGCTTTATCTTGTTAGGTTGTGTAGTAAGTCACACTATTGTATTGTTTAAATGAAATTAATATTTATTTCTCTCATAGGAAAATTGGTTGAGCAAAAATATCTTGTGTATTCATTGCACCAATTGAATTTGTAGCAACATCAGTCATCTATCTTTTGGCATTCACCTGGCTAATAACAAAGGACCTTTCGATATTCCTTCAGCTCTAGAATTGCATAATATGATGGAGAATTGTCAGAGGTGTCTAGTCAATATATAGGAAAGAGCTAGGCTTCATGGGAACAGAATCCTTGTTTTTTAAATCATGACAGCCTTGACAGTCTTGAAGAATTTTGTAAATTCTAGGAAACAATATGTGGCTCTGCTTCTTAGAGGCTGATGAGGGTATTTTATTATTTTAGAGGGAAGGCAAAAGTTGATGACTTCCTGTGGGTATAAGTTATTCCTTGAGAATCAGGATGTAACTCAGAGCCCTGTTAATTTCCATAGATATATACATCCTGTCCACTCATGCACATGCATAGGAGTAATTAAGGTTTTGAGTGGAAAACTTTTTACCACATGGGATGAAAATATGATGTTGAGACCAAGGATATGGAATGCACACTCCAACATTTGGTTATGATTAGCCCCAGCTAGTATACGATAAAAATACATTCAAAAAAACTAGGGTACATGCTGAGCAGAAGGCTGATAGTTCTTTAAAGTTCTGTTCTATTATTAAATTTCTTCTGCTTTCATATTAAACTTCAGTTAAATAGTCTCATCGGTTCATTGGAGTAGGTTTCCATTCAAAATGAACATTTGTCAACAGATGCATTTATAAACAGCTGTGGT
This sequence comes from Eubalaena glacialis, assembly GCF_028564815.1. NCBI lineage: Eukaryota > Metazoa > Chordata > Mammalia > Artiodactyla > Balaenidae > Eubalaena > Eubalaena glacialis. The sequence goes on along the minus strand of NC_083718.1, from coordinate 46,734,558 downwards.
TTTCTTTGGGTATATACAGTGTTATTATCCAGACCATCTGGCCATTTTACTGATGGTGTTTCTTATTTGGGCTCTGTTTCTGACATAATAATTTATTGTCTTCAATCTGCTTGATTTCTTCAGAGAGAGCTTTTCCTTCTCTCACACCTCATGAACCAACACCCCTGCAAAGAAAAACCAAAAATTAAAAAAAAAGAAGTAAACTAACAAATGAAAAAGTTTACAGGGAGTGAATAGATCTTTCTAAAGGTCACAGCTTGGCCTAGTTATTTTCTTCTCTCTTTTTACTATAAAATGTAGTCTGATTAGAAAGAAAGATGAATTTAAAAACAATAATGCTACATTAATATTTTAAAAATAAATTTCTTCCAAATATAAATATTTTCTGGGATTTATTTGTTTGATTTATTGTTTCTTTAATTTTAGAAGCTTTGGCCACTTCACAAATGATTAAGAAACAACAGCTTTATTTTTCCAGGGTTTATCATGCTAGCCCATGCTTTTCTTACCAGCATTTTTAGTCAGAACAATATAATCATGGGGGAAAAAAAGAGGAGAATAAATGTGTTTGCTTTAAAATACATCCATCCATGAGCAGCATAGGAGCCTAAAAATATGCACCCTTTTCTAATTCAGGTATAAGACGTAAATTTTAAAAATTCAGAAAGGTATAAGGAAGTGGCACTTTGCATTATGTGAGCCAAATATGTAATGAGTATATTGGTAGTCAAGAAATGTAGAAAAAAATGTAATTCACATTTTTATAATTACCTTATTATAAATATATAAATTATTAACTTTGATATTAAATTCATGTATAAATTTTAGGCAAAATTATATTGGAAAGAAAAATATTGAATATGGAATAAGAATTTGTAATTTCCAAAGTAAGGACTGAGTCTATCAATGACCTAGAAAATGCAGCAGGATAGCTTGATATTGTAAAAAAAAAAAAAATGTAAATAAGAACATTTATTCTCTATAGGCAAATCATTCTCTGACATAAATCACAGTAATGTTTTCTTAGGTCAGTCTCCCAAGGCAATAGAAATAAAAGCAAAAATAAACAAATGGGACCTAATCAAATGTATAAGCTTTTGCACAGCAAAGGCAACCATAAACAAAAGAAAAAGACAACAAGCAGACTGGGAGAAAATATTTGTAAGTGATGCGACCAGCAAGGGCTTAATTTCCAAAATAAACAAACAGCTCATACAGCTCAATATCAAAAAAGCAAACAACCCAATCAAAAAAATGGGCAGAAGACTTAAATAGACATTTCTCCGAAGAAGACATACAGATGGCCAATAGGCACATGGAAAGATGCTCAAAAAGTCTACAAATAATAAATACTGAAGAGAGTGTGGAGAAAAGGAAACCATCCTGCGCTGTTGGTGGGAATGTAAATTGGTGCAGCCACTGTGGAAAACAGTACAGAGGTTCCTTAAAAAACTAAAAATAGAGTTACCATATGATCCTGCAATCCCACTCCTGGACATATATCTGGAGAAAACTCTAATTTGAAAAGATACATGCACCCCAGTGTTCATTGCAACACTATTTAAAATAGCCAAGACATGGAAGCAACCTAAATGTCCATCAAAAGACGAATGGATAAAGAAGATGTGGTGTATATATACATATATATTTATATATATATATATGTATATATATATGTGTGTGTGTGTATATATATATATATATATATATATATATATATATATATAATGGAATACTACTCAGCCATAAAAAAGAATGAAATAATGCCATTTGCAGCAACATGGATGGACTTAGAAATTATCATACTAAGTGAAGTAAGTCAGACAAAGACAAATAACATATGATATCACTTATATGTGGAATCTAAACTATGATACAAATGAGCTTATTTACAAAACAGAAACAGACTTACAGACATAGAAAACAAACTTATGGTTACCAAAGCAGAAAGGGATGGGGAGGGATAAATTAAGAGTTTGGGATTAGCAGATACAAACTACTATATGTAAAATAGATAAAGAAAAAGGTCCTACTGTATAGCACAGGAAACTATATTCAATGTTTTGTAATAACCTATAATGTAAAAGAATGTATATATAACTTGAAAAAGAATGTATATATAACTTGGACAAAACCATTTCTTAGAACTGACTGGTGTTAGACTTGTAGGCTGTTTAAGCTGTTTGAGCTGTTTAAGCTGTTTGAGCTGTTTAAGCTGTTTAAATTTTTTTCTTTTACACTAGAGAAAAATCTCTAAGAAATGGGATCACACTTATCTAAACATTTTGAGGGTGACTCCCCCCATATCCCCCCTCCCCACAGGGACCCTAGCAGATTTTATTGTGTAAGGATGACAGTCATTCCTCATGAGCATTTCTAACTAAATGGACCAACCTCACCAAAGGCAATTTAGAACATCAATGGCCATTATGGGGAACTTTTGAAATCCCCCAAATTTTACTTTTCTTAAAACTGAATTGGCAGAAGACCTAAATAGACATTTCTCCAAAGAAGACATACAGATGGCCAAAAGGCACATGAAAAGATGCTCAACATCACTAATCGTTAGGGAAATGCAAATCAAAACTACAATGAGGTGTCACCTCACACCAGTTAGAATGGGCATCATCAGAAAACCTACAAACAACAAATGCTGGAGAGGGGGTGGAGAAAAGGGAACCCTCTTGCACTGTTGGTGGGAATGTAAATTGGTACAGCCACTATGGAGAACAGTATGGAGGTTCCTTAAAAAACTAAAAATAGAACTACCATACGACCCAGCAATCCCACTACTGGGCATATACCCAGAGAAAACCAGAATTCAAAAAGACACATGCACCCCAATGTTCATTGCAGCACTATTTACAATAGCCAGGTCATGGAAGCACCCTAAATGCCCATTGACAGATGAATGGATGAAGAAGATGTAGTACATATATACAATGGAATATTACTCAGCCATAAAAAGGAACGAAATTGGGTCATTTGTAGAGACGTGGATGGATCTAGAGACTGTCATACAGAGTGAAGTAAGTCAGAAAGAGAAAAACAAATATCGTATATTAACGCATGTATGTGGAACCTAGAAAAATGGTACAGATGAACCGGTTTGCAGGGCAGAAACAGAGACACAGATGTAGAGAACAAACGTATGGACACCAAGGGGGGAAAGTGGCAGGGGGGTGGTAGTGTGATGAGTTGGGAGATTGGGATTGAAATATGTACACTAATATGTATAAAATGGATAATAAGAACCTGCTGTATAAAAAAATAAATAAAATTAAATTTAAAAAATAATAAACTGAATTGGAAAATCATAGCTTTAAAATTTCCCAAACTGAATGAAGCACCTATTTCAATTGGTATTTTGAAGTTTCCAAATGTTGTCAGGAGCTTAAAATTACCTCTCTGCAAAATAAGATTTTAAGATTAACTGAGGCAAACAAATGATTAAAGAAAGATAAAATGGCTTCTGAAACCTCACGCTCCTCTTGCCTGTCTTCTTTGTCTCAGGCTCTGCCTCTGGTGCCATCTTCATTGTTTCCTTAGATGCCACCTACACCTTCTTTGTACCCTCAGTTCCCCCATACTAATTCTCTCACCAAACTTCCCTTTTTGCCTGAAACTCTCCCCACCTCCTTTTCTTCTATCAGAACCTTGTCCTTTAAAATTAAGCTTTCTGAGGGTCCAGAGGCTAAACTCTTAATTTCTTATATTCCCTGGACTGAACTGTGAGCCACAGTCAAAGATTTTCCCAAACTAACTGAAGATCCTCACAGATTTTCTGAGGAATTGAATGTAGTCATTCAGATTTATCAACTTGGTTTCTCTGACTTACATCAGCTAATTCACATGCTTATTGGTGAAGACCAGGCCCAACACTGGATGGAAATCACTAATTGGGAAAAACCTGACAAGTTTTCTAGGATTACAACTGGCCAGCCCGACACCCTATTATATGATCAAGATCCGGGAATCACTAGGTGACTTCATCAGGCAATTCCTAGGGCTTTTCCACGGCCTGTTGATTGGAACAAAATTTAGCCTTCACACAAAAATCTGATGAACCTGTTCATGACTATTACAATCAACTTCAGATTATTTTAAAAGAAAATTCTGGTCTTCTTTGGATATTGATTTCACCCGGGTAGCTTTTAACTCTGTGTTTATTAATGCGCTAATCTGAGACCTTTCTTTTCTAGTAAAAAGGACCAAAATGGAATGGGAAACTATGTCCACTCCAGGTTTGGTTAATCTAGTAAACCAGCTCTCTCATACTCTAGATGAGCTACCTAAAAGGAAGACCGCTAAAATTCTTAATCTTCAACTCTACCAAATGAAGGCCCCTAAATGAAACCAAAACCCTCCTATTTTCTGCTATTATTGCAAAGATTCAGGACATTGGAAAAGAGGTTGTTACAAATTTAAGTGCTTCAGGTGCCTCCAGTGCTCTAACCAGCCTTTCCAACGTCCTCCCAATTCTCAACTACAGAGGCTCTTCCCAATCCTCCCTCTTAATCAGCTGGAGAAACATTTCTCCAGATTGGGGATGAATCTCTTCCAGTCCTAATTGACACTGGAGCCACACTCTCAGTGGTCAACCCCACTACCATAAAGCAGCCCCTGACTCAGAGTACTGAAACAGTTCAAATATTCCCTTTTGTTTATGCCCTTTGAGAGAGACACCTTTGTCCCTAGTTCCTCTGCCCCTGTTCATTTACTAGGTTGAGACTTCTTCGAAAAGTATCATGTCAGAGATTCTTTCTCCTAAAAATAAATAATTCTAGAATTTGACTGTAAATATCAAAACAGCCAACCTGGTGAACTAAATGACACTTTGACATCTTTTATTTGCTACATCTCTGATGATACTAGAACCGATTCTGGAAACAGTGAACATTTGTCCATATTGAATCAGGTACCACATTCCTTACAGGCAAAGTCTCCAATTGATATTGGCAAAATTCACAGCATACCTCCCATCAAGATTCAAATAGACCCCTGAAAGCATCTTCCTGGAATTAATCAATGACCTATAAGTAATGGAGCCCTTCAAGGTATAAAGCCCATAATAGAAGATTACAAGGCTCAAGGCTTTGTTATCCCTTGTACTAGTCCCTGTAATACTCCTATTTTACTGGTGAGAAAAACCTAAGGTCTTAGGGTGGAGGTTTGTCCTGGGCCTCTGAGCAATAAACAACATTTTTATCCCTCAACACCCTGTTGTTTCCAACCCTCATGTGCCACTAACATCCATTTTCACCAGAAGCAAATTCTTTATTGTAACTGATTTATGCAGTGCATTCTTTAGTATTCCAGTTGATGAAGCTAGCCAATACCTTCTGCCTTCACTTGTGAAGAAAAATCACCTGGACAGTACTGCCTCAGGATTTTACTGAGAGTTCTTATTTCTCACAAATCCTGAAGGCTGATCTCATGATGTAAAGTTCCCTACTTTGTCATAATATATGGATCGTTTGCTTCTTTGCTCTCCTTCTCAAGCCTCCTCATAGGAAGACAGCATCCACTTGCTAAAACTTTTAGAAATATAGGGTCACCACAGAAAAATAGGAGTTTCCTCAAACACAGCTTCAGTATTTAGGGCATCTGATATTAGACCAAGGGCTACATCTATATTCATATAGGCTTCATGGTGTTCTAAGTTTCCCAAAACCCAAAACTAAGCATCAACTGTGAGGTTTTCTCAAGCTAGCTGGATATTGCCAGCATTGGATTCCAAATTTCTCTCTTATGGCCAAAGTTTTGTATGTTTGACTAAAGAACAACGACCCCAACACAATTTTATGGGAAGAACTGGACGACACAGCTTTTAATAAGGCCTTAAAGAAGACTTTGATAAACCCACCTACCCTTGGGCATCGCAATGATTGGATTCTCTTTTTCCTTTTTGTATATAAAAAAGAAGGGAATGCCCTTGGGGTACTCATCCAAAACATTGGAACCACCGTTGACCCATAGGTTATTACAGCCAGCAACTAGATCCCCCTTGCCTTAGAGCCATTACTGTCACTGACCTTTTGGTTAAGACCATCAAGAAAATCTTTGTGGGATCCTCTTTAACCATTTTTGTACCTCATGAAATAAAAGCCCTCCTGAATTCTCATCCCATTCGTCATTTCTCAGTCAGCCACCTCACATCCTATGAAGTTCTTTTGTTAACTGCTCTTCACATAACTTTTTTATGTTGTAATAGACTTAAACCTGCTACCCTTCCCCCCTCCATCTCCAATGAAGTCCCTCATGACTGCTTAAGGCTGACAGATCACCTCCTGACTCCTCATAATGATCTGTAGGAAATAGCTTTGGGTAACGCTGACCTCTTATGTTTCATTTCCCAATCTGTGCACTTTCCCTCCAACATGAGACACTACACACAGGAGAGGTCCTTTCTGATGTGGAGGTACAAAAAACAACTGCAACTAGAAAACCTGACTCTTGATCAGTGATGCTTTCAGAGAAAGATCTTGATCAAAAGGGGAAAATGTAAAATATTAATAAGCAGAAACCTCCCTTACATAGAATTGAGAAAACAGAAGGGCAATCTCTCACACTCTTTGATGATAGCAGAGCCCAACGGGAAGTAGAAAGACTCTTCTTCTTTCTTGGCAGACACTCAGCCAATGAGAGACTGTCACAACTCAGTCAATAGAAAACCAGTATACTTCAAACTCTTAATTCCTCCAATGGACTCTTTGTTTACTATACCCCTTCCTATTATCTTTTCTCCTCTTTAAAAGATTTATCCACTCCTGTCTGCAGAAGGAATGGCACATGACTCTTCATGGCTGCAGACCCCAAATTGCAATTCTTTGCTCATTCTGAATAAACCCTTTCTTGCTGGAGAAATAACTGGCAGTCTATTTGTTATAGGTAAACAAAGCAAAAAGGAAACTATAATAAAATTATAAGATAATTGGGTATATAAGGATAATAAGGATTAATTAATTAATTTTGTTAGATGCAGTAATAGCATTGTGATTATATATTTTTTAAAAGTCCATACTTTTTTTAATTAAAAACAATAATAAAAAAATAAAAATAAAAAAATCCCACAAGGACTCAGAGGCAAAATATTTACAAATCAATTTTCACTGCAAAGTAAAGGAGCTGTTACAGTGGAGGATTACTGGACTGAATGTCAATATTATGACATAGTATGAGTGTGTTTCGTGTTTGGTAATTGCAATCATTGTTGCTTTTGTTGTGGTCATCCGTTTACAATGCTTGGTGTCAGTTTATTTATCTCTTGTAAAAATAAATACAGTGTGTGTGTGTGTGAAAAAAAAATTTTTTTAAGTCCATATTTTTTAGAGATGCATACTGAAGTATTTAGAGATAAAATAATATGGTGTCTAAGATTTTCTTTAATTTGTGGTGGGGAAGAGATAAAAGAAGATTGGCCATAAGTTGATACTATTCTCTCTACTTTTATATATGGAAGACATTCTCTATAATAAAATGTTTTATAAAAAAGAAATGATTAGTCATATAAGAGAAATACTGTTATACCATATGCTCTTCAACACAGAGTATTTTTTTAATAAAGTAATAATTTAATATACAGTTAGATTGTATTCTATCAAAACAGTATTACATTGTAATTTTAATGACCTTGTAGGAAGAGAATTTGCTCCCTTCCTTAGAAAACCAGTACATGACTTGTCTTCTATGTGCACCACAATGGTTCAACAAGTAAGGCAAATGCCATGAATATGAAAGCTGCAGTTTGCAATATATCACATCTAGAACCTAGGGAAGATGAATTAGACAAAAGTGGTAGTCATTCAACTACACAATCCTGACAAGTTGGTTTGCAGCAACAGAACTGTCCATTTAAGTTTCTTTTTTTGTTTTTTTTTCTTTAAAAAAATTTTTTTAACATCTTTATTGGAATATAATTGCTTTACAATGGTGTGTTAGTTTCTGCTTTATAACAAAGTGAATCAGCTATACATATACATATATCCCCATATCTCTTCCCTCTTGTGTCTCCCACCCTCCCTATCCCACCCCTCTAGGTGTTCACAAAGCACTGAGCTGATCTCCCTGTGCTATGTGGCTGCTTCCCACTAGCTATCGGTTTTACATTTGGTAATGTATATATGTCCATGCCACTCTCTCACTTAGGTTCCATGTTGTCTTCAGTCTTTTCATTGTGTTTTGCATGAAATCCATCACAGAATGAGAACTTTGGACCTCCAACAATGTTAGTACAAAGCTTTATCTCCCAAATCCTCCATGTCAAAAGCATGTATTATGTTTGGGTTGTCTTTCTGGATGTGAAGGTTTACCATAGATTTGCTGTGATGATATTTAACATAAAATCTTTTGTAAGTTAGATAACCAACTGCAGCTGTCCCAGCAGCAATGGTCACTGCTGCAATCCATTTTACATGGAAATAATGACAAATTCTAAAAATGTAAAAAAAAAATAATTGTTTTGTTATTGATGTAAAAAAATTAATAGAAAGTTAACAAAAAGTAAAGTGACATGGAACCAATAGTAATTTAATTATCTTCTATTCAAACAATAAATCTTAAATGGAAGAAAAACTTTTTTCTCACTAAAGCTATAACTCTGTACATAACTGAATCATTCTTGTCAGGTAAGGCTCTCTCCTGATATAAGAGGAAATCATGAGCTGAGGAAATGATCTGAAAACTTTTTAAATGTCTCCAGGATGTTTCCATCTAGACTCTTTGTGACATTGTGATTTATAATACAGAATATTTATGTAGTCTTTTCCCATTTCTGGCACAGAACTCCTAAAACCTTTGGAATTTGCAAGTGATGAGAGCAATCAAGGTGTGTTATGTTAATGAGGTGACTTTTGCGAAGCACCTCAGGATGGGTGCCAGTTGCCAGGAGGAAAAAGCTTGTGATTAGAGGGCTGGAACTTTCAGTCCCACGTCCTGATCTCCGGGGAGAGGAGAAGGGGTGAAGATCAAGTTCAGTCACAAATGGATGATGATCTAATCAATTTTGTCTGTGTAATGAAGCCTCTACAAAAATCCAAAAGGGAGGGGTTCAGAGAGCTTCTGGGTTGATGAACATGTGGAGATTTGGGAAGAGTGGTGCACTCAGAGAGAGCATGGAAGCTCTGTGTCCTTTCCCAGTACTTTGCCTTATGCATCATGTCCATCTGGCTGTTCCCAAGTTATACCCTTTTATAATAAACCAGTAATCTAGTGAGTCAATTGGTTTCTTGAGTCCTGTAAACCACTGTAGCAAATTAATTGAACCCAAAGAGGGGCTGTGGGAACCTTTGGTTTATAGCTGGTGGGTCAGAAGCATAGGTGATAGCCTGGGCTTTCAAGTGGCATCTGAAGTAGAGGGCAGGCTTGTGGGACTGAGCCCTTAACCTGGCAGAACCTCCAGGTAGATAGTGTCAGAATGGAGTTGAATTGTAGGTCTCCCAGGTGCTGTCAGAGAAATCTCGGTGGTGTGGGGAACACCCCTGATCAGAACTGGAGTGAGAATCATTTCTCCTTAAAGCTCGTTTCTAATGCTCCTATTCTATCAATGACACCATCATTCTCTTAGTCCCACACACTTCAAATTGTGCTATAATTTTTCATCCTTTCTTTCTTTCATTGCAGTTGCAGTCAGTTAACAAGTCTTGATGAATCTTGTTTGTCAATGTGTCATGTATTGCCTTCTCCCAACTTTAATTTCCAAACCTTACATCTGAGTCCTGCTTAATAGCTGAATTTTTGGTCTGATTAATATAGAGAGGATTAAAGCCATACTTGTTCAAATGGAATATCATACCTCCTATAATGCAGCTTGAGATTACATTAGCATCTTTTTTTCCCTCAACTATATACACTATTGACTCATATCAAATGCATTTTAAATTAAACTCAAAATTTTTTACATATTACATCCAAATCATATCTTCCTAGCAAGTATTGGTGCAGTACATTTCTTTTCCTTATCTAAATATAAGAATAATGTTTATCCAGTAAACATAATTTATTCTTGCTGAACCTATCAAACTGTACTTTGAGATCATCTGGGATTCTGATACTATCATCCATTATTTTTGTTATCCCTCCTACTTTTTCTTTGCTAATTATGATAATGTCTTCATAGTTCTTTCTTCCATGTATTGATAAAAGTATCAATTCATTCATTTATTCAATGACTATTAATTGAGCATCTAATAAATGCAAGCACTTATTCTAGGTGCTGGAGATGAAGCTTATATTCTAGGGCAGTGGTTTTCCAAATTTAGCATACATCAGAATAACCGGGAGGGCTTCTTAAGATACAGATTATTTTAATGGTCTCCAACCCCAAAGTTTCTGACTTAATAGGTCTGGTGTATGTGTGGCATGGGAGAGATTTTGCATTTCTAACAAGTTCCTAGATGGTGCTGATGCTGCTGTCCAGGGCCCACACTTTGAGAATCACTCTTATAAGGAGAGACACACATTTAAATGCTAAGGACTTAATTATATGCAAATATGAGTTCACAGGACTGAGGCTAGATCCTTGCCTATAGAATACTCCAAGATTTATTTTATTTTATATGTTGCTTGTAAATATAACAAAACAATAGGTTGACAATTAATTATGGTAAAAGAGATTATCCAATATTTGGGGGATGAGTAAAGAGCATAGTAGTAGAAAATCAAGCTGCTCTTTTATAAATTACTCAGTTAATTCAATTGAAATAAAATATTTAATATCATACTCAGAGTCCGTTTTTAAAATAGTTACTATTACATTATATTAAATAATATTCTCCCAGGTATTTTGTTCAGAAACTAGTAAATTTCTAACGTTCTATTAATATAACTATGAATGAATGAATAAATGATGATCACAATGTTAAGAGATTTTTCAGGTAAGTGATCCATAAATAAGTGGCAGAATCTGGACTTGAACTCAGATCTCCAAAGGGGAACAGAGTCAACAGTATATTTAGAGCAGTAAAAGCTTATTTCTAAGTCAATGTCAATCCCAGATAAATATATGAGTTGTCTAAAGTTTGAGCACTTATTTTCATGTGTGATTATGCTTAGGCATCTTGTGAGATTTGGACAATGATTTGTCTGAATCTCTTGGGAATCTCCCCTAATCACAGATCCTTAACTCTTTCCTGGAAGAAAGCCAAAGAATTGTACAAACTATACTGTTAACAGCTGTGATCTGGCAGACTGACTTTAAGGAAAATTCAAGGGCTGGGACCTATTTGCCTATTGAATGTATTTCCCCTCTGAATGTATTGAACCATCCAGACACTTTAAATTGTCTCAGTTAGTGGTGTAAAATACTCAACATAAAATCGATTGCAGTTCACTTTAGTCTAAATAATATAAAATATGAAGCCTCATGGGACCTGTTTGCCCCAGTTGAAATGTGTGCCGAATGCCCAGCTGGAATAGGGCATTGAAGAGATGGATCGTGACTTTCAAAGGTTGTAATACAGGGCTCTTCCTATAGCCTGTATCCAGGTGCCCTGATTCCAAAGTGATAACTACACCATAGACCCACTACAATGGTTTGTTTGAGCCATCCCTTGTGCTGTTCTGGGAATAAATCTAATAATGTATAAATCATGCTTACTACTGAACTAAAACCTGCCTACACACTGTCAACATTTTTAGCATTTAAAAGCTCATCAGATGGATAGTTCAGCTCTCAAACACCCAAATGGTTTAGCTTTCATTGTGTCAATGACTCCAAACTTTTTGAGGTAGAAATATCATGTTTGTGTTTGTTTTAGTCTTTGCCTATTTTGAGTCCACGAATAGCTCCTACTCTATTATTTTATAGGTATTTACCTACCATGTTAGTCATTAATTTCCACAAGGATGGAGGCTTCATATTTTATATTATTTAAATTAAAGTGAACTGCAATCGATTTTATGTTGAGAATTTTACACCACTAACTGAGACAATTTAAAGTGTCTGGATGGTTCAATACATTCAGAGGGGAAAGTAATGGTTTATATGCACAGTGACAAAGCAGGCTGCTATGGACTGAATTATGTTCCTTCTAAATTCATATGTTGAAGTCCTATCCCCAATATGGTGGTATTTGGAGATGGGGTCTTTGGAAGATAATTAGGTTTAGAGAAGTTCATGAGGCAGTAGGGGGGTGGTCCTCATGATGAGATTAATCCTTTTATAAATGGAGACACCAAAGGGTTTCCTCTTTCCCTCTCCTCGTCAAGTGAGGACACAGCAAGAAGATGGCTGTTGGGCTTCCCTGGTGGCGCAGTGGTTGAGAATCTGCCTGCCAATGCAGGGGACACGGGTTCGAGCCCTGGTCTGGGAAGATCCCACATGCCGCGGAGCAACTGGGCCCATGAGCCACAATTACTGAGCCTGCGTGTCTGGAGCCTGTGCTCCGCAACAAGAGAGGCCGCGATAGTGAGAGGCCCGCGCACCGCGATGAAGAGTGGCACCCACTCTCCACAACTAGAGAAAGCCCACGCACAGAAACGAAGACCCAACACAGCCAAAAATAAATAAATAAATAAATAAATAAATAAATAAATAAAGTGTAAAATTTATTTTAAAAAAAAAAAAAAAAAAAAAAAAGAAGATGGATGTCTACAAGCCAGAAAGGGAGCTCTCACTAAAACCTGACCAAGCTGGCACCTCGATCATAGGCTTCTAGCCTCCGGAACTATGAGAATTCAAACTTCTGTTGTTTAAGCCACCCAGTCTGTGATATTTTGTTATGGCAGCCCAAGTTGACTAAGACACACAGTGTTTTAAATGAAACTTTTAAATGAATTAAACCATCTCCACTAATGACACTCAGAATTAGTCTGCAAATGAAACAGACTTAGTTGGAGTTTTTAAAGACTAATTGTACTGGAACTTTGAACATTACAAAGACATGACCTGATTGTTAATTTTCATTGTATATTATTGAAGATATAACCTGTTAGAAAATAACAAGATGACTCTTAAATGACTTTTGATGCAGTGTACAAACTCATCAGCTATGAAAAAAACAGTGGAAAAATATGCCTTTCTCCTTTCTTTTGCAAGAATATCATTGACATTCAGAACAATGCCCAGAATCATAACTAATTAACTTGAACATGCCATTCCTGGGGTATATAATTTGAAATGTCACATGCACCCTCTTGAACTACAACTGAATCTTAATAGAACATGATAGCAGGCTAAGTTGTATAAAAGATTTTGAGGGCTGAAGAGGATACTGATTGGTAGAGAACCAAACAAAGCCATCCTCTGAGTCAGTCAGATGTTCAGATTTCCAGTAAAGGTCCCACAAACAACTACCTCAAGTTCATTGACAGTCAACTGCCAAAACAACAGCTTCTCTGTTTTCCAAAGCAGTACATGTATACGATCCATAAACAAACTGTCAAGGACCTTGTACATCTGGACAACACAGTTGCAAGGTTAATTTTGGTTGGAAGAAAACTGTGCCCCTGGTTTTAATTTGGATGGAATTTTGATGAGGGAAAGAATCCTATTGTGGGCATTTCTGATGTTTCTATGCTATGAGCTGCCAAACATAGAAGATTCTGGTAAATAAAACTAGCACTTTGAGTGAAGTCAAGGAGTGTCTGAAGGCTTTGTCTCATGGACCAGCAACCTGGGCATTCATTATCATATTATAGGCTTGGAATTTCAAGATTCATACTATCAAAATAGCACTAAATAGTGAATAGTGAAAACCACTAAACAGTTTCTCGTGTCTCACAGGACTATGGTGAGTTTCCCACTCTTAGAAAGGGGCACCAATCATCATCAAAATGGTCAAGGTCCTCTTATACCTTTACTTACTCAGAGCATTTGGAGTTGTCTACCCAATCCTTCTCTTATTTCCGATATTACTGAGGTCCATATAAATCCAGTGTTTCTAGGCAGTAATATCAGAGAACCAAGTATCTCTTTTCATCCCAATCTTTTTTTAAAATAAGCATATTTGTAATGACAGGACTCATTGGAGAATCTTTGTAAGCACAGGTAAGGAAGAGTGAATAACTTTCATGATGTTGCATAAGGGAACCTATACAAAAGTCAGATTCTTTTTATCATGCTCTCAATCTTTCCTACTTCTCCCCTGAGTAGGACATGGTCAGCTGCATCATACAGCTGCCTTCTGTTCTGTTGTCACAATGGACTCTTGATAGTTTCCATCTGCGGTTAGGACCACCTCTGAAGTCTACTCAGTTCAGATTACCACTAGAGGAAGAGTCTGAGGAGCATTCAACACTCAACTATCAGGTGTCACCCCTGAACACCTGTCTTAGGAGCTTTCATCACCATTCTGACAGAAGTGGCCTTCCACTTGCATGTGACTAGGCTAAAATGTTTTAATAACCTGGGCTTAAGATGTTGGCTTTTTAAATTTAAGAAAAGCCAACATACAAAATTTAAAATTATAAATAGATGCATTTGAGAAACTATTCATTTTTATGAGTTGAAAATTTGGCCAAAGGATTATCACAGTTACCCTAGATAATGACAGTTCCCAGTATTAAATGTACTAGTATATAGAACTTGTTTTACCTGCAACTGCACAGGAACCCAAAAATATCATTTTTGTGTCAGTATTTCATACACTCCACGTATTGATTCATATTATCTTAATAACAATTTTATAAACAATATAGAACAAGAATGGTGTCAATTTTGTAGTTGTAGAACCTGAGAGAAATTAAATAAGTATAAGGTCACATGGATTGGGAATTAAAATCAAAATTCAGATTTCAATTTCAAGCCCCATGTGCTTTCTGCACTACAGCGTCTACCTCTGAACCTTTGCACCTAATAGAAACATTCAGGTAGATTAACACATGGTATCTACTGCTATTTAAAGATTAAGGATCAGGAATCTGAAGTATTAAGGATTATGCATATTAATTTATAATCAACAGTAGTGGTGCATCTGTGAGATACATATTTTTTCAACATCGTCATAACTGTTTTTTGACCTCTACATGTCTTCACTATACTTTAAGCACAGGGGCTGGCTCCATCCCCATATAGGAAATATAATAGCCTATAGATTTTATGGTGAATCAGGAGGCAAAATTTGCTGTTAATCTCATATCAACCTGCCACTCATTTCTGATAACTGGGCTTCTTAATAAATTCCATTCCTAACCCATGTTCCAAATCTCTTCCCTCTTGCCTCAGTTTCTGTCTTAATTCAATGCCAGGCACTTTGGTTCCTTTGGTTTGAAGGATTTTTCCTGTCCTGATAGGTCTTATTGCTTCAAACAGCACTCATCACCCCATGCCCAAGAACTTTCACTCTTGTAGCAACACTTTCTCAATACTGACGTTAGTCTGCCTTCTGGGATCAGGAGGGCTGCCTGGTGGAGATACCATGGACTTTGAAGTCTGACCGTGATGGGTCTGAAACACTCATTCTTCACTTTTAGCCATTAACTTTAATCTCTGCAACTACTCCATGAAGTCATTTTTTCAATTCCCATTTTATAAATTATAAAACCAAGGCAAGTCACTTAACCTCCTGAAGTCTCAGCTTCAAAATTCATAAAATGCGACCATTACTATTATTACTTAACCAGGGCCTCTCTGATATTGACCAGAAATTGAACTGCCCTCCATCATTGCTTTTCTGGCTTTGTGGATTCCCTACAGACCCTGAAGTATGTGTCAAGGCTCCAGGTCCCCTTTCTTCCTGGTCAGCTCTATTTTATGACAATCTGGGCTTCCAAATACCCCAGGAACAAATACAAATTGACAAAGCAAAGTACTGAAATTTAGATGAACACTTCTTGTTGTGAGTTTAAGACAGCAAGCAGATGTCATATACTGTGAAATCTGAAACTATCTGAACTACTCAGTTCAGTTCAGATTTCTATGTATCATTGTCCCCCTTTGTACTTGGAACAGTCACATATTCACTTTATCTTGTCTTGTTTTCCCTTCATAATACTAATCCATCTTTGCTCTCTGGTATTATGCTGTAGATCTGTTTGCTTATTGTCAGGTTACTCCTCATGAACAAGGCCTCGTCTTCATGCAAGGAAGGTTGACTATGTTGTTCATGTCTTTTTCTCTAGCACATAGAGGAGTGCTTGGCACACAATAGTTCCTCAATAATATTTGTTAATAAGAAAGCAAAAAAGGAAGGAAGGAGGACAAGGAAAGAAGGAAGGGAATAAGGGAGGGAGGGAGGAAGGAAGGAAGGGAAGGAGGAAGAAGCATACTTGGGGTAAGGTTGGAAAGATAAAAATTTTAATACTTTTGATAATAATATCTAAGACTTATTGAGTGCTTACTCTATGTCCTGTCCTAAGAAATTGATGTGTGTTAATCTACTAGTGCAAATACATATTAAGAGGTAGGTAAGATTGGGAAACTGGGACAAAGAGGTTAAATAACTCGTTCATGGCCACAAAGCTCGTAATAGTGGAGTTAGGCTTCAAACCCAGGAAATTTAAGTCCAGATTCTATGCTCTTAATCTCCATGACGTATTGCTTTTTTTTAGAGTGTATAATTGATTCATGGAATAAAAAAATAAGGCTGAACATTTACTGCTCTTAAAGCAAGTGACTTAAAGAAGGGGCTCTAAGAAGGTTCTCAGTAATTGGTATTAAATTGTGTAAACTCAAAAACAAATCCTTCTTACTTAGGCAAGTTTACAGCGAACCATTGAGATAAGAGAACTTGGAGAGAGAGAAGGACCAGACTGGATCACACATTTCTTGTCCAGACCCAGTACAGATTAATAAATCACAAACAATTCAGAGAACATCTTCATGCAATTCCAAAGGTATTTCAAGGAACCTTCCCATCTGGAATCTGTGCTGATTCTTTTCATATTGTATTTCCCTAAGGATGACTCACAGGAAATTGAGGTTTCAGAAATATGTTGTGTTTTTTATGGCATTTCTCTACCTTCACTGCAGAAGTTTTAAAGATAAGTGATTTTGTGGTTGTGTTTTTTCCCATTAAGTTTAAAGAAAGAAACTCACTACTTTTCAACTATTTTTTATAATTTCTCTAATCATAATAGCATTATGCTTATGTGACAATTGTGATGATAGTGATGAAAATCCTGCTGACTGTGGTACAAATATTCCAGTAAGTGAGGGTATGAAGAGGGTGAAAAAAAAAAACCCTGGATAATATATAAAATTGCAGCCAAAAAATAGTTGTTGGATAACCACTATGGGTATTGAGCTATGCTACATATCATGAGGGGTATGACAATATATGGCCTCATCCCTGCCTCAAAGAATACAGTCTGTTGGAAGTGTCAGAGGTAGACCAAATGTCTCCAGCAGGGGATGAAGGCAGTGTGAAATAGACACAAAATACAATGATCACACATTTACTGGCATATGATTAATTCCACCTGGAGGATCCTTAGAACCTTGTGGAAGGGTGGTATTTGAAATAGGTCTTGAGAGATTGTAGAATTTCTTTAAAAACACCACGAAGAGTAAGGAAGAAATTCGTAAAGGTGGAGATGGCAGAGGATGTTGTGGGGAGAAAGCAGCCAGCTCAGTGGTCTTTCTTCCTTCTTTTCTCCCTCCCTCCCTCCCTTCTTTCCTTCCTTTCTTTCTTCCTTCCAACAGCTATCCACCACTAAATAGGTAATAGTCCAGAGTAGAGGTTCACAAATCCTCCCCCAGTATGAGGGGCAATGCCTGATGCATGTGATACTTGATAAATATTATTGAAAAAAATTGGGTATATTGTGTACAAATGGGAGCTCAGATAGGCAAACAATTCTAATTTGCAGATTAGGGAAACAATTTTGTGCTATATCACTTATTACATGGAAGTCAATTTTAAAAATTTATGAGTGTCTATATGAACCACACATTGTATAACTTCAGGAGAGGTAAAAGAATGAACAAAAATTCAAAGAGTAAAGTTAGTTTTCTGACTATCTCTTAATAGACTCTGAGACATCTAGAATGAGAACCATATCTTTATTCATTTAATACGTATTTTATTTGATACCTACGATGTGTCAGCTGCTGTGTTAAGTATTGTGGTACAAAAATGAAAGATATGGTCCCTGCCAATGCTGTGCTTACAATTGATGGGGGAGAAAGATAGCAAATACAAGGCATATGCTGCTGATGATTTTTAGATAATATCTACTGCCAGGCACTATGATGGGCAGTGAGGGCTAATGCATTATTTATTTGGTGCACCCACCCTCTTGGGCAGATATTATCTCCATTTTACAGTTGAGGATTTAAAGCTTAGATAGGATAAGTAACTTGCCCGAGGCTTCATAGTTGTTGTAAGTGTTAGAGCTGAGATTAAAATGTTCAGACTCCAGAACCTGTGCTGTTATCTGTTTATTACACAACTTTAGGGGTTGGCAGTACAGTTGACCCTTGAACAATGTGGGGATTAATTCACATATAATTTATAGTCGGCCTCAGTAACTGGGGCTCCTCCACATCTATGGATTTAACCAAGTACGGATTGTGTAGTACAGTAGTATTTACGATTGGAAAATATCCACGTATAAGTGGACCCGCACAGTTCAAACCCACGTTGTTCCAGGGTCAACTATAGTCACTTCCCAAATTGGTGTCTATGTTGAGTCTTAGAAAATGATTTTGGATTTGTAAGGAAGAGAAGTGGTGGGGAGAACATTAGAGGCAAGAAAGCAAGTATTTATTAAGACTAGGGCACGTGGTATATTATGAGAAAGGTGTTGAACATGTGGTTAGAGAAATAGAAACGAGACAGTTTATAAGAAGCACTGGATACTTGGGCAGTAGCTCCCCTTGACTGAACATTAGAATCAGCTGGGGAATTTTTGAAACATATCAAAGCCTGGACACCTGTCCAGACCAGTTTAAATGAAGCCTTTAGAGGTAGGGGTCAGGCATCTGTATTTTTAAAAGTTCCTCTGGTGATCCTAGCACAGTTTTGGGTGAAAACCACCAAGCTGAAGGAAACATTGAGGGACTTTACGCAGGGAAGTGGGGTAGATGGATTAGGGCAGAGGCAGGGAAGTGAGTTAGAAGGGGGTATTGAGTAATGATGATCATCTAAATAACGTTAGGGGCAAAACGAAAGAAAGTGAGGGAAGGTATGTGAGAGAGAATGATTAGGGAGGAAGTAGAATACACAGATTTTGTTATCCTTCTGGATGCTCAGGCTGGAAAAGATGGGGAATGACTTCAGTTTCTAGCTTGGGTGACGATATAGAAGCTAATGCCATTTATTGAGGCAAATACAGGAGGAAGGGCAGGTTTGGGAAAGATACAGTGAAGCCAAAAGGCTGTGAATGAGGTTTGATAGAAGTCAGAGAAGCCTTAGAAAAACCAGGGGACAGTCATACCACAAAAGTCAGGAGGAGAGGAGCAAGTTGTCAGTAGTACCAAATGCCTCTGGAATAGGGAGCCACGTGATTTATCTACCTTCTAAACAGATCCCTGCTTTGGATTTATAAAGCCAATGGACATAAGAGCAGAACTAGAAGAATCCAGTGTCAGTTATGTCATTGTCCTCAGCTCCAGACTCACCCTTCTCTACTCTGCTTTGTGATGCCAGGGCTGAACTCTGCAAACCACACTGGCTTTGCCAGCTGCTCCCTATTAAACCCTGCCAAGAAGGGGTGCTAGTGGGAGACTGCAAGGCTGCAGGAGGAACAAGCAACACTCTTTATTGCTCCTGAGGGCAGTAGCTATGAACATCACTTCAGACTTGTTTTTTTCAGCCCGTAGCAAGTTTCTTTCTTTCCCGTGGCAGCAACTGAAACCAATTCGTAGTTTTTCTTACACTTGCAGAAGCAGCTTCATCATGTCCTCCATCCAGAAACACCAGCAAGAACTGTCTGATGCACCTCCCCTCCAGAGACCTGGCTCCCAAGCCCACAGGTCCCTTTCTCTGAGCTCAGGTACACCAGCTCTAGCTGAACAACATCTCCTCAAATGTCTGCATTTCAGCTCCACAGAGCCCCTATCTAAGTTTTAAGTTTTAATAATTCCAACCTCTTCTCATTGCCACCACCTCAGCCCTAAGGGTGGCAGCTACTTTCTGCAGCTGGTGTCTTAGATATCTTAGCATTACACTGTGATGCTTTTCTTTATCTATTTAAGAACTTTATAACTAGTTAATCATTATTTATATTAAAATTTTTGTTCAAATAGGTAGTGTCGTGTCCATTTTGAAACTGAGCCCTTACTTACTTACACAGAAATTACTAGTTCCAGGGGTCATTTTATGACACAGATCTTCAAAGTTATTTTGGGATTAGTTTGGTCATGTTCTTGAGCTCCTTGCCAATGGGAAATGAGATTCTAATAACCCGTGGCAAGTAGTCTCATTACAATTAATCAAGTTACTACTTACAATCAACCGTTATGAAGTATTTACTGAATCAAGGGTCTTAGGGACTCAAGTGCTTACTGCACTTGACTGTTGTGGGAATAAGGATGCCTATAAAGACTGTGATATGGGTTGGGTTTTCATGAGTGCATTGGAATGCTTATAGAATGGAAATGACAAATACACATCTTTAAATTTCCAGTTCAAGTCATGGTCTCATGTAGAGAACCATGAAGCTTCCATGCCTACCCTAAATGAGTCTCTCTCTCTCTCTCTCTCTTTTTTTTTTTTTTGTAGGCACAGCACCACTATTTCAAAAAGCTAAACTCAAAATATTGTGTGTTGCAGAATTACAATATGTGTTGAATTCACAGCCTCACCAAATGTATCACAAGAAAGTTGGGGCCTTTAGGAAGAAGAAGGGCTCAGATATTTGAAATGGACACACCAAGTTAAAGGCAGATGAAGCTGAGAGTCTTAGACCCAAGTCACTATGAGTATCCCTTGTCAGTAGGAGCTGATTGCCTATC
The DNA here is from genome assembly GCF_028564815.1 of Eubalaena glacialis. Taxonomy (NCBI): domain Eukaryota; kingdom Metazoa; phylum Chordata; class Mammalia; order Artiodactyla; family Balaenidae; genus Eubalaena; species Eubalaena glacialis. The sequence goes on along the minus strand of NC_083718.1, from coordinate 46,713,722 downwards.
TGTGTCTGAAAAGATAAGCCTTCCTTTGCTTGCAAACCTTGCAGACATCTAGCCAGGGGCTGTTGCTTTGCAAGTGGAGTTCACTTTGCTCACGATTAATCTCCACCATCTCTTGTTGCCACTAGACTTAAACTAGGGTCAGATCTCAGCACGCTCCATAGGTCAAGTACAAAATCTGACCCAGAGGGAAATAGTTTATACACCAAAATAATTGTAAGATTTTGCAAAAAATCTATTGATAGAAACCTAGGCAATATGTGTGGAAGTCAGTTCTAAGGGGGAGTTAGAATAAGGAAAATGGGATATAAAACAATATCAGACCTAACTTACTGATATGAACACAATCTTACATTTAGTTTTTTTAAATTGTTAATATGATTTTTAAAGGTTACACTCCATTTACAGTTATTATAAAATATTGGCTATATTCCCCGTGTTGTACAATACATCCCTGTAGCTTATCTTACACCCAATAGTTTGTACCTCCCACTCCACCACCCCTCTATTGCCCCCCGCACTGGTAACCACTAGTTTGTTCTCTATATCTCTGAGTCTGCTTCTTTTTTGTTATATTCACTAGTTTCTTGACTCTTTTAAGTTCCACGTATAAGTGATATCATACAGTATTCGTCTTTCTCTGTGTGACTAATTTCACTTAGCATAATGCCCTCCAAGTCCATCCATGTTGTTGCAAATGGCAAAATTTCATTCTTTTTTTATGACTGAGTAGTATTCTATTGTATATATACCACAGCTTCTTTATTCATTCATCTGTTGATGGACACTGAGGTTGCTTCCATATCTTGGCAGTTGTAAATAATGCTGCTGTGAACATTGGGAGGCATGTATCTTTTCAAATGAGTATTTTTGGGTTTTTTGGGTATATACCCAGGAGTGGAATTTCTGGGTCATATGGTAGTGCTATTTTTAGTTTTTTACAAAACTCCATACAGTTTTCCACAGTGGCTGCACCAATTTACATTCCCACCAACAGTGTACGACGGTTCCCTTTTCTCCACATGCTCCCCAACATTTATTATTTGTGTTCTTTTTGATGATAGTCATTCTGACAGGTGTGAGGTGATATCTCATTGTATTATAGTTTTGATTTGCATTTCCCTGATGATTAGTGATGTTGAGCATTTTTTCATGTGCCTGTTGGCCATCTTCATTTCCTCTTTGGAAAAAAATGTCTATTCAGTTCTATTCAGTTCTTCCACCCATTTTTAAATTGGGTTGTTTATTTTTTTGATGTTGAGTTATATGAGCTGTTTATATATGTTGAATATTAATCCCTTATCGGTCATATCATTTATCGGTCATATCGTATTTTATCCCATTCAGTAGGTTGTCTTTTCATTTTCTTGATGGTTTCCTTTGATGTGCAAAAGCTTTTAAGTTTAATTAGGTCCCATTTGTTTATTTTTGCCTTTATTTCCTTTACTTTAGGGATGGACCCAAAAAAATATTGCTGTGATTTATGACAGAGTGTTCTGCCTATGTTTTCTCTAGGAGTTTTATAGTATATGGTCTTACATTTAAGTCTTTAATCTATTTTGAGTTTATTTTGTATATGGTTTTAGAGGATGTTCTAATTTCATTCTTTTCCATGTAGCTGTCCAGTTTTCCCAACACCACTTATTGAAGAGACTGTCTTTTCTCCATTGTATATTCTTGCTTTCTTTGTTGTAGATTAATTGACCATAAGGGCATGGGTTTATTTCTGGGCTTGATATGGGTACAATTTTAAAAGATTCTGGATTTAGTGTGTTAAGCCATAAAGCTAGAACTGATTCTAGCAGTTTTTTTGGTTTGTTGACTGAATTTGAACTTAACAGTGTCATATATAATTAGGTGGAAATGGCAAAACTTTCATGGCAATATGTAGTGAAGGAATTCAAAGGCTTCCACTACAAAGATGTAGTGGAAGGAATTCAAAGGCTTAGGGAGATATGAATGTTGGAGAAATTATATCATATGCAAACTGTACATCATTACTTTAACAACATCTCACAACAGGGCTCAGAAGACAATCCCTTCACTAAGCTATTGAGAAACACATGCATGTGTAAAGTACCTGTAACTTTGTAAAGCTCTGTGATGACTCTCTTCTGTAAACCCGGTATGAAAGTAGGAAATACCAAGTTTGAGATGGAATTTCTGATTTCATTGCCACTGATGGCATTTTGCTGATTGGATCTAATTTGCATAAGTAACAAGAATTTGAGATGCTTACTCATATGTGAATGTGAGAGTGGCAGATAAACAAAGTGAAATATCGGAGGTGGCACGTATCGGTATCTGCCACCTCAAGTGAAGTGGTCTGGAGACTATCAGGTTAGCTCTCGACCATGAAAATCAAGTTGCTGCTCTTTGTACACCTACCAGTAAAAATTAAAAGGCACAATGCTTGATGACCTTGTTTGTTTGTTTTGTTTTTGAAGCAACATATATCAAATTTGAGTGTGTTAGTTTGAAGCTTAAAAGGGTGCCTTTTTTGGAGAAGGGACCAGAGTTAAGAGAAGCCTTGGTGCTGTGCAGTGCAAACCAGCTCTTCCACTTTTACCTCATGACCCAGCAGATCCAATGATACTTGAAGAATCAGGGCAAATAGGGATGCTGTATAGAGCCTCTGATAAACACCAATAGGATAATTGCAGTGTTCACCTTAAGGATTTTGTAGAAAATCTATACCCTCTTTTGCTGATAACTATTTTTCTTTTGAGAAACAGCTTCTGACTTACTACTGAACCAGTGGTAGAGACTGAACATGGAACCACAGGACTCTGAGTGGCCATGCAACCTGAAATCTCCATTATAATGAGGTGCTACTTGACTCACTAAGACATAAGTGAAGCAATCAGTTGGTGATGGCGTATATGAGATTGTTCTTGAGCGGGTCCAAAAGACAAGCAAGTTGCATGAGCAGGTGCTTCATGCTTCTTTGACACTGATTTCTGCTGCATTGTCTTCTCATTTAAGGTCCCATAATTTTATAACAGGTGAGTGAGGAAAAAAAAACACTTAGTCCTAGTCTACAGATAGTTCTACACAATGTGCAGACCCCACTGAAAGTGGACAGATGCAGCATTATAGCATCATTCAAGAGGAGCCCTGAAAAACTGACAAAGCATAAACCACATAGCGGTCAAACACTGAGTGGTATATTTGGTTGTCCACTTTCTCTGGACTTAGAGATAATCAGAAGGATGGATCTACACTGATTCACGGACAGTTGCTAATGGTTGAGTTGTATGGTCACAGCATTGAGGGAAAAAAACCCATAAAATTGGAATATGAATGACAAGTCTGGGAAAGAGGTCTGTAGATGAACTTCTCAGAATGGGCACAGAGTATAAAAATATTCATGTTACGTGTGACTACTCACCACAGAACATCTATAACAAAGGTGAACAAAATGATACATTCTATGGATGTCATTCAGCCTCTATCCCAAGGACGTCCATGGATGCGCACAGCAGCCAATTAGCCAATTATGGCAATGGTGATAGGGATGGAGACAATGCATGGCCTCAACAACATGGACTTCTCCTCACCAAGGCTAGATGCCTAACCTGCCCGAAGCAGAGACCAGAAGGACTATCTAGCTACCTGATAACAGACTCATGACATTTTACTTCTTCCTACATGGCTACAGATTTGTCCTCACTGGAACAGATGCATATTCTGAACATTGATTTTCTTTGCTGCACATCATGTTTTTCCCCGAACCACATTTCATGGACTTGCAAAAGGGTTTTTATTTTTTTCATCTGTCATCATATTTCATACAGCATTTCTACAGAAATAAAAGTTAATGGAAAATTACTGCAACAACAACAAAAGACAAACTCACTAAGGATTCAGATCCTTCAGGAATGAATTTGAGGGCCCTAACCAGGTAAATAACCTTGACCAAATGAGCCGAAACAAACAAAAAAATATGGAATGGGTATTGCAAGAAGAAAGTTACATATATATCTTCTGTGGCTTTTGACCAGTTACAAAATTAAAAATAGTAGCCAACATGCATATTTTCTTCTTTGCTTTACTTTGTGTGTGTGTGTGTATCTTTATATATATATATATATATATATATATATATATATATATATATATATATATATATATATATATATATATATATATATATATCTTTGTGTGTTTATGTGTTTGTACAGATTAACTATTTTCTTCTCTCTCCTTCGTCATTAATTTATAGAAGTCTTGTTGGAGGTTAGCTTTACTATTTAGTCTTTAAGTAACAGAATATTTGGACATGATTGTGACTGAATTTAAGGAGTACTATATATAGCCCCAAGATGTATACACTGGTTATTAGACTTTGTAACTCCTCCTTTTTGGAGAGAGGGTGATAACGTCTTCATTTGTGAGGATAGTTGCATCATCTTAGGCGGAAACAGCATATTTTGTTGTACGAAAGTAAAAATATGAGTAGGAGACCCTGCGTGGATGTTAAGTAGCCAAAGGGGCAGACTCTGCCAGTTATTACATTACTGCTCCCAACTCCAAATACACACTTGTGTAATCTGTTTTGTGATGCTGGGCATGGGCTTCTGTGAACCCCATTTTGGCTTTGCCACCTGGCTCTCTGCTAAGCTCTGCCAATAGAGGGCACTGGAGGTAGATTATACAATTGGATAACGAGATGGAAGAGACTTGCTCCTTCCCATCTGCTTCCTGTGGGCTATTTCTCTGCTTGCCATTTCTGTGAGAGTCACTGCAGCAAAATTCCTTATTTCAGAGAGGGAGTTCCTTCCTAGAGCAGTAGCTGAACGCAGTTTTCAGTTTTCTCGAGGCCTGCAGAACTGGTCATTAAACTCTAGCACCTGCCAACCAGCAGTTCCTCCTCAGAGGTCAGAGTTTCAACTGCATGGAGCTCCTTCCCTGGGTTTCTAAATTTTAATAATTCCACCATGATTCCTTTTCTATGTCAGTGCTGGAGGAAGAGTGAATTTTTGTGGTTGCTATCTCTACAATATCCTAAAGTTCTCTTTTTACCCTTTCATTTTTTCCTAGTTAACAATTTAAATTCTTTTTGCTCTTGTTTTTTTCTCTTGAGTGGACCTCTACTAATACAAAACTTTAAAAAGTCTGCAGTGAATTCTATTAAGAAGGGCAGGGAACCACTGGAAGACAAAAAAAGAAAAAGGAAATAAGATAGGAGAAGCAGAGAGAGAGGAAGAAATGTATTGGGAGAAATTAGGATAGTTGGAAGAGAGAAAGAATTGTAGGCATGGGGGGTGGTGGATGTCATACTGTGATAAAAAGACCTTTGAGGAAGTGGGTGAATTTATGTGGTTTTGCTGAATGGCATGACATGAAATTCCTCTCCTTTCCCTGTCACATAAGATTTAAATTGCTTTACATTCATTTTGGACATTTGGATGTATACTTCCTCTGAATGCAACACTTAGCTGAGACTGAACAGAAGGCACAGCTTTATACTGGTTATATTTTGGAGCTACTACGTGGAAGTTGGACCCCAAGTCTAGTGTCTGTAGCATCCCAGGCACAACAATGACTGCAGAACTGAGCCAAGAGGGAACTTTAACTTTCACTATGACTCTCTGGCTCCTTGCCTTTTGGTGTACGGAATCAAGAATTGACTCGGCATAAAATGGTATGGTCCTCTAAATGCTAGAGGCACATTGTAAAGGCTGAATTATTGCAAGTCAGCGGTTACATGACCCAGTAAGGGTGTACAGAGAATTTGACTTGTTTCGTGTTATGTGTGAATTCAGGAAATTAATCAACTTTCAAAAGTCTGGTATAAATTTTGTGGTTAGTTTTTTCACCCAGGTTCAACAGATTTATCAATTCCTTAAGAAATCAGTCCTCTCTGGATGGGAAGAGAAGGTTTGTGGCAAACATGTTTCAATTAAGTAATTTTGAGATTATTTTTTCCTTTTTCTACCAACTGAAAATGTATCCCCTTGATTTGTGCAGCTGGTTTAGAGCATGCTATGGATCAAACTTTGGATTCACTGGTAGAGGATACCGGTTACCAACACCTGACAAATGTGGGAGGGATACAACATGAGATGTAAGCAAAAGATTGAAAAGTTACATAATGGTACTAGAACCATGAGGTTCTATTACCACAGCACTTCAGTGGAGTGTTTCAGTGTCCAGCATTAGGAATTATCTGAGCCTTCAAAGCCATAAAAATCCCTATGTTTGTGGTGGCTGGTGTGACTGTCTTTGGAAGAGCCTAGCGCTGAGTAGAGAGTTCATAATTACACGTTGAAAAAGACAGACATGGTCTACAAATTTCTTCCAGCATAAAGGAATTTTGGAGAGGCACATGTAACAGGAAGCCAGTCATGATGGCCAGCATTGTGTAACATGGCCACATCGATGGAATATTCTGATTGGAGGCACAAACACAATCACATGGAATGGGGGAGGAATATTTCTCCAAAGAAAGTTGGGGTGCTGTCATGAGAGGAAGGGTGGGAGAGTTGCAGAGCAGACAAAATAATGGATCGCGCCCACAAAATTGCATTAAAGCAATTATAAAAGATTCCCAGTTGCCTTGCAGCTGACTTTTTCATACAAGCAACAAAGAAAAGTCGTATATTATAGGTTTGTAAGCTTTTTTATTTATTTGTTTGATAAGTCATTAGAGAAGAGTAATTTCTGGAATATTTCTTAACTCAGTGCTGTATATTTAAAAATATACTTGTTTTACTGTATTCTTAATTGTTCTGACATTTTCTGAATAAAGAGTGTATTACCAAAGTAACCCTCTTAGGCCCAACAGAACCTAGCCTAGAGTTAACTGTAACTAGTAATTCAGAGTTTTCAGGTGTAACCTTTGGAACAAACAAGAAGAAATCTGATTATTAGAATTTTGTTTATACATTGACTTACAGCAACAGTTTTTAAAAATTCACACTCCTTGAGACCTTCTAAGATTAAACTTGTAAACAGAGTGGTTAAAGATTCCCTAACATCAGTTTCTGTGAGGAGGTACTCTAACCCAACTGCAGGACACCCGGCAGGGCAGAAAATATCCACTAGTGATAACCCTTAAGTATCCAGACACCTTTGGAGAGAGTAACTGTAAAACAAATTAAAGAGGAAACAAGGTGCCAGTAGTAGCCTGCTCACTTTCCAGACTCAGACCTCAAGCTAAACATAATTTGGAAAGAGAATTTGTCTGGAAATCTGGATGTCTGCACACATGCTAACCATAAGACTTCTGAGGTGCTCCAAGATGCAGGAAATAAATGATTATTTGTAAATACATTAAGGTGAGAGAAGAATGTAATACTGGTATCAGAGTTTAATAGTTCATTTCGAGTCTCTATTGAATGTGTAACTGAATGGTCTTTAATTAAGTTATAATCATACATTCAGACAGGTCATGTGTATAAAATTGATTTCCTTTCTCCTTGAAGTGCTATATTAAGAAAACAATGATGGCCAAAATACCATTAAATATCAAACATTGTCTACTGAGCCCAAACTGGGGTCCACCCCATGGGGAGACCCTCATTAACAAAGTCTCTCCATTCTTCAGAAACTACCCTCCTTTGGAGGAACTCCTGGTTGGCTATTTATTCTTAAGTCTTTCTCTAATCAGAGTTTGCAGTACATTCTTCCTTAACTGAAGGCCTTATTTGTAAAAAGAAAAATGAGTCATGAGCATAGACAACAGACTTATGGTTGCCAAAGAGGAGGGGGAGCACGGGAGGGATGGATTGGGAGTTTGGGATTAGCAGATGCAAACTATTATGTATATGTATAACTGAATCACTTTGCTGTACACCAGAAACTAACACAACATTGTAAATCAACTGTATTTCAATAAAATAAAATTTTAAAAAAAGAAAAAAATGCTAAAAATGAGTCATGAGAAAGGGAGCTCCTGTCTTCTGCATACATTCCCCTATCCCAAACATACTACCCACAACTTGTCTTAAAACTTATACTTCACTTAAGGTTGCTACAGTTGCCACCAACAGTGGTCACTAAGTATAATCCTAGGGAACAAAATGATGATATTGACCTCCTACTACACCCATGGAAACTGATGTGCTTTCCTCCAAAGAATCCCATGCAGTTGCCAATGGTGGCACATAGCAATCCTGGACATGGAGCACTTGGAAGTATCTGCAATTCTAGCTCCCAAAAAGTCACATTTAGCTTGGTTCACAAAATACGCTTAGCTTCTGGGTGAGTCAAAGTATTTGGATATGCAAAAATAGATTGGCTCCAAGGTGATCAGAAGGGTGAGTTTGAAGTCACATATATCAGTGTAATAAGGAGAAATTGAGGACAACCTATGACAGGATCAATTACAGAAAACTGGAACATTGACATCATAATAGAACCAGGGAAGGACCAGACCTTAAAAAAAAAGTATCACATTAATGCTTCACTCTACATTTCTTCTTCCAGATTGTGATACTTAAAAAGTCTAAATTTCAGATAAATATATAATATATATGCATACACAAAATTAATAAGGAATAAAAATGGAGAAATACAATTCTTTTCTTTTTAGCAGAGAAAAGTTGAACAATTCTAAAACAGAGATTACTTATACAGTAAGTAGAAACACTAAAACTCCAACAGATAAATGGGGGAAAGCCATTAACCGAGAAGTCACAAGAAGCTAATGCAAAGTAGATAAGAAGTGTGAACTCACGGAGCCAGATTAACCTTTCAGATGTACAAATTTTACACCTTTAAAATGTACCACTTAAAAATGTACAAATGGAAATAATGAGGCTCAGCTCTTCTGGCTGCACCAACCGTCTTCATTGTCATCATCTCCTTATATCTATTCACTCTCCATGGGTCCCCAAAGAAACATGTTCCTTCTGCGCCTTCTCTGGCTCAATTCCCAACAGCTATCATTCCTAAGGCTCCACAAGGACGTTCTACTTACCCCGAATACCATGGCTTTTTTCTTCCTCCACCTCCTTAGTGAAATACAATTCTTTTTTTTTTTTTTTTTTTAATTTACTTATTTATTTTTGGCTGTGTTGGGTCTTCGTTTCTGTGCGAGGGCTTTCTCTAGTTGCGGCAAGTGGGGGCCACTCTTCATCGCGGTGCGCGGGCCTCTCACCATCGCGGCCTCTCTTGTTGCGGAGCACAGGCTCCAGACGCGCAGGCTCAGTAGTTGTGGCTCACGGGCCCAGTTGCTCCGCGGCATGTGGGATCTTCCTAGACCAGGGCTCGAACCCGTGTCCCCTGCATTGGCAGGCAGACTCTCAACCACTGCGCCACCAAGGAAGCCCCGTGAAATAAAATTCTTATTAGCCTATGGGTAGTTAGTGGGCATAAAGTTGATTCTTATCTCGACCAATGCTCAAACTATATTTTGTTTGAAACACCGGGGGTAGTGAAAGGAGCACACATCTTACAGTCCAAGGGCACTGGGATAGAATCTCAGTTCTTTCATTTATTATGTATATTACCTTAAGTAAATTAATTAGGGTGACTAAGAGACATAGTTTCTTTATATGCAAAAGGAGAAAAATTAAATCCACCTTCTTGAATTCTCGGGATGCTTAAATGTCAATATTCATAAAGCCTCTGATAGTGCCTAATACATAAGTGCCCAATAAAATTTACTGCCTCTCTCTGGGTACAGAGGGAAACAAATAAATCTAACATGTCCCAATCTTTCCAGGCAGCCTATTCACAAATTTTTGCAGTTGGTCAAAGGAGTAAGATTGTATATGTCTGCCAACTCACTGTGAAAACTCTATGTAAATTTGAGTCTTGGCTATAATCTAATTCTTCTATTACATGTGAGCTTCCTCAATATTTTTGGAACGTAATTTAAATTTGAGTATAAATTAAAACACGGGGAAAATGACAATCAAAATGCATTTTCTACAAAATTGTTATCCCTCCTTAGTGTAATTGCTGAGACTGGGACCTGCTGGAAATGCAAAGTTTCAAAATTCAAGCAACTTTCATGTAACAATTACTGTAAGCAAAGCAAATGCCTCACTATCGAGGTTAAACAACGTGTAGCTTAGTATGTATACTCTTGAAAAAATATATTTTAATAATTAAGAGGTAACTAGTCACTTCACCTCTATTCAGTAGTTGTTAAAATCTTTCATCTGTTTTGTTTTCACTCATATTTATTCTCTGACAACCATTTGATTACTTGGGTCCAGTAGGGCCTGCAGTCTTTCTTGACTCTAAACTTCTAATCTGCTTCTGAGACACTATGGTTAGAATTGCCTTGGAGACAGATAAATAACTACTGTATGGGAAATTAAAGGAACAAATGTCCCACTTGGCAGCATGCCAGCATGCTTTCTAAAGCTCTTCTATAGGAAAGTGACAACTAAGACATGTCAAACATGTTTACAATTTCTACTGAATGGAATGCCACTCAAAATAGAACAAAAGTCATGACACCTTTTGTCCCAAATATTAATGATCAGAGTGCCCTGGATTTTTCTCTCACAGCCTTGAATGGAAGGATCTTGCTGGCCTGAAATAAGGTTGGAAATGAAAATAACTGAGTTCTCTGATGTCAGGATGAACTAAGCATTCATTCCTTCCATGGGTGATAGGAGTCCATGCTACTTTTCATCTCTGAATGGCTGAATTGGTCTGCCTTTGGTCCTTTTCCATTTGCATTTCTAATTCTCATCATGAAAGGTAGATCTTAATGACTCAGGAGTTTACAAAAGAAGGCACTTTGACCTTGAAGGCATTATAATATCAGAAACTTTAATCTTAAAGGGATTAGTCAGTCACAGCCCTGTATTTGCAGGATGGGGAAACTGAAGCTCACCTTGCTTGTCATCACATAGTCAGGCAGTGGCAGGATTAAGACTAGAACCGAGACTAGGACACTTTCCATTCCACCATGAATCATTCTTCTTAAGTTTAACTTAAGTACCCATTTTTCTGTGCCAATATCCCATGTGACAAATTTCAGCAAAGACTATCACTAGACAAATTTCCTAGATTAAAAGAAATAGTAACGTTCTAAAGGGCCCTTAATTCAATTCAGTTTAATAAACATCGTTTAAAGACCAATATATCAGGCATAACATACAGAGTCTGGTTTAGAAATGATTACCTTAATTATCTTTGACTAGAGCCACATAAGATAACAGATTGTCTTTGGCCAGTTAAAAGGCCTGGGGGTTGGTTTATTGTGTGCAAAGGGCCAGAACATGTGTTAGCCTCCATTCTGTGTCTTAAAATGGTGATGACATGCTATTATATTTGACTCCTTCAAGCAGTCAAAATACTTCCTAGGTCAGAAGCCTCTCCTAGCTCTTTAGTGTTCAGAAACAATCATCAGTCAAAAGCTGTATAGGTGTCAGCTTGCTGAGCCACCACAGATATGCCTTGTACCTGCACAAAATAAAGAGTTTGCACAAAAATAGAGCAAAGAAGAAACTGCTATATAATTTAGATATTACTTCAACAGCCTTTTAATTTGAGGAGAAAGCTCAGTCATTTTTTTTTTTACAGAAATTCAAGGGTCTACCTATTCTGGCCTCCAATATATTTGCCAGAGTGTATTTCTGTTTGCGGGGTGGGGGGGGGGGCGCGTCAGAAGCTGGGTTGTGGGTGATGATGAGTTTGCAGGAGGAAGGTCACACTTTGCTGCTCCCCAGATACACGTCCTGGTTACTACTATGTCTGGTACCCTGGCTGATGATAGGTGATGAGATGGATCTGGGATTAAAAGAAAGGATGATCTTAGAGTTCAAGGCTGAGTTGAAAATTGGGCTTCTTCCTTGACCTAGGGCAGGATTAGAAAGTGGCAGTAAAGCCACATGATCTGTGTTGAGTGGTCCTTACATATCTGGAAAAGCCAGAGCTACCCTCCAATGTCAGGTAGTACACAGTATGCTAACATAGAAGAAATCTTGGCTCAGAAAGGAGCTGGGTGTTTCCCCAGGATAGTTCCTCTGAGGCATTTTTGTAAGAAAAGTATTGCTGGCATCCACTGAGACTGTAACTTACCACGGCAGCCCTGTGACTCTAGGCAATAGGGCTTCCTAGGATATAGTTTACATAGTGGGAAAACCAGCTGCTGTGGAGTCTGACAGATCTGACTGTGGTATGTGGTTCTCCTGGTATATTTTAAGCATTCAATGGCTGTTATGAATATGATGGTAGCTAGTCTAATGATAGAATGTAGTCCTGGGTGAAGAGAGGCAAGATAGTCTTCACCCAGGTATGGCTTACCAAGGAACCTCACCTGTAGAATCTGATGCTCATTTGTAAACTGGAGTTTCTGAGAAAATACTAAACCTGGCAGGCACTTGAGGACAACATGGTGCAGACCCCTTCCAAAGCCTCTTAAGTATAACAAAATTACAAACTTGTGTCACAACCTTCTCCTGCCGCATTATTTTTCAAAGTCTGCTCCTCCCTCCCTCCTCTACTTCCTCCACCTGCCTGCCTCCCTCTCTTCCCCGCCCCCCACAAACGTACTTTCCACATGTAAAAGCTTAAGCCACTGTGCATTGTAGATGAACAGAGTAAAATAAAACAAAAATGTACCTGTCTTCAAGGTACAATAATTCCACACCCTAAGAAAATATGTATTATAAAAATGATATATGAACTCCCAAGTAGAGAAAAATATGTTTTCTATGAAAAGATTAGAAGATATTCCTATCTCAGGCCATCACAGGATATATATCAGTAGACCACTATTGTCTCAGATCTTTTTTTTCCTTTCCTCTTTGTATACCTCGAATAGAAATATCTCTTATTCCCAGCGATCAATGGCTTACACACAGGAAACACAAACAGTCTTTTGACTGTTTTTGGACAAGGTTTGAGGAGTCACTACTAAGTATACTCAGATCTTAAGGCTGAGTCCAGGGCATTCTGATAAGCACATCTCTTTCACTTGAAGATGGGGTCACTAACACGTAATTGCTGTACTTATTTTTAGCTTACCAACTTTTCCGTTCAACAACCTTGGACCAGCTTTAGGTTTCTCCCTAAATTTTCGAAAAGATTTTAGGAAGTCTTGTAACCCTGATAATCCATGAACGAAGACGGGTTGTTGCAGTTAATCAGAAGTACGCTTAGGGATTTTTCTCTTACTTTTCCTCTCTGAACATTCATTGGAGATTGTGACCTAAGTCATACCTTTGTGGTTTACTCTAATGTTGTTTATTAAATATAAATGCATAATTGCCGTATGCTGTACAGCTGAGCATATGAGCATACAGGTGTTTTAAGGGAGAAGAGTTAAAGAATTGAGAAGCTCTGAGAGTTTAAATGAGTTCAGAGCAAGCACAAAAGTCCATGTAGTTTTATAAGTTTGCTTTAGCTTCTGAATAAAGCCCCTGGACACTTCATTATGACACTCTAGGAAGAAACAAATATTGAAGCTCGAGTCAACCCAAAGCAAAAGCAAAAGGGAACTAATGTACCCCTGGCACCCTCTTTCCATGAGTCAAGATTTCAGCCGCCCCAGGGTCATACCCCAGTGTGGTCTCCCACCTTGGCCACTGTGCCCCCCATTCTCTGGACCGGAATTACTTTCCAGGCTCTGAGACCATTTCTATCTGCCCTCCCTTTCTCTTGGGATCTTACTGAACTTTAGTGAACTGTTCAAGTGTTGGTGGGTTACTATACGTTTCTCTCTGCTCCACAAAATAATTTTGAGAAGTGCATAATTTTTCTTATATATATAATATAGTATAATATATATGTACTATATATATAATACATATGTACAATGCACTATATATGCTTTTGTATGGCTTGTTTTTTCACATATGCTTATTACTATCATCTTTGGGTATATAAAATGGGATTGCTAAGTAATTTTTTTATAACTAACATTAGAGTCTATACATTTCCATATTTTCCCATATATTTGCAATGCTTTAATATTTAGCATTTATAATATTCACATTTGACTGAATTTTTCAATTTATAATCTACTGAGAATTCACTTTGTTTCTAGTTTTTTGATAATGGAAATGTAGCAAAGATTTAAATTTGAGCCTCAATTGAAATTTAGATAGATCTAGTCATGTCTTGCTAACTGATATCCCATGCCCAACAGAAGCCTGTCTGGATGGGAACCTGGAAAAGAGGGACAGCGATGATTTTAGCATAGCAACAATACACCAGGATCAGAAAGGAATACTGATTTTCAGTTCAGCATGGTGGCTGCCACTCAAAATCCATACGCAGTTCAGCCACATGGACTCATTTCTATATATGGGAGGTAAAGGGCTGTAAGTAGAAACTAACATAATTTTTTTAAAATTCAGTTTCTCAGTATTGAATTGAGTACTATTGAGGTCATGAAGCAAAATTGCTTTGGGATACTCTTTATTTTGCCACCATCAGTGGCCGAGCTTAAGCAATGGAAGAGTCACAGATTTCTCAGGTGGAGTGTTTCATAAGAGCAGTAGAGGTAACAGCTGACGGGAGAGGCAGTGCCTGGGGGGAGACACAAAGCAAGAATGATGCTCACCAGGAGACTTGTTTGTGGGCATATGGGAGACCCTTCTGGGGACTCCTAGGAATACTTGGGGGAAGAGCATTTGCCAGAAGGTGAGAAAAAGACCCAAGAACTTCAAGTTCTTACTAACAGTGTGACCCCATCAGTTCTTGTGATCTAATGATAACTGGGGAATCTAGTTGTATAATCAACACTTCTAAAACATCTTCGAATTTATAGATTTTTTTTCCTCCCTAAACTTACTTCCTCAGGACAATATCCCAGAAGTGAGAAGGATTTGTAAATACTGGGTAATATTTATATCTCTTTTGAAATTACATTTTATTTCTAATGGGGTTTTCAAGAGACAGTTCCTTTAGGTGACTAATGGGAAATATATTTGGGGGCAAATGAGACTTCTGAAATCCCTAATACTCCAGGCTATATTAATCTTCATATTCTTCATTCTCAGAGGGCTGGCACTAATAAAAGTCTCCCCTTAGTAACTTTAATTGATCAAAGAAAGAAATACTGCTTCCGAATAGATGTAATTGGATATGCTGTAATTATACCAACCAATTTGACATGATTACACCTAATCTAGTTTCAGAGTCATTAGACATATAGATTTGTTTAAAAGGTAAAGGAAGATTTCCTGGTATATTTGGCTTATGGTCAGCATCATCCTTGGGATATTCCAGAAACTTTCCTGCCTCTGGGTCAGTCCTGACTTGTATAGTTGTTTGTTTGTTTGTTTTTCCTTATCTAATAATCTACTTCCTTAAGATCTGAAAGGTAAACAATTCCTTTCTTGCAACTGGGCAATGAGATTGAATAGAATATGTTTACCTGGAGAAATGATTTTTGGCACCAGAAGCAAAACTACGAATAACACACAGAGCTTTTCACCCAGATGCACTTTAAAAAACAGTAAGTAATGAAAATATTTATATTTTCTTTCATATTTAGTGTTCTTTTAAAAAACAGTAGACATCATTTGTACTTTTACTTCCACAGTGAGAAGCAGTTATGATTTCTTGCCTGTAGTAAAAGGACTCCTTTTCACTGAAACCATAATTAATATTCCATAACAATTTGTAAACAGAATGAAAGTCCAAGAACCACAGTCTTAAGGTGTCCATGATCTAGCCACAGTTATCTTTAAAACTTACTCACTTTTTTCCTTCATATCAAATTATTCCCTTTGTCACAAATACATTTTGGATCATAGATGTCAAGACAAGAGTCTATATGGGATCAAGACTAAGGCCATGTCAAAATAAAAGTGGGAGAGTCTGAATTTTCTAAGAATGAGAACACAAGTTCTTGTCACCATATTAACTACATTCAATTCAATAAGTCAGCGAAGATCTGGACAAAACCAAGGAACAAGGAACCATTTGATATCTTTATTGGTGCTTGTCCTCTTGCCCACTTTCCCACTCTCCCAGTTCCCCACAGGGTTTGTAAACTACCTGTGTCTGTCATGGAGGTGCCCCATTCGGATCTCACTTCAAGAAAACCTGCTGCACAGTGTATAGCTGATTGACAGCTTCTAGTTTACACATTTTTGGATCTACCACATAGTTCACTCCAGGCTTTGCTTTTGTAGGGCTGCTCCCAGCCAGGAGCTGAAGACAATAGGGATATTAGGACCAGACCATTCCTGCCTGAAGTGGATTCCTCCAATGGTAGCAATGGTCCAGGGTTTCCTACTCCTACAAATATTCCCAGCCAATAGCTGTACATAGTGGGGTTACTAGAACAAGGTCATTTCTGCCTGAGGTGGGATTTTTTAATAGCAAACTTTGGGAATTCCCCATCAGCGTGGCCAGAATGTTTTAAAAACTGTATTGTGATTTGAGGTTCTTCGTACCCAATTTGTCCTTCCTCCCTCCTTTCATAGGTATCAGACTCACATTGAAATCAGAAGACACTCTTTGAACACTCTTTCTCCCTCTCCATTTATATTTCATAAGTGTTGTTATAGGTTGAATTGTGTCCCCTCAAAAGATATGTTGGAGTTCTAACTCCTGGTACCTGTAAATATGATCTTATTTTGAAATTGGGTCTTTGAAGATATAATCAAGTTAGGATGAGGTCATTAGGGTGGGTCCTTAATCCAATAAGACTGCTGTCCTTATAAGAAGAGGGAAATTTGGAAGACAAAGAGGGAAGAAAGTCACATAAAGACAGAAGCAGGGATTGGAGTTATGATACCACAAGCTAAGGAAAGACTGGGGCTACCCGAAGCAGGAAGAGATGAGGAAGGATTCTCCCCTGAAGGCCTTGGAGGAAGCATGGCCTTACCAATGCCTTGATTTCAGACTTCTAGTCTTCAGAGCTGTGAGACAATGAATATGTTGTTTTAAGCCACCCAGTTTGTGATACTTCATTATGGGAGTCCTAGGAAACTAACACAAGTATTTCCCCCCAAATAAATGTCTTGCATATCTAGCCCTATTTGGGGGCTATATCTGATTCCTGGGGTTCCCTAACTGTGACACATATATTGTTAGGGGATAGAAACAATCTGACATGAAGACCCATGGAAGTTGGGGGAGAGGTAAGGGGGAGAAGTGAAAAGACTCCAAAGATTTTCACTTCTTCTTAATGTCAAAACTTGTTCTTCCATGAGGTCTTCTGTGAACCTTGAGATGAATGAGATCTTACCTCCACCAAATCTAGCCAGTGTCTTTATAACTCTGGAGGCATACACCATTTTATATCTTGAATTTTTTTGTACATATCTTAATGAAATTCCAATTCAAAACTTTGTACGTATTATTTCAAAAGTGATATTATGTACTTATGTGAATCAGTAGATCTGATTCTTTAAAATATTTGCTCTAGAACTTAATGTGTGACATCCAGCAAAAGCTAGTTTAATCTGTTTTCAAATAAATGAGAATGGCATTAATACGGGGTTCTGAGATTCTGGGATGATGAGTTGTGAGATCTTGGAACAATCTATTTTAATTTGTGGTATGATGTGGTGCATTAGATACATTAGGATATGGGGTGATAAATTTATAGATTCTTTAAAATAAAGCATAAGGAATACATAAAATTAATGTTTCTCTCTTATCCAGTCCAGTTATGACTTGTGGTTTTTTATTGAGCTATCTACATTCTCTCACGTCATTTCTTAATTACTTCAGGCAAACATCTTTAAAATGACTGGTGAGGAACACTGAACTGTGCCCATGAAATAGAGGACAATTCTTTGGCAATTAGGGACATTTGCATTGTCATCATTAGTATGCTTTGCAAGTGAGCAAATTCACCCAAACAAAAATTAGGCTAATCATCCTTGATTTTCTTCTCTCTTAAAAGCCATTGTCACATATTCACCTGTAACATATACTACTATTTGGATCTACAATAGATTTGTCAGGGTTTTCACTTAAGACGCATACTAATGTCGTCCAACTCTCACAGGGCAATTGATACCCCGTTTCTTGTTAGAAATATTTTTCATATGAAAAATATTTTCTGCTAATAAAGTATTTGTATATATTACCATATACCATATAGACATATTATATACCACATATATATAAGCATGTAATAAAGGCATATTTATGTAATGTAATAAAGGCATACTTAATTGTGCATCAAGACGGAATGTACTTCACATATGGAGAACCAGTATAACCTATATCTCTAATAACCAGTTTTTCTTTTTTTTTCAAGATTTACATTTTTAAGTATGCAGAATGGATTATGAATTATCTGAGAAATAATGATCTATCCAAAAATTATGTTATTACCTCACATTGTCAAAAAGCTTGAATTCCTATGCAAAACCAAAAATGATTTTCTTAAAAATAGAATGAGCTTCAGCTGGTTTAATCAAAAGTATCAGTATCTAACAGATCTGTGCATATGTGAACCTTCTACTTTCATTGTGAAGATTCATGTACTTACAAAGTCTCAACAACTCTTCAAAAGAACGCTCCCATAGGCCATAATCATCACTTATCCTTCCTGAAACAGTTATTCTGTGTTGAAGCTGGGGAAATCCTTTGGTTCAGAGTGTTGTTTAAACAACAAAAGTGCCTCCAACCATACGTAGAATGAGCATTACAAGTGTATGTGAGGAAAAGGATTGTTTTTGTATTGTGTAATTTTTTTCAGTAATATTAATTAACTTCTCTCTAAAAATGTGCGAGATATATTTGCAAAATTAGAAACGAAAAAGCAAAGATGATACTTTGTCAAATTACCATTTTATGTACATAATTTATATATATAAATATATATATATATCTTTTTTTTTTGGTCCACATTTCTGTGAGTGAAAATAAAAAGTATAATATAGCATACCCTCAATTATGTTCAATTCTACAGAATTATTAACCATGTTAGTAGGTATTATGGTCAAAGAGACTTCTGTGATCAAATAAATTAAGAAAATGATGGATCAAACCATTTGATTAGGTGGTGGTTCAAAATAAGTCCATGAATTCTTTGATGCTCCCTTCAAAGTGCTCCCTAATTCCCTTTTCTTAGCATGTTAGCTTGACTTAGTGACTCACTTCTAACCTATAGAATAAAAATGGAAGTGACCATGTATGATTTCAAAAACTAGGTCATAAAAAGTACTGTGGCTTCCTGCTTGCTCTCTCTTTTTCATTCTGTGGGAAAAGCTGCCATGTCAGGAGGACACTCAGAAGTGCTGTGGAGAGGTATACATGGTAAAGAACTGAGACCTTCTGCCAACAGCCATTTGAGTGAGTCATCTTTGACATAGATCTCCCTGCCCCAGTCAAGCCTTCATATGGCTGCAGCCCTGGCCAACAGCTTGACTGCAACCTCACAAAAGACCCTGAGCCAGACCACCCAGCTAAGTCATTCCAGGATTCCTGATCTTTTAAAACTTTGTGAGATAATAAACGTCTGTTTTAAGTAGCTACATTTGGAGGTAATTAACTAATACTGATTTGTTACTACAGGATTTCCCAAAGCCTTTAGCTTGCTGATGTTAGTTGTGGATCTGTAAGGAATAGGATATACTATACAGTGTATCCCCAATTTTTTGACCACAAAATATTCTTTTTTTCCCTGAAAATCCTGAAGGGTAGTGTTTCGCTAGTTATTTTGGGGAAGGTTGTCATAGAGCCTTGATTCTTCACAGTCACATTAACAAGAGATCAGATCCACCTAATTAGGTAACATTTTCAGAGCAGTCAATGAAGGGAAATTTGGAAAAGCCCAGATGCACTTGGCTAAGTAGGGCACAGAAGTCAAAGCATTCCAAATCTCTGCTCTTTGGTGCATTTCCTGTGCAGAGGGCATTGCAACACTTAATTGGCAGAAGTTTATCACGATCTGATTAAATAGCTATCTTTCTGCTAAGAACCATTGCCAAAATAATTCACAAAAATTAGAGTCCCTTGTTGTAATGTTGGTCATGTTCCATAGCTGATCATAAGAAATAAGCAAACTGCAAATGTTAAACCTTTAAAATTCAGCTCTGCCATGGGGAGAGCATTCACACACGAGTAGGAAATGCATTTTTTAATTCCTACACTGAAACTCAAAGATCCTTGTTTTGCTGAAGGAAATTGCTACTGGGATTCAGATGAGAGTAAGACCTTTACAAGGGAGTCTACACCACTGCAGTGGACTTCCTTAGACAACATGTGGAGGAAATGTTCAAAGAGGATTTACATGACTCTCGGGGGAAAAGGGTTTTGAGAAGGGCTTATTCCCAGGCTACTAACCTCCAAAATGCAGACCTAGCTTAAGCAGGCTTTGGCAAGCACAGCAGATGGAACTGCTTACCACTTATCGGACCACTTCCCTTGGTTATAATGGCTGCCCATGGATGGGCAATGTGAGAATTTCAGACCACAATGTCAAAATGGTTTTAATTCCACTTAATCTAAACCTAATCAATGGAACTTTCTGTTTAGCACTTGAGTCAAGTAGAATCAGAAGGAATTGCAGGCAACTTGGCTAGCCCCCTTCATTCATTGGTTTGAACAAATTTTCAGTCTGAACCAGTTCTCTAACAACATTCCTTAGTTTGTATCTCAACTGCATATATTTAATTAGCTGTCCACCTATTTCTTTTGCTAGAGTACTTCTTTTCCTCTTGGTTGATGTTACTAAACTCCTTACTATAACATATACAACTGTGTAGTTCAGTGATTCTCAATTAGGAGTAATTTTGCCCCCAAGGGGACACCCTGTAACTGGGTAGGAACCTATGGGACCTTTCCAGGACA
This sequence comes from Eubalaena glacialis, assembly GCF_028564815.1. Lineage (NCBI taxonomy): Eukaryota > Metazoa > Chordata > Mammalia > Artiodactyla > Balaenidae > Eubalaena > Eubalaena glacialis. The sequence continues at coordinate 46,693,043 of NC_083718.1, read as the reverse complement.
GACCACCCACCCCCCACCCCAAGTCTTCCACCTGCCTCTTGTTTGTAGAAAAACTTTAGCCTCCTAGGCCTTCCCTGAGTTCCAAAGAACAATTTTAATGAGACAAATGAGAAAATGAAGAAACAAAGGAAAACAGTCAAGCAAGACAAAATAATAATAGTTTAGCCATTAAACAAAGTCAAGGACTTTTAGTTCCTTCTCAGGGGCTATAGATAATATTCTCAGCCATATCCTTGAGCTATTTTGCAGACACTGAAACACCCAGCAGGTGGAAGAAGTTAACTGCATGCTGACCACAAGCAAGTAGACCCCAGAATGGTTGGAACCAGAAGGTTGATAATGTTGACTCCGATTACCTCACCACTAACCAATCAGAAGAATGTCCACTAGCTGATCATGTACCTGTAACCCTCTACCTCACCTTGTCTTTAAAAACCTTTCCCTGAAAGCCATCGGAGATTTCAGGTCTTTTGAGCATTTGCCCCCCCCGTACTCCTTGCTTGGCCTTGTAATAAAGGCTGCACTTTCCTTCACCACAACCCAGAGAGTGGACCCAAGTTTGGTTTGGTAACAATATGGCAATGTTCAAGGACATTTTTGGTTGTCACAATTTTGGGGATACTACTGGTATCTCGTGGGCAGAGGCCACTGATGCTGCCAAACATCCTACAATGTACAGAATAGCTCCCACAACAAAGAAGCATTCAGTCTAAAATATCAATAGCACAGAGTTGAGAAACTCTGATCAATTAGAAGCCATATTGTTTTATTTTTCTAAGTTGTTGTGGTATTTAGCTGTTAATCTCTCTCCCTCAATCACAGTTAATATGTGGTTGAACTTCACTAATTTAGCTATTTTATGACTGGCTTACCCAGCTTGCTTCACTTTTCAAACTCTGTTGAAGCTAAAAGAAAAACTTTAAATCTCTCCAGCCTATACCACAGCTATATCACTTCAACACATCTGATAATACTGTGTGTCTTATGTTGCCATTTTATAACTATCCTTTTCAGAATCCTGAAAAAATATTCCAAATGGGATGCAGAAAAGTGATCAAACATGAAGGTGAAACTGGCTCTAGGGAAAAGTTCACTATTAATTATAAACTATTAATAAGGAAGATTTTTAAAATTCCTACATGAATTGTAAATATATTCACTGCTTTTTCCTGACCACACCTCCACAGAGGATTATCTCATGACCAGCCTCCATGTGGGCTATGTCAAACTTGGCTGACTTCATTGTTCTCAAAGAAATTCTATACCTTCATCTGCATATTCAATCAATAAAGTTTATCAATCCATACTCAATTTACAATGACACATGCCAGTACTTTGGTCAAATTATCAGAGAATAACACCATGAAATTTCTGCTATCCAATGCTTATTAAAAACTGTGCGGAAATAAATAAAAGTTTGGGAAACCATTTCTACCTAGTCTTCTACATTAGTTTCTCGAAGTGTGCATTCTGAACAATGAGCATACCTATGAAAGTGCAATTTTCTGGGCTTCACTTTAGACCTACTTTACAAGCTTCCCTAGTGATGGGACTCAGAAAATTGCCCTTTAATCCAACTTTCTGGTTATTCTTAGAGACACTGAAATTTGTAAAACACTGCTATGGAAATTCAAAATATCCCCAAGACAGGTATCAGAAAGATGTGAACTTGAATCATATAATTTTGACTCATGGAGAAGAAATGCTTTCACTAAACTAAAATTGGTGATATTCCATTATCTTATATCTAGAACCAATATGAAAACAGTCGTAGAATCCCCTGCAACTTTTTTGGTTTGAATATTGTGTTCTGTTTCTCCTGCATCTCTCTCTGTTACCTACGTGAAGGCCCATATAAAATGTCTACTTTTAGAACTCAGCGCTGGAAAGACTTTGTTTTCATGAGATGTGGATACACTTTCTCATCATGGACAATGGGAAACAAGTCATTGGTTTAATGATAAATGTTTCACTTTTCAATGTGGCTGCCTAGAAAATAGAAGTGGAATAAGTGCTTAGAGTTATCATCTCTGTATTAAAAAATTTATTTCTCCCCATCCTGCCCTTACCTTCTACTCCAATATATAACTTCTATAGTTGTCTTCAAAAAAGAACCTGAGGCAAGTATTTGGGTGCATGTGATATTTGGAGACTTGCACTCAGGAGAAAGGGAGCGAGGAAAATGGGAGAGAATGGAGGAAGGTGCTAAGCAAGGATGTGGTCTCAGCTGGAATCTGGCCTCAGCCTGGCTCCACAGAGAGCTCTGGAGTGTAAGTTGCAGCACAGAGTTAAGTGCCACCTAGGGCTAAGATGTCTGTGTTTTGTTATCCCCATGTCAATTACTGGCTGTGGGTCACCCATATTGGGGAAGGGCTGGAGCTGCATAAGGTTGAGGTGTCTTCTAATCTGCATAGGGTTGCTTTCTAGAGAAGTGGGTGGCTGTGAACTGGATCATCCAACACTCAGAGGAGCTGGGGATGGGGCCACTGGCCCACTAACACCAACAGTGTCCACTAGAGTTGTCATGTATGTTTTCGTTTCTGTTTTTCTATTTTAATGGACGACTTAGTTATACTTCTCCTTTCTAACAAGAGAAGATGTCCTGGGAACATACGTTAAAATTAACAGAACCAAATGAAGTAGTGTAAGCAGGGCTAAAATAAAGTACAGACACAAACATATATATATATATATATATATATATATATATGCTTTGCTGATAAAAACTGTTTACCACAAAGAAAATGTACACAGTAATTACTAGAATACCAGCCCACAAGTAATGCTTGATTAACATTTAGGTTGAAAATGTTCTCAGATCTTCTAAAACATGTTCTCAGATCTTCTAATTTAACTCATATGAGAGGATTGTTCTGACTTGCATTGAAATACACCTAACCTACATAACATTTAAAACTGGGTTAATATTTAGAAGGGGAATTTATTTAACAATATTGACTGTGGTGACATCAACTTCTCATTTTCAACGTGCAGACTTCTAACGTCAGTGATTCCCACATTCATTTCTCTTCCCAGGATCCCTGACGTGAACTCATTTGAGTATTCTAACTGCCCATGGAGGGTTTTCATTTCGGTGACCCAGCAGGTGCCTTCAATTCAAAACCTTCTCCCCTTCCTCCTAGCCCGCATCTAGCCAGTACCCTCGTGTGGTTCAGACCCAAATCTCTCTCTCAGGGACTTCCTGCCACACTCCTCATCTCATTCCCCTCAGCATCTATTCCACACTTTTGCCAGAGTGATTGTTCTAGAAGTACACATCTATTCACACCGCTCCCTATTTTAAGGTTTGAAATGACTTTCCTACGGCCAAATGCAAAATACTCCTAAAGGGATCACAGTTCTTTCTGAGGAGTCTGGCTCCAGGCCAAAATGCTATGTGTGATCTTTCAGCCCCCAGCATAGGCAATTTCATGGTTTTGTCTGGCAGTTGTCGTCGTGGAAGCTGCCCTTCCCACAGCCAGAGCACTGGAATCTTCTGCAGAGAGTTGTAGTCAAACACTCAGATTCAGGCACCTCTATTCAGAGGCCTCCTTATTGGGGCCTCAACTGAGGGACTTTTCTCCACTCTGATTCAGTAACTTTCCACTGCTAGCCCTTCTCCCTTCCCTTCTGCCTCAGCCTTCCAGGACCATAAACAGGCAAGAGCCTTTTTGTTCAGGGCTCCTCTGTACTGAGACATTCCCTCCATCTGTGCTGCATGTCCGTGTCCTCCCATCTCCTAGAATGCAGACATTTAATTGGCTTAGTATTTCTAGTGATTGGCACATTAAAAGCTCTTGAAAAATGTTAACTTGGTAAACCATGAACAGAGTAATATTTTCTTTGCACATACAAAGTAATCACTGAAGAGATTCATACACTTGGCTAATCTGTTTGCATATATCTAGACCTTGGCAATATTAAACTTTCTCAATGCATGCATAAACTCTTAATTGTTGCACCTGAGAGACAAAATGGGTTAGATAGATACCCTAATAGTATCTTGATGCTATCTTTCCAACTCTAAAATACTTGGGTAATGATAAAATTTGAATCTGTACCAGACAGTACCACTTACTAATGCTCATTTAGAATTTTTAATAAAACTCCAAAAACATACAGTCTAATATCAATAACATTTAAAAGTCTAAAATGTTTTTTAAACAAAATAGGTAGTATGATAAAAATTGTCTACACAATACTCTTTCTTAATTGCATAGTGTAGAAACAGATACCATCTACGAAAGTCAGGCATCAATGGGATAAAAACTAATGTTTACTCTAGAGTTGATTTCAAAATTATACCATGTTAAGTGACTAATACTCTCAGTTGGATACAGTTCAAGATGTACCCAATAATGGATTTCTTCCCAGACTGCTTATAAATTTAAGCATGAAAAAGCTGAATTTTATTTGGTAAGGATAATAAATGTGCATTTAGCTTTCTACTAATAAAAGGCACCCATTTCCTAGTATTAGTAAATAGGATTTACACTTAATTTCTAAACAAATTTTCAGGATTAAATTATAATTGAAAAGCTTTGATAGTATCTACTGGAAGCCAAAATTTGAAAGTGAAAATAATGAAACCCTTGTTTAGAACAAGTAAGAGTGTATAATGACAAACTGCAAGTCTCCTTAGTTGAAGAATTGGTTTTGATTTTTTTATATACAATGAGTAACTAGTACCAGCTTGTCAGTTAATAAGAGAAATATTTGTACCCTATTTACTACTAAGCCAGTAGAAGAGGACACATGATAAATGTTTGCAGAGCTGAGAAAATGTGGGGTATTTATACTTCAGATGGTTACAATACTTCAGATGGTTACAATAGTTAAGTCCCTGTTTTTATCGCCATTCATTTATTCATCATGTATTTTTTGAGCACCTACTATATGTACTTTGCTAGTATTTGGAAATAAAAGTACTTTAGTAAGCAAAAACAAATGAGTTAGATTCTAGTGGGAAAGATAGATAATAAAGAGGAATAGTGATGAATCTAATCATAAACAGGGTTTTATAGAGTGTATTATAAAGTTACCTGAATTGGAGTCAGGGAAAGCTTATCAGAGAAAGTGATACTTAAGCTGAGTTATGAAGAATGAGGAGGATTTTGTTAGGTGAAAAAAAGTTGAGGAGGAAAAAGAGAGCAAGCATTCCAGGCATAACTTCATGGAAAAAGACAAATCCACTGGGGCTGGGATACAGAGAGGTAGAGAGTGATACACTATGAGCTCAGAGAGGATGGTATAAGGGAGGCCAAAAGAAGGCCCATTTGAAGGATTCTGGTCTTATTCCTAAAGAAATGAAGGACAATTAGTGGATTTAAACTGGACAGTAACACCATCAGATTTGCATATGAAAAAGACCACTCTTTCATCTGGAGCAGAGAATGAAACAAAAGCAGTTAGTAGAAGGGGGAGCTATGGTGGTGGCTTGGATAAAGGTTATGGCTGTGTATAAACTCAAGACACATTCAGGGTGCAAGGCAATATGTCTTGGTGATAGGTGGGTATGGCGTTGAAGGAGAGTCGATGACATCAAAGATGACTTGCCCAACCAAATGGATGGTGATGCCATTTGCTGAAATAGGTGACACCTAAGGAGGCCCACCCAGGTCTGGGGAAAGATAATGAGTCTTTTAGTTATGCTGAGGTGCCTTTGAGAAATGGAGATATCCAACTGGAGTTAGCTAGATGAATATGAAGCTCAGAGAGAAATCCAATCTGAGAGGGCAAAAGAAAAAGAATAAAGACCAGGCAGTGAGTCTTTGGTGAATGTACAGAAGTACTTTGGAAAAGAATGACAGATAAAAAGAAAACAAGCATAACACAGTGAACATATTTTATAATGCTAATCCTAGGAAAATAACAAATGGTTTTATGAATATTAGAAATAGTAAAAACTGGGGCTTAGTGAACAAATGGTGTTGAGTCAAACAAAAGAGCAGAGTCAAAAGTCCTGGTTATTGGAACTAATCCCTTTTAGGAAGGGGTAGCTGAGATCTGGGAGGGGAAGTATCATGTGTGAAACAAAAGCTGTATAATCCTTTGAGGTGGGGTGGGATGAAGGAGGCCCGTGGAGTTATGAAGATTTCCCCTTATTAAGATAGCCACAGTAAGTTACTGCCAAAAGTTTCTACCAAAAGTAACCAGGTTACTCCATGCCATCTCAGAACCAACAGATGAACATGTGCAAGACCAGTAAGTTTCTCTGGAAAAGAACATTTAAGTAAAGTCATGCTGAAGCAAGAATCATATATTAATTTTAATGCAGTTATGAGTATTCAAATAGAGACATCTTTTACTTTACACAAAAGCAAATTTATACTCACACTTTGATAAGGAACGCAAACCACAAATAAGTTATGATTTCACTAGAACAGCAAACTTTTTTTTTAAAGGAAAACAAAAATAGTCCTTAGGCATAAATAGCTATCTCAAGTCTTCAGAATGTCTAAATATTTTTTTCTGGTGTTCCATGTAAAATTTCTCTTAGTCTGAACTTCTGGCCTTCAGAATCAGTGAATTCTACAGAACAGATTTTTTGATACAAAGTGAGGTGGGATTTAGTCCTCCTTTTATGTCATATGTTCCTTAGAATTTGAGAAAAAGACCAAGCCTTACACCCTTCTCTCATTTTTTTTGACAGCCAAGACAAATTATTCAATTCCTTCTTGGCTTTAGAAGTTTCACTTTTTCCTGTATTGCAAGAGTGAAATATTATTGAAAAAAAAGGCAGTGTGACATGAACTATGGTAGCAAAGTACATAGATTTATGTAATAAATTAATAGAACTCCAAAACAGTCATTTTAAATGTACTAGTTGTAAGGTGGATAGAAAGCCTTGTCTAGAACCCATGTCTAAGATTCCAGATCAGACAGTTCCTCATCCTTGCTGGGCTTGGTACTTTTTATTTTCCCAAATAGCCTTCAGGGCAAAACTACTCATTCTTAAACTGGTCCATTGAAAAAATAAACTCATAGACTATGTCAAACCTTTGTCAATATTCTCTCCACAAGAGGTAAACAAAATGAAACTTGAAAAAATAAAATTGATATAATACATGCACGTTTCCTTAGATTTTCCCCAATCTTAAGGATAATGCTGGGGATCAGTTTTAGGATATTTACTGAGTATCAAGGTGCCTGGGAATGAATAAATAAATTTATGTAAGATACTGACAAGGTATGTAGTCCAAATATTTGGGGTACGAGGTTTAGAAGATTAGTTGGCAACTACCTTCTTTAGGCTTCAACACTGCCAGGATGTTTGACTTTTCCTACAAAAAATATTCAGGCGCCCATGTTCAGCATTCCAATTACTTCAGTGTCAAGACAAGGTCTAACAATGATTTAAGATATTGATTGATATAACATAATTTAATAGAAACCATCTTGAATTTATGTGCTCTTTAAAATATCATATTTTAAAAGTGAAATTTCAGGATTTTACTTTTGATTAACAGCCACCAAGAAGAACATCTGCATGTATTTAACAAGGGTAGTAATACTGCATCAAAAATATTTCTTGAATACTGTGAACAAAGGAGCCACAAAAACTCAGCATGAAAAGTGAAGTTCTGGAGTTCTGCGCAGCCAGAATCACTTCTAAATCCTCAGCGGCAAGCAGGAGACTCAGAAAATGCCGACTTTAATTACAAACTTTATTTGTCAATACAATTCACAGTTTATACATGGTGCATTCCACCATATGAACTTTCAGAACAGTTATTGAGGAAATGGGTGTAGCTTTCCTTCTAAAAGAGCCTGACTTTCTAAAATTTTGGTTAGAATTTTTTAATTTTATAAAAGTACCTTCAACAAGTTAACTGAATATTTACATTTCTAGCTTAAATTTAAATTTTGGAAAATAAGCATCTATTAAGTTTTTTTTTTTAAGATCCTGGGTTTATTTTTTAAGACCCTAATCTGAATGCCACTTATTCAGATACACCCCGACCCCCAAGAATAAAAGTAATGTTTTGCAATTATATTTAGGGAAATCATTTTCTTTCTGCATTTTACAAATTATATTTACAATGTACAGCAGATCTGTGTATGAAAATAAAAGAAAGAGTAGCAATCTACTAGGTGCCTTTACTGAATTTCTTCTGAATCTTGAAAACATCCAAAGAGTTGCAAGATATAAAATTAAACTAAAGAGGATTAACAGCCTTTACTATCTTTAAAAAAAAAAAAAAACTCTCAAGATTTAAATTGTGCTATAACAGCTTTTTCTCTAATGTCAGAGATGAATTATGCCTGCAATCTGCATTTTTCCATGTGCAAAATCACAGTGGTCCCAGTTTCAACTCCGCTCTCACACCCAGCCACAACTCCAGAGGTACACCCACAGAAGGCTAGGACTGTGCCCAGCTCTGCCTCCTACATTCCCTCCCCTCATCTGGCGAAAGTCACCCAAGGAAAGAAAATCATATGAGCTTTTCATACATCAAAAAGCAAATAGATGCTGGCAGTACAATGTTTATTAGCAAATGCTTGTAACACATTGTTTTACTATCTTCTTTTCATCCAAATGGCAATTCACACCAACTGTCTAAATTCACCTTCAAGAATATCCATTTTCATAGTTTTGTCAGATCATTTATGTATATATATGGATATATATATATATATATATATATATATATGGCTTTTCTTCTTCCACTGTTAAAAGATGTATATATAGTTAGTCAAAAATGATAAATTTTAAATACTGCCAGGAAAAAAGGGACTGATTGAGAGCAGTCAATTTTACTGGCCTGGTAATAATTACACTGTATATGTGTACCACTGGTACCTGAGTCAAATAAATACTCAGAGGGGCCGTCTTTGCACCTCATTTCTCTGCAGTGCCTTTAACGCTAGGGTTTCTGAGTGTTGCTTCAATGTCCATCTAATGTGGCATCTATTCCTTCTTCGGGCATCATCACTTCGGTCATTTTACACACTGTTTCCAGCAAGGTATGGTATTCAAACAGGAGTTGTGGGGTAAAGGACTGCGGAGTTGAGCCTAGGGGTGGGGCGGGGAAGGAGAAACCACACATTAGCTAGAGAGGTTCTGTTTCTTCGTAAGATAAGGCACTGACAGAAAATTTCTTAGGTAAAAGGCTGCATAAGAATTTCTTGCCATTTACAAAAAGAAATGTTGTCATCCATAAATGGTCCATAATCTAGGCTCAGTTAGGTAGACCCTGAAAAGTTAAGGACTGATCCCTCAAAGCTACATTATCACCGGAAACACTTATAATTCATTCTGAGGCCTTTTGGCACACTTGGAAAAGAGAGAGGAAAACAGTCTGGGCACAAAAAGGCATCGGACATTGCTTGTTTTATTCCACCGGTCAAAGAAAGTGGACCATTCAACAAGAATCATCAAAAAGACAGTGCTGGCTCAGAATTCAAATTCTCTTGATGGTAGATGACCATGATAGGTGTATCTATTTTTTTTTTTTTTTTTCCTTTTTGGAGCTCATGCACAATTTAAAAAACGCTACCAACAACAGTCAAAAAGAGCATATAGAAGTCCTCACCTATGGCTATGCCTAGGGCTCTTCAAAGAGAGGGCTACTTAATGTTCTCAATAACAGCAATTTCCTCGCCTGCACAGTGTGGCGTCAATCCGTTCAAATAGATACTTTCAGTTTTCAGTAAGGGAGGCAAGACATCCCTCTCGCTGGCGAGGTGGTTCACTGACAGGGTCCTCCTACAGGGAGTCAGCTCCTGGTTGTGGTTCCCAGCCAGTTCTGCGGACAGCTTCCGCTTTATGGAGGTGGCACGCTGGAACTTGTCGTAAATCTCCACGCTCAGCCGCCTCCTGGTTTCCTTGAATTCGGCCGTGACATTGGCTGTCCACTCAGCAGCATGGGCTCTGAACTCTCCCACCTGGAACGTGCACGCAGAGAAAAGACAGAGAGACACCAACAGGACAGTCAATGTTTTGTGTGCTTTATCTTCTGATCACTGTATTTGGGGGTTCTAAAAAGAAGATTGTAGCCTTTTGTAATATGAGAGGTCTGAGAATTGAGGTACTTAGGCAAGTTGTGAGGAACAAGCTTCCATTTTATATAGATATGACTCTAAAAATGAATCTGTGAGCTTAAACTCTATTAACCAAATTATATTAGAGGTACTAGATGCCCTTGTTTTTGGAGACAAATCCTGTCATTGAAAGTTCTGACCAAAAGGCAATCTCTAACTTTTTAAAGCTCTGTTTCTTTTTTAATCTGTAATTTAAAGAAGTATTTGAATGTAGAGAAGGCAGTAAGACATAGGAGAAGCAGCAAGACAGAGTAAAAGAGCCTGGAGTGTGAACCCAGGTGACCTGGTTGGTTCTCATAGCAGTGATGCTGTTTGCTCAGGATATAAACAGAGATTTTAGAGAGCAGAAATGGTGTGTGCAAGAACTTTGACTCCAACCCCACACTGGCCATTTAGGAATTCTCTATTTACTAAATAAGCAATAAAATATTTTGTTTCTGATTCCAGGGAAAGCAAATAAACAAGGCCTGGCAAGTTCATTTTGAGGCCCATTTGGAGAATGATTAAGTCCAAGGAATAGTTTCTCAACGAATGTTTGTGGAATTAGTGAAGTTAACCTGTCTGAGCTGCCATTTCCTCAGCTGTGGAACAGGCATCTTCACAGCACACACCTAGCAGGATGGCTGGGTAATGCACTTCAACTGCAAGAGCCTATCACTGTATAGTTATCATTGTGGCCTTTGTTTGAGGTTGAAGAAAAAGACATTGCCAAGTGCTAAGCATGTGCATAATGTTTTCTTCGACCTCTTTAAAATTATATCTGCACTTTAGTGACCTAAAATAGAATAATGACCCATCCCACGGGAAACTTTATAATCTTTTTCTTAACCAACTAGAATTTAATAATCTAGGATATCTCTTAGAATAATCTCCTAACGTGGAACAACTCCCCCATTCCCTATTGCTAGCACTTCTGCTCTCGGATTAGGGAGCTCCACGGAACTCAATTTTTAAGTGACATGGGCTCCTTTTAACCTGGCAAGCAAATAACTACTGCTTTGTTTTGTTTTATTTTACCTCTGTTGCTTTTTGTTTTAAATTTTGATGTGCGAAATATAACTGATGGTTTCTGCTATAGTCTGAACGTTGGTGTCTCCTGAAAATTCATATGTTGAAATACTAACTGCAAAGGTGATTATATTAGTAGGTGGGGCCTTAGGGAGGTGCTTAAGTCATGAAGTAAAGCCTTCATGAATGAGATCAGCACTCTTACAAAAGAGGTTCCAGAGAGATCCCTCACCCCTTCCACCATGTGAGGACACAGTAAGAAGGTTCTGTCTACAAACCAGGAAGAGAGTCCTCACTCTGTCATGCTGGCACTGTGATCTTGAATCTCTAGAACTGTGAGAAATAAATGCTGTTTATAAGATCCCCAGTGTGTGGTATTTTGTTATAGCAGCTTGATCGGACAAAGTCAGGTTCTAAATATTTATACTAAAAATCTGACTTATAAGAGAGCATATGTATGTACATCTACTTCAACATGATGTATACATGCACTCGGACGGTCATAGATATAAATTTGTGTGTGTGTGTATGTGTGTGTATGGAAACTGTTCAAATATCCTTAGAAGGCGGCACATGGCAGACCAACTCATCCTCATCCATCCATAATCACATACATGCACACATTTGATGATCTACTTTTATTTTATAAAGGTCTTTTACTTCCCACTTGTATTGACCTAGCAAGAAATAATTGCTTGTTTTCTGGGTCTGGTTCTGAAAAAAGCAAACTGGAAAAATGAGAACTTTGTGGCATGCATAACTGGCAAGATCAAGCATTCCTTAATCACTGAGGCAACTTAAAGGGAACTCGCAGGGAAAGAAGAGCTAAATTTATAGTGATTCAGCCTGAAGATTCTTTCTGTTCCCATAAGGGACTGTGTCTACTGTACTTAGCTCTAAAAGCAATTATTGAATTTTTAATTCTGCTTTGGGGGGACTCTCTGGTTGGAAAAGTATAGGCAGTATCAATCAGTGGTAAAAAATGCTAAATCACTCCAAATGCACTTATAAATAAACCCTCCAACTGTTGATATTCTTTTTCTATTTACCTAGCTGTCTTTTTGATTAGACTAAGCATTCTTGAGTTCGGAGTCTATACTACATTTATTGGTGTATATAAAACATGTAGCGTCTGGAATAGAGAAGGCACTGAGTAGAAACTTGATGAATTGCATTGAATTAATAAGTAAATACTATCAAGAAAGTTTCGAAATAATATTTTAACATAAACAGTTAAGAGATTCAGTTGTTTCTCTACCAGTTCCAATTTAATTTTAAAGACGGAAAATTGCAGCCTGCTTAAAGGTGGTGCACAAACACAAAGAGAAAACCTGATTAATATGGTTTTGAACAATACAGTTAATCATTGTCCAACATGTTATTAAATTCTTCTAGTTTATAGTACAAACAGATAACCCTGAGCCGTGTTAAATTTGCTGTTTAAAGTAAAACAGTAGGAGATCTTCAAGATGGCAGAGGAGTACGATGTGGAGATCATCTTCTTCCCCACAAGTACATCAGAAATACATCTACATGTGGAACAACTCCTACAGAACACCTACTGAACACTGGCACAAGACCTCAGACTTCCCAAAAGGCAAGAAACGCCCCACGTACCTCGGTAGGGCAAAAGAAAAAAGAAAAAACAGAGACAAAAGAATAGGGACAGGACCTGCACCAGTGGGAGGGAGCTGTGAAGGAGGAAAAGTTTCCACACACTAGGAAGCCCCTTCACTGGCGGAGACAGGGGGTGGTGGGGGGAGCTTCGGAGCCACAGAGGAGAGCACAGCAACAGGGGTGCAGAGGGCAAATTGGAGAGATTCCCGCACAGAGGATTGGTGTTGACCACCACTCACCAGCCTGAGAGGCTTGTCTGCTCACCCGCTGGGACAGGTGGGGGCTGGGAGCTGAGGCTCGGGCTTCAGAGGTCAGATCCCAGGGAGAGGACTGGAGTTGGCTGCGTGAACACAGCCTGAAGGGGGCTAGTGCGCCACAGCTAGCCAGGAGGGAGTCCAGAAAAAGTATGGACATGCCTAAGAGGCAAGAGACCATTGTTTCGGGGTGTGCGAGGAGAGGGGATTCAGAGCGCTGCCTAAACGAGCTCCAGAGATGGGCACGAGCCACAACTATCCGCGCGGACACCAGAGACGGGCATGAGACGCTAAGGCTGCTCCTGCAGCCACCAAGAAACCTGTGTGCAAGCACAGGTCACTATCCACACCTCCCCTCCCGGGAGCCTGTGCAACTCGCCACTGCCAGGGTCCCATGATCCAGAGACAACTTCCCCGGGAGAACACACGGCGTGCCTCAGGCTGTTGCAACATCACGCCAGCCTCGGCTGCTGCAGGCTCACCCCACATTCCGTACCCCTCCCTCCCCCGTGGCCTGAGTGAGCCAGAGCCCCCTAATCAGCTGTTACTTTAACCCCATCCTGTTTGAGTGAAGAACAGATGCCCTCACGCGACCTACATGCAGAGGCAGGTCCAAATCCAAAGCTGAACCCCGGGAGCTGTGCGAACAAAGAAGAGAAATGGAAATTTCTCCCAGCAGACTCAGGAGCAGAGGATTAAATCTCCACAATCAACTTGATGTACTCTGCATCACTGGAATACCTGAATAGACAACAAATTATCCCAAAATTGAGGTGGTGGACTTTGGGAGCACTGTAGACTTGGGGTTTGCTTTCTGTATCTAATTTGTTTTTTGGTTTTATGTTTATCTTAGTTTACTATTTAGAGTTTATTATCCTTGGTAGATTTGTTTATTGATTTGGTTGCTCCCTTCCTTTTATATATATAGATATATATATATTTTTTTCCCTTTTCTCTTTTTGTGAGTGTGTTTATGTATGCTTCTTTGTGTGATTTTGCCTGTATAGCTTTGCTTTTACCATTTGTCCTAGGATTCTGTCTGTCCGTTTTTGTTTTTGTTTTTGTTTTTTAGTATACTTTTTAGCACTCGTTATCATTGGTGGATTTGTTTTTGGTTTGGTTGCTCTCTTCTTTCTTTTTTTTTTATTACTTTTTAATTTGTTTTTACTTTTAATAATTTTTTTAATTTAATAACTTTATTTTATTTTTTTCTTTCATTTTTTCATTCATTTTTTCTCACTTTTCTTCTGAGCTGTGTGGCTGACAGGGTCTTGGTGCTCCAGCCAGGTGTCAGGCCTGTGCCACTGAGGTGGGAGAGCCGAGTTCAGGACACTGGTCCACCAAAGACCTCCCAGCTCCACATAATATCAAATGGCAAAAGCTCTCCCAGAGATCTCCATCTCAACGTTAAGACCCAGCTCCACTCAACGACCAGCAAGCAACAGTGCTGGACACCCTATGCCAAACAACTAGCAAGACAGGAACACAAACCCACCCATTAGCAGAGAGGCTGCCTGAAATCATAATAAGGTCACAGGCACCCCAAAACACACCACCGGATGCAGTCCTGCCCACCAGAAAGAAAAGACCCAGCCTCATCCACCAGAACACAGGCCCCAGTTCCCTCCACCAGGAAGCCTACACAACCCATTAAACCAATCTTAGGCACTGAGGGCAGACACCATAAACAATGGGAACTACAAAACGGCAGCCTGCAAAAAGGAGACCCCAAACACAGTAAGTTAAGCAAAATGAGAAGACAGAGAAAAACACAACAGATGAAGGAGCAAGGTAAAAACCCATCAGACCAAAACAAATGAAGAGGAAATAGGCAGTCCACTTGAAAAAGAATTCAGAGTAATGAGAGTAAAGATGATCCAAAATCTTGGAAATAGAATGGAGAAAACGCAAGAAATGTTTAACAAGGACCTACAAGAATTAAAAAGCAAACAAACAATGATGAATAACACAATAAATGAAATTTTAAATTCTCTAGAAGGAATCAATAGCAGAATAACTGAGGCAGAAGAACGGATAAGTGACCTGGAAGATAAAATAGTGGAAATAACTCCTGCAGAGCAGAATAAAGAAAAAAGAATGAAAAGAATTCAGGACAGCTCAGAGACCTCTGGGACAACATTAAACGCACCAACATTCGAATTATAGGGGTCCCAGAAGAAGAAGAGAAAAAGAAAGGGACTGAGAAGATATTTGAAGAGATTATAGTTGAAAACTTCCATAATATGGGAAAGGAGATAATCAAGCCCAGGAAGCGCAGAGAGTTCCATACAGGATAAATCCAAGGAGAAACACGCCAAGACACATATTAATCAAACTATCAAAAATTAAATACAAAGAAAAAATATTAAAAGCAGCAAGGGAAAAGAAAATAATAACATACAAGGGAATTCCCATAAGGTTAACAGCTGATCTTTCAGCAGAAACTCTGCAAGCCAAAAGGGAGTGGCAGGACATATTTAAAGGGATGAAAGGGAAAAACCTACAACCAAGATTACTCTACCCAGCAAGGATCTCATTCAGATTCGACAGAGAAATTAAAATCTTTACAGACAAGCAAAAGCTAAGAGAATTCAGCACCACCAAACCAGCTTACAACAAATGCTAAAGGAACTTCTCTAGGCAGGAAACACAAGAGAAGGAAAAGACCTACCATAACAAACCCAAAACAATTAAGAAAATGGTAATAGGAACATACATATCGATTACTACCTTAAATGTAAATGGATTAAATGCTCCAACCAAAAGACATAGACTGGCTGAATGGATACAAAAACAAGACCCATACATATGCTGTCTACAAGAGACCCACTTCAGACCTAGGGACACATACAGACTGAAAGTGAGGGGATGGAAAAAGATATTCCATGCAAATGGAAATCAAAAGAAAACTGGAGTAGCAATTCTCATATCAGACAAAATAGACTTTAAAACAAAGACTATTACAAGAGACAAAGAAGAACACTACATAATGATGAAGGGATCAATCCAAGAAGAAGATATAACAATTTTAAATATTTATGCACCCAACATAGGAGCACCTCAATACCTAAGGCAAATGCTAAGAGTCATAAAAGGGGAAATCGACAGTAACACAATCACAGTAGGGGACTTTAACACCCCACTTTCCCCTATGGACAGATCATCCAAATGAAAATAAATAAGGAAACACAAGCTTTAAATGATACATTAAACAAGATGGACTTAATTGATATTTATAGGACATTCCATCCAAAAACAACAGAATACACTTTCTTCCCAAGTGCTCATGGAACATTCTCCAGGATAGATCATATCTTGGGTCACAAATCAAGCCTTGGTAAATATAAGAAAATTTAAATCATATCAAGTATCTTTTCCAACCACAATGCTATGAGACTAAGTATCAATTACAGGAAAAAATCTGTAAAAAATACAAACACATGGAGACTAAACAACACAGTACTAAATAGCCAAGAGATCACTGAAGAAATCAAAGAGGAAATCAAAAAATACCTAGAAACAAATGAAAATGAAAACAGGATGACCGAAAACCTATGGGATGCTACAAAAGCAGTTATAAAAGGGAAGTTTATAGCAAAACAATCCTACCTCAAGAGACAAGAAACAACTCAAATAAACAACCTAACCTTACACCTAAATCAATTAGAGAAAGAAGAACCAAAAAAACCCCAAAGTTAAGGAAAGAAATCATAAAGATCAGATCAGGAATAAATGAAAAAGAAATGAAGGAAACATTAGCAAAGGTCAATAAAACTAAAAGCTGGTTCTTTGAGAAGATAAACAAAATTGATAAACCATTAGCCAGACTCATCAAGAAAAAAAGGGAGAAGACTCAAATCAATAGAATTAGAAATGAAAAAGGAGAAGTAACAACTGACACTGCAGAAATACAAAGGATCATGAGAGATTACTACAAGCAACTATATGCCAGTAAAATGGACAACCTGTAAGAAATGGACACATTCTTAGAAAAGCACAACCTTCCGAGACTGAACCAGGAAGAAATAGAAAATATAAACAGACCAATCACAAGCACTGAAATTGAGATTGTGATTAAAAATCTTCCAACAAACAAAAGCCCAGGACCAGATGGCTTCATAGGCGAATTCTATCAAACATTTACAGAAGAGCTAACACCTATCCTTCTCAAACTCTTCCAAAATATAGCAGAGGGAGGATCACTCCCAAACTCAATCTACGAGGCCACCATCACCCTGATACCAAAACCAGACAAAGATGTCACAAAGAAAGAAAACTATAGGCCAATATCACTGATGAACATAGATGCAAAAATCCTCAACAAAATACTAGCAAACAGAATCCAACAGCACATTAAAAGGATCATACACCATGATCAAGTGGGGTTTATCCCAGGAATGCAAGGATTCTTCAATATACGCAAATCAATCAACATACGCAAATCAATCAATTAACAAATGAAGGAGAAAAACCATATGATCATCTCAATAGATGGAGAAAAAGCTTTCGACAAAATTCAACACCCATTTATGATAAAAACCCTCCAGAAAGTACACATAGAGGGAACTTACCTCAACATAATAAAGGCCATATATGGCAAACCCACAGCCAACATCATTCTCAGTGGTGAAAAACTGAAACCATTTCCTCTAAGATCAGGAACAAGACAAGGTTGTCCACTCTCACCACTAATATTCAACATTGTTTTGGAAGTTTTAGCCAGAGCAATCAGAGAAGAAAAAGAAATAAAAGGAATACAAATCGGAAAAGAAGTAAAGCTGTCACTGTTTGCAGATAACATGATACTATACATAGAGGATCCTAAAGATGCTACCAGAAAACTACTAGAGCTAATCAATGAATTTGGTAAAGTAGCAGGGTACAAAATTAATGCACAGAAATCTCTTGCATTCCTATACACTAATGATGAAAAATCTGAAAGAGAAATTAAGGAAACACTCCCATTTACCATTGCAACAGAAAGAATAAAATATCTAGGAATAAATCTACCTAAGGAGACAAAAGACCTGTATGCAGAAAACTATAAGACACTGATGAAAGAAATTAAAGATGATACAAACAGATGGAGAGATATACCATGTTCTTGGATTGGAAGAATCAACATTGTGAAAATGACTATACTACCAAAAGCAATCTACAGATTCAATGCAATCCCTATCAAACTACCAATGGCATTTTTCACAGAACTAGAACAAAATATTTTGCAATTTGTATGGAAACACAAAAGACCCCGAAGAGCCAAAGAAATCTTGACAAAGAAAAATGGAGCTGGAGGAATCAGGCTCCCAGACTTCAGACTATAACACAAAGCTACAGTAATCAAGATAGTATGGTACTGGCACAAAAACAGAAATATAGATCAATGGAACAGGAAAGAAAGCCCAGAGATAAACCCACACACATATGGTCACCTTATTTTTGATAAAGGAGGCAAGAATATACCATGGAGAAAAGACAGCCTCTTCAATGAGTGGTGCTGGGAAAACTGGACAGCTACATGTAAAAGAATGAAATTAGAACACTCCCTAACACCATACACAAAAAGAAACTCAGAATGGATTAAGGACCTAAATTTAAGGCCAGACAGTATAAAACTTTTAGAGGAAAACACAGGCAGAATACTCTATGACATAAATCACAGCAAGATCCTTTTTGACCTACCTCGTAGAGAAATGGAAATAAAACCAAAAATAAACAAATGGGACCTAATGAAACTTAAAGCTTTTGCACAGCAAAGGAAACCATAAATGAGACAAAAAGACAACCCTCAGAATGGGAGAAAATATTTACAAATGAAGCAAGTGACAAAGGATTAATCTCCAAAATTTACAAGCAGCTCATGCAGCTCAATATCAAAAAAAACAAACAACCCAATCCAAAAATGGGCAGAAGAGCTAAATAGACATTTCTCCAAAGAAGATATACACATTGCCAACAAACACATGAAAGGACGCTAAACATCACTAATCATCAGAGAAATGCAAATCAAAACTACAATGAGGTATCACCTCACACCAGTCAGAATGGCCATCCTCAAAAAATCTACAAACAATATATGCTGGAGAGGGTGTGGAGAAAAGGGAACCCTCTTGCACTGTTGGTGGGAATGTAAATTGATACAGCCACTATAGAGAACAGTATGGAGGTTCCTTAGAAAACTAAAAATAGACCTACCATATGACCCAGCAATCCCACTCCTGGGCATATACCCTAAGAAAACCATAATTCAAAAAGAGTTCTGTACCATAATGTTCATTGCAGCTCTATTTACAATAGCCAGGACATGGAAGCAACCTAAGTGTTCATCAACAGATGAATGGATAAAGATGTGGCACATATATACAATGGAATATTACTCAGCCATAAAAAGAAACGAAATTGAGTTATTTATAGTGAGATGGATGGACATACAGTCTGTCATACAGAGTGAACTAAGTCTGAAAGAGAAAAACAAATACTGTATGCTACCACATGTATATCAATCTAAAAAAAAAAAAAAAGGTTCAGAAGAACCTAGGGGCAGGACCGGAATAAAGACGCAGACGTGAAGAATGGACTTTAGCACACAGGGAGTGGGAAGGGTAAGTTGGGACGAAGTGAGAGTGTGGCGTGGACATATATACACTACCAAATGTAAAATAGGTAGCTAGTGGGAAGCAGCCGCATAGCACAGGGAGATCAGCTCGGTGCTTTGTGACCACCTAGAGGGGTGGGATAGGGAGGAGATATGGGGATATATGTATATGTATAGCTGATTCACTTTGTTATAAAGCAGAAACTAACACACCATTGTAAAGCAATTATACTCCAATAAAGATGTTAAAAAAATAAAATAAAATAAAACAGTAATTATTGATGAAAAACTAAACATTTCCTCTGAGTTTTATTCCCACTTTACCAATGATTTTATTAAAGAGGAATTAATCTGTTCCATTTGAGAATTCATAATTTTCTAAGTGTAAAAAGGACAAATACTAATATACTGTTTTCTATGATGAGCTTATCTTAGTAGTAAGGTTAATAGTATAAAGGGAACAGCTAAGAATCTACATTTTTGTTTAAATAAATGTCTGTGAAAAGTATAAGAATCAACTACTATATTCAATTTCCTCCTATATACAAGTGGGTAATGAGAAATAATCACTTACTTAAAGGACATCCATCTGAGTAAGCCCCTCAATCATGCCTCAATTCTGGAGGCACTGTCAGAACTGATGGACCTAAAATTAGGTCTATTTTTTTTTTAATTGATTTTTATTGGTATAGTTGATTTACAATGTTGTGTTAGTTTCTGCTGTACAGCAAAGTGAATCAGTTATACATATACATATATCCAGTCTTTTTTAGATTCTTTTCCCATATAGGTCATTACAGAGTACTGAGTAGAGTTCCCTGTGCTACACAGTAGGTTCTTATTAGTTATCTGTTTTATATATCATAGTGTGTATATGTCAATCGCAAACTCCCAATTTATCCCTCCTCCCCTTCCCCCTTGGTAACCATAAGTTTGTTTTCTACATCTGTGACTCTCTTTCTGTTTTGTTAATAAGTTCATTTGTACCATTTCTTTAAGATTCCACATATAAGCGAAATCATATGATATTTGTCTTTCTCTGTTGACTTACTTCACTCAGTACGACAATCTCTAGGTCCATCCATGTTGCTGCAAATGGCATTATTTCATTCTTTTTTATGGCTGAGTAATATTCCATTGAATATATGTACCACATCTTCTTTATCCATTCCTCTGTTGATGGACATTTAGGTTGCTTCCATGTCTTGGCTATTGTAAATAGTGCTGCAACGAACACTGGGGTCATGTATTTTTTTGAATTATGGTTTTCTCCACATATATGCCCAGGAGTGGGATTGCTGGATCATATGGTAACTCTATTTTTAGTTTTTCAAGGAACCTCCATACTGTTCTCCATAGTGGCTGCACCAATTTACATTCCCACCAACAGTGTAGGAGGGTTCCCTTTTATCCACACCCTCTCCAGCATTTATTGTTTGTAGATTTTTTGATGATGGCCATTCTGACTGGTGTGAGGTGATACCTCATTGTAGTTTTGATTTGCCTTTCTCTAATAATTAGTGAAGTTGAGCCTCTTTTCATGTGCTTTTTAGCTATCTGTATATCTTCTTTGGAGAAATGTTTCTTTAGGTCTTCTGCCCATTTTTGATTGTGTTGTTTGCTTTTTTGATATTGAGTGCATGAGCTGTTTGTATATTTTGGAGATCAACCACTTGTTGAATTGCTTCCATTAGCTTTGTTTTGGTTACCAAACTTTTACCTCCAGAAAGGCCACTGACCTTCATAGGATCTGCCTCCCCTTTTCTTTGGTAATGGTCTTCTCATATTTTTATCTTAAAAATATCTTATTAGATGTGGTGTGTGTGTGTGTATATACACATATACATATATACACACATATATGTGTACATGTATATACATATATACACACATATATACAATGGAATATTACTCAGCCATAAAAATGAACTAAATAATGCTATTTTCAGCAATATGAATGGACCTAGAGGTTATTATGCTAAGTAAGCCAAAGACAAATATCATATGATATTGCTTATAAGTGAAATCTTAAAAAATGATACAAATGAACTTATTTACAAAACAGAAATAGATCCACAGACATAGAAAACAAGAAGGTGGGAAGGATAAATTAGGAGTTTGGGATTAACAGATACACACTACTATATATGAAATAGATAACCAACAAGGACTTATTATATAGCACAGGGAATTATACTCAATATTTTATAATAACCTATAAAAGAAAAGAATCTGAAAAAGAATAGATATATATATATGTATAACTGGATCACTTTGCTGTACACCTGAAACTAACACAAACATTGTAAATCAACTATACTTCAATAAAAAATCTTCTTATTGTTAATAATAATAGACTTTGCTTATCCAAAATTCAAATGTTAATACATTTATTTGCTAATTTTCTATCTCCTCCAATTAGGATGTAAGTTCTATGAATATCCTCAGCACCTAGACAGTACGTGGTATGTAGCTGACTTCTAAGAAATACCTGTAAAATGAATGAATATATGCCCCCAAATTCATGTTCTCTGTAATCTCACATCTCAATGATAACAATGAGGCACAGTGTAGCACACATACTACCACTTGTTTTTCTTCTCTATGCTAACCTTACTTTATTCCTCCTCCATTTTGATGATCACTAATATTTTTGCAAAAATGGTCTTACATTAACCACATTGTTTTGCAAATGGCTTTTTTTCCCACTTAACCAATTTTAGTCATTTTTCCCATTTAGTACTCATTATACTACCTCGTAGTTTCTACCAGCTGCCTAGCATTCCACAGGATAAGGGATGTGGCATGCCCCTATTGATGAATATGGATTTGGTTTTTGTTTGTTTGTTTGTTTGTTTTTGCTACGGAAAATAATACTTCAGTGAACATTCTTATAACCATACCCTTGCTGATGTGTTCAAGTATTACTAGAAGTGGAAACACCGGGTCAAAAGACATGTATATTTTCAGATTTTGAGGACACTGTGAAATTTCCATCTAACCCCTACTGTTTTCAGATTCTGGGCTCCCAGTCACCCCACTATTTCCTCTTTCTGCACACTTAGGGAACCTCTGTCTTTCACAGCAAAAAGCACTAGATCATGGCACCTGCATAGAAAATTCTTTAGAAATTTTAATCATCTCTCTATTGCAATTTGAAATTTAACTGGTCATGATAAATTGGAGGAAGAATGAAAACCTTCCTTAGACTTGATCTGATTTTTCTCCAGACGCAGGTTTCACGAAGTCACCATGATCTCTCAGGTTGCACTAATGACACACACACAGCTTTCTGTAGAGCCAGGTGTTTCCACAAATTAGTGATTCCTGCAAATTAGGAAAAGGCTAAATGCAAGGAAAGCTCAGACTTGTCTTAATCCATAACTCTACTTTCTTATCTTTAATTGCACTCAAGCTCTGGCAGAGGCTGGTAGAATACCACTTTTGGGGACATTTTTTTTTCTAATTTCTCTGGAGTTTCCAAGGGTGGAAAGGCAATCTCTGGAGGTCATAGGGCTGCAGCTGAAAATGTCAGAAAACAGAGGGAAGAGGGGTTAGCAGGAGGTGGGAAGAAGCCTCCAGTTCCAGCTCTGTCACTTACCTGTGTGCCTACAAGCAAGCAATTTAACCTTTTTTGAGTTTCAGATTCCTTATCTATAAAATAAGGTCATAACAATCTATTTCACAGGAGAAACAAGTATTGTGTGTGTGCATGTGTGTGTGTGCGTGTGTGTGTGTACATGTGTGGGGGTCTGTGTTCTTAAAATATAAAGGACTACACAATTAGTAATTATGATGATGAGGCTGGTGACGATGATATGGCTTGCCAAAGGTACTTAAAGAGCTTACAGGAGAATACCAGATACAGAATAAGTGATATAAAATTGAAAAAATGGGACACTTCTCCCTGGAATATTACTCACAGGTTCTAGGCACCCAGTGGCAGCATGGCCTGAGGTCTCTGAAATTCTCACCAGAAGTGCTACAGATTGCCTAAACTCAGAGTTCTGGAGATCTTTAAAGCATGAGGTGTTTTGAGAATGTTGAAGACATACATAAAAAATACAGCTGAACAATCATCCTGGCCAGATACATTGAATGATGTATTTCATCAGTCAAATGAAGGTCAACGCAAGACAGTGTTCATGTTTACTCATTATTACAACTGGAATAATACTGTAAAATATAATAATGAATTCATTGTACCACTCAATAAACATATATAACTCATAATAAAAAGGATTCTCATTATTAATACAGGTCTATGTAATGAGACTGAGTAAAATCTTGTATGCATAGATAGTGCCTACTATGTTCTAGGCATTGCTCTTTTAAAAATATTAACTTACTTAATCTTTACAACAACTCTCTGGGGAAGATTCTATTTTTCACAGAAGAAGCTTAGACTAGAGAGGTTAAAAAACTTAAGACACACAATGCACATGTGGTAGAGCCAGGAGCCAGGATTCAAACTTGGAGGTTTAACTACGACATATTATTTTTCCTCACCAGTAAAATCTTATTAACTCTAAAGACTAAATATCTTTAGGAGGAGTTCAAGGCAAATTCACATTATGTGGAAATCCACTCTATAGCAGGTTATATTAGGGTGAGGATCCACTGCCATAATTTCCTAAACATACTGGAAAGAATGAAAATTTACTCATAAAAATATGCACTAGGACTACTTATCTAAATCAATAATGCTATCTATTCCCTCTCTATTGTGCCTTATTTTTCTACTATTCTTCATGATACAAGACTTCAAGAACATAGCCACTCAAACTCAAAGCTTGAAAAAAAAAAGAAAAAAAAGAGAAAAATAGAGTCCCTCAAAAACTAAACCAAGGCCATCAAAGTAAAGAAGAATTATTTATTCCCTTTTCTTAAAAAAATTCATGACCTTAGAGAATTGCCTATACCAATGTAGTCATTATTCATCAAATAGCACATAGTATCCTAAAGCACAGACTCGTATCTTTGAATGGTGATAAAACTGTATATTCAAACTCTGAAGGTGCTTTCTTGTTTTCTAAGACATTAAAAAATAAGGTCCAGAGAACATCAAATTTATATAAGTAAATATTTTTCTCAATTGAAACATTAATGCTTGTGGATAATTAAAATGAATCCTTATGCATTAAAACATGTTTGTTTTGTTGGATTTAAAAAAAAAATCTTTCAACAGTTTATTCAAATAGTATGTCATCTCCCTAAAACTAAGCAAATCTACACCACTTAGCAATAACAAAGCTGAGGACTCCAAAGTGAGCAGAAATAGCTCCTAAAGGATCACCATGAATGTGATGGTGATAGCTCATGCACTTGACTCAAAAAAGAGGTCTTCCTCTGTATTCCATGTATTCTTAACTTTCACATAATTCTCACAGCCCAGTGATCTGATTTACAAGAAAAGGAAGAAAATGGAGTGCTACAAACAGCCGCTTGCCTTCTAAATGCTACTGGAAATGCTCTCATCCTTGTCACTAAATTCAGTGCACCATTCTCTGTCCTTCTTTTGCCTGATCTTTACAGCTGCAAATGGCATTGATGATGACTCCCAATCAGTCTTTGCTCTTAATTTCCAAATCAGTACATTTTCATGGTGGCTTTTTTTTTTTAACCATTCAAGTTAATTCTTTTCCATCAACCTCATGGGATCATTTTCTTTCACCCTCCTCTTCACTACCTTTGTCCCTCAGGCTTCTATTCTTCTCATTTTCCCTAGATAACCATATCCCTTCAATTATTTCTATTACTGTCTATTTGCTGATGAGTCTCAAATACATATTTCTAGGTCAAGTCTCCCTACTGAATTCTGTATCTATACAACTGACTGCTTATGAAACATCTTCACTTAAGATGACTCCTGGCCATCTCAAGCTCAGCACTTCTCCAAATGAAATCTTTTAACTTCTTAAACCTATTCTTACTTAATTTTTTTTATCACAGTGAATAACACCATTAACCACTAAGTTTCCCAAGTGGAACTTCAGTATAATCCTTTATTCTTCCTCTCACCCAGTCTTATCAAATCAACCCAAAGTCTTGCTGATTTACCTTTTTTCTCTCAATTCCTTTCACTTCTCTCCATTCCCATTGCTAAAACTATAGTCCAGTCCACCATTTTGTCTCATCTATATTATTTCAGCAGCTTCCTAACCAGTCTTGCTGACTTAAGTCCATCTCCCTTAAATGCATTCACACAGCAGCCAGAGTGCCCCTTAATAAACATAAATCAATCAAGTATTTTCCACTGCATAAAACTATTCAATTGATTCCCATTTCACTTAGTCCGAACTCTTTAAAGTGGCTCATATGTTCTAGGGCTTACGTACTGTTTCAGCTTCATTTCTAACCCCCAACCCTCTCAAAGTCTACTCTTTGGGCCCATCCTGAACATTTCTTTTATTTCCTCAAATACGCCACTTTTTCTTTTCCTTCCTTCATTCATTAGTTATTATTTGCTCTGTCCAGGATACTGATTCCCTGTCCTTCTCTGGGATATTTTTTACTCATCCTAAATTAGACATCCTTATGGAGCCATTTCCTGATCCCCTAGACAACATCAGGATCACTTGATATTTGTAGCTACATCATCCTGTACTTCCCTAGCATTACTCTCATCACAAACTTATTACAACGATTAGTTTAAATGTCATCATGGTAATAGAAAGGGTTTGTCTGCCATGTCCCATTCGGTATTCTCAGAACCTAGAAGAGTGTACGTGTGGGAATTCAATAAGCATTTGTTAGACAAATGAATGAATGGCAGGCAAATCAATCATGTTTTGGGTACATACTCCAGTAAAAAGAGTCTGCTTCTTAGTTGACTCTGCTGGGATAATCTTGTTTCTCTCTGGAGGGAGACTTGGCCAGGCCTATTTATAGTAAAGGTTCAAAGTATGTTTCCTCAAGGTTTTTAGTCTTTGCAGAGCCTCCTCAGCATCCTAAGAAGCCTATGATGCTACTAATGCCTCATCTCATGGTGAAGAACATCATGCCTCTTGTATAGACCCCTTAAATCAAACTTCCTTTTCTTTCCCTTCTCCTTACCAGCTCCTTAACCTTTGCCATTGTTCTTACAACTCTGCATGACAATACCTGAATAGGCTATCCCAGAACCTGGGCTTCCCCATCCTTACTGGATGTAACCTTTTAAAACTTAAAGAAGGTTTAACCCTTTCACTTTAGAAGAATCACTAACATCTTCATCACCAACTAGGAACACTTATTAAGCATCTGATAGCTTTTCAACGAAGCAAAATCTCATGGTTACAGAGGCCCAGTATTTTCCTCACCAATAGTGATTCCAAACCCAAATTTAAGGCAATTTTCCTTAATCAGATAAAATCAATAGGATGGCCTACGAAAGATGAAAGTTCACTATCTTGGAAACTTGCAATTTAGGAAGTTTACAGGAAGCTCATTTGTAACCATAAGGAGTATTTATCACTCCATTGATCCACTTAACCAACTACATGGCAGATTCCTTATGGCTAAGGATCACTGCCCGATTTCTTATCAAGCTCACCCTTACTTCCCACCCACTCCACATTGCACAATCTTGGACAGTGCTTTAAGTAGAGTCATTTAATAAAATAAGTTTGGTCTTCCCAACGAGGTGGTAATGACAGAGACTATGCATCCTATTTATTTCTTCTCATTAAAGTACCCAACATGGTAATTTGAATAATGTAGATTCCCACATCCTTTCTGACTAACTAATGAGAAATCTGTTACCACTGACTGACAGCACTCTCCCTGCACAAACACTCTCAGGGCCTTTATATGAAGCTGATATTTGCCTAAGTTCTATTTCAGTGTGTTTTGGTATAGCCTGAAGAGAAAGCAACTTATAAATTGATTTTAATAATCACTAAAACGTTCATATCCTTAGATAAAAGTCAATAATTCATAGAAATTTCACCTGGGAGAGGAGGAGCTTCAAGATGGCGGAAGAGTAAGACGCAGTCCTGCCCACCAGAAAGACAAGATCCACCAGAACACAGGCACGAGTCTCCTCTACCGGGAAGCCTACACAACCCCCTGAACCAACGTTAGCCACTGGGGACAGACACCAAAAACAACGGAAGGTACGAATCTGCAGCCTGCAAAAAGGAGACCCCAAACACAGTAAGTTAAGCAAAATGAGAAGACAGAGAAACACACAGCAGATGAAGTGGCAAGGCAAAAACCCACCAGACATAAAAAATGAAGAGGAAATAGGCAGTCTACTGCCTGCATACAATCTCTTGTATGTTTTGGAGATTAATCCTTTGTCAGTTGCTTCATTTGAAAATATTTTCTCCCATCCTGAGGTTTGTCTTTTCGTCTTGTTTATGGTTACCTTTGCGGTGCAAAAGCTTTTAAGTTTCATTAGGTCCCATTTGTTTATTTTTGTTTTTATTTCCATTTCTCTAGGAGGTGGGTCAAAAAGGATCTTGCTGTGATTTATGTCATAGTGTTTTGCCTATGTTTTCTTCTGAGAGTTTGATGGTGTCTGGCCTTACATTTAGGTCTCTAATCCATTTTGAGTTTATTTTTGTGTATGGTGTTAGGGAGTGTTCTAATTTCATTCTTTTACATGTAGCTGTCCACTTTTCCCAGCACCACTTATTGAAGAGACTGTCTTTTCTCCACTGTATATTCTTGCCTCCTTTATCAAAGATTAGGTGACCATAGGTGCGTGGGTTTATCTCTGGGCTTTCTATCCTGTTCCATTGATCTATATTTCTGTTTTGTGCCAGTACCATACTGTCTTGATTACTGTAGCTTTGTAGTATAGTCTGAATTCAGGGAGCCTGATTCCTCCAGCTCTCTTTTTCTGTCTCAAGATTGCTTTGGCTCTTCGGGGTCTTTTGTGTTTCCATACAAATTGTGAATTTTTTTGTTCTAGTTCTGTGAAAAATGACAGTGGTAGTTTGATAGGGATTGCATTGAATCTGTAGATTGCTTTGGGTAGAAGACTCATTTTCACAATGTTGATTCTTCCAATCCAAGAACATGGTATATCTCTCCATCTGTTTGTATCATCTTTAATTTCTTTCATCAGTGTCTTATAGTTTTCTGCATACAGGTCCTTTGTCTCCTTAGGTAGGTTTTTTCCCAGATATTTTATTCTTTTTGTTGCAATGGTAAATGGGAGTGTTTTCTTAATTTCGCTTTCAGATTTTTCATCATTAGTGTATAGGAATGTAAGAGATTTCTGTGCATTAATTTTGTATCCTGCTACTTTACCAAATTCATTGATTAGCTCTAGTAGTTTTCTGGTAGCATCTTTAGGATTCTCTATGTATAGTATCATGTCATCTGCAAACAGTGACAGCTTTACTTCTTCTTTTCCGATTTGTATTCCTTTTATTTCTTTTTCTTCTCTGATTGCTGTGGCTAAAAGTTCCAAAACTATGTTGAATAATAGTGGTGAGAGTGGGCAACCTTGTCTTGTTCCGGATCTTAGTGGAAATGGTTTCAGTCTTTCACCATTGAGAACGATGTTGGCTGTGGGTTTGTCATATATGGCCTTTATTATGTTGAGGTAAGTTCCCTCTATGCCTACTTTCTGGAGGGTTTTTATCATAAATGGGTGTTGAATTTTTTCGAAAGCTTTCTCTGCATCTATTGAGATGATCATATGGTTTTTCTCCTTCAATTTGTTAATATGGTGTATCACGTTGATTGATTTGTGTATATTCAAGAATCCTTGCATTCCTGGGATAAACCCC
This sequence comes from Eubalaena glacialis, assembly GCF_028564815.1. NCBI lineage: Eukaryota > Metazoa > Chordata > Mammalia > Artiodactyla > Balaenidae > Eubalaena > Eubalaena glacialis. The sequence goes on along the minus strand of NC_083718.1, from coordinate 46,663,800 downwards.
ACTTGATCATAGTGTATGATCCTTTTAATGTGCTGTTGGATTCTGTTTGCTAGTGTTCTGTTGAGGATTTTTGCATCTATGTTCATCAGTGATATTGGCCTGTAGTTTTCTTTCTTTGTGACATCTTTGTCTGGATTTGGTTTCAGGATGATGGTGGCCTCGAACAATGAGTTTGGGAGTGTTCCTCCCTTTGCTATATTTTGGAAGAGTTTGAGAAGGATAGGTGTTAGTTCTTCTCTAAATGTTTGATAGAATTCGCCTGTGAAGCAATCTGGTCCTGGGCTTTTGTTTGTTAGAAGATTTTTAATCACAGTTTCAATTTCAGTGCTTGTGATAGGTCTGTTCACATTTTCTATTTCTTCCTGGTTCAGTCTCAGAAGGTTGTGCATTTCTAAGAATTTGTCCATTTCTTCCAGGTTGTCCATTTTATTGGCATAGAGTTGCTTGTAGTAATCTCTCATGATCCTTTGTATTTCTGCCGTGTCCGGTGTTACTTCTCCTTTTTCATTTCTAATTCTATTGATTTGAGTCTTCTCCCTTTTTTTCTTGTTGAGTCTGGCTAATGGTTTATCAATTTTGTTTATCTTCTCAAAGAACCAGCTTTTAGTTTTATTGACCTTTGCTATTGTTTCCTTCATTTCTTTTTCATTTATTTCTGATCTGATCTTTATGATTTCTTTCCTTCTGCTAACTTTGGGGTTTTTTTGTTCTTCTTTCTCTAATTGCTTTAGGTGTAAGGTTAGGTTGTTTATTTGAGATGTTTCTTGTTTCTTAAGGTAAGCTTGTATAGCTATAAACGTCCCTCTTAGAACTGCTTTTGCTGCATCCCATAGGTTTTGGGTCCTTGTGTTTTCATTGTCATTTGTTTCTAGGTATTTTTTGATTTCCTCTTTGATTTCTTCAGTCATCTCTTCGTTATTAAGTAGTGTGTTGTTTAGCCTCCATGTGTTTGTATTTCTTACAGATTTTTTCCTGTAATCGATATCTAGTCTCAGCGTTGTGGTTGGAAAAGATACTTGATATGATTTAAATTTTCTTAAATTTACCAAGGCTTGATATGTGACCCAAGATATGATCTATCCTGGAGAATGTTCCATGAGCACTTGAGAAGAATGTGTATTCTGTTGTTTTGGGATGGAATGTCCTATAAATATCGATTAAGTCCATCTTGTTTAATGTATCATTTAAAGCTTGTGTTTCCTTATTTATTTTCATTTTGGATGATCTGCTCATTGGTGAAAGTGAGGTGTTATAGTCCCCTACTATGATTGTGTTACTGTCGATTTCCCCTTTTATGGCTGTTAGTATTTGCCTTATGTATTGAGGTGCTCCTATGTTGGGTGTATAAATATTTACAGTTGTTATATCTTCTTCTTGGATTGATCCCTTCATCATTATGTAGTGTCCTTCTTTGTCTCTTGTAATAGTCTTTGTTTTAAAGTCTATTTTGTCTGATATGAGAATTGCTACTCCAGCTTTCTTTTGATTTCCATTTGCATGGAATATCTTTTTCCATCCCCTCACTTTCAGTCTGTATGTGTCCCTAGGTGGGAAGTGGGTCTCTTGTAGACAGCATATATATGGGTCTTGTTTTTGTATCCATTCAGCCAGTCTATGTCTTTTGGTGAGAGCATTTAGTCCATTTACATTTAAGGTAATTATAGATATGTATGTTCCTATTACCACTTTCTTAATTGTTTTGGGTTTACTATTGTAGGTCTTTTCCTTCTCTTGTGTTTCCTGCCTAGAGAAGTTCCTTTAGCATTTGTTGTAAAGCTGGTTTGGTGGTGCTGAATTTTCTTAGCTTTTGCTTGTCTGTAAAGCTTTTACTTTCTCCCTCAAATCTGAATGAGATCCTTGCTGGGTAGAGTAATCTTGGTTGTAGGTTTTTCTCTTTCATCACTTTAAATATGTCCTGCCACTCCCTTCTGGCTTGCAGAGTTTCTGTTGAAAGATCAGCTGTTAACCTTATGGGGATTCTCTTGTATATTATTATTTTCTTTCCCTTGCTGCTTTTAATATTTTTTCTTTGTATTTAATTTTTGATAGTTTGATTAATATGTGTCTTGGTGTGTTTCTCCTTGGATTTATCCTGTATGGGACTCCCTGTGCTTCCTGGACTTGATTAACTATTTCCTTTCCCATATTATGGAAGTTTTCAACTCTAATCTCTTCAAATATTTTCTCAGTCATTTTCTTTTTCTCTTCTTCTTCTGGGACCCCTATAATTCGAATGTTGCTTCATTTAATGTTGTCCCAGAGGTCTCTGAGACTGTCCTCAATTCTTTTCATCTTTTTTTCTTTACTGTGCTCTGCAGTCATTATTTCCACTATTTTATCTTCCAGGTCACTTACCCGTTCTTCTGCCTCAGTTATTCTGCTATTGATCCCTTCTAGAGAATTTTTAATTTCATTTATTGTGTTGTTCATCTCTGTTTGTTTGCTCTTTAGTTCTTCTAGGTCCTTGTTAAACGTTTCTTGTATTTTCTCCATTCTATTTCCATGATTTTGGATCACCTTTACTCTTATTATTCTGAATTCTTTTTCAGGTAGTTTGTATGCTCAATATCAAAAAAACAAACAACCCAATCCAAAAATGGGCAGAAGACCTAAATACACATTTCTCCAAAGAAGATATACAGATTGCCAACAAACACATGAAAGAATGCTCAACATCATTAATCATTAGAGAAATGCAAATCAAAACTACAATGAGATATCATCTCACACCGGTCAGAATGGCCATCATCAAAAAATCTACAAACAATAAATGCTGGAGAGGGTGTGAAGAAAAGGGAACCCTCTTGCACTGTTGGTGGGAATGTAAATTGATACAGCTGCTATGGAGAACAGTATGGAGGGTCCTTAAAACACTAAAGATAGAACTACCATATGACCCATCAATCCCACTATGGGCATATACCCTGAGAAAACCATAATTCAAAAAGATACATGTACTCCAATGTTCATTGCAGCTCTATTTACAATAGCCAGGGCATGGAAGCAACCTAAATGCCCATCGACAGATGAATGGATAAAGAAGATGTGGCACATATATACAATGGAATATTACTCAGCCATAAAAAGGAATAAAACTGAGTTATTTGTAGTGAGGTGGATGGACCTAAAGACTGTCATACAGAGTGAAGTAAGTCAGAAAGAGAAAAACAAATACCGTATGCTAACACACATATATGGAATCTAAAAAAAAAAAAGAAAAGAAAATGGTCAGAAGAACCTAGGGGCAAGATGGGAATAAAGATGCAGACCTACTAGAGAATGGATTTGAGGATATGGGGAGGGGGAAGAGTAAGCTGGGATAAAGTGAGAGAGTGGCATGGACATATATACACTACCAAAGGTAAAATAGCTAGCTAGTGGGAAGCAGCCACATAGCACAGGGAGATCAGCTCGGTGCTTTGTGACTGCCTGGAGGGGTGGGATGGGGAGGGTGCGAGGGAGGGAGATGCGGGAGGGAGGAGATATGGGGACGTGTGTGTATGTATGGCTGATTCGCTTTGTTGTAGAGCAGAAACTGACACACCGTTGTAAAGCAATTATACTCTAATAAAGATGTTAAAAAATGAAAAAAAATAAGAAATTTAACCTGGGCAAGAATTTCTAGCAAAGGAAAAAGTCAGTATGAAAGAAGATATTTTCTGAACCATATTTTGAATAGCACAATATTGAGATAAATAAATGTCATTTAAGAAGTCAGTGTTTATGTGAAGTCAGTCAACTCTACTATTATGATTTTGTTAAGTGAAAGAGAAAACAAAGTTGTCTTTATTCTGATTACAACTATATAAAATAATGAATATATATAGGCAAGGATATTAAAGGTAAAATTATGGAAACTGTGGATTTCAACAATCACCTACTGAATATCTACCATGTACCAGACCTTGAGCTTAGTGCTAACTTTCTGGATGTGCAGAAATTTTGAGTAGTTTTTTTCCTTTTAACTCTCCCCTTACTGATGTTATAACATTGCCTGCATAGATTCAGCATATAGCATACCAGCCTTGAATAAACTTTGTGAGGGCAGAGATCTCTCAGGATTGCTATTTATTTGATAAACACACATGTCAAAATTGGACAGCAATTGCCAGCGGGGATCTTTCTAAATATTATTTAAATATCAAAGTAAAAAATATCTCGAAGGACTCTAATTTTTAATGTTATAAAGAAAATAAAAAATGATTGAGAATGTTTGAGTCAATAGTTCTGAACCATAACTCTGTTTACTAAAGTATAATTTTTTATACCTTACTATACACCGCGGTGTGATGAAGGATAATTCTCTGCCCTGTTTTTCATATTTGTTAATGATTCCACTTCTGAAAGTATCCTTGTCTTTACGCTTGGTCAGTCTTCATTGGAGTAGTCATTCTTAGTAACGGAAAGTATTGGGTTAGCCAAAAAGTTCATTCGGGTTTTTCATGTTCCGGAAAAACCCGAATGAATTTTTTGGCCAATCCAATACAACATGAACTTAAGAGAATTTTCAGCGTTCTCAGTTTGAAAAGTATATTTTAAATTGCAGGTCTTTTAAATGCTTGGTCTTTATCAACTGCATTTCTAAGATTATTTCCCTCCAAACAACTCTACAAAATGTCAGCGACATGTTTTTCCAAGAGAGTAAAGCTGATTTGTGAGGAGCAGTACTTCCTTATACTTTCTTTTTTCCCTCTGATCTGTTTCTGAGCCATGCTTCTGTGACAGGAAGTCATAATCCTCCTCTGACTCTTGATAAGAGAACAGAATCCAGATGCATGTCATCTAAAATCGTTCTCTCCACATGCAAAAGGCACTGTCTCCCCACCAGCTGGGGTTACCTGAAATATCATGGTTGAATATTAGCTAATGTAAAAAAGGCTCTACAATTTTAAGCCATGCTATCCCATGAGCCCTGTTTTCTATAAAATTCAACAATCACCAAGAGGCTGAACATTATTTCATTTTAGATCTGTTGCTTAATTTATCTAGATGAGCCTGTGAAATTCCTCAAATTTAGAACAATTCTAACCCAAATTATTTGTTCATTTACATTAACTCTCTAGTTCACTATGACCTTCAGAACCACCCAAAACTTTGTCCTCTTGAACAAGTCTTTAGCCCTCTGTACACTTCCATTAAATTGGAAAACTCTGTATTTTCTGCTTCAGCTTTCCACCCAAGATCATGACTACCCCACTTTCCCTAACTACTTATTAGCTTTGAAATTCTACGATACTGTTTATAGAGTTTTGGGTTTTGATCATTAATAGATGAATAATAATCAAAATTTGCTAATATCTTAATTGTCCATTTCCAAAGATGAATATCTCAGCAATTATTTGCAGGAAGCTACTTCAGAGTGGAAATTTGTGGTATAATTTGGAAATCTGGCAACAGCAACTCTGCTGGTCCTCCATGGTAAGATAATTTGGATTTTCTTTCTCTCAAAGCCCCTCCCACCAATCATTTTCCTTGAATCACTCCCTCCCCATTCTTACTTCATGTACAAGGCCATTTTTTTTTGCAGAGCTACAGTCTTTTCTAGTGATTTTTCCCTACAGATCTTACCCTGCCTTACCCATATTTTCTATTCTAATAGGCTTTATTTGTTCTTTTCTTGTTCACTCAATTAACTATAGATAATAATCACTCGTTACAGGTAAGCCAGTCCCTTTCATGGAGTCATAACGGGATGAGGAATTTTTACCTGAAACGCTGTAAGGTTTTTGTAATGTTTTCACAATTACCAACAGCCAACTCAAGTATTGGATAATACTTAGAAGAGCCTCAACTTTTCTTTAAAGTAAATATTCTATTTACGTGCCGATCTAATCATTGTTTCCAGTGTGAGCAGAGTAACATGGATAGAGAACATTTCCCCAAGGATCTAAAGCAAAGCTGAACATTTAGGATTTAATGGCCATTAAGTAACTTTCTTCACCAGGCATAGGACTACTGAGGTTCTTGTCTTTGACCACTGCTTTTTCCTGCCCCTTTTGACAGTGGGATTTTAATTTACTCTTCTCAATACTCAGATGCTTATCTACCTTAATGACTTGAGGAAAGTTAAATATTAAAAGCAGGTAGCTGAAAAAAAAAAAAAAAAGCAGGTAGCTTAGTTGAAATCATCCCTCTGGTTAAATTTGTGAAAATAATTTGAAGCCTACTTTGCATTCCAATTTCAGAGGTTGCCTAGACTGTAATTCCTGACAATTATCATTAATTCATTTTCTGAAGTATTGCCATTTTGTTGTATTGTTGAACTGTACTATTAAAAGAACAATTCAAATTATTCTCTTTACCGACCAGGTTAAAAAAAAAAAAACAACTAAAAGGATTACAAAGTGTCACATTATCTTGACAGAACAGTACATGATGTTTTTCTCTGATTTTCAGGAAAGTATATGTAATATTCATAAGGTCTCCTTAATCTAAACTACTTTTTTTAGTTAGCAATTTCTTCACTTCTTAATACCACACATATTAACATAACTGTGTAAAGATTAAGTACGATATGTCAATAAAAACAATGTCAAGAAAGATAATATCAATACCATGATTTTAAATATCTTTCATCTAAAATTACAAAAGGATAATATATAATATTAACTACACTAATAATGAGGTGGGGCTGCAAAATCAGACATTCGCTTGTAGAGTAAACGCAGCTTCTTAATTTTTGTCATTGTAGTGACATATTGGCTTTGTGTCACTGAGCACCTTTGAACTTCTCCCCTTGGTCTGGGGTCACTTTAACAATCCGTATTATGGAGCTTATCCAACTTATACAACATTTTACTGTGTTGTAAGGATGGGGGTATTAAAATTCATGAAGCAAAATAAATTATATACTTTTTAATAAAATAAAATTCTCCACATTTCTATAGGACTGAGTTATAGTAACTAGATATTTGTCTGTCAGTACAATGTGGAACCTCTATGATGGGGGGGGGGTGATGTAGGGATAACTGTGCAAAAAATACCAATTACACATTGATCCTGCAACATCTTACTGTGCCATAAGTAAAGAATTTCTCAAAGATTCATGGGGATATGCCAAAAGACACAGAAGACAGTTTGTCCCAAGACTGGGACAACTTGACGATAAAAATAAATGATAGTTGTAATGGTCTGTAATTCACTGATTAGAGCAGAAATCCATGAAACTGTACTGATAATAAATAAATAAATAAATAAATAATTGAGAGTTTGATGATGAAAGACACAATCATAAACTCTCACAATACCTCCCTACAATATATATATTAATTATGTAGCAAAAAGAGTAACTTTACAGTGGAGAAGCCTGGCAACCACTACTTTATGTAATTGTGTACCATCTAAGAGGATGCAATGAGGAGAAGTTTTTCATGTGTTATTTAGATTTATGGTGGGTATCAATCACTGTGATATTCCTATTTCACTGGCACATTTAAAAAGATATATAATAGTCATAGTTAAGTGTCAGTGTTCCTGTTCACTGATAATTATATCCTTTGTGATTATTTAACCTAAAATGGAATATTTTAGGTTTTAACTTAAAAATATGCATGGACAGACCTCACTTTTCAAAATACTTTCAGGGAATTCACACACACAATTGTGGAGACCGCTGTTCTGGACCAGTGTTTTGTAACTATGGTATCAGGCAGCAACAAGAAAAGGTTTTCTCCTATAATCCACTCCCTTCCCTTCCTCCAGAGACAGAAGTTGTGGCACACTTCTTTATTCTCCATTTCACCTTTTTGTCTTTCTCTATCCCAGAGTTTTAGGAAGAGAATGTAAATATTTTGGTTCCCAAGAAGATGATTGATTTAAGAAGTGTCACCCAACTGTGAGCTTCAGGGGCTACATGAACCTCTTAAAACTGTATATACGCTGTTAGGATTTGTGCATTTTTCACTGTGAAAGGGGATCAGAGCTCTTAACAAACTCAAAGAGGATGAGACCCAGTAAAGGTCATGAACTCCTGCTATATTAAGTGAATGCAACACTGATGTTTATAAGTGGAGTCTTCCTTTTTAAAAGTGGAAGACCATTCAAAGCAATATATTTCTAAGTTTCACGGTGTGTACTGTTTTATCTCAACTGCCTAGCACAGTACAGGCACACTGTTGACACTTATAAATCTTTGTTGAATAAACGTCCCAGAAGCCAAATGAATTTTAGGGTGTCACAAGGAGGTGGGTAGATAACAGAGAAGAGGATGGTAAAGAGTATTATGGAGAATGCCATACATTTCAAACAAGGAGTGTCATGATATAAAGGCCCATTGGAATGGGTTGGGAGAAAAGCTACTGCCCTCTTGGTGCTTCCTGAGTGAGACAGACAAATAACTTCATGAATAAACACAGAATTACAAATCATGATTAAGTGCAGTTAAGCCAAAGTAAGATATGCGATGAGCGCAAATAAGGAGGAGGAATAATTTAGATTGAAGGGGTCAGATGGGATGTCTGGAGAGACGTGACATTTGATCTGAGATCCGAAGGATCTCTGTGGTCAGCAAGGTGATGGGTATGGAGAAGAACAGTCAAGGCCAGGGCATAGAGCATGGGAAGGGAAGGGACCGGTGTGAAAAAGAGCTTGGTGCAATCAGGGACCTGAAAGAAGGCCCATGTAGCATGATTCTAGTGAATCCACAAGATGAGTTTGAGAGGTAGGCAGGGTCCAAATTATGCATGAATACAGAAATCATGGTAATTAAAAGATTTTAAACTTTATTCTCAGAGCAATGGGAGGCAAATGAAGAATGGGCAGCAGAGAATAACTACCAGATTTGGGTTTTAATTTCTGTGCATGCACTACATATGTTGACAAAAAACTCCTGGGAATGCAGAGAAAAGAAATGCAATTCTAGTTTCATTTATTTTTATTAAACTGCTACTAACACTTACTGTCTGGAATGACCCTAGTGCCTTCACTTGGTCCCTGTTCTCTAGAGGAATACTGAGGGAAGAACACGATCTCCACGATGGGCAGGAGGACCGGGGCTCCCTCGTTCCATTGCTGTCAGCATATTCTGGTGCATTAGAATTTATGGGGCTATTGGATATCAGCAATGTGATTAGTTTTATAAAACCAAGATCTTTAAATTGTAGAGTTTTTGTAAAAGTAAGTAATAAGATGGAGTGTGGCCATGAAAATCTTAGGCACCAACATACTGGTGGCACAGGCTGCATGGTGTAATACTTAAAGATCATCTGTGCATTTTTCTGTTTTAAAGTTTGATGACCTGCTTCGTGATGAGAAAGGTTTGCTGTAGGATGCTACTTGGCAGATATTTGAAACAAACAAACTCATTTAGTCTTCCCCTTTAAAGGATAGAAGATATATAAGATGGCAACTGCTGTTCAAAAAAAGTTTTTTAATGCGTACAATGGAAGAAAAATTGTAAATGGGTGTTTGCAGGTATTGTCACTGTTATATATGTTCCCCCAAATGGGGTGCCACTTATCACATGTCACATGTCTTAATACTTAGCAAACTTGGAAGAAGGATTTTACCAACTGTAGAAAAGTCCCCCAAACAAAGGGTTTCGGTGGATACTGAACGTGGGCTAACCTTAAAAACAATGGCTTGGCATTAGAGAAGATGGATACTTCCTAACTCAAGAAAATAATTTTCACAACTAGTGAATACTATGTAAAAATGAGTACGATGTTTAAAAGACAAAATTTAAACATGTACTTCTTTCATTTGTGTCTACATGAGTTACCTTTTTCTGACATGACAGCCATCAGATGAAGAATCAAAATAAACTGCACTGTGAAGTAGAATTGGGAATTACCATAACATGGAATGTTAAATCCAGATCTGGAAAAGTAATGGGACATACAAATCGTACTGTTCTCATTATTAATAACTTTTAGTGACAGCAAAAAGGTTTTGTATTATCAGTAGGCACAATTAAAACATTTAAAACGATTTCATTTTCATCTTTTAACATTTTTCCCTTTGCATATGTTTTAAATATATATCTAGTATATTGGTACAGGAACACAGTAGTGTGTGTATGTAATTTATAACTAAATACGCATACTGTAGAGGCACATGCTCAAAATGTTTTTACTAATAATGATTCACAGTAAAAATTTTGGAGACCACTAAAGAAAGGAAAGGAATTGGTGGGAGGTGAGGAGGGAAGGAAGACATCTAGTTAGGATGCTAATTGTGATGGATCAGGCAGAATAATACAGTAGTTTTGGGGTATGGAGACAGAGTGTACAGGATAGCATTTAAACGTGCTTTAAGTGACATTTACTGAGGACTGGAGACTGAGAGGAGGAGAATATTTGGGGGGTGGGGCTATCACCATCCCATGCGGGTCATGTTAAGTTAGAGACGATAAATAGGTGGTTGATTATAAAGTATCCCCTGCACAGCAGCTCCTGCCATCATCTTGGGGGAATTTCCACCTCCACTGAGCACAAGAGCCCCACCAGCCTCTACCTCTAGCATCTCCAGAACTTTAACCTTTGCTGTAGGTCAGCACCCACTCGCATGTCCCAATCCTGGTCTTAATCTCTGACCGTAACTCCATTCTCTCTAGCTCTTTTACTCTTACCACCAATATCCTATACAGTGACTGCACTGAGCTCGTAGGCACTTGGTCCATTAGTGTCTTAGTCCACTGGTCCCTCTCGACTCCTTCCTTCACTATTCTAGCTACTCCCCACGAAGCATCACCTCTATACACTCCCAGCACCCCATAAATTCCCTCTAACACTATTTGCGTACATACTTTGATAGTCATATATTGTATCTTGGCTACTGGTTTACTTCTATTACGTTTCCTATTGGACACATCACCGAGGCCTGAGACTGTGTCTAACTGTGTCATCTTTTTATCTCCAGCATCAACCTCATTGCCTGAAACACAGAGGCTGCCCCATAGAGCTTTAAAACAACTGAACTGTGCAGATAAAATTAACTGCTTTTTCTTTCAACCATTTTACCTTAAATCTATCAAAATAGTTAAATCAGTTAATCCAGTTAAATCAAAAATCCAGTTCAGTCGATAAACTAAAGGTGATTGTTTTAAATTTTAAAGCCATTAAATCCAGTTTGTATTCATGAAATTTAAGCATACTGGAAATTCTATTCCAAGCACTACCAGCTATGTATTCTATTTTTCTCTATGAAAGTTAAAAAAAGAAGTTATTTAGGCTTCCAGGGATAAACCAGTGTCTGATCAGGTGCATTTCCAGAATCAGTGTCAGTGCAAGTTATAGATGAGGAGCTGGAGGGTTTCAGGGTATGAAAAAGAAGATGAGAAGTGAGTAACAAAGAAGTGAGGAGAGAAGAACAAGTCTTCATTTTGCTGTTGTCTGTTGCTCTTATTTTCAGAGGTTAATGCCTTTATTTCTGAATACAGGCTCTATCAGTTTAAAAATAGCTTTGTCATATTTAAACTTTTCATAAAGGAATGTGAAGACAATAGACAATATGGTCTAAGCAGATAGATCCAGGAAAATCACATTTCCAACTTCATTTTCAAAGGGGAAATTGCTTCCAGAAAATCACTCTTGCAAAGTAAACTCTCCCATGTACAACTGCATGGGTGTGGGTGGTCGACATTTACAGCAATCCTTTGAAATAACTGGTGATCCACGTGTAGCTGTTCACCTTGACACATTAGATGAAAATGCAGAGGCGGCAACAGTAATCCTAATACTAAGCTAAAGATATTCTCCGAGAACTGCTTCAAATAGGGACAAGAGCAAGTAAGGTGAATTGACACGTTTACGTCACTGCCTTTGCAAATTGCCTTTTCCCCTTCTCCTTTCTAACTCCTTGAAATGATATCAATTAAGGACAATAAAATTTCTGGAAGGAAAAACACAATCTATATCATTAGCACAGAAGAGGCAGCTCTGTTTTAAAACAGGTTATTGCCAGAGATTCTTAGTCTATATTCTATAATATAGGCTACAGTCTATATTCTCATCTTACTCTATAGCTGTGCTGTCCACTTCAGTGGCAACTGTCATTCTGGCTATTGGACACTTTAAACGTGGTCAGTCTGATTTGAGATACACTGTAAGTATAAAATACATGCCAGATAATGAAATTTTATTACAAAGACTATAAAGTATCTCACTTTTAAGTTTTCTATTTTCAACACTTACATATCAAAATGACAGCAGTTGAATATATTAGGTTAACTAAAATGTATTATTAAAATTAATTTCATCTGTTTCTTTTTACTTTTGTAAAGAGGTTATGAGAAAATTTAAAGTTACATATGTGGCTTGCATTTGTGCTTTGCATTATATTTCTATATGGCAGCACTGGTTCACAGAATGCCCTTCCACTGCCATCTTTAAATTGGACTCAAAAAATCATGCTTTTATTCTTTTATGAATGTATAAAAAAACTTTCAGAAAAAAAGTAAAATTGGTCATGTACTTTTAGAAAATAATACAAAATCAGAAATGTCCCCCCACTCTTTTACAACAAGTAAAAGTAGCAGAGAAGGTCTGATAATGCAGTGTTCACTGCACACGAAACCAGTGTTCACAGCTGCTTTTCCTAAACCGACTGTAGCGCTGCCAAGATAGTCCTACGGAAAGGCTGCTCACTGGGTGGGACAGGCCCTGTCTTACAAGCATACCACTGTATTCTGATTAAGTTGGCCAAACTGTGATGAGGCTGCCTAAGAAACAGGAAGGAAATACAGAAAATTAAAGACGGGGCAATGGAAATACTGAGGATGGGACAGCAAGACACAGCTAGTTTTCTGCCCCAGAAGAGTGCAGGGGATTTCCCTGGGTGATGTATCTACATCAGAAATGCCATGAACCTATGTCCCCATCTGTGTCTACTGATGGCTTATGGATTTAGAATTTAGGGAAAAACAATGCTACTGAACGTAAGGATAAAACATAGGAAGCCTCCATTGTGAAAGAAAAACCAACAAGCTATATATCAATCTCCCTTCAATAGATGCTTCTAAATAATATCTGGAAAGGCAGCACGATGGACACGCACACTCCTTGCCTGTGGCAGTCAGAGCGTCCAAAGCATCTAACTCATACCACACAAATAGTAAAGAATTCTACCGAGAGAGAATGAAATGGAACCTCTTCACTTTCGCCGCTAACCTCCTCCAGGCTGACTTTCCTGTATAGCACGTATGATATCACTTCATGCTTTTGAGAACACGATTTGACCTATTTTTGCTTGTATCCATTTAACAGAGAGCTGTGTTATAGTGGGTCTCTATTATACTTTGGTCTGGTTATTTTATGAAGCTTGTATTACATCAAGTCCTAAAGGGGCAAGGAATATTCAGGAATGTGAGAAAAGGCAGGAAGAAGCAAGGACAAATCCAAATGTCTCTCCAGGTATCATGCCAGAGTTACCTATTGTTTTTGGTTTGATACTGACTAAATAAACCCAGATTCATTATCTTTCACATTAAACCAATAGTTAGAGAGGGTGGAGTGAGATGCAACTTTTGCCTGGGTCTGATTTTATTTAACATGTTCTGGGCTCATGACAAAGCTCTCAAAAGCTTTAACTATTCCCAAGTTCCCCTCTCACTAGCCTCCTTATCTTCTTTTCCTTCAGATGTAAAATTTGGTTGCTTGTGCATTTTGAATAATGGCAGGTGGAAACTTCCAGGGAAAGAGAAAAGAAGAGGGAAATAACCATTTCATTTTTCTGTAGTTAAAAAAATCTCTTTAAATTGTCAGACTGTCCAACAGGGACAAGCCACACATATGACTGCTTTGCGAGAGAAAACACCCAGCTATCTGAGAGCTTTTAAATACAAGAATGTCCTGCTATTCGTGGATGCCAAATGTGGACAAATACAGCACATCTGTAATAACAGGTTCAAAGAGGTGATAATATAGACATATACATTTAAAGTTGTTCTGGCTCAGCTGGTAGTGTCAAACTAGGGATGCATGCAAAGAGCCCCAGACAGACAACAGGAGAGATGGGTGGAATACAGAATATTTATCAAATATTAAATTCTAGAACTTCGACATTTTCCAAGAACTTCTGAAATAACACTTTTGAGTTTTATGCTTTCAACTATGGAACTTACACTTTTGATCATTAGAACCTAGGGATTATTTGGCAGGTAGGGGTTCTAGAGGCAACTTCACATTTGTATTCCTAACACTTCTTCTGTTTATTTTAAGGAAGTACTGCTTTATGAGATCCAGCTTTAGTGTATTACTATTTAACAATAGCCATCATTTCTAATAATTCTATACCTTAAGATGATTGTAAAATTGGGGAGAACTTTTTTATAAGCTTAAATCTGCTTATTTAAAATAAGAGTGTTCTAACTTGTTCATATTTCATTTCATTAAGCCTCCTTCAATAAAACATGGATGATGGCATCTCCCTCCACTACATGAAAAGAACTCCACGAACGGGGACTTCCCTGGCGGTCCAGCGGTTAAGACTTTGCCTTCCAATACGGGGGTGCGGGTTCAATCCCTGGTCGGGGAGCTAAGATCCCACATACCTTGCGGCCAAAAAACCAAAACAAAAGCAATATTGTAACAAATTCAATAAAGACTTTAAAAATGGTCCACATCAAAAAAAAAAAAAAAAAAAAAAAAGAACTCCATGAAGCATGTGAGCTTTCCCATTGGTCAAATGTAGGAAAACAAAACTTTTGTCTATCTTGGATATAAGACTATATAAAATATTTTCACTTTTGATAGGCTTTAAACTACAAGACATCTCAAGCCAGGAATACTTTTCTTCCAGCCAAGCATAAGCATCCCCATATGTTTCCCCCTCAAATTATGAAAAGCATAGAGACTTTATTTCATATATAGTCATTAATGTAGCACAAATATAGATGATCTAATTTAGCATTTAAGTGCTAAATGTTCCGAGGATCTTTAGTGTGTAAATTGGTCAAGGGGAGGGAAGATAGTACAACTTCTTTCCCTAAACTGCTCATTCAGAATTCGCAAGGAGATCTAACTGAATCTCAGACACACCATTCCCAATAAAGGACACTCCTGCTAAGCGCCAGAGGGAGAAGAAAACCTGTACTATTTGAAATTAACAACTATTGTGAAATCAGCATTTCTGAGCAAAAGATCTCTAATTAACAAAACAAGCAGCAGATTATCCAGCATTCTGTGTTGGAGGTAACTATATTTTCTACTTGGAGATCTTGGAAAAATACTGACTCTTCATTTGGAATTTCATACTGATTTAATTTCACATTAAGAAAACAACTTCTCTAAACCCCCTTCTTTACTTTACCCAATACTATTATTATGTGTACTGTTCTTTAGAAACAGGTCAGTTATATACAAGTCACCCTTCCTGCCTGCATTTTTCTTCTCTCATGCAAACATTCTACTTTTCAAATCAAATGAGTGCCCTTCAAATTAGAAAATGTGCAATTTTACAGAGCCTAGAAAGATTAAAAGCATTAAAACCTTCTGGAAAATGTTCTCAATGCTTAAAATAGTATCAGCTGCCACAAACAATATTTCACATGGGGCGTGGGGGTATACTCTTTAACATAGCAGCAAGGAATAATAAGAACCAATTATTTTATTTTTTAAATAAAACAAAACAAACAAAAATATTAAAATTGTCAAGAAATCAGCACATCAGAAATAAAAATGAAAATTTCCTGACATTTGGTTGTGAGAGACTAACTTTTGAATTAGCTTCTAGCTTGATGGTATCAAATTTCATACTACATCTTACAGTAATGACTCAAGTTTTTTTAATTGAAACATGAATTGTTTTAGCCTATGGAAAATTCTAACCAGCTTAAATGTCAACCTATTTCATTATGAAATTAGTCACCTCTTAAATATTAATTATAAATTATTTTGTTTCTGTAAGCAATAATAGAATGAATAAAAGCCACCAAAGTAAGTACCCTTGGGTTCTACTGAAAACGTTAAAAAAATGAACAAAATTAAAATCATCTCTCTGATTTGACAGAGAGGAAAACTACCCCTTTCTTTCCTCTTTTATCACCGAAGAAGTACAAGATACGCTAAAATTGAAAATAAGCATGAAAAGTAACTCCCTATGTTATTTTAGATCTCTCCAAATTTTTCCAAATTCCAAATTATACCCCTTCCTCTGAATTCTGAATCATTTTATCTCTACACTTTTTCATTCATTCAGCTCAGCAAGCATTTATTGAGTGTCTATTATATGCCAAGGACTGTTTTACTTCATTTTGATAGAGTAAAATAGCAAAAATCCATTCCCTATGAACAATACCTTCTGGAAAGAGAAATAGACAATAAACAATGAAACGATCAATGAATAAACCACACAGAATGTTAGAAGTTGGCAGATATGATGAAAAACTAGAGCAGGGCAAGGAGAATAAAACCGCTGTGGGGAGAGGGGTTTCAGCTTTAAATAGGATGGTCAGATGTGGCCTCATTGACGAAATGGCAGGTGCTGAGGATGTTCTCCTCCACACGGGTCACTGCAGCAGCACTTTTAATGTAAAAGAAGGAAAGCCACTAAGGCCAAAGATTTTTTAAAAATCATTGCACAAATTCTTATGGTTAAATTAAACTGTCAAGCTCTGCTGTAATACTGTTTCTCTTCAATATGTGATGGTACAGGAAAGATATTGAATGGAGGGGTAGAACTGCAGGGGAGCATTTTAAACTGAAGTAAAAACTTATACTATTTATAATTTTGATGAGTTTGTTTTTATAGAGAAGAGTTTTCTCCCCTAAAGTTGTTTCTGAAATGGCAAATCATTTTCATTATTGAAAATTAAAATTGTTTTTAAAAAAAAGTCTAGAAGATATTAGGAAGTGAGTCAGGCAGATAGATACCCTGCAAAAGAGTATTCCTGATGCAGGGAACGATCAGTGCAAAGGCACTGGAACGGGTGTGCCTAGTGTGGGGAGGAATAGTAAGAGAAGAGGTCAGGATAACGGGGACTAGATCATATAGAACCTTTTCTGCTATTTTACAGACTTTAATTTTTACTCTGAGAACAATGGGGAGACACTGGGAAACTTCTAAGCAGAGAAATTACCATATGACTTGTTTGAAAGGATTACTCTGGCATTTTGGTTGAGTATAAACTTTACAGAGAGCAAAGGTGGAAGCAGGGAGACTGGTTAGGAGGCTTCTGGAATAATCCAGGTGTGAGCTAATGATGGCCCAGGAAAGGATGATGAGAAAGTGAGAAGTGGTTTGAGTCTGGATATGTTTTCAGATCAATCCCATAGGACTGAATGTAAAATGGGAAAGAAAGAGAGGTCAAGGATATCACCTTCCTTATGTAATTTTCTCCAATTCACCCAATTAGATTTAGTAATTCTATTTCTGTACACCATTGAACACAAAGCATCTTTTTTATATCTCTATCATAGTTCCTACCCTGGAGTAATTATTAGTAGTGATATACCCCCACTTACCTGGAAATTTCTCCTTGAGGGCAAATGCTATCTCTTTTTTATGCCTCTATTCCCAATACCCACACCACGGACAATCAAAACATGTTTGATGAACAAACTAGTCAATGAGTCCCTGTGGAACGAAGTCACTTGTGGTACGCATCTTTTGTGGGGTGGCATAACAGTCCCCAACTTGCATATTAGAAGCAGTACTCAGTGAGATCCTTATTTCCCCTCTACTCAGACTCTACTGCCTTTTGATCACTTCACCTTTATGACAAAGTTTGCATGTTGCTGTCCATGTGGCTTCAAAATAGGAAAGTAATTTTTATCCTGCCCTGCTTATATATGTCCTTGCAGACTTTATTGCTCCTTTGGAAATGCGTATGGAATGCAAAACAGTAGTCCTTAAACTGAACTTATATTTAGGCAAAATCTGTCCAGCAGGCTCTGAAAGCACGGTAGAAATGGCACAAATTGGAGTAAAGATGAATATATAATATATATATTGTATCCATATATCTTTGTATAAAGATGAATACAGACGTGTATATATAAAGCACTGGATAACATAAAAATACCCTCACTAATAGAAATGTTTCAGCTTCTCACACATAGGCACCAGGAAACTGA
The DNA here is from genome assembly GCF_028564815.1 of Eubalaena glacialis. NCBI lineage: Eukaryota > Metazoa > Chordata > Mammalia > Artiodactyla > Balaenidae > Eubalaena > Eubalaena glacialis. The sequence goes on along the minus strand of NC_083718.1, from coordinate 46,645,789 downwards.
AGGGGCCATCAACATATTCCAAGTTGTGGCAATTATGAGAAAGACCATGAAAAAGTCGTCATATTTATACACATAGCTTCCAATTTTGGAAATAAATTGCTTTGTATAGTAAGATTTCCCAACATGATTGATTTTCTACCTAGAAAGAAAACTAAGTGCTTGTTGATATGGAGAGATTATGAAACAGTAAAACCAGAGTGGTTATGAACAACTAGGTGTAGTAGTGATAAACAGCTATAAGATGTGAGAAGCTTTTTGTTTTGTTTTAATTCTAAAGGTGAAAAAACAGACATTTCAGAGATCATGTGCAGCCTGATATTCTGGAGCTAGAGTTTATCCTTGTAGTGGGACCCCCTTCATTATACACGTGACTATTTTGGTGACCATGTCTGTTTATTTGTTTTGTTTGTTCAATCACAGAAATGTAAGTCAAGTACATATCCACAGTTACTAAGAACAACCTTACCTGCAGAGGCAATCCAAATGGAGTTGCTTTAGACTGAGATATCCAGTATCACGTTTAAGAATTTAAACAGCCATCTCCATTTGTGGGAGAGTATATTTGCATATATTGTGTGTGTGCATGTATATGTCTATATATCTATACATCTATACATCTATATGTATATAGCATATATTGTATTATTATTGTGTCAACTTGTCTTCTGCTGGTTTGGTCCCTGCACTCAGGATAAAGAACACCCAATAGAATGAACGGGTCTAGAGTGATAAGCAGACCCCAGCAATACGCTACAGAGCCAGGGGTTGAGGAGTAAGATCACCAAGAGGGGACCCTTTGAGAAGATGACCAATGAATTCTATGAGCAATATTGTCTAATTGCCCAAGCATAAATTTTTCCCTTTTCTGCTCTGTAATTCCCTTAAGTTATCCTCAAGCTTTCCTCAAAGTTTTATAAATTGTTTCAGCCTCATATTAGCTGCCTTATGGGAAATAAATTGAGGAGTTTATAACTATGAATGCAGTTAAGTAGCCCCAGTGAGAGCTTCCACAGTTACGACATGGCCGGGTGAGAAAAGAGGGAAATCCAGAGCTACAGTTTGGAGTGACAAGTGACAAGTGACAGGGATAGATTTGTGAAACACGCAAGTACAACAAATTAGTCTGTCTTTGAGTTGAGATGAGATAATCAGTCTACAGTCTATACATAATAAAATAGAATTTGGAAAAGTTTTAGCCAAGTACTGAATAAAGAAAGTATACCAGAAATGTCTAGCCATATATGATTTTGCATAATGCACAGGTCATAATCTAATGATAGATTATAATATGAAAATTATATTATTTGTAGAAACTGGTTTATAAATATAGTTGAATATTAGAATATTAGGTTCAACCATATGAAATTGTAATTCTTAAGGTCAAAAATAGTTGAATGTCAACAATTTCATACAGTTCAACCTAATAAATTGCAAATATAATATTATATAAGGAGACCCTACTCTTTTATATCTGTGATTACTCTGGTATTATGCATTGGTTTTATGAAACTTAACATCAGTTCAAATTTCTTTATTTCAGAAAGTTTACATATACAACAGATTTAATATCATTGGACCCAATTTTGAATGGGTATATAATCCTGAATGAGCAGAGAGACTGCTTTTTTATAGGAACAGGAATATTTGGTCTCTGGACAATTTAAAGCCCATCTATACTTTCTTTAAAAAGCAGGTTGCTCTATTTTACTTCAACTCTTACCTTGATGCTTGTATTTTAATAAAACCATTAGCGAATCTTAAATAAGATAAATACAGATAATATATCTTAAATAATATAAATGCAGATAATAAATCTAATCCTATCTGAGATTTGGAAACTAATACAAAACTCACCAAATACGAGTATGGCACATAACATTTAAATCTTCTAAATTATTATTGTTACTTTAACTCTTTCCTCAAGTTAGAGCAAGTGTATTTTACTGGATTAGTCAGGACAGAGGAGGTTATAACCTAGAACAAACAGCTCCTTAATATCAGTGGCTTAAAGCAACAAAGGTTAATGCCTCACTCGTGCTGAATGTCCATGACACGTCAGCAGCAGGCTCTGCTCATAGCGGTTACTCAGGGACCCAGGCTCACACAGCACCGTGATCATTATGGTCACTGAGCCAGAGGCAAGTAAGCACTTGAGGGGTTCACAGGTGCAATTAAATCTTCTTCCCATTCTGCCCACAACTGTTGGCCAGAACTATTCCTATGGCTCGCCACCCACAAGGGAAAGAGAAAGTGCAATCCTACCATATGTCTGGATGGAGAGACAAATGAAAATATTTGTATAATAAATAATGTATAATATTTGTGTAATAAATGAATAGCACTGATGACTAACCCTTTTACTGGAGGAAAAACAGGGGTTCTTCCTTGTTCAGAAACAGGAGATTTTGTGCATCTGTGTACGCACATACGCACACACGCACACATACCATTAATTGGAAACCATTCTATTGGTTCAAATCAAGATTGAGGCAGGAAGATGAAATTCCCTTACTAAAATTAGGGTGCCATCCACTAAACACTGAACAATTCACCATATTTTGTTGCTAAAGATAATTAAATAATCCCTGATTAAACTTCAAAGTGTTCTACCTACTCTCAACTCTGACTGACCACAAACTAATATTCTTTCAGAAAGCCATCTACAGAGGAAATTTTAAAAATTATTTGTGTCGATCCATCTTTGAAAACACACTTGCTTGTGTTTTCAGAAAACACAGGTTTGATTTTTTGTAAAATGTGATTGATTTTAGCCCTGAATACAGGCGAGCACAATACTTTGGTTTGATGAAGAAAGTCCGAAAACACTTTTGAAAGCCAAGTTCATGGCGGTCACTTTTCCTAACACAAATTCTCAGAACAGATGACATTATCAAAACAGTCAAAAAAGATAGATAATATTACATCTTGATGCATTAAATCCCCATAATGTGCTCTCTAACTAAAGAATACTAAATTACTTATAAAGTGCTTTGAGGCAAAAACTATTATCTTAAGTTATTTTCCTATTGTGTACAAATGAATAGAAAAAAGTACTCTGAATTTCCATTACCAGATGACATTCTGTGAAATACCTGAAGCAAAAAGAAGTTACAGAAATAGTGAGGGTTCAATCTAAAATCTAAAACAGAAAAAGAGGAATCTTCCTTCATGTTTTTATTTTTTAATGTAACAGTTGAGCTACTCACTCTCAGTTTAATAAAAGGAAAAATAAAGGTGGATTCTACCTCAGTCCACACATCAGGACACCAGAAAATCTGTGGCTCTAAATCAAGAGAGGAATTAAGATAACAGTGATCTAGGTATATTAAAGGAACATTTAATGCAAAAACTAGTTTTCAAATCCATAGAACATCCAACATACCTGAAATCCTTGAACCCACTTTTTTTCCTAGGCTATTTTGGACCCTGGGTTTATGATCAAATTCTAGCAATGTACATAATCTTAATGTTTTCTTGTTTATCTTTTCTTTTGTGTTTATTTATCATTTCAACCAGATAAGATGTTTAGACATATAAGCACGCACAGCATTTTATATTCTATGTAGAACAATATATGATGACATATAGATGATAGTCTTAGAACTTTACAGGTCATTTGATTTGGGACAATACTTTGATACTAATTCCTTCCGAAAACCCATGAGGAAAAGAACAAGCATTCAGTAAGCATTTAGCCACATCCCACACTACCCACTGAATCTTTACAGCAGCCTCATAAAGGAGGTTAAATCTCACTTTATAAGAAAATGGAGACTCAGAGATGAGGTATTTTGGCGAAGTCTGCAGAGCTAGTAAATAGTTAAGATAGAATTAAATCTCAGTTTTAAGGGTTCCAAAGCCCATGAACTTTTTAGAAATGATACAAATCATTTCCACTCATTTAAAAGCATGTCAAAACTTTAGATTTCAAGATTTCATTGATCTATACCATAACACAACCAGTGACCAAAGTAAATTCACAAAGCTCTTCTTTGTAGCTACAGATGGGTATCTGTTCTTTGTAGTAACAGAAGGGTCAGATTTGGGTACTTATTTCTAATGTGTCGCTATTACCTACATATAAAATAATAAGAAAAAAAGAAAAGTAACAAAAATATATAACCAACTCCTGAACACTTGGGAGGCAGCATAGGAAAAAAAGTTAGTTTAACAAAAAGGCTGGGTGGACCATGCAGTCAAGCCATCTGGGTTGACTACTGATTCTATCACATACTAGCTGTATAACCTTAAGTAAGTCACCTTACCTCCCTGTGTTTCAGTTTCCTTATTAGCAATTCTTATTTGATAGCTGGACACTTTATCTCATTTAAGATTTAAAAAAGAAATAAAGCATATTCTAGAAGCAAAGTATTTCCATTTTCACCACTCTCAAACCCTGTTTTGGTTTTAACATATATTTTGCCTTCTAAGAACTTCCTAACATTAAGACTCACAAAGGTTCACGGTATGCAACACAATACTGAGATGATACACAGACACAATTTGGGGTCTGGGTTCTACAGAAATGACTGTCCATAAAATTGATTTAGAAACTAGACATACCCCGTTGTGTGAGAGTTACTACTGTCTCAGAGCATAATTTAAGTCATATTGTTATTCGTTCTTTTCTTCTCCTTTCCAATTGCCTATTTACTAAATAGGTAATAATTTGCTGAGCTGAGGGTGGGACTAAAAAAGAGAAGGAACTTCCTTTCTCCTTGGCACTACTAGGCAAAGTGAAATATAAACCAGCAGACAAAGCTCGAAGTCTGCTCTGATCTTTTCCCCAAAGCAATAGCGAGGGACACTGCCTTCCCCATGGGACAGAAAACAAGGGCCCTTTAAATATGCCTTATTTTAACAACACATTGTGATACTGCTTCTATTTTATTCTATTCCTACCCTTTAGTCAAAGAAGAGTTATATGCATTAAAAAAATAAACCTGAGAAGTCTTATGATCATTGTATACTGTGCCCATAGTCCAACTTCAGTCATTCATAACTACTTTAGCATCTCAACAGAGGAAAACAAAAATATACCACCCCTCCCCCAAATATGTTAGAAATCAAAGCAACAACTACCAAGTCGGATAGGCTGTCTGAGGATTAAAGGAAGGAAAGGAGAGAAGAAGGGAAGGAGGAAGAGAAAAGAAAAAATGTAAAAGTAGGCTATTTTGAGAATTAATCAAAGACTAAGTGCCTCCTTTTTCAAAATTCCTTTTTCCATCTCTAGAAGAAGAAAAGTAAAAGCATTATAAAGAAACAATATAAAAAGCATTATAAGGAAACATTATAAAGATCAATAAGGAAATGCACCACCTATGGAATCTTCCCAATAAAGAGATCAGCCTCAAACTCCCACAGATGGAAAGTTACTCCCAGAACCTAATATAGTGCTCATCAGATAGTACTTAGTAAATCTTTTTTTTTCATGAATGAATGATTTAGGAGTGAATTAGACAGTAAATAATCTCCTAACTGGCCTCCGTGAGATCAGCTTTCCTTTTCCTGCCATCTGACACCGTCATTCCGCAGCTCACCTGCCACGCCACCACTGTCCATATTTACCATGTATGCATGCCCAGCAGCACCCAGGATCGGGGCTGCACACTGCTCAAGCTCCGGGGACACTATTCATATAGGTTTTTTTTTTTTTTTTTATTACTTGTGCCCCAAGGGTCCCATTTTCATAAAATATTCTGTGACTATTACCCTTTGGAATTGTGCTTGATGTGCCCAAAGAACTATCTTAGGATATACCCAGTGTATTGCACAATTCCAGGGGGCAATATTTACATTTTTTGCTACAGGAGTGGCACCCTTGGAGCACAACCTTATAGAGAATTCTAGTTAATTTATTTATCTATTTTATGTTAGTGTGTCAATCTTTCCTTGGATTCCTTTTCTTCCCCGTTGTCTTTAGCCTGTCTGATCCATCATTTGGTTTTGTTTTTTTTTTTACCTTTTAAAAAAAATATTTATTTCTTTATAGGTTCTATTGAACAGCCATAGAAAATTTTATTTATTATTGAATTTATTATTTTCATTTGAGTTTTTAAATTAATTTTTATTGGAGTATAGTTGCTTTATGATGTTGCGTTAGTTTCTACTGTACAGCAAAATGCATCTGCTATACATATACATATATCCCCTCCTTTTTGGATTTCCTTCCCATTTAGGTCACCACGGTGCATTAGGTAGAGTTCCCTGTGCTATACAGCATGTCCTCATTAGTTATCTATTTTATACATAGTACCAATAGTGTATATATATCAATCCCAATCTCCCAATTCTTCCCACCCATCACTTCCCCCTTGGTATCCACACATTTGTTCTCTACGTCTGTGTCTCTATTTCTGCTTTGCAAATAAGATCATCTGTACCATTCTTCTAGATTCCACATATATGCATTAATATACGATATTTGTTTTTCTCTTTCTGACTTACTTCACTCTGTATGACACTCTCTAGGTCCATCCACATCTCTACAAATGACCCAATTTTGTTCCTTTTTATGGCTGAGTAATATTCCATTGTATATAGGTACCACATCTTCTTTATCCATTCCTCTGCTGATGGACATTTAGGTCGCTTCCATGTCTTGGCTATTGTAAATAGTGCTGCAATGAACATTGGGGTGCATGTGTCTTTTTGGATTATAGTTTTCTCTGGGTATATGCCCAGTAGTGGGATTGCTGGGTCATATGGTACTTCTATTTTTAGTTTTTTAAGGAACCTCCATACTGTTCTCCATAGTGGCTGTATCAGTTTACATTCCTACCAACAGTGCATGAGGGTTCCCTTTTCTCCATACCCTCTCCAGCATTTATTTGTAGATTTTTTGATGATGGCCATTCTGACCAGTGTGAGGTGATACCTCATTGTAGTTTTGATTTGCATTTATCTAATAATAAGTGATGTTGAGCATCTTTTCATGTGTTTGTTGGTCATCTGTATGTCTTCTTTGGAGAAATGTCTATTTAGGTCTTCTGCCCATCTTTTGATTGGGTTGTCTGTTTTTTAGATATTGAGCTGCATGAGCTGTTTGTATATTTTGGAGATTAATCCTATGTCAGTTGCTTCATTTGCAAATATTTTCTCCTATTCTGAGGGTTTTCTTTTCATCTTGTTTATCCATAATTTGGACCATCCTCTCTTCAAAACCTCAATGTCTTTGCCCTTCCATGAATCAGTTTCTTTGACTATATTATTTGCTTTCCAGTCCTTTACAGTCTCTATGTCCACCCCCTAAAATGTGTTACTCTGGGTTCCATTGTTAGCTTTATTGTTGGCTTACTTTACAAATCTTCACTAGGTGAATTCATCTATACTCACAACTTCCATTGTCATGTATGTTGTGATGCGCACCCCCCCACCCCACCACTCTCTCTCCAGCTCCCATCCTTCCTAAATTCCAGGCTTGCATATCCAATTATCTACACTTGAATTAGCCACCTGGATATCCAACACAGCCCTCAATCACAATATGTCCAAAATGACATTCTCATTCCTTCTGTCAACTCAGAATCTCTCATTCTCCTGTATTTTGTAATCCCATCCAAAGCTAGAATCATGAATGTCATCCTCTCTTTCTCTTTACTGCCCATGGCTAAAGGGTTACCTATCTCTTCTATGCCCCAAATCATTTTGAAATCCATACTTTGAACTCTAGCCCACTGCCACCATAGACTTCATTCTGTATTACCTGGATTCCTGCAATAATCTCTCCCAACTGATTTCCCAGCATCAGGCTTTGTTTCTAATCCATCTTCCTCACTGTTGACAAGATATTTCATTCCACTTTTTAAAAACTCTTCAATGGCTCCCTGAGGTTTTCAGAATAAAGGCTAAACTGTTTCAAAGGGAATATAAAACCTTTCATATTAAAAGTACTTCTCCCTTAAGAAATAATGATAATGTACTCATTATTAATGATACTCTACTGTAACCTTTCCAGGGCTCAGGCTGCAACTGCTCTTTAATGCCCCATCTCCAGACAAGATAAAGAGCCATTTAGTCCCAGCTCTTTTCACTAAAGGGAGGCATTGCCACCCTGAGTGAAGTTCAGAGAAGAACAAATGCTCTTGCCAGGTCATCAGCAGAAGAAAACTATGTATCTCCATATTCTCAGGTCCCTGCACAATGCTGGGGCCAAATACAAGTTCCAGGGACAATCTTTCAAGGTTTCTAGACACTAGAAATCAAAGGGAGTTTTCTTAATAGGATGTAAGGCCAACTTACTAAAGTGAGCATCTCCATTTGCATGAATACCTTCAGAGGCTAAAGAAATTATACTGGTAAAGCAGTGATGCTTGGTTATCCACTCATTGTGGTCAGCTGTAGTGCCACATGGCCTGAGAACACTGGGATGCTGATGTAGGGGCTGAGGTAGTGTTTGTCTCACATATGGACAGGAACATCCCAAACACTGTGGTACATGTACATTGATACAAGAACTATATAGAAATCACAGGTCTTTCAAACTCAAGGAATGTCAACAATAGCAAAATGAACTATGTCTATACATAATAAGGATGCACTACTCCCTGCTTGCTTAGGAATTTACTTTCTGAATTCTGTGGTCACATCTTATTTTTATTCTACCTGCCTCAGATATCAGTATTATTGTATTATTTAGAATACATAAATAATATTTATTTTCTAAATGGAAACATCATTTCCTCAGAAGAGGGTACGTGGCTTCATAGAAAAAGATAATTAGTCATATCAATTCTTAATATTGAACATGTGTTATTCTCCATTAGAGCTTAAAAAATAATGAAACAAATAAATGCTTTTACAGAAGCTCATATGTCTCCATGGAAAAATTATTGAGGTCATTATTCTTTTCCTTGAGGGATGCAGATCAACTCTAATTATATGTGACATTTCTGAAACTATGCAGTGTTGCTCCAACTAACCCTTCCCTTTCAAATATTTCAGATAGATTAGCTATACCATGTTTTATTTCAGCATGTTCATCAAAAACTATTCTTCTTACTCCAAAACATAATATTTTCATTGAAATTAGTCTTCATTGGAAACAGAATAGACTTTAACATGAAAAACAGAAATAAGGCCACATATGATTAGAGCTCTATGTTTACACTTAACCAATATCATTTAAGAAGATTTGTTTTTGAAAAAATAATGTAAGACTGGAACTTACTATTAGCCAGGATCTTTTCTTTGGGGGAAATCTTGTGTTTTTGTATCATCACTTGGAAATTTGATACTATATATTACTTTGTATTTTTTATATTTTGTACTACTTACACTTTTAATAGTGAGAATTCCAAGTTATCAAAAAAATTTAGCATTTTTATGGAATTGAGAACTAGAAATATTCTTGTTGCTTCTGAACATTCAGGTAGTTTTTAAAAGTTGGAGTATCTGGAATGGTTTAGGTACAAAAGGTAAGGAATATATTGTGAACAGTCACACACCATGGTTCATGTGTGTAAAGATGACAACCAGAATGTATTTAGTTGGTTTTTATTTAATTATGTCCTTTAGTAAGTTATTTCAAGACTAAAATTATCAAATAATTTTTTTTCCCACTGCTGTAGAAATGTTAGTAGAATTTCATTTATAAAAATTTTGGCCCTATTAATCTATAGATAAATTACAAATTGTCTTTCCCTTTCTTTCTTCACGTTCTCTGTTGAATTTGTGACCCAATTTTGTCATTTCCCTAAACTGCATTATAAATTAGAAAATACACATCTGCTCAAAGTGACAGTTCCATTGTAACTGGCTCAACTGTCTGGAGCAGCTGCAGCTCCAGAGGGTTCCCATAAACTTGCTCATGGCCTTTACTCACATGAGCTTTCCCCAGATGCAGTCACCAGAAAGTACATGTCACACAAAAGGCTAGGGAGGACACAGCCGCCAAAGTATCCAGCACAGCGTTTCTATGCTGGGAACGCTAATCCAACATGTTAGGTGCAAGACTTCTGCACGCGGCTTCTACAGACAAGTGAAACTAGACTAAGCACAAAAGAAGGTAGACCTTATCACCTAGATTCCATTGTATTTTTCCCGGGGACCCCGGGGGCTTTGCCAGCGACACCACGGATGCTACAGATTTTCCTCTTTCTCACTGCCCTTGACTCAGCAGAGGGGAACTGGAACACCATAATGACATCTACTGTCACACCATCTTCCTCTGGACTATGACACACAACAGAAAGCCATGTGGCTGACAGGGTCTTGGTGTTACAGCTAGGTGTCAGGCCTGTGCGTCGGAGGTGGGAGAGCCGAGTTCAGGACATTGGTCCACCAGAGACCTCCCAGCTCCACATAATATCAAATGGCAAAAGCTCTCCCAGAGATCTCCATCTCAACGCTAAGACCCAGCTCCACTCAACGACCAGCAAGCAACAGTGCTGGACACCCTATGCCAAACAACTAGCAAGACAGGAACACAACCCACCCATTAGCAGAGAGGCTGCCTAAAATCATAATAAGGTCAGAGACACCCCAACACACACCACCGGACGCAGTCCTGCCCACTGGAAAGACAAGATCCAGCCTCATCCACCAGAACACAGGCACTAGTCCCATTGACCAGGAAGCCTACACAACCCACTAAACCAACCTTAGGCACTGGGGGTAGACAGCAAAAACAATGGGAACTATGAACCTTCAGCCTGCAAAAAGGACATGCCAAACACAGTAAGTTAAGCAAAATGAGAAGACAGAGAAACACACAGCAGATGAAGGAGCAAGGTAAAAACCCATCAGACCAAACAAATGAAGAGGAAATAGGCAGTCTACCTGAAACAGAACTCAGAGTAATGATAGTAAAGATGATCCAAAATCTTGGAAATAGAATGGAGAAAATATAAGAAACGTTTAACAAGGACCTAGAAGAACTAAAGAGCAAACAAACAATGATGAACAACACAATGAATGAAATTTAGAATTCTCGAGAAGGAATCAATAGCAGAATAACTGAGGCAGAAGAATGGATAAGTGACCTGGAAGATAAAATAGTAGAAATAATGATGGCAGAGCAGAATAAAGAAAAAAAAATGAAAAGAATTGAGGACAGTCTTAGAGCCCTCTGGGACAACATTAAACGCACCAACATTCGAATTATAGGGGTCCCAGAAGAAGAAGAGAAAAAGAAAGGGACTGAGAAAGTATTTGAAGAGATTATAGTTGAAAACTTCCCTAATATGGGAAAGGAAAAGGTCAATCAAGTCCAGGAAGCACAGAGAGTCCGATACAGGATAAATCCAAGGAGAAACACGCCAAGACACATATTAATCAAACTATCAAAAATTAAATAGAAGCAAAAAATATTAAAAGAAGCAAGGGAAAAACAACAAATAACATACAAGGGAATCCCCACAAGGTTAACAGCTGATCCTTCAGCAGAAACTCTGCAAGCCAGAAGGGAGTGGCAAGACATATTTAAAGTGATGAAAGGGAAAAACCTACAACCAAGATTACTCTACCCAGCAAGGATCTCATTCAGATTCGACAGAGAAATTAACACCTTTACAGAGAAGCAAAAGCTAAGAGAATTCAGCACCACCAAACCAGCTTTACAAAAAATGCTAAAGGAACTTCTCTAGGCAGGAAACACAAGAGAAGGAAAAGACCTACAATAACAAATCCAAAACAATTAAGAAAATGGTAATAGGAACATACATATCGATAATTACCTTATATGTTAATGGATTAAATGCTCCCACCAAAAGACAAAGACTGGCTGAATGGATACAAAAACAAGACCCATACATATGCTGTCTACAAGAGACCCACTTCAGACCTAGGGACACACACAGACTGGAAGTGAGGGGATGGAAAAAGATATTCCATGCAAATGGAAATCAAAAGAAAGCTGGAGTAGCAATTCTCATACCAGAAAAAATAGACTTTAAAACAAAGACTATTACAAGAGACAAAGAAGGACACTTCATAATGATCAAGGGATCAATCCAAGAAGAAGATATAACAATTGTAAATATTTATGCACCCAACATAGGAGCACCTCAATACATAAGGCAAATGCTAACAGCCATAAAAGGGGAAATCGACAGTAACACAATCATAGTAGGGGACTTTAACACCCCACTTTCACCAATGGACAGATCATCCAAAATGAAAATAAATAAGGAAACACAAGCTTTAAATGATACATTAAACAAGATGGACTTAATCGATATTTATAGGACATTCCATCCAAAAACAACAGAATACACTTTCTTCTCAAGTGCTCATGGAACATTCTCCAGGATAGATCATATCTTGGGTCACAAATCAAGCCTTGGTAAATTTAAGAAAATTGAGATCGTATCAAGTATCTTCTCCGACCACAACACTATGAGACTAGATATCAATTACAGGAAAAAATCTGTAACAAATATGAACACATGGAGGTAAACAATATACTACTTAATAACCAAGAGACCACTGAAGAAATCAAAAAATACCTAGAAACAAATGACAATGAAACAAATGACAATGAAAACACGACGACCCAAAACCTATAGGATGCAGTAAACAGTTCTAAGAGGGAAGTTTATAGCAATACAATCCTACCTCAAGAAACAAGAAACAACTCAAATAAACCACCTAACCTTACACCTAAAGCAATTAGAGAAAGAAGAAAAAAAAACTCCCAAGTTAGCAGAAGGAAAGAAATCATAAAGATCAGATCAGAAATAAATGAAAAAGAAATGAAGGAAACAATAGCAAAAGTCAATAAAACTAAAAGCTGGTTCTTTGAGAAGATAAACAAAATTGATAAATCCTTAGCCAGACTCATCAAGAAAAAGAGGGAGAAGACTCAAATCAACAGAATTAGAAATGAAAAAGAAGTAACAACTGACTGCAGAAATACAAAGGATCATGAGAGATTACTACAAGCAACTACATGCCAATAAAATGGACAACCTGGAAGAAATGGACAAATTTTTAGAAAAGCACAACCTTCCGAGACCAAAGCAGGAAGAAATAGAAAATATAACTGATCAATCACAAGCACTGAAATTGAGACTGTGATTAAAAATCTTCCAAAAAAAAAAACCCAGGACCAGATGGCTTCACAGGTGAATTCTATCAAACATTTAGAGAAAAGCTAACACCCATCCTTCTCAAACTCTTCCAAAATATACCAGAGGGAGGAACACTCCCAAACTCATTCTACGAGGCCATGATCACCCTGATACCAAAACCAGACAAAGATGTCACAGAGAAAGAAAACTACAGGCCAATATCACTGATGAACATAGATGCAAAAATCCTCAACAAAATACTAGCAAACAGAATCCAACAGCACATTAAAAGGGTCATACACCATGATCAAGTAGGGTTTATCCCAGGAAGGCAAGGATTCTTAAATATATGCAAATCAATCAATGTGATAAACAATATTAACAAATGAAGGAGATAAACCTTATGATCATCTCAATAGATGTAGAAAAAGCGTTTGACAAAATTCAACACCCACTTATGATAAAAACCCTCCAGAAAGTAGGCATAGAGGGAACATACCTCAACATAATAAAGGCCATATATGACAAACCCACAGCCAAAATCCTTCTCAGTGGTGAAAAACTGAAACCATTTCCTCTAAGATCAGGAACAAGACAAGGGTGTCCACTCTCACCACTATTATTCAACATAGTTTTGGAAGTTTTAGCCACAGCAATCAGAGAAGAAAAAGAAATAAAAGGAATACAAATGGGAAAAGAAGAAGTAAAGCTGTCACTGTTTGCAGATAACATGATACTATACATAGAGAACCCTAAAGATGCTACCAGAAAACTACTAGAGCTAATCAATGAATTTGGTAAAGTAGCAGGATACAAAATTAATGCACAGAAATCTCTTGCATTCCTATGCACTAATGATGATAAATCGGAAAGAGAAAATAAGGAAACACTCCCATTTACCATTGCAACAAAAAGAATAAAATACCTAGGAATAAACCTACCTAAGGAGACCAAAGACCTGTATTCAGAAAACTATAAGACAATGATGAAAGAAATTAAAGATGATACAAACAGATGGAGAGATATACCATTTTCTAGGATTGGAAGAATCAACATTGTGAAAATGACTGTACTACCCAAAGCAATCTACAGATTCAGTGCAATCCCTATCAAACTACCAATGGCATTTTTCACAGAACTAGAACAAAATATTTCACAGTTTGTATGGAAAAATGAAAGACCCCAAATAACCAAAGCAATCTCAAGAAAGAAAAATGGAGCTGGAGGAATCAGGCTCCCTGATTTCAGACTCTACTACAAAGCTACAGCAATCAAGACAGTATGGTACTGGCACAAAAACAGAAATATAGATCAATGGAACAGGATAGAAAGCCCAGAGATAAACCCATGCACATATGGTGACCTCATCTTTGACAAAGGAGGCAAGAATATACAATGGAGAAAAGACAGCCTCTTCAATAAGTGGAGCTGGGAAAACTGGACAGCTACATGTAAAAGAATGAAATTAGAACACTCCCTAATACCATACACAAAAATAAACTCAAAATGGATTAAAGACCTAAATGTAAGGCCAGACACTATAAAACTCTTAGAGGAAAACATATGCAGAACACTCTATGACATAAATCACAGCAAGATCCTTTTTGACCCACCTCGTAGAGAAATGGAAATAAAAACAAAAATAAACAAATGGGACCTAATATAACTTAAAAGCTTTTGCACAGCAAAGGAAACCATAAGCAAGACGAAAAGACAACCCTCAGAATGGGAGAAAATATTTGCAAATGAAGCAACTGACAAGGGATTAATCTCCAAAATTTACAAGCAGCTCATGCAGCTCAATATCAAAAAAACAAACAACCCAATCCAAAATGGGCAGAAGACCTAAATAGACATTTCTCCCAAGAAGATATACACATTGCCAACAAACACATGAAAGGATGCTCAACATCACTAATCATTAGAGAAATGCAAATCAAAACTACAATGAGGTATCACCTCACACTGGTCAGAATGGCCATCATCAAAAAATCTACAAACAAAAAATGCTGGAGAGGGTGTGGAGAAAAGAGAACCCTCCTGCACTGTTGGTGGAAATGTAAAGTGATACAGCCACTATGGAGAACAGTATGGAGGTTCCTTAAAGAACTAAAAATAGAAGTACCATATGGCCCAGCAATCCCACTACTGGGCATATACCCTGAGAAAACCATAATTCAAAAAGAGCCATGCACCACAATGTTCATTGCAGCTCTATTTACAATAGCCAGGACATGGAAGCAACGTAATTGTCCATCTACAGATGAATGGATAAAGAAGATGTGGCACATATATACAACAGAGTATTACTCAGCCATAAAAAGAAACGAAATTGCGTTATTTGTAGTGAGGTGGATGGACCTACAGACTGTCATACAGAGTGAAGTAAGTCAGAAAGAGAAAAAGAAATACCATATGCTAACACATATATATGGAATCTAAAAAAAAAAAAAAAAAAAAAAGGTTCTGAAGAACCTAGGGGCAGGACCGGAATAAAGATGCAGACGTAGAGAATGGACTTGAGGACATGGGGAGGGGGAAGCATCAGCTGGGACAAAGTGAGATAGTGGCATGGACTTATATACACTACCAAATATAAAATAGATAGCTAGTGGGAAGCAGCCGCATAGCATAGGGAGATCAGCTCCATGCTTTGTGACCACCTAGAGGGGTGGGATAGGGAGGGTGGGAGGGAGATGCAAGAGGGAGGGTATATGGGGATATACGTATACGTATAGCTGACTCACTTTGTTATACAGCAGAAACTAACACACCTTTGTAAAGCAATTATACTCCAATAAAGATGTCAAAAAAAAAAAATGGGCTAGGGAGAAGCCGAAAGACTTATGTTAGGAAAAAAGAATAGCTTTCTACTTTTCAGTGTTGAAAACACAATGATACATCTCATATTTGGCTAAGAATCACGAAGATCACTCATAAGTAGGCAAACAAACTTGTTTTTCATATTAAATAAGCCAGTTAATGTAGAAATTTAAATTTTTGAAAGGATTCAATTATAGCCTGCATTGGGTCCTCCAACAAGTCATATGTTGAAGCCCTAATCCCCATTATGACTTTATTTGGAGATAGAGCCTTTAAGGAGATAATTAAGGTTAAATGAAGTCATAAGAGTCAAGCCCTAATCCAATAGGACCAGTGTCCCTATAAGAGGAAGGGCCTAGAGCTCCCTCTCTCTCCAGGCACATGTGCAGATACAAGGCCCTGTGAAGACAGAGCAAGAAGGCACCATCTATAAGCCAAAGAGAGAGACCTCATCAGAAACCAGTGCCTTAATCTGGTACTTCCAGCTTCCTGAATTGTGAGAAAATAAATTCCTGTTGTTTAAGTCACCCAGTCTATGGTATTTTGTTATGGCAGTCCAAGCAGACAGATGATTCTCTCACTACTCTGGAAAAAATGTGCTAGTGCTTTGTACAAGTTAATCCTATCAAAAAAGCACTGGTTTTTAACAATACAAGTTTTTAAACTTTAATCAAATATATTGTATCAATGGCATAAAGATAAAATTTCCCCCTGTTCTATATATGCCTTGGTCGCTTTCAAACTTTTGGACTGTGACCCATAATAATATTAGTATATATATGCACATATGTATATAATATATATTTATTGTATATATGTGGGTGGAAATATATATATATTTCCACAAAACAACACTTTTTAAACTATCTAACAGCGATGTGCTTTGTTCAATTCTATTTTACTTAAAAAAAAAATGGTCTGTGTGTGTTTTTAACATGCATTTCAATGCCAGTTTATGGCTGGAAGTTTGAGAAGTTCCCTTTTTAGCTATGTTATCCAGAATATTTCCTAGTTACAATTTCCTTTGTTTCCCTTAGCATCTCAAGACCCTTAAAAGTACACTGAAGTTAAAATAACCATAATTCTCTCCCTCCCCTACCTCATTCTCTCCCTGTCTCTGTCTCTGTCACACACACACACACACACACACACACACACACAAACACACACACAAAATGAGCCTAAGACTGGGGCAAATCAGTTGAAGTCCTATTCAAAGCAGTACTTTTCACATGATTTAAACTAGAATGTCAAGCACATTGTCTTGCTGATTTGTTTATAATAATGATTTTGGTTTTATGGTATGACTAAGATATAGATTAATACACACAAACTGAATATATGAATTACTAGTTGAGAAATAGGGTATCGATGAAGAGAAATGTTGGATAACTTACACTCCTAATTACCATAGGCATCTTGGGTATTAATAAGAAATTATATGGCTTGATGTGTTTCAAAGAAAATATTTGTTTGTAGAGAGAAATTAATTTTATCATTTCCTATCTTATTCTATTTCTTTTGGGTGTATGTTTAAAGAATCATGCTTGTTGTATCAATCAAAGATTTTGACACTGATGTCTCTTGGTGTATGAACGCCAGATAATGAAATGGAGGGATAATTAAAGGAAGACAGTGGGAACTATAGTTGCAGGTCTTACAGATTTGTTGTGCTCTGAAAAAAATTAGTAAAGTTGGCTAACACCCAGAAGCAAAAAACACAGAAATCATAATAAAACACTACTTTGTCACACTCAAACTAAAAGTACTTCTGGACCCTTCTATATAAAATCAGAAGTTAATTTCTAAACTATAAAAAATGTCAAAATCAAGATTTAAATTTCAAACTTTCCAAAATTTCGTGAGTCAAAATTCTAATGGTCATTTCTGTGTATACAGTTGCACAAAATAGATAACAAGATATCTTTTTGAACAGCCGAAGTCAGTATACAGGGAAATTGGTCATAATGCAAACTAGCTTTGGGGAATACATGCGTGTGTATACTTGTGCACTTGCACACACTTATACAGACCTAAGAAAAAAGGAAATAATTGAATATAATAAAAATTCAATATTATATAATACATTCACTTTTTCATGCTATTGGTATCTTGATACAAATATTTCCTCTTGTCTCTTTACGGAATAAAACTTACTCTGTGTCCTTGAGGAAATAAAGAAATAAAAGAAAAAAAGTAAAAGAAATAATGAAGAAAATGTTTTTAATTGCATCTTTTTTCGTTACAAATTACCCTCAGAAATTACAAATTACCCAAGATATCATCTGGCATGTAGAGATACTTAGTAAGCTTTGGTTAAATCAATAAATTATACCTCATATGACTGATAGCCTCATACAGCAAATTCATGCCAAACATAAACATTAAAAATTTTAAGTAATGTTTAAATATTTTAAAAAATAAATGTTAAAAAAAACGTTTAAAAATAACCTTTACTGAATTAGCTAAATAACATTGTTTTTGCACACTTCTTATTTCTCACCTCTTCTTTTGTCTTTTTTGATATCACTCGGAGCCAGTCTCCAATCATGCTCAGGACAGCAGCAAAGTAAGCAAGCCCTACAAGGATCCAAAACCATACGACAGGCTTATAGAAGTCTAGATATTCAATATCTGATCCACCTGTGAGAGAAAAACAAAGTAGGACAAAATAACTTCATATTCATAAAAGTAAATAACACAGATTCCTGTTAAAATTATCAACTAAATTTTGGCTTCCTAAACACAGAAATCTTCTTGTCAGTTGATCCATGTTATTTTGTTCATATGGAATTCCTTGTTTTCACTCAATTAATCCTTATCTATTTTTCAAGAACCAGTTAATTCTTTTTTAAATTGAAGTACAGTTGATTTACAATATTTTATTAGTTTCAGGTATTAGTAAGTTCTTAATAAGACCTTTCATTACTTCTCCAGATAATAACAATTTTTCCTTGTCCCATGTTTCTTTTTTATTATAATTGATCTCAACTAGTGTAGCACTTAATTATTCCATGTGTATTAGTTTCTCTTTCCACCTCTATTGCAACAAATGGGAAACAGAGATGACACTTTTTTTGGTATGCATTTAACTTTGTATCTTTATCTTATTGCCCATCAATTCATGCTAACCAATCAATACATGCAAACCAATCAATTCGAAGTCAACTTGGACAGAAAGTAGTTCTTATTTTAAAACATCAATACAATGGATTGATAACAAATGCCAGAGACAATGCCTTGGTGGGTCTACTTTGAATAAATAGTAACTTGCAGGTGATATTGCCATTCATTATTCTCTGACTTTTCAGAGGAATTCCCATGTTTGTCATAAATTTAAATCCCTAGCTCTCAAGAAAAAATTGGTAAAGGAGTTCTTTTGCTTTAATCTATGTTACTTCTCCATTCGTTTGGTATAGTAACTGCACCTACGAGAATCTGAATACATTTCAATACATCCCAACTTTAGCACATATTAATAGGGCACTTAAATTAAGTTTCAAACACTGAAACAGTTGTTTTTTTTTTCACAATAGAGGAAAGCATGTCTCTCTCTTGAGAAATTCATAATTTAGCCTGAGAAAGCCTTACATAGACAATTAACCACAATGGGGTATATCAAGTGATAGGGAAAAATAATAAAAAGTTCTATGAGAGGACATAGAAGAAATGGTTTTTACTTCTGGAAGGGTGAAAATGAGAAGACAGAAGGTGAATCTTAAGTAATGAGGATCAAAACAGAAAAGTTCAGTGTGAAAATATTTGATATATTCTAAGGACTGTTAGTATCGACTAAAGCTACATTTGGAAGGAGGTCAAGGGAGCAGACAGGTAGAAGAGGGGAATCTAGAAAAAATCAGTTGTATCAGGTTGTAAAGACTTGCTCCTGAAGTAATGGGGAGTAGGTAAAAGTTTATAGGCAGATTCGTGTTTGACTATATGCACAGAAAGATCTAGTGGCAGCGAATTGACAGAGAAGTCCCATGAGAAACTTTGTTCTGAACTAGCTAAGCAATGATTGTGCCTGAGTTAGACTGGGATGGAGAGAAGAGACATTTGAGGCAGAATTGTCAGGGATTGACGACTAGATAGTTGGTGTGATAAGTGAAAGGAAGGGGTCTAGGATGACCAGAGACCACAGACCCTCATTGGGAGATGGTACCAGCAACTGAACAGGAAACACAGGGGAAGGAACAGTGACAACAAAAGGAAAAGTCATTCAAACTGGGACATCATAAATTTGAAGTGCTTGAGGTACCGACAGGCAAGATAGCCAGCAGGATCCTTAAATACTAATCTAACACTTAATAGGGCAGAGCAGGAGATAAAGATTTTAGGATCAACAGCACAGAGACTAGGGCTGCTTAAACAGGGGTGGTGGACACACTCAATTCACAAAATTTAACCTGTACATTCAGAAGAACAGCTAATAAACAGCAAATACACATTAAAAATCAAATATAAAATTTTGAATGTAACATTACTCTCTAATTATAAATTAGACTGTGAGTTGCCCACAATGACATTTTCAAATACTAAAGGGTCAGAGTAAAAAGAGAACCTTTTTCTATCAGGCAAATAATATGAACAGATACAAGTTCAGCTTGCTTTTGGGACAAAGAATAATTTTCAAGATTCAGTTTATAAAGTCAATAATATTACCCTCAAAATACTGTAAAAATTTTTACCTTGTGCAGCATTTATTAAAATGTAATTTCTGGGAAGGATTACAAAGGTTAAATGCATCTTGTGATGGTTAAGACTTGGCCCATGGGGGATGCAGCTCTACAAATTCACAAAGTGACTTAAGAAATGTGTGTGGAAATTTGTTATATGATAGGCTCACTAGCGAATTCCATTTTTAAAATGTTTCCATTTCAATGAAACCAAAATGACATTTTTTCCCAAGTACTTTCTCTTTCAAAACCAGAAAATCCTCATCCAAATAGTTGTGACTCACTTAACACATAAGTTCACCAAAATGTTGATTTTAGAAGTTAGTTCATGCTCAAGATGACTTTTTATAAGTCTTCTTTCTTGTAAACAGGATGTCACAGTTTGAAAAGAGTAAATTAACTTAATCACAAAAAGGTCTATATTTGGGTAAAATGTTCATCCCACAAGTTTTAGTGGATTCTAAGCCTGGGGAGGGGTGGGATGGGGGATGTTTTCCCATTCTTAATTGCCACTCTTAAGATGAAATACTGGCAGTCAAGTGATCCAGGAAAAGCTAATGTGTATAAATAGAAGTATTATCCAACAACTCACAAATTCTTTTCACTTTCTGATGTCTAAGATTTATGAATTAATTTTCACATTATTCATTTGATTCAAGAGTCTTAACCAAATTAAAATATCTGTAATGTTAAGATAACTTACTAAAAAGTTATTAGTTTTATTTTTAAATTAGGAAATATTTTTTAAATGTATTGGTTATTATAAGCATTACTCTTAGTCTAGCACATTCAAGAAACCTGTGCATGGGTCTCTTACTTGTTAAAAACCTAGGGCAATTTCTCTGTCCTGGATTCCCTCCCTATATGCCCTCTAACCCCATACCAGGCTTTATACTCATTGCAGCTGATTTACAAAATATTCAAACTCTGATGGAGAGAGAAGAGTGAAAGCTAAGACTTACTGATGGCCTACCTAAATGAAATCATGCCATCCTAAAGCCCTGAGGGGATAGGTGTTGAGGGGAGTTGTATTCCTACTCCTCATATTTCCATTGATTTAGGACAAGACTATTAGCAAGACCATTTGGTCATAGAGTTAAGCCATATCTCCAGCTGCCTTTATCAGATGCCTTTTAAGCTGACATTTCAATTGCCATCATTCTTACAGCCCGTTCAGAACTCATGGGTGAAAGACTGGTATTGGCTCCCTGAAATCCCAAGAGTAAATATCCCCATTTTACAATAGAGAAACCATACTCTCAGTAGGTAAAATAACAGTTGTCAGGTTACACAGGAAAGAGGGCATCAGAGCTAGAATTCAAAGCCAGGCCTGCCTAGCTTCAGATCACAGGCTCTTTTCATTGAACCAGGTTGTCTATGTCACCTATGATCTCAGCTGATGTCCTTCCCATCATTTATCCACTATCCATTTTTTGTCCATACTGTATGGTAGACACTTAGCTAGGGCTGGAAACACTAAGTCAAACAAAGTGTTCCTCTTCCCTTCAAGGTTCCTACCTAGAAATCAGGTGGGTCTGAAGGTCAGCACTGTTTTACCAGGAGCCTCCTTACCTTGCTTATGTCCTCATTCCAACAGTTTCCAGAAGTTGGCCCTATTCTGCTCTATAGAACTTGAATATACAATGCCCTCTCCTCCTTAAATTTAATTTTCTTTCTCTTGATGCTGCTGAACCACAGAATATTTATAAAGAAAAAAAAAAGATATAACCTGGATTTAAAGAATCATCTAGCCATTTTGGACTAAACTTACCAACTCCATGTCCCTCTTCTGGTTTTCTAAAATGTGTATTATAGAATACACATATACATAAATGTGTATACACATACAACTTTGTTCTAAAGAAAATAAATGTCATTTCTTTACATGGGTCTGTAACTATTTTAGTTTAGATATCAAATGTGGATTTCAATTTTTTTCGTTTGTTTGACTTTCTTTTTATTAATGAAAGCTATTCTGTCTTAATGTGATGGGGAAAAATATATTTTGCTTTAGTATATTTTTCTTTTTTTATAGTAAAGCAATTTAACTGAATGAAGTGTTTTGGGTTTTTTTTAACACCTTTATTGGAGTATAATTGCTTTACAATGGTGTGTTAGTTTCTGCTTTATAACAAAGTGAATCAGCTATACATATACATATATCCCCATATCTCTTCCCTCTTGCATCTCCCTCCCTCCCACCCTCCTTATCCCACCCCTCTAGGTAGTCACAAAGCACCAAGCTGATCTCCCTGTGCTATGCGGCTGCTTCCCACTAGCTATCGGTTTTACATTTGGTAGTGTATATATGTACATGCCACTCTCTCACTTTGTCCCAGCTTACCCTTCCCCCTCCCCGGGTCCTCAAGTCCATTCTCTAGTAGGTCTGCATCTTTATTCCTGTCCTTCCCCTAGGTTCATCAGTACCATTTTTTTTTTTTAGATTCCATATATATGTGTTAGCATACGGTATTTTTTTTTCTGTTTCTGACTTACTTCACTCTGTATGACAGACTCTAGGTCCATCCACCTCACTACAAATAACTCAGTTTTATTCCTTTTTATGGCTGAGTAATATTCCATTGTATATATGTGCCACATCTTCTTTATCCATTCATCTGTCGATGGACACTTAGGTTGCTTCCATGTCCTGCCTATTGTGAAGAGTGCTGCAGAAACTAACACAACATTGTAAAGCAATTATACTCCAATAAAGATGTTTAAAAAAAAAAAAAAGAAGTAGTTGTCCACTTCCTGCCAGGTACTTGGTCTAAGATTAGGAAAACTGCCATTAGAAGAACGGCAGTCTCAATGATCATAAAGAAAGAAAGATCAACACATTGTCTTGCTCATCCTTTACAAGGATGGAAATCTACAGGATATAGGCTGTACATTATTGTTACCCTTAGAAATTACCTTTAAGTCTCAATATAGAGTAATTCAGAGTCTTTTTCATTAAACTTAGTACAATTTACTGCCTGCCTCACTGACTTAACTGTCAATCACTAAATGTTTTCCTTGTCATTTTTTTCTCCACGTGCTTCTACAATTCTTCTATATATCCATTCTGAATCCTAGAATTTAAATAACTTCTTGGTTTGCCCTCAGTCCCTAGGACTTCTGAACAGTTTGGGTCAAATCCCATTTAATTAATTACACAGATAACTCTCAGTTCTCTGATGAGTTCTCTGAGAGTCACCAGCTGAATCAGGGGGTGACCAGATGCCTTGCAGAATTTTCCCATATTAACACAGAACCACCAAGAAGAGAAGACAATTTCCTATTTAATTTAATTGTTACTCCTGGATTTCAAACATTCTGTCCCATAGGAACAGGAACTAGAGCAATCATTATCACTAAGTGCTAAGCACAGTATGTATTATAAAATATGTGCTCACTAAACAACAGAATGAATGAACATATGAATGATGAATATAAGACATCTCCCTAACAGTCACATAAACCCTCTCTTCTCAATCAAAGCAATTTTTCTGAGCCATTGTGGTGGTGGTGGTACTGACTGTTCTTCAGTTGACCTCACTTCTTTCTCATCAGGTAGTTTCCTTGTTATTTGTTAAATTCCTGGCAAGTTTTTGCACAGTGATCAGCTCAATAATAGCAATTTTAATACCTGGCCTTTGACATAGTTGCAAAATTTAGGCCACATCAGGAACTGTTTTCTCCACGTGCTCTATAAGGACAAATTGTTTTGAACAAAAAAACTTGCCATGGTATTTCAATGGAGATTTATATGTTTTCATGATAAAATCTCCTTCTATTAAGCAAGCTCTGAGCACTCCATGACTAAATGAGTCAGGGCTTTGGTTATAAGAGAAAGCAACAGTTTGGTTACTAAAAACTGCATTTCCATTAATGACTATGAAAACATAACTCCAAGAAAACTTAATTCCTTTTTAAAAATTAATTAATTTATTTATTTATTTATTTTTGGCTGAGTGGGGTCTTTGTTGCTGCGTGCGGGCTTCCTCTAGTTGCGGCGAGCGGGGGCTACTCTTCGTTGCGGTGCACGGGCTTCTTATTGTCATGGCTTCTCTTGTTGCAGAGCATGGGCTCTAGGTGTGCCGGCTTCAGTAGTTGTGGCTCGCAGGCTCTAGAGTGCAGTCTCAGTAGTTGTGGCGCACGGGCTTAGTTGCTCCACAGCATGTGGGATCTTCCTGGACCAGGGCTCGAACCCATGTCCCCTGCATTGGCAGGCGGATTCTTAACCACTGCACCACCAGGGAAACCCGAAAACTTAATTCTTAATATGAGATATACAAAAATGTTTTTTCTCAAGTCAAAAATTGTGAAGACAAATGATTCCACAAGTGTGAAAACCGTAAAAGTTTAGTAAACATACCAGAAGGGGAATTTTATCTGTTCAAAGTCCCAATTTATATTTTCTATATAGAGGAGCGTAAGGCATTAAGCGTAAAGCCTGACTAACCCAGTAAGTATTCAAAATTACATGTGAGATGAAGAAAATTTCATTATTGAACTAAATATACTAAATTTCACTGATCGAAATTCCAAGAAGATATATTTGGATGGCAAAGTAAATTTATGCTCAGAAGGAAAATGTGTTTTCATAATATCAATCATAAGGGTTTCTTAGAATACATCCAAACTTTTGGCTAAAATTTTTGGTTTTTATTAAAAAAGTAGGCAATGTGAGAACACTGCTTTGTGAAACTATATATTTGTATCTGGCTTTCACTCAATCATATTATCTCTTATGAACTAACCTGGTTTACAAAAAGGAGTGTTTCTAAAGACTTCTTTGGGCAGCTTCTAAACAATGACTCACTGTAATCCTAACAGTATATATATATATATATATATATATATATATATATATATACACACACACATATATATATATATGTGTGTGTGTGTATATATATATATATATATATTTATCCTTTTAATGTGTTGTTGGATTCTGTTTGCTAGTATTTTGTTGAGGATTTTTGCATCTATATTCATCAGTGATATTGGTCTGTAATTTTCTTTTTTTGTAGTATCTTTGTCTGGTTTTGGTATCAGGGTGATGGTGGCCTCATAGAATGAGTTTGGGAGTGTTCCTTCCTCCGCAATTTTTTGGAAGAGTTTGAGAATGATGGGTGTTAGCTCTTCTCTAAATGTTTGATAGAATTCACCTGTGAAGCCATCTGGTCCTGGGCTTTTGTTTGTTGGAAGATTTTTAATCACAGTTTCAATTTCATTACTTGTGATTGATCTGTTCATATTTTCTATTTCTTCCTGGTTCAGTCTTGGAAGGTTATACCTTTCTAAGAATTTGTCCATTTCTTCCAGGTTGCCCATTTTATTGGCACAAAGTTTCTTGTAGTAGTCTCTTAGTATGCTTTGTATTTCTGTGGTGTCTGTTGTAACTTTTCCTTTTTCATTTCTAATTTTATTGATGTGAGTCCTCTCCTTCTTTTTCTTTATGAGTCTGGCTAATAGTTTATCAATTTTGTTTATCTTCTCAAAGAACCAGCTTTTAGTTTTCTTGATCTTTGCTATTGTTTTCTTTGTTCTATTTCATTTATTTCTGCTCTGATCTTTATGATTTCTTTCCTTCTGCTAACTTTGGGTTTTGTTTGTTCTTCTTTCTCTAGTTCCTTTAGGTGTAACGTTAGATTGTTTATTTGAGGTTTTTTTGTTTCTTGAGGTAGGCTTGTATAGCTATAAACTTCCCTCTTAGAACTGCTTTTGCTGCATCCCATAGGTTTTGGATCGTCGTGTTTTCATTGTCATTTGTCTCTAGGTATTTTTTGATTTCCTCTTTGATTTCTTCAGTGATCTCTTGGTTATTTAATAATGTATTGTTTAGCCTCCATGTGTTTGTGCTTTTTATGTTTTTTTCCTTGTAATTCATTTCTAATCTCATAGCATTGTGGTCAAAAAAGATTCTTGATATGATTTCAATTTTCTTAAATTTACTGAGGCTTGATTTGTGACCCAAGATGTGATCTATCCTGGAGAACGTTCCATGCACACTTGAGAAGAAAGGGTAATCTGCTGTTTTTGGATGGAATGTCCTATAAATATCAATTAAATCTATCTGGTCTCTTGTGTCATTTAAAGCTTCTGTTTCCTTATTAATTTTCTGTTTGGATGATCTGTCCAGTGGTGTAAGTGAGGTGTTAAAGTCCCCCACTATTATTGTGTTACTATCGATTTCCTCTTTTATAGCTGTTAGCAGTTGCCTTATGTATTGAGGTGCTCCTATGTTGGGTGCATATATATTTATAATTGTTATATCTTCTTCTTGGATTGATCCCTTGATCATTATGTAGTGTCCTTCCTTGTCTCTTGTAACTTTCTTTATTTTAAAGTCTATTTTATCTGATATGAGTATTGCTACTCCAGCTTTCTTTTGATTTCCATTTGCATGGAATATCTTTTTCCATCCCCTCACTTCCAGTTTGTATGTGTCCCTCGGTCTGAAATGGGTCTCTTGTAGACAGCATATATATGGGTCTTGTTTTTGTATCCATTCAGCCAGTCTATGTCTTTTGGTTGGAGCATTTAATCCATTCACGTTTAAGGTAATTATCGATATCTATGTTCCTAAGACCATTTTCTTAACTGTTTTGGGTTCGTTTTTGTAGGCCCTTTTCTTCTCTTGTGTTTCCCACTTGGAGAAGTTCCTTCAGCATTTGTTGTAGAGCTGGTTTGGTGGTGCTGAATTCTCTTAGCTTTTGCTTGTCTGTAAAGCTTTTGATTTCTCCATCGAATCTGAATGAGATCCTTCCTGGGTAGAGTAATCTTGGTTGTAGGTTCTTCCCTTTCATCACTTTAAGTATATCATGCCACTCCCTTCTGGCTTGTAGAGTTTCTGCTGAGAAATCAGCTGTTAACCTTATGGGAGTTCCCTTGTATGTTACTTGTCATTTTTCCCTTACTGTTTTCAATAATTTTTCCTTGTCTTTAATTTTTGCAATTTGATTACTATGTGTCTCATCGTGTGTCTCCTTGGGTTTATCCTGTATGGGACTCTCTGTGCTTCCTGGACTTGGGTGGCTATTTCCTTTCCCATGTTAGGGAAGTTTTCGACTATAATCTCTTCAAATATTTTCTCGGGTCCTTTCTGTGTCTCTTCTCCTCCTGGGACCCCTATAATGCGAATGTTGTTGCGTTTAATGTTGTCCCAGAGGTCTCTTAGGCTGTCTTCATTTATTTTCATTCTTTTCTCTTTATTCTGTTCCACAGCAGTGAATTCCACCATTCTGTCTTCCAGGTCACTTATCCGTTCTTCTGCTATTGATTCCTTCTAGTGTATTTTTCATTTCAGTTATTGTATTGTTCATCTCTGTTTGTTTGTTCTTTAATTCTTCTAGGTCTTTGTTAAACATTTCTTGCATCTTCTAGATCTTTGCCTCCATTCTTTTTCCGAGGTCCTGGATCATCTTCACCATCATTATTCTGAATTCTTTTTCTGGAAGTTTGCCTATCTCCACTTCATTTGGTTGTTTTTCTGGGGTTTTATCTTGTTCCTTCATCTGGTACATAGCCCTCTGCCTTTTCATCTTGTCTATCTTTCTGTGAATGTGGTTTTTGTTCCACAGGCTGCAGTATTGTAGTTCTTCTTGCTTCTGATGTCTGCCCTCTCCTAACAGTATATATTAAAGAGGACATTAACTTTGAAAAATAATGTTAAACTGTGTTAAATTAGGTAATTATTTGACTTCACTTCTGAAGAATCATCAACTAATTCTTTTTATTGATGTATAACTGACATATGTAACATTAGTTTCAGGTGTACAATATAGTGATTCGACATTTATATATATTACAAGATGATCACCACAGTAAGTCTAGTTACCATCTGTCACTATTTAAAGTTATAAAATATTAATGACTATATTCCCTATTCTGTACATTATATCCCCATGACTTATTTATTTTATAACTGGAGGTTTGTGCCTCAATCCCCTTCACCTATTTTGCCCATCCCCCCAACCCCTAGTAATTTTTTTAAAGCATGGATTTAGAAGACTAGTTTTAAAAGCAAGCCTAAATAAGTAGAACTCAATCTTTCACACACTTC
The DNA here is from genome assembly GCF_028564815.1 of Eubalaena glacialis. Classification (NCBI taxonomy): domain Eukaryota; kingdom Metazoa; phylum Chordata; class Mammalia; order Artiodactyla; family Balaenidae; genus Eubalaena; species Eubalaena glacialis. Next base: position 46,617,224 of record NC_083718.1, on the reverse strand, counting down.
CATATAATTAATATAGCTTCTTAGATTTTAATGAAGAAGGGCTGATCTAGCTCTCAGCCTATAATAGCAAGCATGATATAACAATTTATCAAGTCAGACTTCTCATCAAATAAAAAATAAAATGACAAAAGTTAAGAAACAAAACATAGGAAGCCAGCAGTAAATTGTCAAATATAACTTTTACCATTAACTTTAACTTACCTCTACAAATTTGACTATAAATTATTATAGGCATTGCTAAAATCAAGTAAATGAACTTTGCTAAATGGTTTGCTTTCTCTTCTCACCTCTGTGTGAACCACAGTTAGCAATAGGGGGTCTGTTTATTCATATGTAAAACAGAAGTGCTCCAGTGGACCTGTGTCTCCCAGGCCTTTTTTAGCTCTAGAACACTGAGCACTGGTAAAAGAACAAAAAGGGCCATCAGGAAGGAGTACATAAGAATTACTAAGGTAACCAACCAGCCAGTAAAATATATCCTTTGCATAAATATAAATAAAAAATTAAAATTTGCTGGGAGAGCTCTTCCTGCCAAAAAACTACTAAATGTTGAATTCTTATGTTCAGTCACATACACAGAGAAACCTGAACCCTTGTACCTATTTGTCTTTACAAATCTGTCTCTAAATGCTTTTGATCCAATATTGCCAACAGTGAAAAGGATTTGCTTATGCAAATGTAAATTTATATTTATTTATGAGTTAGAAATCTATTATGCTCTAATATATTATATCATGAACATTATGACATATGAAAATAAAAAGTAAGAAATGAGGTTTAAAAATACAAAGCAACAAGGGTTGTCCTGTTTTCCTCCTATGGCAGAAGGTCTACCTGCATGGATTGTCTTGCTCATTCCCTGGGGATGAGCACACTGCTTCAGAGTTCTGGTCTAAACTACCACATCATCACTTGCTGCTTTTGAGATGCTCCTAATAATTACACCAAGGTTACAACCTGTGTCCTAAACATTTATATATCACTTTCCAAAATTTACTCCTTTTCCTTTAATAACACCACAGTTTGAAGAACATGTTTTTTAATTTGTCTTCAAAGAAGTTCAGTACAGCAGTGTAACTGAACTCTAATCCCATTCAGAGTAGGGCTTGCAGGCTTGAGAATGGCATCAGACAATGAGTGTCTATTATGGGAAGTACATCTCTCTTTTCTTTGGAGATTTATAGCCTAATAGAAAGATGAGAAAGTTGAAGCTAGAGCAGTGCCTCTTGCTTTTCCCTGGCAAAAATATCAAAATTAAGTGAGAATACTATCTGTCAGGACATCTAATAGCAAGAGAGAAAGTTCTAAAAAATAAACAACTGATATTTCCCAGATGGGGTAGTCGTCTTAACTTAGTGGCTAATTTTTACTTTATTGTCACAAGGTACCCCGAGGGAAAGACTACTTTTATGTACTCTACTTAACTATAAGAAGCAGTTATTTTCTAAGATCCTTAAAAAAAAAAACCTCATAATTTTTGTTTTTCCAAAGACTCTTGCAAAGGGCATGCATTTCCTAGCCAGCCTTTGCCACATCTGCCCCCTTGTCCACATTTTCATTCCAAAAATGCTCCCTGGCCACAAAGATCTAGCAGGTAAAGACTATCGTACTAGGAATAGGGTTCTACAGTTTCACAAAGACCAAAACAGCTACAAAATGCATAAATTAAGGAGAGAAAGATGAGTCAACAAAAGTGGTATCCATCTGCTTCTCTAATTTTCTCAGCATTTGTCGCTTTGAACACATCAAATTCCTTTGCAAGTTATTAGCCAAGTGTATTTCTACCATTTTTCATTATTCCTCTGTAAAACACAAATACAGTTAAAATAATGGGTTTAAAGAGGGGTATAATAAAAATAAAATCCTAGTAATAATAAAGATGTTTATTAGACTACACTTAATGCCACGCAAATATTTTGTTTCCCTGTGCCCCTGCAGTACTGTGGCCGTGACTCTGTGCTGAGGGTCCCTACTGATATACAAGATGTTTTCATTGAACTTAACTGCTCAGCCAGCTGAGAGTGGCTACTAATAGACTCACATAATCTAACCAGTGTCAGACTGTGGATCTCCTAAAGGAAATTAAAAGAGAAATTTTTTTTCTTCATCTACAAAACCATAAGTAAAACTATTTGTTCGTTTTTTTCTAAGCCAGTTTATACTGTGGTCAAAAATAAACACTATTTTAAGGTTCCACCCACTTTTTTTTAATTTATAATTTTTGTTTTTTTAGAGCGTCTCAGATTATGAGGGTCACACACTAGACTGACACGTATTTAAAATCACATGCCCTGTATTATATCATTGAAATTTGCTAAGATAAAAGAACTTAAATGTTCTCACTAAACAAACAAATAAATGAATAAAGTGAGGTAAGGGATGTATTAATTAATTGGATCCTTTCACAATGTATATGCATATGAAAACACCACAGTGTGCACTTTAAGTATCTTACAATTTTGTCAACTGTACCTCAATAAAGCTGAAAAATAAATACATTAATAAATAAACATACCTATGCATTACCATAAAACATTAAAAATTAAATTGAATACAGTAACATGTGTAATACAAGGCTGTTGGCCTGAAAATGGAAGACTCGTCACTTAATACCTATATATTCCATAGTAATTATAAGACCTTGTTAATTGTATTTATAAAGTGGTACAACAGCCTAAGATTAACGTGCCACAGTATAAATTTTGTTATCATCACTGTGTCTCACTTTCTGCTACATTAAAGCACTTTCAACTTCTACTTAAGCGAATTATATCTATGTCGTCAATGAAAGGTAGAAAAATGGGTATTTTAGGACAGAAGCTTATCGTACTACATGGAGCTGCAAATCTCTGAGATTCTTCTCTCTGCATTTTGCTAATTAGAAAACTAAAAAATCTCCATCAGCATGATGTACCCTCCTTTCTCAGGGCCTCCATCCAGCACAGAGATGTGTACGTAGTGTTTTTGACCAAAAGCAAAGCTTTGCTTGTAAAAATATCCCCATCTTCAAGGGTATTATACATTCCCCAGAAAGAAGGGCTTTGCCAGGTTAAACTGTAATTAACAAATAATAAAAACAGATGCCTTCTCTGAGATTTTTATAAAACTACACAACAAACTTTCTTTTCTGATAATATTTAAGTAAGAAGTTTGAGTCAAGAAAGAACAGTAAACAACCAGAAAGTATAAAACCCTCAAAACTGAATTAGCCTAGTGAGTTTATTCTGGGAAGTTTAATAGCACATTCCTACTATAATGTTCATTAGCATGTTTTTCTAACACTTCAAACTGATTTTCTTTTTTTTAAAAAAGAATGGTTTAGATTTTCAGGAGCTGGTCAAACTGATTCATGTTAGAGCACTATTATATTACTTTTACCACTATTACCACAATTTGTTTAATATTGGAGTTAGAACAGTAATAATAATTGGATAACATAACCAGAAAAGAGAGAGGTGAAATGACAGGAATGTAAGACCTAAGAGATACAACAATAAAGCAAACAGCAACTGAAATAACATATATAGAGAAGGAAAAATTTTTTAAAAACCATATATTTAAAAATGTGGACAAAATATTAAAAAGGTCAGAACACTGACATTAGAATTGAAAATTAAAGGAGAGAAGTATCTTAGAGAAGAAGGTTTTAAGTAGCTAAGAACATCTTCTAAAGTTTGCACGTGTTTCTAAAACTAAAGCATAAGAGAGTGATGTCACCAAGATGGTGACATAGCTTGTTCCTGACTTTGCTCCCCCTCATGAGAAGAACAACTAACAACTATTCGAGAACAAGACACCACTGAGAGAATCCTAGGACATGGAAGTGAGGCTGAAGCACCCTCGGCAACCCAGAGATCAAGGCAGACTGCATTAGAAGAATGGATGTTACCTGAACCTATTATGGTAATCATTTCATTTCATGATCAAACCATCCTGCTGTACACCTTAAACCTATGCAGTGATGTATGTCAATTATTTCTCAATAAAACTGGGGGAAAAAAAACTAAGACATGAAAAGGCCTAGTAAAAAGAGCAAAGATGGTTTAAACTTGAATTCTTGTACTACTAAAAAATAAATAAATAAGAGGCAGATAAATGGTCTGAAATTAGGGTGGGACTATAAATTCTGAACAACCAGCAATTTAAATTTCTTTCATAGAATGAAAAATAAATATTCAACTGTACCTTTTTGCTTACCTTCACTGTCATGGAATGACTACCCCTCTTTTTTTTTCTTTTTGGCTCTGTCACTGTTATGGATGAAATTGTGTTTTCCAAAAATATGGGTCGAAGTCCCTGGTACCTTGGAACATGACCTTATTTGGAAATAAGGCCCTTGCAGATGTAATTAGTTAAGATGAATTCATACTGGAGTAGAATGGGCTTTTAATTCAATATGACTGGTGTCTTTATAAGAAGAGGGAAATTTGGGCACAGCGACAGGAACACAGGGAGAATGCCATGTGATGACAGAAGCAGAGATGGGAATGACGCAGCTGCAAGCCAACGACCAGCAAGGACTGATGGTCTTCTCCTCCAGAAGCTGGGAAGAAGCAAGGAAGGATTCTACCAGTCTCAGAAGGATCCTGCCCCTGCTGGCATCTTGATTTTGAACTTCTATGAGAGAATGACTTTCTTTTGTTTAAAGCCACCCAGTTTGTGGTACTTTGTTATGACAGCCCTGGGAAACAAAGACAGTCACTGTGTTGTCCTGCAAACCCAAGAGAAAAGTCTAACTAAAGGAGAAGGGTTAGGAGAGCAGTGTCAGTACCAGCAAAAACTTACCTGCAACGTAGTCGCCAAAGCCAATCGTTGTTAAAGTGATAACCACAAAATAAATGGCGTCCAGGGCACTCCAGCCTTCTATGTGCTTGAATATGATTGCAGGCAGAGCAACAAAGAGTACACAGCCAAACAGTATAAATATGATTGTTGAGATGATTCGAATCTTGGTTTGACTAACATTCCACTTCTAAGGATGAGAGACAGAGAGAGGGAGAAATCGATTGAGATAGATTATCAATGTACCTGTGAAGTTGACCTATATATCAATACACTGTTATTAGCAAATTAGTAAATGAGAATGGTATTTTATTCCCTCTTATAATTAATTTTAATTGTCTTTACTTACAAATATTGGGTATAACATGAATAACTGAAAACAACCAATGCTAATAATGATGCTACTTTACCCTTACATAGCTTTACAACAGGTAAATTACTTTCTAAAGTAAATTACATTTGCTCTGAGAATAAAATTTCAGATTTACATTGTTCTTTGTTTACCTGAACTACTTTTGAAATATTTCTATTCTATAGGCATACAAATCATTGCATGCCAAAGATAATCTAGAAATATATGAAATGGAGAAAACTGAACCATGAATTAAATATCTACTGTTGATAACTGATAAAATTATTAATTTCATGAAGACTTTTCCCTCTCACTCCTACCACATTTTCCTATCATTCTTCAATTGGTTAAAGTGAAATACTAACAGACTTAAAGTCCACAGTTGATTCCCATGTGAACCAGATGAACTACCTCTCTGTTCTATGGCCTTAAGCTGTACAACTAAATATACCAGACATGGTATGTAGGCAAGGATAAGTCTTCAGCATCCCTAAGCTACAGCTGCCCTCAGAGGACCCATATTTTTTCACTCCTTCCCTTCTCAGAAATCTCTACAGCATAACATAGTAAGTGAAGTATGTACATATAGCCATTTATCGCCATATCTCTTTTTGTCATTATCACTATATATTTTCATCTCCCTGGATCTGTCTTATCTACCATGACAATTATACGTCACATCCCCACCATATAAAAATCACTGAATTTTAGAGCTTAAACATTTTCTAGAGATAAAGATCTATAAAACCATCAAATGGAAAGTGGAAATAAAAGTTTCTCTAGTCTATCACCCTTATTATATACATGAGAGTTAAATGAATTCATGTTTGTAAAGTTCTCAGAACAGAGCTTAGTACTAAATGTTGAATCTTGACTACTGGGATGTATTCACTACCAGAGCATGGGATTTATTTTATGCACTGATGTGGATACAGCATGAAAAACATTCTCCAGCATCCTGTAGTCACTCAAACATCTGTTGAATGAATGAATGAAGAACAATTCAGCATTATCAAGTTCATGCCACTAACCTGCCCTCTAAGTTAATGTAATACAAGATACTTTTAATATCAATATAAGAAAAGTATAACACCCAAAAAAGGATAAAACAACTAGTTTGGAAGAACCATGCCTTCTTTACTCTAACAGTAAAAATATTTGAGAATGAACTTTGAACTTAATATGAAACATATCTAATGCTAAAACTGGAGTTATAATTTAAATTGAAAAACTAATACTCAGTGGTCTTATTTCATCAATAGAGTTAAATACTTTGTCGAATTTTTTATGAAAAGATAAATTATTGAATAATAAATAAAATGTATTGTAATAGTAGTGACAGTACTAACAAACCATTTATAATCTCACTCTCTAACACAATTATTTTCTTTATTCATAATTTTTTTTCAAGAGTAGAAGCCTGTCATCATGATATTATTTTTCACTTAAAATCTAATTAGAGCATTTTCATTTTATTTTTTCTATTGAATATAATATACCCCTGAACATCTTCATGTGTATTACTTTTGGTTCTACTAAATTACATCCCTTAGTTAAATCTCTATCAATAACATTACTAAATTAAGTTATATGATCCCCTTTATCGTGTTTGCTATGTATTATTTGATCCTTCACAAAAGGGCTATTTGAAGTTTACTAGCTATGTTAGGCTTTCACTTATAATATCTCTAACTCTCAGAGTAATGCCTCATCATCAGTACCATTGTTCACATTATGTAAATGGCAAAATGGAGATTTAAGGGTAAAATAACTAGCTTAAGTGAATATAGCTAGGAGACAATACATCTGGAATTTGAACCCAGGACTGCCAGATTTCTACTTCTTTTCCATATATTTTGCTTTTTCTCATTCATTAATGTATTCATTTGAAGAAGTATAAAAATAACTATACAGTGAGTTACTTACAAATAGAGGTACATATACATTGTTATAGAAAACCCAGTAACTGAACATCTTAACTGTATCTGAGGTGAATAGAAAAGTTATAATATTTTTAAAATTTAAATGATTAACATATGTAGTTAAAAGGCTATTGTACTCACAATAAATGTATCTTCCACTTTTGCAATTCCTTTTCCAAATATGGTTCCTAGTTGATCTCCAACTCCAGCCAACAGAAAACCAAAGAGGGGAATTCCCAGTAAGGCATAGATGATACAGAATATTTTTCCCCCTTCTGTGCGTGGTGAGATGTTTCCAAATCCTAAAAAACACAAAGAAGAAGAAGAATTCAGCTGTTTATAAATGAGTAATAGTTTAAAACATATGACCTCAAGATTGATTCAGAAATTCCCAGATATTATAAGATATCAATCCTAGATTTCAACTAATTAAGAATCGCTTTATACCACATAAGCTTTTAATGTAAAATCCTCTTATAAACAAATATTTTAACAATCTACAAAATATAGCTAATGCTCCAATTAAACTAGATGATGAAAACTGAGGGAGTAACACATGTAATAAAGTCAATGTTTTCATTAAATTTACCTCTACCTCTCTATACTGCTAATCCTGTTGACTACAAAGTTTTCGTTGCCATTTACTAAGAGTGTATTGCCTTCATTTAAGAGTATTCAAATATGCTTAAATTATTTAGTTTAAAGTTTAATAACAACTTTTAAATTTTGTTTCCATTCAAGTACCTACCAAAAAGCAATAAATAAAAACTTAAAATTATCAAACCTTTTTAAAGTTCTGAGGATTCTGAAGGCTTTTCAATTTTGTGCAAGGATGGCTCTACTTGTTATGATTAAATCAGCTCAACTTTATTCCCCCCCTTTTAAGAACAAAAGCAGTGTCTACAAACATGTTTGAGGTAAAGAATGCATGTTCTCTAGAAGTACATAGAGTATCTTTTTTGATACGTAATCCTCTCATTGTCTTTCACATTAAATTAATCTGGAATTTTAGTTTTAATTTCCTCTTTTACTCAAGAATGTGGATCGGGATTTTAAGATTGGCATTTTGTTGCTACTTTCTAGTTTTACGACTACTACTGTCAAAGAGTATGGCCTGTATGATTTTTACTTTTTGGACTCTATTGAGATTTTCTTTGTGGCCTTATAATGGCCAATTTTTGTATTTGTTTCATTGTTTTTTGAAAATAATCTGGATGTTCTATTTGTTGGAAACAAAAAGGGCATATATTATCAAAGGGATTCATATCATCCCCCCAAATCCAGTCCTAATGTGGTTCCCTCACAAAACTTGCCCTGGGGGAGGAGGGGATGGGCTAATATTTGGTTATTTTAGCGCATACATTTTTCTCCCCATAATATTTCCATCTTTCTCTTCTTCCTACTCAGTCAATTTGGTATTCATTGCTAGTCAATTCATCTATTGAGGGCTGTGGTTTTTTTTCAAATGTATCTAATTTTCAAGAACTTTGCCTGTTTTCATTAGTTGGTTCTTATGCCATGAAAATAATAATTACATTCATTTCTTTGTTTTAACAATGTTGTACCATATATTAACTCTATTCCTTGAGAGAAATCCTATACTTCCTTTATTTAGGTGACTTTCTTCAAGTGTCTGAGAATTCTTGGTCATATTTTCATACTTGTAAGCACAGTATAATAGTAGTTTGGTTAGTTTTTGTGGCTGAAATGTATTTCCCAGCCTCAGTGAGAATCGTGGTTGATCTGGTGGTGCATGTAAGATTCTCTTCAAAGGAGTGTGGTTCAAGTAGTGTTGGCCGGAAAGAAGGGGGCTGGCATCTGATTGGGCTTTCACATAGATGTGCACCTCACAGAACTTGATAGCAGGGTTTCCTAATTCCTCATGGCAGCCTCCAGTTCACAGCTGCCTTTCTGCTTCTCAGACCTGCTGACTGCTTGGGGAACATGATGTAAGCTGTCTACACATTTAACTCATTTACTTTCCATCTGCTCTTATCTACTAATGCCTTGGAACGCTGAACATCAGGGCAATATGTACAAAGGTCCATCCAGGGCAAGTGTGAAAAAGGCCGAGAAGTCTTGTATCAAGGTAACTTGAAGAAGAAAAAGCCCATCACAAAGGTTAGACAGAATGCTTAAACTGGACTACTTGGGATGGTGCACCATTTCTGTACACTATCCAAGATGGAACTCAACAATTTCAACCCTGTCCTCTATTCTAGCATCAATAAGCAGAATACCAATAACAAGAGAGCCTTGCTAAATCAGCAGTGTGTACTGTTGTTTTTTTTTTTAATTAATTAATTAATTTATTTTTGGCTGCGTTGGGTCTTCTTTTCTGTGCGAGGGCTTTCTCTAGTTGTGGCAAGCGAGGGCCACTCTTCATCGTGGTGCGCGGGCCTCTCACTATCGCGGCCTCTCTTGTTGCGGAGCACAGGCTCCAGACGCGCAGGCTCAGTAGTTGTGGCTCACGGGCCTAGTTGCTCCGCGGCATGTGGGATCTTCCCAGACCAGGGCTCGAACCCATGTCCCCTGCATTAGCAGGCAGATTCTCAACCACTGCGCCACCAGGGAAGCCCCCAGTGTGGACTGTTTTGACCTGGGTTCTCTGATTATTCCAGAGAGTCCTGCTAAGATCCAACACTATTTTATTGCCTCTCCAGATGAATAACCATGTGACCTGAAGTAGGGCAGGCATCTGAGTTATCCCATACCATCCCATTTTCTCTTTTTGCATAAGAGGACGAATGTCTTCAAAGTTATATCCATAAGAAGTAACCTAACTCCAGAAAGGGTCAAGGATCAAAAAGAAAAGATACAACGTTTTTTTTAATACTGACTGTGGCATTGCTATAAATAGGCTCTGCAGTTTGTTTAAAAAATAAAAGCCTAAGTATCAGAGGGCTCAATTTGATCTGCCCCACACAAGTTAAAAGGGCATAGGAAAAAAGGGCTCCAACTTTTCATCCATCACTGACTCAGATTCGGCCCAGAAGCCACTGGAACATCTTCAGAAAAGGGGACAGAGGATTTCCTCAGAAAGTCTGTTTATATCACAAATGAAATAGCCCCAAATCCAAAGAATTCTAGATGTAAGGAAAGCCAATCACCTTTCATGGATCAAAAAACAGAGACCAGTTCCTTGTGGCATCTCTGTACTTCCTCTTTATCATCTCCAAAGTTAGCAGAAGGGAGAATGAAGGGAGTAGGGTTGAAGGATCCTGATATGATTCTTCTCTGAGTCTCTTCCTGCTTCACCTCCCAAATGTTTCTCTCGACACCGTTACGCTGAGCTCTCCAGCTGAATCTGTGCCTCAGAGGTGGCTGCCCTCACACAGTCACCCAGCACACACACACAAAGTCACCTAGCCATTTTCTGACATAAAGGGCATGCCAACGACACCCTAAACATCTGCCCAGGTGAGAGGATCACGTGGTTGTTCAGGGCATGTTCCTCACGTTTTCTCCTCTTCCCTGTGTAAAATAAGAGTGGTCTTCTCTCCACGGATACACCACAGGGTCTAACCCAAGAACAGACCCTGGTTAAATGACTTGATATTATTAATGGACTTACAAAAAGTATCCATTGACTCTAAGCAATACAGTATGCCAAGCTTTTAAAATATTAATCTTAGTGGTTGTCTGGACTTCCTGACCCTTTCCCGTGGTTAGTCAGCAGCACCTTCCTTGCCTCAGGGTGAAACAGACTGTTTTGGCAAGAAGAAAATGGAAAAGAAACAATATTAAATTTTGTTTTCTTTTAACTCCTAAATTAAGGTGTTCACACTGAAAATGCTTTGCCTGAGGAGAGCAGTTGTCAGTTTATAGCATCGCATATGCGTGGCAAAAAAGTTATAAGAGCGGCAGTCAATCCAGCTTCCAAAGAGCTTAAGGGAACAGACAAGACTGAAGATGGATGGGGCCTGACCTTGGAAGAGGCGGGGTGAGGCAGAAACCAGAGGATAGGACCTGGGAGGAGGAGGGGGTTTCAAAGATACCCTGAAGCTGTCTTGAGAGATCAGTGGTTAAATTCTCAGGAATTCTGCAAGTCAGCTGACTTCACATTGATAGTTTGAAATCAACTGTAGTAGGAATACTTACACCTCAGAAATTGGCAAGCGCTAGAGTTTAGGGCTCCCCCCCACCCCCAGCTACCTAATATTGACCAATACACTACAGAATAAGACAGAGTCAAATTTGAGAGACCGTACATAGTCTGTGCTAGACATCTGGATGGAAGCCTGTAGGCCAACCCCTGACATTTATATAAGTACAGCACCAGAATAGCTATCATCTCGTCTTCACATCACTTTAAGGGAAGGGCTTTCTGCGGAAAGCTATTGCAGGTCCATTGTAAGTGGATTACCTAGCAGGAGGCCCATATATGTCACCCCATCTGAACAGCCCCAAGCGGACAGGTCACTTTTCTGCCAGAATTTATTAATACTACAAATAAATAATACCCCTTCAAACACTGTGCACACTTGCAATTATTTAATTATTTGCAACAATTCATTTAATACCTATATTCCTCACTTGACTGTGAGTCCCATGAGTGTAGAGATTGATTTATTGTTTACTTATATGTTGTTAAAACTATAATTCCAAAACCTTACTGGCTTATTAATTAGTGCATTAATTGACAATCAATAAATATTTCTTGACTGGTTGACTGACATATAAACCTTAAAAATTCACAAAACTTTAGAAAGAGGGTAGAGAAAAATAAAAGCATACAGAGAAATACAATGTTTCTGTATGAAAACTCATAAAAAAACTAAATTTCTCTCCCACTAGTTACTAAATTTACTATCTTTGCAATCAAAATTCCATAGTTTTTAAAATTTTTACAACCTAATGAAATGATCCTAAAATTCATCTGGGATAAAATTAACAATAACAGTCAATAAATATTTAAAAGCATGACTAATATGAGGCAAAATTTACTTTCAAATTAAAACTACATTATCTATAGTTTTAATAATTAAAACTATGTGGAAAATTAATGAATGAAAAGAACAGAAAGCATAGAAAAGACCCAGCATATAACTGAATGTACTGTTTGATAAATATGACATTTCATATCAATGTAGAGTTAGAGAATCAATTAGAATTGATTATTAAGTAAACAATGACGGGGTAAATAGTAAGCCACTTAGAAATAAATTATGTCCTTGCCTCATGGTATACACTATATATTACCAGATAGATTAAATAATCAAATATAAAGAAAATGTGACTATAAAATATACATGAAAGGACAGGAGAATGATTCTCTAAATATAACTCCTAGGGCAGAACCATAAAGAAATGAAGGATAAATACAACTACACAACAATATAACGATGCTGTATGTCAAAAGAAGAACACAAATTCTATGTAGAGGCAAAGTGTTTTTACCAAGAGGCAGTGCAGAAAAGACCCAATCGCCCCTGCTACTGGTCCTACCAGGGCTCTTCTTGATCAAACAGGCAAACTTTCACTTCACTTTCAGGGCTGAAGTTGTCCTAAACCTAACGTGTCTGCATTTGTGATCTGAGATGTTCAAATTTAGACTTCTGCCTTTCGTCTCCAGCCTTAATATGTAGACCTTGGATTGTTACTTACAAATATACCTGTGACTGGGAAATATCAAATATCCATAACGATACATTGATAAACCCCAAATACATTATTGGTTATGAGTACTTGGAATATTTACTGAAAGGCTGTCAAGTGGCCAACTTTCACAAACAAGTTCACTTCTATTGATAAACGTCAGACTAAACCTGTAATAAGCAACACTATTGGATAATAGCAGCCTTTCTACCCTCTGCCTCAGACTGCCTGAAATTAAGTAACATAGTTAAACTATTTAGACTTGTTGGCTGCAGCATACATACTCTAGATTTAAGAGCACTATGTGACTAATAGGCAGTTCATGCAGATCTTTAATCTCTTAGCCAGTTTCCAATGTGGAAACAGTAGTTTATGATTACATTTATTGACAACAGCAAGGATAAAGGCAACAATAAATTGAAATTGCATTCATATAGTCCATTCTAAAGTTAAACCCAGCTTAAAATACACATCTAAGTAATTCTGACCAAAAATTTAGGAAGTAGGTTCTATTACCCCAATCTCACAGAGAAGAAATTTAGATAAGAAAAAATGCATTACTATTATTTTACTTTTGATCAATTTTATATCATAAGGTAACAAGCTCTACACAGAAATCAAATATCACCACAGCAGTAAGTATGATTTAATTCTGTTTGATGAAAAAGTATTCAATAAATATTACATGCCAAACACTGTGCAAGATGCTGCAGACACAAAGATGAAGAAAGCACTGCTTCCAAAAATTCCAAGTTATTAATAAAATCAACTAAATATGATATCTACCAACTTGTCTTTAAACATTAATGAAGGTACACAAATAGAAAAAGATTTGCTACACTGAAAACCAAAAATAGCAATGTGTGTGTGAGGAATACTCCCATTAAAACACTGCACTTAAAAAGCTGGGTTAGCATAAGTTTGGTGCCATATTTTACTTGGATCTCTGTAATATAAGAGCAAGCCAGCTAGGAAGTGGCTAAGCTAGGTCTATTCAAATACTAAATCTACTCAGAGGCCACAGGTACTCCCAATATGCAGCATTTAAGCACTGGTAGTAGGACAGACCCAAGAAAAGCCTCATAATAGTCTATACTGAGATGTAAAATGTTAATGTCATGTGTCAGGAAATTCTGCAAGGACCCATAGATAAATAAAGAGTGAGAAGTAAAAGGAGAGTGAAAAAGAGTAGAATATAAACCACTCAACATAAGCCTCTAAACAAAAGTCTATGAATAATGCAAATGCTAAGAAACAAAAACACAAACAACCACTAAAGCAGTAATTTATCTAAATGAGAATAATTTCATGGGACAGTCTGAACTTAAATTTTGAAAGAGGTATATTAGAATATCCAGAGATAAAAACAAAATTTTTAGTGAAATTATGCAATAAAAAGGTATAAAGATATGAATAGACAGATAAGAAAGGGGATGTGTAAGAAATCTTGGAAATGAAACATACTAATTTTTAAAGAAATAAAATAGATGAAATAGACTGATAGAGGTGAAGAAAGAATTAATGAATTTGAAGGTTATGTTCAATAATTCATGAAGAACCCAACTCAGAAAGGAAAGGGGACTTAAAATTAAAAACATGAAGGAGGCCTTTAGAGACAGAAAATTAAAAACATGAAGGAGGCCTTTAGAGACAGAGACCTGAGAATTACAATCATGTAAGTCCAGAAGAAGAAAATGGAATGACTAAGACGGAAACAGTATTTAAACTGAGAATTTTCAAGAATTGAAGATCTGTGGATCCATATTGAAAGTGCACTCAGTATTGAATATGGTAAATAAATGTAAAATCCACACCTAGACATGTAATAGAGAAACCAAAGAATATAGGAATCAAGATAAAATCCAAAAAGCTATCAGCCACATAATAGGGAAACCAAAGAATACAGGAATCAAGATAAAATCCAAAAAGCTATCAGCCACATAATAGAGAAACCAAAGAATACAGGAATCAAGATAAAATCCAAAAAGCTATCAGCTAGAAGGAGGGAAAAGATTACTTAAAAAGGAACAATACATGAGCAATAATAGTCATTGTAAAATAATGGAGTAACATCTTCAAAGTGCTGATAAAACATAACCATCATCCTGAAAATTTCTATTTAGCTAAACTATCAAAAAATAATGAGGGACCTATTTTAGCAATTTTCAGACATACAAAATCCAAGAAAACTTACCATCCAGGGAACTCCTACTAAAATAACTATCTAGGTGTGCTTGAGAAATTACATACTTCAGAAAAAAGAAAGGAGCCTAGTAGGAAAACATAGCATAGGAGAAACAAAAGTGGGCAGAGAAATGGGAAAAAAAGTCAAAAATTTAATCAACTACTAACTGCAAAACATGTGCACACACAGAAACACACACATGCAAACACTAAAAGTAAACAATGGACAACAGTAAACACAATGGATGGGAAAATAGAGGTTCAATAAGTAAGTTAACTGTTGTTTGGCTAACATATAGAATTAAAAGTATTAGCTAAAAATGTGTTAAAGAATAATAGCAACCACTATCAATACAACAAAAGGTAAAAAAATAGGGAAAGAAGAAACAAAGAAAGAGGATGACAAAATAACACGAATAGAAGAAAACCCAAATATATCAACAATCACAATTTATGTAAATAGACTAAAGGCAAAGACAGGGATTATTAGAGTTTATAAAAATATCACAGTTCAGATAAAAACAAAGGGATAGAAAAAGATTTGTTAGCAAATTCTTATCCAAAGAAAATCAGCATAGCAATATTAATATCGATCAAATAGATTTAAAGGCTACACATATTTCTAGTAATAATGAGAGTGACTATGTACTCTAATAGTAGAGATGTTATAGTAATCATGATTCTGTATGTGCCAAACACCATAACTTTGTAAACTATTAAGCAAAAGCTGACAAAATCATAAGAAAGTGACAAATCTACATTCATTCAACATCAGAAAAGCAGCTAAAGCAATATACCACATTTGCAGATTGAAAGGGAAAACAATATGACTATCTCAACAAATTCACTCATTCAACTCATTCAAGTAATATTTATTGACTGCAATGTGTTAATCATTATAAATACAATAAGTGAACAAAAGAAGAAAGTCTTCTTTGTTCAAATGGAGCTACTCTAGCTTTGGAGAGTAAAGAAAATAAACAGAATAAATTGTCATTGTTAGAAATCATTACATGGTGTAACAAATAGAAAAGAATGGGAGTTATTAGGAATATGACATGTAGGATTGTAATTTTAAATGGTGTGGTCAGAGTGGGCTCCACGGAGAAGGTGACAGTTGAGGGAAGATTTGAAAGAGGTGAAGGGAGAGGGCCATGGAAATATCTGGGGGAAGAGAGGAATGAGCTGGTGCAAAGGACCTGAGGCAGGAGTGAGCCTGACACATGTGAAGGAGACTGAGGAGGCCAGTGAGGCTTGAATGACAGGGGACGGTGGTAGGACCTGCCAGGGACTGATTATAGGGGTATAGTGTAACCTCGAAGGCCTCATAGGTATAAGGATGCAGAAAAGCATTTGATAAAATTGATCACTCTAAAACAGAAGTAGAAACTAGAAACGGAAGGAAATTTATTAACCTGGTTTTTGTTTTTAAACTCATTTATTTTTTGGCCACACCACGCAGCATACGGGATCTTAGTTCCCCGACCAGGGATCGAACCAGCTCCCCCTGCAGTGGAAGCATGAAGTCTTAACCACTGGGCCGCCAGAGAAGTCCTTAACCTGGTTTTTAATCAAAAAACTAATAGCCAACATATACTTAAGGTGAAACTTTCAGGCATTGGCTTTAAGATCAGGAACATGAAAAATACATCATCATTATGACTTCTCCACTATATTGCATTGTGAGTCAATGCTATAGAATTAGGGAAAAAAAGGTATAAAATGAGAAAGTACAAGTTGAAGCTATTACTATTTTTTGTACAACATGTTTGTCTATGTAATAAAGCCAAGAACAGGTATACTGGATTCAAAGTCAAGAAAACAACAACCCAATAATAATAAATACTCATATGTGCTTATTATGTGCCAGGCACTCTTACAATCAATTAAACATATTGATTTGTTTACTTCTCACAATAACCAAATAACATATGTACTCCTATTCTCATTTTTCAAATGGAGAAACTGAAGCACAGAGAGGTTAAATAATTTTCCCAAGATTACACAGCTAATAAAGTAGGGGAGCTGGGATTTAAACCCAGGTATTTTAGGTCCAGTGTGTGGCCTTTTATCATCCACAACACAACATTCCTATACCCCCAGAAAAACCAACCAGCAAATGCAATACAAAATCAAAAGATCTCAATAACAGTATTAATAAATATATCTAAGAACAAATATAATAATTAATATATAAGTATTTTCTAAATAAAATTATCAAAAAAGTTACAAAATGAATGACATAAAAGGCCTGAAGAAATGAAGAGAGCTACAGATATCAGCTTTACCAAGTGTATGCTAAGTATAATGCAACTGCAATAAATATTTTGAAGGATTTTCAGTGCAAGTTGATGGAATTTTATAAAAGTAATAAAAGAAAGTAAAGGAACAATAGCTAAGAATATTTGGGGAAAAAGTGAGGTGGGAAGATTTGCTCTACATGATATCAAGACTTACTATAGCTATTAAAAAGCAATCTGATTAACCATCTATACCATTTATTATAGTTTTTAAAAGCTAGAAACAGAAAATTACTGTCTTATCATGACAAAGAATATCTATCTCAAAACATTTAATATCATACTTAGTATTAAAGGTCAACAAGAAGAATCCCCTTAAAATCAGGGGGAAAAAGATATCCATTTTACAACTATTATTTTTTATTATTCTGAAAGTTCTAGCAGGTTTAATGGCAGTGAACATATAAAAGGAATAATTATTATAAAGAAGACAAATATTCATTGTGTATGGAATTAAATTTCTTGTAAATACAGGAGAATATTGAAAATTGTCGAATAGAGAAAAGCTCGGCAAAATAGCTGAATGCATGATAAATATGCAGAAACCAACAGCATTATTCTATTTTAGCACAATCTCAAATGTGCTAAATGAAATGGAAAAATACCTTATTTTCAATATTTAGGGAAATATGAAATACCTAAAAGTAATCTTATCAAGACATATGGAAGAGCTTTAGAGAACAGCTTGGGCTAGTGTAGAATGGGATGTAACAAAACATAAAAGAACAGGAAAGACTAGAATACTCTTTTTTTTTTAAAGCATCATGAATAAGTTGGAAATTGAATAATTATGCAATTAATAATGCTGAGCAAATTGGTTACTATTTTGAAGAAAAAAATTCACTCTATGTGAAAAGTAAGTACCATGTAAATGAAAGATACAAATAAATTAACCAAACTACTTCCTTATTGATCCCCTCTGATTATGTTTCATCCTTTACCTCAAATGCACACCCTCCCCCTCCCACCACTCTTCACCTGGCTGATCCCTAAAATTCCATCATTACTTAGGTTAGAAATTAATTTCTCCAACAAGCCTTCCTTGAGCCCTCACTACATACCCCCAAGATTGGGCTTGGTCCCCCTCCTGTGTACACATTTCCTTTAACCTAAGACTTACCTCACTAGATTGTAATCATCAGTTCTGCAATTAGAAGTTCTGTGAGGGACCATGTTTTAGTTCTCACTGTAGCCCTAGTGCATTTCCATTGGACATCTAAATAAATATATTCTTCCTGAAACTCCCTTTCTACTCTCTGCCCCTCACTGCAGCCCTCTCTCCATTCTACTGAGGCAGTTTCTCATTTTTCAAGTGTTGAGGATTTCAAGAGTACCTGATTCTCTTTTAGAGCTTGGACCTAAAATGGTTTTCAAACAGCTGGTTCACTGTGGCTCTTGTGAAACCGTGGGGTTACGGAAAGATGCTCATAACGGTATCCCTCTACTAACTCTCTTGTTATCCTTAAAAATCTCTTCTGTGCACAGGTTGTAATTTGAGGTTTCTCTTTATTGTGTTGACTTCTGAATAGTACTTTTCCTTTTGAAATAATCAGATTAGCATATTTCACCTTCCTCCATCCAGTAATTCAGGATTTTGTTCTTAGTGGAAGACTAGCAGATAACTATCATGTTAATTCACTTTGTCTTGCCACTCTTTTTTAGTGACCTTTTTCTTGAATAACTTATGGATTGTCTGATAAAGACTTTCTTTAAGGAGCATTTTTTCACAGAAGCCTGCCCCTTCCCCAGCCCTGACATCCCCATATCAGGTGTGCTGAGGAGGCTCCTGAACTCTGTGTCATGGGGACAATACCCTGACCCAACACGTATGGCCTCACCACCATCTTGTTAGATTTAAATCAGTCACCAAAGGGCCAGAGTCCTCAAGTCTTCCTCAAGCCCAGATCCCAAAGCCATATGGCTCTGTAGGCAATGAAGCAGATCCCCTCTCCATCACAACCCTTCCATTCTCCTTCCCTGCTTCTCAGTGGTTACAATGCCAATACTTCAGGGCATCAAAATAGACTGTGGTCTTTTCTCACCCAAATCCATCTCATCACAGTCTATTCTCCCTAAAGCACTGTTTCAGTCTTTATACTCCATAGTTTATAAAACCCTTAGGTGTTCCAAGGCCTTTACTTGCAAACCACCATTCCTATTTCCCAAAAACTCCGTTATGCAATTGTTCTATCAATACCTTCTGGTAACACCAGAGTCATCATTACTCACTGAAAAAAATAAGCTAGACTCTTCTGATTCCTTACATTTTTTTTTTTTTTCACACACACTGTATTTTATTTTTACAAGAGATAAATAGACTGACACCAAGCATTGTACATGGATGACCACAACAAAAGCAACAATGATTGCAATTACCAAACATGAAACACACTCATACTATGTCATAATATTGACATTCAGTCCAGTAATCCTCCACTGTAACAGCTCCTTTACTTTGCAGTGAAAATTGATTTGTATATTCTTTGCCTCTGAGTTCTTGTGGGATTTTTTCTTTTTTTAAATTCAACCAGAAAGTCACAAAAATTATACTCATCCTCATCAGTTCACTCAGTCCCATGTAATTAATTTTTTTTTTCATCTTGATCTTTTGTTAGCACTTTTATGAGCTCCTCAGTTTTTCATTAGAGTTCTGAAAATGCTTATTCATTCAGTTCAGCAGTACAGTCAGGTACCAGAAACCTGTACTTGTCAGAGTCTTTTCCATGAATTTCCTGAAGATGAAACCCTTTTATAGGAACATATTTACAAAAGCATCAGAGTACACCAGAACTGTCTGTAAATGACAAAAGACTTAAAAATGACCACGGTTAAAGATTTGATGAAAGTTCATAATAATGCAGTTGACAAGAAAATTAGTTATTTCTGAGATATACATTTTAAAGTAATAACTAGGGTTATGACTTATAACATTATACCAGAACATATAAGATTTTTAGAAATTTCATGTAATGTCTGAAACATTTATATTAACATATTTCCATACAAATAACCCAATGAAAGTTTAGTATTAGTTGTTTTGTTTGTTTGTTTATACTGCAGGTTCTTATTAGTCATCCATTTTATACACATCAGTGTATACATGTCAATCCCAATCGCCCAATTCAGCACACCACTAGCCCCGCCCCACCGCAGTTTTCCCCCCTTGGTGTCCATATGTCTGTTCTCTACATCTGTGTCTCAACTTCTGCCCTGCAAACCGGCTCATCTGTACCATTTTTCTAGGTTCCACATACATGCGTTAATATACAATATTTGTTTTTCTCTTTCTGACTTACTTCACTCTGTATGACAGTCTCTAGATCCATCCACGTCTCAACAAATGACTCAATTTCGTTCCTTTTTATGGCTGAGTAATATTCCATTGTATATATGTACCACAACTTCTTTATCCATTCGTCTGTTGACGGGCATTTAGGTTGCTTCCATGACCTGGCTATTGTAAATAGTGCTGCAATGAACATTCGGGTGCAAGTGTCTTTTTGAATTAAGGTTTTCTCTGGGTATATGCCCAGTAGTGGGATTGCTGGGTCATATGGTAATTCTATTTTTAGTTTTTTAAGGAATCTCCATATTGTTCTCCATAGTGGCTGTATCAATTTACATTCCCACCAACAGTGCAAGAGGGTTCCCTTTTCTCCACACCCTCTCCAGCATTTGTTGTTTGCAGATTTTCTGATGATGCCCATTCTAACTGGTGTGAGGTGATACCTCATTGTAGTTTTGATTTGCATTTCTCTAATAATTAGTGATGTTGAGCATCTTTTCATGTGCTTCTTGTCCGTCTGTATGTCTTCTTTGGAGAAATGTCTATTTAGGTCTTCTGCCCATTTTTGGATTGGGGTGTTTGTTTCTTTAATATTGAGCTGAATGAGCTGTTTATATATTTTGGAGATTAATCCTTTGTCCGTTGATTCGTTTGCAAATATTTTCTCCCATTCTGAGGGTTGTCTTTTCGTCTTGTTTATGGTTTCCTTTGCTGTGCAAAAGCTTTGAAGTTTCATTAGGTCCCATTTGTTTATTTTTGTTTTTATTTCCATTACTCTAGGAGGTGGATCAAAAAAGATCTTGCTGTGATTTATGTCAAAGAGTGTTCTTCCTATGTTTTCCTCTAAGAGTTTTATAGTGTCCAGTCTTACATTTAGGTCTGTAATCCATTTTGAGTTTATTTTTGTGTATGGTGTTAGGGAGTATTCTAATTTCATTCTTTTACATGTAGCTGTCCAGTTTTCCCAGCACCACTTATTGAAGAGACTGTCTTTTCTCCATCGTATATCTTTGCCTCCTTTGTCATAGATTAGTTGACCATAGGTGCGTGGGTTTATCTCTGGGCTTTCTATCTTGTTCCATTGATCTATGTTTCTGTTTTTGTGCCAGTACCATATTGTCTTGATTACTGTAGCTTTGTAGTATAGTCTGAAGTCAGGGAGTCTGATTCCTCCAGCTCCGTTTTTTTCCCTCAAGACTGCTTTTGCTATTCGGGGTCTTTTGTGTCTCCATACAAATTTTAAGATGATTTTTTCTAGCTCCGTAAAAAATGCCATTGGTAATTTGATAGGGATTGCATTGAATCTGTAGATTGCTTTGGGTAGTATAGTCATTTTCACAATGTTGATTCTTCCAATCCAAGAACATGGTATATCTCTCCATCTGTTTGTATCATCTTTAATTTCTTTCATCAGTATCTTATAGTTTTCTGCATACAGGTCTTTTGTCTCCCTAGGTAGGTTTATTCCTAGGTATTTTATTCTTTTTGTTGCAATGGTAAATGGGAGTGTTTCCATAATTTCTCTTTCAGATTTTTCACCATTAGTGTATAGGAATGCAAGAGATTTCTGTGCATTAATTTTGTATCCTGCAACTTTACCATATTCATTAATTAGCTCTAGCAGTTTTCTGGTGGCAGTTTTAGGATTCTCTATGTATAGTATCATGTCATCTGCAAACAGTGACAGTTTTACTTCTTCTTTTCCAATTTGTATTCCTTTTATTTCTTTTTCTTCTCTGATTGCCGTGGCTAGGACTTCCAGAACTATGTTGAATAATAGTGGTGAGAGTGGACATCCTTGTCTCGTTCCTGATCTTAGAGGAAATGCTTTCAGTTTTTCACCGTTGAGAATGATGTTTGCTGTGGGTTTGTCATATATGGCCTTTATTATGTTGAGGTAGGTTCCCTCTATGCCCACTTTCTGGAGAGTTTTTATCATAAATGGGTGTTGAATTTTGTCAAAAGCTTTTTCTGCATCTATTGAGATGATCATATGGTTTTTATTCTTCAATTTGTTAATATGGTGTATCACATTGATTGATTTGCGTATATTGAAGAATCCTTGCATCCCTGGGATAAATCCCACTTGATCGTGGTGTATGATCCTTTTAATGTGTTGTTGGATTCTGTTTGCTAGTATTTTGTTGAGGATTTTTGCATCTATATTCATCAGTGATATTGGTCTGTAATTTTCTTTTTTTGTAGTGTCTTTGTCTGGTTTTGGTATCAGGGTGATGGTGGCCTCATAGAATGAGTTTGGGAGTGTTCCTTCCTCTGCAATTTTTTGGAAGAGTTTGAGAAGGATAGGTGTTAGCTCTTCTCTAAATGTTTGATAGAATTCACCTGTGAAGCCATCTGGTCCTGGACTTTTGTTTGTTGGAAGATTTTTAATCACAGTTTCAATTTCATTACTTGTGATTGGTCTGTTCATATTTTCTGCTTCTTCCTGGTTCAGTCTTGGAAGGTTATACCTTTCTAAGAATTTGTCCATTTCTTCCAGGTTGTCCATTTTATTGGCATAAAGTTGCTTGTAGTAGTCTCTTAGGATGCTTTGTATTTCTGCAGTGTCTGTTGTAACTTCTCCTTTTTCATTTCTGATTTTATTGATTTGAGTCCTCTCCCTCTTTTTCTTGATGAGTCTGGCTAATGGCTTATCAATTTTGTTTACCTTCTCAAAGAACCAGCTTTTAGTTTTATTGATCTTTGCTATTGTTTTCTTTGTTTCTATTTCATTTATTTCCGCTCTGATCTTTATGATTTCTTTCCTTCTGCTAACTTTGGGTTTTGTTTGTTCTTCTTTCTCTAGTTTCTTTAGGTGTAATGTTAGATTGTTTACTTGAGATTTTTCTTGTTTCTTGAGGTAGGCTTGTATAGCTATAAACTTCCCTCTTAGAACTGCTTTTGCAGCATCCCATAGGTTTTGGGTTGTCGTGTTTTCATTGTCATTTGTCTCTAGGTATTTTTTGATTTCCTCTTTGATTTCTTCAGTAATCTCTTGGTTATTTAGTAACGTATTGTTTAGCCTCCATGTGTTTGTGTTTTTTACGCTTTTTCCCCTGTAATTCATTTCTAATCTCATAGCGTTTTGGTCAGAAAAGATGCTTGATATGATTTCAATTTTCTTGAATTTACTGAGGCTTGATTTGTGACCCAAGATGTGATCTATCCTGGAGAATGTTCCGTGCGCACTTGAGAAGAACGTGTAATCTGCTGTTTTTGGATGGAATGTCCTATAAATATCAATTAAATCTATCTGGTCTCTTGTGTCATTTAAAGCTTCTGTTTCCTTATTTATTTTCATTTTGGATGATCTGTCCATTGGTGTAAGTGAGGTGTTAAAGTCCCCCACTATTATTGTGTTACTATCAATTTCCTCTTTTATAGCTGTTAGCAATTGCCTTATGTAATGAGGTGCTCCTATGTTGGGTGCATATATATTTATAATTGTTATATCTTCTTCTTGGATTGATCCCTTGATCATTATGTAGTGTCCTTCCTTGTCTCTTGTAACATTCTTTATTTTAAAGTCTATTTTATCTGATATGAGTATAGCTACTCCAGCTTTCTTTTGATTTCCATTTGCATGGAATATCTTTTTCCATCCCCTCACTTTCAGTCTGTATGTGTCCCCAGGTCTAAAGTGGGTCTCTTGTAGACAGCATATATATGGGTCTTGTTTTTGTATCCATTCAGCAAGCCTGTGTCTTTTGGCTGGAGCATTTAATCCATTCACGTTTAAGGTAATTATCGATATGTATGTTCCTATGACCATTTTCTTAATTGTTTTGGGTTTGTTTTTGTAGGTCCTTTTCTTCTCTTGTGTTCCCCACTTAGAGAAGTTCCTTTAACATTTGTTGTAGAGCTGGTTTGGTGGTGCTGAATTCTCTTAGCTTTTGCTTGTCTGTAAAGCTTTTGATTTCTCCATCAAATCTAAATGAGATCCTTGCCGGGTAGAGTAATCTTGGTTGTAGGTTCTTCCCTTTCATCACTTTAAGTATATCATGCCACTCCCTTCTGGCTTGTAGAGTTTCTGCTGAGAAATCAGCTGTTAACCTTATGGGAGTTCCCTTGTATGTTATTTGTCGTTTTTCCCTTGCTGCTTTCAATAATTTTTCTTTGTCTTTAATTTTTGCCACTTTGATTACTATGTGTCTCGGCGTGCTTCTCCTTGGGTTTATCCTGTATGGGACTCTCTGCGCTTCCTGAACTTGGGTGGCTATTTCCTTTCCCATGTTAAGGAAGTTTTCGACTATAATCTCTTCAAATATTTTCTCTGGTCCTTTCTCTCTCTCTTCTCCTTCTGGGACCCCTATAATACGAATGTTGTTGCGTTTAATGTTGTCCCAGAGGTCTCTTAGGCTGTCTTCATTTCTTTTCATTCTTTTTTCTTTAGTCTGTTCCGCAGCAGTGAATTCCACCATTCTGTCTTCCAGGTCACTTATCCGTTCTTCTGCCTCAGTTATTCTACTATTGATTCCTTCTAGTGTAGTTTTCATTTCAGTTATTGTATTGGTCATCTCTGTTTGTTTGTTCTTTAATTCTTCTAGGTCTTTGTTAATCATTTCTTGCATCTTCTCAATCTTTGCCTCCATTCTTATTCCAAGGTCCTGGATCATCTTCACTATCATTATTCTGAATTCTTTTTCTGGAAGGTTGCCTATCTCCACTTCATTTAGTTGTTTTTCTGGGGTTTTTTCTTGTTCCTTCATCTGGTATATAGCCCTCTGCCTTTTCATCTTGTCTATCTTTCTGTAAATTTGGTTTCTGTTCCACAGGCTGCAGGACTGTAGTTTTTCTTGCTTCTGCTGTCTGCCCTCTGGTGGTTGAGGCTATCTAAGAGGCTTGATGGGAGGCTCTGGAGGTGGGTAGAGCTGACTGTTGCTGTGGCGGTCAGAGCTCTGTAAAACTTTAATCCACTTGACTGTTGCTGGGTGGGGCTGGGTTCCCTCCCTGTTGGTTGTTTTGCCTGAGGCAACCCAACACTGGAGCCTACCCGGGCTCTTTGGTGGGGCTAATGGCAGACTCTGGGAGGGCTCACGCCAAGGAGTACTTCCCAGAACCTCCGCTGCCAGTGTCCTTGTCCCCACGGTGAAACAGAGCCAGCCCCCGCCTCTGCAGGAGAACCCCCAACACCAGCAGTTATGTCTGGTTCAGTCTCCCCCAGGGTCACTGCTCCTTCCCCTGGTTCCCAATGCACACACTATTTTGTGTACGCCCTCCAAGAGTGGGTTCTCTGTTTCCCCCAGTCCTGTCGAAGTCCTGCAATCAATTCCCACTAGGCTTCAAAGTCTGATTCTCTATGAATTCCTCCTCCCGTTGCCGGACCCCCAGGTTGGGAAGCCTGACGTGGGGCTCAGAATGTTCACTCCAGTGGGTGGATTTCTGTGGTATAAGTGCTCGCCAGTCTGTGAGTCACCCACCCAGCAGTTATGGGATTTGATTTTACTCTGATTGCGCCCCTCCTACCGTCTCACTGTGGCTTCTCCTCTGTCCTTGGACGTGGGGTATCCTCCTTGGTGAAGTCCAGTGTCTTCCTGTCGATGATTGTCTAGCAGCCAGTTGTGATTCTGGTGTTCTCGCAAGAGGGAGTGAGAGCACGTCCTTCTACTCCGCCATCTTGGTTAATCTCTTACATTTTTTATGTTGTTTGCTCCTTCTAACTGGTACAAATGTGGCCCTTCAATTGTCATTTGCAATCGTTTCTGTCCTTTCTGCCCCCACCCCGCCCCATACACCACTTTCAACACACAGTCATTCCTTTCCCTTTCAACCAGCTGTGATCTTGCCTTCTTTCAACACACATAGTACTTTCTATTTCCTTTAGAGGGATTATGTATGATTCTAACATGAGTTCTTACCATTTGGTTACATGCTTTTTTCTCTCTTCTGGATGACAAACTTCTTGGGAGCAAAGACACTGTTTTAGTCACTTTTCTTTCCTCTACATACGATGTGTGGTGCTTTGCTCATAGCAGATGTTCAAGAAAATAAGTTGAATTAAAAAGAAATGCCTACGGATTTTATTAATATCCTATATTTTATTTAATAGACATGCTCAGATCTAAATGGTTCTGCTATACTAATTTTTTTACTCCTTTTAATTTTATTCAGGATTGACAAGAAAAAAGAAAGTTATTGATTTGTGCAAATTTTATTTTAAAAAAAACCCTAAAAGTAACAATCAAAATATTATTTTAATATAAAACAATTTAAATTACTTTAGAGGCAGGAAAACATTAATATTGTAGGGCATAAGAATAAAATGTTGGAGGTGGGGTGAGGAGAAAAACATAAGTTCAGAGTGTACTCTGTTAGCAACCTAAGAAAAAGAGGCAGCTGTTCAGAAAACATAGTGAAGTGATAATCACACCTGGTCTTTTTTAAAAAGCTAGTCAAACCCACATCTCTGCCATATAAGCAAAGAAGCTAATCGAACACTGAAGAAGAAATATAGTTCCAAAAAAGTATGATTCTAATTAAGAGACAACTAAACAATGTCTTGATAAAAAGATGCAACCATTTCAGAACTTTCACAAAGTAGTGTATTGTTCTTCTAGATCATTGGTTTTAAACCAAGGGTACACATCAGAATCACATAGGAAATTTTAAAAATCCACCCCGGAACACCAAAATTATTGTCTTTCACTGGGAGAGGAGGGGAATGTGCATATGTATTTTGAAATATCTACAGAAGTGATTCTGATTTACACCCTGTGACAGAGGTAGGGTTTTATGGGTCTAAAGCTATACAATATGGGGGGAGAGTCTCTTCAGGAGAAAAGAATGCAAAATTAGGAAGCAAACTGTATGTAGGATGACCTTGATTAGAGTTCCTCTTTTATCCCAGCTATGGTATTACTTTATTACTATATTTTCATTACCAAAAAAAAAATAATAAGATAATCGTCATTACCAATAATAAAAATAATGGCCAACACTATTATTTATTGAACATTCTCTCTCTCTGTCTCTCTCTCACTACATGACAGATACAATGCTAGTCCCTTCATATGTATGCTTAATTCAACTTTCACAACCCTATGAGATGAAGTACAACTAATTATCTTCACTCTGAATGTCGAAACTGTTTATTGAAGCAATGTGTTCAAGGTTAAACACTTACTAAACATTAAGGCTGAGATTTAAACTGTTAACTCAATCACTTAGAGCACGTACTTGGGATCAAGGCTACAAATACCGTTCCTCAAACTTATGGGCTCAGTTGTTGAATAACCTGAGTATGAACTATACACTGGACATACTATTCTGCAGGTACTTGCTGTTGTACCTAGTCAGGCTGGGAAAGAATGTATAGGTGCATCAAAACAAATACGTCAGTTAAAGGAATTAAATCAAAGGTTTGTTCTGACCTTTTGTTTCACCATTAACATCACCAGCCTTCCTCTTGGCCCAGAAGCCACTGGCCTGCAGTTCAAACAGTATTTCACAAGATGGCTCCCTTGCTATCTTTAGCTGCAACTTACATCATAAAATCCTACATCACGGTTGAATAATGGCAAATCTATAGGAAGTTACATATTTCTTAAGTTGCTTTTTGATTTTTTTTGTTCACAAGATACAGTTATAAAATCTACAACTGCAGCTAAATGTTGAAGGAAAATTCTCTCACAAAAGAATTGTGCCAAAGAACAACAATAATAATCTACCTGCATATTGTTTCCAGCTTTTTATTTAATACATTGGAACTGCGTCCTATCCTCTTTTCACCTATGCAAACGTGTGGGAGGAAGGAGAGAGATCCAGTGAGGGAAGCAGGAGTAAGAGAGCACATTTAAGTAGCACTAGAGCTTCACCCACCATCCCACTGGTGAGAACATCCTAGAGTGCACAGGACAAGGTAAAACAGCTCACTTCAAAGTCCTTCTCAGTCCCCACATGCCTCTCACAGTGAGAGCATCTAACTGTTTTGGACTGGATTCTAAGTGTTTAAGATGTGCATTTTGATAAAACATGACCACTAAATGTTGGCCAACTATTTCATCTGAAGCTCAAGCCAATAAACAGAGATCTGTTCAAGGTGTAATGAAATGATATTTCTATAAATGGCAGCAAATTCATGTGCCATTTAACTGCCTCTTATTATCTGGTTCTCCTCTTATCCCAAGAGGGGAGAAAAATGATCCAACAGCATCAAGGAAGTAGGGAACTATTTCTTAGCAAGAAATCTGGATAACTTACATTTTCCCACATAGAGAGAGAGATTATAATCAGGGATCTGAACTGTGATAATGCATTTTCTGGAAATCACACCTTAAAGGTTATTGTTAAAAGAATCTTCCTATAAGAACTTCAATATAATTTGATGTTATCTTCCTGATCATACATGACATCAAACAATAAAATAGCAATAAAGAAAAGCAATAAAGAAAACCATACTACCTACTGGAAAACATTCTGTCTTTGACCAAACTTTGGTCCGGCTCTTCTGAGCTCTTGCTTTGACTGAGCCTTGGGTTCCCGTGTCTTTTTTTGTAAAGTCCAGTCCTAGTAAGAATCCTGTTGAGTCAGTTTAGCCAGAATCCCCCATCCTCAGTATTTGATCACCCTCGATATCTGATCAGTTTCCTCATCCTCCCATCATCGTCGCCCAGGTGATATCTGATTACCTCTGATAGGCCTTTAGCAAGAATACTGTTAGGTCGGTTTGGCTAAAATCACCCCTTACTCCCTGTGTTTCCTTTTAGTAATTTTCTATCCACTGATTCCACACCCTGCTCCTTGGCTATAAATCCCTACTTTGCCTTGTTGTATTCAGAGTTAAGTCCAATCTCTCTCCCCCACTACAAAACTCTATTGCAGTGGTTCCTACACCTATCACAGTGGCCCTTAATAAAGTCTGCCTTACTATTCTTTAATGAGTGTCATTAATTTTTTTCTTTAACACTGTAAACAGTCAAATGATAAAACTATACAATTCCTCTAAAAGGAATATATTAGACATAATAAATGCAAAATTTTTTCATTTTAGAAAGTTGGATCTTGGAGGACATTCATAATCTGAATTGCCAAGAAAGCTACACTATCTTTGATATGCAATAATTTTCCTCAATTGCAAACAGACTTACTCAAATCTACCTTCAAGGATACTGAGGGTGGTATAGCATAGTGACTAAAACTGTAGGCTCTAGAGTCCAAATATCTGGGATTGAATCTTAGCTTTGCCACTCTGTCACCGAGAAAACTACTAAAACCAAACAAAAAACTCTCTGTGCCTCAGTTTCCCCATTTGTAAACAGTAATGAGGATTATGTGATATACTACACATAAAGGACATGGTATGGTGCTTGGCACATGGCAAGTAGTCAGTGAGTATCAGCCGGCTAATGTTACTTTTCCGGCCATAAAGCATGGCTTGGGTACTGTCAGTGGTGCTCTGAAGAAATGTCCACTGTTGATGAAAACAATGGTGGTAAAGATGGTGATGCTCATGCTGACACTACTTTTTCCACCGAAACACGTTTAGAGTAAGGAGGAGTTGAGCCAATATTCTTTTTCACGCATTTCACTGTGCAGATTATGCCATGGAACAAAAACAGCTATTTGATACCAATCAAATAATAGACGAAGCACTCTATGTTACTGCAATTCACCGTTTACTGTCACAGCCAAGCAGGCATTGGCAGCTATCGGATATTTCATCCTTCATTAGCAAGTGGTAAACAAAATAATTGTATCATGGCAAAGCCTGTTATTTTGGAGGAACTACTTCAACATCTCTCACAGGACTGATGGAAAGTATCTTGTCCAAGATGGCCTAGTATTTTTCTATATTCACAATATAAAGAACCACAAATTGAGAGGGAAAAGGCACCTGAAGTTTTTAAACAAAATCATAAAATGTAAGAATTGAAATGGCCAATAGAATTCTAACCCCACCATTACACAAATATGGAAAGCTGAGACTAAGAAAATTGAAGTATTGGTAGTAATTAGGTGGCAGAGATTGAAGAGACAAAATGCAAAGTTTTCAAGTGTTGAGTGTCCATATTTAATACAATTTAACATGAAATTATGGTGTAAGGAACTATGCTTGTCTTGGCTATTACCTTGGGGCAGTAATTCAAAACTCATCAACTACTGTCAGTGTCAGAAAGGAAAAGAGAGAGAATGTGACAGCCAACCTACCTGAAAGATGTATAATTATCCAGATACTGAACTTGAGTGACAACAGCTGAAGTTGGGTCATTTAGATGAAAGAATACATCACCCAAACCATTAAGGGACATTGGTTAAACTCAATTTGAATTTAACATCCAACATCTTTTAAGATTCACCTCAGATATGAGATTAGATTTCCATGTGTTCTTTGATTTTGATAAATTAAGTATCTTCAAACTAACTTATTTGTGTATCTTAGTTTTTAAAAAATACACTAAAAAAGAAAATTAAGGAGGTACATTTTCATGTTTAAAAGCTTCATATCCTCAACATCAAGACAGTAAGGCCAAGACAGTAAGGTTTCAGGTATACAGCAAAGTGACTCAGTTATACATATATGTGTGTGTGTGTATGTGTGTGTATATATATATATGTGTGTGTGTGTGTGTGTGTGTGTACATATATATAGTCTTTTCCAGATTCTGGCTTTGCAGGCCATATAGCCTCTGTTGTACTATTCAACTCTGACATTATAGCGTGAAGGTAGCCAAAGACAATACTAAAACAAATTGATGTAGCTATATTCTAATAATTATATAATAGGAGGAAGACTGAATTTTTAAAATCCAGAATGTCAGGAATGGGGATGGTAATACTCTAGTTTTCTAAAACGTAACATTTCTTATCATGTTTACAGAAAACAATTCAGAATCTGCAGGAGTTTGGAAGAACTGAAAATATTTGACACTATAATATCACTCAGAGCTCAGCAGGAACATAAGATTTTCTTATTTTTAGAAATGTATTTTCACATGGTTTCTTTCTGAGCACTATACTCAATTCTCTAAGCAGTTAGTTGGCCAGCATCTACATGAGCATATTGCTATGATGTTTCTAATATGGTATTTTTTTCTCAATTTTTGGAGTGCTACAAAATGTTACTTTCTATAAGTCTGAAAATTAAAGCAGAAATTATTCAAGCCAATGGCTTTAAACCCTTTTGAGAATGACAGGCCATTTTGAGAATCCGAAATACATTATGGGCCCTCTCTCCAGAAAACAAGATTATAAGCCCTTGAGGGTTACCCTTCCAGAGGTTCATAGGAATTGAGTCACAAAGCTCACTTCAATCTTTATTGGACAATGAGGAAAAATGGAGAAATACAGAATATTCTTTTAAAATGATCAATTTTAACTGCACAGTAGTTAATTAAGCATTATGAAATATATTATCCTTTGAGTTTTCATAAAATCCTGGGAGATGGCAAGCACAACTATTATTATTCACCTACTAGGAAGTCATTTGGACTATTCACATGAAATAATTCAGAGAAGTTCAATGATCTGGTCAAAATCACACAGTGAATAATGTTAGAATCAAGACAAATCCAGGTCTTCTATTTACAAATTGTATTTTTTTCCTTGCTTTACACTCTTTTCTTTAGTCCAGTGGTTGGCAAACTTCTTCTGTAAAGGGCCAGATAGTAAAAATTTCAGCTTTGCATGCCATATTGCCTCTGTTGTACTATTCAGCTCTGCCATTATAGCATGAAGGTAGCCAAAGACGATACTAAAATAAATGGACGTAGCTGTGTTCTAATAATTATACAACAGAAAGAAGGCAGGATTTTGCCCACAGGGTCATAGTTTGCTGACCCCTGCATTATTTTGCTTCTACATCAAAAGTAAACTCAGTCGTTTAACTTACTTTCCTAAACGGTTTGACTGTTTTTGTATCATCATGATAAGTGATCACTACTAAAATGCAGTTGGCCCGCCATATCCTCGGGTTCCATATCAGTAGATTCAACCAACCATGGATCAAAAATACTCAAAAGAAAAATTCCAGAAAGTTCCAAAAAGCAAAACTTGAATTTGCCGCATGCTGGCAACTATTTCCATACCATTTACGTTGTGTTTACAATTATTTCCATAGCATTTACATTGCATTAGGTATTATAATTAATCTAGAGATGATTTAAAGTAAATGGGAAGACATTCGTAGGTTATATACAATCACTGTGCCATTTTATTTTTTTTTAACATCTTTATTGGAGTATAATTGCTTTACAATGGTGTGTTAGTTTCTGCTTTATAACAAAGTGAATCAGCTATACATATACATATATCCCCATACCTCTTCCCTCTTGCGTCTCCCTCCCACTATGTCATTTTATATGACTTGAGCAACCATGGATTTGGATATCTGTGAGAGTTCTGGAATCAATTCGCCCTTGGATATCAAGGGGTGACTGTACTCTAAATGCTAATGGAATCCCTATATAGTATCACCAGTGACAGCAAAATCTCTGCCAAGAAGCTAAAATTAGAATTTTATATATTGATTTTTATTTTCATTTTGAGATAGTTTCACTGATGAAACCACTGTATAGGGAGATAATTTTGGAAAGCAATCTCCTTCACTAGCACAATATTAGATGTGAAAAATGAAAATCCTATTGCAGTGATGGAGTTAAGGAGACATAGTCTGAGAAAGCAAATTAAAATATAAACTATTTTATTTTATTATAATGTTTAATTTATATTATATGTTGCCTTAAAATATAAATTATATGTTGCCTTAAAAATCTAACAGATATATATATTCCACAAAATATTATATTTTATTATAATGTTAATTACTTATTTTATTATAATGTTTAATTACTTTGTATATCAAATAACATTCAAGGAGGTACCTAATTAGTATATTTGTTTATGGAAGTTATTAGAGCTGTCACAAAATATCCTGGTTCTTCTGAGCATAAGGTAGGATAGCATTTCCCCACCTACACTCTTGAAGTTGGTCTGGCCAATGTCACGTGAGTAAAAACAATGTGTGCACGTATATGAAGCATGATTAGCCAGTGTTCAGTTTCCCATGGTCTCCTTCTTATGAGCAAGAACAATGGGCAGGGCCCTCCTGTTGACCCACACAGGACGTACAATGTGATCAGGAAATAAACTTTTTATTTTGTAAAGTCACCAAGATGTGAGGATTGTTTACTACAGAAAATAACTTAGCAGATCCTAATATAGAGGCATAGATTTTTAAAAAAATCATATAGAAAAAAGATTTACAAAAATATTAATCTTTATTCTACTCAACTAAGAGTAACACCTTGTTTCATTATATATCATTCTGATGATCACATTTTGGATTATCTAGATATCATTAAAATCAACTTGTTTCATTAGATCAAAACAAATTAACTAGATGAAACTAGTCAAATCTAACACTTAGCATTGTGAGAATAACTGGTTTGAGCAAACCTTAATTATGTGAAGGCAACATTATATATATTATAAGAATTAAAATGTGTGGATTAAAGCTT
The DNA here is from genome assembly GCF_028564815.1 of Eubalaena glacialis. Lineage (NCBI taxonomy): Eukaryota > Metazoa > Chordata > Mammalia > Artiodactyla > Balaenidae > Eubalaena > Eubalaena glacialis. The sequence goes on along the minus strand of NC_083718.1, from coordinate 46,583,346 downwards.
TAGGAAAGAATGTATTTTCTTTCTTTGTTAACATTAGTAATAGAAATAAATGTAGTATAAATTTTAATAAAAATTACTTTAGTAACAAAGTTAGCTTACTTTAAATTAGTATACTGCCATTCAGTGTACAAGCTCTTTTTACATACATTATTTAACCTTCACAACAGTTCTGATTGTGAGAAACACTAGCCCCATGTGACAAATAAGAAAATTAAGGATAATAGAAGAACTGTGATTTGCTCAAGAATATAACCCTAGCTAGTAGCAAAGGCAGAAACCTAAACTTAAATTTTGTGAAATGAAATCTGATGTTCCTTCTACTGACTCACTCCTTTGAAAAAAATAGGGAGCAATATTTTCATTCTAAGCTGTACTATGTAAGTACAACTAGGTTAAGTGTCTGCATGAATATGTACAGCACTTTATTTACTTGCAGTATAATATTTATTAGGAGGTCATGTCTACATCTATTTTTTTATGCATCAAATGATATTAAAACAGAGTTTCCCAAGAGTTAAAAAGATGATGCATGACATCTTTGTTAGTTTTATTAAGTAAGTAGGACATGAGCTGATCTCACAGAAAAGGATTTACCATGAGAATTGTTAGTACAAATGAATTACAATACTCACTATTTTATATTCATGTACATTCCATTGAGTGAATGGACCATAATTTACTAAAGCATAGCCTTTATGTGGGAGAGTTTGAGTGGTTTCCATTTTTATATAGTATAAATTAAACTGGGATAAACATTGTCAAGTATATAGTATTTTTTAATATTTTGGATGATTTCCTTAGGATAGATTCCCGGAAGTAGAATTACTAGGTTAAAGGGTATGAACATTTTTATGACTCTTGAAACACATTGCCAAATTGCTTTCCAAAAAAAGGTTATATCAATTTACAATGCCACCAGCAATATAGGAAAGTGCCCTTCTCATAATATTCTCACAAGTATTTGGCATCATACAGCTTTTAGATTCGTAAATTTTGTAGAATAATATATACATATATATATATATCTCTTAGATTTTTAAGGCAACATATAGTTTAAATCACCTCCAATTTCTAATCTGTCCTTTAACTGTCTATGATGATTTGATATTTTTATAAGTCTATTTAGAATTATATGTGATGTATATTAATCTTTTTTCATAGTACAAACTGCTTTGTCTACTTTGATGTTTCAGCTTGGTGACTGCATGTGTATGTGTGTCAGGAAGCATACGGAGGGTTCAATTTTTGTACCTGGTCATATACATATTTTCTTCTGTGATTTTTTTTTCTGTTGGTTTTTAGCTTACCAGGGGTAGCTTATCATAACTCATCTCTATCTATATTAAGTAATCAAATTATTCTAACTTTCCCAAGGAGTGATTTTTGAAAAACTTAACTCTTGAATTCAACTGTAATTCATGTTGATGTATAAGGCATGGTTCTAAGTGATCTTTTCCATATTGGGAACTAGTTACCTCAATATCATTAATTGAATAATCCTTCATTTTTCTATGTTTTAGATTAAGTCTCATTTGTTATATATTAAATCACCTAATTCTTATTCAAAAAAACAAACAAAGAACAAAAAACAGAGTTTTCATTAAGTTATCTACAGGTACCACTGAAATTACCTATTAAAACCTGCACTCTTTAAACAGGAGCTACTTAGGCTGATTATGATTTATTCCATACCCCTTCTTTCTTTTTCCTTCTCTTGCTGCTTGCCTTTGGGAATTTCACTCTTTGTTAGCATCTCCGGTAAGGGAAACTTAAGCTTAAAGAGGAGAGGTACAACACATCAACCAAATTTGCCCACGTTTGCTGTTTTTGCTTTAAAAATAAAGTTAGAAGGGGAAGAAGTTTAAGATTAGTAATTAACTTGCATTTTTTGATGACTTGTGACTTTCAAAAGTTCATAATATCAATATTTTCCCCAGTGGTACTTTAGAACCAAGAGATGGCTGCATGGAATTCCTTTGTGTTCAGAATTAGTCATTATCTGCATCGTACCTTATGTGCACACAAACCACAATACTTACACATGAACCTCATTTGGCACAGGTACTTCTTTTGTAAATACCATGTTATTTTTACAGTACCACATAAATAACAATGCCAATTTTCCAAGAGTAAGATTGCACAAGTCTAGATTTTTTTTTAAAGGATTGGGAAGAAAACAAATATGTAGCATAATTACTAGATTAAAGTAGACAGGCCCAGACAAATGTTATTACGTTTGTTCCCTATCAAATGCAATACTTGAGACAATTACAAAAATATTTTTCTGATAATCATCTCACCTAGTTTTAATCACATTCCGAGCAATACTTGCATATCTAGTGGTCAATCAGATGCTCTATAAAATCTATAATCTATGACAAGCGTGCTACATTTCATATAGTGGTTGGGAAGGGGGAAATGACAAGATTAAAAATAGATTCTGTATTTATTCAGGGCATGAACTTCATGACAATTCTTTGCTTCCAATTTTGGGGTAATTTCATGATCACATCATTTGACAGTGACTGATTTCCCGAAGACTGAAAATATGTTATCGCAAACTTTTCAAAAGTAGGCAAAAATATATAAAAGTATATTTTGTTACAGAATGCAAGCAATTCCTGCCTTGAACACACCCAAGATGTGGATGACTACTAGGCAGATACCATAGCCAGCCCTCCTCTCACTGGCACTTCTGGTTTCTTTTATATCTATACTTTCTTGCTCTGTGTTCTACTACCAAATAATAATAATAATAATAATAAAAACACTGCCTCACTCCTGGGAAGATTACATCCTTAATGCTCCCAAACCACTGTCCAACTAGCACAGGATTCTGAGTACTAGGTGCTCTGAATTAAACCTCTTTGTGCTGATTAACATACATACGTAATGAGAAAAGATTTGGAGTCTATAATACTATTTATGCAATAATTCTGCTTTATTGCCTATCAAATATAATTTTGCACTCTGCAATCTTAACTACCGTTCAGAAGGCATTTTCTCTGAAGAATAAATGCATTTTAACTTAGAAAATAAACCTATGTGAAGGTTCTGAATGGTAGGAATTTATGTTAATATCCTGAGATAGGTTTTATTTTCATTAATTTTAGTGGATGGGAAGAGAAACAGCGCATCAAAGACCCAAAACAATTTCTTAATTTCAACTTCTGTATTTCAACTGCACAACACCAGAATTACAGATTTTGGAAAAAGAATTATCTACTTTAACAAACTGGCATAAAGAAAAATGCAATGAGATTATGGAGTCAGAGCTGGAAGTCACCTTGCAAGATTATCTGCCTTTTAAGCTGCCTGAAGGAAGCTCAACTTTCCTTTAAAATGTGTTTCCAAAATCCAATATGCAGTTCTCAGAGAACAGCCAAGAGACTAGTGAAATGCCACAGAATTATGAGTGTACCAAATTAATAAGATAGCACCCAATACCCAAAGCTGCAATGACATCATCCCCTGGGAAAATGCTGACTGTCAAATTCTACACCACTGCTTCAAGTCTGTTCATTTCCAAGTTCAGACAGTGGTTTCATGAGATTACAAAATTGAACAAAAAAGATCTTACACCTTTTCCCTCACCTTTTAAGTTATAGCTTTTTTACCAACAGAAAGGTCCTAGACTCTCTGCTAAAGATATGCATAGGCTTTACAGTTTTCAGTACAGTCTTGGCATTTCCAAAATTGACCTCTTCTTTTTATCTGGAACTGTTTGTTAAAACTTTCTTTAATTTTTTTCCCTGTTTTTTTCTAATCTTTCTTTAATTTTTTCCCCTGTTTTCTAATGCATAATTAAGCATTATGCTAAACAGGTAAAATAAGAGTTGGCAGAAAATCTGTGACCATTGTCGTAACAGTTTCAGCAATTCAATAATTCAATCTAGGTAAAAGGAAACTGAAAGTCCCAGTGGCTGGTTCAAAATACAGAAAAACTAAACACAGAAACTATATACCTGAATCCAATCTCTATAACTCAAGGGGTGGAAAACAAGAGTGCTTTGTAAATACGAGAAATGTTACTCCAAGGAAGTTTTCCATAAGACCTAACATGATGCTTTGGGATCTTAAAGTTGCTGTAGACCACAGCGGTGTCTTGTTATTTGCATTCTGACACTCAGAGATCAGGATGATTCAGTGATAAGTTTGGGCAAATCCTGTCCCTGGCATTCCAATTTACTATCCACTGGGGAAAATTTTATTATATTTTAATGCCTTCAGGGAATAAAATCACCTTACATCTTATTCTAATCTTTAAATTGACCTCAAAATAGAATACAGTTTTCCATTACATCATTTTTGCCAACAGCCTTTCCTAGAGTTTAAGTGATTTCTTATTATTCTTTAAAATAAAATTTAAAACACTAACCCCACCCCCACCCATGGCCCCATTCTCAGAGATAAGTGTATCTCCATCCATAAACTCTCTTTTTAATATCATGCATCCGTCCACTTTTCATCCTCCTCACTGCCACCTCCGTAGTTCAAGTGAACATCTTCTCTCATATGGAGTAATGCAATAACCTTCTCATTCGCCTTCCTGCTTTCCCTTTTGCCCTCTGAACTGCAGCCTGAGTCACATCAGGACTCCCTTCTGCTTAAATCTTTCAGTGGTTTCTCACTGAATTGAGGCTATTGTCATGACCTACCAAGTCCTACATCCACTGGCCCCTGTTCATCTTGCTAATCTCGCTTCTTCTTTGCCATGCTGTGCCCTCTGCCTGAACTCATCTTTGCACTCTTCTTTCCCTGGCTGATTTCTTTTCATCCTTTAGGCTTCCACTTAACTGTCACCTGCTCTGAGAGCTCTTGAATCAGTCTGCTTTAGAGCACCTGCCGCTCCCTGCTCCGGCTCCACTACCTACTCTTGATCACGCACATGAACTTCTTGTAGAGCATTTACTGCCATTGATAATGGTCTTGTTTTTAAGTGCACTGACTGATTGTTGGGTCTCCTCAACCCCAATGTGAGCTCCGGAGGGAGCCTGTCCACCTTGTCTTTCTAGTCTGTCTGAATTAAAGAATAAACCAACAAATAAAAATTGAGGTGGGAAAACGACTAAAATGAAGCTTCCTAATATAACACCATGTATAAAATCTTGGCCATTTTTTTAAACTCCTTTTTCTTCACAGGATCAACTAGGACTGCTTATGAACTACCAGCCTGCTGCCTAGATATTCATTTCATTTCAATAGTCAACATTTAGATGCCTCTCTCTTTGTTGTATTAGTCACCAAGGCCTGTTGATTCCCGCATCTAATTATTTCAACCTTTTGTCCTAATCTCATCTTTCAACACCAACTCCAATCCTCCCAGTCAACACTCTCACTCCCCTTCCGTGGATCACAGAAATGGTCTCCTAACTGTTCCCTCACTGTCAGTCTCCACGTATCCTCTTCCTGACAGATGCATCTTCTAATGTCACTTTTAACCTGTCACTTCGCTTTCCAAAAAATCCATGTTCTTAGTACAGTAGATCCAAAATTCTCAAAAACCAAATTATATTCAACTGTATTCTTCCCATGTGAATCAGTCAATAATATTTCCCATTACTCCTTTAAACAATTCCTCTGGTCTACTCAAATACTTACTTTTCTATCCTTGAAATAAGTCAGGCTCATTCTCTCTTGGTGTTTTTGCTTAGCTATCTCACAGACTGGGAGGCTTTTTCCCCTCCATCAATCTAAACCAAAACAATTTCTTCAAAGCATAGTTCAAATCCAACTTCTCTAATTAAGCCTTTCCTCCCCGTTCCAGCCCACATGTTCTTTCCTTTTTCTCAATTCTTATAGCACTGAAACCATTGTTCCATGTAATATTTGATTATACAAGACCTATTTTTGTTATTATTCCATTATTTCCTAATTGTAAATTTTATCTCCCAAATTTGATTGCAAATTGTGTTCTTATTTCCTTTTACACTCCCAGCAGTGGCAAAAGTAGCATAGATCCAATAGGAGCTACTACGTTGACTTAATGATTTACATGGTTCTAAAGATGAATCCCTTCAACTACAAACAACAATTTTAGATGACCTGTAATTCCTAAACAGACCATATTCTCTCTTACCCCTAATCTTTCCCACATGAACTCCTGATGCCTGGAATGCTCCCATTCTACCTTTATTCATCTGGGAAATTCCTAATTCTTTTTCCAATCTCAAGTAGGACATTTATCAAGGAAAGGGAAGTATTCCTTGCTCCCTTTTTACCTACCCACCTACCCCAGTATCTATGTACAGCGTCACTCCTATACATTCCCACTGAATGCTCTTAAGCCATAGCACCTGGCATGCTATATTGTAAATGACTATCTGCCCACGGGCCTCCCTGACCGGTCTGTGTGCCACCTGGGCTCAAGTAATTTATCTTTTATCTTTATAGTAGCAGACTGATCATGTTTTATTATTTTTTGAATAAGTAAATGAACAAACAAAAAAAGTTAGTACTGAAGCCTGTTTAAAGAGCTAAGAATTTAGTGTAATAAGTTATCAATTTAGTGTTATGTAATTTCCAACAAGGTGCAGTTCATATCATTTAGAATCCCCATTTGTTTTTAATTCCAAAAATAATTATTAAGCACCCACTATGTGTCAGGCACTGGGGATACAGAAAAGACTCAAACACATAAAAATCCCAGAACTTGCATCTTATTAGGTGTGATAAGCAGTGGGGTATGGTGTTTGCTCTGAATGAGTTGGAATCCAGAGAATATTTCTGAGCAGAAGGTTTCTTTCTACATGGATGCTGGCACTGAGATGATGCTGGCTTGGACCAAAATGGTGGCAGTTTGAATGGTGAGCAGTAGTTAAATTATAGATCTACTTTAAAGGCAGAGCCAACAGGATTGACTGATGAACTGGAAGCAAGGAATGAGAGAAAAAGAATAGTCAGGAATGGATGTTAGTCTGTGCAACTGTGAAATGGAATTTGTGAAGGGCTTGGAAGGGTATGATGTTGAAAACAGTGTGTAGATATATGAAGAGATTCTCTAAAATTAGGTCTTAAATTTTAATTTTCTATTTTGTATAACTGAACTTCTCTTGGGCATATTTCTAATGAATAATAAGGGTCACTTTGGCTTCTTAGACAAATTGTTAACACTGAGTAGAAAATTCTGGGACAGTTCAGCCAATGCAGCTCCATGAAGCACTGCCTGTATCAGACACCCTACAAGAGCAACTGCAACTTTTTCTCCCAGACTGTCTCAAGTTCTATTTTTTAAACAGCTAATACAGTGTAGCTTAGTGCTAGAGGTTACAATTTCTATGATTTCTAAAAACCACTTCAAAGATCACACAATTATTATCATTAGCAATATTAATAATTACACTTTGAATTTTATTAAATAAGACTTGGATATCTCTCAGATGGAGACATATGAAAGAGGCCAAAATTTTTACCTTGCCCTAGACCATAATCTAGTCCAAGGTCAGAGGAGATGGCCTTGACCTAGGAGTAGAAGACCATGGAGTAAATGTCGGTGACCTAGAATGCCTTAATCCACCTAAGACTGAGATAGAACAGTAAGAGATTTGGGCTGTCAGGCAGCTACCTAAACAACCTAAATAATCAGCTACTGTGCTTAATGGCTGTAATTTGGGGGTAAGGCTGGTAATAAGTTTATTTTTTTCATGTGTTGAAGTATATGTCTGCAAAACTTACTGAATTTGGGATTCAAAAAATGAGACTGTTTATAAACATAGGATGCAACACTAAGTCTGTATAATAAGTCTCTTGGAGAATAATTTAGTGGTGGTCATGATGAGTTATAACGTGGACATTTGAGTTTTCATTGGGCAGAAACAAACCATTCTCACTCAGTCTGTGAGCTTTTTTTTCCTTCCAGACTCTAAGTAGTTTACACAATAAACAGTTATTTCCATAGTAGAAATGGCCAAGATGTCTACGCTCCAAAGTTAACCTGTTATTATGGTTAGATATCAAGGTTGCCATTCTTCCAGATTTTCGCAGCCACACAACTTTTGACCTAGCTGATGGAGATGTAAGAGTAAACATAGCTCTTTGACTTCTTAACAAAGGCAAAAATCAACATGCTAAGGTATTTATTTCACTGGCAAGTGTTCCAGCACAAAGAGGCATTACAGTGGATTCACATAATGACAGGACACTACAAATTCCTCTCAAAGGAAAAGTCTAAGCAAGAGTTCATCCATAAATTGTCCATGTTCACTTATTTAGGACTTAGATATAAGGTACTCATTTGAAAACTGTATACACTTCATAATCTATCAGTGACATCGAAGAATAAAATTAAAACTTTTAGAATCTTAATTCACACACCCAAATCAGAGGTCAAGCCCATGAGAGGAAATCTCATCACAAGCATGTGTGGAAGGGGAGAATTCCCTTTGCACACATATTTTCTTCATAATTGTGATGAGTCAATTTCCTTCTCTTCATTGAAAATTATGCTTTAAACCCACCTCCTTCCATGAAACAAGACAGCTGTAATTCCTCCCAATCCTCACGGCATGGCAAGCATGGCTTTCACTATGGGGTCTGCATTTATATCCTCTGGCTATTTCTTGGGCACTGAAGGACTAACTAACAGAAGAGAAGTCATCTACATGTACCCATTCTGCTGCCTAGTGGGTGCTGAGTGGATGCACAGTCAATCCCAACAAAGAGACCATGTTCCACTGTGACCCTTTTTAACAGTATGACATACAACGTGATTAAAAGGTAAAAGGGCAAGGGCTTAAACTTTCATTTTTTTGTAATCTTAATATTTCAGTGTTAATTTTTTATACATTTGTGTTATTGGAAAAACATAATGCATGAAAAAGGCCTGAAATAATCATAATAGACAAGCATATAAGAATAGGAACAATCTGTTCAAATGTTAAATTTTACAAGTTGAAGAACGTGATATCAAATAAGAACTTCATGAAAAGAATGTCAAAATTGTACTCAAATCGTTTCTTTCTGTGCTAAAGAATCAAAGATGCAGGAAAATTTTAAACTACTTGTCCCCCCAAAAAATCATCATTTCAAGCTATTTCTTGATGTTCTTATCCTTTAGTCAAATGACTCAAATGAACTGCTCTCGAGTTTCATATGGATTTTAAACAACTCAGTATTCTGAAACAATAACTAATTCATTTCCATCATTCTTTTGTTCAAACCTTTAAACTCTCTTTTCAAAATCAATTTACTAAAATCTAGTTTTCTACCTTAAGTAGACCATTTTGACCAACTGTAAAAAAAATTCAAACAAGTGAATTTTAGCTCACAAGCTGTACCAAAATTAAAAAACAAAATAAGTTGTCTCCTACCTATGGTTGTAATAACAGTGCCAGCAAAGAAGAAGGAACTTCCCAAATCCCAGTGACTGATTTGATTGGAGGTGTTTCCTAAAGGTATAATCCCTGCATTTATTGCTGCCACTATTTGCTGCAAGTTTAAAAAGAAATTTATCAGTACACATGAATCACATGGAGGCATCAAACAGCATATATTCCACCCCAGATGACCAATTAGACAAAGAGCATCAATTCTGAGGTTTGCTTTTCCATTTAAAGTATACAATATAGATTAAAACTTTACACTAAAGAATTTAATACATTAAATTATAAGAAAATTATATTTGATATCGAGTGAATGAATCTGCATAAAGCTTATCCTATTGTGTTATGATATGCATTCATATCATCATCCAGTACCATATTTAGCAACTTATTTGAATTAACAACTAAATATAGCAATAATTTTTAGTAAGCACCACAGAGTTAAAATATCAGATTGCAAACTACAATTTAAATACTATATAATAGCTTCAACAAAAAAACAAGTATTTCCAAAGTGCTAGTCATTTTGAATGGTAAACATAGGTATCCAAGCCTGGGTTGTGTATAGCAGTGGAGAGTATAATATCAGTAAGGTCCAACAAAACAGGCTAAAATGACAAGGAACAGACAACAGCACTTCATCATCAAGCTTGAGTCAGTTCATTTATATCGAGATTCTTAGAATCTCTACAGATTTTTATAAATTCTATGACAATGAGTATCATCAATGACCTGTAGATGACAGTCAACAATATTCATATAGGAACACTAGAATCTGGATGCTGCTTTGAGTAGTACTGGGAGACAGGCAGAAAGATGATATTATAATCCCTTCTCAATCATCAGATGTTAGGGAGGGAAGAGGGAGCTCCAGAAACACAAACATAGAAGAGAATAAGTTAGGAGAAAATGTGTAGTAAAAGAGAGACATATAGATGGTGGCAAAAGACATTTCTGTTGGAAATACAGTTTTTAAATCTTTACCACTTAATTTCCAGATTTTAAAATTGGAAGGACCTTCATTTGATAGGCAAGGAAATTAAAGACCAAGAAAGGTAAAGTGACTTGTTTAAAGTTATATAGTTTATTAGCAAATGGACAAAAACTACACTGTAAAAATGGAGGCACTATCTGAAGTTAATGACATGTAAATGACATGCAAGTTAATGACAGTACCTATCTGAAGTTACTGTCAGATGTAAAAGAACAGGTAATCCAGAGCTGAAATGCAATATAAAATCTGTTGTCTGACTCGTCTTAAACTATAAATTGAAACTTCAATAGTTAATTGAATTGTAATGTTTTTATTTACTTTAACAATGATATATATTCATTATTTTAAAAACTTAGGCAAATACAGCAAGGCATAAAGAGGATAATAAAAATTTTTCATGTATTAAGGTATCTGCTCCTGGCATTCTGCTACACATTTTACATAGCTGGATTTATGAACTATATGAAATGTATTCTCTATTTTTATTTAATATTATTCTATATGCGGTTTTCCTTGTCATTACCATATTTACTTAATCATTGCCCAATATGTAGACATAAATGCTGTTCTAAAATTTGTCTTATTATAAAAAGTGCTGCTATAAACACATTTGCATATAAATATTTTTTCATTTCTGAATATTTTTGTGGGAGAGATTGCTAGAAATAAATTCGCCACATTGAAGATTATGAATATTTTAAAGCACTTGATGTATACTAGCAAGTAGCTATCCAAGAAGGTTGTTACAGTTTATAATTGCCCCCCAGCAATTTACAAATGCTTAGCAATACTATTACCTCTGATATTAATATTTTATCTTTACTAAACTGATAAGAATTGTTTACATTTACGTATCCTTTAGTGAGTGAAGTTGAACACTAATGTTTCCTTTATCATATATTAAATGCACACAAATACACATATATACACATATATGTACAACACACAATGAAGCTGGTTTTGAGATAACTGATTATTTGACTCTCTACTGTAAATATAATATCAGATAAGGCAGGTCTCCCTGATTATCCTTCTTTGAAAAATGTTTTTTTGCAGTTACTAACCTATTATTCTTGCATAAACTTAGGAATCATTTAGTTAAATTTTATAGAAATTTTCACTTTCACAGGTTTAATATATTTCTGTTGTTTGGATATATGTGAAATCTATAAATTAATTAAGAAAAATGAGCACTATTATAATAGTGAAACTTCCCATCAAAGAACATGGTGTGAATCTCCATTTACTGAGTCTCCTTTCATATTCTGAAATAGACCATTTTTTGTTATACTCCACATAGAACTGTAAGGTTATTTTTAGATATTTTACTTTTTTTCCATTTTATATTATAACTGGTTATTGCTGTTGTATACACAAGTATATATTGCCCATTCTTTGAGCCAGCAACTTTCAAATTTTTTTATCTCAGAACCACTTTATGGTCTCAAAAATTATTGTAGACATCAAGGAGCATTGGAATGTGAGTTATAACTATTGATATTTATATTTTTGAATTTCTAACTTTCAAAATGTTTTGATTAATTCATGTAAAAATTACAATAAGCCCATTATATGTTAAAATAAATTAACATACTTTTATGAAAAATAATTATGTTTCCAAGGCAAAGATTTAGTGAGAAGAGAGGCATTGTTTTAGAATTTTATAAATCTCTTAAATGCCAGGCTTAATAGGAAACAGATTCTAATATATGCTTCTGCAACCAATCTGGAAAACAGTATGGCGAGTCCTCAAAAAATTAAAAACAGAACTACCATACAATCCAGCAACTCCACTTCTTGGTATTTATCCAAAGAACATGAAAAACATTAATTCAAAAAGATACGTACCTCTATGTTCAGTGCTACATTATTTACAATAGCCAAGACATGGAAGCAACCTAAGGATCCATCAACAGATGGATACATATATAATGGAATATTGCTCAGCCATCAAAAAGAATGAAATCTTGCCATTTGTAACATGAATGGACCTAAAGGGTATTATGTTAAATGAAATAAGTCAGACAGAAAAAGACAAAAACCATATGATTTCACTTATATATGAAGTCTAAAAAACAAAACAAACAAAGCAAAACATAAACTCATAGATACAGAGAACAAACTAGTGGTTGTCAGAGGGGAAAGGGCAGGCAGCTGGGTGAAATAAAGGAGATTAAGAGTACAAACTTCCTCATAAAATAAATAAGTCACAGGGATGTGATATATGGCAAAAGGAATATAGTCAATAACACTGTAATAATTTTGTATGGTACAGAAGGTTACTAGATTTATCATGACGATTATTCTGTAATGTATTTAAATGTTGAATCACTATGTTGTATACCTGAAGATAACATAATACCGTATGCCAACTGTACTTTAATTAAAAAGTATATTTTTATATTTTATAGGCATTTCTTCAACACATTCATTTATTCAAAAAAAAATTTATCAATTTTTTATGGTGCTAGACAATGGGGAAACAACAGAGAAGTGAAAACATGGGTGGTACAGATGAGAAAAGATAAGGCATGTCTTTAGACTCCACCCAATTAAGTAAAATTATTTTATTTAGTAGAAGCAAGCTAATTCCTCCAACAATTGACCTAATATAGCCTCCATAGCCAGCATCATCATTTTAGCCTATTCTTTTGCTCGTCAGTGATGAGGTTCAGCATTACCCAGACATTTGGATAAGTTCCACAAATTATTTAAACCCAAAAGAAGCAAATGTAGACTTAGAGACAGTAATGTCTGGCAATGTGTGGGTTGTAAATAGTTATCACAGAGCTGTGATTATTGCAACAGAGGCTTGAGATGGAACCAGGAATATGTCAAATCACTATGAGAATGAGTCTACCGTGAGGTCCTTTCTCTGGAAGATTCTTGTAAATTTCTATTTTTAAAGAGGATTATTTATTTATCTATCTATCTATCTATTTATTTATTTATTTATTTGGCTGCGTTGGGTCTTCGTTGCTGTATGCAGGTTTTTCTCTAGTTGCGGAGAGCGGGGGCTACTCTTCATTGTGGTGCACGGGCTTCTCATTGCGGTGGCTTCTCTTGTTGTGGAGCACGGGCTCTAGGCACGCGGGCTTCAGTAGTTGAGGCACGTGGGCTCAGTAGTTGTGGCTCACGGGCTCTAGAGCACAGGCTCAGTAGTTGTGGCACACGGGCTTAGTTGCTCCGCGGCATGTGGGATCTTCCCGGACCAGGGCTCGAACCTGTGTCCCATCCATTGGCAGGCGGATTCTTAACCACTGTGCCACCAGGGAAGCCCTATTTTATATTTTTGTACGAGGTCCCCTGGTCAACATCCACAGGAAATTGGATGCCCTTGACAAGTGCACTGACATATCTAAGAGTCCCTACAATTTCAACGTCAATTCAGGCCATCAGAGCACTTAAAAAATGTCTTCATGAGAACTGTTTCTGTATGTGCCATATTATGTGATTAAAGTAACAATCACTTCATCTGTAATAAAAATGCACTTTTCCACTAACTGTAACTTTTGTGGACAATCAAGTCATGTTCATAATTTATGAATAAGTTGAATTTTTTAGGTTAGGGTAAAGAGAATGTGGGATCCTAGGCATTTAATCCTGAAGTATTGATTAAGGGAGGACTTCCAAATTTAACATACAATAGAAATAGTATAAAATACCCTTGATTGGATTCACACTCAATTTTTGCTTTTCAGTTAATTGACAATCATAGAATGTACATTAAGGAAAGGCAATTGCATACACGATTCTAGTCAAGAATAGGAGCTTAAACTTAAGAAATAGAGCTCTGAGAGGCTTATAGTTCTAGAGAGGATAAAGGATAAATTACTCATAAAAGTAATTATAAAAAATCTTGGTTTCCATGACAATGATGGCTTTAGAATCAAAGTTCACTGAGTTCTAATGTGAATTTGTGTATTCTTGAATTGTAAGAAGTTTCTGTCTCGATGTCATCTGGTGTTTTGGAACTATATCGAGTTTTAACACCGAACAACAATAAGACACACTTATTTGTAATTGTAAGAGACTAGTGTAGCCTTGGAACTCAAGACAATCAATGACAATCATTAAAATTTCCCTGTGTGTCCAATGCCTAGGAACAACTTTAGCATGTGTTATAAAGTACTTGACTAGCTATTTTTTCATTGAAGGAAAAGATATTATAAAGTAAGTAACCCTGGGGAAGGCCTGAAGAATATATTATTTTCAGAGTAGGTTATATTGTGGATCTTAAAATACAAGTTCTGATTTCATGTTTTTTTTTCCCTTTGCTCAGATGCTCAGATGTTCATGTTCACCAGAACAATACAGACTGTTCTGAATGCCTTCCATGAATTCCTCCTCTGTTAACATCATAACCAAGATTTCATTAAAATATGCTATCATACCTATAATCCTAAAAGTAGGGTCACATTAATAATTTGAAAATTTTAAGTGATATAAGAATTCTAAACTGCAGGTACAAGGCACTGGCATCTAACTGGGCTACATCAAAGATGTATGTGTAACTGGTTCAATGACAACTTCTTTTAACTGGATATTTAAGATTGATCTCACTTCTTCTCCTCTGAAAAAGGACATTATTTCAAATAAATTGATATAGTAGCTAAATCCAATTATAATTATACTGATATCTGTATAATTATACAGTTCCTCAAAGGGGAACAAGTATTCTCTTGCCAAATTTCTGTAAGACACAATTTTATATCTTTTTTGGTCACTATTTCCTTGTGGAAGAACTAATTTCATCCTGAGTGGAGGCTAGCCTTTCGGAAAGAAGTCAAATCACACATTCACAACACTGCATCTGACCATTTCAACCATATACACAAGACTATCTTGACGTGAAGAATGCATAATAAGGAAAGCAAAATAATGATGCTCTTATTGCCAAATGACTTTGTGGGAAGATATTATGTAGGTATCATTGTTATTTATTGTTACACCACAAAAAATCATCATCAACCATCAATAATATGCAGCAATGTTTGAGGACTGTTGGTAAAGGCTGCAGGATCCTTATGCATCTTATCCTTAACCTTCTGGCTATGCAGCAACATCATGATTATCTAATGCCAGATGATGTGAACTGCTCTGAAAAGTGCTGCTAATAAAACCAGAGAGTGTCTCAAGATGGCCCTTACTCTTACAGGCTCAGAATTCAAATACAGCACTGGGAGATCCTAGGCAACCTCGATCGGCATATTTGAATCAATGAGTAGTCACATTTGTTTATCCATTTCCTAGGTGCTTTTCAGAAAATCTTTATTAGCCAAACATATTTGTCTTAAATGTTATTTATAGACATCTTTTGCATAAGAAGCTTCTCTTCTAATGTCAGTGACATACTGTAGTCCTAATCACTGGGGCTGCTTCTTGGGCCATTATACATATTAAATTAAGTTCAGCCAAGAAGTAGCATTATAGGGCTTCACTGCAAACTTACATACAAAGGCAGCCCATAACATCCTTTGTAGCACTGAGAAAAATCCCCAGAAACCAAAACCATCTTCTTCACATTTGTGTCCTTTCTTGGTATTCTGGAGACTAAAGCAGTGCTATAGGCTTCCTTGCATGAGATAATATTTCTGTCAAATACTTCTGTCAGAGTATCAACTGGGACTGTTGACAATCCAACGAGGAAGCAAACAACTTCCTAAAAACCATACCATATTAGCATACTGCCCCACAAAAATATTCCAGTAGCAACTCTCAGCTAATGATAACACTGGTTGAACCATATAAAATTGCCAATAACCAAGCACTTTTTGGCCTATAAAATAGCAATTCCATATTAGCATACAAGAGAATGCTATTTATGTTTTCATTAACAGTGTGTAAAAACATGCTAACTTTCACTGAGTGTAACACTTATTACTGCAGAATTAAAGTTAATACGAGGAGGACCTTCAAGATGGCGGAGGAGTAAGACGTGGAGATCAACTTCCTCCCCACAAATACATCAGAAATACACCTACATGTGGAACAACTCCTACAGAACACCTACTGAACGCTGGCAGAAGACCTCAGACCTCCCAAAAGGCAAGAAACTCCCCACGTACCTCGGTAGGGCAAAAGAAAAAAGAAAAAACAGGGACAAAAGAATAGGGACGGGACCTGCACCTCTGGGAGGGAGCTGTGAAGGAGGAAAAGTTTCCACACACTAGGAAGTCCCTTCACTGGCGGAGATGGGGGGCTGGCAGGGGGGAAGCTTCGGAGCCACGGAGGAGAGCGCAGCAACAGGGGTGCAGAGGGCAAAGCAGAGAGATTCCCGCACAGAGGATCGGTGCCAACCAGCACTCACCAGCCTGAGAGGCCTGTCTGCTCACCAGCTGGGGTGGGTGGGGGCTGGGAGCTGAGGCTCGGGCTTCGGAGATCAGAGCCCAGGAAGAGGACTGGGGTTGGCTGGGTGAACACAGCCTGAAGGGGGCTAGTGTGCCACAGCTAGCCAGGAGGGAATCCGGGAAAAAGTCTGGAACTGCCTAAGAGGCAAGAGACCATTGTTTCAGGGTGCGTGAAGAGAGGGGATTCAGAGCACCGCCTAAATGAGCTCCAGAGACAGGCGCGAGCTGCAGCTATCAGCGTAGACACCAGAAACGGGCGTGAGACTCTAAGGCTGCTGCTGCAGCCACCAAGAAGCCTGTGTGAAAGCACAGGTCACTATCCACACCTCCCCTCCCAGGAGCCTGTGCAGCCCACCCCTGCCAGGGTCCCGTGATCCAGGGACAACTTCCCCGGGAGAACACACGGTGCACCTCAGGTTGTTGCAACGTCACGCTGGCCTCTGTGGCCGCAGGCTCACACTGCATTCCGTACCCCTCCCTCCCCCCGGCCTGAGTGAGCCAGAGTCCCCTAATCAGCTGCTCCTTTAACCCCATCCTTTCTGGGCGAAGAACAGATGCCAGAGGGCAATCTACATGCAGAGGCAGGGCCAAATCCAAAGCTGAACCACAGGAGATGTACAAACAAATAAGAGAAAGGGAAATTTCTCTTTGCAGCTTCAGGAGCAGTGGATTAAATCTCCACAATCAACTTGATGTACCCTGCACCGGTGGAATACCTGAAGAGACAACGAATCATCCCAAAATTGCTGCGGTGGACTTTGGGAGCAACTGTAGACTTGGGGTTTGCTGTATGCAACTGACTAGTTTTGATTTTTATATTAATCTTAGTATAGTTTATATCATTAGTATAGTTTTATCATAGTTTTATCATTGGTGTATTTGCTTATTGGTTTAGTTGCTCTCTTCTGTTTTTCTTAATTACTTTTTAATTTTTTATTTAAATAATTTTTTAATATTTTAATAACTTTTTATTTTATTTTATTTAGTTATTTTTCTTTCTTTCTTTTTCTCCATTTTCTCCTGAGCCATGTAGCCACACATTCTTTTCAAGTGCACATGGAACATTCCATAGGAGGAATCACATATTAGGCCACAAAACAAGCCTTGGTATATTTAAGAAAACTGAAATTATATCAAGTATCTTTTCTGACCACAATTCTATGAGACTAGATATCAATTACAGGAAAAAAACTGTAAAAAATACAAACACATGGAGGCTAAACAATACGTTACTAAATAACCAAGAGATCACTGAAGAAATCAAAGAGGAAATCAGAAAATACCTAGAAACAAATGACAGTGAAAACACGATGACCCAAAACCTATGGGATGCAGCAAAAGCAGTTCTAAGAGGGAAGTTTATAGAAATACAATCCTACCTCAAGAAACAAGAAACATTGCAAATAAACAACTGAACTTTACACCTCAAGCAATTAGACAAAGAAGAACAAAAAAAACCCCCAAAGTTAGCAGAAGAAATCATGAAGATCAGATCAGAAATAAGTGAAAAAGAAATGAAGGAAATGATAGCAAAGATCAATAACGCTAAAAGCTGGTTCTATGAGAAGAAAAACAAAATTGATAGACCACTAGCCAGACTCACCAAGAAAAAAAAAGGAGAACACTCAAATCAACAGAATTAGAAATGAAAAAGGAGAAGTAACAACTGACACTGCAGAAATACAAAGGCTCATGAGAGATTATTACAAGCAACTATATGCCAATAAAATGGACAACCTGGAAGAAATGGACAAATTCTTAGAAAAGCACAACCTTCTGAGACTGAACCTGGAAGAAATAGAAAATATAAACAGACCAATCACAAGCACTGAAATTGAAACTGTGATTAAAAATCTTCCAACAAACAAAAGCCCAGAACCAGATGGTTTCACAGGCAAATTCTATCGAACATTTAGAGAAGAGCTAACACCTATCCTTCTCAAGCTCTTTCAAAATATAGCAGAGAGACGAACACTCCCAAACTCATTCTACAAGGCCACCATCACCCTGATACCAAAACCAGACAAAGATGTCACAAGGAAAGAAAACTACAGGCCAATATCACTGATGAACATAGATGCAAAAATCCTCAACAAAATACTAGCAAACAGAATCCAACAGCATATTAAAAGGATCATACACCATGATCAAGTGGGGTTTATCCCAGGAATGCAAGGATTCTTCAATATATGCAAATCAATCAATGTGATAAACCATATTAACAAATTGAAGGATAAACACCATATGATCATCTCAATAGATGCAGAAAAAGCTTTTGACAAAATTCAACACCGATTTATGATAAAAACCCTCCAGAAAGTAGGCATAGAGGGAACTTACCTCAACATAATAAAGGCCATATATGACAAACCCACAGCCAACATCGTTCTCAATGGTGAAAAACTGAAACCATTTCCTCTAAGATCAGGAACAAGACAAGGTTGTCCATTCTCACCACTATTATTCAACATAGTTTTGGAAGTTTTAGCCACAGCAATCAGAGAAGAGAAAGAAATAAAAGGAATTCAAATTGGAAAAGAAGAAGTAAAGCTGTCACTGTTTGCAGATGACATGATACTATAAATAGAGAATCCTAAAGATGCCACCAGAAAACTAATAGAGCTAATCAATGAAGTTGGTAAAGTAGCAGGGTACAAAATTAATGCACAGAAATCTCCAGCATTCCTATACACTAATGATGAAAAATCTGAAAGTGAAATTAAGGAAACACTCCCATTTACCATTGCAACAAAAAGAATAAAATATCTAGGAATAAACCTACCTAAGGAGACAAAAGACCTGTATGCAGAAAACTATAAGACACTGATGAAAGAAATTAAAGATGATACAAACAGATGGAGAGACATACCATGTTCCTGGATTGGCGAATCAACATTGTGAAAATGACTATACTACCCAAAGGAATCTACAGATTCAGTGCAATCCTTATCAAACTACCAATGGCATTTTTCACAGAACTAGAACAAAATTTTTCACAATTTGTATGCAAACACAAAAGACCCCGAATACCAAAGCAATCTTGAGAAAGAAAAATGGAGCTGGAGGAATTAGGCTCCCTATTCCTCCAGCTCCCTGACTTCAGACTATACTACAAAACTACAGTAATCAAGACAGTATGGTACTGGCACAAAAACAGAAATACAGACCAATGGAACAGGATAGAAAGCCCAGAGGTAAAGCCACGCACATATGGTCACCTCATCTTTGATAAAGGAGGCAAGAATATACAATGGAGGAAAGACAGCTTCTTCAATAAGTGGAGCTGGGGAAACTGGACAGCTACATGTAAAAGAATGAAATTAGAACACTCCCTAACACCATACACAAAAAGAAACTCAAAATGGATTAAAGATCTAAATGTGAGGTCAGACACTATAATACTCTGAGAGGAAAACATAGGTAGAACACTCTATGACATAAATCACAGCAAGATCCTTTTTGACCCACCTCCTAGAGAAATGGAAATTAAAAACAAAAATAAACAAATGGGACCTAATGAAGCTTAAAAGCTTTTGCACAGCAAAGGAAACCATAAACAAGACAAAAAGACAACCCTCAGAATGGGAGAAAATATTTGCAAATGAAGCAACTGACAAAGGATTAATCTCCAAAATATACAAGCAGCTCATGCAGCTCAATATCAGAAAAACAAACAACCCAATCCAAAAATGGGCCGAAGACCTAAATAGACATTTCTCCAAAGAAGATATACAGATTGCCAACAAACACATGAAAGGATGCTCAACATCACTAATTATTAGAGAAATGCAAATCAAAACTACAATGAGGTATCGCCTCACACTGGTCAGAATGGCCATCATCAAGAAATCTACAAACAACAAATGCTGGAGAGAGTGTGGAGAAAAGGGAACCCTCTTGCACTGTTGGTGGGAATGTAAATTGATACAGCCACTATGGAGAACAGTATGGAGGTTCTTTAAAAAACTAAAAATAGAACTAACATACGACCCAGCAATCCCACTACTGGGCATATACCCTGAGAAAACCATAATTCAAAAATAGTCATGTACCACAATGTTCATTGCAGCACTATTTACAATAGCCAGGACATGGAAGCAACCTAAGTGTCCATCGACAGATGAATGGATAAAGACGATGTGGCACATATATACAATGGAATATTACTCAGCCATAAAAAAAAATGAAATTGAGTTTTTTGTAGTGAGGTAGATGGACCTAGAATCTGTCATACAGAGTGAAGTAAGTCAGAAAGAGAAAAACAAATGCCATATGCTAACACATATATATGGAATCTAAAAAAAGAAAACAACGGTTCTGAAGAACCTAGGGGCAAGAGAGGAATAAAGACGCAGACGTAACGAATGGACTTGAGGACATGGGGAGGGACAAGGGTAAGCTGGGACGAAGTGAGAGAGTGGCATGGACATATATACACTACCAAATGTAAAACAGATAGCTAGTGGGAAGCGGCTGCATAGCACAGGGATATCAGCTCAGTGCTTTGTGACCACCTAGAGGGGTGGGATAGGGAGGGTGGGAGGGAGACGCAAGAGGGAGGGGATATGGGGATATATGTATACGTATAGCTGATTCACTTTGTTATACAGCAGAAACTAACACAACATTGTAAAGAGATTATACTCCAATAAAGATGTTAAAAAGAATAATAAAATTAAAAAAATAAAGTTAATGCCCATAGCAGGAAACTGTTAATAGCAAATTAATCTACTATGGTCTTGCTTACAGTGAAGGATATATATGTGTTAGTTTAAGTAAAACCCTGTATGGTTGAGATTGCTTTTGTGAGAAAACATGGACTAACCACTGCATCCTTATGGGAAATTCAAGTTATGTCCAACATTTGCACGTATCTCAGAAATCAAGGGCTATTATCTACTATTTAAGATGATTACATTTGGTAGAAGTAAATTTGTATATTCATCATTTGATATCCAATATTTCATACATTCTAGCCTCCAGTTTGATAAATGAACTTAGTTTTTCAGAAATTCTATAGTTATACAGAGATGGCATTTTTTTTTTTTTTTGGTTTTTTTTTTTGTTTAGGAGAATTAGAGGCACCTATGTAAATCCAAAATAGAAAAATAAATCCCCAAATTTTATTCCACAATTAAATGAACTGTAATAAGTATTGACAAAGGTCAGATTTCTAAATCTAACATCAATAATCTTTTCCTTTTTAAAAGATATATTTCTGATTTCATGTGTAGAAAAATGATGGAGCAGTACATTTGCATATTTTATACAGAACACAGGTGATTACATCATTCTATATTTAGAGTCTGGTAAAGAAGGAAGTTTTCAAGGTTTCCCCAGAGTATATCTTTTAAGTCAGAAAGGTAATATGCAGTACATTTTTAATGTTTTGTTTTTGTTGGAAACAATTTGAATGAAAACACATTTCTTATCTTCTTAAATAGGCTTTCAAAGTCCTTAGAATGTGTTTCCAAATAATGCATGACCTAAGTTTAACCACACATTAATTAGAAACTTCTTATAAAGAAGAATCCTTTTTGTAAAAAACACAAAAAGCTTAATTCTTATAGCTTAGAAAGGATAGTATTACCTACAGGAAGCAGTTTCCACATACCAGATTTTAGAAAGCACCTCTAAAAGTAAACATCTCGCTTACCTTCCCAAGACTTCCCTTCTATTTAGGGATAATGCCATGACATGTCAAAGCTATTTTTATACAGACTAATGAAGTGTACAGCTTTTTTCTTGCTCTTTTGAAAGTGTAAATTTATTTCCTATCAGTAGAAACAAAAGCTTAAAATCCAAAGTCAGAACCAACAGAGAGCTGGAGGTGGATGTTATCACCAGCGCCAGAAGCAAGAGACACACCGCAAGGTATGAGGGTCATCTTCCTTGTTTTATCCACTCTGGAAGCTTTTATTAATCATAAAAGTAATATATATATATTATTGAACATTTGGAAAAATAAGAATTAAAAAAATCACTCGCAGTTCCTAAAACAGTTTTTACAACATGCATATATTCAATTTTTGGTTTTAATAGTTATCATAATAAATGTGCTTTCAACTATTTTCATCTAACATAAGCATGTTCTAAGGCATTTTGAAGTCATCAATATCTCGCTGAGTAGCTACATGTAAAATAGTTTACATACCACTCTTCTATCATTAAATGAATTTGTATAACAGAATCCAAGATCAAGTGACCATTTGCAAGGTGATTATAAAGATGATTTATACATCAGACAAGGATCGAACTGGAAAGTGAAATTCTGTTATTCTTTGAGGCCTGTATGAAATGACACTGCGCTGTAGAAAGGATAAAACATGGTCAAGACCACTGAGTCCTTGCAGCTCAGAAGGAGCCAAAAAAAATACATGTAAAGCAAGCAGACTGAAACCTGCACTCCCCCAGCTGTGCTATTTTCCATGAATTTTCCTAAGTTCCATATTATTACATTGTGTATTAATATTCTATCAGAATGTTAATTTCTATCCATCCCCCTTCCACCTCATCTCAGCATAAGTCGGGGGTGGGGAGAGGTTAATAAAAGTAAAGGAAACTTTGGAGAGAGAAGGAGATAGAACAAGAAGTCAGAAAGAAACAAAAGGGCAAGTAGAAGAGAAAAAAGATAAAGGCTGTTTAGATAACAAAGAGACAGTTCTGGAAGAATAAGATAGGAACTTAGCGAGTTATAGTCACTCCGTCTAGGAAGTTCTTTTGAAAGAAGTTATCCTTAAAATAGGATTTGAGTAGCTGGAAGAGTGAGATCAAGGAGACATAGCACTAGGCAATATTTTTACACCAGTTTGCCCAGGCACACCACACTAACCAACATTTATTCATGCTCTGTTTTTAAGGCCTGAAGTTCTAAACTGATGAGAAAACAAAATAGCCCAAAACAGAACAAAGGGAGTTTTACAGTGTCAATTACACGCATCCATAGAATTCCCAAATTTGGAGATTCTGTTGGCCTTTTCAATAGAATGTCACTGGTTTCTACTCATTTGATTTTCCAATACACTTAAGTGTATACTTCCATAACACATACCAGTTTAAACAAAAATATGCTTTATACCAATATAAAATTAATCACAGGGGAAATAGTTAGGGAAACTATTCAGGTTTCCACAGAAAGGCAATCCCATTTTTATTAGAGGTTTTGAAAACAAGTGAATTTTTTTTCCTGCCCTTCCTGAATATATAGTAAAAGATCATGACAAGGATTGAAAATCTTAAGGTCTGTATACACACTCACAACCAACAAAGTAAGCTGTTAACCCAACTTGTATTGAAGGTAAACCAAACTTCCCACACCCCAAATTAGTCACCAATAAAGGCAAAATATCACAATACTAAAACATTCCAATAATATTCTGATAAACAGTTCCTCTGTTTTAGGCCCTGTAAAATTTACGTATTTCTCACTGCAGCTGAATTGACACATTGCCATTAATAAACCTACAAGAAATGTCTGTGCTTTTGGGATCCAGGTAAAATTTCTTAATACACTGCAGAGTAAATTTACTAATGACTTGCTAACATTATGCAGAGAAAAGGAAGTCATGCAAAACTGCTTAATATGTTTATATTTCTTGGCTCTTAAGGTCACAGAATCAAGACAGAAAAAACAATATATGAATAACTTCCCAAAATGTAGTGATTCGTACTCATCCTGTCTTAGCTTCTTAGCTTTTAAAACTCCAAGTTTCCCCCATCTTTCTCAATTACACACCCATATACTTACCAGTAACAGCAAATTTGAACTGGTTGAAATCCATTTTGTTGAAAAATAGGAACCTGATAGAATTTCTTATACTTTTTCAAGCCAACTGGAATGACTGAGCTACCCTTTGACACCTGTCCCGTAGTTACTGCACAAAAATGCAATTAAATCCTTCCCTTGGGCACCTCTCAGCCTGACTTAAGAGTGTCACACCACACTTCAGCACCGAAAACGAGCCTGGCATCTCTCCTCATGTTTTCTACATTCGTCATTCACATATGCAGCATTGTTCATCTTCATTCACACAAAGATACCAATCCCAAGAGCATTTCAGAGCACAGCAACCTATGAAAGGAAAGATGCCCCAAAATCTACATGATAAGCACAAGACTAGAGGATCTCCTCTGCTCAGAGGCCCAAAATGTGAAGATGCCATTAGCAGGGCAGTCTTTGCCGGAGGATGGGTCTAATGCCTGGAAAGGTACCAAGTTGGGCTAAACATCCTTAGTGAGCTTTACTTCTCCTGCCCCCAAACTCCCTCAAATCAAGAATGTGTTTATGCTGGTAGAATGAGCAGGATAGGCTATGTTTAAACTGGGCAGAGAGAGAGAGAGGAGTGAAAAGTCACAGTAAAGCAACACAGAGTCTCTTGAGGATCCAGAGGGGGCATTGGAGGGGCAAGAGTGCTGGCATCAAGAGATGACTGAATACACCTGAGCCTCACTCACTTTTTCATTTTTAATCACCTGCTGTGCATCTATTGTATGTCCTCTAGACAGCTACCTCTCCTTAAGTAACTATTGGGAACCAGCAGTGCAAGACCTGAGATGCTTCACCATCTCACAAAAATAACCCTGTGACCACTATCAGTAATGGTATCATTTGACAGGAATCAGATACATATAATTTATCTTCCACAAAAGCTGAGGCATAGAGAATCTAAATGGATCACTAGTTCAAAGTAAGTAAAAACAATAATAAAATAACCTGGAAAATCAGTCACAGGTCTTGGTGTTACCATTTAGCTGTATTACATCTTTGGTTGCCTAGCTTTAGACATAGTTATCATTTATAATATTATTTCTATGTGATAACACTTTGAAAGTTCCAAGTAGTAAATATATTTATAAATGAAGTTTTTAAAAAAATAGTCCATTCATAAGTTTGAAGCTGGGTGAACATCTTGTTTATTTTGTCCACATGTATATAATGTATCCCAAATGATCATCAGGCCTTGTCTTATATCTTTGTGTCACATATGGCCTATATGTCTAGCATAATGCTAACTGCTCAAGAATTATTTGTGGCATATGCTGTGCTTACTGATTTCTAAGTACATATAAAATCACTAACATGAGCTGACTGACTAGAGTACTAATTGCACATTACAGGTCACGGTAAAGAGAGTAAGACTTTGCAGTAGCATTTGACACAGCTAATCTCTCCCCACTGGCAACATGTCTTAGCTCACAGAACACCACACTCTAGCTTTCCTCCAGTCGCCCTGACTGCTGTCTCATCCCCCTCACCTTTGAGCCCATGGTTCTGTTCTCTATCCATCCACACTCTCAGGTGATTTTATTTAAACTCAAGGCTTTAAATATTGTCAATATGCTGATAACTCCCAAAGGTATTCTTCATCCTGGACTGTTCCCTGCTTGGATGTCTGGAAGGCAGTTCAAACCAATCATATGCCAAATTGAACTCCTAAGCTCCTTCCTGAAACTGTTCCGCATGAGTTCTTCCCATCTCAATAGTTGGCAACTTTATTTTTCTACTTCTTCAGGCCCCAAACCTATGAATCATTCTCGACTTCTTTCTCTCACAACTCACATCAAATTCTGTTAGCTTTACCCTCAAAAGATCCCAATTTGACCACATCTCATCACATTCACTGCTTCTGTCCTCACCCAGGCCACCACTATCTCCCTACTGGGCTCTTGCAGTGGATTCTCAACTTCATCCACTTACACTCTCCTCCTCACAGGGCAACTGCAGTGATCCCTTTAAGTTACAAGTCAGATCATGTCCCTGCTCTGCTCCAAGTCCTTTCATGGTCCTGCAACTCACTCTGAGTAAAATCTAAGATCCCAAACACCAATTTACAAGGCCCAATTGGATCTGAGCCCCTGTTACTCCTCTAACCTTTTTAAATATAAATTTCCCCTTCATTCATCCCCTGTAACCAGATGGCCTCTCTGCCAAGAATATGCCTACCTCTGGGCCTTTGCTTTTGCTCTCCTCTCTACCTGGAATGCCTTCCTCCAGTTATTCATGTGTCTATGTATAGCTATTTATTACCTTCCAGGTCCATGCTAAAATATCTGAGTTCCCTGATCTGCCAATTTAATTAGCCCAGGCAGTGACTCTCTATTTTTTCAAAACACTTAGAATTGTGGTTTTTCATTTGTAATTACCTTATATGTTTATTAGTTTACTTATTTATTGCTGCTATAATTATAAAAATCTTACTTGAATTGTTCATGGCTTTAAAGTCCATGGCTTCAAGTAGGGTGACATCAGCAAGATGGTGAAATAGAAATCTCAAGACCCTCTCCCCCTCCCCCAGAAAGAGGTACCAATTCAACAATGCACAGACTAGTTCCCTTAGTGAGAAACCCAGAAATCAGTTAAGAGGCTCCTAAACCTCAAATGAGCATGAACCCAACCACATCAAAGCTCGTAGAAAAATTCATGGCACTTGCCAGTTCAGTGTGGTGCAACTGGAAGAAAACCCAGCCTCTGGCTTCTCCTTAGAGAGGAAAGAAACTGGAACATGCATCTAATGTTCTGGATTTTGGGGTACCACCCAAGGGACAGGTTTCTGTCTTGCCTATCTTAGAGCACTTACAGGACTCTGTACACTCTAGATGCCTGGAGGACACTGAGAACCAAAGTGAGCTGGGCAGCTTGCAGCTTGCTTCTGCCCCCAAAGGATGCATGATACAGGTGACAGAGTCTATTACAGCTTAACGCTCTCTCCCTCAGCGGACAGAAAAGAGTGGAGCATGTGTCTGACACTCCAGCTTTTTGGGACTGGCTACCCAAAGGACTGGTTTCTATCTCATCCAACTCAAAGCACTGATGGGATGCAGTATATTCTAGAAACATTAGGAACACTGAGAATAAAAGAGACCTGGAAGGCTTGCAATAGCTCTAGAAAACCTGCAGTACTAGACTCCAGAGGTAGCAAGAGATTACAAACAGACAAATCCATCTAATTGGAAATTTATATGCACAAGTCCAGAGACTATGCAACCACAGAAAAGGTTTGAGAGGCCCACCAAATCTCATGCTGGGCAGACTGGTGAAAGTTTTTTCCTGTACATAATCAGTCTGTAAAGAATGAGAGAGGTGGCTGTTTTTTCAAATGTGTAGATCACAACACAAAGTAACACCACACACAAAGAAACAGGGAAGCATGGCTCAATCAACGGAACAACATAAATCCCCAGAAACAAACACTAAAGAAACAAATGTATATGAATTACCTCAAGGAATACGAAATAGCTATCATAAAGATGATCAGTGAGCTCAGGAAAACAATGCATGAACAAAATGAGAATGTGCACAAAAAGAAAGTATAAAAAAAGAACCAAACAGAAATTTTGGAGCTGAAGAATACAATAACTGAATGGAAAATTCTCTAGAAGCAGTCAACAGCAGACCCAATCAAGCAGAAAAAAAGAATCAGGGACTAGAAAGACAAGAGATTTGAAATTATCCAGTCAGAGGAACAAAAAGAAAAACAATGAAAAAGAGTAAAGAGAGGGAATTCTCTGGTGGCCCAGTGGTTACTACTTGGTGCTTTCACTGCTGGGGTCTGGGTTCAATCCCTGGTCAGGGAACTAAGATCCTGCAAGCTGTGCAACGTGGCAAAAAAAAAAAAAAAAAAAAAAAGAGTAAAGAGAGTCTAAGGGATTTAGGGACCACCATCAAGCAGACCAGTATACATCCAAAGACCCAGAAGTAGAAGAAAGAAAGAGGCAGAGAGCTTATTTGAATAAATAATGGCCAGAAACATCCCAATTCTGGGGAAGACAATAAACACACAGATTCAAGAAGTCCAAAAGATTAGCAATAGGGTGAATCCAAAGAAGTCCCCATGCACAGACATATAATCCAATTGTCAAAAGTCAAAGACAAAAGGAGAATTTTGAAAGCAGCAAGAGAAAAGTAACTCATCACATACAAGGGAGCACACATAAGACTATTAGTAGATTTCTCAGCAGAAAACCTGCAGGGCAGAAAAATATATTCAAAGTGCTAAAAGAAAAAAATGCCACCCAGGTACACTATATCTGGTAAAACTGTCCTTCAAAAATGAAAGATAAATAAAGACTTTGCCAGATTAAACAAAAATTAATGGAGTTCATTACCACTCAGGCTGCCTTACAAGAAATGTTAAGGGAGTCTTTCACGTTGAAATGAAAGGACGTTAGAGAGCAACAAGAAAGCATATAAAAGTAAAAACTTCACTCTTAAAGGTAAATATGTAAACAAATATAGAATATTTGAAGGTGGTGCATAATTATTTTAATTCTGATATAGAAGTTAAAATACAAGAGTATAGAAATAACTATAACCACAAAAACATTAACGCACACAAAATAAAAAAGATGTAATTTGTGACATCAATATATAAAGCATGTGTGTGTGAGTACTGGTACATAATTGAGGTTAAGTTGTTATCACCCTGAAATAGACTATTATAACTATAAGATGTTTTGTACAAGCCCCATAGAAACTACAAAGAAAATATGTATAGAAGATATACAAAAGAAAAAGAGAAAGAAATCAAAACATATCATCACAAAAAACCAGCAAAAAAAAAAGAAGACAGCAAAGAGGAAAGAGTGACAAAAAGCTACAAGACAAACAGAAAGCAATGAACAAAACGTAATAGTAGGGCTTCCCTGGTGGCGCAGTGGTTGAGAATCTGCCTGCCAATGCAGGGGACACGGGTTCGAGCCCTGGTCTGGGAAGATCCCACATGCCGCGGAGCAAATGGGCCCGTGAGCCACAACTACTGAGCCTGCGCGTCTGGAGCCTGTGCTCTGCAACAAGAGGCCACGACAGTGAGAGGCCCGTGCACCGCGATGAAGAGTGGCCCCCGCTTGCCGCAACTAGAGAAAGCCCTCGCACAGAAACGAAGACCCAACACACCCAAAAATAAATAAATAAATAAATAAATTTAAAGTACGTGCTGAAAAAACCAAGAATTAAAAAAAAAAAGATATCCATCACCACACAGTTACTTTAAAAAAAAAAAAAAAAAAAGTAATAGTAAGTTCTCACCTAAGATGTAGAGTGGCTGAATTGTTTGTTTTTTAAAAAGAGATTCAACAATATGCTGTCTACAAGAAACTAGTTTAGATTTAAGGTGATACATAGACTAAAAAATAAAAGAATAGAAAAATATTCTCGCGTGAATGGTAAAGATTGTAGGGGTGGCCATACTTACATAGAAAAATAGACTTCAAGTCAAAAACTGTCACAAGAGACAAATAAGGGTATTATATAATGAAAAAAGGGTTAATTCACCAGTAAGATATAACAATTATAAGTATGTATGAATCTAACATCAGAGCATCCAAATACATGAAACAAACACTGACGTAACTAAAGGGAGAAATAAACGGCAACCACAATTATAGTAGTAGAGTTCAGTGCCCCACTTTCAATAACTGACTGAGTATCCAGACAGAAGATCAGTAAGGAAACAGAGGACATGAACAACACTATAAACCAAAGACCCTAACAGACATGCCCCTCAATTGCAGCAGAATACATATTTTTCTCAAGCGCCCACAGAACCTTCTCCAGGAAAGATCACATGTTAGGTCACAAAAAAGGTTTTAACAAAATTTAAGAAGGCTGAAATCATACCAAGTATCTTTGCCAACTAAAATGGAATGAAACTAGAGATCAGTAGCAGAAAAAAAACTAGAAAATTCACAAATTGTGGAAATTAAACAACATACTCTCGAACAACGAATGGTTCAAGGAAGAATCAAAAGGGAAATCAGAAAATATCTTGAGCCAAATAAAAATGAAAACACACATAACAAAGCACATGGAATGCAGCAAAAGCAGTACTAAGAGAGAAGTCAATAGTGGTAAACACCTTTATTAAAAAAGAAAGCTCTCAAATAAAGAACCTAACTTTATACCTCAAGGAACTAGAAAAAACAAACTAAGCTCGACATTAGCAGAAGGACAGAAATAATAAAGATCAGAGCAGAAATAAGCAAAATAGAGAACAGAAAAACAGAAAAAATCAGCAAAAATAAGAGTTGGTGTTTTGAAAAGATAAACAAAATTGACAAACCTTTAGCTAATTGACTAAGAAAAAAAGTAAGAAGCCTCAAATAAATAAAATCAGAAATGAAAGAGGAGACATTACAACCAATGCCACAGAAACAAAAATGATTATAAGAGACTATGATAAACAATTATACCCAACAAATTGGATAACCTAGAAGAAATGAATAAATTCCTAGAAACAATCTACAAAGACTGAGTCATGAAAAAACAGAAAATTAAACATACCTAAACTAGTTAAGGAGATTGAATCAGTAATTGAAAACCTCCCAACAAAGAAAAGCCCAGGTCCAGAGGATTCACTGATGAATGCTACCAAACATTTAAAGAAGAATTAACACCAATCTTTCCCAACCGCTTCCAAAAAATTGAAAAGGACATTTCCAAACTTATTTTACAGAGTCAGCATTACCCTGATACCAAAGCCAGAAAAAGATACTACAATAAAAGAAAATTATATGCCAATATCTGTGATGAATATAGATGCAAAAATCATCAACAAAATACTAGCAAACTGAATTTAATAGCACATTAAATGGATCATGCACATGACCAAGTGAGATTTATCCCTGGGATGCAAGGATGATTCAATAAACAAAAATTAATCAACATGATAACATTAAGAGAACAAGGAATAAAAATCATATATTCATCTCAATAAAGAAAAACCATTTGAAAAAATTCAACACCCTGTCATGACAAAAAGTTTTCAGCAAACTAGAAATAGAAGGAAATTACTTCAACATAATAAAGGTCATATATGAAAAACCCACTGCTAGCATCATATTCAACAATGAAAAAAAAGTTTTTCCTCAAAGATCAGGAACAAGGCAAGGATGCTCACTCTCACCACTTCTATTCAACATAGTACTAGAAGTCCTAAATAAAGCAATTAAGCAACAAAGAGAAATAAAGGCATCCAAATTGAAAAGAAAGAAGTAAAAGTATTTCTGTCCAGATTACATGAACTTATATGTAGAAAATCCTAAAGATTACACACACAAAAAAACTGTTAGTACTAATAAACAAATACAACAAAGTGGCAGAATACAAAATCAACAGAAGAAACAGTTGTGTTTCTACACTAACAGTGAACAATCAAAAAAATTAAGAAAACATTCTCATTTATAATGGCATCAAAAATGAATAAATACCTAGAAATAAACTTAACCAAGGAGGTGAATGACTTGTATAATGAAAAATACAAAATTTGCTGAAAGAAATTAAAGAAAACAGAAATAAATGGAAACATGTCCTGTGTTCATATATTGGAAGACTTCATATCATTGAAATGTCCATACTACCCAAAATGATTTGCTGAGTCAATGAAATCCCTATTGAACTCTGAGTGTTATACTTTGCAGAAATAAAAAACAATTCTAAAATTCGTATGTTATTACTCTAGGAGGTGGGTCAAAAATGATCTTGCTGCGATTTATGTCAAAGAGTGTTCTGCCTACGTTTTCTTCTAAGTTTTACAGTGTCTGGTCTTACATTTAGGTTTTTAATTCATTTTGAGTTTATTTTTGTGTATGGTGTTAGGAAGTGTTCTAATTTCATTCTTTTACATGTAGCTGTCCAGTTTTGCCAGCACCACTTATTGAAGAGACTGTCATTTCCCCAGTGTATATTCTTGCCTCCTTTGTCCAAGATAAGGTGACTAATGAAAATAAAAACAAAAATAGATAAATGGGACTTAATTAAACTTAAAAGCTTTTGTACAGCAAAGGAAACCATAAATAAGCCAAAAAGACAACCCTCAGAATGGGAGAAAATATTTGCAAACGAAGCAACTGACAAAGGATTAATCTCCAAAATATACAAGCAGCTCATGCAGCTCAATATCAAAAAAACAAACAATCCAATCAAAAAATGGGCAGAAGACCTAAATAGACATTTCTCCAGTGAAGACATACAGATGACCGACAACACATGAAAAGATGCTCAACATCACTAATTATTAGAGAAATGCAAATCAAAACTACAGTGAGGTATCACATCACACTGGTCAGAATGGCCATCATCAAAAAGTCTACAAACAATAAATGCTGGAGAGGGTGCAGACAAAAGGAAACCCTCTTGCGCTGTTGGTGGGAATGTAAATTGATACAGCCACTTTGGAGAACAGTATGGAGGTTCCTTAAAAAACTAAAAATAGAACTACCATATGACCCAGCAATCCCACTACTGGGCATATACCTTGAGAAAGACATAATTCAAAAAGATACGTGCACCCCAGTGTTTATTGCAGCACAATTTATAATAGCCAGGACATGGAAGCAACCTAAATGTCCATCGACAGATGAATAGATAAAGAAGATGTGGTACATATATACAATGGAATATTACTCAGCCATAAAAAGAAACAAAATTGGGTCATTTGTAGTGATGTGGATGAACCTAGAGTCTGTCATACAGAATGAAGTAAGTCAGAAAGAGAAAAACAAATATTGTATATTAATGCATATATATGGAATCTAGAAAAATGGTACTGATGAACCTATTTGCAGGGCAGGAAAAGAGACACAGACATAGAGAACATACTTGTGGACACCGTGAGGGAAGGGGAGGGTGGGACAAAGTGAGAGAGTAGCATTGACATATATACACTACCATGTGTAAAACAGATCGCTAGTGGGAAGCTGCTGTATAGCACAAGGAGCTCAGCTCGGTGCTCTGTGATGACCTACAGGGGTGGGATGGGGGGTTGGGAGGGAGGCTCAAGACGGAGGGGATATATGTATACATACAGCTGATTCACTTCACTGTACAGCAGAAACTAACACAACATTGTAAAGCAATTATACTCCAATAAAAAAATAATTCGTATGGAACTACAAAGGACCCTGCATAGCCAAAACAATTTTGAGAAAGAACAAAGCTGGAGGTCTCACACTTCCTAACTTCAAAACATATTACAAAGCTGCATTAATCAAAACAGTATGGTATTGGTACCTAGACAGACATATAGACAACGGAAGAGAAGAGGGAGCCCAGAAATAAAACCATGCATAGATGATCAAATGATGTTCAACAAGAGTGTCAAGACCACAAACAGGGAAAATACAGTCTCTTCAACAAATGATGTGGAAAACCGACAACCACATGCAAAGGAATGAAAGTGAACCCTTATCTTACATCATACACAAAAATCAAGTTGAAATGGATTAAAGACTTAAACATAAGATATGAAACTATAAAACTGTTAGAAGAAAACATAGGAGACAAACTTCATAAACCTGGTCTTGGCAATGATTTCTTGGAAATGTTGTCAAAAGCACTGGCAACAAAACAAAAATAGACAAGTGGGACTTCATCAAACTAAAAATCTTCTCCACAGCAAAGGAAACAATCAACAGAGTGAAAAGGCAACCTACAGAATGGGAGAAAATAACGGAAGACCATATATCTGATAAGGGGTTAATATCCAAAATACATAAGGAACTCCTACAACTCAACAGCAAAAAAAATTAATAAATTAAAAATTTTTTAAATGAGCAAAAGACTTAAATAGACATTTATTCAAAAATGATATACAAATGCCCAACAGGTACATGAAAAATGCTCACCATCACTAATCATGGAAATGCAAATCAAAACCACAATGAAATATAACCTCACATCATTAGGATGGCCATTATAAAAACAAAACAAAACAAAAAAACAAAAAATAGAACATAACAAGTGTTGCCAATGATGTGGAGAAATCTGAACGCTTCGGTACTTTGGTGGGGATGTAAAATGGTGCAGCCACTATAGGAAATAGTATGGATGGTTCTCAAAAATCAAAGATAGAACCAGCTATTCCATCTCTGAATATTTAACCAAAAGAATCAAAAACAGATTCTCAAAGAAATATCTACATTCTATGATCATTGCAGCATTGTTCACATTAGTCAAGAGGTGAAAACAATCTAAATGTCAATCAATGGAGGAATGGATAGAGAAAAAAGCGGTATATGCATACAATGAAATATTATTCAGCCTTAAAAAAAAAGGCATCCTTGTTACATGCTACAACTTGAATGAACCTTGAGGACATTATGCTAAGTGAAATAAGCTAGTCAAAGAAGGTCAAATACTTCATGATTCCATTTACCTGTGGTATCTAAAGTGGTCAAACTCAACAGAAGCAGAAAGTAGAATGGTGGTTACCAGGGTTTGGGTGGGGGCAAGGAAGTGCAGTTGCTTTCTCAATGGATATAGAGCCTCAGTCATGCAAGATGCAAAAGTTCAAGAGATCTGCTGTACAACATTGTGCTTACAGTTAACAATACTGCACTTCACACCTAAGAATTTGTTAACAGGGTTGATCTCATGCTATGCACTTTTTACCACAATAAAAAAATAATAATAAAAGGTTAAGTCCCTGACATAGGAGAATAGTCTTAAAAGACTATGGTATATCCATAAAATGGCATACTATAAAGCCATTAAAAAGGATTTCATAAATCTATAGTTAAAGATATAGATATAGATTCATAATATATTGTGAAGTGAGACAATTAGGATATAAAATAATATGTATTATAAAGTACAGTTTTGAGAGAAAAAGAAACCATAGTCTCATACAGTGCCAGGTACATAATAGGCATTCAATAAATACTCACTTAACATGTAAACATTCATGGAATTTTCTTTCATTTATCAGATAAAATTTTTTTAAATTCTAAGTTGTCTCGCTTCTCCTTCCTAGTTCATTTTGATTTATCATCCCCTAATTAAAAGGATTAATCTTTTTAAAAATCTATTTATAACTTTATCTGGCAATTTTGGTGGCAAGAACCTTCAAAAGGACACTACTCACTTTAATTTTTCTCAAGATTCAGAAGGATTCTCCCTAATCCTAAAATTCTGAGATTTTTCATTCATTCATTCATCCATCCATCTAGCCAGCCAGCCAGCCAGCCATTCATTCATTCACCATAAGAGGCAGCAAGCAATGGACAGATGCAAAATAATGAGTCATCTATATGGGTATACAGACTGTATACAGACTGCAGCTCTGGAGGGCAGAAAACAAAATATCTGCACTACTTATTTCAACAAAATAAAAAATGTTAGAATGCAGCTCTGATCTTGGAAAGATGCTTATATTTTTAAGAGAAAGAAAAAGGAGAAATTGGGAGGTGGGGGATAAAGTGTAGGGAGCTAGAACTCACGGATCCAATAGTGTTCTTTTACTAACTGGTAGCAGGCTCTTAGAAAAATTACTGAACTGTTTATTTTCTTAGCTCTAAAATGACAGAGTTTGACTAGGCACTGTAGATTCCAAGTTCCAAAGTCAATTAGTTTATTCCTTAAAATGTTGCATGCAATTAATACAAAATACATTATGATAAAATTTTGCTGACACTTTTCAGAAATTCCCTGACTTTCAGATATAGTTACCACTTTTGCTTGCTCTTTGCATTTTCTTTGAGACTCAAAGACACATATCCCAGTTCAGTTTATATATGAGATTAATTTATTTTTTTCTTTTCCCTCAAGAAAGGAATCTCATTAGGTCCCTAACAAGAAGGCTATCTGAAACAATTTAATCCTGCATAAGGAAAGGATCACAGAGGATAAAACACAGACACAAACACACAAACATACACACAAGTTCTCTATGGATCAAGAAATAAGGCTATGAGGTACTGACTAAAGAGAATAAAGCAGGATGTCTTGTCCTATCAAAAAATAGTTTTGCATTATTTTTTGCATAATAGCACCATATAGCTGTCCATGAAAAATACGCCTCAGGAATGATATTATCATAAAATAAGATTATTTACAATTTTAATTAAGCCAACTTATTTAAAACTAGCCTCATGTAATAGATCTTTCAGGCCTGCTCAAATCAAGAGCCAAATGTCATCATCTGATAAAACATCTTCCAGAAATGAACACTGCTGTGAAGCTTTGGAACTTGTTAACCAGAGAGGAAAAAAAAGGAAATCGTTATTTATCAAGGAAAAGCTAATTACACAATTATTTATGGTAACATGTAAGCTGTAACATGCCTAGAAATACCACTATTGTGGAAGATTTTAAATAAAAAATAATTTTTAAAGGTAATAAAATATACATCTTGTATCCTAAAGTGGATACTAGAATGTATTTTGATAAAATAAAAATAAAATAAAGGGCTTCTGCCACACAGAGCCTGTGCAAATCATCTAGCAATTATCTATGCTCATTAAAATGATCTTCTTTTCAATGAATCTTAGACACATTAAGTTGAATATCTAGTATCAGCTTCAGAACACTCAGCCATCTCCCCTCTCCCTTATATTTCCCCCAAAAGTACACACATTTCTAGGATCGCCCTTGAGCACATCTTCCTGAAGGGCTCCTATCCTACTAGCCCAAACCCTGTTTGTCCCCCCTTGTTTAAAATTCTTCACAAAATCAACTTTCATTAAAATTTCTCCAACTAATCTTTCTAATCCCCCTAAGTCACCACATTATTTGCCTAGCACAATTATGATATGTTTGTTTCTTTCTAAACTTTCTATTTGTCAATTTCCATTGCATGTAAAACCTAGACCACTAATGAAGACCTATGAGGCTTTGGCCTGTTTCCCTCAACTCACGAATGATGGGCCAACCACACCGGTGTTTGCATAGGCCCTAGGACACACCAAGAATGCTCCCACCTTTGCACTTGCTGCCTAGTCCTCCTCAAATGCTTCCTCCCAAGATCTCTACATGACTGACTCCCTCATTCAAACCTCATCCCAAGGTCACCAGCTCAGAGAAAACACAGCCCTTCTAGAGGAGCCCCGCTCCCATCATTCCATCTCACTGGGTCATTCTTTAGTCTTCAGAACATTTGTACTTCCTGAAATTATCTTGTTCAGCTACTTCTTAGTTTATTTTTAGTCACTTCCCACTAGGATAGAAGCTTCATGAGAGCAGGACTCTGTCAGTATAGTTCTATGTTGATGACTCCCCTTGCTTAAAACTACACCTCTTGAAAAACATTACATGCAGAATGAATAAATGAATGAATGTGCATTTTAACTACCTCTTCCTTTAGATGAGTACGTCTTTACACCATCTTACCTCAGGTCTCTCTAATAGCTGATATGCTACCTGAATGTGATAGATGAATGCAAAAATGTTTCTGAGTGAGGATGCAGAAAGAGAACTCAGGATGTCCAGTGTGTGTCCAACCAAATGTCAAAAAAAATTCAGATTCACAAAACTATGCTGCAAATCAATTTTGTTTTCCTGTACGAGTGATAAGTTACTTTGACTTATCAAAATGTAATTTTGTCTTATAAAGTTTTATTTAATAAAAACTGGGAATAAATCATTTGATAATTTGTTCATGGACTAGGACAAATGGAAAATAGCAGCAGCCTGCCTACCTCCTGAGAAGCAAGAGAAAAACAGGTGTTCAAAGAAACCCTCACTAACCCCTCCCTCATGCAACAGGAACTTCAGAACTGCACCCAGCAACATTTAAATTTCCTTACAGACTGGTAGGTAATTAACATTGTAAATTCTACTTTACCAGAAAAAAGCACAAGCACTAGAGCAAGCTTTAAAGTCAAAGCTAAGAAGACCTCTGCCATATTCACTAGCTTCTTCTTTGCTCAACAAACACCTGGGTCCCGATCATCTGAGATGCTGCTATGTGAAAATATGCTGCCCACTAAAGAACATAATTTGTATGCATCTCCGTGGCTATCTTAAGGAAAATAAGACCTTCCCTTTACTTCCCCTGCAAAATAAAAGATAAGAATCCTAAATCCATCTAATAAGGATGTTTCTCCTTTCTAGTCCATTTGGGCTTGCCTTGCTTGGAAATCTGTTAGTGAATCCTGACCACACTATCACTCTGTGGGAAACACACAGCACCACAGACCCATGGGGTGGTGACTCTTGGGTTAACACAAAACCTCCCTAAGGACTCCCCTTCAAATATGGAGGAGAAGTGAGGTACCTCTGCTCTCGGGGTTAACACCAAAACGTCTAAATGGACACAAACCAGTGTCTCTTCACCCATAAATCTCAGAATCTGCTTCCCTGGTACCATTAGTTTCACTCTTGTGCTGATCGCACGTATGTCCAAGGAGAGTGGAGTTCATTTTATTGTACCTGTCACTTAAGTCAAATGTTTTCAAATCACCCTCTATAGTATATGAATAACAGTGATAGGAAAGGAGAACTTTTCATTTGCCTAAAAGGAACATGTCCTGTTTTAGCAATTACGAGTTTCTGATGACTCCCCATACTCCTCTAAGTGAGTTTTAGCAAAATAAGAAGAGATGCATAACTGTAGAAAAGGGACTTTACAACAGCCAAGAAACTATTTTGAGACCCTAAAAATGGAAAATTTAAGAATTAAAGACTCTTTTTCCTGAAATATGCATCACTGCAACCCATGTGGCCATGTAACGGTGTCTACTGAGATTCTTCTCCCTTTTCACAGTACTCACATTCATTGCTTTACTTATTTCCCAAAGTTCCCTGAATTGCTACATCACTAGAGAACACATTTTACTTCTACAAGCCTCTGGTAAATTTTGATTCCTTAGGTACCCCTAAAAAAATACATACTTTTAACAGTCTGCAAATATTGGCACTTTCACTTAACATTACTATAAACCGAGGACTAATTACAGACTAATTGGAGTTCTCTAACTTATACGTAACAGTAAGTTCTAAATAAACTGGAGTCTTCTGAGAAAAACTAAAAGCAAAACAGAGTGAAAGCACATAAAGAATATTTCTGAACACATATGCAAGTCAACTAATCACGGGGTAAAAATAAAGCAGTACTGCATAGAGAAAGTATGCTTTGCCGATCCAAAAGCTATTATAAGGGAGTACGTAAGGACATAGAGAAAAATTAATTAGCAAAATGTAAGTAGTCATAAATAGAAAAGTATGTACTAAAGACTGAGAAAAAATGTTCTTTGTAAAAATGGGAAAATAAAAAAAAATGGGTATGTTTGGTTACAGGTCTAAAAGAAAAGGTTTTAATAGTTTAAAAAATGTAGGTATAATAAATATATATTTGAAGGGATAAATGTAAATCCAAGTATCTGTTCTGCAGTTTTAATTTTACACTAAAAATGGAAATATCAAAGTGTGGAAATACTACCATGATCTGTGAAATGCCTGATGTTCAATTAAATTTTTAAAATCTCACATGCCTGGGTAAAGAGGCACACAAATGAGAACTGAGGCTCATCTTTGTCAAGTGAAAACTAATGGATTTGGGAGAAAATAACCCAGGCTACCCTTTTCAAATAGTGTTTTCAGTAACCTACAAGAAGCCTCAAGTCACTGCAATTCTTTGCCTGAGGACATCATTCAACAACAACAACATAGAAACACTAGGCATCATCAGAGAGGTAATAGAAATAAAACAGGGAAAAAAAAGGACAAGGAAAGAATTAAAACAGAAAGCCACTCTTGTGCTACATTATGATTCCTCCTCTTCTGGAATACTGCCCACAGTTCTAATTGACACTTCTCAAAATGTTAACTGAGCAGAAAGCAGTTCAAAAAAGGATAAGTAAAATAATCAAGAAGACACTGTAAGTGCTAAGGAAGAGATGAAAAAACAAGACTACCAGAAAGGCAAAGACCCAAGACACACAATATCACGGATTACAAAAGCATACAGAGTTGAGGAAGAATGAATTCTACATGCGGTAGGGGATGAAGATAAAAAAGACAGTGTCCCTCTCCGTAGAAGGGAATTTCATGACTTTGTTTGCTAAATTTGCTAAGCAAATGGCTTAAAACTTAAAGGATGTAATTTTATAAAAGAGCAAATAAAAAGAAAAACTTTATTGAGTAGAACGTAAGACACTTATCTCAAGAGAAGGTACAAGGTGAAATGTGGTTATATTCAAACCGTTTAGATAAATTAAGCTTATGAATATTAGATCCATGACAGATTTTTCATAATGTCATGAGGCACTGGGTACAGTTGTCCTTTTTAAAGCTGGCTTTATAAAGGGAACTGAGGCACTGTTTTTATATGTTCCTTAGATAGTTAAGAGTAAGAAATACTAAGCTAGATGAACTACTATTCTTGATTCAGCCAAGATATTCAAATGTTCATAAAAATGAAAGGCAGGGAAATAGCTGAAAAAGTTAGAAAACATCATCTCATTCCCTTACTGAAAAGGATATTACCTAACCTATGTGAATACTTAATAAATAACAAAATAGGAGGATCCCAATAGCACGACTGAAAGGAACCATCATTTATTTCCTGAAATGAAAACATTTCAGGATGTAGCAGTTCTACTACTACAAGATCTACAAGTAGATGAGTACTTCTCCTCTTTTGCAATGCCACAGGTTCTATTCTTCTATACTCTTCAATACTCCATACTTGAACTCTTCAGTCAATACTTCGGTTTCTTCTATTCATCACTTATTAAGAGAATGAAGCTTTTCGACCAAAGGACCATAAGGGAATCTAAGTCCCCCACCACAAGGGATGTGGGGAGTGGTAGTACTCTGTGTCAGGTCCTCTATGTCAAAACCCTTCAGACAATAGCTAACATGAAGACTTGGAATATTCCTGAATCATCCCCTACACAATGGTGAGCAAAAACTGGAGATGGCAAAATGGCATGCATATGTGATCCCATGTGTGTACAATTCTGTGTGGACAGATGCATATGTGTGTGTATACACCAACACACACACACACCCTTCAGTCTATTCCATTTGTGTATAATGCCTAAAGAGAGGTCTTGGCCAACTCTGGAGGGAAGGATTTCAGATCGTACTTTCTTCTTGATACCTTCTGGTATCACCTGGATTTTGTACAAGACACTATTAATACTTTGTGAATGTTAGAAACCAAGAAAGGAGTAAAAGTGCTATAATCCTATAGATAGAATGTTAACTTAGTGTGTTCTTATAACTATTTCCCTCCGCTCTTTCTCTTTCCACTCCTGTCCACCTCTTCCATTCAGGTAAGAATCCTCCAGCTTGAAATCACCTTCCCTGACCTCACCTGCTCAGGCTTTCCTCCCCTGCTCAGGCTTCAGCATGACTAGTGCCCAACCACACACGTTTCTGCATAATAGTTTAGTTGCTCATTGTGGCCTTATAATTGTACTCTCATTTTCCACAAGTATATATTCTGCCTTCACATTTACAGACCTGCTGCATCTTCTGCTGCTGGTCTTTGCTACTACAGCATGGATGTGCCAGATGCACCAGCAACTTAAAATGAAGCAAGTGTACCCTAGGTGCACAAGTCAGAAATCTGATTTAGTTTGTGGGGTTAGATAAAAGGGGATCCCAGGGAGAAAACACAACAAAATAACATCACTCCTAAAAAGGCCTTTTGGAACAATGGAAACGAGCTATAGAGTCACCTGAACGACAGCTCTGCAACTCTAATGCTCGCTGTGCCACTTTCAGCATCTCAAGCCAAAAAAGGCTGAGTGACCTGGGGTTAAACGTTCTGTGCCTCAGTTCCCTTATCTACAAAAGGGGGATGATGAAGAATAACCTCTCTGTTTCCTGACCAAACAAA
This sequence comes from Eubalaena glacialis, assembly GCF_028564815.1. Taxonomy (NCBI): domain Eukaryota; kingdom Metazoa; phylum Chordata; class Mammalia; order Artiodactyla; family Balaenidae; genus Eubalaena; species Eubalaena glacialis. Next base: position 46,541,123 of record NC_083718.1, on the reverse strand, counting down.
ATAGAATACATACATAAGTACTTTTTAATGAGATATAGCCTTGAACTAAATATTTATTGGGTATTTACTATCACTAGACATTGTGGTACACACATTCCTGTGTTAAGTATCTAAGCAAAAGGCCCTGGAGATGGAGTCACAAGGAAGAATCTAATCAAGGTACCATTTTGTCTCTTTCTGAACTGCAAAGCACCTAATCTGTCTGTGCCTCAGTTTCCTCACTTTGCAAATGTGAATTAATATATACATGTCAGGGGATGTGTGAATTAAATAATATAATATACCTTAACGTGCAAAACGGTATTCAAATATATGATAAAATGAAAATATGGAATGTACAACTCTAAGAATTTTAGAGCCACCATCATAATTGCTATGGACAGATCGATACTAGTCAAACTTCACTCTAATACTATTTTATTGAGCTTTACATTTAAGCCATGTTTTAAGTTTAGACCAAAGAAATTGTCAGCCAAAAAATATTTTTAAATGTATTACAATGTATATGCAGAATAATTTTGTTCACTCTGCAATAACCATTCCAGCTATCAAATAATGTCCTAGCCATTATTTTAAAATAATATTCCTTTTTAATCATATCAGTTTGGGTGATATTTTATTGATATATAATATTCATATAGCACTTTACTATTTTTTTTACCAATATTAACTAGTTAAGTTTCATATATCCTTTGGAGATAAAATCATTTTCTGACAACTACTTTTATGTTTTATAATAAAAACCTAAGTATAATTAGAAAAGAGTGAATGAAACTATCTCAATTGTTACTGGATGTACTTAACACATGGAAAAAGTGTTTCCCTTTTCATTCTTTCACTCTGAAAGTCAAGATAGCATGAAAATAGGGGCTGGGATGGGAGGCAAACATAAGTTATCCTACTAAGAAAGTAGCAAATGGGAGAGTCCCAGGAAAACTGGAAACTGCCAAGGTTTTCTTTAAGACTTCTGTATCACCCTTGATACCTAACTCCCTCTTCTAACTATGAAAACAGCACTCTTGAGTAATCCTCACCCTTGAAGCCCAGTCCTTTAAGTGACTCCTAGATAATCTGCTAAAATAATCCAAGCTACTAGAAGTTTACACATTACGCCATCTAAAAATGCTTTTTCCAGAGATTAACCCAAAGGACGTAAAGTATTTATGGGATGTTTAAATATTTTTCAGGCAATTTTTTTGTTAGAATCGGGTTCCTAAAGTCTAAATTCATCCAAAATATTGAACAGGAAAAGTAAAATCACTGATAAGACAGCCCTTTTAGATGCTTTCTGGACAACATGATTTTGTGTCCATAAATAAAATGATCAAAGATGAACATACGCTTTCCAAAAGTGAAGCCAAATATTTAATATACCTGGATGCTTATACAAACTAGAATAACAGCCACCAAACCATTGTATACACAATCAGATAGTATCACTCACCACCATATACAATCAGTTCTAAGCACGCTTTTCATATGCTAAACCATCCCATTTGCCATTAAGAGAGCCATAATCCAAAACATAATTGGGCTCCCCTATTCAAACACTTTCAGTGGCTCCCATGCCTAGAGACATACTTTTTAAATGTTTCTTTTAAAGGGTTCCTACAGGCAAAGAAAAAAGAAACCTTAAGAGGTCTGGGGGCATAGGGTGATACAGCTTGCTAAAACAAGAGGAACATCCTTGAAATCTTAGGTTGTAAATCAGTCATTCATGCAGACTTTGGATCTGTTCCTCAGCAACCTCTACATGTTGAAGTGCTCCTGGGGTCATACTAGAATCTCTGCTCATCTCAACCTGCACTCATTCTCCAGGTGATTTCATCCAACGTCTTGACTTTAAATGCTTTCAGTTTAATGATGACTTCCAAAAGTATATCTTTAGCCTGACCCCTCCCCCAAAGACCAAACTCGCATTTCCAGTATCCTACTCAACATCTACCCTTGGATGTCCTCACAGGCATCTCAAATTTAACTTGACTGTGCTGGCCTGGAATTGGCCTGAGCCGTTGGGCTAAAGTACCCACACAACACTGTCCCTTGGTAAAGGCATGAGACACTCTGATCAAGAGTATTGTTTTATAACCATGACCTGAGGAGCTTCAGGGAGGTTAGCACCAGCTTGTCAGCGTTATTTATGGATAACATTGTGATGGATGATTTGCACCTGGTCTCAGAGAGACTCCTGGAAAGCACTGCCACTGAGGCTGGTTATATAGCAAGAAAATGCCTATGTGACCAGCGGGGGACCAGAAACTCCAGCCAAGACGCCATTCTGGTCTCCCTGGCCCACGATGTTCTGTGCACACACTGGTGGTTCTTGATCCAAGAGAGGAGTATGGCCTGGCATGGCCTTACAGAGGGAGGACAAGTCCAGCTGGCTCCTGGCCCCGCCAGACCCCATGCTGCGATATGACCCCTGCCTGTGGTGCAGATCCTTATTTGGGTGCTGTTGTTGTACTGCACCATGTTCCTACATTACGCTATAGATCTGTAAGCACTGTTATGTGGGGTCCTGTGAATCTTCTTCAATAATCGAAGCCCGTCTAATGGACACGATTAGTGCCCCAAACTAAGCTCCTGACATCACCCCCAATCCAGGTCCCCCTGCACTCCTCCTCATCTCAGAAAAATGGGAACTGTATTCTTTTATTAGTTTCTTAGGACAAAAATGTCAGGGTTATCTTTGACTCCTCACCTTTGCCCCGCCCATCCTGTCCGTCAATAAGTCTCATTGGCTCTCCTTCCAAGATATATCCAGAATCTGACCATATCTCACAACTTTCTCTACAACAACCTTACTTCAAGCTCCCCTTATCCATCACCAGGATTATTACAACAGCCTCATAACTGCTTCTTCTGTTTCTGCCCATGGCCTCCTGCAGTCTATTCTGAACTCAGCAGCCAGAGTGATCCTGGTGAAACATAAGCCAGAATAGAACACTCATCTGTACTAAAAAGCCAAACTCCTGATTCTCACTTACAAGGCCCTACAGGACTTGGCCCTCATTACCTGCCTGACATCATCTTCTACCACGCCCTCCCAGCATCCTTGCTGTTCCTCTGCAGGCCAGGAATGCTCTCATCTTTGGGATATGCTGGGCCCTCTGCTGAGTGTTATTCCCCAGACAGCCCCTTGGCTAATTCCCTCACGCCCTTCACTTAAAAGTCACCTTATCAGTGACCTTATCGAAAATTAATCACCAAGACCATCCAACATTTCCAACCCCTCTTCACTACTTTATTTTTTTCTCCTGAGACTTATCACTAACATACCATCTTCCCCCAGTAAAATGCAAGCTCGCCAAGGGCAAGAATTTTCATGTGTTTTATTCTCTACTGTATTTCAGTGCCTGCGACAACGCACCTGGAATTCAACAAGAATTCAATAAATATCTATGAATGAATACATGCTTACAGAATTAGTATAAAACAATGTTTTTCTTTTTTTTTTTTTTAAGTCTAGTTCATTGGCATTCTAGGAAGGCATGTAGCTCCAAGTATCCCATGGTATACAACCAATGCCTTCAACGGTGCATCTACTCCAGCTGGAGGGGAATAGGCCTAGGGTAAAGCCCACCTCCTTCCTGTGGAATAAGAGGCCTTTCTCTACTCTGTTAGACTTGCTCATGCCGCTGCCCCTCACACCCAGACAATTCAGTTACACCCAGACAATTCAGTTGCACCATGCCCTCTGCCTAGAACATCTACTGATTCCAATTTTTCCTCCAGAGAGCACTGATTCCACACTTAAAATCCAGTTTCCCTTTCACCTCTTCTTCTGTGTCTTCCCAACTCTCACTGGGTGGTTAATTTCGTCCTCAGTAGCCCAGCTCCAGTCTGCAAGTAGTTCTATTATAACTACGTTTATAGCAGTCTCCTCCATTGACTCTGAAGGAGAGAGTACCTTAAGAGAAGCCATGTTTTTCCCCATCATTTTACTTGGCTCAGTACCCAGCGCAAAGGTCAACACACTGGAAGTGCTCAATAAATGTCACTGAATGAAGCAGTAAGAACAAAACTGAGACGAGGGAACAGTGCAGAGAATATAATCCCCTCAACTGGAAGACTCCAAAGATCTAGACCTGAGGCCACCACATGACCTTGTGAAATGTGTCAGTTTCTTCACCCAAAAAGTGGATAGAATACCTTCCCTACCTACCTCACAGGGGCGTAGAGCTCAAACGATAAAACAAAAGTCAAATCTCCCATAAGATGTTTTTATTATCAACGTATAGATCATAGATTTTTGCCCCGTTTTTTAATCTCAGAATTGACTCAGCAAACATGGAAATAACTAGATTAAAACCAGGTATATCTAATATAACCATGCCTCTACTGGTTTACGACATTCAAACAGGAGAAAACCAGGAAGTGTTGTCCAAAAAGAATATTAAAATCCAGGTTATATACTCTCCATATATATGGAGAGAGAGATATGTTATATAATGTAAATCACGATGTACAGAGGACTATAATTTGATATTCATTACACTCTAATATACAGAATAACAGGGAACTGGACAGCAAACTTTAATGTTTATTAAATTTTTTTAGAGGCAGTAAATATAGGAGCTAAAATCATAAGCTCTGGAGTCTGTCCATTTAGCTTTGAATAACAGTGCACTCTACCTTTTGGAAAATTAGCTCTTGGAAAATTAGCTCCCTCTCAGTTTCCACCTAAGTTAAATATAGATAATAAGGCACATACCTCATAGGGTTGTTTAAGAGAATTAAAGGAGCTAATACATGGAAAGGGGATTAAAATAGTGCCTCGCACATAGTAAGTGCTCATTAAAATTTGGCTATTGTTAATGGTATTCATGACTCTTGAAACTTAAAAAGGTTTCCATATATTTTTCTGTACTGGCATCACACTAACAAATGTAATGGAAGTTGACAAGTCAAAGTTTTCAAAATATTTCATCCCAGAAAAGATCTCTTTGTCTTGATATCTCTGCCACCACCTCAATCTTGCCTTAGAGGGTCTTTGTCAAAAACAGCACTTAGGGACTTCCCTGGCAGTCCAGTGGTTAAGACTCCATGCTCCCAAAGCAGGGGGCCCGGGTTCAATCCCTGGTCAGGGAACTAGATCCCATGTGCCGCAACTAAGAGCCCACATGCCGCAACAAAGATCCCGCGTGCCGCAACTAAGACTGGTGCAACCAAATAAATAAATAAATATTTTAAAAAACCAAACAGCACTTAGATCGAACACACACGATGGGACTCGATAGCAGAAAAGGAAGTTGCTCTCATGCGCCTTAATGCTCCATTTCCCAATCTCCCCCCACACCCCGCCCACCCTGCCCCCAAACCTAGGCTACCCTGTGATACAACCACAGCATGGAATGAGGTTACCATCACCCACCCAGAGGTGTAATTAATAACTGGAGGCCAGATTAGGTTAACTGTACCTGACGCTGGCCTTTCTGCCTGACTACCCACTTCCTCCTCTTTGCCCACTATTCACAAAAGGAATCCAGAATTCCTTCTCCACCAACACGAGGACTGAACTTCTAACTTCTCCAACTGTTTTCCCCTCAGCACTGAAAGCCCTGGAAGAGTGGAGACTCCTAGGAATAAAGCCAGACCAAGATTCTGAAGACCTGAACTCTCATCCTAAAGATACTATCTGGGTAAATCATTTGGTTTCTTAGCCTCCTAATCCTTAATGCTGCGATATTTCTGCCTAATATACCCGCTCATGAGGTTTTAAGGGAGGATTAAAAGGGAAAATAAACATGGGAAAAACACTTGGAAATTTATGAGAACCATACTAATGAAATGTAATTCTAATATATGAATCCTGGCTCATTTGCTTTCCTCCCTATTTAGACACTGATCTTGATCCTTGGAGCCATGCCACTATAAAGATTTCTTTTACAAGAAGAAATTATGTTCAAAGAGAAAAAAATATTTTATTAAAACCATAGGGTTATAAAGGTGAGTGATATGACAATAAATAACAGGCAAACCTCTGCATTTAAAAACACTCAATAAGCACCAAAATCCTTAAGATTTTTTAAGAAGCAAAGATACTCAATCGGCAATGAATATTAATAAAGCTAAAATGGATTGCCTGTGTAGAGCAAAAAGAAAAATAATTAGGTCATATACTGAGCTCTGTTTGTGTTCATTCCAAAAACAATGTAGCATTTTTTTTCCTGCCCAAGACAAACAACCTCACTTGAGATGGTAAGTATGCAATTACCTGAATCAGATGCTTCCACCCAATTAAGAGATAAGCAGAGAAGGAAAAATAACAAAAACAGCAAATAAACCTAACACTTCTTGAGCACCTAAATGCCTTCCATGGATTATCTCTTTACTCCTTACAGCAACCTTACTTGATAGGTATTCTTCCCTCACTCTAGATAGATCTAAAGCTTAGAGAGGAAAATTACTTGTTCAAGATGACACCTCTAGGAAAGTACTCAAATGGAATTTAAAACGTCCTATCCGATCCCACAGTTTAGGCTTTTACCACGACTCCATGCTCCCTCCACCAAAATAACATAGAGCTCTTCTTCTAAAACCCAAGGGAAGTGGGGATTCTTTAAAGATTTTTAGGACCTCTAAGGATGATGGGCACAAATCAAGAGTGAAGTGGAAGTGATCTTATGCAGGAACAGACAATGGGGTGGCTGGACTGATAATATTATTTGGCAGGTTCACTGTCAATACTGAAAATGGCACCATCATCTACAAATAGTAGGGAATTCAGTATCTAATTATCTGAAGAACCTTTCCAAAATTTAAGTCAAACAGGTGAGATGCAGAAGTGTCTGAATGTGGTAGGAGCTAAATGAGGATCAGAGAGTACTAGCTTTGATAGCTTTCAATAAAACTTGAACGAGAACTTGTATTCTATAAATAGAGAGGGCTATGGAGGACAGAGGTAGCATTTGGGGATCCATGGCAAGAGGGAATAAAAGAGAAAAGGTCGTAGAACAAGAAACTGGATAAAAATCAATAATAATTTCTTCCCTCAATCGACTATTCCAACTCACTCAAACGATGTAAAACCAAACGTAAGATGAGGAAGAAACTGCTCAGTTGATGACTCACAGATGGTTTTCAATCCCATTTGACATAAACCTGGTAAGAAAAATAGGCTCTATAGGAAAATGAATATATGTACAATTAAAATGTTTTCATCAGTCAGATCTCTCCTTGAAAGAAAATTCTAGGGCTTTCTTCTTGACCAAGATTCTTGGTTGGACCAATGATTTGTTTTAAACAAAAGAAATCTACAACAAAAATATAGCCATCTCCAAGGAGCCTAACTGAAATTTTTAAATCATTTTGGGATTAAATTTTTTTTAAAAAACGTTTTTCCATAAGGATACTGTTCTGCTATTATAGAGTAAATTAAAACTAAATTAGTTTTTATTCAAAAACTCCATTTTTCTGTGTTGCTAGTAAATTGCTTTTAGTTGGGGTTTAGAGAAGCAATGATTAATCACTTCTCCCCAGACACCTGAAAAAGGCAGTTATCAGAGTTATACTTTGGCTAGATTAAAGAAGTGAGCTATGGCTTGTTAGCCATGAGATGCATCCACCACAAACTCATCTTTTCTATCTTATGATAGCCACTGCCATGATTACTGCACTTTTTCTGCCTTATATTTTCCCCTCATTTGCCACAGCAAAGTTTCTCAGTCGGCAGTGGTCCTCTAACCCTGAGGGCCCCCAGCAAGGTAACCCTGTGTTCACAGAACTGTCCACTGGCAGTTCTAAGACAAGACAAAGGAAAAGAAAGCAGGGTGACAACAGGACAGAAATAGAGAAACACAAGAGCAGAAGAGGATGAGAAGGAGCAGGGAGCGGGAGAAATAAAGGAAAAGGAGAAGAAAAGATGGCAGAAGTAATAAAAGAGGGAGGGAGTGCAATAAAGAGAAAAAGAAACCGTGGCCAAGAGGTCTACACTAAGGAGAAAAGTGGGAGACGACCCCACAGGCACATCGGAGGGCCTAGTACTGAGTTATTGCCTCTTATTCTTACTTGTCTTTGCCCACAGAGGAAACGGAATAACAACTCCTGGGTGCCAGTTACCTGGATGAGTTCGTCCAGCTCAGTCGAATTGACACAGGAGTGCTGGGAAATGAACGTCTGCTTCTGGATCACAATGGTGGTCCTCTGGGAAATCTCGTGAGGCTGCTCCAACGCTTTGAACACTGTGGCTCCGATGATCAGATAGAGGACGACCACCAGGAAAATCGTGGAGACCGTCTTCCATTTCATAACATTAATGGTCGTGTCAGTCTCCACCCGGGAAGCAAGCACGGTGGGTTTCGTGGAGAACGAGAGCCTCGGTTTAGAGTTCTGAGCGGCAGATTTAGGATCCAGCAAGTCAGGGGCCGCCACTGCCAACAATAGAGAATGGAGGTTAGGTTGAAGGAGGTTAGAGGGGGATGGCTCGGATTCTTTCAGGGGTCAGCAAAGGTGGACTGAACTCCGCTTGCTCTCCTGGTGGAAGCTCCGGAGCCTAAACCAGAAGTATATAAGGGTTCAAGGAAAAGGGGCTGGGTCTTAGCTCTCTGCTGCTATTGGGGTTTCCGATGGGAGGAAAAAAACAGGAAGCGGACTAAGAACCTTAAAAAAAAAGAATGCCTGAGGACTTCCTAATTAATTTCAAATTTTATATCTGTCCAACGTGCTAGTCAACACATTTACAGAACTCCTAAGAGTTGATGGTACTAAGCTAGATATTTGAGTGCTCATAAAGAAGGCTAATGGATTATTCCTGTTCTCAAGAACTTAACACTCTATACCACAAGCAATCAGTGTAAAGAACGTTATCTATTTTTATTTAAAAATTCATTATAATAAAGGAATTGTAAGTGAATTTGCGATCCAAACATTGTTGCTCGAAGTAGAACGTTAGTAATTACCTGGTAAAACATGATGGCAAATAAACCACTCAACAGCTCAATCATTTCTTTTTGCTGTCCTCCAAAGTGGGCTCATGATTAATCATTCTCTGTATTTTGTTATTCAATCTCGGACATCTTTTAAAAAAACAAAAGTATTGCTACCCATTCTGGCACACAATCATAGGTGCAGCCAAGAGATGACAAGTTCCTTCAACAGTGAACATTATTAAGAAAAAAAATTAAAAACATTGTCTCACACCTTAGACCCTACATGCTCTGTACAGAGCTAATTGCTCCATTAGAGTGGATTTATGTGTTCTCTTACAAATTCCCATATATTCTGAGGTGACTCTAAATCCATTTATTATTCATCTTAGCTGTTCAAAAATATCATTAATGGATTTCCTTTTAGAAAATTCAAGAGATACTAGACTTCCACTTGCTAAGGGGAAAATAAGCCATCTACTACAGAATATTTGATTGGAAAGGCAACACTGAACCAAAAGGGGTAATAGAATAGGCTGAAAGATGGGAGATTTAAAAAAAAAATCAACTCAACCATAATAATCAACTTAACATCCGTAATTGTTAGAGATATAAGTAAAATTACTTTAGTGTATATAATACAGGTTTAATAAAATGATAACCTAATCTAAAAGACACTTTTAAGTAAGCATATAAGAAATAATCTGTGAAATTGCATCCAAATACCCTACAGGAACCTGAAATTACTCGAAAATAATAAGTGTCAATTTTCACATGGCTACATACCCTGCCCTCTTGACTACCACAGCTGGAGTTCATAAAATAAATCATCTGTTGCCCATCAGAAAGAAGCTTTGCAAGCAAAGCTATGTGAAGCACCAGACCTAAGTAAGCAGTGTTGTATAATGATGACAGATAACAGAGGGCTCCTCAATCAGCAAAACTCTGAATGGTTCTGACTTTGAGGAGAAGTCGGACCTCTGATGACTTAACTGTACCCCTGGCTCCAAGCGGAGATTCCACATACGTACAACTCATTTCAGCAATTTCCAATGGTTCAACCTGCTATAACAGGTATGTACACATTTTCCTCCTGATACAGTCAGCTGCTCCAAATAAAGACACAAACTAGCGGACGCCTTTAACATGTGATATTCATAAAGGCAACTTCACCAAAAATTAGCACTGGATACATGTTTAATGTTTTAATTTTTTGAAACATTTTAACAGAAATGTTGATAACAGCTAAAATCACTGTCATCTGCTGTCTAGCCACTCCACCCCACCTGCAAGCTGCTTAGTGAGTCTCAGTGAAAAATAAAGGTCATAATCTAAAATTAAGCCATCTTTGGAATAAAAATAACAGAAAATCACAGAGAAGCTCCATATTATCTCTCTGAAGGAAGCTTTCCAAGTCTTTCCTCCCCAGTTCTCTGGGCTCTCATATTTCTGATTTTTCACATCACTGGTTTCTGGTCCGCAGAACTGGAAAACACCAAGACTGTTTACCTTGATGCTCCCAAATCCTACTCCTAGATTGCAGTGCTAAACTAAGGTATTAACATGCTTTGGGGGAAAGGGGACAGATTTTTTTTTTTTTTAAGATTGTGTCTGTGTGTTATTAAGCTAATACATTTCCTGATGGATTTTAATTCTTTTAAGCTATTGCCTTATTTTTTAATTAGCAGAAATATATATAATGCACATTTGGCAGGCAGAATGGGCAGAAACTAGTGAAATACCAAAATAAAAAACAACAGCCTTTCCCCTCAGTCTAATATGGGGAACCCTCTGGGTTTCCATCTCCACGTCGTTTGATGTATGATCATGAAGAGAAGCTCATTAGAACAAGGAATCAAAGATTCACCCCTTCCACACACTCTCCCGGCACCATCACTACCTCCCTTCTCTGCCCCCAGCACCTCACAGCGTCCTCTTAATCCTGGTCTCCCATCCTCACCCAGGTATGTGTTCTTCGCTCCCGGCCACAACTGACGACTCAATACCAGGAGAAATGAGCTTTTTTCAGCACCACTGCCTATACCACCACGCAACGGGCAACAAGTGTGACCAGGGTCACCATGCGTCCTGCCCGTCGGCTACTCCCAAGAGCTGACCCTCCTCCTCCTTCGGAAACTCCCCCAAGTGTCCCAAACCCATACCCAAGGCAGATGCAAAACCCCCAGGCACCAGCGGGAGAGTGGGGAGAAGCAGCCAGGAGAGGATCCGGGGATAGATTTGCCTCCAACCCCAGATTATGACCCAACACCTTGGACGGTAAACGAAGGTGGAAAACGTCCGCTTGCCGCCGGCGGGGCTTTCGCAGCCCTCCCCGGACTGGCTGGGGCTGAAAGCCCGCGGCGGGAGGTGGGGAAGGGGGTACCTGGGGGTCTCACCTTCTCCTGCTCTATGGCCGGGTCTCTCCCGCGAGGCGCTGGGAAGCATGAGGCATGCAGCATTCACAATGTTTTTGGTTTTTTTTGTTTTTGTTTTTGTTTTTTGGTTTTTTGGTTTTTGAAAAAGACGGACTTGAAGCTTTTACAAACACGCCATTGTACTCACTTCTTATTCAGAGACGGGCTGCGCGCTCCGAGCTGCACGGGCAGGCATTTTCCCCGGCTTTGTTTTACAAGGTGGGGAGAGCGGGGCTGGACGCGGGAGGGAGGGTGGGGGGAGCGTGAGAAGAAACGGAATCGCGGGAAGGAGGGGACACCGGCGGGCCGGGCAGAGGGCGAGGCCGAGGCCAAGTTGGGCTGGGGCGCCGCCGCCCCCGCGCGCGCCTGCGGCCGGGCCCGGGTCACCAGGAGAGCGCCGGCGACCCGGGTCCCGCGCCGGCCAGCAGCCGCCGCCGCCGCCGCAGCGCTGTCCTCCCCGGGCTCCGCGCTGGCCGGGCCCCTGCGCTGCGCGGCGCGGGGGTGGCGGGTGCAGCCCGAGCCGCAGTGCGCCCCGGCGTCTTTGTGCGCGAGCCTCGCTCAGCCCCTCTTCGCATGTCTTTGTGCGTCTCCCAGGCAGAGCCCTCCGTGCCCCGGGGGTGGAGGTGCGGTGGAGGTGGCACGGTCTCAGCGCGCCCGGCGCCCTCCAGCCCGCAGCTCGGCCGCCCCCCGCCGCTCTCCCTTCCAGGCTCGCTCCTCTCGCCCCTCGCTAGTTCCTTTCCCTCCTTTTGGAACTCCCTCCCCTTCGCACCCCTCCCACCCCCCACCCCGTCTCACCGCCTGGGCCCTCCTCGCCGCACCCCCCTGCGAGCCCAACCCTCGCCTGCGTCTCCCCCGCCTCTTCCAAAGTACCCCTCAAGCCGTCTCCCCGCCTGGGGGCATAGCCCTTGGATTCACCTGCAGTCTCTCCTCCTTTCAGCCGCTTCCACTAACCCTGCCCCCTCCCTAGATCCTCACTCACGTTATCGGGCACAACGGGCTCCAGCCCATCTCCTTCCAAGTCGGGTCGCGGGGGTGTGGGACCGAGCTTTGGGGAGCGGGGACCCCAGCACGTGGGCATCCTGCCCTCCCTCCGCGGGGCGGTAATAAGGATGCTGATTTCTTCCAGTCTGCGCTTGGATAAGGGTTATCAAGTCACCACCAACCACCACCCCATCTCCAAGGGTGCTCGACCTAGGCAGCTAGCTCTGATGGGCAGAGTGCTGCACGAATGGGGAAAGCACCGGGAGCCAGGGCGAAGACATTTAGGGAGGCAAAGGGAACGGAAGAAAAAATCTATTCGGTCCCAGGGCAAGACCCCTTTTGCTGGGAACAGAGGTTGCGAAGGTGGTCGGTAAAGCAGCGGGGTGGGAGACCTCAGACCTCAGTCTGAACTCGGCGCTCCCCGCACACCTCCGCATTAGGATCCCAGCTTGGCAGGTACCAGACCCCGCCCAGACTAGCAGACGGCCGCGCGGGGACAGCTGAACTCCTGGCGACCCCGGTGCGGGAACCGAACCCTCAGAGGAAGGGGAGAAAGCGCACAGAGGACGGGCTGAAGCTGTAATGAGCGAGTCTTCTCACCGCACACATGATGTAGTGGAACTTCAGCTGGTTTGTAAACTCTTTTCTTCCTTCCCACTTTCGCAGCGGGAATCCCCTGCTGACCTCCACCCTCCCACCTCCACCGCTGTGTGAGTTTATCTTCCAGAACCGCTGCTCGGTCAGATTGGAGTATTTCCCCACTTACCAGGAGAATTTCGTAGCGAAAGCTATAGACGTGAAGGAGGTAAGGTAGAACAGAAAGACTGTCGATTGTAAAAAGAACGTTGTAAACCTTTCGCGAGGCTGTGGCCGTCTACGATTTGAAATGCCAAATTACTTTTTAAATTCCAGAATAGATTCAGCCGGCTGTCTCCTTCTTTCTCCTATTAAAAATGTCCTCCTTCTTAGGAATTCCTTCCTGCTGGAATTGAAACATGTTTTTCTCGACTTCTGCTCTCAATAATAGTATAATCGGATGTCCTTTCTAAAATGTGAGTCTGATTCTCTCACTTGCTGACTTAAAACCCTTTTAGACTCTCTGGGTCACAGGTAATGTGCTTCCTGATCTGGCTTCTCTTTTTCATTCCTGGCCTCCCTGGCTACTGTCATCTTCCCTCACACACCTTCCGCAGTCCTCTCCCCAACTTTACATGACTAAGACACTGCATCAGTAGCGTTCTCCAGAGAAACAGAACAGATAAGATGTATTCGTGTGTATATAAATTTTATTTTAAGGAATAGGCTCACACAACCACAGGGGCTGTCAAGTCCATCCCTAGGGTAGTTCTGGAAAATCAGGCAAGAGTTAATGCTTCAGTCTTGAATTTCTTTTCTGGGAAACCTCAGTTTTTGTTCATAAGACCTTCAACTGATTATATGTGCCCTACCCACATCATCAAGGGTGATCTTTCCTTCAAGTCCGATTGTAGATGTTAACCACATCTACAAAATACCTCCACAGCAACACCTAGGTAAGTGTCTGATTAGATAATTGGGTGCTATAGCCTAGCCAAGTTGACACATCAAACTAACCATCACAGGTATTATCTTCCAGATCACCCAGCAGTTAAAGTTTCTCCTGAATCCTAGTCAGGTGTCTCACTATTTGCTTCCCAGGACAATTTATGCTTCTATTTTTGCACTTGTCACATTGTGTTGTGCTTCTTTAAACTAGACTGTAAGCTCAGTTAGGGCATAAACCATGTCTTTCTGTTCCCCATAGTATCCACAGTAACCAGTGACTGGCGCTAGATAGATGTTTGATAAACATCTGAATGAAAGTGCGATTGCAGACATCATTTATCTGGACTCCTTCTAGATATTTGGAACTAGGTATCTTACATTTATAGGAAATGAGATAAATCCACCACTTACAGAATCATTTTCTACCCTATCACAGGCTTTTTGTTCTCTGAGTAAAATGATCCCAAACACTTTGAGTATTCTTTTTTTTTTTACTTTTCCCCTTTTGCTCGGTGATTCTTTTTTGTTCCATCTGGGTCTTTTGCAAATTTAGCCACACTTTGCTAAGCACTGGTCCTCTGTCCAACTGGCTAATACTTACTGAAGTGTGGGATTAACTCATAGTTTAAATATGCCTGTGTAGTGCATCCCTTCCTCATGGGATGTAAGACTCACCACCAATCCCAAATGCTGATTTGCCATTTTCCCTCCTTTTCTCTATCAAGTCACATGCGGCAGTGGTCCTCCATGTTCCCCTTGCATTATTCTCACATTAGGCACACATATATGTAGAGGGCTGAGGGTAGGGGGCCACGGATTTACTTTACAGAGACATTAAAATAAGATTTGAAAAAGAAACAAACAAAATTCCAAACTGTAGCATTAGCAGGAATCATTCCAACAAGCTAGCCTCAACCTCACAAATTATTCAAAAGAACCAAGAAACTAGTCCCCACACTGACTCTAGCCCTGCTTTCTACTGCAGCCCCTCACAGCCCCCTCAGTTAAAGACCCCTACCCCTTTAAGAGCCACCTTGCACTTACTCACTGTGTTTGAAGTAAGAGGGAAAAAAGGGGATAGACTAGTTTGTGTATCGTTGCAACTGGAGAAACAAGGAAATGGGATGGTTTATCCTGTTTAATTTTATGTCTGCATTTCTCATACATATAAATCCCACCAAACTGTCATAGAAAAACTAGATGGACTCTATTTCTTTCATGCTGCCAGACCCAGGCTACTCAACACCTTTTAACCTTATTTTAATGGACAGGAAAACCTGAAATATGTAATAAAAAGATTTAGCGCCCCCAAATTCTATACTCCCCTCCTTCCAGTGCTTTCAGAGTTGCTGTTATGCTCCAACAAGCAGCAAGAAATCTACAGGACTTCACTTGCATATTCAGTTTCTTTTTTGACCTTGGCCTACTCATAGTTAAAACAAAAAGTAAAGAAAAAAAGAGCATGCCACTGTCTTTTCCATAATTCCATTCACACCTAGAATTTTGGAGTTAAGGTGACTTCCGTGGGTATCCTAATTCTGCCATTTGTGGACAATGTGAGTTTGAGGGAGTCCCTTTGTCTCTCTGACCATCAGTTTCCTCATCTACAAAATAGGGATACTACACTGAACCCACAAGAGATTGCTGTAAGAATTAAACACATATATGTGTTTAACATTGTAGGTCCTCAAAAGAATTTCATTCTCTCTTGTGCTTGACCTAACCCAACGAACCAGGGGGCTCCCGGCCTAGCAAGACCACCAACAAATTCCAACTCTATAATAAATCTTGGCATTTATTTAATCTTCTGGATAACACAATTGCACAGGTCTAAGATGAGGAAGAATGAATCACTTTTGTCAAATATCTATTGAGTGCCTACCCAGTACCAAACAAACAGGAGCTCTGTGGATATAGCAAGGTTGCTGCCTTCATTCAGCTTATGGTCTAGAGAGGGAAGGTGCTAAACAAACCTAAAATTAAAATTCTGATCAATGCAATAAGTAGAAGGTACAGAGTACAAGAGTATATAATGTTGGAGGGTCCGGAAGGCCTGTCAAAAGAAGTGACATTACAGTTGAGCCCTGAAGATGAGCGTGGGTGGAGAGGAAGAGGCATAATGTAAGGAAAGAGCTTCCTCAGGAGAAGGAAGAACGTGTAGCAGGAAGAAGCTTGGAGAATTTGGGGAGCTCAGAGAGTGAGGATTGGTGATAGAGAGTGATCAAGCTAGAAAGGCAGGCAGAGACCAGGTCATAAGGCCTTGGATTTTAGTTAATGGGACTTTGATGAATTTTCAGCAGAGCACTAACTACATCAGATGACATTTAAAAGAAATCACTTTTGTTGCTACATGGAGAACAGACAGAAGGTGAACACAAATGAAAGCATGTAGACGGCGAGTTTAGATGCTATTGCTTTAGTCCAGGTGAGAGATTCATGGTGACTTGTATGGGAGTGGAAGAGAGGATATGAGAGGTGGCAGCAGTAGATCAACAGGCCTCTGTGATGCACCGGGTGTGGGGAGTGAATGCTGAGGAAGAGGGTGGGCATTTTCCAAGAGGTTCTAGTTCATGCAAACTTAGAGAAGACAAAAGTATAGACAGTACTTCAGTGAAATGCCTGCCTGATGTGGTCCCTCCAGGGACACTTACCTTCCCCTCTTATGGCTGTTATGTTTCTTGTGGGACTCATCCCTGATTGTTGGTGTCATGTGTGTCCTGGGTCTCAGCCAAGACCTGAAAGTCTTGGAGACTATTATGACAATAAGAGAAGAGAAGCTACCTGAGAATGGAGCCAGTACAGAGCAAATAGAACCAAAATGACCAGTTCTTTGTGACTACATTTTATCAATCACCTGTATCAAACTACACCATAAGCCATGCAAATTTTCTTTTTGTATAAGCCAAATTTGTCTTGAGATTTCTGATACTAGAAAGTCCTAATCAAAACATTACAAAGCAAGGAACTGGAGAAAGTGAGAAATGATTTACCTATATGGGGTCTCTAAGTTGACCTCCAATGATTCCTGCCGCCTGGTATTCATGCCCTGTGTTATGAAACCCTCCAGCCCCCTTGAATGTGAGCTGCTAATGAACAGAATACATCGCAAGCAATGGGATGTCCCTTCCAAGGTTAGGTTATAAAAAGACTGTGGCTTCCCTCTTGTGTGTGCTCTCTCACTCTCTCTTGGATCTCTCGCTCTGGTGGCAGCCAGCTGCCATGTCATAAGGCAGCCTTGAGGAGAGGCCCAGGTGAACCTGGAAGTGGATCTCCTGAGGTCTTCTAACAGCCATGTAAGTGAGCTTGGAGGCTTCCTTCCCCATTCGAGCCATGAGATCACTATAGTCCTAGATAACACCTTGAGTGCAGCCTCTTGAGAGACCCTGAGCCAAAGCCACCCAAGTAAGTTCCTTCCAAATTCTTGAGCCTCAAAAACTGTGAAATCACCTGGAGGAAAACATAGGCAGAACACTCTTTGACATAAATCGTAGCAGTATTTTTTTGGATCCATCTCCTAGAGTAACGGAAATAAAAACAAAAATAAACAAATGGTACCTAATTAAACTTAAAAGCTTTTGAATAACAAAGGAAACCATAAACAAAATGAAAAAACAACCTGCAGAATGGGAGAAAATATTTGCAAAACAATGCAACCAACAAGGGATTAATTTCCAAAATATACAGACAGCTCATACAACTCAATATCAAAAAAAACAAACAACCCAATCAAAAAATGGGCGGAAGACCTAAATAGACATTTCTCCAGGGAAGACATACATATGGCCAACAAACACATGAAAAGATGCTCAACATCGCTAATTATTAGAGAAATGCAAATCAAAACTACAATGAGGTATCACCTCACTCTGGTCAGAATGGCCATCATCAAAAGTCTACAAATAATAAATGCTGGAGAGGGTGTGGAGAAAAGGGAACCCTCCTACACTGTTCCCGGGAATATAAACTGGTGCAGCCACTATGGAGAACAGTATGAAGGGTCCTTAAAAGACTAAAAATAGAGCTACCATATGATCCAGCAATCCCATTCCTGGGCATATATCTGGAAAAGATGAAAACTCTAATTCAAAAAACTACATACACCCCAGTGTTCACTGCAGCACTATTTACAGTAGCCAAGCTAGAGAAGCAACTTAAATGTCCATGAACAGATGAATGGATAAAGAAAATGTGGTGTATATATACACAATGGAATACTACTCAGCCATAAAAAAGAGTGAAATAATGCCATTTGCAGCAACATGGATGGACCCAGAGGTTATCATACTAAGTGAAGTAAGTCAGAGAAAGACAAATATCATATGATATCACTTATATATGGAATCCAAAAAAAGTGATACAAATGAATTTATTTATATAATAGAAATAGACTCACGGACATAGAAAGCAAATTTATGGTTACCAAAGGGGAAAGGTGAGGAGGAATAAATTAGGAGTTTGGGATTAACAGATACACACTGCTATATATAAAATGATAAACAACAAGGACCTATTGTATAGCACAGGGAACTATATTCAATATCTTGTAATAACCTATAATAGAAAAGAATCTGAAAATAACTGAATCACTTTGCTGTACACCAGACACTAACGCAACATTGTAAATCAACTGCACTTCAACTTAAAAAAATTAAAAAAAAAAACTGTGAGACCAAAAATGTTTCTTGTTTTCAGGTGCTAAGTTTTGGGGTAATTTGCTATGCAGCAATAGATAATAATACAACCTCTAAGAGTTAAATTCCAAGTAAGCTTAGAAAGTGTCAGTCAGACCTGAGTTATGCAAGTTACTTTAAGAAGGCAATTCCTCAAAGGCCAAAATGCATTCATTCTGAAGTATTCATCAACCTAAAATTAGAATATGTCCATCAGAAGGGAAGTTGGACATCATTAGAAGAATAGCAAAGGAAGCAAAGAGGTAGGTGTTAGAAGTGCCCATACAAGCATTGTCTCAAGCAGTAGGTCTCAAGCTTGAGTGTGCATCAGAATTGTGTGGCGTGCTTATAGGACACAGGTTGTTGAGCCCAGTGCCAGAGTTTCTGAGGCATTATGTCTGGGGTGAGGCCTAAGAATTGTCATGAATAGCAAGTTCCCAGGTGATGCTAACGCTGTTAGTCCAGGGAGCACACTTTACGAATCCTGGAGGAAAAGCAGAATTTGGGTTCACTCTGCTCTGATAGCTCACAGTCACAGAGGCGGTTTTTGCAGTGGTAAAGAGATTGGGCTAGATGACAGCTCAGGCCCTCTGCCACCGTGGTTGGCAATCACAGCAGGCACTGGTACATATCACCATTCACTCTCACTATTAAGCACCTTCTGTGTATCAGACAGGCATTTTTCTAGCCTTTGGGGATATACAGTAGCAAAGAAGACACACCAAATCTTTGTAATCATGGAGTTAAAATAAGGAAAGAATGACACTAGTAAAACCATGTGCATGTCTATTTGTAAAACATCATTGAGTTACTGAGGAGGTTTCAGATTAAAGTACCTCACCCTGAAACATTTTTTTAAATGTCATTTTTTTTCATAAAACTTCGCAAAATCAATCAAACTCAAGAGGTTCATTTTGTGAAAATTAAAGTCACTCTAAAATATATAACACTCAGCAATATCTTTTTTAATGGCTTTATATATTTGCTTACTTTAAAGTAAACACATATACACAAAAATATGAAGAAAGATAAGATTTTTAAATGTAAATAAGAATCTCTTTTATAATGGTAATTCTTAGTCCCATGGGATTTCTTTTCAGTTTTAAAAATTTATGTAAGTCAAAACATCCAACTTTTGCATATAAACATCAGTTCTTTAATCAGTGTACACTTAAGTGTTAATTATTAAAGTAAGCTAATATTAATATATAATTTTGCTCAACAGGGAATAAGATTGACTAAGGGTGTTGTAAAGTAAAGAAATCCTTATAAAATGGTACTCTGTTATAATAGATTAAATTCAGAAAACATTAGAGTTTACTTAGTTTACAAAGAGGAAATTCTACTCCAGATTTTCTTTCTCCTTTCAAAGCTGAGTATCACGAACTATCACTAGGAAATGAACATTTTGCTAATACGTATCTAGACTAACAATGAATTCATTAGATAATTTTTTAAGTCTGCCAGTATTAGGCAAACAAATTATATCAAATGTGGTGCTTTTTATTAAAATCAGGCATAAAATCCAGAGAGAACTAGAATTAAAATTTTTATTGATGGCTTTCATTACCTCCTGAATTTTCAGCACATCCAGTACTTTATTTAAAACTTATATTTGTTGTGAAGGTTTGCCAATCCAGAATTTTGCCTTCACCTGAGACTACAAATTCTGACACCAATGAAGAATAAATCAATTCAATTTCTCTTCTAAAATTAAGTCACAAGATATAAAGGCAATAAAAAAGGAAATAGAGAATGTGAGGATTTGGAATCTCCTAAAGATATTTGTTAATGTGTTCAATAACCAAAGATCTTAATTTCACCATTTATGTATAGAATCTAGCTTTCCCTCATACCTTTTTGTGTCTATGATTAAATGAGCACATCCAAGCCCCTCGCTCAAGGCCATCTACTAAGTTTATGGAAGAATTGCGATTAAAAACACATGCATCACCCAAGGCATGTTTGTTCTATAAGAAAGCTCTAAAACAAAGAAGAAAGCAGCTTTTGGTAGAATTTTTTAAATTGTTAAGATGACTGTGTGATCTCTCCAAATTCTACAAAGTGATCAAGGCGAGAAGACTACCACCACCACCACCCGTCCCCAGGACCTTCACCAGTGGCCTCAACTCCACTGATCTTTGTTCCATTCTCCATACTGCAGCCAGATGAAGCTTTTAAAATAAAATCTGGTTAAACTGAAGCCCTGATTAAAAGCATACACTAACTTCCCACTGCCTTCACCATAGAGGCTAATAGGCCAAGGGCATTCCCAGGGCCTCAAAAATCCTTGCCCTGTGAATAATAACAGTAACAATAAGAACAGGAATCATAACAATAGGTAACATCTAACGAGGCATTTGTGCCAGCCCTTCTTTCAAGACCATTTCATTTACTACTTCGTTTACTCCTCATAACAACCATAAGAGGTTATTATCCTCAGAGAAGTTAAAGTAACTTCCCCACAGTAACACAGCTGGTAAATCAATACAACTACTATATAGGGCCCAGCTCACCAGCTTTTCTTCTCATTTCCAGTTTCTTGAGTATCCCCTACTTCTTCTTTCCTTAGAGCCTTAACACCAGTCCTTCTACGCTAGACTGTGCCTGTTTCCCTCACTACTAGAAAATAACTTATACTATTTCTCTAGACCTCAGCTAAAGCATACCTTCCTCAGAAAATGCTCCCTCACCTCCTAACAAGATCAGCCCACTACCCCAACATATACGCTCTCATAGCACTCTGTACTCTCCCCTCATTGTCCTGGTCACAATTGTTATTAAACTACTTGTTCAGATTATTATTTAGTCACTGCCTATATCAGTTTTCTAGGGCTGCTGTGACAATGTTCCAAAAACTCGGGTGGCTAAGAACACCAGAAATTTTGATCTCAGTTCTTGAGGCTAGAAATCAGAAATCAAGGTGTCAGCAGGGCCATGCCCCCTCTGACAGAACTAGGGGAGAATCCTTCCTTGCTGCTTCTAGCTTCTGGTATTTGCCGGTGATCCTTGGCATTCCCTGGCTTGTGTATACATCGCCAATCCCATGGCCATCTTCTCCTTGTATGTCTTCACATTGTTTTCCCTGTTTGTGTCTGTCTCTCTGTCCCAATTTCTCCTTTTTTTAAAGGACACCTGTCATACTGGATTAGGGCCCATCCTAATAACCTCATTTCAACTTAATTACCTCTGTAAAGACCCCTTTTCCCAATAATGTCACATTCTCAGGTACTGGGGTTAGGACTTCAATATACCTTTTGGTGGGGACGCAATTCAACCCATAACATTGCCTATGAGACTAAAACAAGTTCCAAGAGAGAAGGGATCTTGTCATCTTATTCCTTAGCACAATATCTTACGTATAGTAGGCACAAAAATCAATACTGATTAAATGAATGAAAGCCCATTATTAAGAGGTATTATTGAAAGAATCCTGCAGTTAATTAGGGCTCAGAATCGCTATGCCTATAGCATCAGGCAGGAACATACATGCACGAAGTGGGTCTAGTGAACCAGTGAACTGGAGGAGATATTCTACTCATCTTTAGTTGATTACTGCCATGAAAGAACATAGATCCAGTGTGTTAGACCTTCCAATTTTCCAAGAGAAGTCAGATATCCAAATTGTTTTAGAAGAAACCTTTCAATTTCAAAATGGGGGCCACTAAATCAATTTTCAAAAATAAACATGATAATGACAAATAAAACATATCTGTAGGCTGCACATGGTCCTGAGGCTGTCTGATTTCAGCCTCTGGGTTCAGGTAACATTAGATGCCCTGTGAGGTCATATCTGCAATGAAATGCAATGATTCCACTTACTAGGCTATGGTAAGTGCTGAAACATCTCACTTCAATTGTAGTCATGTGGGGCTGGCACTAGGGTAAGGCTAGTGAGGCACTCCCCTGGGGCACAAAATTTAAAGGGGCATCAAAAACACAGCTAAATAATATTTTAATACAATAGTTTTTAAAATCAATGTTAATGTGAAAAATTCATGGTGAACAAAAAGTTCAAAATTTTAAATAAAGAGGATCCAACCCTGCACTGGCACAAGTTGGCCTCACTAGCCTCACCCTAGTCCTGGCTCTGCTGCCTTGTTTCACTGATACTTACCCTCCCTGCTAGATCACACATGGGAATTCTCTTCTGTTGCATAAGCTCCCCTTTCCTGGAGCTCCAGGTACTATGCTATATTACAGAAGAAGCAACCCCTCACTCACCCACAATTCTGTGCCCAAACATGCATGAGTGCACTGCACATAAGATGAAGTAACTTACACTTCCTGTGGATTCTCAAGTTTATCTCCCTCTTTTGAAAGAATGTATCTTGAACACTGTTGTTTCTTCTCCTCTGAGATGGTGTAACTCATTTCTGATGAAATTTCCTTAATTATACTTTTCTCTCAGGTTTCAGCTTAATACCTGTTTACTTCTGCCACATGGCTAGATGCTTCAGATGGGGATCTGGCTCTAGCCCTACAACAGCTTGCTAGTGGAGTCCAACAGATGCAGGTTAGTTACCATGGAATGTTCTTATGTTGGTTCAGCTTTCAGCTTGGAAATCACATCTGAAATGTTTTAAAGCTAGACAATACAGAGAGCACCGTGACCTTTCCTAAGCAGCCACTCAAAATACAGACCTTCTCATCCATCATCACCACAAACCCCTCCATGAGATAATTAATGTGCACAATTGGGTAATAACTGAGGGCAAAATGTTAATTCCGGGTTGTCACAATCTCTATAAAGCTTTTCTCAAACCTTGAGAGTCACATGTCAACATCACACCAGGACTAACACAGCCAATTATGCAAATATATTTATGAGCTGTCAAAGCACCCATTGGGAAAACAATTGGAGCCAGCATAGAAACTTCACTACTACATAATCCCTGTAACTATAATTTGAATAAGAACAAGATATGATGAAGTCCCAAGTTCCTGTGAAATCTGGGTCTTTAGATATTAGAAAATAAAAAATATAGTTAGACAATTAATTTAATTTGATCAGGACAGTTGCCTGATCATATACCCTAACTATTCTCCTCTGTGAAACCTTCCGTGTTCTTTACCTCTGATAAATTTGATCACAATTGCCTATGGATCCTTATATAAATTCATAGCACCTTTTACTCTTGTGTATACATTTGTCTCTATGTCCTGCTTTCTCTACTAGACTAAAGGTTCTCTGAAGACAACTATCTCATCTGAATTCTTTTTGATTTCTTAGAACACACAGTAGGTATGCAAATGTTTTTTGAATCGGTATGAATAAAAGACCACCACCATCCCAACACACACAAAATCACCAGCTCTTATGACTTTCAAAGAAGGATTTCATAACTGTGACATTTATCATCAAAAAGCATTTAATTCACATGAAGGTATTTTCAGTACATTGAAAGTCACTGTATTTCTTCCATGTCCTTTATTATCCCATATAATTCTATTATCACACAGATTCACATGAAGGTCAGCATAGTCACTGGTAAAGACTGTGAGCTGCCTAGTTTCAAGTCCAGGCCCAGCCACTTATTAGCCGTGCCTTATTTCCTCATCTGTGAAATGGGGGTGAAAAGTAGTCATCCTCAACTTGTTAATGAGACCTAAAAGAGCTAATGCTTGAAAAGTATTTAGAACAGTGCCCTAAATAGAGTAAGAACTCAGTAAACAATGATCGCTATTAATAGTATTATTCCCAGTGATAGCACTAAATCATGGAGAGAGGGAAAGAAGATGGATCTGAGGTAAGAAGTGAAACAAAAAGGAAGAGGTCATTAATCTTCTGGGGCTTGGCCAGCAAACACCTGGAAGCTGGCTTTTAGGAACCAAATGAGCAACTGGGATTCAGGAAGGAAAAGACAGCTGCAAAAGATGGAGTCAAATTCCAGCACTTCTGTTCTAGAAAGAAGAGAACTCTGCAACTCAGGCAGCTTCTTCCCAGGCAGGAAGCCTTTCCCATTCCACCTAATGGGAGAGAAGTCCGTACCAGGATGTAGCCAACAAAGGTGGATAAGTGAGATCCAGTTGGATTAGGAAGGGAATAGTAGGTGGGTTCACAAGGCTGTACTGGGAGCCCAGAAACAGACTTAAAGGTCTCTTCTCATCGTTATAGATGTGGTGTTGCCACTTTCTTTATCATGCACATACTCAGATCTCCCTTTGGCTATGGCCCCAACGTTTTGGACTGTTGCTATCTGAAACTGGCCCTTAAATTGTGTTGACTTTACTTTCTATCTCCTTAGCAACTATGATTGCTTTAAATGCTTCCAGGTTTGCTTGATTTTTTTTTCCCTTTCATTGTTATCAATGTTGTTTTCTGGACAGATAAAACTCTTCTTTTCCACAAACAGGTTTTTGGTTCAGGTACAACTTTCGGAACCCCAAGTTGTTTGGTTGCTAAGGGGACCAATGTATGCAAAGAACATATAAATACAATAAGGGTCCTAGGAATGGAGTTTGCTATTGAGCCAACAGGTGTCATGTGTATTTACTCCTGTGACTCAGATATTGTACCTGTTCCCTCTTTGCAAATTTATCAGGGATCTCTCTTATTTTTCTCACCCTGGTATCATGTTACGCTCATTTTAATTAAAATTGAGATGTCAAATATTTACTGTTCTATTTTTAACAATTTTTGATGAAAATCTGTTAGTCACCAAGCACAGCTATGAATAGAACAAACTGCCTTTTTTCCTGTTTTTATATCTACCCCAACAGCAGAATGCTGTTTTGTGGTAGTTTTTCCTTGGATGAAAGTTGGGTAGAAAAAAACTTTATTGTTTTCCATTAATATTTTCTCAAGAAGGGGAACCAATAGTGCGCTGTTCAGATTCCAAAATGCCTTGCCAACCTTCTTGGTAATTAACTATAGTGTTTCCTTTGCCTGAAGTGATGGATGTCATTTGCACCATCTTCACATGTGGCATTACAGTCTTCATATACTGTATCCACATATTTTGGGCAATATAGATTTTAGCTCCCCATGTCTTTCCTGCTACCCTTGACCCTGAATTCTGAGTTCAGGGTTAAGTACTCTTTTACTATGCTCCTATAACATACAGTAGGCATTCAATAAAAATTGAACCATTGTTATTGTTTATATAGGGTTATACTTAAAGCTCTAGGGATTGGGTGGTAAAAATACAAAAACCTCTCTGTAGAGATTTATCTAGCTAGGAAAACAACATTTCCGTGAAAAAAAATGAATCATAAAGACAGACCTAGAAGGGAATACAAAGGAAACATCTGCTAAGGTACATAATAAATATTTATTTAAATATTGGCTTGGCCAAAAAGTTCGTTCAGGTTTTCCATAAGATGTTATGGAAAAACCTGAACGAACTTTTTGGCCAACCCAATAAATTACATGGGAGCATATGCCAGTTATAGTTGAGGACCTCTCTTTGAGAATATTTTGTTAGCAATCCATTTGAAATATTAAATATGAAAATAAGTTATTTTTAAATTCAATTCATAATGATATTTTTTTTTTGGCGTCATTAACCTGGTCTAGATTTTCTCAACGTTCAGCTAGTAAAGTCATCTCAGAGTCAGTCATTCCATTTAGAAACCATTATGTTAACATGATTGTGATTACCACAGATTTTTGTGGGTATTTATTACATCTCTCTTTCTCCCTTACCAGTGAGTTCCTTAGGGTAGGGACTGAGTCATCCTCATGTCACCCTCCCTAATGCCTAATAGATAGTAGATTCTCAATAAAGGCTTGTTAAAATGAACTCCAGTACTTCAGCAACCTCAGAGACATTTTACTTATAAAAATTTTGCAAATTTTTAAGTATTAAATATTCCAAGAGAACCTAAAATAGCATAAACCTGGATTTTAAAAGTACTAACATTTTGCCATATATGCTTCCGATATATTTTTCTCCTTTTTTGAAGAAAAACAGATTACAACCACAGTCCCAATTCACCCCAGCCCACCCCGTTCCTTTCTTCTTTCTCCTTCCCTTAAAATAACTGCCTTCCTGGAGTTGGTGCTCATCCTTCTTGTGACTGTAAGTGTATCCTTCTCATGTGCCTATGTAGCCATAAAAATATAAAGTATTTTAAAATTTACATAATTCGTATCATATTAAATGAATTCTTTTCAACTGGCTTTTTTTTTTTTCATTTAAAACTTACATTGACGAGATTTATCCATGTTGAGATATGCAGAGCTTTTTCAGAATGATCCATTTTCCCTGATCAAATTTAGAGTAAAATTCTTTATCATTTAAAATCTAATATTTGCCTTAGGTTATAAAAATGAAAGAAAGTCCTATGAATATGAAGCAAAGAGTCTCTTTGACGTCTTTTTACTCTGTCCGACTACCTTGGCCATCCCTCTCTACTGACTGCTTTGTCAAAGCAAAAAATCCTGAGTTAAGAGCCAGGGATTAGAAATAATAAGCAAAGCATGAACTGTGCACACTGACCCAAAGATCCACTCCAAAAACTGCCCAGCAGTCACCAAATTCATACCCAGTTTAGAGCACTGGCAAGAAAAGGAGGTGGGGATTTCTCTCTTGAAATTTCAGAAGAGATATCTTTCTTTCCTTTCCTCTCAATTTTTCTTTCAAAGACATATAACTTATTAATAGCCAGACATGGCTATTAACACAGGACATGGGTTGCTAATGCAAGCTGTCCAAATTTTCCCATCAAATAAGGATGTATAGAGTTTGTGAAGACAAAGCAGTGGCTTAGAAGAGACTTGCTAGTTAATTACATGCACTATTTCCTAAAAGCATTTTCTAGACAAAGTCCCTTTAATCATTTGGCTCCTGGGTACTTAATTCTCATTTAATATGAAACTGAAACATTGAGTCATAATTTACCTCTAGTCAATAACCAGATGACTACTGCTAAGGAAAGAACTTTAGTTTTGAGGTCCTAAACGTTCCAATAAATATATTTAATACATCTCAATTCAGGAATTAGATGCTTGAGTTCATTTCTCACTTTTCATTCTTTTTTTCCCCCTAAAAATCTAGCTATGCCTAACGACCAGTAAAAAGTCTTTTGGAAAAAACTTAAAGGACACACTAAGTTTCTGTGTAACTTCTGGTTCATAGGTATGTGTACTTGAAGATACCCAAGTACAAAATCCAAACTTTGAAGACAGATAAAATAAATGGCAGCCCCTGGCTTTGTAAGAGGATTTATCTGAGCGCCTCTTCAAATTAGAGTACCTCTAAAAATCTTGTTCCATTTTCAAAGTTCTGTTTACACAAAATTTTAAAAATACTTGCTTAAAGCATTAGATACATCTCTATGGGTAAGAATGCAAAGCCTTGATAATATAATGTCTAATCCCCTAATTTAAAACTACTTTAAATAAGTGGTATATTGCAATACCCGCAAATTTGTAATCCTTTATCACCTTTCATTTCCAAAGTTTCCCCACATCAAATAATAACCTAATCTGTTTGATAAAACACAGCTAATATTTAAACACTGAACCACAATACTGACAACCCACAAACACAATAAATAAAGAGGGTATATGGGGGGCGAGCAATAGCAGAAAGAGGAAGATAGAACTTTTCTATTTGAAATTGCAAAGGAATTTAAATATAAGCAATACAATTACCAGAGATGGACTTCAGCCTGAACTCTTGAATATTAAACAACCCTGCCCCCAATGAAGCTTGGCCTTCATGTTTAAGAAAAGCAAAGTGGCCTCTGTTTTCCAGCTCCTGGAAGACCAGACTCAGCAGTAGTTTTGTTCGTCTTCCCTGACCCAAGTTCCAGTTGTATCTAGAGCAAGCCATGGCTTTCCCAGTTACCTGCACCCCTTTATGGAGCAGCTCAGTATCTGAGCAGTGAGGTCCCTAGAAGATAGTGAGCAAGTCCAAGCCTGTTGGAATCACCCAGGGAAGCAAACACTGTTCTAGACATTGGATTCTGCAGCCTCATCACCAAGGCGATGCAGCCAAACGTACTGTGTCTAGGACTTGGGCAGTTTCTGAATTTTCTGAACTATGTGAAATCCAGTTATTTATTTTCTTTGTTTGGATCCATCCATATTAAATACATACATAAGCTTTTAAAAATGCAAATTTGACACTTTTTGTCTCATTTATCAGGATAGTTCAGGTATTTCAGATAAATGTGGTATTTTGACTCTAATGATTCATGTAGAATCTCATTTCTCTAATTCTCTTTGCATGAGCACATGTGAATCTACATAGCTTACTTAGATTACCAAAAAAATGCTTAATAACATGATAGACAGAGATAGATAGATAGATAGATAGATAGATAGATAGATAGATAGATAATAGATAGATGATAGAGAGATGATAGATAGACAGTTGATAGATAGACGATAGATAGATAATAGATAGATAGATGATAGATAGATAGATGATAGATAGATGATAGATAGATGACAGATAGATAGATAACAATGATTTTTTTTTCTCAGTCATGTTACCCCCACATCATGTTACTTTTCCTACTTTAGAACTCTGCTCAAAGGGACTTATCCATAAAACCTCCCTAGATACATTCTATGGGGCTCCTGCCACTCTGGTTACTTTTAAATTCTTACTTTTACAGATCCAACCAGCTGTTAATTTTGCTTTTCCTCTGAAAATATTGTGAAGGGAGGATTTTTCTAGTGGCTCTGTTTCTTTGTGTTCTTTCTCCATTTCCACATGGCACCCTATCCCCCAGGTTCCTAATGCATCCCAGGACCCTCAGTTATGATACTCCATTAGGGAAATGAAGGCTAGTATACCATTATATATGTTTCCTCTACTCTCTTCCCAATCAAAAGAGACCTGTTCTGCATGCCATTCTTTCAGAGGATCCGGATTAAGAGATGACTAGCTAACATGATATTTTAATTGATGATGGGTAATTCTTTCAGGCAATATAGGTGCATCTAAATGAAGTTTTCTACACAGAGCTTAATGGTAAAAATTTCGGTCCTTATGGCAAGTTAGCAAAATAATTTCACCATCTATAAAGATGATTTTTAGAGTCTTACAAATTTTAAAGTATATGGTGACAGTCATAGTTTATAGGATTGGTCCAAATGTTTACTAATTGTTCATGAAGAAATGTCTCACTAATCCCAACAAATTGGGAGGAAATACAAAACAAATTAAAGAAGAGCCAGTACTATTTTTCAGATAGTTTGAAGAAATGCTCCCTTCCCTTACTTAGCTCTCAGAATGGTGACAGCAGGCTTAAGTCACTTCCCCAGGCCAAGGATTAGGTAATTCCTCTATGGAGAAGTTGACACGCCCAAGAAGAAAAGTCTGTAGCTCACTGCCTGCCTGATCCCTAAAGTAAGGCTCCCACTCAGAAACTCACCACTCCACAGGCACTCCCCACCACACACACATTGTTATCAGTTCTCATAAATACAAATGGACCACCAGGGATCATCAAACATAAGAGGAAATCCTTTAACACAAAAAAGAGCAGAACAATTTAAAAAAATCTCAGGCAAACAGAGATAATCCAGAGACCAAAAGAAAATTTCAGAGAAACTGTAAGTATTATTCTGAGAGCTAAGAGAAGTAACTAGGTGAGGTAACGGATGTGATAATTAGCTTGATTGTGGTAATCATTTCCAATATACACTTATATAAAATCATGATTTTATACACCTTAAATACATACAATTTTTATTCATCAATTATACCTCAATAAAATAAAATAAAGAAATAAACCTATCTTTTAAAGTGAAAATTCAATAAAATTAGGTATTCATCAAAAAAAGGTAAGATTGCATCCACAAAATAACAGGAGGTTATAAAAAAGGAACATTCAGAGAACAAAAAGAAACTCTTGGAAATCAAAATCAAAATCAACTCTTGGAAAGCAGAAATTAAAAATTGCACAGAAGTTTGAGCAGATACATTTGAGGATATTCCCTGGAAAGTATAACAAAAAAACACGAAGAATAGAAAAGAGGAAAGAAAATATAAGATAGAGGATTAGTTCAGGGGTTCTAGTGTTAAAATAATAGTAGTTCCAGAAAAAGAGACTAGATAAAATTTTAACAGAGAAAATTGTCAGGGAAATAATAGAAGAAAAATTTCCAGAACTGAAGATCAAAAGTCATCAAACTGAAATACCTCACAGAGTATACACAGCTCAATAAATGAAAAAAAAACTAGAAACTGCCAGAGCAATGGAGATAAAAAGAAGACCCATAACACTTCAAAAAAGAGAAAATAGGTCACTTACTACAAATCAGGATTTAGAGTAATTTTGGACGTATGAATATTAACACCAGAATTTGAAGACAATTTAGCAATAACTGCAAATTTCTAAGTAAAAATGATGTCCAAATGAGAATTCCATGCCTACCAAACTAATCCTATGTGGTATAGAATACAGTTATTTTCAGACATGTAAATTCTCAAAATATTTACCTCCTGTGCTGACATGAAATTCAAAACATTTAAAATCAATCAGGACAGAAGACCAGCATCAGAATGCATGTCTATCATTAACAGGTGAGGCATAATGTAAACTCTGCCCAGTTTCCATGAACTTTCTCAGCAACTGTGGGATAATATGCTCCAACAAAGCTAAGAAATAGAATAAGAAATTGGCAGACATGCGATACAGGATATAGAAGTGAGGCAAAAGCAAGTCATAGGAAGATGGTAAAGGGAAGCCCCAGGATTTCAGAAATCAGACAACCTTAAAGAGCAAATGGTCTGATTCGGAGCAGATGTAAGGAAGGCTGGAGAGATGTCTGCAAGTAAAAAATGAACTTGAGAGATTTCCTCATGGGTGATGCAGTGAGAAAAGATTTATACTTCTGTCAGAGACTTGAGGAACAAAATAATGATAGGTACATGGGAAACAGCAAATTAAAAAATAAGGCAATTATTAATCCCAGAGAAAAGACAAGTAGTACTAGAAAGGAGATACAGTCACATTTCCCTATATAGGTCACAGTGAATGATATTTTTTAATCTAATTAATGTAAACATTGAGTATTGACAACCAATAATTATGGTATAACACCCTTGTGCCTGTTCTCTTCCTAACCCAATACATTTAGTCAACAAATCCCACAAATTCTAATTTGTGAATAGTTTACACCCTTTCTTCTCCATCCCACTGTTTATGCAGCCAAGTCTTACCTGGAGGCTGGTGACCCCAGCTGAGGGGTCAACCCAGGGTCCTGCCAGGGTCGAGTCTAGGTGCAGGAACTAAAACACTGGTGGGTGTGGGTGCCTGAAAGCTCACTAAGCCAAAACAAAATCAAAATAAAACTGAGGGGAGTAATCAGGACAAAGGAGAGAAATTAACCAAATAATTATGTTATTGAAGACAGTAATGAGAGCAAATTGGTCAAAAACAGACTCTGAAAAAAGTTTCTGTCACTTATTTGCTTTGTGACTGCCTTGCTCCTTTTTTTTTTTTTTCTGTAAAATGGAGATAATGATAGTACTTTCCTCACAGGGCTGTTCTGAGAATTATATCATTTGTGACCTGTAAAGGTGTAGAATTGTCTGACACACAGTAAGAACTCAATAGGTATTAGTTACTATCATTAGCATAGTTACTCTCTGAAGAGTCAGGAAAAGCATCTTTCAAGTGTGAGAGCATGCGTGGAGATATGGACGGGGAAGGGTTAAGCAAGATGGACCCGTTACCTCATCATTTTGCACCTGGATCCCTGCTGTAGGCTGTGAGTTGGTGCCCTTGCCTCCACCATATCTCTTTCTAATCTTTTCTCCCTGCTGTGGTCAGAATCTAACCCTCCTGAAAACCTTCCAGTGGCTTCCCACAGCTTCCCACAGCCTTCAGAATGAAATTCCAGCAATTGGCAAGATATAGAGGCTCTTCAATTGCATGTTTCTTCAGGTTCATGTTCTATCTTGCTTCCACATGTTATGAGTCTAGTTCCCAGCCTTTTACTTCCATGTTCCCCCAAACAGGGCAAGCTCTCCAATGCTGCCATCTCTTTGCACAAGATCTTGCTCCCTGACCCAAGTCCGTCTGGCTAACTTCCACTCATCCTTCAGAACTCCTTCCAAGACTGAGCATTACCTTCTCTCTCTTTTCTTCTCTCAGAGGAACCTCTCTGGACTCCTTCCAGCACCAAGTTCATCCTTTTATAATTCTTATTTCACTGTATTACACTCATTGGTTTTCTGGCATGTTCATTCTCCTTTGAAATCAGGGTCTATATCTTTCACTTCCTAGATCCCAAAGTTTTGGACCATGTCCCAACATATAGCAGATGTTTTAATAAATGTTTGAAGAGTGCATAAATGAGTTTGGGATCAGCAAACTTTACTCCTAAAAATACTAAAAGATTTTCAAAGCAGGCCTTTGGTGTAAACAAGCTTTCTGTGATCTTATTTGCACAGATACCCAACTAGCTATCACTTAATAGTGCTGAACCAAACTTCCACCCATCCCACATCTAAGGATCATGAGTACTGGCTTAAAGATTTTATTTTGTATTTCAGGCTTAGGGTTCTTGTAGATTCTATGTTTGTCCTCCCTTCCTTCTTAGAGTTGGCCCTTTTGAAGCTTGATACCATATTTATTTTCCCACTGTGTTCCACCTACAGGTAAATACCGGATGTTGTAGAATTGCTAAGGTACTAGCCACACAATTCAGTGAGTTTGGCTCATGAGCTGATCACGTGTTTTGTTTATAACTCAAAGGGTTTAAACTGATCTGAAGTGGTACTTAAAAAAAAAAAAAAGGCTGTAGCTTTTAAAACCAATAAGAGTATCTTTATTGCACAGGACTCATCTCTCCTCTTTAAAGTCCACACTCTTATCTGTGTCTTTGGTTTCCAGCATAATGCTTTGATTCCCTGAGAGAAATTTCTAGCCTTTTGAACGGGCTTAGACAATTAACTCTGTCAGAGACCTGTGTAGTACTTAATGAAAGCCACGTATTGGCTAGAGCAGAAAGGAAGAATGTTACCATTAAAATCATAATATCCTGTTGAAGACTGTTAGCATCTATTATTATACTATAAAATTACTTTAAACTGCCTAATAATTTATAAATAATTTTTTAGAGTTTAAAATCAGTGTTTACAAAGTGAATCAGCTACACGTATTCTAACACACAATGTAAAGCAATTATACTCCAATAAAGATGTTAAAAAAAATCAGTGTTTACTTAAAGCTTCTATAACTTTAAGATTATTTTCTTCTAAAAATAAAACAAACACTAATAAATCCTTCTTTATCCCAACTATCCCTTGACTATTTCCTAAATAATATGTCCGCAAAGAAACAGGCTGAGCCACTGTTAGTTAATTACTTAAAACTAATTACAAGGACAACTATTTTTTATTAGAGAAAGATAGTACTTCTGGAATTTTTTTTTTTAACATCTTTATTGAAGTATAATTGCTTTACAATGGTGTGTTAGTTTCTGCTTTATAACAAAGTGAATCAGCTATACATATACATATATCCCCATATCTCTTCCCTCTTGCATCTCCCTCCCTCCCACCCTCCCCATCCCACCCCTCTAGGTGGTCACAAAGCACCAAGCTGATCTCCCTGTGCTATGCGGCTGCTTCCCACTAGCTATCTATTTTACATTTGGTAGTGTATATATGTCCATGACACTCTCTCACCCTGTCACATCTCACCCCTCCCCCTCCCCATATCCTCAAGTCCATTCTCTAGTAGGTCTGTGTCTTTATTCCCGTCTTGCCACTAGGTTCTTCATGGCCTTTTTTTTTCCCCCTTAGATTCCATATATATGTGTTAGCATACTGTATTTCTTTTTCTCTTTCTGACTTACTTCACTCTGTATGACAGACTCTAACTCCATCCACCTCATTACAAATACCTCCATTTCATTTCTTTTCATGGCTGAGTAATATTCCATTGTATATATGTGCCATATCTTCTTTATCCATTCATCCGATGATGGACACTTAGGTTGCTTCCATGTCCTGGCTATTGTAAATAGAGCTGCAATGAACATTTTGGTACATGACTCTTTTTGAACTATGGTTTTCTCAGGGTATATGCCCAGTAGTGGGATTTCTGGGTCATATGGTAGTTCTATTTGTAGTTTTTTAAGGAACCTCCATACTGTTCTCCATAGTGGCTGTATCAATTTACATTCCCACCAACAGTGCAAGAGTGTTCCCTTTCCTCCACACCCTCTCCAGCATTTATTGTTTCTAGATTTTTTGATGATGGCCATTCTGACCAGTGTGAGATGATACCTCATTGTACTTTTGATTTGCATTTCTCTAATGATTAATGATGTTGAGCATTCTTTCATGTGTCTGTTGGCAATCTGTATATCTTCTTTGGAGAAATGTCTATTTAGGTCTTCTGCCCATTTTTGGATTGGGTTGTTCATTTTTTAGTTATTGAGCTGCATGAGCTGCTTGTAAATCTTGGAGATTAATCCTTTGTCAGTGGCTTCATTTGCAAATATTTTCTCCCATTCTGAGGGTTGTCTTTTGGTCTTGTTTATGGTTTCCTTTGCTGTGCAAAGCTTTTAAGTTTCATTAGGTCCCATTTGTTTATTTGTGTTTTTATTTCCATTTCTCTAGGAGCTGGGTCAAAAAGGATCTTGCTGTGATTTATGTCATAGAGTGTTCTGCCTATGTTTTCCTCTAAGAGTTTGATAGTGTCTGGCCTTACACTTAGGTCTTTAATCCATTTTGAGTTTATTTTTGTGTATGGTGTCAGGGAGTGTTCTAATTTCATACTTTTACATGTATCTGTCCAATTTTCCCAGCACCACTTATTGAAGAGGCTGTCTTTTCTCCAATGTATATGCTGGCCTCCTTTATCAAAGATAAGGTGACCATATGTGCGTGGGTTTATCTCTGGGCTTTTTATCCTGTTCCATTGATCTATATTTCTGTTTTTGTGCCAGTACCAAACTGTCTTGATTACTGTAGCTTTGTAATATAGTCTGAAGTCAGGGAGCCTGATTCCTCCAGCTCCATTTTTCATTCTCAAGATTGCTTTGGCTATTCGGGGTCTTTTGTGTTTCCATACAAATTGTGAAATTTTTTGTTCTAGTTCTGTGAAAAATGCCAGTGGTAGTTTGATAGGGATTGCATTGAATCTGTAGATTGCTTTGGGTAGTAGAGTCATTTTCACAATGTTGATTCTTCCAATCCAAGAACATGGTATATCTCTCCATCTATTTGTATCATCTTTAATTTCTTTCATCAGTGTCCTATAATTTTCTGCATACAGGTCTTTTGTCTCCTTAGGTAGGTTTATTCCTAGATATTTTATTCTTTTTGTTGCAATGGTAAACGGGAGTGTTTTCTTAATTTCACTTTCAGATTTTTCATCATTAGTATATAGGAATGCAAGAGATTTCTGTGCATTAATTTTGTATCCTGCTACTTTACCAAATTCATTGATTAGCTCTAGTAGTTTTCTGGTAGCATCTTTAGGATTCTCTATGTATAGTATCATGTCATCTGCAAACAGTGACAGCTTTACTTCTTCTTTTCCGATTTGGATTCCTTCTATTTCTTTTGCTTCTCTGATTGCTGTGGCTAACATTTCCAAAACTATGTTGAATAATAGCGGTGAGAATGGACAACCTTGTCTTGTTCCTGATCTTAGAGGAAATGGTTTCAGTTTTTCACCATTGAGGACAATGTTGGCTGTGGGTTTGTCATTTATGGCCTTTATTATGTTGAGGAAAGTTCCCTCTATGCCTACTTTCTGCAGGGCTTTTATCATAAATGGGTGTTGAATTTTGTCAAAAGCTTTCTCTGCATCTATTGAGATGATCATATGGTTTTTCTCCCTCAATTTGTTAATATGGTGTATCACGTTGATTGATTTGCGTATATTGAAGAATCCTTGCATTCCTGGGATAAACCCCACTTGATCATAGTGTATGATCCTTTTAATGTGCTGTTGGATTCTGTTTGCTAGTATTTTGTTGAGGATTTTTGCATCTATGTTCATAAGTGATATTGGCCTGTAGTTTTCTTTCTTTGTGACACCTTTGTCTGGTTTTGGTATCAGGGTGATGGTGGCCTCGTAGAATGAGTTCGGGAGTGTTCCTCCCTCTGCAATATTTTGGAAGAGTTTGAGAAGGATAGGTGTTAGCTCTTCTCTAAATGTTTGATAGAATTCACCTGTGAAGCCATCTGGTCCTGGGCTTTTGTGTGTTGGAAGATTTTTAATCACAGTTTCAATTTCAGTGCTTGTGATTGGTCTGTTCATATTTTCTGTTTCTTCCTGGTTCAGTCTCGGCAGGTTGTGCATTTCTAAGAATCTGTCCATTTTTTCCAGGTTGTCCATTTTATTGGCATAGAGTTGCTTGTAGTAATCACTCATGATCCTTTGTATTTCTGCAGTGTCAGTGATTACGTCTCCTTTTTCATTTCTAATTCTATTGATTTGAGTCTTCTTCCTTTTTCTCTTCATGAGTCTGGCTAATGGTTTATCAATTTTGTTTATCTTCTCAAAGAACCAGCTTTTAGTTTCATTGATTTTTGCTACTGTTTCCTTCATTTCTTTTTCATTTATTTCTGATCTGATCTTTATGATTTCTTTCCTTCTGCTAGCTTTGGGGTTTTTTTGTTCTTCTTTCTCTAATTGCTTCAGGTGCAAGGTTAGGTTGTGTATTCGAGATGTTTCCTGTTTCTTGAGGTAGGCTTGTATTGCTGTAAACTTCCCTCTTAGCACTGCTTTTGCTGCATCCCATAGGTTTTGGGTCATCGTGTCTCCATTGTCATTTGTTTCTAGGTATTTTTTGATTTCCCCTTTGATTTCTTCAGTGATCACTTCGTTATTAAGTAGTGTATTGTGTAGCCTCCATGTGTTTGTATTTTTTACAGATCTCTTGCTGTAATTGATATCTAGTCTC
The DNA here is from genome assembly GCF_028564815.1 of Eubalaena glacialis. Taxonomy (NCBI): domain Eukaryota; kingdom Metazoa; phylum Chordata; class Mammalia; order Artiodactyla; family Balaenidae; genus Eubalaena; species Eubalaena glacialis. The sequence goes on along the minus strand of NC_083718.1, from coordinate 46,503,829 downwards.
ATAGCGTTGTGGTTGGAAAAGATACTTGATACGATTTCAATTTTCTTAAATTTACCCAGGCTTGATTTGTGGCCCAAGATATGATCTATCCTGGAGAATGTTCCATGAGCACTTGAGAAGAATGTGTATTCTGTTGTTTTTGGGTGGAATGTCCTATAAATATCAATTAAGTCCATCTTGTTTAATGTATCATTTAAAGCTTGTGTTTCCTTATTTATTTTCATTTTGGATGATCTGTCCATTGGTGAAAGTGGGGTGTTAAAGTCCCCTATTATGATTGTGTTGCTGTCGATTTCCCCTTTTATGGCTGTATTTGCCTTATGTATTGAGGTGCTCCTATGTTGGGTGCATAAATATTTACAATTGTTATACCTTCCTCTTGGTTCGATCCCTTGATCATTATATAGTGTTCTTCTTTGTCTCTTGTAATAGTCTTTATTTTCAAGTCTATTTTGTCTGATATGAGAATTGCTACTCCAGCTTTCTTTTGATTTCCATTTGCATGGGATATCTTTTTCCATCCCCTCACTTTCAGTCTGTATGTGTCTCTAGGTCTGAAGTGGGTCTCTTGTAGACAGCATATATATGGGTCTTGTTTTTGTATCCATTCAGCCAGTCTGTGTCTTTTGGTGGGAGCATTTAATCCATTTACATTTAAGGTAATTATCGATATGTATGTTCCTATTCCCATTTTCTTAAATGTTTTGGGTTTGTTATTGTAGGTGTTTCCCTTCTCTTGTGTTTCTTGCCTAGAGAAGTTCCTTTAGCATTTGTTGTAAAGCTGGTTTGGTGGTGCTGAACTCTCTCAGCTTTTGCTTGTCTGTAAAGGTTTTAATTTCTCCATCAAATCTGAATGAGATCCTTGCTGGGTAGAGTAGTCTTGGTTGTAGGTTTTTCTCCTTCATCACTTTAAGTATATCCTGCCACTCCCTTCTGGCTTGCAGAGTTTCTGCTGAAAGATCAGCTGTTAACCTTATGGGGATTCCCTTGTGTGTTATTTGTTGTTTCTCCCTTGCTGCTTTTAGTATGTTTTCTTTATATTTAATTTTTGACAGTTTGATTAATATGTGTCTTGGCGTGTTTCTCCTTGGATTTATCCTGTATGGGACTCTCTGTGCTTCCAGGACTTGATTAACTATTTCCTTTCCCATATTAGGGAAGTTTTCAACTATAATCTCTTCAAATATTTTCTCAGTCCCTTTCTTTTTCTCTTCTTCTGGGACCCCTATAATTCGAATGTTGGTGCGTTTAATGTTGTCCCAGAGGTCTCTGAGACTGTCCTCAGTTCTTTTCATTCTTTTTTCTTTATTCTGCTCTGCAGCAGTTATTTCCACCATTTTATCTTCCAGGTCACTTATCCGTTCTTCTGCCTCAGTTATTCTGCTATTGATCCCATCTAGAGTATTTTTAATTTCATTTATTGTGTTTTTCATCGTTGCTTGGTTCCTCTTTCGTTCTTCTACGTCCTTGTTAAATGTTTCTTGCATTTTGTCTATTCTATTTCCAAGATTTTGGATCATCCTTACTATCATTATTCTGAATTCTTTTTCAGGTAAACTACCTATTTCCTCTTCATTTGTTACGTCTGGTGTGTTTTGACCCTGCTCCTTCATCTGCTGTGTGTTTTTCTGTCATCTCATTTTGCTTATCTTACTGTGTTTGGGGTCTCCTTTTCACAGGCTGCAGGTTCGTAGTTCCCGTTGTTTTTGGTATCTGTCCCCAGTGGCTAAGGTTGGTTCAGTGGGTTGTGTAGGCTTCCTGGTGGAGGGAACTAGTGCCTGTGTTCTGGTGGATGAGGCTGGATCTTGTCTTTCTGGTGGGCACGTCCACGTCTGGTGGTGTATTTTGGGGTGTCTGTGGCCTTATTATGATTTTAGGCAGCCTCTCTGCTAATGGATGGGGCTGTGTTCCTGTCTTGCTAGTTGTTTGGCATAGGGTGTCCAGCACTGTAGCTTGCTGGTCGTTGAGTGAAGCTGGGTCTTGACGTTGAGATGGAGATCTCTGAGAGATTTTCGCCGTTTGGTATTACGTGGAGCTGGGAGGTCTCTTGTGGACCAGTGCCCTGAAGTTGGCTCTCCCACCTCAGAGGCACAGCCCTGATGCCTGGCTGGAGCACCAAGAGCCTTTCATCCACACGGCTCAGAGTAAAAGGGAGAAAAAATAGAAAGAAAGAAAGAAAGAGGATAAAATATAGTGAAGTAAAATAAAGCTACTATAAAGCAAAGCTATACAGACAAAATCTCACCCAGCAGCATATACATATACACTCACAAAAAAAGGAAAAGGGAAAAAATTAATATATCCTGCTCCCAAAGTCCACCTCCTGAATTTGGGATGATTCATTGTCTATTCAGGTATTTAACAGATGTAGGCGCATCAAGTTGTTTGTGGAGTTTTAATCCGCTGCTTCTGAGGCTGCTGGGAGAGATTTCCCTTTCTCTTCTTTGTTTGCACAGCTCCCGGGGTTCAGCTTTGGATTTGGACCCGCCTCTGCATGTAGGTCGCCTGAGGGCGTCTGTTCCCCGCCCAGACAGAACGGGGTTAAAGGAGCAGCTGCTTCGGGGGCTCTGGCTCACTCGGGCGGGGGGGAGGGAAGGATACAGATGCGGGGTGAGCCTGCGGCGGCAGAGGCCGGTGTGATGTTGCACCAGCCCAAGGCGCACCGTGTGTTCTCCCGCGGAAGTTGTCCCCGGATCACGGGAGCCTGGCCGTGGCGGGCTGCACTGGCTCCCAGGAGGGGCGGTGTAGAGAGTGACCTGTGCTCGCACACAGGCTTTTTGGTGGTGGCAGCAGCAGCCTTAGCGTCTCATGCCCATCTCTGGGGTCCGCGCTGATAGCCGCGGCTCGCGTCCGTCTCTGGAGATCGTTTAGGCGGCGCTCTGAATCCCCTCTCCTTGCGCGCCGCGAAGCAAAGAGGCAAGAAAAAGTCTCTTGCCTCTTCGGCAGCTGCAGACTTTTTCCTGGACTCCCTGCCGGCTAGCTGTGGTGCACTAACCCCTTCAGCCTGTGTTCACGCCGCCAACCCCAGTCCTCTCCCTGCGATCTGACCAAATCCCGAGCCTCAGCTCCCAGCCCCCGCCCGCCCCGGCGGCTGAGCAGACAAGCCTCTCGGGCTGGTGAGTGCTGGTCAGCGCCGAGCCTCTGTGCGGGAATCTCTCCGCTTTGCCCTCCGCACCCCTGTGGCTGCGCTCTGCTCCGTGGCGCCGAAGCTTCCCCACTCTGCTACCCACAGTCTCTGCCCGCGAAGGGGCTTCCTAGTGCGTGGAAACCTTCCCTCCTCCACGGCTCCCTCCCACTGTTGCAGGTCCCGTCCCTATTCTTTTGTCTCTGTTATTTCTTTTTTCTTTTGCCCTACCCAAGTACGTGGGGAGTTTCTTGCCTTTTGGGAGGTCTGAGGTCTTCTGCCAGCGTTCAGTGGGTGTTCTGTAGGAGCAGTTCCACGTGTAGATGTATTTCTAATGTATCTGTGGGAAGGAAGGTGATCTCCGCGTCTTACTCTTCCGCCATCTTGCCCTATCCTGGAATATTTTTAAAGAAATCCACCTCCCTTTTAAATCCGCTCAGTTATCCAAACTAACTCTTAAAATATGTTTTTGAAGGCCTCAAGATTTAATGTCAGTGAATTAATTAACTTTTAATCCACAGACTATTTGCATATTTGACAGACTATCATAAATTTTTTTAAGCTGCATGAATGGTTTTCAAATCCCACATCAATAATACAATTAAAAAACTTGTTCTTTGGAGGTTTTTTCTTTTAAAAGGGACATTGAAACTTAATTTGAAAAATAAACTATATAAATACTCGAGAGACTCATTTAAAACTAATTTCAAAATTTAAATTATGACAAATCTCATTCATTTTACATGGATGCTTAAAGCAGATGCTTCAAAACATTTTGAGAATATGCAAAGGCCATATTGTTTGAAGGTGATAACAGATGAATCCATTAATAGTAAACTTTCACTCTCATACAAGCTAGTTAACATGTTACCACATCTTCAATGACTGGGTGATATACACAAAGTTTTATGTATAAACAGAATTATTTCTAACAGAAGAAATAAGTTTATTGCCCATCATTAGAGCTGTGGTATAATAAATCATAATATATATGCATTGTTGAATATTACATACAAATTAAAAACTGTTTTTGAAGATATTTTAATGGTATGGTAAAATGTTCTCAATCTGATTAATGAATATTTAAAGGGCTTAGAAATTGAGCATGGTACATAGCATGATATACAAATCAGCTACTATAATATCAATGTTTTAAAAGATGATAAATCAGAATATACAACATGCTACCGATTTTGTACTAGATCTATTTCTATTAATATATGGTTGTGTGATCCAAATTTTCCTAATATTCATGTCTTCTGTAATCAGAAAACTTATTTAGAATTTAAAAAAAAAATTTATATCTACAAATCTATCACCTTCCAGTTGCACAATCATATATTCTTAAACTTAATATTTAGCTTAAATAGCTAAATGTCTCTCTAAATTTATTCCTTCGTATTTTTATATCCTCACAAATAGTGATAAACTTAAGAAATCAGATTCTGTGTTAATATTATTAGCCTCAGATTGATCAGGTAATTTGTATTCAGTAAACATCTAAGGCATCAGAATGAAGAATAAGTTTCCATTCAACATGGTAGAATGGGTTACAAAAGCAACTTACACGACACTTATGTAGAGAAAATGTACATTCATAATTTTGTCTAAAACTGCTCTAATCTTCCTCAAATCCATTACCTGCTACATGGCATGAGAAAAAAGAAGGAAGGAAAGAGGGAAGGAAGGCAGGGAGAGAGGGAGGGAGGGAGAGAGGGAGGAATGAATTGAGTTCAAGTCAGTTTAAAAGTCCATCTGAGCCAATAATTTATACCAGACACCTAGATATTACTGGGCCTTTGGGAATATTTGCTCTGTCCTTCAGACACTTATCTTCTCCTTGCTTCTTTCAGAGATGGTGTCTAGGGCACAGGAAAATGTCTACCTCATCTCTTGGTTTGGGAGGAAGGAGGCCATGGAGGAGGGCAGGCTCCTCCTTTGTTGTGGATTAGTTGATCCCCTGAAGCATCATTAGGCTGGTCTCTACCAGAGCATTCTGCTGCTCTCAACTCTTGACTCCTCTGGTCAATACACCTAGAGTCTCTATTCTTTCTGTCAGTTGGGGCCCAGGCCCTGCCTGCTTACTCAGCCTCACCTCAGCCCTGGCTGGCTGGCACTGCAGACCCTCTGAGTCTTGGCCAAGTCTCCAGGCCCCAGGCTGGGTCTGCTGGCTCTCACCTCAGGGAAACTGAAGCCAGGCTGTACCCTGCAATCTATATAAATATCTAGATTACAGAGTCCCAAGGCACACTGACCACACTGATTTGTCCTGTCAACTGTGTTGGGCCCTAAGCCCACCTCTCCGTGTTGCCTCAGCACCTCCGTGCATGAGGATCATCCTATCACAGAAGGGGAGCAGGCCCAGAGAACGACCGTCTGCCGCGGGTGTTCCCTAGGCCCCTGCAGCACACACCCCTGCAAGCCCCACGTCAGACCAAAAGGGTGCATTTCTGACTTTCTACCTCCCATATCTTCTTACTATTTTCCTTCCCCTTCTCTAGGGCTAGATTAGATGGATTTTTCTTCTACTTCATCTTTTGTCTATCACAGATTGCCTATATATAAAATTCTGTGATCTAGTTTGGCCAGGCCTGGCATTTTGGACTGTTAAATGGGAGCTGTAGACATTTAGAGAATCCTTTTTCTTTCAACAGCCTCTGGCTTTTAAAGCCACTGATTTGCTGCGACTCTGTTTTGAAAGTCATAAAATAAATGATATTTTTTTTCTTTCCTTAATAATCTTAATCCTCACTTCACCCCAAGGCAGGTAGATGCCTTGAGTTTTTTGTACATTGAAAGTAAAACATAAAATAAAATCATACTAATTTTTTTCTAAGTAGTATTTCTTATTATTTTTATCACTACTGACTTAGCAAATTTTACTCATTATTAACTTATCAAGTTAGAAGAGGGATGGAAAAGCTTTCTGAATTAACAGCTTGATTGGAATGCTGATTACCTGTAAAGAGTTTCAAATACTGGCGAGGATTCTGTATTCAGAGGCTGAATCATTAATTTAACAGATTATGTATTGAGTTCCTATTATATACTAGACATAACTCTTGGCACCAGGAGAGATTTTGTAAACAAGACAGGCATGGCCTCTGTACTCTTGGAGCTGAAATTCTTGAGACAAGGAGACATACATATATAAATACATGATACATACATACACACACAAACCAGAAAAACAGAAGTGAGAAGGGCCTATGTGAAGAAATAAAGTAGTGTACTGTGACCCAAGAGACTGGGTGACTTTTACGTGGAGTGGCAATCTAAAGCTGCTCAGAGAGTGACTTTTAAGCAAAAATCAGAATGACAAGAAGAAGTCTGGCAAATGAAGATAAGAAAGAAAAGACAGAGCCATTTGAAAGGCCCTAAAGGGGAAAAATCACAACTTGGCAAGTTCAAGAAACAGGGAGAAAAACATCTTCAGTGTGGCTTGAGGGTAAATGGCAAGGAGAAAAATAGAATGAAAATTGGAATGCTCAATGGAGGCAATTATGTGGGGTTTTGTAAGCAAGGAGAAAGGATTTGGATTTTATACATGCACAAAGGGAGGCCATCAAATGGTTTTAATGGGGAGAATGATTTTATCTTTGGAGAAAGACTGAGGGAGGAAAAAGCGGAAGCAAAGCTTATTTTAGAAAACCTGGTGATTGCCAAAGGTGGCTCAGGCTACTGAGAAATAGTAGTATAAATACTACTATAGTATTACTAAAGTAGTAGTATTACTAAAGTATAGCATTACTAAAGTACTACTAAAGTAGTAGTCTTTATACTACTATACTTGGGCTAGTAGTATAAAGAAAGTGGATGAATTTAGTACAAGTTTTGGAGGTAAAATTAACAGGACTTATTGATGAATGAGAGAAAGAGGAATCAAGAATAATTTCTTTGCTTTTGGCATTTTCTGAAGAGATACATAGAGTGAGCATGTATCCATTCCCAATCTGCATAACTAATGGTCCTGAATTCTGTCTTTAGTTCAGTTAAGTAAGATGCAATTCTGTCCCTCCTAGAAGGGAAAGAAGGTGGTAAATATCACAGACGTGAGGAATGAGTACCTCTGGCAGCCTGTGAATAAGTAAATGACAAGTATCTATCTGGTGGAGGGGCAAGGAGGCCATCATGGGGAAGAGAAAGAGATGCTATTCCTTGAAGAGGGTTGGAGCAAAGCTTCAACTGAGTCCACCTGGCATTTGAAAAATCAATCTCTTTCATGTTCGCTTTTTCCCGTTTTACTCCCCATATTCTACTTTCCTATTCCCCAGGCTTCTTCTCCATCTCTTTATTTTTCTTACTTCTTAAACTTTGCTAATTTTGCCCTTCATCATCATCATCATATCGTAATCATCATCATCACCATCATTGCCACCATTATTTATTATTAAACCAGCACACAGAGGTCTGGGCAAGATGGCAGAAGAGTAAGACGCGGAGATCACCTTCCTTCCCACAGATACAGTAGAAATACATCTACACGTGGAACTGCTCCTACAGAACACCCACTGAATGCTGGCAGAAGACGTCAGACCTCCCAAAAGGCAAGAAACTCCCCACGTACTTGGGTAGGGCAAAAGAAAAAAGAAATAACAGAGACAAAAGAATAGGGACGGGACCTGCACCAGTGGGAGGGAGCCGTGAAGGAGGAAAGGTTTCCACGCACTAGGAGGCCCCCTTCGCGGGCAGAGACTGCGGGTGGCAGAGGGGGGAAGCTTCAGAGCCACGGAGGAGAGCGCAGCCACAGGGGTGCGGAGGGCAAAGCGGAGAGATTCCCGCACAGAGGATCAGCGCCGAGCAGCACTCACCAGCCCGAGAGGCTTGTCTGCTCACCCGCCGGGGCGGGCGGGGGCTGGGAGCTGAGGCTCGGGCTTCGGTGCTAGCCAGGAGGGAGTCCGGGAAAAAGACTGCAGCTGCCGAAGAGGCAAGAGACTTTTTCTTGCCTCCTTGTTTCGCGGCGCGCAAGGAGAGGGGATTCAGAGCGCCGCCTAAACGAGCTCCAGAGACGGGCACGAGCCGCAGCTATCAGCGCGGATCCCACAGCAACAGGGGCACAGAGGGAAAAATGGAGAGATTCCCGCACAGAGGCTCGGCGCCGACCAGCACTCACCAGCCCGAGAGGCTTGTCTGCTCACCCGCCGGGGCGGGCGGGGGCTGGGAGCTGAAGCTCGGGCTTCTGTCAGATTGCAGGGAGAGGACTGGGGTTGGCGTGAACACAGCCTGAAGGGGCTAGCGCACCACAGCTAGCCAGGAGGGAGCCCGAGAAAAAGTCTGCAGCTGCCGAAGAGGCAAGAGACTTTTTCTTGCCTCTTTGTTTCGCGGCGCGCAAGGAGAGGGGATTCAGAGCGCCGCTTAAATGAACCCCAGAGGCGGGTGCGAGCCGCGGCTATCAGCGCGGACCCCAGAGACGCGCATGAGACGCTAAGGCTGCTGCTGCCGCCACCAAAAAGCCTGTGTGCGAGCACAGGTCACTCTCCACACTGCCCCTCCCGGGAGCCAGAGCAGCCCGCCACGGCCAGGCTCCCGTGATCCGGGGACAACTTCCCCGGGAGAACGCACGGCGCGCCTCAGGCTGCTGCAATGTCACGCCGGCTTCTGCCACTGCAGGCTCGCCCCGCCTCCTCCGTACTGCTCCCTTCCCCCGGCCTGACTGAGCCAGAGCCCCAGCATCAGCTGCTCCTTTAACCCCGTTCTGTCTGGGCGGGGAACAGATGCCCTCAGGCGACCTACACGCAGAGGCGGGTCCAAATCCAAAGCTGAACCCTGGGAGCTGTGCGAACAAAGAAGAGAAAGGGAAATCTCTCCCAGCAGCCTCAGAAGCAGCGGATTAAAGCTCCACAAACAACTTGATGTGCCTGCATCTGTTGAATACCTGAATAGACAACGAATCATCCCAAATTTAGGAGGTGGACTTTGGGAGCAGGATATATTAATTTTTCCCCTTTTCCTTTTTTTGTGAGTGTATATGTGTATGCTTCTGGGTGAGATTTTGTCTGTATACCTTTGCTCTCACCGTTAGTCCTAGGGTTAGGTCCGTCCCTTTTTTTGTTTGTTTGTTTGTTTTTACTTAAAAAAAATTTTCCCCTAATAAATGTTTTCTTAATAATTTTTCCTTATTTTCTATTTTTAAAAAATTAAAAAAAACTTTTTAATAAGTTTTTTCATATTTTTTATTTTAAAAAATTAAAAAATTTTTTATCTTAATAAATTTTTTTAATAATTTTTTTCCTTATTTTTATTATAAAAAATTAATAAATATATTTTTAAAAATTAAAAAAAATTTTTTCTTATTAAATTTATTAATAATTTTTTTTCTTATTTTTTATTACAATAGCTTTATTTTATTTTATTTTATTTTATCCTCTTTCTTTCTTTCTTTCTATTTTTTCTCCCTTTTATTCTGAGCCGTGTGGATGAAAGGCTCTTGGTGCTCCAGCCAGGCATCAGGGCTGTGCCTCTGAGGTGGGAGAGCCAACTTCAGGACACTGGTCCACAAGAGACCTCCCAGCTCCACGTAATACCAAATGGCGAAAATCTCTCAGAGATCTCCATCTCAACATCAAGACCCAGCTTCACTCAACGACCAGCAAGCTACAGTGCTGGACACCCTATGCCAAACAACTAGCAAGACAGGAACACAGCCCCATCCATTAGCAGAGAGGCTGCCTAAAATCATAATAAGGCCACAGACACCCCAAAACACACCACCAGACGTGGACGTGCCCACCAGAAAGACAAGATCCAGCCTCATCCACCAGAACACAGGCACTAGTCCCCTCCACCAGGAAGCCTAAACAACCCACCGAACCAACCTTAGCCACTGGGGACAGATACCAAAAACAATGGGAACTACGAACCTGCAGCCTGTGAAAAGGAGACCCCAAACACAGTAAGATAAGCAAAATTAGAAGACAAAAAAACACACAGCAGGTGAAGGAGCAGGGTCAAAACACACCAGACGTAACAAATGAAGAGGAAATAGGTAGTTTACCTGAAAAAGAATTCAGAATAATGATAGTAAGGATGATCCAAAATCTTGGAAATAGAATAGACAAAATGCAAGAAACATTTAACAAGGACGTAGAAGAACGAAAGAGGAACCAAGCAACGATGAAAAACACAATAAATGAAATTAAAAATACTCTAGATGGGATCAATAGCAGAATAACTGAGGCAGAAGAACGGATAAGTGACCTGGAAGATAAAATGGAGGAAATAACTACTGCAGAGCAGAATAAAGAAAAAAGAATGAAAAGAACTGAGGACAGTCTCAGAGACCTCTGGGACAACATTAAACGCACCAACATTCGAATCATAGGGGTCCCAGAAGAAGAAGAGAAAAAGAAAGGGACTGAGAAAATATTTGAAGAGATTATAGTTGAAAACTTCCCTAATATGGGAAAGGAAATAGTTAATCAAGTCCTGGAAGCACAGAGAGTCCCATACAGGATAAATCCAAGGAGAAACACACCAAGACACATATTAATCAAACTATCAAAAATTAAATATAAAGAAAACATATTAAAAGCAGCAAGGGAAAAACAACAAATAACACACAAGGGAATCCCCATAAGGTTAACAGCTGATCTTTCAGCAGAAACTCTGCAAGCCAGAAGGGAGTGGCAGGATATACTTAAAGTGATGAAGGAGAAAAACCTACAACCAAGATTACTCTACCCAGCAAGGATCTCATTCAGATTTGATGGAGAAATTAAAACCTTTACAGACAAGCAAAAGCTGAGAGAGTTCAGCACCACCAAACCAGCTTTACAACAAATGCTAAAGGAACTTCTCTAGGCAAGAAACACAAGAGAAGGGAAACACCTACAATAACAAACCCAAAACATTTAAGAAAATGGGAATAGGAAAATATATATCGATAATTACCTTAAATGTACATGGATTAAATGCTCCCACCAAAAGACACAGACTGGCTGAATGGATACAAAAACAAGACCCATATATATGCTGTCTATAAGAGACCCACTTCAGACCTAGAGACACATACAGACTGAAAGTGAGGGGATGGAAAAAGATATTCTATGCAAATGGAAATCAAAAGAAAGCTGGAGTAGCAATTCTCATATCAGACAAAATAGACTTGAAAATAAAGACTATTACAAGAGACAAAGAAGGACACTATAAAATGATCAAGGGATCGATCCAAGAGGAAGGTATAACAATTGTAAATATTTATGCACCCAACATAGGAGCACCTCAATACATAAGGCAAATGCTAACAGCCATAAAAGGGGAAATCGACAGTAACACAATCATATTAGGGGAATTTAACACCCCACTTTCACCATTGGACAGATCATCCAAAATGAAAATAAATAAGGAAACACAAGCTTTAAATGATACATTAAACAAGATGGACTTAATTGATATTTATAGGACATTCCACCCAAAAACAACAGAATACACATTCTTCTCAAGTGCTCATGGAACATTCTCCAGGATAGATCATATCTTGGGTCACAAATCAAGCCTTGGTAAATTTAAAAAGCTTGAAATCGTATCAAGTATCTTTTCCGACCACAACGCTATGAGACTAGATATCAATTACAGCAAGAGATCTGTAAAAAATACAAACACATGGAGGCTACACAATACACTACTTAAAAACGAAGTGATCACTGAAGAAATCAACGGGGAAATCAAAAAGTACCTAGAAACAAATGACAATGGAGACATGACGACCCAAAACCTATGGGATGCAGCAAAAGCAGTTCTAAGAGGGAAGTTTATAGCAATACAAGCCTACATCAAGAAACAGGAAACATCTCAAATAAACAACCTAACCTTGCACCTGAAGCAATTAGAGAAAGAAGAACAAAAAAACCCCAAAGCTAGCAGAAGGAAAGAAATCATAAAGATCAGATCAGAAATAAATGAAAAAGAAATGAAGGAAACAATAGCAAAAATCAATGAAACTAAAAGCTGGTTCTTTGAGAAGATAAACAAAATTGATAAACCATTAGCCAGACTCATCAAGAGAAAAAGGGAGAAGACTCAAATCAATAGAATTAGAAATGAAAAAGGAGAAGTAACCACTGACACTGCAGAAATACAAACGATCATGAGAGATTACTACAAGTAACTCTATGCCAATAAAATGGACAACCTGGAAGAAATGGACAGATTCTTAGAAATGCACAACCTGCCGAGACTGAACCAGGAAGAAATAGAAAATGTGAACAGACCAATCACAAGCACTGAAATTGAAACTGTGATTAAAAATCTTCCAACACACAAAAGCCCAGGACCAGATGGCTTCACAGGCGAATTCTATCAAACATTTAGAGAAGAGCTAACACCTATCCTTCTCAAACTCTTCCAAAATATTGCAGAGGGAGGAACACTCCCCAACTCATTCTACGAGGCCACCATCACCCTGATACCAAAATCAGACAAAGATGTCACAAAGAAAGAAAACTACAGGCCAATATCACTGATGAACATAGATGCAAAAATCCTCAACAAAATACTAGCAAACAGAATCCAACAGCACATTAAAAGGATTATACACCATGATCAAGTGGGGTTTATTCCAGGAATGCAAGGATTCTTCAATATACGCAAATCAATCAACGTGATACATCATATTAACAAATTGAAGGAGAAAAACCATATGATCATCTCAATAGATGCAGAGAAAGCTTTCGACAAAATTCAACACCCATTTATGATAAAAGCGCTGCAGAGAGTAGGCATAGAGGGAACTTTCCTCAACATAATAAAGGCCATATATGACAAACCCACAGCCAACATTGTCCTCAATGGTGAAAAACTGAAACCATTTCCACTAAGATCAGGAACAAGACAAGGTGGCCCACTCTCACCACTATTATTCAACATAGTTTTGGAAGTGTTAGCCACAGCAATCAGAGAAGAAAAAGAAATAAAAGGAATCCAAATCGGAAAAGAAGAAGTAAAGCTGTCACTGTTTGCAGATGACATGATACTACACACAGAGAATCCTAAAGATGCTACCAGAAAACTACTAGAGCTAATCAATGAATTTGGTAAAGTAGCAGGATACAAAATTAATGCACAGAAATCTCTTGCATTCCTATATACTAATGATGAAAAATCTGAAAGTGAAATTAAGAAAACACTCCCGTTTACCATTGCAACAAAAAGAATAAAATATCTAGGAATAAACCTACCTAAGGAGACAAAAGACCTGTATGCAGAAAATTATAGGACACTGATGAAAGAAATTAAAGATGATACAAATAGATGGAGAGATATACCATGTTCTTGGATTGGAAGAATCAACATTGTGAAAATGACTCTACTACCCAAAGCAATCTACAGATTCAATGCAATCCCTATCAAACTACCACTGGCATTTTTAACAGAACTAGAACAAAAAATTTCACAATTTGTATGGAAACACAAAAGACCCCGAATAGCCAAAGCAATCTTGAGAACGAAAAATGGAGCTGGAGGAATCAGGCTCCCTGACTTCAGACTATATTACAAAGCTACAGTAATCAAGACAGTTTGGTACTGGCACAAAAACAGAAATATAGATCAATGGAACAGGATAGAAAGCCCAGAGATAAACCCAGGCACATATGGTCACCTTATCTTTGATAAAGGAGGCCAGCATATACATTGGAGAAAAGACAGCCTCTTCAATAAGTGGTGCTGGGAAAATTGGACAGATACATGTAAAAGTATGAAATTAGAACACTCCCTGACACCATACACAAAAATAAACTCAAAATGGATTAAAGACCTAAGTGTAAGGCCAGACACTATCAAACTCTTAGAGGAAAACATAGGCAGAACACTCTATGACATAAATCACAGCAAGATCCTTTTTGACCCAGCTCCTAGAGAAATGGAAATAAAAACACAAATAAACAAATGGGACCTAATGAAACTTAAAAGCTTTTGCACAGCAAAGGAAACCATAAACAAGACCAAAAGACAACCCTCAGAATGGGAGAAAATATTTGCAAATGAAGCAACGGACAAAGGATTAATCTCCAAGATTTATAAGCAGCTGATGCAGCTCAATAACAAAAAAACAAACAACCCAATCCAAAAATGGGCAGAAGACGTAAATAGACATTTCTCCAAAGAAGATATACAGATTGCCAACAGACACATGAAAGAATGCTCAACATCATTAATCATTAGAGAAATGCAAATCAAAAGTACAATGAGGTATCATCTCACACTGGTCAGAATGGCCATCATCAAAAAATCTAGAAACAATAAATGCTGGAGAGGGTGTGGAGAAAAGGGAACCCTCTTCCACTATTGGTGGGAATGTAAATTGATACAGCCACTATGGAGAATAGTCTGGAGTTTCCTTAAAAAACTACAAATAGAACTACCATACGACCCAGCAATCCCACTACTGGGCATATACCCTGAGAAAACCATAATTCAGAAAGAGTCATGTACCAAAATATTCATTGCAGCTCTGTTTACAATAGCCAGGACATGGAAGCAACCTAGGTGTCCATCGTCGGATGAATGGATAAAGGAGATGTGGCACACATATACAATGGAATATTACTCAGCCATAAAAAGAAATGAAATGGAGGTATTTGTAATGAGGTGGATGGAGTTAGAGTCTGTCATACAGAGTGAAGTAAGTCAGAAAGAGAAAAAGAAATACAGTATGCTAACACATATATATGGAATCTAAGGGAAAAAAAAGGTCATGAAGAACCTAGTGGCAAGATGGGAATAAAGACACAAACCTACTAGAGAATGGACTTGAGGATATGGGGAGGGGGAGGGGTGAGATGTGACAGGGTGAGAGAGTGTCATGGACATATATACACTACCAAATGTAAAATAGATAGCTAGTGGGAAGCAGCCGCATAGCACAGGGAGATCAGCTCGGTGCTTTGTGACCACCTAGAGGGGTGGGATAGGGAGGGTGGGAGGGAGGGAGATGCAAGAGGGAAGAGATATGGGAACATATGTATATGTATAACTGATTCACTTTGTTATAAAGCAGAAACTAACACACCATTGTAAAGCAATTATACTTCAATAAAGATGTTAAAAAAAAAAAAGAACCAGCACACATTTATGATCTGAATTACTTCTTGAAACCTCCCTGGGGGAGATGTGATAGCCCCCTTGACAGGTACCCTGGGCTTGGCAAGACAAAGCAGTTTGCGCAAGGTTAGGTTATCAGGCCAGGAAGTGGCAGAGCCAAGTGTGAAAACAGGTTTGTCTGCCTCTGTGTCCTCAGCCTGAGCTCTCTTGCTCTGTGGCTCCTCCCTCTTTCCTTCACACTCACTGCCCTTTCTCTCCTGTCCCTCTCTCCATCTCTTTCTCCCCTTCCGTGTGTCATCCCCTGGCCTTCCCCTGGCCTGTCTGTCTCCCTTTCTTCTGTCTCCTCTCCTGTTGCCTTCTTCTACTCTAGGCAGCCTGCCTTGCCTATTCCCTCTGTCCTATCTGGCTATTACTAATCTGAAATTTGGTATTATTACAAATAGAAAATAGAAGTCGAGGACTATTAGAGCTGAAAGAACTTCAGGAGCAGCGCCAAGTCTTAAAAGCAGGTCAATGTAGCTTCTATTCCACAAAACCACTGCTCCTAACACATACAGGCCAAGGCAGGAGCCATCTTTTTTCATTATCACCTGTGTGGGTCCTGCCTTGGCTCTCACACCCAGGGTCGTGCCATTTGTGGAGACTATTCTCTCTGCCCTGACCTTTAGTCCAGTCCCTCTGCAGATGTGGGACCTTTGTCACATACCCAACCAGGGTTATAAGCTCTTAAAAGTTCACTTTTCATCTCACCCACCATGTATAATTCAAAATGAGAATAATACTAAGCCAAAAAGAAAGGGCAAGAATGTTCAAAAAATTGTGATTATCCTATAATATTTCTATGCTTAAATACACAAAGCTCAAATTCACTCCAAAAAATATTTGTACCTCTGGTTTGCTATTGCTCCAAGCACAGGCTTATTCTGACTATGGGGTAATCCAACTACATAATGCAGATAGCTGGCTAAGAACAGGTTAGGAAATGAGCAACAGTGTAGAAATCCAAAAAGGAGTAATATAGACAAGTAACGAACTTAATTATCACCCGCTCTGTGCTAGACAAGTGATAAGCTGTTTATATTCAGTTCCTCCAGCAAACATTTTAGATAATTACTAATATGATTCCTATCCTACTGATGAGTCTCTAGGATAGCAAGTTTTCCAGGAGTTGAATCTGGTTCTATTGACTCCACAGCCTGAGTGAGAGTTTAAGGCACATCCTGCATTACAAACCTAGTACGGATGCTACTTGTTTACTAATGTTTACGCATTAAAACATTAAAATAACTATGGTATTATCTTAACTTCCTTCTCTTTTTCTAAACAAACTTTCAGAGGATCATTATGTCAGCACTTCATCTCAAGTCAGCACTTTGGATACACACTAGTAATAAATATAGTTGCTATGAAACAACTATTCTAGATATCCTTACGTTCCTAGCTTTCCATGTTTTTTTTAGTATTTGATAAGCCATTCCTTCAGGTAATATGACACATTTTAAGAAATTAAACACAGAGTAATTTATCTTTGATGTGGTCTTAGGCTTTAAATGCATGCTTTAGGATTTGCAACCCATAAGCCATTGTATATAAAACAGAAATTTCTAGTAATTTGCTATGCCACCAGACAGGAATCCTTCAAGGACAGTGCAATGTATAATCACTGAATTTACAGTTCCATGGGAATGGACTGTAGCTATTCCTCAGGTAGGTCAGTAGGTCAATGAAGGTGACAAGAATGCCTACTATAGGCCCAATGAACATTCCTACCAGACACAGAAATCCAGCCAGAAAGTAGTTTAAACCACAATGAAGGGAGGATGGGAGGGAAGTTTGGAGAGAAGAAAGGCTAGAAATCTTGTCTCTCTTCCCCATTCAAGTGAGGAAAAGTAAGACCCAAAAGAAATAGGAAACTGCAGAGGGCATTCTGGGAGCCTGTTTTTACTTCCTCATAATAAAATCAAAGCTCTTCAAATAGTAACTGTAAGAGCATGTCCCTTTCCTCTGCTGTCCCACCCAAGCTTCTGAGAATATCCCTGTAACTATGGAAGCAGTTCTTTAGGAATGCCTTCTTGTATCTTGTTGAAAACCAACGAGCAGTGCAATATTCATTTGTTAGTCCTTTTTCATGGCTTGTGGAAATATGTGTCTTATTCTCTCTGAAATGGGAAGATATTCTGAGCACGTAGTGAGTATTTCCAATCCCAGACAGTTATTGGGAAATATAAAACACTTGTCTGAAGGTAGTATAAAGACACCCAGACACTGACAAATCTTAAGTCTTTTGTTCTTCTGTTTACTCAGGAATAATGGTAATATTCTTTAAGAGACAGAGGGCCATAGACATTTCTTAACATAATATGAACTAATTATTCAAGGTCAAACTTGCAGAATTCTGATGTATTTTAGATTTAATGATAAATTAGGATATTCACGTAATATGCTGAAATAAGCAGTTCATCCAATCCAATTACCATGAAATTTCAATTCTATGTTCATTGTTTAAAAGAGTGATCTTACACTTGAATTGTGCGCTCAACATTCAAATTAGTGCTTTCAAGATATGATTTCATGAACAGTCATAGTATTTGGTAAAGCCAAGTAAAAACAAACCTAGAGGAAAGAACACACTAGAAAAAATGAAAAATGGTTTAAAGTACGTGTGCACTGAGAATCATCTTTCTGAGCAAGCTTTGACTGGTTTGTATGGAAAAAGGCTAAAAAGCCCTCTCTTATAACTCAAAAAATGTCCCCAGTCAGGCAATAGTTTGTCTTTGCATATTTTTGTGGTTTGCATTATCGCTTGCTATTATAGAAAGACATGCTAGTGACCTTGACACAAAACTTGCAGACTTTTCCTCGTGCACAATAACTCATGGTTGGTGCCTTCTTGGCCCCAGCAAATCTCAGAACACTGGGTGTGCAATGTAGCCTACAGCAGAACCAACTATCTCCAGTGGGCATTTGGTACATGTCTGGGGAAGCTAAGTTACACTGAACAGAATATAGCACATTTTATACTCATGTGATGAATACGGTTTCCTGGTGGAGGGATGGTGCCGAAAACAAAGCAGCCTTTGAGACCTCTCAAAAGTTTTTCAAATTGGCCTGGGGGTTTCAGCAGTCAGAGCTAAAAATAAGAAGCTGTGTATAAGCCTTTCTGACCTGGAGGAGAAAGACTCAAAACTCCCTTTAACAGTCTCCTAACTATCCAATTCCCCTCCACCAAGGAAAGTGACATTGACAACTCTTAATTAAGGGAAAGCTTAGCAACCATTGAGTTCTTTAATCATGGAATTAATACTAACAAATTGAAAAGCTCAAAAAATATAATTGCAGCTCAAAAATTATAGATTTTATGGTATCTATGCTATCATTTATTTAAGGTGGAGGGCCATTTTGATTTACTAAGAAAAAACAGCTTTGAAAAGTAGCAATAAAACAAAGAAATCAAAGCACAACAGCCAGGGCTGTACTTAGTTCACAAATATCTATCTAACACTTTATTTCTACTTTTGTAATCTAGAAGCACAATGAAGAAGAGAGAAAGTATTCATTTATATTTCCATTGTCTCTTTACTAGAATTTCCTACTTGTAATTGTGATTTGAGTTCAAGCATGGAAACATCACTTTTTCAGGTGAATTTCTGTCCAAAAAAAAGTACATTTGGGCTTCCCTGGTGGCGCAGTGGTTAAGAATCTGCCTGCCAATGCAGGGGACACGGGTTCGAGCCCTGGTCTGGGAAGATCCCACATGCCACGGAGCAACTAAGCCCGTGAGCCACAACTACTGAGCCTGCGCATCTGGAGCCTGTGCTCCGCAACAGGAGAGGCCGCGATAGTGAGAGGCCCGCGCACCGCGATGAAGAGTGGCCCCCACTCGCCCCAACTGGAGAAAGCCCTCGCACAGAAACGAAGACCCAACACAGCCAAAAATAAATAAATAAATAAATAAATAAATAATTTATAAAAAAAAAAAAAAAAAAAAAAAGTACATTTAACATCTTCCACAAGTTGTTATAATTTGCCTTGTCCACTTAATCTCTTCCTGCTTGTTTATTCATTCATTCACTGCTCATTCAACAAACTTTCCAATGTCTAACCTCACATCCTCATACACACTAGGACCTCAAACATTTTTCAGCTGATTGATTTCTGATACCCTCCTACCTATTTCAGGAGACAGGTAGCGAGCATCCTGCCTGAGAGGAGTTTAGTTTTCCACGTCTCTCCATGGATATATTCTTCATTCCTCCGTTGTATAGATGGGAGCCTCAAGCTCATCATTAAATAGCTAAACCCAGAAATACAAACATCAAAAACTCTGCAAGTGAAAACATGAGAAGCTCGCATCCCTCTGGGTTGGGAGGAAACAAATAACCTATCACTCATGTCTTGCATCTACCCAGCTGACTTTAACATACCTACCATTTATAGAAAAGAGAGGAATCTAGCACACTGGCAAAAACTCAGAGAAATACCTACACTACAGTATGCTACTTAATTCTACGTGATGGTCACAATGCAAAACTGTTCCTCCTCCCTTCCTTCTCATCACAAAACTAATGATTAATGAACACCATTCATGGTTGATGCCCCAAACCTAGGAATCATCATTGATTCCTCTCCCACGACATCTAATCCAGGATTTCTCAGCCTTGGCCCCAATGACATTTTGGGTTGAATAAGTCCTGTTGTGGGGTTGCTGTCCTGTTCACAGCAGGATATTTAGCAGCATCCCTGGCCTCTACATGCTAATAGCACTTCCCCAGCCATCACAACCAAAAATGTCCCCAAACATTTTCAAATATCCCCTGGGAGAGGGGTGTGAAAATCATTCCCAATTGGGCACCACTGAACCTAAAAGCAAATCCTGAAAGCTGAAATTCCAAAATTTATCTTGAATCTAAATCTACCGTCTGACCCAGATCTAAGCTCTCACCACTCACCTGGACCACTGCAATAGCTTTTCACTGCAACCCCTTCAGTCCATTTTCTGCTCTATTGTCAGAGTGATCTTTTTAAAATCTCAATCACATTATATCGTTTCTCTTCTTAAAATCTTCTAATGGCTTCTCACCATTCTGGGAACTGCTCGCCATATTATCTCTCAGCACTCTCCCCTTATTCATGGTTCTCTAGTTTCATTGGCTTTTATACTATTTTTCAAACCTGCCAGGTTTTCCCACTTCGGGACATTTATATACTCTCCTTGGAATGCTGACTCTTTCATAGTATTCAAGGGTTTGTTCAAATATCATTTCTCAGCGAGTTCTTCCAGAACCATTCTATGTAAATAACTCCCCTCTCCCCCAAATACTATATACCATTACCCTATATTAATTGTATTATAGTCACATCTATCATCTTTATTTGGATTTATATTATTTTTCATTTTTTACTTTTCATTTATATTACTTTTCATTTTACATATTTAAAATAATGTATGATTTTTATATTATTAAATCTACTCAAAGCAATCCAAAGGTTTCTTATCTCACCCAGAGTTAAAGCAAAAGCCCTTCCAGTTACCTGCAAGACCCTGAATGATCTGGACCACTACTACCTACCCGACGTGATTTCCTAACATTCGCCTCTCAAAACTTGACCCACACGCTGGCCTTCCTTCTGTTCCCAAACATGCCCACTTTAGAGCCTTTGCACTGGCTGCCTTCCAGCCTGTACCCCAGTTGTCCCATGACTCTCTCTCACATCTGCTAGGTTTCTGGTCAAGTGTCCTCTTGTTAGAAGGGCTGGTCTTGACTACATTATACAAAATAGTAAGAAAGAAAAAGCAGCCCTTGTGTACCATCAGCTTGGAGCTATCCTAGCTCTAACAGCCAGGCAAATATATTTTCCTCTTGAATTATAAACAATTTTACAGAACACCAACATTAGACAAGGCTACTCTGTGATGTGATGGGTCAAGACAAAAACAAGTGCACCCTGTAACTGTGTGTGAGTAGAGACCGAGAGAGAGAGAGAGAGAGAGAGAGAGAGGAACACTGTCAAACACTCTCCTTTCTCCTAATATGAGTGACTGCTCCATCTTTATCAATTTCAGCCATAGCTCCACTTTGTCCCCCCCACCTTACATATAAAATTATTAATATTATTAAGCAAATCATAGAATGGCTTTGACTTTCTAAAAGTACCCAATCAAGAGCAAAGCCCCACTTCCTTGAAAGTTCTCCAAAATCTCCTAACACAACCTCAAGTCCAGTAATAAACCCTTCTTAACAACCTCTTGAGACATTCCACAGTTCCCTATGGTGTGCAGTCTCCCTCACTGCTACGAGTTAATAAACACAACATTGTTCAACTACAGGTGTGTTTATGTTGGATTTTGCCTGGAGAGCATCAACAATAACATCACCCAACCCCAACGAGCATACTCCATGACTTTAAGTAAAATGTCAATATACACCAGTTTGCTGGGAGAATCCAAGTGTACACTTCTTGTTTATGTATGCCACTTGGTCAGTGCCATCTGTCACCCTCAAAGATGTCCCAGTTTGGAAGATAAATTATACAGTCGGCATATCTTTAATCTGCACTATTTTTCACAATAACCCTTATCTCCATCTAGAACATGATACATTTACTTTTTATTTGCTTCCTCTCCACCCCCTCTCTCTCTCCCCTCCTACTCCCCAACTAGAACTTAAGTCCCATAGTACAGAATCTTCATCTACTTTTTAAGTGTTCTATCCTCATCATTTAGAACAGTTCTTGGCACACAGAAGGCTCCCAGTAAATATCTGTTGAATGAATTAACTGATGAAAAGATATAATGCTACAAGAGGTCTTTGAACTATGAACAACTTTAAAAATATCCTCCCAGCCATAAAAATCAGTCACATTTCTATATACTAACCTGTAGAAACAAATCAAAATATAGCACCACTTATTCTGGCTCCAAAGCAAATGAAATGCTTAGATTTACAGAATCTAAGGATCTGAACATGCAGGATCTGTATGTTGAAAATGACAAAATGCTACTGAAAGAAATCAAAGACAAAAAATGGAAGTTCATAAACTGGAAGATTCAGCATAGTGAAGATGTCAATTCTCCCCCAAATTGAGCTACCAGCTTAATAAAATTCCTATAAAAATCTTTGCAAGGTTTTTATAGACATAGACAAGCTTATTCTAAAATTTATATGGAAAGGTACAGGCTCTAGAATAGCTAAAACAAATAAGAATAAAGTAGAAGGAATCACTCTGATATTAAGGTCTACTGTACAGCTATAGAAATAAAGATAGTGTAGTATTAATGGAGGAATAAACACATAGATCCAACGACCAGAATAGATAATCCAGAGACAGAGTCACACATTTATGCCCAATTGATTTTTTACAAAGGTGTAAAGTAATTTAAAGGAAGGAAGATAACTTTTTCATCAAATGGTGCCAGAGTGATTGGACTTCCACAGGCAAAAAAAATGAACCTAAACCTAAACGTCACACCTTATTCAAAAACTAACTCAAAATTAAGCACGTACTTCAATGTAAAACATAAAGCTATACAACTTTTAGAAAAAATAAAATAAAGTATTTGGGATCTAGGGCTATGCAAAGAATTCTTAGACTGGACATCAAAGGAAGACTTGGTAACTCAGACCCCATCAAAATTAGAAACATTTGTTCTGCAAAATATCCTGTTAAGAGGATGAAAAGCTACAGAGTGAGAGAACATACCACGTAATCAACAATAGACTGTTATCTAGATATATAAGTTCTCTCAGAACAACAGTTTTTAAAAAATCCAATTTGAAAATGGGCAAAAGACATGAAAAGAACTTTCACGGAAGAGGATGGACAGATGTCAAATAAGCACATGAAAATATGATTAACCTTGGTAGCTATTACGAAAATGCACATTAAAAACGCAACACCACAATGAGACATCACTATACGCCCATCAGAACAGCTAAAGTACAACTTAGTGACAACCTCAAATGCTGGCAAGGAAAAACTCGAATGAACCTTTTGGCCAACCCAACGTATATCATGCTCATAGCAGCTTTATTCATAATAACCAAACAGTGGAAGCAACCCAGATGCTTTTAATAGGATAATGGTTAAACAAACCCTGGTGCATCATGGAATACTACTCAGCAATAAAAAGGTATAAACTATTGATACACACAAAACTTGAATGCATCTCTAGACTTGGAGGAATTCTTCCTGGATGACACAGCTTGACCAAGACATGGGGTCTGGTGAACCAGCAAGGTGGATTTCACTCCCCCCCTGTCCCTTTGGTTGGGTGCTCAATGGTAAGTCATAGCCCTAGCAAAGAAGGGAATACAATTTACTCTGGGTATTATCTGTCTAAAACAGTAGGGCCCATTTGACTTGAGAAAAAAATTTGAATTGAAAAACCATACAAGCCTTTTTAAAAACAAAGAATGTGAGGGACTACATTTTATTTGTTGTTATTGTTTGTTTTGTTGCAAAGCATGATTCTCTGCAGTGCATATGATCAGCCAGTATGAGAAATATATTCAGAAAACCACAAAGTCTATGGAAATTTCATAAGAATCTTCCCTTTCAATCACTAAGCATTAAAAACAAAAACAAAACAAACAAACAAAACACCTTACATCACTGGAAATTCTCATGAAGGCTGTAGTGTGAATGCTGCTACCCACACTTTGCTTGGAAAGGAAACACAAAAGACTTTTCATAATATTTCTTCTTCAACTCTAGGTTAAGTGCTAAACTGATGACTTAGAGTCGATACCAAACTCAAAATTTACAAAAGAAAAAAGTATCGCCCTTCTTGCAACTAGTGGTATGTATCTGCTGAAGAATCATTGTGCTCAGCTATTTGTTCATTCCTGGTATAGCAGAATAAGTACTATTTTCTCGATCCAGGAAGATCACTGTGAGAGCCTGGCAGTATCTTTGAAGATTTGTCAAAATTATTTAAAGTGAATAAACTGAATTGGAAAAAATATTATTGGAATGTTCACGGATATTACTCCAGAAATTCTAGGTTTGTGATCAATATTCTTGGTGTAATTCAATGAAGAAAACAGTGTTGTGGAGGATTTCTTTGCGTTTTCATCTGCAAACAGTGGCCTCTAAAACTTGCACAGTGTATGAAACATCAGCTTATTTGCCTTCCTTGATACACATCTACCATTGTTCACAAAATTTCCCTGTCAATTTGGATAAAGAATATCTTTTTCTAACCTTTTTTAAATTGAAGTATAGTTAATTTACAATGTTGTATTAGCTTCAGTTGTACAGCAAAGTGATTCAGTTATGCATATATATATATATATATATATATATATATATATATATATATACATACTGCAGATTCTTTTCCCATATAGGTGATTACAGAATATTGAGTAGAGTTCCTTGTGCTATACCGTGGGTCTTTATTGATTATCTATTTTATATATAGTAGTGTGTATATGTTAATCCCAACCTCCTAATTTATCCCTCCCCTCCAGCTTTCCCCCTTTGGTAACCATAAGTTTGTTTTCGAAGTCTGTGAGTCTGTTTCTGTTTTGTAAATAAGTTCATTTGTATCATTTTTATAGCTTCCACATATAAGCAATATCATATGATACTTTTTCTCTGACTTACTTCGCTTAATATGATAATCTCTAGGTCCAACCATGTTGCTGCAAATGCCATTATTTCATTCTTTTTTACGGCTGAGTAATGTTCCATTGTATATATTATATATAATATATACATGATATTATACATAATATATACAATGGAATATTACTATTGTTACTATAATACTAACATTACTATTACTGTGGAATATATATATACCACATCTTTATCCATTTATCTGTCAATGGACACTTAGGTTGCTTCCATGTCTTAGCTATTGTAAATAGTTCTGCTACATATGTTAAGGTGCATGTATCTTTTTGAATTATAGTTTCCTCCGGATATATGCCCAAGAGTGGAATCACAGGATCAAAGGGTTGATCTTTTTAAGGAACCTCCATACTGTTCTCCATAGTGGCTGTACAAATTTATATTCTCACCAACATTGTAGGAGGGTTCCTTTTTCTCCACACCCTCTCCAGCATTTATTATCTGTAGACATTTTAATGATGGCCATTCTGATACCTCATTGTATAGGTATAAAGAATATCTTGATATTTAACTCTGTGTAGAAATTGCTAAAGAAAATATGCTTGATTGGTTCTGTGACAAAAGCTATAGTTTCTGCATTGTTAAAACAAGGGAGAAAGTTTACTCCAAAATGTAAAAAATAATTTTCAGAAGATTTTGGCAAATTTTCTAGAGCTATTTTGTTTTAATGCAGTAATAGAGGAAGCAAACACCATAGCACTGCTTAATAGTATTGATCATGTATATTGTGAAGTTGTGATCAAGATTAGGGACTTAGGAATCAAAGAGCTCTACATTCAAATCTAGGTTTTATCATTTGCTAGGTGTGTGATCTTGGGCAGTTACTTAATCTCTCTAATCCCAAATCCTATACTTCGCTCAACTTCATCTCTAAAATGAAGATAATAATCCTATTTCATCCAGTTGTTCTGATAATTAAATTAGAAAATCCAAAGAAGCCAAAGTTCCGTATCTTTCAAAAAAATGCACAATGGGCATATGGTAAGTGTTCAAAAAGGTGTTACCTTTACTAATAGTGTCCAAACCAACTATCACTTTAGGAATTGGTGCTAATATATCTTACCTGTCCACATTCTGTGAAAAATCTTCTCAAGGAGAACATTAAATTATATTTAATTTTTCTGGAAATTGAATCCAGACAATATTTTTCTGTCATGATGCTGAAATTTCCCATTTTGAATGCTATGAGGAACCATATTCTTAATCAGTTTCAATCTGTTCCAGGGTCTACCTAAGAAGTTCTGAAATCAAGTGCAACTTGATCATTTTAGACAATTGCTGGAAAATCACTACACAGAGAGAGATTAGCTTCTCTTTTCCCACAAACTTAACACTGAAATTGATCTACACTCTGTTCACATTGCAATACTTCCTTGGATGGAAAACCTTGTAACAAGCAAGCAAAGTCAAGCCTCAAATTTATATCATGTGATAAAGTCAAGAAATAAATCTTTTGATGTAAAATTTATTTTATCATTATCTTAATTTTTAAGTCATGTTATGTACATATTTTAAAATTTTCTATAATATAAAAGAAGGACATAACATTTTGTTTATATGAAAGAGTACAGGTTTAGAAAGCCTGAGAAAACTGATCTGAGCCTATGAATACGGTAATATGCAGCACAATCTGAATCTGTTTATTATAAGGACAACTTTCTTCTAACTGTTGTAAATGTAGTTTTTTGCCTGTGACTTTTCAAAGTTGAAAGCGCAAGCATCAGAATGAGTATTCTGTATCAGAAAATGAAGCCTTCCTAAATTCCATACTCTTACAGATCAAATTTGACCTTAGTCAAATATAGTTCTCAACCATATTCACAACACCTGGAAAATATTAAACTGATATAGCACTAAAAATTAAAGTGCATGAATATATATATATATATTTAATCCTTTAATTTTTTTCTGACATATTCTTTTTTTTTTTTTTTTGCCAGGGGCCATCTCTATAAAACGTAGAGCTGTTGTATTTCTCAAACCATGTTTTCCAAATCAAAACCATTTGTTTACAGAGATTTCTATTCACCCCAAGGGGCAATTCCATTAAGCTCTATTTTCCTGGCTATGACCTAGAATTTACAAATCTGAGTATAGCTTAAGATCTAAATATTTGTGAATCACTCCTGTATTGTAAACAATTTTTGCATACTAGATTTTCCCATGATTACTTGAAGTATTAAGATGTGTAATCCATCACACAGAAAGCTGTAGAATTCTACTTGTTAACATTCTGGAGCCGTTTTTACAATACAATGGATTTTTGTGTTTTGCCAATGGTGAGTCCTTTAACAAGGTAATTACTACAAATTGTACCATTATTAGCATCAAGGGACATATTCATGGAACACACATCAACCCTCTTATAGAAGTCATGCATTTGTTAGCATGGCAAAATGAGGGACAATGGAATGGAAAATCTATTTATAGGTGAGAGCCCAGGAAAACCTCTTGGGAACACATATACCACTTTGGATAACTATTCAAGGGCATTTTTTATTTAAAAAATTGTACAAGGTCAAAAATACATAGATCGAAGAACAGGACTTTCAGATAATAATTCAAGGACAGAATTTCAGATGCAGTCTATCAAATTAAGCAAAGGTTATATGCATATTTGAGTTATTTTATATGCATTTGGGAAAAATCCAAGATTAGCATAATCCTTAAAATTTCTTATCTCAAGTATTACTCACAAGGTCATCCTTTGATGAACTGCAATGAGCAAGATTACAGTTCTCTTTGAATTTTAGTTTGCAAACGAAAATTGTCACATTCAGAAAGAGGTTAGATCTCTCCAGCAGCTCATACGGGGACATAACTAATGGTACAAAGACCCAGACAAATTACTCCCCCAGGCCAGTATTGGGTTTTATATGAGATCACCACGGTTTATTTTACTGGTAGGAGTAGTTACTGGGTCATAGTTTAGCTAATTCCAAATTTGTTTTTAACTCCGTCTGTTAAGAAATTCTTGCCAACTCATTATCAACACACACACACACACACACACACACACACACACACACACACGCTAACCCCCAGGTATCTAGTTATAGAACACCACTCTGGTCAATCAGGATCCCCAATTATGACCCAATCTTCATATCTCCCCATCAAATTGTGCCCTTTTGTAGTCCTACTCTATCAGGATACTACTTTTTACTATATGTGTATGCCAATAGGTGGTAATCAATTAATTAAATCAACTAATGGGTTACTTTGCCAAGCAACCGTAACTTCTAGTATTCAATCTTATGAAACAGATATTATTATTATTATGCTCACTTCATAATTGAGAAAACTGAGACTCAGAAAAATGGCACGCAAACCCAGGTCTTCCAACTAAAAAAATCCCATGTACTTTCAATTACATAATCCTTTCCAAAGCGTGTTTTAGAATATAATAGATGTTTTGTTCAAATAAATTAGGAAAATGCTGGGTTAGATAAAAATTAACAGTTTTTTCACCATAGGGATTCTCAGAGCTAGTGAATTTTACAAATATCTATGGAGAATAATATATATACTAGTTCCAAAATGTATTAAATGTAGTTACCCTTTCTCTCCACTCAGACTATCATATAGGACTAGTATTCTCCTGAATGTACTTTGGGAAAAACTGCACCAAAACGTATGTGTTTTTCTGTTTAATTAATTTATTGTACTTAAAGAGCCTGTACATTTTGCAAACTGATGTTCTTCCTCAGTTCAGTAAAATTTTCTTCTATTGTATCTTATTTATTATCTTTGTCTTATCCTTCTATTCTCTACATACAGTATTTTGGGAATTCTTATTATATATTTATCTTTTCTCTCATCTTTTTCATCATGATAATACTTTTTGGCATCATCTATGGATTTCACCTACCTCACTAACTCAATTTTGGGGGAGTATATAACTTGCTAGTTATTACCCAATATTTATTTTATTTTATTTTTATTGTGGTAAAATATACACACCATTTACTATTTTAACCATTTTTAAGTGTACAGTTCTATGGTATTAAGTACGTTCACATTGCTGTGCAGCTATCACCATGATCCATCTCCAGAGCTTTTTCCATCCTCCCAAACTGAAACTCTGTACACTTCAAACACTAACTCTCCATTCCCTCCTTCCCCAGCCTCTGGAAACCACCATTTCACTTTATGTCTCTGTGAATTTGACTGCTCTACTGCCTCATATAACTAGAAGCATAGAGCATTTGTCCTTTTGTGAGTGGTTATTTTACTTAGCACAATGCTTTCAAGGTTCATCCACATTGTAGCATGTGTCAGAATTTCCTTCCTTTTTAATGCTCAATAAATATTCCATTGTATACATATATACCCTATTTTGTTTATCATTGATCCATTAGTGGACATTTGGGTTGCTTTCCTGCTGTGCTATTTTCCACAGCAGCTACAACACTTACATTCCCACTAATGGTGCACAAAGATTCCAATTTCTCCACAACCTCTCCAACACCTGTTATTTTCTTTCTTTTTTGTTGTTTGTTTCTAATAGCCACCTTAATGGGTGTGAAGTGATTTATGTTTTAAGGAATGATTCAAATACTGATTTTGTAGCCCCATGAGGGCACAGACTGGTTTACCATACGATCATGGGTACCTAGGAGAGCATGTGATATGTACTGGATGCTTAGTAAGCATTTGTTATATAGTAAGAGAGAAGATTAGATTCAAGGAGAAAGCCTAGAATGGAAAGATGAGTTTGTATTTTGTCCAGTGGTGAAGTGGGAGCCATTGTAAATTCAGAAAAAGTAAATATTTGAGGTGAGAAGTGGGCATTTGTTTGGGGAAAATTTTTCTGGAGGTGAGTTCATATAGGAAACAGCAAGACCAGTCATGAATTCATGAGAGAATAAAGTAGAGTAAAATCAACCCAAAAGGGTTTGATAAAAGAGAAGAAATAAAATGTGACTCTAAGTTTAGCATCTTGGATAATTGTCTCGCAAGAGAGCTACTGACAGAAATTTTTAAATTGAACGTAAAGACAATGCACTTTCTATTCTCCTGCTATTATTCTTAGGCAAATTAGCTCAATACTCCCTTGGTCCATCCATTCTACTTCTGCTAATGCCCTTTCCCAAAGTTATATTGGGACATGAATGTGCTGGTTTTTGTTTTCACAAATTGGCAGGCCCTTTTGACTCCATCACTGACCCAGCTTATAAAACTCTAGCTTCTACAGGAACCTTCTCAAATTCCTTTTCCTATCCATTTTATCTAAAGCAGTGCCTCCAATAAAATATCCTCTTTGGGCAAGCCATGCCCACAAATGCAAGTAAATGATTTCTTCAGTACTTGTTCATTTGTTACATCCTCTCTATGACTTTCTTCATAAACATTGTTTGTGAAACTGTGAACTCCCACAGAAAAAAAAGACCATTCTTAGCATGCTTTCGAAAAGCCTCAAACCTGATACCCTAGACAAAACCATGTTTAACAGGCTGTACCCTTCCTGATTAAGTCACACACCTCAGAATATGCTTGTAAACTCCTTGATTCACCTGAAATCATCTATAGTGGGCATTCTGAATCTCCCCAGGCATATATAAACTTAAGAATTCATCACACAGTTTTGAGGACAAATACCTGAGCTTAAAACCCAACATTTTCAGCAAAATCATAATATCAAAATTTG
This sequence comes from Eubalaena glacialis, assembly GCF_028564815.1. Taxonomy (NCBI): domain Eukaryota; kingdom Metazoa; phylum Chordata; class Mammalia; order Artiodactyla; family Balaenidae; genus Eubalaena; species Eubalaena glacialis. The sequence continues at coordinate 46,473,377 of NC_083718.1, read as the reverse complement.
ACTATATATGATTTGCTTGATTATCCATAGTAATGGTAGACAGAGACAACATGAACCACAGAAAATTTCCAAATCGTTATTTTAGGGAAAAAAAGTTGGCCTATTCTATCACCTTGAATCAGAGTTATAAGAAATCAGATTTATACGCTCGAGCTTTATCTCATTTCATATCCTCAGAGCTCTCCTCACCAGCTAACTAACTAGCAGTTAGTGCACACTGTGAGCAGTTACTCTGTTCAGCACTTTATATGCACTATCGTATTTAACTTTTGGAAATGGTTCCTATTATCCTCAGCTCACAGATTTAAAAAAACTGAGGCTTGGTGAGAAAAATAATTCACTCAAAATAAATTCCTGAGAAGTGGCAGAGCCACTCCAAAAATATATAACGAAATAGAAAAATCGAATGAAGCATAATTTTCTGAGTATTCGGTTCCTAAAACATTGACTGCTATTGCTGAATATCTAATGGTTTTTCTTAGTCCAGCTGGAAATGGGATGGTAGACAAGAAGGGGAGTGAAACGTAAGAATGCAAAGTGTAAAAGGAAGACAAGTCCTAGGTTAGAGGTCCCTGCCTTGTTCAGACCTGTTTTGCTTGGCTGGCTCTGAGTCAAAAGGGATTTGCAGAGCGGTCCACACAGAACACAGTCCCGTCTTGTATACAGAGCACAGATACTATGAAATCAGCAGTTTTGTGTCAAACATTTTATCTGATACTCCAACAGCCTTTAGAGGTTGACTTGTCTGGTGGATATTATTCTCACCTGGTGTAGTGCTGGCGGGCACTGAAAATTGATAGTGACTGAATCCCAATCAGACTTGAGAAAACTGGTTTCTTTGCCCGAGACCTCACAGCTAGCAAGGAGCTACACTGTATCTAAAACCCCAAACAGCTTCCTACGACATCATGCCAATTCACTTCTAGTGACAGCAACTTCCTCAATTCATAAGCAGAGACTTCCATTAAGTGGGTCAGCCTTTCTGTTTATATTAACCTCCGTGTTCTCATTGGTCACACAGTTGCGTAAGGAAGCCTCTGAAAGGTTAACTCTCCAGTTACTTTTCCAGTATCATGCAGTTATTTAGAAGCAGATTCGCATCTGGTATAATTATAAAGAATAATGTCTTTAAAAGCAAACAGGCCTAGGTTCAGATTCTGATCTTACCATTGAACTAGGAGTGTGACTTAGGGCAAGCTATGGAACCTCTCTAACCATCTGCTTTGTCATCTGTAAAATGGAAGTAGTAATAGTGCTTTCTTTATAGGTTTAAGAATTAAAGGTAATTGCAAATATTATGTAGCCCTGATTACGTGCCCTGCAACAAGCCTCACAGGTGGACAGAGTACTATTTTCCTGACACATAAGAGTAAAAGGCAGAGATAGGTTAAATAACTTGCCCTACATTCCATAACAGTAAGTGGGGAGTTCAGATTCAACCCCAGACTACCTGGCTCAGAAGCCTATTACCACTACATTACTGTAATATAAATTATTTAGCATAGGAACAGAATATATTAAACACTCAACTCAGAGCTCTTTCAATTACACCATGCTTATTCTTCCCCATTTCTAGAAGTGCCAAAAGAATGACATCCCATAATGTTTTGCAAAGTGGCACAGCCAGATTGCTCAGTCCCTAGTTGATTTCAACGTGCTGCATAAAATCAGCTCTTCTGGTAGGAAACAAACAATGATAGAAAAAGTCTTCATTCATTCCTCCTTTGTCCGAAACACCCCAATCTCAGGAGGCTCAGAGTAGCTGAGTCCTCCAGAGGATAAATTTTAAAATTATTAGAAAGCAAATTGTATGGCATGGCAAGGATCCAAGTACTGAACTATGCATAGCCTAAAGGGAGAAAAATACTTGTAGAAAGAGAACTTAAAGAGAAAATTTTCAAATAGTCCATTAAATATAATTGTGTTTGCTTTCTGACAATAATTTTTAAAATATCTTGACGTCATAAATTTTCCCTACTATGCCTCAACTTCAAGTTAAATTTTGTAATTTACCTTTCCATTTAAATTGAGTGTCTCGGACTTTCCTGGTGGTGCAGTGGTTAAGAATCCGCCTGCCAATGCAGGGGGCACGGGTTCGAGCCCTGGTCCGGGAAGATCTCACATGCCGCGGAGCAACTAAGCCCGTGCGCCACAACTACTGAGCCTGCACTCTACAGCCTGCGAGCCACAACTACTGAAGCCCGTGCGCCTAGAGCCCTTGTTTCACAAGAGAAGCCACCACAATGAGAAGCCCGCGCACCGCAACGAAGAGTAGACCCGGCTCTCCACAACTAGAGAAAAGCCCGAGTACAGCAATGAAGACCCAACGCAGCCAAAAATAAATAATAAAATAAATTTTTAAAAAATCTATGCATTTAAAAAATAAATAAATAAATAGAGTGTCTCTTCAATTTTCAAAATAGCTTACCTTCAAGTTACTTCTCTTTAATATCTAAATACTACCTTCTTTGACAGTATTTATAATTTGGAAGATAATGAAGACATAACAAGCATGGATGAGTTTTATTGCAAAAATAGAAAAAAGAGTCTCCCAAGCAGAGACTCTAAGGAAATTACTGTATAACTCAGTGGCTTCTATGATGAATGGCTGATCAAACTAGTCTTCACTTTTCAAGATTAATTTTGTTTTTTAGTGAGAAGTTTTATGAACAGATGGAATTGTCCCTGCCTTGCTAGAAGGACCATGGTCTAAGTTATGGGTTAGCTTGTTAAAACAGAAGTATATTCAAGTTAGAGTAAGTTTTTGTGTGACCCAATGCAGTTGACAAAGATTAAAGACCAATCAAGACACAGAATGACACTCTTTAACTTTATTGTATGGGCAAAATGCACACATTTGGCTCCAAATTTGATTTTACATTCTTGCGATAATCTTAAAGCAAAATGACTAATTACTATCTAATTTATACCTTGTTTTCCTTTGGGTACAAATACTAGGCACCTTTTCATTTCTTCAACATTATCTGTCCAACCTAATTTCTACCCTAACTGAAATCTTAATTCTCTTCTTTGATAGCATAATTGCTTCCATGGAAATAATAAAAGATGTGAGAGTATTCTCTGCTACAGGTGAAAATAATCACAACATATTGATAAGCCATCTTAAAATACCATTTTCATGTAAATGACCTTATAGCTGAAGAGAGAGAGAAATAGAAGCAAACAAAGTGGCATTCAGAAAGCAGAAGTGCTTGAAATAAAACATTTTTCAATGGTTTCAGTGATGTTAAGGAAGGGTCAAATTGAGAGAGAATGTCAGATATCCATGCCTCTTGATTAGAATTTGTGAATAAATAATATTTCTTTAAAATTTACTGAGGAAGAAAGGAAAAGAGTTCCCTATTCCAGGAATACAATTAATTGATTTGGTTTCTGTGTCCCTTTGCAAATTCTTCGGGGACAAAATGAGATATATGGAGTTAAAAATAAGAAGTGATTCTGGAGCTTGTCTATAGTACTAGAAATGCTATGTGAATATTTAGACAGAGTCTTCTAGACAATGTTTACAAACTTAAATTTAAGGAATAAAATTTGGACCCTGAGACGGAAGGGGTTATCACCTTAACATAGACCAACTCCATTCACTTTCAACTCTTATGTTACCATACATCTCCTGAGGGCCCAGCAGCTGTTGTTACCAGCAAGCAAAATATACTTGGAGGGCATGAGTCAATGAATTATAAATCTGCTCCATTTGGGGCCTGACTCAGAGGACATCATTGATGGGCCCTATGGCAAGGAACTAAGTGAGGTGGATCCCAGAGAAGGCTTGTCTTCAGAGATCCTTAAGCCTCTGTAAGGGGTGGGTGGGTCTATGATATCCCTAGTGAGATGCAGGGTCTCTCTGGTCTCTAAGATTTACAGAAGAGATGATATGTGGATTGAGGTTTCTAGGCAAACAAGGAGAATGGGCAGCTAGAAGCTTCCCTCCCATATCTTAAAAGAGCATTGACAACCTACCTGTTGCTATAACACACATAACTACTTCCTACCACTGTGGGTATCTCTCAAAAAAAAAAAAAAAAGAGAAAATACAATGACCAATATCAGAAATGAAAGAGATCACTACAGATTCTACAAACCTTAAAAGGAAATAGGGCATATTAAAAAAATATGATGCCAATAAATTTGATAATGTAGATGAAACTGACAAATACCCTGAATGACACAAATTATCAAAACTGACTTAGGACAAAATAGATTATCATAATATTAATATCTAAATATTAAATACTAACCACCAAGTAACTGAACTCATAACTTAAAACCTTCCTACAAAGAAAACTGTAGGCTTGGGTAACTTCATTGGTGAATTCATGCAAACATTTACAGATGAAATAATACAATCTTACACAAGTCTTTCCAAATATAGTGGAGAATTGAATACTTTATAACATTTTACAAGGTCAACAAGCACAACTCATATGAAAATCTGACAATGATATTACAAAAAAAGAAAACTGCAAACCAATATCCTGTATGAATTTGGACCTGGAAATCCTTAACAAAACTAATAAGTCAAACCCAGTGATATGTAAAAAGTCAATTCATCATAAGCAATTAGAGTTTATGTTAGGAACATGAGATTGGCTTTTTATTTGAAAATCAATCAGCATAATTCACCACATTAAAATAGTAAAGGAAAAAATTAAAATGTGATTATTACAGTAAATATGGAAAAACCATTTAACAAAATTCTATACCCATTCATGATAAAAAGAAAAAGTTCTTAGCAACTTGGGAATAAATGGTAACTTTCTCAACCTGATAAAAGTTGTCTACCAAAACACCCAAAATGCTACAGTTGCTAGCATATTTAACAATGAAACACTGAATGCTTTGCCTTCCAAAGATCAGAAACAAAGTAAGGATATACATTCCCACCACTTCTATTCAATATTGAACTGGCATTCTATGGAGTGCAACAAGGCAAGAAAAAGAATAAAAAACATAAGGACTGAAAAGGAAAAAGTAAAGTAACCTCTATTCACAGATGATATGATTATTCATTTAGTAAATCTTAAGCATCTATGAAGCAAATATGAGAACAAATAGATGAATTTATTAAGGTTGCAGGATATAAGGTCAATACACAAAGTCAACTGAATTCTTGTATATCAGCAACAAACAACTGGAAAATGAAATCAAGGAAATGATACCATATACAATAACATCAAAAAACCTGAAATACTAAGGGATAAATTTAATAAAAGATCTCAAGATCTGTACACTAAATACTACAAAATATTGTTGAAAGAAATTAAAGACAATTTAAGTAAATAAAGTGTTATAGTATGTTGAAGGATTCAATCTTGCAAAGATGCAAATTCTCCCTCAAATAATCTATAGATTCAAGACAAATCAATTCAAACCTAAACAGGTATTTTGAAGAAATTGATAAACTGATTCTAAAAATTTGACAATAGAAAATAGTTAAAGCAATGTGGAAAAGGAAGAACAAAGTTGGAAGACTTATACTAGCGTTTCGATACTTTCTATAAAACTATTTTTATTAAGACAGTGTGATATTGATGTAGATATAGCAAAATAGATCAATGGAACAGAATAGACAGTCCAGATATAGATCCATAATTATGGAGACAACTGGTTTTCAGTAAACATACCAAAGCATTTCAATGGAGGAAAGGAATGTCTTTTCAACAAATGGTGCTGGAACAACTGGATATCCATATGGAAAACAAATGGACCTTATCATGATGCTTATCTTACCATACACAAAAATTAATTTTAGATGGATTACAGATTAAAAGTGAATGTTAAAATTATAAAATTTCTAGGAAAAAACATAGGAGAGTGTTCACAAACTTGAAGTAGGCAAAAATTTCTTACATAGTTCACAGAAAGCACTACCCATAAAAAATTACTAAGTTGGAATTCATGAAAATTAAAAATTTATTATCAAAAGACATTGCTAAGAAAATGAAGAGACAAGAAGTGAACTAGGAAAAATATTTGTTATGCATGTATCTGACAAAAGGACCAGTGTCCAGAATACGTAAAGAATTCTGTAAACCAATCAAAAAGCTGATGACACCAAATGCTGATGAGGATGCACAGCAATGGAAACCCTGATTCACTGCTTCTGGGAAGCAGAATGCACAGCCACTTTAAACAGTAATTTGACATTTTCTTATAAAGATAAACATATACTTACCATATAAATCAGCAATTCTACTCATAAGTATTTATACAGGGGAGCTGAAAATTTTGGTTCAGACAAAAACCTGTACACCAACGTCTATAGTAGCTTTATTCATTATCGTCAAAAACTGGAAACAAGATGTCATTCAACAGGTGAATGGATAAACAAACTGTGGTATATCTATGCAATGAATCACTACTCAAGTGATTCATACAATAAGATGGGTGAAACAAGTGTATTTTGCTAAAGAAAAGAAGCCAGACCAAAAGTATACATATATAAGCTTTCAACTATATGACATGAAAAAAGCAAAACTATAAGAATGAAAGACAGATAGTGGTTTCTAGGAGTTGGGAAATTGAGAAGAAATTGACAATAAAGCTACATAAAGGAATTTTAGGGTGATGGAACTATTCTGTATGGTACTGGGGTAATGGATTCATGACCCTATGCGTCTGTCAAATCCCCATTGAACTGTATAACACAAAAAGTAACTTTACCATATGCAAACATTAAAAATGCAACCCTATGTCAGGTGATTACTGGAGGGAACACAAACTGTGATAAATGAGTCTAACTGTATTAAATACATATGACATAACATCACTAAAGGGGATGTACATAAAAAGTTGTTGACCTAAATGACTTTGGAAAACTGTGCATTTGCTAGACAGTTTAAGTACAAAAACAAAATGATTTATAAGCAAATACTAACTCTAGTTGGCAAATTTGTTTCTCACAGGGGTGTAGGTTAGCAATTGTGAAACTGCATGTATATTAGATTTGAAAAATTTGTAAATAAATTGTGATAACAGGATTCAGGTTTCTTACTGTTTGAGAGAGAAGTTAGAAATAAGCAAGTGACAGGGGTTGGAGCGGGGCGGATTAGAATGAATTCTGTGATGCTGGATTAGAATCATCAATGTCAACATGAATTCATGTGTATTTTTAAGTATATACAAATAGATAAATATAAATATATGGATGCATATTTGTTCAGATCTTGCTTTCTAATACCTTTGTCCAATAAAAGGAACCAGGGTTCCTTGAGGCAAAGGTTGAATTTAGGGCTGGTTCAAGGAAAATACAAGATGACCCTGGAGCATCTTATGCTAGAAAATAATAAAGCACAAAAAAGAAAAACAGTAACAAAGAGAAAAAGAAGATGGAAAAGAAAAAAATGTTGAATATCCAAAGGATGTAGGAGTCAACTTAAAAGAGTTCTCGGTGGCTAAAGCTGGAATAATTTGAGAAAAATAACAACAACAGTATTAGATTATAATCCAAAGAAAATAAATATCTACAGATCCATACAGATATAAATAAATGTCAGTAATAAATGGGGGAGAAGGAACAAATCTTTCTCACAGAAAATTTCAAATAATGTATGTAGATACTTCCTCTTTCAGGAGGTGGAGCTTAATTTCCCTCCCCCTGAGTGTGAGATGGACTCAGTGAATGGATTCTGAAAAATAGAGTTTGGAAAAAGAAAAGAGTAAATTTACAGTGGAAACTGGGCAGACTAACTTAAACAAGTGATCAAGGCTAACATCACCAGTAAGTCATGTTGAGATCATTTGTCATCAGACGTGATGTGAAGAGAAGGGAGCTTCATCTGTGTGATAGCCTTCCAAAAATCCACAACTCTAGTCTAATCATCTAATCATGAGCAAACACCAGATGAGCTCAAACTCAGGAACATGTTACAAAATACATGCCCAGTAGTACTTTTCAAACTATCAAGGTCATGAAAAACAAAAACAGAAACAAAATGATTGAGAAACTGTCACATATCAAAGGAGACTAAAGAGACATGACAACTCAATGCAATGTGGTGTTCTGGATTTGGTCCTAGAACAGAAAAACACAGTGAGTCAAAACTAGAGAAATCTGAATAAAGTACAGACTTTAATGAATAATAAGGTATAAATATAGGTTCATTAATTGCAGCAACTGATGAATTTGAATAAAGTCTGCAGTGTAGTTACTAGGATTGCACCAATGTTAACTTTTTAGTTTTGACAAATATACCGTGGTTATGTAAGATGTTAACATTAAGGGAAGCTGGGAGAAGGACTCAAGCTGTAGGGGAACTCGATGGTATCTTTGCAACTTTTATGTAAGTCAAAAATTATCCCAAAATAAAATTTAAAATACACAAACAACTCCCCCCCAAATTGGCAGAAGACTCCACAGTTACCTCACAAAAGAAGAGACAGAATGAAGCAAATGAGAAGTACTTAATTTTTTCAACATCATTAGTTGGCAAGGAACTGCAAATTAAAACCACACTGAGCTATCATTTCACAAACACTAGAATGGCTTGAATTACAGAGACTGACAGTAGAAAGTATTGCAAGCATGTGAAATAACCAGAACTTTCACACATTCTGGCGATACTGTAAAATGATAAAACCTCTTCAGAAAACTGGAAGTTACTTATAAAGTTAAGTGTAAACTTAGGATAGGACTCAGCAATTCCACTCTTGGTATTTAATCAAGAGAAATAAATAAACAGAACAGAAAAAGACTTGTATAAAATATTCATAGCAGCTTTATTCATACTAGTAAAGAAAATGGAAACAACACAAATATCAATCATCAGTGGAGAGTATAAACAAATTATGGTATATCTATGCAATGGATTGCTACTTAGCAATGAAAAGTATTGAATAATGGTATATGTAAAAATATGAATGAATTTTAAAATATTATTCTAAATAAAATAAATCAGACATTAAAATGAATCATTAAATTATTCAATTTATATGAAGGCCCACAACAGCAAGATTAGTTTGTAGTGACAGAAATCAGAGCAATGGTTGCCTAGGTGTTGGAAGGAATTTACCGGAAAGGGACATGAGTGAGCTTTCTGGGGTAATGGAAGTGCTCTAAAATCATCCCTTGGATATCAAAACCCACAGATGCTCAAGTAATACAGTCGGCCCCCTGTATCCATGGATTCCACAACCAAGGATATGGAGGGCCTATTATATACTTATTGAAAAAAATTTGTGTATAAGTGGACTTGCAGAGTTCAAAACCATGCTGTTCAGAGGTGGACTATATATCTTAATAGGGGTGTGAGTCATACGCTGAATGCATTTGTCAAAACTCTTTGAGGGCTTCCCTGGTGGCGCAGTGGTTAAGAATCCACCTGCCAATGCAGGGGACACGGGTTCAAGCCCTGGTTCAGGAAGATCCCACATGCTGTGGAGCAACTAAGCACGTGCACCACAACTACTGAGCCTGCGCTCTAGAGCCCGCGAGCCACAAACTCTGAGCCCACATGCCACAACTATTGAAGCCCGCGCGCCTAGAGCCTGTGCTCCACAACAAGAGAAGCCACCACAATGAGAAGCCGCGCAATGCAACGAAGAGTAGGCTCCGCTCGCTGCAACTAGAGAAAGCCCACGCGCAGCAACAAAGACCCAACGCAGCCCAAAATTAATTAATTAACTAAAAAAAAAAACCTCTTTGAACTGTACACTTAGGATCTATGCACTTCACCAAATGTAATATACCACAATTTTGAAAAATGCAAAAACCTATGGGAAAGAGTGAAAATTTTACCCAAAGGAAAATGCATAGTTTAAATGTCTCTGCTATTAAAGAAGGGCTAAAATGACCTTAGCTTAGTATAATTCCTGAGAATTAGAATGACAATGACAAAACAGAACAAAAAAAAGGTAGAAAAGGGGAAATCAAGATGATACTGAAATTAAAGGTACAGACATATAAAAAAATAAAATTAAGACAGAATTATAAAAGCTGTTTTTAAAAAGCCGTTAAATCATATAACTTCTAGTAAGCTTGGTTAAGAAAAAAAGAGAAAATTTTTATAATATTAGTTTTCTTAGGAATGAGACATGAGACAACCTCAATTGCAGAAGGAATTAAAAGAATTATAAGGACATATTGCACACAAATCTATGACAATTAATTTGAAAAGCCAGTCAGAGGGGATAATTTTTAGCAAAATACAAAAGTTATTAACATTAACCAAAGTAAAGAAGGAAACTTTTATTGGCCAATTTCTATAGAAGTGAATGAAAGGCAAGTAAGATCCATCAGATATTTTCATAGCTGAGGTCTATCAGACTTTCAAAGAATATAATTTATACTATTCCAGACCACAGAAAATCTGGACAGCATCCCAATTTTATATAAAGTTAGTATAAATTAAATACCAAAACTTGATTGAAATAGATCAATTTTACTTAAGAAAGTAATTGCAAATATTCTAAATAAAATTTCAACAAATAGAATACGGCTACATATCAACAAAAACCTGAAGGTAACTGAGTAGGGTATATTGTAGGTGTGCAAGAAGAGGTTCGAACTAGAAAATCTATCATCATAATTTAGTGTTTCAGCAAATTGAAGGAAAACAACTCATATGACCCTATTAATAGATGTTGAAATGACATTTGATAATATTTAACAGCCAATCCCAGTAAAAAATCTTTAGGCAAGATAGGAAAAGGGAACCACTGAAATATTTACTAAAACCAAGAGTCAAAAGTATTCTCAATGTCAAAATAATTGAAAGAACCCAGTAAAATTCAGGAATCAAGCAGAGATCTTATCACTACATTTATTCAATATTAGCCTGGAGAGTCTAGTGAAAACAATGAGATAAGAAAAATTAAATAGTTGGTAGAAATATTGAAAATGAAGAGGTAAAACTATTTTGCTGATGGCATGATTGTGTACTCAAAAATCTAAGAGACTAAACGAGAAAACCTATGAGCATTGATAAGAGAATTTATGGAATGACTGCATACCAGGTAAGCAGACTGAAATCAATAGATTTTCTCTTCTCTAGTAACATATACCGTTAGAAAAAGAAAAAGCAGAAAACATTCCCTTTAAAATAACAGTATAAACTGAATTGAATGAGAAAGGCATGGAACCTATGAAATCTATGAATCATATTGATCTTATTAATACTTGATGAGGGTGTAATGCAATTTGGTGGAGAAAAAAATGTCTATTTAACAAAATTTCTCCCCAAACTGGGTACCCGTCCTGAAAAAATTAAAGTAATAATCCTAGCTCATGTCATATATAAAAAAACAGGTAAAGTAGTAAATATAACTATAATTTTAATATTTTATTAGGACTCCTGGGGAAGGCATAAAAGCTAATAAAGAACTGTGGTGTGGCAGAAGACACTATAAATAAAGACAGTAAACAAATAACAGACTTAGAAAACATGTTTGCAATGCAGATGACAAATAAGGGTTTAAAAGCTATAATTACATAAAGAGAGCTTTAAAAATCGGCAAGAAACAGGCAACAGCCTAAGAGGAAAATGAGCAACAGATATAAATAGGCAATTCACAGATGAGCAAATCCAAATGGCCAATAAATACATATAAATATGTTGTTTAAATTCACTAATAGGGAAATTGAAAACTGAGTTAACAACAGACCATCACTTTAAACCTATCAGACTGGCAAAAATTTTAAATAATGATATCATTGTCAGCGGGGATATGTGGAAAAAAGTATTTTCTGCGTTGCTGGTGGAAATGCAAATGGGTACAGCTTCTTCAGAAAGCAATCTGACAACATTTATTAAAGTTAAAAACACATAAACCTTTTGACCCAGCAATGTATCTCCTGGGTATATGTCCCATAGCAATATAACCACCAGTAAATAAAGATATGTGAGCCCAGATGTTTATTACAGTACTCTTTGTAGTGGCAAAAAAATGTGTACACAAAGAAATAAGTTATGGTAATCCACAGGATACAATATTACTGTTCGTGTCTGCTAACCTGGAGGGACTCCCAAAAGCAACTCATGCATGAGAAAAGATGCCCCCAAAAATGTATATAATATGGTTTCACTTTTGCAGTGCAAACAATGACAAAAACATATGCACATAGGTGTGTATATGTGCACATATGTATGTTATATGTATATGTATAAATGTGAGATCTGGTTCGATAATCATCAGGGACTTTACAGAAGAATCCATGTAAGAGTACACTAGTTAGGGGGGTTTATACTTGCTCACATTGATATTACTTCAAGTGGTTGGAGCAAGAGAGGCAATTATGGGAAGAAGAAGAAAGACAGTAGGGACTAAAAGGAAAAACAAAAAGGAAATATTGTACTGCAATGAAAGCATTCTGATAATCTCATTTACATAAAATTGTGTTTGTGTGTATATGCATATTTTCTGACCCATACGGGCAAGGTGTAACTACATGCATTGAGTGTGCTCTTGTAAGCACTTTATGTGGACTAACTTACTTAACTGTCACAACAACCCCATGAGGTACATATTATTATTATTTTCATTTAACAAATGAGAAAACTAGAGCTTAAATAACTTTCCCAAAGTTACATGATTACTTAGCTCCTGGGCTTGGATTTGAACCCAAGCAGTGTGACCCTGAAGCCTTGGCTCTTAACCACTAGACATACTTGCTTGTAACCAATTTATGTCCAGGCCATATTATTAAGCTAAACACACAACTGAAATGTAATGTGTATAATATAATTTTATTTCAGTAAAAAGATAAACTCCTAGAGATATGTATGTTTGCTTGAGTAAGAAAAACGTTGTAGGAGTCTGTTGGGCTGTAGGCTGTTAATTTATTAGCTCTTGTAGGTGGGGATGGCTATAAAGACTTTTATATCACTAATACATGTCTGATCAGCAGCCAGATAGTCTCCTACATAGTGAAAACAATTCATGAATCACTGAGGGGGTTTTTTTTTTTCCTCATTTAGGGCTCTTTAACATTTAAGGAACATTTGTTCAGTGGGAATTTCAGACATGAAAAGCTTTATGAAGGAGGAGGAATTTAGTGCATAGGTAAGATTTTGAGAAGTCATGGGAATAGTGTGAGAAAAAATTAGGGCAGAAAATTGCAAGTCATCTTCAAAACCTATATTGCTGCAGGAACCGTGGCCAGCACAAGTGTCTTTGCATGAAAGCAGTGTTGATAAACCTAGAAGGGAGCACAGGTTTACACAGTCTCAAATGCCAGGATATTCTCTGGGCAGGTAGACCAGGCACCTGCAACCCTGAGCCTCTCAACGTTGTGAACCAACGCTGTGAGATGACAGGGATGCTGTGTGGACACCTGACACAGCCCCAGCCTTGGTTCCAGCCTGGAAGTCCTCAACCACATACTGGCCCTATCCAGAGATTGCTTTAGTCCATGTGGCTTATGAGTCCACAGGGTGTCAGGGCAGAGCTGTGCCTGGCAGAAGCATTCACCCCCATCAGGTCCCTACACCTGCTTCAGGAACCTCATGCCACCACTACTTTGCCAGAAGCAAAATAAATGTCCCCATCCACAAAGGGGACACATGTCCTTTCTCCTGTCCACTTCTTGGCAGCGGCTTTACTTCTGCCCTCCATGGATTCACTCACACTGGCGAGGGGGTGGGGGGATCCCCAACGCTGGGTATGCAGATTTGGCCCTTCTCTTCTGTGTCCTAATGACAAAACATCAAAGGCATCAGGGTATAGTGGTGGGAGACAAAACAAAACAAAACAGAGCATAATGTAAAATTTAGGGTCGGTTATTTGGGGTCAAACATAATCGCTACAATAGACCAACCTAGCTTTGAGCAACTTCTCTCATCCAAATTTTCTCACCTGGAAAAGAGTGTCTTATAAACTAAAAATTATTTTTTTAAATGTATAATTGTTTTGCATCACTCCCATTGTTAGTGAACGTTAATGTCAAAATAAATCTGGAATTTGGGGCTTACTGAAAGACATCTGCTGATGGATGGACTTTAGCTATAATATGTATCCTTAGATGCTAAATGTGTTTGCAACATGCCCAGGCTCACTAACTAGGGCACTCAACTATTGACTATAATTGTTGGGGAGTTATTTAAAGTAAGATACTGCCATGTCTTTCCAGTCTCAAAATGTTTCAATGTAACTCAAGTCAAACTATAAAATAATATTGAAGTGACACACTTATGGCCAGGGGGTAGATATTAAAAGGAGATTCATTAAAGAGTCACTGAACTGACAAGTTTAGTTATGCACAGCTGGATAATACAGCAGGAATTCTCTTTGTCAAACAGAGGTACACAGAAAGATGTCCTTGTAATAGAGTTGGCTGGAGCCCAAAGAGCCCATGTATTTCCAAGACTAAATTTCTTTCCTAATTTAACTGTACAGGGAAAAAAAAATGCAACAACAAAAAACAAAGCCTTAGAGAAAGTTCCTAAAAGGCAAGATTGGTCAGTTGAAAGGGATTTACACAGCTGTTTCACAGTAGCAATAGCTCCATTAAAATGGAAGTCTCATATTTTAGGGTTACTTCCTTCAGTTTAAAAATCTGTAGGCTGTGGAAAGCCATGTGTAAACAACCATACTCTTCATACTTGGATATTATATAACTGGGCTGTCTCTTTTCATTCCTAGTAATTTCTTTTTACTCATGTGATTCTACCCCCACTGATACAGCCAATTCTAGATTTACAGCCTCTGGGAAGGAAAGAACAAAGGAGCAAATCACTAACTTCTGAGTTTTAAAAGCCAAAGTCTTTACATAAACATTAAAGTTGGAAAAATCATGATGTATGAAATTAAAGGTTTATTCTCTTCTGTTTCAGAGAATGTAAAGATAATCTGGGCTGGGAAAAGGAGAGAAATAGCAGAGAGAGAAAGAGAGATTAGATGCTCCTAAATCCTTGGGAAGGGGCCTTGTACCCTCCCCCGATGCTAGGCCAAGTCAGGCAGAGGGAGAATGCACCTCCTCAGTCAGGTTTGGGGAATCCCAGAGGAGCCTGTGACCTGGAACTTACTTTGCAGATCTCAGTAAAGCAGAGCATTTCTGTAAAATGCACTATGCCCTGCTTGGCATGGTAGCATTTGAGTAGCAATGGCTGCATAAGGTTTCCAGCCAAAGGGGGATGGAGACGGCATCAGAGAGCCCCTGTGGACCCAGGATAGCACAAGGGAACAGCCACACATTTCTCATGTCTCCTGAGAGGGGCTGAAATTGTCAAACAGACTTGATGAGTCCTGACGTTTAAGACAAGGAGGATAAAACTTGTGAGGACTCAATAACCAGATATGGCACAACTAGTGCTACCAAGGTAGATGTCAAAATATCCATGCCAAGGACTTGGACCTCTGAAAGCTCCCAGACCTAGAAGCAAACCTGGGATTTGAGAAGATCCTGAATTGACTGAAAAGACCCTGAAACAATGGAAGAAACTCCAAATTAACCCAAGATTAAATTTCTCCCAAGTAAAATAGGGAACGTGAAATAAAAGTTAAGTTCACTTCATAGGAAAGTCAAATTATATTTCTTAAACATTTGAGTTTACAGGCAGAGAATCATAAGTACTTTACATGACTACTTCAAGCATAATTTTCTCACTGTCCAAAAATAGAAGACAATTACTGTAAAGTTAAAATAAATGTTCTTAATATCCAATATCCAGGTATCATCTATCAATGAAAACATACATTCTGTGATTCTTTTTAACTTGGATCATTTAAAATTACTGAAATGACTAAATCTTCTCATCACTATTGAAATGTGTTTGATTATTAGAGTAAAGGCAGACCAGGAGTCTTATAAAATGAAATTAAAAGGTGATATCCTATGTATGACATTTTAGTTGGAGTCTTTAATCCCAATTATTTGTTTGAGAGTACGTGATGGGAACAAAGAATAAAGCATAAGGAAACTTTTTAGAATTCATACATCCAAATGATTACCATCCTGAAATATTCACCCTGGAAAACCACTGAGATCTAAAGGTATTGATGCTGAAAATATTTCTGGAATCCTCTTTTGAAATTGGCTTCTGAGATGGTATATGAGCCCCACAAGAAAATAGGTGTTGTCACTAGAGTTTAACCAATTTACAGGACATTCAAGAAAGGTAGTCTAAAAGTCTTTGTAGTCAGACTTTATCTTTGATTATTAATAATATTTCCAAGCTTGATACACTTATTCAATAAATTGGTCCCAATTCAATAAATTGGGCCCAGTATTAACGGAGTTCACAGCACAAAACTATCCTTAAAGAATGCCCCCACTGAAAATATCCAAAACATCACACATCTGAAAGGCACCTATCAAGCTACCAAAGGATTGGCATAAATGGTAGGAAATGCACACTCATTCAACAAGGGGGGAAAAGACAGTTAATACTATGAACTTTGACCAATAGATCTATGACGACTCCTGTTGAACTAAATCCTCTTAACTTTTTCTTTTCTTAATAAAATATGGTCAGAAATTGTGGTCTCTTTTTTAAAAGCAAAGAAATAATATCACATCAAAGAAAGGAAGAAAAGAATAATAGAGGCAAACCAGCTGGAGTATTCTCCATGGAGAATAACCAAGCATTCTGAAAAATTGACAATGTAAGAAGAGATGACCTACAACTTCTCTAAACTAAATCTCTCTAACAGTCTTCCCTCCCTGCCACCCAAAAGGAACGCTTTGGTATGTCTGAACGCTGCCTACCCTCAACCTCTAATTCCAACCATACAGAAGATGAATTAATTGAAATATGTTCCAAATGAAAATTTTAAACATTATGTTAATATTCATGAGCAGAGTGTTTAATATTTAACAAACATTAATGCATCAGCACCGACCAATTAGAAAAGATTCGGCAATTAACAGGCACTAGCCATTAACAACTGACATTGTCATACTGGACACCTTATCTGAGCCCTGCTCATGGCTGTTTCTTAAGGAAAGAAATAACTTCTTTTTACATAGAAATAGATGTTTTTTCTTTATGTGAACTCAGTAAGAAACACAGTCTCTAATTGTATCTTATTTTTTGAAAAGTCTATATTTTGCTTCAGAAAAGGTATAATCAAACTGTAAAAGTAGGTAATTTTATACATTCAGAAGACTTTAAAAGCAAAGTGATATCACTCTATCAGACAGAAAAGGGCTTCCTAATTTTTTTTCTTTTTTTTTTTTTATTGAAGTATAGTTGATGTATAAGTTACAGGTATATAATATAGTGATTCACAATTTTTAAAAGTTATATTCCATTTATAGTTATTATAAAATATTGGCTATATTCCCTGTGTTGTACAATATATCCCTGTAGCTTATTTTATACATAATAGTTTGTACCTCTTAATTTCCTAACCCTATATTACCGCCCCCCCTTCCTTCTTCCCATTGGTAACCACTAGTTTGTTCTCTATATCTGTGTTTGTTTCTTTTTTATTATAAAAATTACATGGAGTCTAGGTTCTGTTGGAGGAAACCATACTAAACCAGTTATTGATAATAGTGGAATAAGGATAAAACGGCTCATTTTATCAGGTACTTAGGATGTAGAAGATTATAAAATACCCAAAGAGCGACGAGTATTTCTTAGATTCCTTTTTTTCATGTTGAAAGAGAATTGCATTCCATGGGTGCTTACCAGACCTAGCCAGCTTCATCTCTCACTTGCAGTGGCTCCTAACACTCTCTGTCTTTCTTTCTCTCTCTCTTTCTCTCTCTCTCTCTCTCTCTGATTTTGCTCTTAACTCCTCCAATTCATTGGCCACGTAGCAGTCAGAGCGATCTTTTAAAGCTGTTAGTCTGATTATGCCCCTTCCCTACATAAAACTTTTCAAGAAGTTTCTATTGCTTTTAAAATGAAAGATGAACTCCTAAGCTTGACTACATGGCCCTGAATGATTGGTCCTGTATATTTCTCCAATCTCATTTTGAACCTCTCTCCCTTTCACTCACTGTCTTCCTGCCACACAGGACAAAGTTCTTTCCATCCTCTGGCTGTGCACGTATATTCCTTCCATTGTCTTCACTAGCTCTTTCCTACTTATCCCTCAATTTCAGCTAAACTGTCACTTTTAAAAGGCCTTCCCTGAATCTCCAGTTAATTTTTCTTATCATTATGAACTCATGGATTTAAACATTTGATGGATTTAGTTCATTGCAATTATTATCCTGTTCAAATTGTCTCATTTTTAGCTAATAGTAGCCTTTTAAAATTGGTTTCATATTCATGAATCAATGATATAGCCCTATTAGCCTTAAGGGCCTTTTCACTATACGATATAAGATGTTCCACGTTCATCTTCTGCATATCTTGATCCACACTTGGACCCACCACACATTTCCCAAAGCTGTCTTAGCTTCTTTAGTGGGAAAACAGTATATCAAGACCACAATTTTGGTGCTAAAGATTCTCATTGTTATTGGGTGCTTGGTAATTTTTTCAAAGCCCTTCCAGTGGACACAGCTGGGAAATATATTTATAACTGTATCTACATCATACATATTACATACCTACTCTATTACATATGTTCTCAACTGCATATATATAATATATATTATATATGTGTGTATATTAAATACCTTATAAGTTAATACTGATATTTCCAATTCAAATTCAGTACTAAAAAGTTTATGCTTAACTTCTTCCATATCTGTATCTCATTTCTTCCATAAGAATCCTGCTTCTCAAGGTCACAAGAGATGATAAAATTAAGAGTATACCATAATTACTCATTTGTTTTATTCATGTTACATGTAGAATAATCTCAAAATAACAACATTAATATTACCAGCAATACGATTACTGACTACATTTAAAATTTTTTTGGCCCACATGACCATATCAATAGATGCAGAATAAGGATTTGAAAAAAATTAAAATCCACCCATAATAAAAATTCTTAGCAAACTGCATCATATATTATAATGATTATAATAGAAAGAAACTTATTTAACCTGATATTTAGGATATCTACAAAAAGTCCTATAGCTAACACCATATCTAATGATGAAGATTCAATATTTTCCACCTAAGATCAGGAACAAGTCAAGATGTTTGTTCTCACCACTCCTACTCAACGTAGTACTGAAAGCCCTAGCCAGTACTATAAGGCAAGTAAAAGAAATAAAAGGCGCATGTATTGGAAAGAAAAATAAATAAATAAAACTGTCTCTATTCCTACACTGTATGATCTACATAAAAAAATCTAAAAAATGTCCAGGTAAAGTTCCTAGAACTAAGAAATGAGCTTAGCAAATTTGCAAGATAAATGGCAATACACAAAAACAATCTAACATACACCTATATACCAGCAATAAAAATAAGAAATATAATTTTTAAAGTACCACTTATAATAGCTCCCAAAAAATGAAATACCTAGGTATGAATCTAACAAAAAAATGTAGTCTACATGATAAAAAATAAAAAATACTGATGAAAGAAATCAAGAGCTAAATAAGTGGATTAAATGGCTAAAATATCATTGAGATGTCAATGTTCCCCAAATTTATCTATAGAGTTACCTCTTATCCCAATCAAACTTGCAGCAAGATTTTTACAGGTATTGTCAAGTTGAGTCAAAATTTTATATAGAAAGACAAAGGATGTAGAAAACAACTTTGAGAAAGAAGAACAAATTTAGAGGCCTCACATTATCTGGTTTTATGACTTACTGTAAAGTTATACTAATTAAGACAGTATGGTATTAGTGAAAGTATACACACATAAATTAATGGGACAAAATAGAGAGTCTAGAAATAGACCTACAAAAATACAGTCAACTGAGTTTTGATACAAGTACAAAGGCAATTCTATGGATAAAAGATAGGTGTTTTCCACAAACAGTGCTGAAACAAATGGACATTCATATGCAAAAATATATGCCTCAAGCCACTCTTCATAACTTATAAAAAAAAATTAAAGTGGATCATAGACCTAGATGTAAAACATAAAATTACAAATCTTCTGACAAAAGAAAACACACGAGAAAATGCTCATGAGTTTGGTTTAGGAATAGAATTCTTAGACATAACACTGAGAGCTTGATCCATAAGAGAAAAAAAATGGATCAATTATATCTCATCATAACTAAAACAGCTTTCTCTATAAAAGATGGTTAAGAAAGTGAAAGGCAAACTACAGGAAATATCTTCAAATTACAAATCCAACAAAGGATTTATACCCATAATTTTAAAAGAACTCTCAAAATAACAATAAGGAAACAAATATCCAACGAAAAATGGACAAGAGATTTGAACATTTCACCAAACAAGATATTCAGATCACAAATAAGCACGTGAAAAAATGCTCACCATCTAAAAACCATAATGAGATGCCATTACGCACTTCTTAGAATGGATAAGAAATCAAAACAACAAAACGAACAATAAACTGACTGATAATGCCAAGTGCTGACAAGGAGGCCAAGAAACTAGAACTCTTATACATTGCTGGTCGGAATGCAAATTGGTAAAGTCGGTTTGGAAGACAGTTTGGCAGTTTCTTATAAAGTTAAATGTACATTTACAATATTCTGCAATCCCATTCCTAGGAATTCATTTACCATAGGAAAATGAAAACTTACATTCACACAAAAACCTGCATTTACAGTGTACCACGTTTAGAGCAGCATTGTTTATAATCACCAAAAACTGGAAACAGCCTGAATGTTCTTCATCGGTGAATAAACCAACAAACTCTGGTACAATAAAATATTGCTTAGCAATAAAAAGAAACAAACTATTAGATAGACATGGATGAGTCACAAATGCATTCTGCTAAGTGAAAGAAACCAGACTCAGAAGGTTCAAACTGTATTATTTCACTTATATGACTTTCTGGAAAAGGCAAAACTATAGAGGTAAAAACAGGTAAGTGTTCCCAGGGATTAGGGATGGGGGAGGCTTTTACTACAAACAGGCAGCATGAGGGAATATTCTGGCAATGAAGGAGCTGTTCTTTATCTTGACTGTGGTGATGGTTACAAGACTCTATACATTCGTTGAAACTCGCAGATCTATGCACACAAAAATTAGTGAATTTTACTTTATGTAGGTTTTTAATAGTTTAAAATATATATACAAAATAAAAATCTGTTTTGTGAGCAGACTATCTTACCCTGAAGAAGTGAGAATCCTGTACCTTTCTCAAAAATAAAACAAATCTTAAAAACATAAAGGAAAAGAAGCAAAAACTTTTCCAGGATTGCACTACTCAGAACTCTAAAATGTCAAGGTGTGGAAAGTTTACCGGCTGCTTTTATACATGACTGTTCAATTTATCTTGACCTCTCACCTCAGGTTTCAAAACAACAAAAACAGCCTAGTGAAAACTAAACATTTTGGCATCATACAATTCAATGACCTGTAATTGCACCTCCATTAGCTCTGCTGCACCAAGTCTAATCTTAGAGGCTGTTTCTCTCACAAGAGGGAGGAGTAATAAGGATAGCGCTAGGTGAGCCATATTCTCACAGAATAAGGTTTTCTCTAAATTTCAATCTACTCAATTCAAAATGCATCTAAGCCCTCAATTCCTCAATTTCCTCTTCGAGCCGATATTTTCATAAAATGCCATCAACCAAAAGTATTATACAGAACATGTGGCAACGTTAAGCTATTAAATGAAAATTAAGAACTGAGCTAAAAGAATGTTGCACAGACAGAGCTGCTGAGAAAAAATCAACACATTTCAAAATCACCTAGTGGATAACTTGTGTAAGATATTTGGACCCTGTTGCTATATAGTTTTCTGGTTTTCTCTTGCACCTGTAAATTGTGGTTCTTGCTGGCTAAAATCTTCAGTCATACTAAGAAGATTTCTGATTATTAGACACAAATCAACAGATATAACCATACCCTGAGTCTCAAGATCTATGCCTATAAGATGTAGCTTATCAGTCTTTGAGGAGCTATAGAGCAGAGTTTTACCTGATACTACCACTTTGTTAATTGGTTATATGTACGTGTGTGTGTTTGTGTGTGTGTGTGTGTGTGTGTGTGTGTGTGTGTGTTTATTTATTTATTTATATATACACACACACAAATATATATACACAAATAAATAAATAAATAAATATATATATATATATTTATTTATATAGTATATAAATCAAATAATATAAGATATATAAAATAAAATTGTCCAAATCCATGTCATTTTAGACAAGGAAGATGGCCAAGAGTGTGACTGTGGCCTTGACTCCCTTGTAAAACAACAAATTTAATGAGCAAATATCAGCACCTTTACTCTCTAGAAGCATCTGGGATATACTGATAGTATAGGAGTCAGAGAATTCCAGACATGCAGGTTTTCTGCACACCTAACTGGGGTTGAACCTATTGGCAGTATCTCTTTTTGTGTGCCTGATTGGTTGGGTCTCTGTAGCAGGCACAAAACAAGGAAAGTGTTAATTAGTGCTCAAGTTTAAGGGTCCTATTAAGGCATGAGAGAAGCAGATGAATCATATATTTCTAGACAAAAATCAGAGATAGTCATCAAACCAT
Organism: Eubalaena glacialis; assembly: GCF_028564815.1. Lineage (NCBI taxonomy): Eukaryota > Metazoa > Chordata > Mammalia > Artiodactyla > Balaenidae > Eubalaena > Eubalaena glacialis. The sequence goes on along the minus strand of NC_083718.1, from coordinate 46,450,921 downwards.
TAGATAAATTACACTAGATGCAAAGTCTTATTTCATATTTGATCTTCTCCTTAGACAATTCTGCCTAATCTCTGACTTATTATTCATGTTATGCAGTAAATGAAGTTAATGTGCATCCCTCTCTACTTCAAAGGTGAGAAAAAATGAAATTATATATGTAGAAACACTTTAAAAAGGAAATGGCACTAGACAGATGCAAGATAAAATTTTTTTAATAGCCACTGCTGACACTCTCCCAAATACACAGTAATTTTCCAGCTAGTAAATCTAACAGCTAGATTGTTATTTCATATCTGTGATGTGCAAACATTGCTTAAGCTAGTATAAACAGTAGTGTAAAAATGATGGTTCTGCCAAGTGCTTTGCGCTTACGCTGATAACAAATGGACACAATAAATTAAATCATCGACATACACCATCCACTTAAAACTTGGACTTTTGCAGGCACCAAGGGAAGATGTCATAGGAAACATTTTGAAGATGAACAATCTTCTGTCCTTAAACTCTCCAAAACCATTTCTCCTGAGAATGACCTTGCTGGCTATGGTGGGTTTCCTAAAATGATTTAACAGAGGATGAAAGGGGAAATTAATTGGCCAGTGTTTCCACTATCTTAGTCATCAAAGACTATAGAACAGTCCGTCAAATTAATTTAGACCACCTAACACATCAAAAACACCACAAAAAACTTTATTACTTTCAAGCTGTGCATTCTGATTGTCTTATTCTTTTTCTGTTTTGTTTTGTTTTATTTTTTTAAATTTATTTTAACATCTTTATTGGAGTATAATTGCTTTAAAATGGTGTGTTAGTTTCTGCTTAAAAAAAAAGTGAATCAGCTATACAGATACACATATCGCCATATCTCTTCCCTCTTGTGTCTCCCTCCCACCCTCCCTATCCCACCCCTCTAGGGGGTCACAAAGCACGAGCTGATCTCTCTCTGCTATGTGGTTGCTTCCCACTAGCTATCTATTTTACATTTGGTACTGTATATATGTCCATGCCACTCTCTCACTTTGTCCCAGCTTACCCTTCCCCCACCCCGTGTCCTCAAGGTCATTCTCTACGTCCGCGTCTTTATTCTTGTCTTGCCCCTAGGTTCTTCAGAACCATTTTTTGTTTGTTTGTTTTTAGATTCCATATATATGTGTTAGCTTAGGGTATTTATTTTTCTCTTTCTGACTTACTTCACTCTGTACGACAGTCTCTAGATCCACCCACCTCACTACAAATAACTCAATTTCATTTCTTTTTATGGCTGAGTAATATTCCATTGTATATATGTGCCACATCTTCTTTATCCATTCATCTGTTGATGAACACTTAGGTTGCTTCCATGTCCTGGCTATTGTAAATAGAGCTGCAATGAACATTGTGGTACATGACTGTTATTGAATTACTGTTTTCTCAGGGTATATGCCCAGGAGTGGGATTGCTGGGTCGTATGGTAGTTCTATTTTTAGATTTTTAAGGAACCTCCATACTGTTCTCCATAGTGGCTGTATCAATTTACATTCCCATCAACAGTGCAAGAGGGTTCCCTTTTCTCCACACCCTCTCCAGCATATATTGTTTGTAGATTTTTTGGTGATGGCCATTCTGACTGGTGTGAGGTGATACCTCATTGTAGCTTTGATTTGCATTTCTCTGATGATTAGTGATGTTGAGCATCCTTTCATGTGTTTGTTGGCAATCTGTATATCTTCGTTGGAGAAATGTCTATTTAGGTCTTCTGCCCAATTTTGGATTGGGTTGTTTGTTTTTTTGATATTGAGCTGCATGAGCTGCTTGTAAATTTTGGAGATTAATCCTCTGTCAGTTGCTTCGTTTGCAAATATTTTCTCCCATTCTGAGGGTTGTCTTATTGTCTTGTTTATGGTTTCCTTTGCTGTGCAAAAGCTTTTGAGTTTCACTAGGTCCCATTTGTTTATTTTTGTTTTTATTTCCATTTCTCTAGGAGGTGGGTCAAAAAGGATCTTGCTGTGACTTGTGTCATACAGTGTGCTGCCTATGTGTTCCTCTAAGAGTTTTATACTGTCTGGCCTTACATTTAGGTCTTTAATCCATTTTGAGTTTATTTTTGTGTATGGTGTTAGGGAGTGTTCTGACTTCATTCTTTTACATGTAGCTGTCCAGTTTTTCCAACACCACTTATTGAAGAGGCTGTCTTTTCTCCATTGTATATTCTTGCCTCCTTTATCAAAGATAAGGTGACCATATGTGCGTGGGCTTATCTCTGGGCTTCATATCCTGTTCCACTGATCTATATTTCTGTTTTTGTGCCAGTACCATACTTTCTTGATTACTGTAGCTTTGTAGTATAGTCTGAAGTCCAGGAGCCTGATTTCTGCAGCTCCGTTTTTCTTTCTCAAGATTGTTTTGGCTATTCGGGGTCTTTTGTGTTTCCATACAAATTGTGAAATTTTTTGTTCTAGTTCTGTGAAAAATGCCATTGGTAGTTTGATAGGGATTGCATTAAATCTGTAGATTGCTTTGGGTCCTATAGTCATCTTCACAATGTTGATTCTTCCAATCCAAGAACATGGTATATCTCCAACTGTTTGTATCATGTTTAATTTCTTTCATCAGTGTCTTATAGTTTACTGCATACAGGTCTTTTGTCTCCTTAGGTAGGTTTATGCCTAGGTATTTTATTCTTTTTGTTGCAATGGTAAATGGGAGTGTTTCCTTAATTTCTCTTTCAGATTTTTCATCATTAGTGTATAGGAATGCAAGAGATTTCTGTGCATTAATTTTGGTTCCTGCTACTTTACCAAATTCATTGATTAGCTCTAGTAGTTTTCTGGTAGCATCTTTAGGATTCTCTATGTATAGTATCATGTCATCTGTAAACAGCGACAGATTTACTTCTTCTTTTCAGATTTGGATTCCTTTTATTTCTTTTTCTTCTCTGATTGCTGTGGCTAACACTTCCAAAACTATGTTGAATAATAGTGGTGAGAGTGGACAACCTTGTCTTGTTCCTGATCTTAGTGGAAATGGTTTCAGTTTTTCACCATTGAGAACAATGTTGGCTGTGGGTTTGTCATATATGGCCTTTATTATGTTGAGGTAAGTTCCCTCTATGCCTACTTTCTGGAGGGTTTTTATCATAAATGGGTGTTGAATTTTGTCAAAAGCTTTTTCTGTATCTACTGAGATGATCATATGGTTTTTCTCCTTCAATTTGTTAATATGGTTTATCACACTGATTGATTTGTGTATACTGAAGAATCCTTGCATTATTACAAGCAACTATATGCCAATAAAATGGATAACCTGGAAGAAATGGACAAATTCTTAGAAAAGCACACCTCCTGAGACTGAACCAGGAAGAAACAGAAAATATAAACAGACCAATCACAAGAACTGAAATTGAAAATGTGATTAAAAATCTTCCAACAAACAAAAGCCCAGGACCAGATGGCTTCACAGGAGAATTCTATCAAACATTCAGAAAAGAGCTAACACCTATCCTTCTCAAACTCTTCCAAAATCTAGCAAAGGGAGGAACACTCCCAAACTCATTCTATGAGGCCACCATCACCCTGATACCAAAACCAGACAGAGATGTCACAAAAACAGAAAACTACAGGCCAATATCACTGATGAATATAGATGCAAAAGTCCTCAAGAAAATACTAGCAAACAGAATCCAGCAGCACATTAAAAGGATCATACACCATGATCAAGTGGGGTTTATCCCAGGAATGCCTTATTCTTTTACTGCACTTTTAATAGCTTTGCTTTACAATTTTCTTATATGAGGAGCCCACTAGGTGGAGAATAGATATTTCTATTGAGTTGCATCTTTGGATAGCATTTAGCACAAGCAAGGAATTTAGGTTATTTTAAACATCTAGAATTACTAGAATGACAAAGTTAGAAAGGTCTCTAAAGCTCATGTAGTTTAACCATCTTACAGGCCAAGCAGTTAACGTAAATTATCTAATTTAACCTTTACAATAATTCTAAGAGGCACAAATTATTAACCCCATTTATGGGGGACCAGACGCTTAGAGTTCAAGTAATTTGCTCAAGGTCACCTGGTTTATAAGTGAGGAATCTGGAATTCCAATACACATTTGTCTGATTCAAAATACTTGCTTTTCCCTCCACATTGAACCTCCTCATCTACCAGTGGTAGGGAGTTTATTCCTCCTGATACAGCAAATCTTTAGACACTTCTGGCAACAGATATTTCTGATGTCAAACGACTAACTAGGAAAAATATAATGTGCCATAAAAATTCAAATTATCATTTGTTATCAATAACTATATCCTGATTGGTGGGGGGGGGGTGGGGGGGGGGGTAGGAGGGGACATCCTAAGCCTACATTTTCCTTTTGAAGATAATTCTCAAAATCATTCTACCATACTTTGGCTTTCAGATTATAATCAAATGCCTTCCCTTTGCTTAAAAAGGAAGGCTTAAAAGACTTCCCTAATATTGCATCATTTCTTGACTGGGGTCTCAGAATTCTACCTAATAAATCCAGGTGATTTTAGCCTGAAAAAATGCTCATGTAGACAATATCAACCAACTTTCTAATTCTTAAAAGAACTTCCAAATGATTCCCATAGAATATCTTATTCTAATTATAGTTACATTCTGATAGATCTGCCTGGATAAATTACTTGTAAAATACATCTCTAAGTAGGAGACTAAACTGAATAGTTAATGGGATAATTTAAACTTATCCAAATGTTATATATGATTATCCAAAAATCTTTTTACCTTGATGATAACTGTTGCTTAGTTACAGCTTCTATCATCTCCTACCCAAAGGATCCCACCATCACTTCTAATAAGAGGCAATAAAATCATGTGTACAGCATTCTTGTTTCCTACTTATGGTAGCAGAAGGACATGTGTTTAGTTTAACAAGTATCTATAGCAAGTGATCTAGAAAAAATTGAAGTACTAGAATAGTGTTATCTGGCATCATATGAGACAAAGATGGCATCTGTAATGAGTTTCCATTACCTCTTCAGCTCTCTCCCACTCAATGCCTTTCTCCATATTTTCTGCTTCTCTTCTGTCACTCCAGAAACACTTGGTTTGACTCCAAGAATCTCTCCATCCACTCGCCTCTCAGTTTATTTTCATGCCCCTTACACCTAAAAAATGATCTCCCCCATTTGAGGACTTGGCCAGTGTCTTGACCTACCCATTATTCCTCAGCAGAGGGGGCTCCAAAATTGCTAATTCCAAGTCTCAGTGCCACAAACTAGCACCTGGAAATTACATACTGATTGGAAATAAGCTGATATTTTACATACTGATTTGCTCCAAAAACATTACCCTTCAGATAAACAGTAAGTTGGACAAACTTTTTTGTATTTCAAAAGAAAAACAACCAAGAATAGAAATCAATTAGAAAATTGATTTTTAAAGAAATCCCTTCTTGAAAACAGCAAAACAGTGTAACCCTATTATTGTACAGTTCTTTGTTAAACAATTCAATCACATTCATGTGTAAGTTCATGTAAGTTCCTGTTATGTAAACGATTACTGTACAATCAGGATAATTGTCCTATTATGCAACACCAGCATATATTAAACATTCAAAAACTATTTATTAAGTATGTACTCTATGCCAGGGACTAAAGATAGACTTAGCTGTACTTAATAATTACATAGGATTATGCTGTTGATGAGCTTGATTTACATTTCCAAGACCATAACAATATTACTATGGAATACTAAATATTGTTATATAGAAGTCTTATATACAGACATCTAAATAATTTTCAAACAAAACTATTTACCAAATAAATTATGGAAATGTAAAGATCTTAAAAGGCCTTAGTTCCCAAGTTTTAAACTATCATACCTTTTCTTCCCCATTTCTAAAATTCTAAGCCACCTCTTCCCTACAATACAAATTAGATTCACTAAGGAAAGAGCTAATATTCTCTCTAAGTAAATTACAAATAATGTGTCAATCTATTTATGAAAAAAATTGATTACAGGGTTAGCCATAACATGAAACCAAAGTAAACATCATTCAAATGACCAGAATCCAAATGTAATGGAATTTATAGATACTAACGTTGATCAATTTTGCATTGCCAGAAGTAATACATCACACAGTAAAAACCTGATATAACATGCCAATTGTATAAAACATGCCCACGTCAACGTGCAATTTATTTGTGTTGCAAGATCATGCAAAAAATTCCAGTAACTAACCCTCTGCTGGAACCACCCATTGAGTTTAATTATAGACTTGTCTATAATGAAGACTCCCTACATCAAATACTTGCTTGGAAATCTACTCCACATACGCTAGAAGTTTTGAAAATAATAAGATACTTGATTATTGCAAAAATACTTACAGTAGAAGTTCCTTTTTGCTTGTGGGTTCATCATTTGGGGATGTTTTCATCAGGAGTCATCATGCTTTTGATCTTTAATGCCGTTCTTCCTCCAAGGTTTCTTGTCGGTAATTTCCCAAGCAGAGTCACTTGTACTAACAAGCCATTGTCCCATATTGTTTCCTTTTTATGTGTGAATGTTACCCTGTAGATTGATTTCCTGTCCAAAAACAGTCAAAAATGAACAAACGCTGCTGTATGCAAGTGAAATGTGCTACTCAAATACTCTGTTTTTGCAGTTTGGTTCAGGAAGAAATTCCCTGATTGAAAGGAGGAAATATATTGCAGTGTTCCAGAGAACTTAAAAGACAGAAGTTTCTTCCTTATAAATGAGCATATCAAAATTGCCAGCGTCATTTACTCTCACTAGTTTGTGACTCAAGTACTACTGCACCCGAAGCATCCATGTACTGTGTGCAGCCTAAAGACACTCCCAATTGCCACAGTAACAATATCCCAACTATATTTTAAAATCAGGCTTAATATGCTTTGAAGTACATAATGTTTTCCATTCCTGAAAGGACAAAGAGATCTACATTGTCAAAGTTTATTTTTAAGCTCATGTGCTTGCTAAGTGCAGTGGCGAACAGGCTTTCCGTGCCTGTAGTACCATTGCTGGAACCTATTAATGCAAACAGATGAGTCGTTGGCTTGGTTCCACATAGGCTCTTATTTCTTTTTTTAAACCTTATCTAAATTGCATTGATTATAATTTCTTAAATCAAGAATGCTATCACTTTTCTGCGCTTGCTTGTTTTAATTTTATCAGTACAGAAGCAATGCAAGAAAGGCAAATAAGAGGAAGGTTTCAAATAGCTTTTGCTGAGATAAGCAAGTTAGTAATTAGAGGTAGCTTCTGTTTCTGGAGTAAGTTTGAGGGGCATTTGGAGACAATAAAAATGACAACAAATTTTAAATAAAGGAGCCAAAGATAAAGAATGAAAGGGAGAGTAAGAGTAAGGAGAGAGAGCAAGCCAAAGCCAGAGTGAGAGAGAGAGAGAAGCTTTGACTATTAGCAATAATTCTTCACATATTTTCTTATTGTTGGGAAAGCAAATTGCTCTGGTTTGTATAACCCCCTACCCATCTGCTCAACCCACCAAAATTAGCCCACATGTCATCTAATACCAGACTAAGACTTGTGGAAGCACATTATTGCTCTATTAGAGCCATAACAAAATACCAGCTGAGCAGTGAGCATTAGGTGGTAGGGTGACTCTGAGGTAATACAATCCGTGTTATGGAATTTCTAGCCCAAATTTTAAACATCTGGTTTTGATATGATAATAAATGTGATAATGTACATTAAATACCGGTATTCAGGTAACATAATCCTTCCACCTGACTAAAACAATGCACGCTTTTCAAATCGTATGACAGCAAGAGAGATTAGATAGACAGACACATGTTTATAACTGCACATACCAAAACAATCCTCACCATGCACAAACTTACATGTACACATACGCAGCACTATAGCACATAAACTGTCAGTGGACTTTCCAGAAATAAGAGTGAGTTTTCACTGAATCCTTTCTATGCTCTCTTTTCTGGACATCCCTTTGCACAGTTGCACTAATTTGTAGGAGACTTGGCTGAGAGTGAGGGGAATAGAAGGGGAATGTGAAAAATAATAATGCTAATTGAACGAGACAGAGATGTGAACCCCTGACCTTTGCTTCATTAGTACCATCTCATGCTATAATCTGATGAAGTACCCAGCCACTGGCAACTTGAAAAATAAACTAAATCAGGTTACTCTTATCCTGTTTTAACTTCGTGGGAAAGAGTTTCTGCATTTTGAATCCAAATATTACCATATTATTAACTGTCAAGTAATTCAGTGCTGTAAATGATTCTAGGGTCTAGAAATTAAGATCCCTTTTAAATTAGCATCTTAGAATTAGACTAGTTGATGAAAAAGTCTTAACCCATGAGCATTTGCTGACCTTATATATGAGAAAGCAGATAGAGCAACCTGGAGGATGGAGAGGGTGGAAGCTGCTGGGATGAAAGTCATGTTGGGAATCACGAATGTTTGGTTAGTGTGGGGTTGAGAGATAAGGAAGTGGTTAATGGTGGTTAAGGGCTTGTTTCCTCCTGATGCTCAAAGCTCCATGAGTCAGGTGAATGGTATTTCAAGGAGTTGGCCCAAAATAAAAACCCCAAGTGCTCTTTCTCGGTTTGAGCCAAACCCAAACCTTTTCAAAGGTGTGAAAACAAGCAGCCACATTGGTTTGGTTTTCCCTTCCTGGGCCACTCTTCTTCCTGGTGCTGGCCAACACCACACAGACGTCTTGTGACATGAGCCATTTTCACGGAATTTTAAATTCTGCCAAAAAAAAAAGAGGGATTGGAAATTTCGTGAGAATGGTTATTCTTAGGAGATTTCCATCCCAGATTCCTAAATTGTGTGGCTCAGATAAGCATCTAAAATGCACTGCCAAACCTTCTGAGGTCCCTAATGCACTTATTTCCAATCACATTTCTGCATAGAGACCTCAAAGTAACAGTGAATGCAATGGTTTGTTGGGAAATATTTTCTGTATGCCAGCCCAAGATTCCCCTACCTATGCGGAAATGGGTTTGGAACACCATTTACAACACAAACATTGGGTTTGAATGTCCCCAGAACATATTCAGTTTTTAGATGAGACATGTTTACATTCTCCCAAATGAAAACAACCTACCCCAAAGTAACCCTTCAATTATTTTGCTTCTGAGAAACTTCAAAATATTATAAGAATATTTTCCTGGCACATTGTTAAGTGTGTAGCTGCCCAAGCTCTTCCTATAGGTTCATTTCTCATGAGAAGACTGTATGGTAAATACAACCAAAATCTCACTAATTGGGATGCTATATCAGTTAGTCATTGCTATGTAACAAACCTACTCCAAAACTCAATGGCTTAAATAATAGACATTTATTATTGCTGACTGTTTTATAGGTCAGCATGACAATTCTGGCCTTATCTGGGCATCTGCTGCATATCAGGTAGGTGACTCTGTGATCTTTAATGTGTTTGGGGGTCAGCTTTCTGCAGGCTGATATAGGATAGACTCAGCTGGGACAACTGAGCTCTTCTTGTGTCTTCACTTGTACCTGTCTTTCATATCCCTTCAATAGGTTAGTTCAGGAATGCTCTCTGGCCAGCTTAAATATGTTTTCAAGGCAATCAAAGGCAAGAGAGGAAGTGTAAAAGTACAACTGCATTTTAATGCCTCTGTTTGGGTCAACTTGCCAAGCCCAGAGTTAGTGTGTGTGTTTGAGGGTGGCGGGGATTCAGTACCGAAGGATGTGGATACAGAGAGGCATGGAAAATTGGGGCCATTCATACAATCTATATACCATAGGCATATTGAAAATAAGAAGCCAGTCATATTCAGTCACTTGGATGAACCTACAACAATATCAGGAGGCATCAACCTGTGAGACTAGAATTAGCTTTTAGTACCAAGACAGAAGATGAAAGCCAAATCTCAAATTGAAATGGGTAGAAAGTATCCTAAGAATGCACAGGCAACACACCAAAATGGCACCTGTGTTAGAGACGAAGTTGGAGGTATGGCCAGAGACGGCAATGAGGAACACATAAGAGCCAAAGAAAGCCACCAACTGTGCTGAAACCAAAGTTAGCAAGCACTGACAAGTTAAAAGATGAATACTCGGGTTACATCTCTCTGGAGTAATTTTCTTGAAGGTGGTTGTTTGAGGAGGAATGCAGTTAACAGATGCAATTGTCTACAGGAGACAATGGATTTGATTCAATAGAATAGAGTTGTGAGAATGAGGTAACAGGAGAGCACTAGTATCAAGGGCACACTTGCTATACTCACCTCCAGCCAATATTGGCCATGAAGGACTGAACACCTAGTATGGCCAGATATTAAAATTTTATGCAATCTTTCCTGATTTTGAAAACACTTTGAAAAACATCTGTAGGCATGATTTACCCCACAGGCCACGAGCGTGAAACTCCAGATGCAGAGGTTTCATTTCCGTGGAGCAATCTCTATCTTCAACAGGCTGTGCAAATATATATATATTTAGGGCCTACATTAACAAATTATAAGAAGTGATTTGCCAGCCAGTGGTGACACATTACAATCTCAACTGGTATTATTTGAGTTTTGAGAATTGTTAACAAGCAATAGTTAACAACATATCTCAGCAACATAGGTAAGATCTTCAGGTAATCTAAGATGAAAATTTGAAATAAAAACAATGAAAGAAAACATGAAAACAGGACCAAAAAAATGTTACAAATAAAGTAGTACAAAATAATAGTAAAAAAAAAAAACAAGTGATTTGCCACCAGAATATAAATAATGCAGAAACTGTTGGATCTTTCTAGAGTATCAAACCCACAATTAAAAGGTTCCTAAAGATATTTTTATCTCCTGAAAGCTTTAGCGTTTCAAGAGTTTGGATTCTTCCATTCTTTATATGGAACTCTAATGGGTACTTCCAGAATCCCACCCTAAAGTTAATTGCCCCTTATTTTTTTTTTTATGTTCAAGTCCAGTTTTATTAAAATTTGGCAATTCTGGCAGCAGTACAAAGTCTTTGACCACTGGACACATTAGACATGAATTTATTTTAGTTTGTTGTGTGTTTGGGTACATGAACTTTTCTAAATCTTCTGCCCTTCATTTCATTACCAAACGGCAGAGCGCCTTAAGTTTCTCTATCTACAACACCCTATTATTTATAGAATAGGAATTTGTAACATAAGATTGAAAAAAATAAAATGCACAGATTCAAAAAATTCTCTTCAAATATTAAGAACATACAAAGTATATTGAAGACATCTATGTTTAGTCCTCCAAGTAACATGGAGGTTTGATGTCTTGTATTTATTTATTGCTAATCACAGTTCAGAGACCAAAGTGTTTCCAAAATGGTAAAAACCTTCACTGACATTCCCAGTATGGTTCCAATGGGTTTCAAGTGTAAAACCAGTGGAGCACGTGATTTGGCCTTTAAAATCACAAGTCTTTTTATCTTTAGTGGGATTTTTTCTTTATAGTGGCTCAGGTAAAGTCCCCACAAAGCCCCCAAATGCCTGAATGCCACAACATAAAGAAACCCTTGCCAAGATACCCACTGTGGCAGATCTGGGTAAAATGCCAGGCACACAAATTGGGACTAAACCTGCCCCTTATTTTTAAAATCAACTTGTTCATGACACTTTATTACATAATAGCTTTCTGCTTATAAGGATATTGGTCTAATAATTTTATTTTGATCCCTCATGTTGTTGATTTCTAGAATGCACGTTTTCCTATATAGATCTCTTCCTATAGCACCTAGAAGATACACATAAATTAAGCACTTATAATTCTCAGCCTTGTTTATCTGAACGACTGTTATTCACACTGCAGTTTTCTGAATTTCAAGTTTATTGATTCAACTTCTCCACTTGCACTGTTAGCTTCTTACCTCTTTTTGTTTACTCTATAGGCAGCCTGGAGGGAAGCTCTTTGAAATCGACAGATCTAACTATTTCTTCTGCTCTGGGAAGACAGCTCTTACTAGGCATCTGATTCTTGGCATTGTTTGGAAAACTATCTTGTCTACTTCCAGACAAACATACTTTTACTGCAAGTGGTTAACCCGAGGACAAAAGGGGGGATGACAGGCAAAGATGGTTTTCTTTAGCTTCCTAAGCCAGGTCTCCCAAATACATCTTGCAGTACTCTGTTTTCAGACTTTTAACTTGGCTCTCAGGAAATACAAACACCCATTCCAAAGCTTAGCATATTTTCATAGTATATTCTATACAAGCTTATACATACTTCTTTTTCCTCCTTTAATGCAGAGATTTGAGAATGCATTATATATTATGTTATATCTGGAGATTGATTGATTGGTTGGATGGATGGTTGATTGATTGACTGATGTTGTATTATCACATCTTATGTTCCTATCTATATTCTCTTGACCTCACCTGTCTCCCAGGCCCTCAGCAACTTCCTCCATCTCAGCTGCTGACCTTGAGGTCTACTTGTGGGTCTGATGCATGATTTTATACCTGAGGCCAAACAAGCAACATGTCTGAAGTCCCTGGTTCCTTCCACCATTTCCAGACTTAGATTCCAGAAGCACACATCACATGGAGTGGGATCTGGCTTCCCCAAAGCTGCCGAAGGGACCAGATGATAGAATTTTCTAAATGTAGGTGAATCAACTCTCATGAGGCAAACTGTGACCAACAGGAAACAGAAGATGGAAGAGAGCTGGTAGATAAATATCATCTCACTTCTTCCCCAAGATGGGCTGTTCAGATACAAGATTTTGCCATGCCGTCTGTGCAAGTAATATCACATATGGCCAAGCAGGTGCACAGCTGATGGAATGGCTATGTCTCTTTATGGCTCTTTGTGAAGCAGTGGTCAGTATGGTACCATATCATCTTGTATTTGCTTCCCATTGTTATCTGCCACACTTGCCTTTTTCCTCTAGTTACCCTGGGATTCTCTTCCCAGTAAAGCATTAGCACCACAGCCTTGTGTCAAGCTCAATTTTCAAGGGAATCCAGGGTAAGACATCTGTGTATGTATATGTGTGTGTATAATTTTATATACATCTATACGTTATATATATACAGTTATACAAATACAGTTTTATATATATATAGTAATATATAGATATATATGACATATTATATCTATGATCATTTATTTCTCTTTACTATTCCATATAAAATTCCACACCACATAAAATCCTTAAGTACTATATGGTGACATTACGACACAAGATATTAACATAAAGAATTTATAAACCCCAGAATTTTTGTTTGCTTTTTACGGTTTTGTTTTGTTCTTTGCTAGTGGAAAAAAAGCTTTACACAAAGTAATAAATATGAACTTTGTAAAATAGCAGCCATATACTTTGGAAAATGATCAGTAAGAACAATAATCCTTCAGGAAAGCAGGGTTTCAGACTCTTAAAATTATATATAAATGAGATGAGTACCTTGAAGACTTTTAGCTTAAAATATTTTTTAGTTTAAAATATTTTTTCTCTTAAATGTTATGGGGCCTGAAACCAAAGTTCTGTTTTAGTTGTTCTGCTAATAGTAGAGGCATATTATAAGATAGATGTCCATTTGACAGTTTTTTTATATGTGTGCTGTTTTATGTCATGTTGGGTAGAAAATAAGGCAAACTTCTAATGCCATTTACAGTATACTTTCATAATATAGTTAGCAAAACAATCCAGATGTTTTAGATGATTTTGTTTTTATCCTTCTTATTGCCCAATTCTAAATCAAGGCATGCATATTAATTTGTGGGTTGATAGTCCAGTATTATTGATCCAGATCAGTACCATTTACTTAGCTTTATGGATCATTTCAGAAATCAGACCATTTGTACTTGATTCATTGCTGCCTGTGGGGGAAGAATAATTTAATACTCACTCACAGCCTATGTAAGAGTCAACACACTTCAAAACATTGAGGAGAGACCATGGCCTATACAGCCTTGAGATAACTCCTGGAAAATAATTTCAATCACAAGCTTTCAGCACTTACCAAGCAGAGAGGTCAGGCAAGTAAAGCCACCAAGGCAATCTATTCGAAGAGGAATCTTTTCAGAATTGTTGGTCCTGCGCCATTTGCCTGAGAGAGTAAAGAGCAAAAATAAAGTAGGTGAAGATACCCCTGAGGTGGGGGATGAAGGGATTGGATCTCTGGCCCCCTGGGGCAAGAGCAACTCCAAGAAGAAAGCAATCTTAGTATCCTATCCACCAGTCCTTCCAGAGGCTAGAGGCACTGGAGCCTAGAGTGCCCCTCTCGTCTGGATCAGGTCTAGATCAGCCCAAGTAGAAAAGAGACCCTACAGAGATCTGGAGAGAAGGCCCAGGGGAAAGAGGAACAACATGGTCCCATGGCTAGCCCGGGGCATGACACACAGTAGGCATTCCATGAAGGTTGTATTGACTGTGGAATAACCAATTTTAGCTCTATGTGGGCAACATCCATGTGACAACGAGCAAGTTACTTTTCACTTCTTCCCTTTGAGCCTTAATTTCTCTATCTGTACAATGGGGATAATAATAATTCTTACTTTCAGAATAAATTCAAGGATGAAATGCAATAATAATAGTAGTTTGGAATTCAGAAAGTCATAAACAAACCCAGGAATGGAAAGACAGATAGCTGCATCCATATTACTTCTTTTCAAATATGCACAGGTTTTACCGTTTGTCGTCTTTTGGGTTCCCCCCAAAAACAGATCCTGATATGAGGACTTGTATCCAGGTAGTCCAGTTGAAGAGCAATTCCAAGAAGCAGAAGAGAGGGAATGAGAAGAGTTAAGGAAGAGGGAAAAGCTAATTTTGAGGTCACTTCTGTGGGCAACTGGGGCTTGGTCTTGCAGGGGAATTTATAAAAAGTATACTAATGCATCTTAGAACTATTCACCTGAGGGTCAACTGGGGATGAATTTATCCATCTGTTCCCACACTCCACAAAGGATGCTCCCAGAGGCATTAATCCCCTCATTTCCAGGTACATACAAATCCTTGTTAAGAGAGCAGGCTTCCACCAGTGGCTGTAGAAAGAAATGGGCACATAACAGAAGCTATCATGAGGTGAATTGAAGGCCACATGGAGATGAGACTCAGAGGATTTGAGTATAGTCACCGGAGACATCAGATACCATTTTAGTAGCTAAAAAGCAGAGCCAATTTTCTCTTTGGCATTCTTCTATTTAATATAGCACATAATTTAACATGTGGTATCATTCTGATGTATGCTGAACCCACTTGCCTCACAGAAATCTTATTGAACTTAACATTAAATTCAGTACCAAACCCCTGTGAGAGTCCAAAGAGAGCCCAGCCTTGCTTTCTGTAGATTTCTGACGGTTTACATCCTTAAGCGTCTCTGTTTCTTGGCCTGCTACCTAGAGTTGCGAAGTCCAACCTCTCCATCAATGTCCATTGAAGCACTATGTGAGTTGAATAGCTTTAAAACTTAAGGGATCCTGAGGCACATCTCATACTGCCTCACATCTGTGTCATCTTGCTCCCTCCACTATACCCATTCCCTCTTCTCATCCTACACCTTCAAGCCTGCTCACAAATGTGTCCCATTTTCTCACTCACACAGAAGTCCCTCCATACTTAGTTTTCAGAAGCTTGGCTTCTCTCTACAAAATTGGGTTTCTACCTACAAGGAGTTCTTATATAAGCTACTAAATTTTTTTTCTCCATATCATGAAATAAGGATATAAGATTTCCTCTAGGCGGCTCAATAAAACTATTTTTGAGTGAAAAAAAAATCTTGTCATAAACCTTTTCTTTCTCCTAGACTATCCCTTGCACAAAATATAATACCCATGGTGGACTAGCTCAATTCCCCCTTTTAAATGCTTGCATGGCTCAACACATTTCTCCCCTTTAAAGTTATTACATTTATATTTTTCTTTTTCTTTTTATGAGTTTTGAATAATGCATATCTCTTCCCACTAGAATGTAAACTCCAAGAGTGTAGCAACCAAGTCTAGTTTTGCTTGGCACTAAATCATTGGCACCCTGTAATTAGTCCGGCACAAAAGTAGATGATCAATACAAATGTTCAATGAATGAATGAATGAAATTATATCTGTGAACTTGTTAATTTCTTCTTGCATCTGTGGAAGAAAAGAATTATAGAGAAAAACAAAAACCTAAGGCCCAGAAAAGTAAAGTGTCTTGCCCAGGGTCACAGAGCTGATTGATAGCAGAGGGATTTAACAAGTTTGCCATGCTCATTGCCTCAGCCCTCTCGTAATGTTAGACTGTAATTCATCGTGATATTGCCTAATAGAGACGCTATTATAAATCCAGGGTTTTCTCTCAAACCCATATGCTTGACTGAAGAAATATCAAAGAATTCTGGTCTCAGCATTCCCCATCTCTTATTTTCCTGTTGAGAGGTACCAAATTGTTATATCTGACGTTGGAAAATGACACTTTGGGCCTACAGCCCTCCCCCACCTTTTGAAATCACTACTTTAAAATACCTCTTTATTTCCACTGAAGCTTTTAGTGATTTAGGACAGGGATCATTCCTCACATACACCAAAAACCAACAAGAGCTGAGTGTCTGCTCTCAAGAACACACAGAACAAAATGGCACAGGAGGACAAGCACTTACAAGGTCTCACAGAAACAACTAAGTAGGGCTGTCATTCCCCTCCGGGACTTCAAAGAGCTCCAGAAATTCATGTAAAAGTAAAAGGGAGGTAAAAAAGTCTGACTATATTTCAACACATCTTAAAAGAAGTCAGATCAGAATATAAATTTCCACTTGGAGCCTGGGGATGGATACACTTTTATTTTCTTATCTTTTCTAGTCTAAATGCAGAGGTGGAGCTGCCAGGGTGAATAGCTTAGCCTGTGGCTTCAAGGTCCAGGTGGAGTCTACTTTGCCGGAGTTCTGGGAAGGGCAGAGGGAAATCAGAAGTTGTCGCCTGAGGGGCTGGAATTCAAAACGGTGTTACTACCCAAATGTTATGCAATTTGTTTTCAAATAGAGACTGAAAATACAAAAGGCCTCTCCCATTAATTCACCCTTAACCTATTTCCCAAAGACTTTTACATATGTCATTGCCACCATTCACAAAATGCAATAAAAGTTCACTATTTTGCACAAAGCAAGGGGAGATGGTGCTTCCATAAAGGGTGTAGAGATTACATTTAATTAAATGTGTTAATGTTATTCCCTGAAATTTACTTACACATTTTAAATGGCAAGTCTTCTTTCTGATGATAAACCTCAACAGAGCCCTCGAAGCATTATTCTAAATTAGTGTGGCTAACATCAATGGTATTTGCTACAACGACTTGCAAATAAATCTCTAGCAAGTGACCCCCACCAGTGATCCTACCCTTTACATACAAAACCATTTAGAGTTTAGGGGATTGCTTGCACTCCCATGAGGATACCATGAATTATTTCTCAGTGGGAAAAAACATTTTTAAAAGGTGTATAATGATAAGGAAACTGTCAGAGCAACCTGTCTCTGCTACTTCAGAGGATAGGATAATTTCTCTCCTTCCTTCATTTTCCTTTCTTCTATACTACACCCTGGTTCCTGAAGCCAACTGTACTTAAAAAAAAAAAAAAAAAAAAGCAACAAAAAACTATAATGACCCCACTTTGTAACTTGTTCCATATGTTTCACAGGCTTCATAAAATAATTCCACATTAGTTTCCCTAGCCTAGTGTTTGGATCTTGACATCTGTTTTTTCCTATGTTTTCATGATTTATTTTGGTGTCCGTGTGAACTCGCCCTATAAGAATAAAAGGAATTTGCTTAGATTCCCTTTTCCTGGAATGTATCCTGGTTACTTGCAGACCTATCAGACTTCCCATCCACAGATCTGACACGGCCACCATCAAGCCTAGATCTGCCACTTACTAGGGTATGAACTCACCCAAGTCATTTCATCTCTCTGGACCTCAATGTCCGCATCTGTAAAATGGGGATGATAACAGCAATAACTGTTTACAGTGTTTTGGGAATGCTTAAATAAGTTATTTTATATATATATGATTGATCAATGCCTAGCACATAATAAGTGTTGGTTGCTTTAGTTATTAATGCTAAGGCACAAAGAAAGGTCTGTAGGAGATAGATTTCTCTTAGTCTACACCTTTGCTGGCCTTTATTTATTCACTCACTCAGCAAATGGTTATCGGGTGGCAGAAGGTAATTATCAGCACCAAGTGAAGCCAAATTGGAGAGTGAGGCTAAAGGAAGTCAGGAATACTAATCCTATTTTTATTCAAAATTTTGATGTTATTCATTACAGATTTTTGCATTTTGACTTTATAAAAATGTTGCATTAAATGATGTATCTTGATTACTTGATGTGCCTTCTTCTAACTAAATGTTATTACCATAGCATGTGCCTCAGTTGCCTCCCTTATTCCTGGCCCTGGACAATTGTGAGCAAATCAGACTCAGTTCCAGTCTTCATGCTGTTAACAATCAAGTGGAAGAAGGGATAGGCCTTAACAAAATTATCACAAAAATATATAAATTCTTTCTATTAAAAATGCAAGAGTTTTATATTATCCCCTAGGCCTGTGGATGAGTATAATTACTTTTTTGAAATTAAGAGCTTAAGTTTTCATTCATTCATTTCTCAATAAATAGGTATGAGGTGCCTATCATATGCCAGGCACTGCTCTAGGTGCTGGGGCAGAGCAAAAGAGACACAAATTTCTACTTTCACAGAGTTTATATTCCAATGTGGAAGAGAGACAGTGAACAACACAAATGAAGAAAATAGACCATACATTATATGGTACTAAGTTATAAAGAAAAAAGAATAAATGGAAGGGAGAGAGAAACTGTCTGGGATAATTAAAATGGTAGATAAGGAACACTGGAATTGTGACCTTGGGGGAAGTGAGAGAGAGAAAGTGATGCAGAAAACTGCAAGAAAGCAGTCCAGGCAAAGATAGCAGGTACTTCAGGGCAGACCCTGAAGTGGGAATGTGCCTGACGTGTTTAAGAAAATAGCAAAGAGGCCAGTGTGGCAAGGAGAGAGTGAGCAGGAATTCAGATCAAAAAGGTAATGGTGGGCTGATCATGGAGGACCTCTTAAATCATCATAAGTGCTTTGTTTTGCACTCTGACGTAGAGGGGCAATCACTGAAAGGATCTGAGTAGAGGAGTGATGAGATCTGACTTAAGTTTAGCAGGGTCAGGCCAGCACTGTGCTGAGATGGATTCATTGGGAACAAGAGAACAAGTCAGACCATTTAGGAGCTCACTATACAATCCAGGCAGGATACAATGGTGGCTTGGACCAGGATAAGAGTCGTGGAGGGAGAATTTAAGCAGTAAAATTCTGGATGTATTTTGAAAGTAGAGCTAACAAGGTTTGCTGTTGGCTTGCATATGGCATGAGAGAGAAAGAAGCCAAGGAGTTATCAAGGTTTTTGGTCTAAGCAACTGGAAGACTGGAGTTACCATCACCTGAGATAGGAGACACTGTAAAGAAGTAGGTCTGGGAGGGAACATATAGGAGCTTGGTTTTGGACATGTTAATTTCAAGATGGCCATTAATCACCAAAATGGATATGGGGAGTAGACATTTGGATATAGGTTTGAACTCTAGAATTCGGGTACTAGAGACAGAAATTTGGGAGTCATCAACATATAAATAGTATTTAAAGCCATGGTACTAGATGTAGGAATGGGAATAGAGAGAATAGGGAAGTGGTCAGTACTCAGATATATGAGAAAGTTAGTACCAAAGGAGATTGAGATGGAGAATATCAAGAGAGTGTGGTGACTTGAAGTCAGTCAAGCACAGTAGATAGGATAAACTGTCAGATGCTGCTGAGAGGGCAAGTTAGATGAGGACTAAACATTGCTCATTGGTTTTAGCAAAGTGAAATGACCTTGATAAGAGCAGTTTTAGTAAAGCACTATCAGTAAAAGGCTGATGCAGTGGGTTCAAAAGAAAAACAAAGGAGAATTTTTAGAGAATTATTTTGAGTTCTGCTGTAAAAAGAAGGTGAGAAATGGGGCAATGACTGGACAGGAAATGAAGTTCAAGAGAGAGTTTTAAAATTTTTGTTTCGTTTTTAAAATGGGGAAAACATTACCTTGTTTGTACACGACGCAGAAGACAAAGATGATAGCATATTAGAAGGAACAATAGGTAATAATTCTGGTCTGACAACTCGTGTGTGTGCGTGTGTGTGCGTGTGTGTGTGTGTGTGTGTGTGAGTGTTTCCATTGTCAGAGGAGGGAGTAAAAATGGCCTGTGAGAGGCAAGAAGGCTTAAGGAGAACCACACCACAAGCTCACCTCAAGCCCGTGGTCCAAAGAATGCAGCTGGAAAACAGTTTCCACTTGGGAGGGCTGCAGGGGAGCAGTCTGTCCTCTGGAGAGCCAGATTTGGTTACAGCCAGCCATGGTTCTCAAACTTTAGCATGCATCAGAATCACCTGGAGGGCTTGTTAAAAATGCAAATTTCTGAGCCCTACCCCAGGAGTTTCTGATACAGCTGATTGGGGTGGGGTCTGAGAATTTGCATTTCTAACTGGTTCCAGGTGACATTGATGCTGCTCTTCCTGGGAGACCCAATCCATTGAGTTAGTGCAAGAAAGTGAAAGTAATGTTTACAGAAGAGGCTCTTTAAGCTTGTGGCTTTTAAAATTTGATATCAGCTAAAGCCTTGTCTATGTAAAATTAACTCCAATTTTCACTGATTTTTAAACCAGTGTTTAAAAATTCATCACTAAACACAATTCTTTTTTTTTTCCATGTTCCTTTACACAGTTGGCTTGTAAGAATGTTCATTTCAAAGTGTACATAAAATTAAATGCTATTTCGGGATGAGAAAGAAAATATATGCCTTCTTAATCATACTTTGAATATTTTTCAGCCTCTTACTTGTTTTATCTGTTCCTTTGAATCTGTTCCATTCACCTTGAAAACGCTTTACTTGGAGCCAAGTTATTTATTTATTCATTTATTCAACAGATATATATTGAGCACCTACTTAGTATCAGGCACCATTGTATCATTTGGGACATAATGATGAGCAGAACATTCTGGCCTTTGGAAAGTGACAGTTCAAAGAGAAAGAGACAATAAACAAAAAAATAAACACATACAGTAATTCAGGAGGTGATAATTTTTATAAAGGTCCAAAATAAAGCAGGGAAGGGGATAGGAATGCAGTGAAAAACAGGATGGGTGGTCAGGGAAGCCCTCAGCAAGAAGGTGATTTTTCAGCAAGAACATGAAGGAGGTAGGGAAATGAGATATCCAGGGGAAAAGTACTCCAGAC
This sequence comes from Eubalaena glacialis, assembly GCF_028564815.1. Taxonomy (NCBI): domain Eukaryota; kingdom Metazoa; phylum Chordata; class Mammalia; order Artiodactyla; family Balaenidae; genus Eubalaena; species Eubalaena glacialis. The sequence continues at coordinate 46,429,724 of NC_083718.1, read as the reverse complement.
AGGAAATTAAAGAGGCTCCAAGACAGGGGCATACCTAGCATGTTTAAAGAAGAGCAAGGAGTCCACTGCAGTGTCTTGGATAGGGGAGAGAGTGAGGAGTCGATGAGATAAGAGGCAATGTAGAAGGTCAGGGCAAATGATCTTATTTGCAAAACAGAAATAGAGACACAGACATAGAGAACAAACGTATGGACACCAAGGGGGAAGGGGGGGGCAGGATAAATTTGGAGATTGGGATTGATATATATATACTATCGATACTATGTATAAAATAGATAACTAATGAGAACCTACTATACAGCTCAGGGAACTCTACTCAGTGCTCTGTGGTGACCTAAATGGGGAGGAAATCCAAAAAAGAGGGGATATATGTATACGTATAGCTGATTCACTTTGCTGTACAGTAGAAACTAACACAACATTGTAAAGCAACTATACTCCAATAAAAGTTAATTACATAAAAACAAAAGAGGATCATGTCAAGTCTTTTTGGCCATTGAGATAGTTTAGGCTTTTCCCTATGTGAATTGGGAAGCCAGTGGAGGGTTTTAAGCAGCAGAGAAACATGAAATGACTTACATTTTTTTTTTATTGAAGTGTAGTTGATCTACAATGTGTTAGTTTTAGGTGTACAGCAAAGTAATTCAGCTATATATATGTATATATATATGTATATATATATATACACACATATATATATTCAGTTATATATTTATATCTATTCTTTTTCAGATTCTTTTCCATTGTAGGTTATTATAAGATATTAAATATAGTTCCCTGGGCTAAATAATAGGTCCTTGCTGTTTACCTATTTTATATATAGTAGTGTGTACCTGTTAATCCCAAACTCCTAATTTATCCCTCCCCCCCTTTCCCCTTTGGTAACCATAAGTTTGTTTTCTATGTCTGTGAGTCTGTTTCTGTTTTGTAAATAAGTTCATTTGTATCATATTTTAGATTCTACATATAAGCGGTATCATACGATATTTGTCTTTCTCTGTCTGACTTACTTTACTTAGTATGATAATCTCTAGGTCCATCCACGTTGCTGCAAATGGCATTATTTCATTCTTTTTAATGGCTGAGTAATATTCCATTATATATATATATATATGTACACACACACACACACAACCCCACACACACACACCACATTTAGGTTGCTTACATGTCTTGGTTATTGTATTAAATAGTCTGGCTTGCATTTTAAAAGGATCTCTCTGGCAATTATCTTGTAAATAGTCTAGAGTGAGCAAGGGCAGAAACAAGGTGACCCTGAGGAGGAGGCCATTGTGATAATTCAGGCAGATGATAGAGGCTTAGAGGGTGAGAGCAAGGGAGATGTCAAGAAATAGTCGGATCCTGGAGATCTTTTGCAGGTAGAACCAACAAGATGTGCTGAGGGATTAGACGTAGGATGTGGAAGAAAGAATCAAGGATGATGGTAACTTGTAAAGCCTTGATGAATGGAGCTGCTATTTACTGAAACGCAGAGTATTCTGGAATGAAAATATTAATTTTGGACTAATCTGTATTGAAATGGTATTAAAAGTCATGAGATTAGATGAAATCACCCAGGGAGTGACTACAGAGTGATGAGTATAGATAGAAAAAAGAAGGGATCTAACAATCGAGCCCTGGGTGCTCCATCATTTCAGAGGAAGATAAAATAACTTTGTGTAGCAGAATGTTGAAGACTTATTATTCATCTAAAATGGCAACCATTATCCACCCCCAGCCAATCACTGACCTGTGAGAAGGAAGTACAAGTGTTGTCAAATATATGATTTTTCAAAACTGGCCAGAAATATGAACTTCTATGAGAAACAACCAGTTTTTAAATGTTGGAAAATAATATATTTCTAAACACTCTGCAGACCAATCAAAATATGTTCACTGGCAAAATCCAGACTGTGATTTGTCAGTTTTCAATCTCTGATTTATACCTTTAAAAAGATTATTTCTGCTCTCATTATAATGAAATCAGGAAAAAAAAGGGAAACAAGCACAGCTGTTCAGTCTGCTTCCAAATTGTAGGAGTTAAATTTGATGTTACCTATAAAATCTTAGAACAATGTCCAGCATAGTAAACAAGAAATGTTAACTCTTATATTACTGTGATTTATTTGGAACTTTAGTTGTATCATCATACTACAAAAGGCAACAATAACTTATGCATTCATAATGAAAAACAACAGGGCCAAGGTGGCAGTTTTCAGAGGTCAGAGCAAGATTGTGTCTAAATCATGCCAACACGCTATGGGATGACAAACAATTGACTCTCACCTTGAAAGGGAGAGGAGAAAAAACATAAAATACCTATTAAGTAGGTGGTTGCCAAGAATATACTTTAACAAATTCTAATTATACACTAAATCTTGGCACTCACTTCTCCTTATAAGAACCTAGGAAAATTCCATCTCAATTTCCATGGCTCCCAGAAATTTATGTTTTCTCAAAAATAACCTGACAGGCCTACATATCATTTAAAATCCTCTTCCCCAAACATCCGTGGGGCTTTTAAAAGGCACAATAAAAAAAACATTAAACACACACACAGTCACACAAGCACACGCACTTGCACGTACACAAAGGCGTGTACACATGCATAAACACACATCCACACGCTTTCTCATTCAACCATCAAGGTTTCGGCACAGTTTTCCAGTTTCCTGCAAAGTCTTTTACATGAATCTCTCTCCGTGCTTCTTTGGTAATTATTTGTCAATTATCTGTAGCATACCCCCAGAGTTTTCGCATCAGGCAATGGAAACAGTTGTCCAATTTGTGCACAGAACCTGTCTTTCCCCGGGGTCCTCAGGCTCCTTTGTGCAGGTGTCCAGAGGTAACAGGAAGAGCCACCTTCATGTCCAGGGCTTTCCACAGACATGTATAACCAGCCTTTCCAAATCTTCCTGCTGTTGACAGTACCTTGCCAGTACCAAACCACTTCTCCCCTCTTCTCCCCTCTTCTGTAAATTTACAGAAGAGAATTGAAAGGAGGCCCCCTGGCTGTACATTTTTGTTATTTACAGTGAGGCCATGGATTAGCAGCCAAAGAAGAAAGAATCATAATCTGTCTCCCAAGCACACATCACTGAGAGCCCTGGACGGCTGGCCCATTCCTGGTAAGTGCTAAAAACTGCAACGTGGAAATAAATGGGTCTGTCTTGTTTTCAATGATGATATCAGTTAGAAGGAACTGGGCCCAAGGTATCTCTTTGCGGGACTGAGCGCTTGTGTCATGTGATTTCTCTGAATCTCAGTTTCCCTTCTGGGAAATGGGGAACCAAAGTCATGGGCTTGTTTTGAAAGCCCCATTAGTTGAGTATACTTATCTCTACCGTACAGATGAGGACACGAACATTTCAGGATGTAAAAAGAGTTTTGTACATTGAAAAGTGCTTTACAAACTTGTTATTAATATTACTGTTTATCTAAAATTATTGGGAAGATCCCCTCCCCTCCTCCTTTCCACATCAAGTACATAAATTTGGAACTTAAAGCCTGATGATAACGTAAAATGACATTTAATGTTGCAACTGGGGATAAAGATGTTACAAGCCTGGTCAGGGAAAAATAATTTCCAGGGGAATAGCTAGCCAATGCTCTCATTTTGATGGAAGGATGATTAGAGAATTGAATTTTCTATCACTGAATCTGTGAACCTACTGGTGATTTCCCCATAGTAAAGCAGTTGAAGGGTGTTTTGATGAAAGCATAGTATGTCCCTCTGGGGAGGGACTCCAAGATTCAGATACCAGAGAGTCCTGGTAGGCAGAAGTGACTGCCAGAACAAACAGAATACTCAGAGAATCGAAGATGCCGTGACTAGAGTCTCAAACTTGAGTGCGTATCACAATCCCCTGAAGGACTTCTTAAAATTGCTGTCCCACCCCTAGAGTTTCTGATTTAGCAAGTCTGAGGTGGGGCCTGAGAATCTGCATTTCTAATGAGTTCCCAGGTGATCCTGATGCTGCTGGTCTTCCCTCTGTATTTTCCTGCGTCCTAATCTCTTTTAAGGGCAACAGTCATATTAGATTAGAGTTCACCCTAAGGACCTAATTTTAACTAAATTACCTCTTGAAAGACCCTAACAACAAATAGAGTCACATTGTGAGGTACTGGAGGGTTGGGACTTCAACATGTGAATTTGAGGTTTGGGGAGGTGCCCCTAACAGCCAGTAAACTGAATGATGAGCAAACTCTGCCAATACAGTGATGCGGAAATCACAGCAAGTCAGGAGCCAGAGAGCAGACCCCACACATCGCTCCATGGAGTTTGGCCAAGGATGAGAGGTGGCACAGGGGAATACTCTGGAGGACTTTGTGAGACTGTGGGAGGATGACATGTGTCTCAGACCTGAAGGAGTGGTTGCTTGAGTCACTAAAATATATTTGTTGCAGAACATAATAGTTTAACCTAATTTTAATAGATTAAAGCCTAAATGCTTTTTAAATTGGGAGCAAGGGTCAGATGGTGGGTTTCTGAGTGGGGGTTTATTTAAGTAGAACAAGGCAGCAAACCTTCTAGAACTTAAACCCATGAGCTTCTGCACAGGGCTTGAGCATTCATGTTCTCCAGCAGTGTTTCTCAGGCTCAGCACTACTGATTATTTTAAGCAGAATAAGTCCTTGTTGGGGGAGAGGAGGGTTGCTCTTCTATGCATTGCAGGATGTTGAGCAGCACCCCTCTAGCCACTAGATGCCAGTAGCAACTGCCCCAGTTTTGACAACCAAAAATGTCTCTAGACATTACCTAATGCCCCAGAGAGTGAGGAATTCAAAATTGTTCCAGTCAAGAACCACTGTTCCATAGGTTCTGTCTTAATCCATTTGAGCTGCTATAACATAAATACCACAGATTGGGTGGCTTAAATAACAAACATTTCTCACAGTTTTGGAGGCTGGAAAGTACAAGATCAGGGCACCAGCATATTCGGTGTCTGGTGAGGACCAGCTTCTTGGTTCATAGATAATCCATCTTTTTTGCTCTGTCCTCACATGGTGAAAGTGGAGAGGGAGCTCTTTGAGGTCGAAGAAGGGCACTAATCCCACTCATGAGGGCTCCACCCTCATGACCTAATCACCTCCCAAAGCCTCCACCTCCTCATGCCATCAGCCTGGGGATTAGGTTTCAACATATGAATTTGAGGGCAGGACAAACATTCTATAGTAGGTTCTATTTCATAAACTCCAGGCACACTATCTCTATTCTCACAACAACTCTGTGAAACAAGTATTATACACATTTCTTTTGGATTAAGAATCACAGACTCATTGATATTTGCTCACTTTCACATACCTGACTCTCTAACCTATACCTTTTTTAATAGGCTGTCTCCATGCACTAGAATAAAAGGACAGTCGAATTCCTGTAACTGACAGTGACTCATTCCCAGAACTGGGGAAATGAAAATACCTTAGGATCCAGATCCAGAGAAGAGATCACATAGTAGTGAAAGTGAGGCCACTTTTCACATCTAGCCGCACGTGCAAGCAGCAGCATTGGGCCTCCCCTAGGCTCCATCTTCTTGCTGCAGCCTGACAGACATCTGTCAGGTAGACACTCAAAACTGGCAGGGTATGAAAAACACACCCAGCCCTCTGAGATGTATCAGGCAAGCACAGCTTGTCAGCCTGTCAGTTACCGTCACGACGGTGCCAGACTGATTTGGGTTCTTTCATCATTACACATGAAGTACTTTGTGTTTGCAGGGAAACCCTTTTAGGAATCAAAGTCCTATTTCTTTTTTTGAAGGTTTCTTGGATGTCAGATGTAATTCATTGCTTCAGAGGAAGTGGAATAATAAGCAATCTGTCTAAAGAATACTCAAAGAATGGGCTGAAAGCCTGTTTGCCATGCTAAAGGGCCACTTGTTTATTCATTCACAACTTTCACGGAACCCCTAATGTGTGCCCAATCTTGGGCCAGGCACAGGAAACTCAGTGATGGACACAACAGGCTCCTTGCCCCCAAGAGTCTCACTGGCAGCTGCAATGAGACGCTTAATCAATTAACTTGAATACAATGGTGCTCAGGTGTTCAATCTCAGAAGAAAGGCTAAGGAACCGTATTAGGAACAAAAAGGACAGGGGTTACAAATTCAGGGATGTTTGCTTAATTAAATCATGATATGAGCTGTTCTAGTCTACTGGTAATTCAGAGTAAAAGAAACCCACTGGATTGGAATTATAATCCCCTTTGATTCTTCCCCCTATAATCAATGCTTTAGTCCCCACTGCTTCCAACTCATTCAGTCCAGACAACTGTTTGAATCAGCACCCAATAATTGTGTACCATTCTTCCTGCAACAATTCTTTATCATTTGTCTTATCTGCAAACTGTTAATCTATCCTGAGTAATTCTTTCTCCTATTTCGTGCTTTTCTTCTTTTGTGTTTACCAAATGCTATCACTTTCTTCCGGTTTTAGTTGCTTTTTATTGCAACTATGAAACATCCCACCCCTACTGATAATTCTCTGCTTTTCTCTTTTAGATTTTCTGGTATGAGTTTGCATTCTTTCAGCAAAAGACACTGAGAACTAAATAGAGCCAGACATATTTCTGATTCTTCTAACTTTACCTTATTGTGGCTGCAACAGCAACTCAGGTGAGATTTCCACAAGGACTTGTTTAAAGCCCTGTGTACGTGGAATCGAAATTGAAGAGAACTGCAAGCGTTGATCTACTTTGTCCTTTCAACGTGAAATGGCATCTTCACATTGAAGCTGCAGTTTCTATGGCACTACAATTGATTTTGAGTTTAAAGTGATTATAAAGGAAACAGATTAGAAGCCAACAGTAGGACTGAGCGAGTTAAATCGGTCAATGAAGTTGATTTTGCCACAAATCAAAGGTAAGACAAGATTGGAACAAATAGAGCTACGTGTTTAGAAGCTAGTGTTTTATGATCTGAAGGAGAAACATATAAGCCCCGTTTGTTAATAGCTTTTTAAATTAAAATAACCTAACTTGATCCTCTGACATAACAATGATGTATGTGGTCAGATCATCTCATATACAACTCTACCCCCAGTTTTGCCAGACAAGTAAAGAGAAATAAGAAAAAAGGGGTGTCCTTTCCCAGCCCCTAGCTGGTCCAGCACGTGTGCCATACACAGACAGAATCAGGCTGAGTAATTCAGGAGCTCAACACCTATGATAAGAAGTAGAAAGAAGTACAAGAAAACAGTCCATTTCCCTCATTTATTTTTCCACCTGATTTTTTCTCTCACCTTGTGGGTAACAAAGCAAGAGAGTGTTCCTCATTCATTTGCACCCCCTCAACAGCAAGGGGTAAACTCCAAAAAATATATCTAAAAGTGAGTACTTCCTTCACCCTACATGCATCATCTGCTCAACCAAACTGGCAAGACCTATTAGTTTTGAGCACTTACTATTTTCCAGACATGATTTTTAGTGCTTTATCTACATTTATATACTTTGTACTCTTATAATCAATACAAAAATCTATGAAGTGGGTCTTGATATCCTTATTTTACAGATTAGAAAACTGAGGCTCAGAGAATTTAATGAACTAACCCAAGGTCATCACATCCATACTAAGTGATCAAACTGGGATTTGAATCAAGGTCAGTGTGACTTTACACTCTCCTGAGCATTCCTCCTGGCATGCCTGGATACAAACCTGGACTGCCTCCCTCTTCTGGGACCTGCCATATGCAAGTCTCCTGGAATGCTATTCCTGTTCATTTCCATCCGTCTAGTCCTCCCTTTCCCTCAAGGTCTCAACTCAACTCCCATCTCTTTCATGGAGCTTAGTCCAGCCTTTCCAGTAATCAATTGCCCCTCTGAAATCTATGGTGCTTCTTAGCATTTAACAGACACAACCTTCTGTTATTCATTTGTTCTGCAGCAGGGGTTAGAAGCCAACAAAAGCTGTTCATCCACTGAATATTCAGACAGTTTGGGGCTGTAAGATGCATGATGACAGAAACTAGGACTGTTTCATCAACCAGTATATCGCCAAGGCCTAGCAGAGTAACTGACACATAGTAAGTACTCAATATATTTTATCAAATAAATACATATGTAGAGGGACGTTAAGGTTGAGAAAGCACAAAGATCTACATGCCTAAAAAGCAAAGAAGCATTTTGTGAAAGTAATTTATTGTCAGCAACAATTAATCCAAGCCCAGTGGGTCATGTAGGAAAAGAGGGGTAGTTTTAAGTGCCACCTGAAGTATTTTGTTCCCATTTTCTCTTAGCCCATCAATCACCACCTTACCCAATAACTCTAGCAGAACTTAGCCGAAAATCCCAGGGACTTAGAGTTTATAAAGTGAATAAATAAAAGTGCTGTTTTATTAAGATCTCTGTCAGGCACAGAGCACACAAAGTGCTGCTTCTTTTTAGCCCAGGCAATAGGCCATAGCAACAAGCAGACACGGAAAGCATTTTCCTCTCTTGAACAGAGCAGTCATCCAGGAAGCAGAGATGCATGAGATGTGAGAAGGGAGAAGCCCATAAAAGCCTGAGTAGGGGGCTAGATTGACTTACACATGGAAAGAAGACGAGAAGACAACATTACAGATCTGTGCTAGCAAGAGACATCCCTGAAGAGCCAAAAGCAGGATAGAGAACATGGTAGCCTCTCAGGGTGGCCAAGATACCCGCCCAGTAAAGGCATGATGAACTCCTGGACTGCACCTCGTAGACAAGAAACCTCTGTTGGTTAGCACAGGTGAGATACTCCCTCAGAGCTTCCTGAGCTAGCTGGGAAATTTTGAGGTGGGAATGGCAGGACAAACTATGCATAGTAGATGAGCTGGAGAAATATTGCTGGTTTGGGATTTGCTTTTTATGAACTTTTTTTTTCTGTATAGCCTGGATATACTCTGGTTATAACAATATGTGCCCTGACTTCTGTACAAGATTACAATCCCTGAGAAGTTGGAAAACATATTATACTCATTTTGGTGTCCCCAGGTCTTGGCAAGATGTTCTCTATTAGATCCTACTAAATAAACATTTGATGCAAAGATGATAATGGTGATATGAATCTTAAAGGGATCATCAAAAGACACCTTAGTTTTCTTACATACAGTTGTTATTGTTGAATTTTTTGAATGTTTTGCTTCTGCTCCAAAATGTTCCAGTAATACATATTCATTATGACAAATAATTATACCTTAACCAACCAAGGACACCCCCCCAAAAAAATGCTTCTTGTATTTTTAAAAGAGTCTTCAGTGCATATTCTGTTGCCTCAGAGAATGACATTTGGAGGAATCCAGGGTCAAGCAAACTTGCCAAAAACTACATAAACACAGTACCCCTAGACATCACAAAACAAAGTAGAGAGCTCAACCTTTTCCAAAGGAAAACAGATAAAACATGAAAACAATCTGGCCACTGCAGGGGCCCATTTGTCCCATAGTAGAATGTCAGATGCAGCTAAAGCAACAATAGTTTATGAGATTCTGAGTTACCAGGAAACAGAGTCTCTTTTCTACACTCTAATGCCTTTTCAGCACACTGTGAGAGCTGGAATTTTGATATTCAGACCTGGATGGGAGAAGATGACTCTTAGTGACCCTCCTCCCCCAGAAGTTGAGATAGTGGTGTCCTAATACAGACTATCCTAAAAATAGGTGGGTATTCTTTTGAAACAGAGCATTAATGATAGTGGAAAGTGGAAATTGGTTAACCCTTGTGAGAGCTTCCTCACAATAAAATAAAGTCCCTTTTATCATCCTGTGGATCTTAAGCCATTAAACTTGCCAGACCAGCTTCTGCTCCAAATGATAGAAACATAACTTAACCTTGCATGGCAAAAGGGGAGACCTTTCGGCAAATATCCCTAGGCTGAAGTTGGACTTAGAGAAAACTGGGGCAGGGGCGGGGGATGGAGAGGGGGGCTAACATTACCACGATTCTCTCCAGTCTCTCAAGACAGCTTCTCTCTTGAGTTGCAACTTCCTTCATTCAGACTGGCTTTATTCAGAGGGTCAGAGCACAACCGTTTACTGTTCCTCACTTCATAGCTCACAGCTTCAGTCATCACCCCAAAAGACTACCTCTCTTCCCTTAGTCCAATATGAAAAGACCCTAGAATGGACTGGCTCAGCTTGGGGCCCATGCCCAGACAGGTGGGTGGGTAACTATGATGTAAAACTTCCACCAGGAACACATGATACAAGTGGAGATTGGAGACATTTCCAAAAGGAAGAGGAATACTATTCCAGAAGTAAGGAGGGCAGTTGGGTAGATATTAATAATGGTCCACTGGATCATCATATTCTAAAACTTTGATTTAAAAAAAAGGAATATTATGCATTTAAAATTAATTTCATGTACTATCCAGGAAATTTTATCTGGATTTCAATTTTCTTGCTTTTTTTTTTTTAAACCATTCTGCTATTCATCCAGGCAATCAATAAATTGCTGACTAAGCACCTTATAAGCACAAAATAGAATCTTTAAAATAAATAAATAAATAAGAAAGCACACCAAGCACTTTTTTTTAATGCTAAATGTTCTCCTCCCTATAGTCTAACGAATCCATAACTCATGCCCCATACATAGTTCTCACCTTTGCATACAGACTGCTTTCTCTGAAATGTTCTTTCTTGTTGCCTCTATTCACCTGTCCCTTCTTTCAAAATCAGGCTAGAAGCTCACTTTCTTCATGAAGCTTTCTATGATTAGTCTGACTTCTCAGCTACTCAGGTGCTTTTGTCGCAGTATTTGCTCTATTATCTTGATTGTTTTTACAATCAGGAAGCTTTATTTTTTCTATGAATATCAGAATCCTGTCTCTTGAAAATGCTAAGTACCAAGTATAAGTGTTGAGTGTGAATGAGTAAATTATACATGGCTTTCACCTATGGTTCAAAAAGAAAAAAGATACTAAGGCAAAAATCTAAGGGTATACTCAGGAGAAAAAAATAAATATATTATTTTTCATAAATAATTGTCATTAAAATGAATATCCCTAATAGCAAATACAGTTCCAAGCCTCAGCTTATTTCCGGCAAAATTCAGTACGATGTCCTAATTCAACTGTGGTTACCGGGTGGGTGCTGCAATGTGCCAAGTACTGTGTTAGGCAGCTCTGGAACGACAAAGATGAGAAAAAAGAAACTGCTTATCACGAAACCCTTAATTTAGCAGAATTGAAAGATCATGGTTGTGGAAAAGCTGAATTAAAGGTGGATTGGAGAAGGAAAGTAAGTATTGAAAGATAAGCCTTCCCCAACTTTCCCCAACAGACCTGGCTGACAATTCCACTGTACCTTTTGCATGTTCCCATTACAACCTGTGTAATGGTTTCTCTCCTTGTTTTTCTCCTTTCCGTCTACTCCTCACTCACAACCCCACTCTTACCTGGGCATAAGCTGTGCCCACTTATATTTGTATATATTTCCATGACGCATTCAATAAAAATCTATTGAACAAGTGAATGAATGCATGCATGCACGCTGACATGATTTAGATGCAGACAGTAAAGTGCCCTATACACTTTGCTCAAGGGATGGTATTTTATTCTATAAGCAGTAGATAGGCATCACAGCTTCCCAAAGGGGAAGTAAAGATCAAATTTGTATTTAATAAGAAATACCTGGTTGCAAGCAAAGTATGTACTGGGTGAGGCAGGAGGAGTCTGGAGGCCGTTATAATATTATAGACAAGAGATGAACTAGTTCAGACAAGGGTCTGAACTAAGGCAGTAATAATGGGGATGGAGAAGCCAGGACAAATATTTGCAAGATAGAATTTGGTTTCTGCATGGATATGGAGATGAACGAAGAGTCCAGGATTAAAACCATTTTGATGTGAACTAAAGAATCTGGGCAATTCTTTAAAAACTGTTGCAGCAGGGCTTCTCTTTGTGCAAACAGGGATGATTGATAGTGTAAGTTGCACAAGCCCACATAATCAGCATCCCTCGTCAATGCCAAATTTGTCTTACCCTTGAATTACCAACACCTGCACTAAGATAGACTTGGCTCACGTATTTTGTGAACTGCCGAAGTACCTGTTAATTTTATAACTTACATAATTATTCCCTTTCTTGTCTCTTAAATGTCAAGGTTCCTGAAGTAATAGCAGAGTAGCAAATTAAGTAACTTACTGAACTTATGAAGTCCTAACTATTTAGGCAACCTTTCAACATCAGCAACTTCTATAGAGTAACATGAATTTTTGGAATCTACCCCCAAAAGGATGCCTCTAACAAGGTGTAATTATTTCACTGAAGTTGGAAAATGATTTGCAAGCACAAACTGGAGTCTTGTTTCATCTCAGCCCCCTGCAGATGTGACCTGCCCTGACACAGGCTGGGAGCCCATGGGCCATTTTGTTCTAAGGAACAGTTTCAAAAGGAACAACTGGACCAGTAAGCTCAAACACTTCAGATCCATGAGTAACACAGAAGGATTAGGAAGTAGATATTGTCAGCTTTATTCAGTTCTCCACCCCTACATGAGTCTAGAGAGAATGCTGTGGGCTGAGGAGGAAAAGATATTAGAGACAGAATAGATACAAACCATGAGAGTTAACCATTAACGAGAGAGGCGGGAAAGCGGTGTCCTTACCCCTCCCTTCTTCAAGCTCAGCCTCCATGGGGAGCCAAAAATACCTCCAGCCCTCCAATTAAATTGTTAAATTCAAAGTTGGGAGAACCTGGGCCTCCATATTCCGGCGGAAATCCTTGGAAAGGAATTGGCTATGCCAGTGTGGTGTGGGCACCATAGAGTATAAAGGAGAGGGTTGGATTTGCAGCAACATGGATGGACCAAGAGATTATCATACCAAGTAAAGTAAATCAGACAAAGAAAGACAAATGCCGTATGATATCACTTATATGTGGAATCTAAAATATGATACAAATGAACTTATTTACAAAACAGAAACAGACTCACAGACATAGAAAACAAACTTATGGTTACCAAAGGGGAAGGAAGGGGGAGGGATAAATTAGGAGTTTGGGATTAGCAGACACACACTACTATATATAAAATAGGGAACCAACAAGGTCCTACTGTAGAGCACAGGGAACTACATTCAGTATCTTCTAATAAACTATAATGGGGAAAAAAAGGAGAGGGCTGGAGACAAACTAGGAGACTCTTTCTGCCCTGGAATCAGTGGGAGCACATCCAGAGGTCGTTGTGGTCCCCCAGACTGGGTGCCGCAGTTGGCCAAAGCACAGAGTGCTGGTGGGTTACGGAGGAATTACAGCAGGGGCACTAACTCAGAGACTATAAAGTGGCCTGTCCAGTAGGGATTCCGCCGTTAAAATGCCATAGGCACCATTATGGTGGAGACAAGCTGGAGAGTCAAACGAATGGACAACAGCAGGCCAGCAAGACAAATCCAAGTCAGGAAATAAAACACCTCCCCACTGTCTGCAGAGCCTTCTGAGCACAGTGTAAAATCCTGGGAAAAGTAAGGTGTAGCCGAATAACCTCAAATCTGAAATGAGAGATAACAAACTTAAACACAACTGAGTTTCCCTGATAATGACTAAATTTAAATGTTTGCATCAGAAACAATGGGGGCTTGAGATATAAATTAAGTTTTTATTGACAAGTAAAGAAATTTACATATTTGCTCGCCTGAGTAAAAGTAACTATGAAATTTGCACATAAGTTCATAACACAGAGGTCAAGGACAGGAGCTCTAGCATAAGACAGACCTAGATTTGAAGCCAGCTTTGCCCACTACCAGCTATGTGGCTATAAGCACGTCACTTGTGCTCTCTAAGCCTGTTTCCTCATCTTACATGACATTCTCATCTGACTTAGACTTCTGATATTTATTTATTTACAAAACTTAATTCCTTGCCCATTGTTGGGAAAATTAATAAAGTAGTCTTGTTCAGGCTTCAGAGGCAGAAGCAGGCCTCTGCCTGACCTGTGACCCTGCCTGGACTGCGTGCCTGCTTGCACACCTCACAATTGCTGCTAGCAAGTCAAACAGAGCTTACGACAAGAAAGGGAGTGGGTCTTGGAATTTCTTGAGCCCTGGGGACCTGGCCAGTCCCCCAGGGTCTGGAAAATCTTGTGACTCACATGGTGAAATTAACAGCATTGTTACAATTGAACCAGAGCTGCATTTTTGTGCGCAAACTGATAACATCAGTTTGCCGCCTGGAATTATAAACGGAAGCCCCCAGAACTCCAACCCGTGGGGTGGACGCACTGCCTGGGACCCTTCCCAACTGGGGCTCCAGATTGCTGTTACTCGGGACTTCCCAGCTGCTGTTTGGATCTGGAAGTAGGTGTCGGCCCAATTTGGTGATGTATATACCCTGTTATGTTTTTCTAATATTCATATTCTTTGCCTTCTAATGATTGTATATTAAAATTAAGTTAAATCACCTTTCATTAAAGAATTGATTAAAGCCGTTTATTTGTGTGAGACGAGTGGTTATTTTGCCAGTGAATCCAAGGAACCTTGAAACTGAAAGCAGGCTTTCAGCAAAACACCCATGTATCTGACTGGGCCTGGTAGGTAGATTCTATCTTGTGTTCCAGATCTCTTTTCCTGTTCTCTATCTGCGGCACCCAAGATCCTTATTTTCTAATTTCTGGCTCTAATTTCCAATTGCTCCTTTTCTAGGCCTTCCTAACCCAGAGCTATTCCCTCACAAAAATTAACCCAGGCAGGAGCGTTCAGCCAAGCCCTGTACCTGAAACCCCAGTCTCTGACATCATTGTTGGAGTAGCCTTCCTGGAGGGGATGGACTTCCAATTTAGTTGATTCTGCTCTGATTTTGAGTGTAGAATCACAAAGATTTTAGGAGGAGAATAAAGTGATGGGATTGGATGGTGCTTGTAAAGCATTTGGTGTTAAAAACTTTAGATGTCAGTGCTGTTAATAGAACCCTGTATGTACAACGAGTTCCCAGAACATAAAATAATAAAGGACAGAAAATATTCATACCAGCGGGGAACATAAGCCTATCAGAAGGTGCAAGATGAAGCACACAGAACCAAGTCACAAGCAACACATGCGGAAGCCAACTGTGCTTTAGTGTTCTCATCACCTTTGGATTTATCAGATTGGTCTTAGTAGAAAATCTTTATGCCAACTTGCCCAGGATCACTCAATATGGAAATTATGTCATTGAAAAGAAGCTTGCACCCTACTGATTTCCCTATATCCATTCCAAACATTCCCAGGACAGCTAAGGCCCTTTGGATTCTCCTTCCCAAACTCCCTTTCCTTTCCCGCAGGGTGAATCAGAATCCTTAATTTGCTTTTTTTCATTGACATGAATTTCTCTGTTCTTTAAGGCCATGAGCATATATTCCTAAACTATATACATAATGTTGTTTTATAAGTAGTTCAACTATGTATATTTTATTTATTTGTTTATATCCTTACTTCTTATACAAAGGATTTGCGGGGGGGGTGGCTTATAATGAAGCTAGAAATCACAAAAATCATAGTAAAATATAAATTAGAATTAAAAAATTAATAACAGAAAGAATACAAATAAAAGTAGCTAATTAAGATTTGAGAAAAGTAGAGAAATAAGCAAAGTGATTATTATTCATAATGAAATATAATAAAACTGAATTACTATTAGAATATTATAATTTAGACATGTCAGACTGTTCAGATTTTAGTTTAAAGCATGGTGGGTTTCCCGAAATACATATAGATGTGAAATACCCCATGCTTTCTCATGGAATGATGACAATCTTTTCTGTCTTTCATCTCGCCCTAGAATATCCCCTCACTGGTCCTTACCTTTGGAAGGAGAGATACGAACAGGGTTGTGGAGGATACAGTCAGGGCAGAGGACAAAGCTAGTGACAAGAATAATTACTAAGACTTACTGAACACTTACTGTGAATCAGGCACTGTGCTGAGCTCTATACATATAACCTTTGATATAATCCTCACAACAATCCTTGGAGCTGCCCCATTGCATAGAAGAGGAGACTGAGACTTAGAAAGGGTAGGCATTTGCTCAAGATTAAACAGTTAGTAGGTGGCCACCCTGGATTTCAAGATTTGGTGGATTGACTGATAATCCATGCACGTGTGTTAAACCACTGTGCCAGCCTGCCTGGAATCCCCCAATTCACTGCTCTACCACCTCAGGTGCATTTGTAACTTCTGTCTTGGCAATCAAAGTCTGAGCATAATCATACTGACATATTTCATTAATATTTTTTCAACTGCAGACTCTTCCAACTTCTGAATGGAACCTCAGACTCCTCGTAAGAGGTGACAATGTGCATTCAGGTTGTCCTGAATCAATGGGTGTCAAAGCCCTGGCAACTGTTTCCCTCTTCCTCCCTTAGAGGCCTGAGCCAAACTTCCCAGAGGAAAACTAGAACCCTCTTCCTCAGCTTTAGGATCAAGTACATTAGATATAGAGACTTTGTCCTGGAGATCATGGACCCCGAAATCTAACCACTATGCCCCTGTGAACAAAATGCATCCCTTTTGAAACTCTTGGGAGATTTTGCTTCTTTTGTTTAGGGAAAAAAAAAAAAAAAAACATTGAAAATGTTAAGAACTTATCCACCTTACTAGAAAATACTTAACGTTGAAAATACCTCAAGAGGCACATCTGAAAAAAACAGAAATAGATATTTTACATTTTACATTCAGCCTATTTTCCTTTACTTAATTGATTCCATTATTCATGTTTTCCATACCCCAAAACTTACTGATTTTTTTCTTAATGCTTATGCACTTCAAGAATGCATAGTTATTAATCAAAGGATCTATTCTTCACTTAGCCAAGATATCCATATTAAAGTCTTTTCATCTTCTGCCATAAATTAGTTCTTCCAGCTCCTTCATCATTTTCATTACTCATGTCCACGTTCTTTCCAAATTATCTGAGTTGCTCGAAAATTCCTATTGTTACATATTCCACAGAAACAGATACTTCACTTGCAAAATCGTGATATTATGATTCCCAAGAGCAAAGTTAAAGTGACATGGGCATTTTTTGCTTTCCGCTGCTCAAATCAGATTGAATTTGCTACCTTCCAAGATGGCAGCTTTTCAGATTTGGCTTCTTTACCAAGAATCTGTTTCTGGTTACTGTTTTTGTGCCTTAATTTGGGATGAGACTCTACCAAAAATAAGACCCTAGCTGGGTGTTCAAGAGCTAAAAAGGGCCAGAGGTCTGAAACATCTGATTAAATTAATTCACCAGAGTCCATCTCAATCCCAAGAGCAAGGAGTCTAGAACTTCCAATTCCCGCCTTTTAGAAACAAGTCACAAGATTTTTTCCAGTCAGTATTAATTCAGGCATCTGTGTACAGTCATGTTCCCTGTCTCCAATCATTTCTAAGACACCACAGGGCCAAAGAGTATTTGAGGGTTAGTGGCAGAACTATTTTTATGTGAAAAGCTGGTAGAATCTCTTTGGCAAAATTTGGTTTGGGAAACGAAGAGGTATATAATTTCTAGTTAATCCTCCACTGTTTAACACTGATCACTCAATAAACACACAGTCCTGGTCATTTTCTCCTTCCTCTCCTTCCTTCCCTAACTTGATACACAGACATTCTTATCTCTATCAAAGGATGCAGGTGAGACATAAAGAGTAATAAAACACGAAACAAAATCACTCTTCATTGATTTTCTATTATGTTTCAGAGTTCTACGCTAACAGAATAGTATTCCTTCAAATACTCAAGCCAGCTTTCCCTGTTCCTAGATCTAGCAGAAGGCACTCCACAAGACACAAAGAAAACTCCACAAGTGACAGCCAACTAAGTATAGTTTCATGTTACCTGTAGACTTTATTTACTAAAGTTAGGGGCTTCCCTGGTGGCGCAGTGGTTGAGAATCTGCCTGCCAATGCAGGGGACACGGGTTCGTGCCCTGGTCTGGGAAGATCCCACATGCCGCGGAGCAACTAAGCCCATGTACCACAACTACTGAGCCTGCGTGTCTGGAGCCTGTGCTCCGCAACAAGAGAGGCCGCGATAGTGAGAGGCCCGCGCACCGCGACGAAGAGTGGCCCCCGCTCGCCGCAACTAGAGAAAGCCCTCGCACAGAAACGAAGACCCAACACAGCCAATAAATAAATAAATTAAAAAAAATAAAAAAATAAAGTTAGTATTACAGTACTTGGCTATGGACAATCAAGAATGAGATATAAGCAAATCACCCTTACCAGGAAAACCAGCTATAACTGGCAGGATAGAGAATTAAGTATCATCTCCTAGAATCAGCCTAATAAAAGAATCACAGTGTATTAGGAACGGATGTTTTCTACTGAAACTCCAATTACTACTAAATATGCTAAATCTTGAGGTAGAACTTTGGCCACTCATTAATGAATTTGCCAATCCATTGTAAAGCACCATAGACCCACTGCAATGAAATCCTACCATCTAAAAAAATATAAAACATGTGATTATAATTTGTGAATAAGCTGACTCTCTTCTGAATCAGAAGTAATAATGTAACCAATGCATCAGTGATCATGCAGATAATTTTGTCTTGTCATCAATTACCTTTCTCTTCTTTACACTTTAACCCCAAATTACTACAAGCTATAAACAAATCTTTAACATTGTTATTTAAATCAGAAAGGTTTACAGTTTGAGTTATAAGGAGGCTAAAATTTCCAATGGGATCTTGAGTGTAATTAGCAGTTACTCTCTAATTAGAAGCTTCTGGATGTTTCCTATTGTGGTCCTGAAATTAATTATCAAAGAGTTAGCATCCAACTCTGGCAACTGATCTCCATGTTCTAAATGAAGCCGTGGTTACTGTTGCTGATTGAATACTTATTTAGCAAAATTTTGGGAGACTGGAAATTTAAGAATTTGGAATCTTCTCATCAGAATCTTCTAGGCTACTCAAACATGAGAGCTAATAATGAATGTAATATTTCTTTGGTAACTAAGGGTCTAAGCAGATTTAGAGTCAATCTGCAAAACATTCACTGGTGACCCCAGTGTGATAATGCACATGTAATTGAGATCACTCTATACATAAGCCTTCAATGCATGCCATGAAATTCCCATTTCATTTCAGCTGATGTGACAGTCATGTACTAATTTCTGTCATTTATCTTGTTCTGCAAAAGCACAGGATTGAAAAAAACCTAGCTAATTAACAGGTCTCATTAGCTTTTTACTGGCCGGTACTGCTGAGTTGTTGTTCTGTTCAGCACGATTTTCTTTGGCCTGACACACAGAGAACAGATGGCAGAATCATCCCCGAGGATGACAAGTTGTGACAATTGTTATAAACATGAAGCGAAAGAAACTCAATGCCTCTGATTTGTCAAGTGATTTCTAACCATTATTTCATTTAACCCTCAAAGTAACCCTATGAGATATAAAATATTATCCCCATTTTTAAGATAAGAAAAACTGAGGCTCAGCAAAGTTAATTAAATACAAGCTGTCCAGGGGTGAGCAGAGAAAGTGGAGTCAATGGTATAGCCATAAAAAAAGGAAGATCTCTTCTCCTTGAATGAGCTCTTCAAGTAGTTGCCTTGGCTGTGTCTGAACATCCCGATAGTTAGAAGTGTATGAACCAAACCAGCAGGGGTCTGAAAATCCAGAAGCCCTTCTGAGGGTGCCTGATGTCGGTGAGGGAGTCCCAGAGAAGCCATCTCCTCCACAAGCCAATGCACAGGCTAGTAGAGGTGGGGCGCAGTGAATGCTAAACACCCTTTTGTAACACTTCCACCCAAAGTGCTAACTACATACCTGAAGGTTGGTGCCACTTCTGTAGATCCAGCCTTCCCTGATGTTCTTTAACAACATTTGCCTATATGAGAATTCCAGGCGGGAGATGAAGAATCTCATTCCCCAACAGCACTGTTCTGACAAGAGATTGTCAGGAATGTTGAAATAGCCAGAGCAGAAGCGTGGCAGGTGAAAGGAATGACCTCAGGGCGCATGAAGGCGCTGCCGTGACAAAGCTGTTTCAGACTCCAAGAGACAGTACTAACAACCCGGAGAGTGGCGTGGCAGAGGAGCTGGGAGCCGGCCCTTGTCAAGCAAAGGTTTCAGGCCAACATCACATCACACGATGATAAGCCCTACAAACGGCTCTGGCCACACATCAAAGCACAAACAAATCCCCTGCTCCAAGACATTCTGTGTAACACATCTCGCAACCCTTCAAACTCAAAGGAGGTGGGTTTTTAGAGATGCTATCAGCTCTTTTACGTCTACACTCAACTTGTAACTTTTATGTATGTGGAGGTTTAGACTCAATAATTGCACGCCCTAGGACAGTAGCAAATTGTTCCTGTGTGTGTGGGGGAGGAAAGATGGCAAAGGAGTGCTGATATGTACCATATTCGTAGTGCTACAGCTCAGGAGCAGGAAACAAAGACAGAAATAAAGGATTGCTCCTCCTTCCGGGATGGCCCACACTTCTCATGCTGCCTTCCCTCCTGCCCCAAAGAAACAAATTTAGGCTTAATGCTTCCATGACCTGGCTATTGTAAATAGTGCTTCAATGAACATTGGGGTGCATGTATCTTTTTGAATTATGGTTTTCTCAGGGTATAAGCCCAGTCGTGGGATTGCTGGGTCATATGGTAATTCTATTTTTAGTTTTTTAAGGAACCTCCATACTGTTCTCCACAGTAGCTGTATCAATTTACATTCCCACCAACAGTGCAAGAGGGTTCCCTTTCTTCCACACCCTCTCCAGCATTTGTCGTTTGTAGATTTTCTGACGATGCCTGTTCTAACCGGTGTGAGGTGATACCTCATTGTAGTTTTGATTTGCATTTCTCTAATAATTAGTGACATTGAGCAGCTTTTCATGTGCCTCTTGCCCACCAACAGACGAATGGATGAAGAAGATGTGGTACATATATACAATGGAATATTACTCAGCCATAAAAAGGAACAAAATTGGGTTATTTGTAGAGACGTGGATGGACCTAGAGACTGTCATACAGAGTGAAGTAAGTCAGAAAGAGAAAAACAAATATCGTATATTAACACATATATGTGGAATCTAGAAAAATGGTACAGATGAACCAGTTTGCAAGTCAGAAATAGAGACACAGATGTAGAGAACAAACGTATGGACACAAAGGGGGGAAAGCGGGGGAGGGGTGATGGTGGTGGGATGAATTGGGAGATTGGGATTGACATATATACACTAATAGGTATAAAATAGATAACCAGCAAGAGCCTGCTGTATAAAAAAATAAAATTAAATTTTTAAAAAAGAAACAAATTTAGGCTTATGGAGCCCTGATTTATCACAATCTGAATCTTCTCTCCCTTTTGCCCCAAAGCTGATACTCCTATAAAAAAAGATTCCTCTCCCTAATAACGATTTGGAGCAATCATTTTGTGTTCATTTTTTTTTTTAAGATTATGAGAAAATACCAATAACACAAAGAGCAATTTCCTGAAAATTGACATTAATTGCAATATAGAAGAGCCTAACATTTCTCCCCTTCACCATATAAAATCTTTGGCCTATAGTTCATCTTCAATTATGCCAGAATAGTTTCAGAATCAAAATCAGTTCATCCTCTTCAAGATCCTCCTGCGTCAAGTCTCCAGGCAGGGGCTCTAGTATACACGATCTTTGAGATTTTGTCCTCAAAACAGCCCTGGGAAGCAAGTCTTATGACCCACTCCCACAAATGGGGAAACTGAGGCAAGGAGGGTATAAGCATCCAGCCGATCAAACAGCTGGGGAGTGGGCAAGTTCGGGGAGCAGAAATCAGAAACTAATGACTTTAAGCCCCGGGCTCTTAAAGACATATTATCCTTTGTTTTTCTTTAAAACCAAGTTGCGTAGGACTTCTTTTATAGCTTTTTATTCTTTGTGGTTTGGGGAAAATTAGAAAGTCTTTAAAAGCAAAATTAAAGGCTAACTCTGAAAGTAAAGTTTTAATGCTTATGATCAGAAAACGTACTTCCACCAAAAAGTACATTACAATGAAATAATGCCATTATGATGAAATTTGGTGCCAAAGTTTTATAAATTTTAGGATTTTTGCAAATGCTTCTGTTTCAATTGAGGAACTGATGCGTCCCCCAAACTGGCTGTTCCTTGCTTTTTAGGGGAACAGCTTTTCATACTTTATTGAACACCCTTGGCACATGCTCCTTTGGCAAGTGAAGGAAACAAGAGTTAATTCTGCCTGAAGTCAGACCAAATGCCCTAAAAAAAAAAAAAAAAAGTCAAAGGAAAGAACATGCGTGTTTGCTTGAATCATCGACTGCCTCATTTCCACTTTTCTGAAGCTAAATAACTGTGTACAGTGCTCAGAACATCAGGTATTTAAGGCCCCAGACTCTAGGCTTGTTGGAAGCCTCTCAACCCTGCCCTGACCTGAGCTAATTGGCCTGACTCGCACTTGCCAAAGCCACTGGACCTTCATAAGCTGGGGCCATAATGTCTGATTGAGGTTTTTAGATTAAAGCAACAGAAGCTGACTCTTACTGAGTAGGTGGACAATGAGATTAAAGATATCACGTAGTTCCCAGAACCCCGGGGAGTACTAGGGACGCAGGCTCGAGGCTGAGCTTCCAGGAACAAAGCTCGAAATTGTGCCGTAGGACTGACGTGACGGAGAAAATATTGCAGCCACCATCAAGCATTGGGCCCTGCATTGTCATTTCTGTGCCAAGGACTAAGCCTGTCAAGCATGGCTAATGCCCTTGTTGATGGAAAGAGGGACATGGAGGGAGCGCCTCTGCTGTGTCATTAGACACAGAATCAACAGCTGGAGTGGGTGAATCTGACTGTCAGACCCTTTGTCACATGCCTGTGCCCGAGTATCCAGGTCATCTCCAGCTTTACAGGGGAAGCAGGTCTTTGCCACCTGCCAAAATTCGCAAGGTAAAGAATTCCCAAATGTCAAAAGGGATAGGGCATAGATGTGTTTCCAAAACAAAGGACAAATGTAATGTCCATTTCTTGGCACAATGAAATACATATAACAATTTGCATTTTTGAATTGAGAAATCAGGAGAGGTATGATAACTTACCTGAATTCATCATGACCAAGCCAGGATCCCTGGTTTTTCTGATTCAAAAGCCCATGCACTTTCAACTAAGCTATGCTGCCACCTTCTTTTAATAAAATAAGAATTGTTCTAATTCAATATTCTAAACAACACTAAAAATGTCAGACATATAAGAAAAGTAAAACATCTTAAACTGGTGATCATGTTTATCTGATTTAAGTGTGATAATCCCAAACCAAATAATCACTGCTGTTCAAATAAGCTACCAACTTTTTTCCTCTTTGGGTTAAGTATGGATCAAACATTGAATCAAAATGGTGTAATTTTATATTTGTAACTCATTTATCCCTTTTCTTACAGGACATTAGGAAATGAGCTGCAAAAGCAGTTTAATGTATAGGGCTTTAATGTATAAGGCTATCTTAACGTGGAGCTTTAGGTCTATATAGATAAAAGTACATATTCATTAAGCTGCTAATCTATGCAAAGCATTGTTCTAGCCACTGGGGAAGAAATGATGACTCTGCTGTGGAGAAGCTCAAAGTTGAGTAAACAAGTCAGAGAAATAAAGATATCATTTCAATCGTGCAGTGAATGGTGTGATAGGACAACACATAGGATAGGACAGAAGCTCAAAGGACACCAAACCAGTATCCAGGGAATCTGGGAAGGCTTCTCATAGGAGGTTCCAGTCCTTAGAAAGGCCCCAACCATGTTCATTCATCATTCTACATCATTGTACGAGCATCTATGGAACACCTCATGTAGGCTTTGCTAAGGCTGAGGTGTTTAGTATTCAAATAAAATACGGCCTCTACCCACATGGAACTTGAATCCAGTGAGGAAGACATAAATAAAACAACTAATTATACTAGCACTTTATTAAATGTAATTGGAATAAGTGCTATCAACAGAAAACAGAGTTTTGTAAGAATTTATAACAAGGGAAACCTATCATAATCTAGCTGAGGTAGCGACAGGGTGTTGGGAGACCATTCTCCATGGGTCTCTCACGTTCATGTACATCTTCTGTTAGCTTTTGTTTCATTCTTTCTTTCCAAGGATGTTGTATAGTAAGCAGCCTCAGAAGATAGTGCCTCTTTCCAGAGAGAGGGAAGATTTGTTTCCTACCAGTACAGTAAAGACCATGTCTCCCTCCATGGCAAAGGATGGGCAGGTGTGCTGGCAGTCCCCTTTAGAAGACCAAGGTTCTCCAGCATGCGCTTCCTCAGCTGTGAGGCAAACCCACTATGTGTACACACTGACCTGCACTGCTCTGCATCATCTCCCTGAGACTTCAGGGACAAGGGGAGCTGATGAGAACACACAGCTCTGCTGCTTGCTGTGCTGTGAGTGATAACGAAGCTGAGGGCAAATCTCCTTAAGCCTGCCAAACCTAACCTGCCTCTCTGGCTTTTAGTCGCTTGCTTTTATCTGATTTTAAACTAAACTTGCACTAGCTTCCTTATAGGTAACACCCCTGACATATGGGTCACTATAGCAATGGTTGCTTAAGTTGTTTTTCAGGAACTTGGAGCTAGTTCTTGCCCAGTTCAGACCAGTTGAGACCACCAACCATTCAAGTGGGCCTGCGTGAGTGTCTGATGAATGACTTTTTGATGACAAAGGGCCAAAAACTCCACACTCAGAGCATGCGAATGCTGCCATTTTCTGAACATGTGTCCTGAGAGGAGCCATGAAGCCTGACTACGTTTGCACAGACCACTGATTACCTCGCTTTTCTTACCTGCAATCACCTTTCCCCATGCCTCAGACCACCCTGCCCCTTTATCCCTTAAATATCCCTAGACCTCATCTGGGAGGCAGATTTGAGGTTTGTTCTCCTATCTCCTCACTTGACTGCCTTGTGAATAAACTTTTTCTCTGCTGCAAACCTTGGCTTTTCAGCATCTGGCTTGCTGCATGTCTGGCAAATGAACTTGGTCTGGTGACAATAAAGACCTTTCTCTCTGACCCACGAGTCTCGAGTCTTCTGCCAGTATCTATGAAAGTGTGGCAGGATAACATGTTAGCTTACACATAAGGTAGAATTTTCAACTATTCCAGGCACTGGGGGGACTAATAGGAAGTGAGAGGTCTCCTTGAAGAAGGAAGGTTTAAACTGATGAGATCTGAAGAATAAGAAGTTGATAGTGGGGGCTGATTGCCAGAAGAACCAACCATGTAATTAGGGGTTTGGAACTTTCAGTCCCACCCCCGACAGCTGGAGAGATGAGAAGTTGAATCAGTTGCCAAAGGCCAATGATTTAATCAAGCATGCCTATGGAATGAAATCTCCATAAAAACCCAAGAGGAAGGGCTTAGGAGAGTTTCTGGGCTGGTGAACATGAGAAGGTGCTGAGAGAGCAGTGCACCTGAAGAGGGCAAGGAAGCACCGAGCCCTTTCCCCATGCCTTGCCCTAGCATCTCTTCGCCTGGCTGTTGATTATATCCTCTAATATTCTTTGTAATAAGGCTGGTAATCTAGTGAGTACTGTAAATGGGTTTCCTGAGTTCTGTAAGCCACCCTAGCAAATTAATCGATCTCAAGGAGGGAGTCATAGGAACCTCTGATTTATAGCCAGGCAGTCGAACCTGGGCTTGAGATTGGCATCTGAAGCGGGGAGTAGTCTTGTGGGACTGTGGGACCTGTAGAATCTGATGCTATCTCCGGATATGTAGTGTCAGAATTGCATTGAATTGAAGGACCCCCAGCTGGTGTCAGAGAATCGCTTGTTGGATCGTGTGGGGAAACCCCCCCACACACACACACACAACTTGAAATTGTGCGCAGAACCCTCTTAACATATAAAGGAGTTGAGTATGTACTGGGAGACAGTTCTCCATGGACCTCTCGTTTATCTACCATCTTGCAAGCTGCTTACCTGCCCTTTGTTCTCGACGACAGAGTTGAAATTACCTTGGGGTGAGTTGAAAATACCCCAGTCAACCCCAGTGCCCACTAAGTCCTGGCTCTAAGACTTGGGCCTGGCCAAACCAGGCTTGCTTCCCATAACATTCTTTTTAAGAATGTCTGTAGAGTGAACAGTTTAAGAAGATAAAATAGTGTCTTCCTCTGGAGTAAAAGGCAAGCATGCTTACTACCCCATTATAGAAGATTTGGGCTTTCTAAGCTCAAAGTTCCGTCCTATAATGCAACTCGCTGCATACACAGGTGTTATCTGGTCCTCTTGGTATCACCCAGTAAGAACTGGGACTTGGAGAAATGACATGAAAAATGTTGATGCTTTGGCTATTGCTATTGCTTTGAGAAATCTGTGTCTTCTACCAGCCTCTATGAAACTGTGGCAGGCTAACTTCATAGTTTGCAAGTAGGGTAAAATCTAATCCTTAACCCACAGTCTAAAAAGTACTTTATAAGATGTTAGTCAGTGGGATTTTATAGTCCCATATTTTGGCTTTTCTTTGGTATTTTTACCTACACATCTCTAGAGAATAATGCCATAAATTGAGGAAATCAAACCATCCACTCCCAGAATGACATTTGGTTCAAAAGGAAAAAAAATGCTAAAAATAATCACTTGTTTTCAAGGAGCCTACAATATTCATTGCACAACTGCAGAGTGGTTTAATGAAAACCACGGGGATTTGGTGTAGTCAAGTCCCAGTTCTGCCCCATATCACCTCTCTGAAACTGTAATACAAACCACCTGATTTCATTTGCTCTTGAATTCATCATTCACTAAACAGAGATAATAGAACTCATACAATACAGTTCACATGAGGGTAAAATGAGATGACAGCATTTGAATAATAGTAATAAATTTCTCTACCAAACCACTCTTAAAATTGGTACCAGTGTATCTCCTTAGGAAACCTAGCTGTTGAAGAGGACTGAGAAAAATTTTCAAGATGACTTTGTTCTTGACCTAAAACTTTTTATTGTTGGGTCACTGATAGCCATTTGTCCATTTGTGACAACGTTGGTTTGATCTTTCTCAAAGCTTTGCCAAACTCAGGGAAAATGGTGAGACCAAATGCATTAGATGTTTGAAAATATGACCCACTTCCAATCTTGAGGCAAAATGATTTTCTTTCCCAAAACCAATAACATCATATATCCTATAATACTGTAAAGAAAATCCCCTTGCCATTTCCTGCATCGTGAATCTCTTCAGTTCTTCAGTTACTTCTTCATCCACTTATCTCTCTTTGTCCTTTTTCTGGGCCTCCAATTCCATCAGGTCTTCATTAATAAGCTCCTCGTGTTGCACAGCAAGGAGTTCAATGTTATAAGAATGAATGATGCAGCCATAAAAAGAAACGAAATTGAGTTATTTGTAGTGAGGTTGATGAACCTAGAGTCTGTCATAAAGAGTGAAGTAGGTCAGAAAGAGAAAAACAAATACCGTATGCTAACACATATATATGGAATCTAAAAAAAAAAAAAAAGCGGTTCTGAAGAACATAGGGGCAGGACAGGAATAAAGACACAGACGTAGAGAATGGACCTGAGGACACGGGGAGGGGGAAGGGTAAGCTGGGACAAAGTGAGAGTGGCATGGACATATATACACTACCAAATGTAAAATAGATAGCTAGTGGGAAGCAGCTGCATAGCACAGGGAGATCAGCTCGGTGCTTTGTGACCACCTAGAGGGGTGGGATAGGGAGGGTGGGAGGGAGACGCAAGAGGGAGGGGATATGGGGATATATGTATACATATAGCTGATTCACTTTGTTATACAGCAGAAAATAACACAACAATGTAAAGCAATTATACTCCAATAAAAATGCTAAAAAAAAAAAAAGAAAAAGGAACGAGCGATGTCTACCATCTTTTCTCCTCGCTCCACTCTCAATTATTTTCACTTTTGTTTCCATTATTATCACTTGGCACTTCTTAGCAGTAACAGCTACATCACTGCTGCTTCTACACTTGCTTCTGGACATCCTGGGCTTGAAATAAAGACACTGTACTACTGTGCTCTATACAGTACTGTACAGTGAAGTACACAAAAGCACAACCACTTGTGGAGGATGCACGCACATGACAATGCATGCCAGACACGTGAACTAACTTACGTGATTGGACATGTTAACGCAGTTTACATCTTTGAAAGTTAGAAATTCGAAGGTCTGTATGTAAGGGACTTACTGTATTGGCAGCAAATACTTGAAAAACTATTGCAGTAGAACCACTGCGACTGTCTGTATCTCCAGACAACCCTTAGAGGCACAGCTGCTGAAATACTGAAAATTAAGCCATATGTCAATTCCCAAAAACATGTTGAATGCCAGTTTCTTAAAATGCAAGTAGCAGGTGAGGTTTTTGTTTCTGCTTTTAAATAGCAGTGAAGCACCCTCATTCTCAAATTGATGAAACCTAAGTACACAGCAAAGCCCAGTTCTAAGCTGCCTCTTTATAACTTTCAATCTTCTGTGAATTCTGAGCAAAGAAATTTGACTTTCCATTTCACGGTGATATTTTTCTGGCACTTGTTGAGATTATGAAAAATCAGCAAAAACCTTATTAATTGGGCTTCCCTGGTGGCACAGTGGTTGAGAATCTGCCAGCCAGTGCAGGGGACAAGGGTTCGAGCCCTGGTCTGGGAGGATCCCACATGCCGCGGAGCAACTAGGTCCGTGAGCCACAAGTACTGAGCCTGCGCGTTTGGAGCCTGTGCTCCGCAACAAGAGAGGCCGCGACAGTGAGAGGCCCGCGCACCGCGATGAAGAGTGGCCCCCACTCGCCGCAACTAGAGAAAGCCCTCGCACAGAAACGAAGACCCAACACAGCCAAAAATAAATAAATAAAAGTGTAAAAATTAAAAAAAAAAAAACCCTGATTAATTAAAGCCTCAAGCTGAAGATAACCAAAAACTTTGGAGTGATGTTTCTTTGCTATATTGTGGACAAGAACAATTAATCCGAGAGGCCAAGGGACTTTGTTATGGGAAGCAAGCCTGGCTTGGCCGGGCCCAAGTCTTAGAGCCAGGACTTAGTGGGCACTGGGGCTGACTTAGGGTATTTTCAAAACTCACCCCAAAGTAATTTCAACTCTGGCATCTGACCCTTCTTCCTTTTGCCTCCATTCCTTCATCCTATATATATTTTTTATCATGACCTATCACTTTATGCCACTTACTGGTTTATCGGTTAGTTTCCTTCCTTAAAATCAGGGACTGTATTGACTTTATTCAACTAATATAGCTGCTTAATAAATGTTTTCATTTTTAAATTAAATGAATCAATGAATAAAATATACTAACTAGTCTGATAAATTATACTCCAAAATACAAGCAGAGAAATTGCCATCAGGAGGCTATGGGATAGTGTTGGGACAGGACACTCAAGTGGCAAGCAAAGTGAGTCGGATTTGCATTTCAAAACTCTAATTAAAGTTCCTTTCTCATTCTTCCAAAGGGAGAGTTTGGCCCTAAGGCTATTTAGGGGAACCCAGAAGAAAAAGCTGAAGCCTTTGCCTTCTTTCTTGCACCTCTAATTACCAGAGCACAAAATGAAGCCTCAACTTTAGAATTATGAAAGGCTAGAGATCCCCAAGGGTAGCTGGACAGGTCCCAGCACAACAGAGCTTCTGGGGTCCAAGCAGACAGGGAATAGCAGACTTGCTCCTCACAGAATCCTGAGAGAGAGCAGACCATGGACTTACTCCATCCTAAAGAGGTTTTCTCAAAATATTTATTCATTCTTCTAAGAGCCACATGTTGGCCTGTGGTCCCAGTGATCAGAGTGAGTATCAGATGATCTTTATCGACCCATGTGCCCAACTGAACCCATCTTCTCAATTTACCTGCATTGACAGGTGGTTCTTACCATTCAAGGTATTTTGTCACCTCTTAATTCATGCTCAACATTCTGAACCAGCATTCCTTTCTCCCATGATCTTATACGGTTCTCAAAGGTAAACATATTGAACCAACACAGATAGCTTCCAAATGTATGGTTTGTACACACAGTAAACATTAATCATGTTTAATACTTCCACAACTCCACTGAACCAGAATTAGCATCATTACAAACTGAGTATAAAGGGGGAAAGGCTCTGATGAGTTAAGGATTATTTCCCAAATTCTTCTTTACCAAAAAAGGACAGAAGTACAGGCAGCACTACATATCAGTGAGACTGTAGGAGGTCAGGGGGCTGTTCCAGCAGGTAAAAAACCCACAGCCGAGATGCACTGAGCATCAGGGGGGCCTAATGGAAGAAAATAGTGACCAGTCATGGGAACTGCAGTTCTAAGGAGAAAGGACAAAGCAGTCCCAGGAGCAAGCTAGGATCCAAGGCACTGAGATAGTAGACAACTATTAGGACCAGGACTCTATTACAAATAAGGGTTTGGTCACAAGAGACAATGAAGGAGCCCACTTAATTGAAAAAGGCACAGGGGAGAGCAGACTCATTCTCCCCAAGCAGGAAGCCTTGGTGGTAGGACCTGAGTTGGACTCAGTCTGCAAGTGAGTATTAAGAAGGCCCAGTAGTAGACATTAGAACTCTTGCAGAGATAGGCACTGCAGCCTCCCAAGTATTAGGGTGGGAGAAATAGTAGATGCACAATTTGCCTGCCAGAAGACACCTCCTTGAAATAGGAAATTTGGAAAGTCTCTCAAAATGAGCATCATCATCTTGCTAAGGGCTAAACATCACAGGCAACCTAAGAACTTACACTCATCTGTTTGCAAAATGCACACGCCACCGCCCAGGTGCCTCAGCATAGAGCCTCCCTCTCACCGATCCCTTACCTCTCTCTCTTAACCTTGGCACCTCTTCCTCTCTCTTCTTACCTTTCTCAGTCCTCCGCTCCTCTTCTGCAGCCCACTGGCTCTCAGGTACATAAGAAACAGACACTCTGCCTAACTACCACAGAAAGCAGATATTTGTCCTATGCTCACGTTCTGTGCCCCAAGTGAGCTCTTGTTAAAAAACTTCCTGAAATTTTGAGGCAGTGTGAATGGAAATGTTGCCCACAGTCCCTTGTGAGATGAAAAAAAAAAAAAATGGTTCTTCTCTTCTACACTTCAAAAATAGCAGCAAACTTGGGAGAACAGGGCAAATTCCCTTCTAGATTTAATCAGGTGAGTCCTCAGAATTCAAAAGTACTAATCTAATTGAAGACCTCTGTTCTATTCATTAGGATATCCAGGAAGATTATTTAATTTCTGCAAGACTATAAAGATAAATAAGGCCAATGATTATCTCGCTCTTATTTGTTGATGTACATCCAATGTCTAAACACTGGCGTATATGTAAGTCACTCAACAAACATTAGTTAAATGAGTTAATGAATGATCTTCCTTTATTAACCTTTATCTGGATTTTGCAACTTTAAACTTGGAAAATTTCTTTAAAA
Organism: Eubalaena glacialis; assembly: GCF_028564815.1. NCBI lineage: Eukaryota > Metazoa > Chordata > Mammalia > Artiodactyla > Balaenidae > Eubalaena > Eubalaena glacialis. The sequence continues at coordinate 46,398,464 of NC_083718.1, read as the reverse complement.
CTAATTAAAACCTGTAATTTAAACCCATCTTTAATTCATCTATGTTGGAGGTGGTGTACACATCTCATACCTCCAGAATACTCTTTTTATACACCCCTCTTCTATTATTACGTAAGTAAGCCCAAACCTTCAACCTCTCCTTAATAGTCTCAGAACCTTGAACTCTTAGTTCAGAATCCCCAGGCTCTTATTATTCCCACGTTCTCCCCATCTCACCCTACATGATTTTCTTCACTTTCACTTTAGACTCCTCTTCCTGTAGCCTCTGGTCTAGCAAATAAATCACTGCATTACTGTGTACTTTTCAAGCTCTTGGTTAAAATTTAATTATTAATAAGATAATAATAGGATTTCCCTGGTGGCACAGTGGTTAAGAATCTGCCTGCCAATGCACGGGACACAGGTTCGATCCCTGGTCCGGCAAGATCCCATATGCTGCAGAGCAACTAAGCCCGAGAGCCACAACTACTGAGCCCAAGTGCCACAACTACTGGAGCCCGTGCTCCTAGAGCCCATGCTCTGCAACGAGAAGCCACTGCAATGAGAAGCCCATGCACCGCAACGAAGAGTAGCTCCTGCTCGCCGCAACTAGAGAAAGCCCGCACGCAGCAACGAAGACCCAAAGCAGCCAAAAAATACAATAAATAAATAAATAAATAAAATAGAATAAAATTTTTTTTAAAAAGCAGTGACATTTAAAAAAAATAATAAGATAATAATAAAGTGGTAACAGATATTTTCTACATTGCTCCTAAAGAAAAAGTAATTTATGTGACTTGGAGTTCACATAAATACCTTACTTTCTTATAAATAAACTTATATATTGATTTTGTTGTAAGAAAACTAAAAATAAAATCTGCCAGGAATAACAACAAATAAATTTAATTAATTTTGTGATTTATTCCATTTTGATGGGTCTGTCAAGATCATCTTTTTACTCACTAATAGAATTATGTGCATAGCCCAAAACATAACACATGGTAATAATTTCTACCATTTCATTGTCATTATGATTATCATCATCAAAATTATTAGATTGGTCATTTTCCTTTCTGCAGAGGAAATCATTCCTTTAAAATGTGGGAAAACATCCATTGAAATTCTTTCCTAACCAGTAGCTTATACACCTACTCTTGGTATCATTTTGTAAGGAGTATAAAAAAGTGACAAGGGATATTGGGGTAGTAAGTGATGTATTCCTCTGCTAAAAGTGCACTAAAATGTAGAGCCCTGAGAGACCTGAGCTCTGCTCCAGTCAGTACAGGGGAAGAGATTCCCTCCCACCCTGCCCTACTGAAGGCCTTAGAATCACAGGGCAGAAACAGGTTCATCAAGTCTTCATTGAGTGCCCTATGGCAAGAAGAGTATCCTACCAGGGACTCCAATAACTATTACTATGCTAATTTCACAGCAGGCCACCATTTTATTCTTCCAGTATTCTTCAACCATTAACTATAATCAGTATGAGTCTTTAATAGTATCTAGATACACTGCAACGTTCTTGCCTGATTTATATTGAGAACAGTCACCTTTACAATTAAAGCTTGGGTTTTAGATCAGACTTTCCTGCCTTGCAGTCCTGTCACTAACTTCATACACCTGACCTAAACTCTCTTTGGGTCTGCTTCCTCTTGCATAGAGTGGCACCATCAGTGCCTATGTGACTGAGGTTATTAATTTTAGGAAGTTCCCAGCACGGTTCCTGGCAAAATATAGGAGCAGTGAAATACTGTCTTAAAATAGTCATCCGTGTGGTTTTCTTTATACATAACCCTACTGCTCAATCATTGCCTGAAGGAAAATTGGAATTGTTCTAGGATGAAGACAAAGAAGAAGAAACAACAAATTTTCTGGGTTTTTTTCTTTACAATTCACAAGTAGGCTTTTGAAGCTGAAAGAACCAAGATACAGGGAGTTATGGGCTGAATTGTGCTGCCCCAAAATTTATACATTGACGTTCTAATTTCCAGTACCTCAGAACGTGACTGTAGTTGGAAAAAGGGTCTTTACAATGTAGTTAAGGTTAAGTGAGCTGATTAGGGTGGGCCTTAATCAGATAACTACCTATAAGCCAAGGAAAGAGACCTCAGAAGAAATCAACCCTGCTGACACCTTGATCTCAGACTTCTAGCCTCAAGAACTGTGAGAAGATAAACTGCTATTATTTAAGCAACCCAGCCTTCGGTACTTTGTTATAGCAGCCCTAGCAAACTAATACAGAGCTTATGCCATAATAATAGATCAAAAAGAATGGAGAAAGCCCCAGATGTCTCTGGCTCTGCAGGGGACAGGCTGAGGGTCATTCAATCAGGCTGGGTCTGGAAATGTGAAAGAGTGGATTGGAACATTGGAGAAGGAGCCCAGGATGAGGAGACCAGATCTAGGGGAGATACATGGAAGGCAGTCCCTCTACAGAGAGATTCAATGAAGGTTAACCCATCTCACTCCTCTCACCATCACCCCCACCATCACATACATTCATTTCAATGCCAACAAAGTACAATGTCATGGAAGTTCACTGTAGATTTGACTATAATTTCATTTTTATCATAAATATCAAGAAAGGTTTTTAAAGTAAAAATTCCAAATAATATTAATCTAGAAGAGGAAGAAATAGGCACTGTCTAGGCAGATGAATTGTTTAATTAAGAATGTCCTGGGAGGAAATGGAAATTTCATTTAAAGATTGAAAAAGAATAATTCCTAAAGAACGGCAAGTTCATTAGAGTAGATACTGCTAGATAGACATGTAGAAGAAAGCTCTGGAGATTAATCTTCTGCTCAAATAATGAACTTCCTGAAAGAAAATCCTGGGAGAGGGCCTGTTTGAGATGTAAAATGAAATGAAATTAATTTTTTGTGTAATTTTGAATGAGAACTTTAAACCTGTCTGTAATCAAAAGTCATTTTTCTGGTTTGGAGATATAAAAACACAATTTGTACTTCTTCACACTAATCAATCATGCAGATATATTTTATTAAAGTGTTTCTATGGTACTATATTTAAAACCACTCATTCTAAAATTATCATTTTAGTGAAAAAAAAAGATAGTAAAATATTTTTTTGCTTCTATCATATTCCATTTATTCATTATTTTTCATTTAACTTAGAATATTTTTATCAGTCACTTATTATGTGCTAGGCACTGTGCTAGGCACCAGGAATACCCAATAAACAAGACAAGCACTTCTCTGCTTCTCTGATGCTTACAGTCTCCCAGGGAAGCAGACATTTAAACAAACAGTCACATGAATAATTATTTAAGAAAACTAATAGTGGGTCGAGGTACCAAAACTAGGCCTCAATTTCAGAAAAAAAATTCAAGTGGAAAGGAGAGGAAAAAAAATCTCCAAACAAACTGAATATCACTTTTAATATATAAAAATATATATGTAATATAAAATTTTAAAATATAAAAGTAATGTGTCTCAATTACCAACCCTCCTTTCTTCAAGAACTTTTGAAAACTGAACTTGCCTTAAACAAGTATTTCTTGCCTCGGTTTATTTCTAAATTTGATATATTTCTGAATGTAGATCCTGATCTTCCACATTTTGCTGGGAAATAAAAGAGGTGAAATCATTGCAAAATGGGAGAATTCAGAAACGTGCCCTCATTTTGCAGGAAAGATCAAAGTGACAGGGTCCCAGTTAGCAATCCTGGGGGAAGCACCTTAAGATTTTCTCTTCTTCCTCTTAGGAAGCACATTTTGTATCAGTCAGGATTCTTACTGGCAAGTGATAGAAGCTGACTCTGAGTGACAAAGCACAGCAGGAGAGCATTTGTTTGTTTAAGGATATAGGATAGCTCACAAAATTTCTAACTCCAGGTAATCTTCCAGGGAAAATATTCAAAATTACACTGCAGAACTGATCTGATAAGGAAATGACTGCTGCTGCCTCTAAGCAGCATATTCACAACTCCTGAACCTGAAGTGGCTGCAACCACTTCCATCACCAACACTATTGCCCTTCTGCCTTTTGTTACTAGCTCCAGAGTTCAAGTCTGGCATGAGTGCCACTGAGTGGCAGAGCCTGGGATGACATGCCTATTTGATTGTCCCTGCACCATTACCAAACTGTTTTAATTACTCTAACTTTATGGAGAAAGCCTTAATATTTGCCTTGTGGATCTTTTTCTAGTTTTACAATTTCTCTGTATCCTCAGATTTAGGTGTATCCCTTACAAATAGATGAGTTTTAATTTTTACAGAGCTTGACAATTTTTATCTTTTAAATGGAAAGTTAGTCCATTTATATTTATTATGATGACTGTCATATGTAGATTTGTTGCTACAATATTATTTTGTGCTTACATTTTGTGCTTACATTTGAACTGCCATATGTAGACTTGTTGCTACAATATTATTGTGTGCTTACATTTGAACTGTGATTTTTCTCTTTCCTTTTTTGACCTTTTTTTCAATTGAATGAAATTTTTATATTCCTTTTCTACCTTCTCTAGCTTGGAAGTTCCACACTATATTTCTATTCAAGCATTACCCCCACAATTTAATATACATACTTATTTTAACAAACTATAGACCCTAGGAATCCTGGAATTTTCATATTGTTCCCAACTTCAATACTATCCTTTCTCTATCCAAAAAATTAAACATTATTGTTATTGTTTTATACTTTCAATATTCTTTTAGAATTACCCATTGGTTTACCAATTTCTTTGCTCGCCATTCCTTCTTGAATATTAAATCTTTAGAAACATCTTTCTTTTGCCCCAAGTACTTCCTTTAGTGAGGGTCTGCTAGACGCAAACTCTGCCAGTTTTTGTTTAGCTGAAATTTTCCTTATTTTGCTTTCATTTTGAAAGATAATTTCACTGAGTTCTAATTTGACAATTATTTTGACTGCACATCTATCTGGCTATTAAAAAGTTAGGTGTCAGTTGAATTACATGCTTGACTTTGTTTGTTTTCTTCTACTTTAAAAAAATCTCTCTTCCCCCACCAACTTTGCACCATTCCCTCCCTCTCAGTTTACAATTTTACATAATGTGTTTAGTTGTGAATTTCTTTTAATTTACCATGCTTCAGGATTTAATGAGCTTCCTGAATGTAAGGATTGGTGTTTTTGACCAATTCTGGAAAATTCTCAGCCATTATCTTATAATACTCTACTCTTCCCCATTATTTTTCTATTATCAACTGCTGAACCAGGTAATTAGACTATGATACTTTTTTTTTTTTTAACTCTTATATGTGTCTTAACCATATTTTTTCATTTTCCTGAATCCTGGGAAAATTTTTCTTCAGATCTATCTTATATTCCACTAATTTCCTCTTAAGCTCTGTCAAAAATACTGTTTAATTCATTTTTATATATTTAAATTTTAATTATTTTATTTTCCATTTCTTAGTGTTCTGTTTTTTCTTTTTCTACCTACCAAGAAAATTTTAATAGTCTCTTGCTCTTCTATTAGCACTTTCAACTCCCTCTTTAATTTCTGTAAATATATTAAACATATTTATTTTATGTTCTATGTTGATATTTAAAGTGTCCGTTTGTTTTGCTGCTAGTTCTAACTTATGTTACCTTATGTCCTCATGTATTTTGTGACATTTGTGTTACTCATGTAACTTAATCTTGACTTGTGAGAAGTTTGAGGCCTAAAATGAAGGTTTTCCTGAGACAATCTGTGTTTGCTTCTACCAGGCATTCCCTGGGCATTACAATCCTAGGACCATTTTCACTGAAATCTCAAATTAATGGTTTTTGTTTATATTTTTGCTACATGGAAAGGATGAATCTAGACCACATATCTGTATGAGGACTGGATTATAGTTATAGATTTTCAAAGAATTGTTTTTTCCCCCCTCACTCAGCTGCAACGTTAAGATAAGCAAGATCCTTCACTGCCTCTTTCTGAGGAACGGTTTTATTTCTAGTTTACACCTACACTAAGGACATAGAAACATTTGCGTTTCTAGATGTATAAGGTCCTATATAGATTTAAATCTTACAGGTTTAAAATTCTCATGTTGAGTGGAAAACTCTCAACAACTACTTTTTTTTTTTTTTAATATTCCCATTTGTTTTTTCTTGTCAACAGGGAATTTTTTTTTAATTTTTATTTATTTATTTAATTTATTTATTTATGGCTGTGTTGGGTCTTCGTTTCTGTGCGAGGGCTTTCTCTAGTTGCGGCAAGTGGGGGCCACTCTTCATCGCGGTGCGCGGGCCTCTCACCTTCGCGGCCTGTCTTGTTGCGGAGCACAGGCTCCAGACGCGCAGGCTCAGTAATTGTGGCACACGGGCCTAGTCGCTCCGCCGCACGTGGGATCTTCCCAGACCAGGGCTCGAATCCGTGTCCCCTGCATTGGCAGGCAGATTCTCAACCACTGCGCCACCAGGGAAGCCCAACAACTACCTTTTAAAATATTTCTCTTTCTCATTATTTTTCCTTTACCAGACTCTGGAATTTCCAATTAGGTGTATGTTAGATCTAGACTTTGTCAGTATATTCTGCATCTTGTGTAACCATCAAATTGTAAGTTCAAAGTCACCATGGTTTGTGTGCTCTCAAAAAGAACAGCTTAAATGTATACCCACCTCACTGGTTTCCCACATTCATTACTGTTTTGGCTTCTAAGGATTTCTGACTACTTCTACTGGAAACATATTGCAACTCAGCAATACATATATTTCAACCCTCACGTCTAATTGTTTTCAGTGATATGCTTGTTCAAGGCAATACTGCTAGAAAAAGACTTCTCTCTTTTTCCGTTTATTCTTTTTCTTCCTTTTTTATAATGACTTTAAAGATATCTGCAGCAACCTATATGCGTTGGGAGTTATCAATACAACAAATGTAAAAGTGGGCTTAATTAAAATCTGCATTTTAACAAGTTTATCAAGCGATATGTATGATGTGTATATATGTTAAAGTTTGAGAAGATTTTTATCATACATGAGAGGACCTTTGTCATAAGCAAATCCAATCAAGGACTCCTCTCAGAACTGATATATGCGTTTTAGGGAGAAGGGCTTCCTTTTCCTTTTAGGTCTCAAGCCGTAAGGATTTAAGATTGCGGGTGTGAGGGCCATCTTTCCTGCCACATAGAAAAAAACACCAGAAAGTGTACCCAGGCCACAAAGGAAGGAGGGTTATAAGATACAGCAAGATAGAATTCAAAGGATATTACATGAGTTCCTGCCATGCTTGAAGTCAGAAACACCCTGAAACTCCCAGTTAAATGAGTCAATAAATTCCCTTTTTTGCTTAAAATATTTTGAGTGACTATCATTTGAAACAGAGGGTTCTGAAATATATAATTCAGCAGTATCAGCCAACAAACACCAAATACCAAAAGATACATATATTTACCATTCTAGAGCATCATGCAGGAGACAGATTTAATTTAATTTCCAGTCTATTTCTGAGTCAGAAGCTTTGTAGAGGAAGTAGTCAATGGGCAAATGGATAAATATTATATCTCATTGTCAGGAAGAACATTTGTCTTCTTTTATATCATGCTAGTTTCCCCTCCTGTTCCTTCCCAAGTGTCTCCCAAGCCCAAGATTTCCAATTAGTTAATAAACTGTCTCCAGCTGTTCTCTTGTGCAAATTTTAATAAAAGGAGGAAAATAAATTAGCATGCACCTGAATGCATTTAGACAAGATTTTCAAGTGGCTTTTTACTATAAAAATCTGAGCAACCCTATACAAATAAATCAATAAGCTTTGGGAATAGAAGATTGGAAATGAAGGAATTTCACTTTCACCTGGGTTAACAATATTGAATTAGCTAAGAGATCAGAGTGGTAGATAATTGCTAAAGAGGAAAATTTTCCTATAGAAATCACTTATACTGTCATATAGTGTTGAGAACAATTTTTATTCTCAGGAAAGACCAAGAATATAATGCCTCTTTGCTACATAAACATGTGGGGCAGAAGGAAATGATTGCTTTTAATCCTCTTGAAAGACTAATTAATTTTCAGTGGGTTCTACCCTGTTTTATCTCCTAGTATTTTATCCACTTCATGTAGGCAGTATTGGGGATGATATATAAAGTCTTATCAAAAACATAAGACTTCTAAGGCAAAATGGAAAATTCAACATTTATTGTTCATGAGTCCTCAAAAACTTTATCTTTCTTTATCTGACCTGTAAATATGCCTTATGATAACATAACAATTATTTAAATCATTTTGTTTCCTCCAAACAAAACAAAATGGAAATGTTGCATTAAACAAGCCCTATGTTTCTCCATATCTGTGCCTTTGCCATGTTTTTAGCTCATGGCATGTCTTTTGCCCTCCCTCTTATTTCTGAAACATACAAAATGACTCTTGCCTTAATACCTATACATCTTAAATGTACACCATTGATTAGAACTTGCTACCCCCACTGAAATAATTCTCCCAGTAGCTAAATTTTACATAGTGCCAAGCACTGTGATTGTTTTACCCATATTAATTCACTTTATCATCAGAAGGACCCTATGAGATAGATTTTACCATCATCTCCCTTTCACAGGTGAGAAAACAGAGGCACAGAATTCGCCGAGGATCACACAGTGACTAAATAGCAGAGCTGTGGTTCAAGTTGTGCTACACTGACTGTCTAGCACAGTATTTTTCACAGAAACAACTGTTCCATCTTTAAGAGAAAATTTGGCAAAGCTGCCACATAATAGATTTACATGAGCACACACAACTTATTGTGCTCACAAAACTCAATTCAAAAACCCCCTTCTTAATGACCATCCTCAGATTTTCCTCCTACCTATCCCTAATTCCCACTTGGAAATAATCTATGAACTCTTATGTGATTTCCTACTTTTAAAAGTATTTATCTCAGAAGTCCTTGATTTTAATTGTGTATATGATTTGTTGACCCAATGAAACTGCAGGCTCTTGAAAGTTAGAGCATTTTAGAATTAATGTTAGAAAGCATCTAATGCAGTGTTTTGCATGGAATGCATGCTTAATAATCACTTGTTAATTGACTTAATTAATACTTTAGGCAAAAATTGATTTCTGCCTGAAGTATACAGTCCAAGCAGTTGTCTCAAATCTTTTGGGAAAAAGACAGGAATGATGATGATGATGGTGGTGATGATAATGATAATGATAGTGATAATGATAATGATGAATAATAACGGTAGGTATATAGGAAGAAAGAAAGAACCTAGTACTGGGTAGTTCTGTGGAAAGTAACTGTTTTCCAAAATAATTTCAATAATTAGCTTTCTTGCAAATATCTACTACCAATATCTATGTAACCACCTCAATATTTTTCATTTACACTAGCAAGACAAATGTGGCTTCCTCCAATCTCTTATTGAGAAAAATTTAAGGTAAAATAATGAGATGATACATTTAAAGCTTCCTGAACTCAGTGGAGAAACAAGACACCTGTGCATTAATTCTTATGGCATATTTTTATTGCATATTTAGAATACTAATAGCAAGAAGTAAACATGATGACAAGTATCTAAACAGCAATATTCATCTCTCTAATTTTCTAACAGCTTAATACTTAACCTCAAAAAAACCCACCAGTGATATTTTCTGGCCCCTTTCTCAGAGATGGCATGGTGGTGAAAAGGTGGCCTCTAGTGTTAGATCTTTGGGCTCAGACCCTGGCACTGCTCTCTGGGCAGCCTCAAGTCAATCACTTTGCCCTAGGGTTCCTCTCCTGTAAGACAGTAATGACAATTCCTATTTCATAGAGCTGTTGTGAGGTTTAGATGACATGCTAAGCACTAAGAAGAGTAAACTGCATATGGAAAGCACTCAGCAGGTCTTGGATACTATTTTGAAGGTGTTTTATCCATAATATTTGTATTTCCCTAACATTATACAGTCATCAGGAAAAACCATTTAAAACCTAATTGTACCACAGAATTTGCATGCATGAGTAAAGATGTTGCCTGTTTGGTAATGTTCTCCAAATGACCTCTTAGTCATTTATTTCCCTGTGAGCATTTCAGAGAAGGAAATGGCAATGATAATTATTTAATTTTTGATGTAATTATTCTGTTCCGAATTCCTATTTATTTATGTATATTGTTACTTGCCTCATCAGGTCTTATGTCAATATGACTATCATGTTTAATATCCTTCTATTAGTCTCCTGATGTAATGCATTTAAGACAGGCATGGTCATTTGTTTTGGTACTTCTAGGCAAGGAGATAATAAAATGAACCATAGAAGAAAAATCGCATGGATTTTGAAAATCTGTGATGGTAAAACAATATCTTTTTTAATTTCTAAAGAGCTGTATATTTTCAATTTAATTCATTCTTCCTTAGACTCTTAATGTGGTATAATTTGTATATTAATTGTTGCCTCTCAAAGGATTAACTGGATACTTGAAATAAATTTGGTGGATTTCCTAATTGTCCTAAATGATGGGGTAAAAAAACACAGTAATGAAAACGAGCTACAGCCCACACAAAAATGTTGCTAAAAGAACTTTCACATGCTTAATGGATATTAATCCATGGTTTTAGAAGAAATGAGCCTTATTTGGGAGCAGATTTCCCAACCTAGTCACAGGATATTTAATGCTTCTTTGTGTCAACCCAGATGCTGAGGGAAGTCTCAAAGCCTAGCAAGGCCTCACAAAAGGTCTGGATCAAGCTGTTGAATAATTCAGATCTTGACCTTAGTTGTCATCTGGTTAAACACAGATTTGTAATTTGGATTACAGCCAAATACAAAGCTATATTCCTAGACTATGTTAAGATTTCTACGTGGATCCCTTCTCTCTAGTAGTTTCATGTGTCCTGATAGATCAATATGTTCCTTCTTGAAAACACTCATTTTTTTTCTTCTGCATTTTATTGAATGAGTTACCAACGAAGCTTCAATTTATCTTCCCTTGACATTCATAAAATCTGGACTACCTGCTGAAACTGCAATGGGATTTTATGAATGTAAAATCACTTTGTATTCATAAAGAAAATAAGTGCATATTTGAATTGAGACTCTTTGTAATTTTGTTAATTAATGGGTAATACTCATTTTTTTCTTCTTAATCAAGAAACCAAACGTAATTGCTTTTGCTGCAATTATCAATGTGCCATATTTCCAAGCTTTTTGACAAATGGTTCTATAAAGCTACAAATTGATCTTGCCATCATAATGAGTAACATAAACACTTGATCAAAAATAATTACCTCTATATTTCTGGCATTTTCATGTTCCTTCCTTGGGGGAAAAAAAAAAGCTAAAATTTTTCCTAGCTACCTCCTTCCCAAAAATGTGGAATCACTGAGTGAACAGATTTCTGCTTTTAAAACACCTGCAAAAATAGTTATATTCATGGTCTTCTTCCAAAGAATTTTCATCCTGTGCAGCACTATTTAGCAGTTAACACATCAAAGTCATGTCAAATTTTCCAATCATCTAATCTTCCTTTTACCAGAGGTAGGTGGAATACTGAGTGGTATTATTACAATTCTTTCCTAAATCGGAGATACTAAGATCTGCAAATGCCATACATGTGTAATAGCTCTTCTTCACCCTTGTCTTTAATAAAAAGCTGAAATCACATCTGCAGAGGCAAAATTAAGCCTCAAAAAGAGAAAAAAAATTTTAAGCTGCATGTGTGAAGCAAACAGTATGGTCTTTGGAGTGAGCATACCGTGTCACAAGCCATAGTTAACTCTTTAAGCCTCTGACTCTTTACCTATGAAATGCAAAATAATAACATGAAATAATAATATCTAGCTTCCAGAACTATTGTGAGGATTAACTGAGATAATCCACAATAGAAGATGGGTACCTAACAGACATTCAATAAATGGCAGCTATTTTTATTAAATATTTTCATGGACAGAATTCATCAGTTCCACCAAGGCCATTTAATCTGACTTGTGTAAACAAAAACAGGAGCTCAAATGACAAAATAAAATACCTCGGTCTCAGCTGAACCAGATCTCACACAAAACAGGAAAGGACTATTCAGAGGAAGGAAATAGAGTTGCACTGATTACTCTCTGAATTGAATCCTACAGAGAGTCATTTGGGTAGTTACTTGTCTCATTCATACATCACAGAATCAGCAATTCAACCCTTCCACTTAGCCATTTTCTTTTCTTTTATCCTTTCCTATATTTTCCAACTTCATAGGTATGTTTACGTGAAAGCCAATCAACACTGTAGGAAATGTTTTCTGATGCTATGTAAGTGATTTTGAGTTAGGGTGGTTTGAAATCAGGACTGAATTCTGAATTAGCCAGATTGCCTGCTTACAGTACCCACTTACACCAATGCCAAAATACTTGCTCAAATGCTTAATTAAGAAATCGTTACTTCCTAATCAACCCCAAAACTCTTATGATAGAGAAAATAGGTTATAATCTGAAATCCACCTGGGTTTATTTAGAAGATACTTTATATTGAAATTATGCATTGTCAACCTTGGTATATTAGATTGCCTGGAGTCTGTGAATGGCGAGGGCATAACTGGATTGGAGTCAATGAGAAAGATCTTCAGCCAGCTGAGCACCACTGGAGTACTGTGCAGGGGCAGGTGTCATCAACATGATTCCAGCTCCTTCTATTAAACCTAGAGTGTCATCTACCACTGCTGACCCAACCATGACCAGCTCCATGCTTTGCTGCCAGTAAGGCTACTGGTAAGATTCTGACCACACTGCAACCAAGCATGGAAAACAGGCCTCCTCAGACTGCAAAGCACCTTCCGCTGTAGTACTCTGGTTTTAAGACAGCATGTTTCCCATATTCTGTGGCTTACTGAACCTGGACAATTCTGAAAACCTTTGATTGCTTACAGCTATGGTATCCATAAGCAAGGTCTCACCACAGTCATCCATGACTAACCAAAGAGAGGACTCTGACTCCTACTTCTTTATTTCAATTGTGCTAGTACCTGTATTAATCATTTTTATATTTCTACAAAGGCTTCATAATTACATGTAATGGGCACATAATATTCTATAGAAGATGAGGTGCAACCATCCCTCTACAGTTGGGCATTTAAATTATCAATACTTCTCTTCCCATATGATAAAGAATGGTGCAATCGTGATTTTCCTGTGAATAATAATGCCCTTTCTCAATATTTCCTTCTCAAGAAAAAAAATTACTGAATCAAAGGAAGTAACTTTTTTAGAGTTTTTGATGTGCAATACTAAAATTATTTCCAAAAGAGTTGAGCCAGTTTATAATACAAACAACATAAATTAAAAATATCATTCTCATTTTGCATTCTACAACATTGGATTCTTTCAAATATTTTGCTAAAATATGTCAATTTATTCTTTTTAATCTGTATTACTTTGATATTAATAATATTCTTTTTTCATTCATTTATTAATGTTATTATGGTGTTTTTGTTTGTTTTGCTCACTGATCTGCTGGAATCAGAATGGTCTTCCTGATCTCCCATCCAAGTACTAACCAGGCGACACTGCTTAGCCACATAGCACAGGGAGATCAGCTCGGTGCTCTGTGCCCACCTAGAGGGGTGGGATAGGGAGGGTGGGAGGGAGACACAAAAGGGAGGAGATATGGGGATATATGTTTATGTATAGCTGATTCACTTTATTATACAGCAGAAACTAACACACCATTGTAAAGCAATTATAGTCCAATAAAGATGTTAAAAAAAAAAGAATGGTCTTCCTATTGCTTTATACAAATCTTCATATTTTAAAGGTATTAACATTATTTATGAAATATGCTGAAAATATTCTTTCCCAATGTGTGCTTTGGCATTTTTTGTAGTTGTTGTTTTTGTGCTTCAAATTCTAGACTTAAATGAACAAACATTAACTAAGAGCTTACTGTGTGTCAGGCATGTAAGCAAGGGGCAGGAGCTGTAAGATAGACATGGTTGCAGTTCTCGTGCAGTTGCATCCATGAGGGAAATGTAACTATGAAGAATGCATTGGACAGGGATTTAAGTTTCTAAGCTTCCCAGGAAACCATCAGTTTAAGACCATTGACTAGACCTGTATCACATTGCCACACCTAGTGGCAAGATAGCTTAGCAAAGTATTTTTATTTACCTGGACACAATGGCACTCTGAAGAATATCAAGGGGTTTTTAATAAGAAAGAAGTAAAAATAGACATTAGGAAGGCATCTAACAGTGTCAGCCTCAGGAAGACTGTCTAAGAAAAAAAATAATTGTTGTAATGAGTGCATTAAAAAAGTTATGAATGCTGGTAGCAGGTAATAGGGACTAAGAGGGGATGGAACTGTATTAGGATGCTTCTCTTATTAGACAGGAAGGCCGCTTAAAGAAACGACAAAATGTGATGGGAAGGATAAGTCAGTCTTGGAGGCAGAAGAATTAAAAATGCAAAAGCTCTGAGGCAGGAAAGAAATTGGGTTATTCACAGAACTAAAAGAAGACTAGTGGAACAGTGAGTGCAAGGGAAAGGTCCACAAGATGAAGCTGTAGAGGTGGTCAAAGTTTTGGCCTTACAGGCCATGGTAGAGTGCTTTGATTTTTGGGTAATGGGCAGACTTTGGTGTGATGTCTTCCATAATCTTACTTACATATTAAGATTTTTCCAGCTGCTATTTGGAAAAGTGATTGTAGAGGACAAGCATGGAAGTGAGAGACTAGCATTCTGTGAAGGTCCAGATGAGAAAGAGTGATTTTCTGGACCAAGAGGGTGGAGTGGTGATGAGGAGAAGTAAATGGGGTCATGATAAACCTCAGAGGAAAAATTACCAGGATATACTACTGATAGTTGGACTCTGAATGAAATAAGGGAAGAAATCAAGAATGGGTCTAAGATTTCTGGCTTGAACAAGCAGCAAGCAGCAAGACAGGTGGACTTGCTATTTACTAATAGGACTGAGGGTGGAGAGAGTAGAGAAATCAAGAATTCAGGATAAGATGTGTTAAAATTAGAGCTTCTATGAACCCTTCAAATGAAGAGCTCAAGTAGGCAGTTTAAAATACTAAAAGCCAAAAGCTCAAAGGAAAAAGCGAGGCTAAATATATGGATGTGAAAGTCAGCAGGATATAGATAACATTTAGAGGCATGAGTATTAGTAAGATCATATATGGAGAAAATATGCAAAGATAGAAGAGGGCTCAGGAAAGGCAACAGAAATATTTAGTGAGGAAAAAAGTTCTCAGCAAAGGGACTGAGAAGGAGCAGTTAGAGAGGCAAGAGGAAAACCAGGAGAGTGTGGTGTCCCTGAAGCCCTAAGAGGACTGTTTCAAAAAGGAGGGAGGGACAGTTCTTTCCAAAGCTCACAGGAGACAAAATAAGGGGGGAATAGAGATGTGTACTTACATACACTTTACACATATGTATATATGCAACTTAGTGATATTAGTCTTACCTTCCTATTGTGATTACATTGTAAAGTCCTTGAGGACACAGATAATGTCTAACACTATTTCTGTATTGTCCATATTGCTTAGCAGAGGACTAACTCAGTAAAATGCTTAGAGTCATTAAATCACAGCAATGATACAAGTCTTAGAAGTTACCTCTGATCCAATTTCCTCAATTCAACAAATAAGAAAACTCAGACCAAGAGTGGTTAAAAAATTTGCCCATAGTTACACACCTAATTATTGGCTACTTAGAAGAAACTACTTAGAAACTAAAACCCATACCATCAGTTTCCAATATAATGTATTTTTCCTACTGTATACAATAGACTTATTTTTATTTTCGAAAATGGACATGGGGGGAAAAGGAATATGTTTTATTTCTTAAATGCAAAAGAAAGCTTCCTGTAGCTAAGCCAAAGGTTTAGGTTTTAATTAGAAGGAATAGAGAGAGAAATGAAATGTTGATAGTGAACATGTCTGTATTGAATCCAATAGATATAACTACATATCTTTCCATATAACAAAATATGGATGACTTAATGACAATGATTAGGGGGAAAGTGAGAGACAGAAAGAGGAAAAGAGAAAGGAATATAGTCTGTTTCAGTCCTAGCAAGTTAAACAACTTACTTAACTATTTGCTTGCTTCCTACTCAACTGAACCCAGCTCAAGAACCATGTAAACTTGAGACTCTAGTGCAAGAACTTATTCTCTTACCTCCATATGGTTTCACACCCCCCTGCTACCAGTCATTAGCGATACTAAAGAAGGCATTGTTGACAAGTTAATGCAAGACTATTGTGAAACACATACCACTCTAATAGTTTGTGATATAAGCTCTTTATATAATATTGCATGTCACTGTATTCTGCTGATGTTTCAATCACTGACCTAAAATGATAATAAGCTATGAAGAGCAAGTATAATATTCCTTACAATGTTAAATTTTACTGGCTCCTAATCTTCTATCACATAACCTAGTGTAATGTTCTTTCTAGGTAGTAAATCAAATTGACAATTCATTGTAAATATTGACTACGTCTTTAATGAATCATATAATAAATTCTTCAGTTGGTTCCTAATGAAAAATCTCCACAAGAGGTTAATGTCTTTATCTGATTTTTCTTTTAGCCAGCGTTTTCACATTCTTGAGAAGTTACTGAAAAATATGTTCCATAATTATGTATAGTGCTATTTGAACCATAAAATCTATCTTAGTTCTAAAATGTTCTCATTAGTTAGAAATTAAATAACTTAAAATGCTAAAGCATTCCATTCTCTACTGCTGGAGACACAAAGGGGCAGATGGTTCTGGAGTATTTATTAGGATCCCTTTATTTAGACAATTTTTAAATTATGTAAACAGAACCAAGCAGAGTGTTTAATCAAAGTGAAAATTAACTATACATAAATGCAGAATAGCATGAAGATATTTTTTAAGAGTTGTGTTCTTATTTGTAGCTAAATTTATTCCATTTCTATCTAGTGAACACATCTTGAACATGTTTTCCCCAGTTATTTCTTGAAAGATTTCCACTTTGAGAAGGAAACTGACTTATAATTTTAATAGCTTTTCCAGTTGACTTTGTTGTCTTCAGAGAACTCAATAGCCTAAAAGAATTGGATGGCACCTGTCTTTAAGCCACAAAAGATGAACTTACCAGAAAAATATCTCAAAGCAGGAACACAATATAGATAAAATATGAAGCACAATTTGCCCAGTCAACAATAATACACCTTGCCAATTCTAGTCCTTAGTTAAAGAGAACTTTGACCATGGAGAGTAAACTCTTTTGTAATATGCCTCTCCATAGGAATAGTTAATATCATACTCCAGCACTCTCAGTGGTTAGAGATGAATTATTGCTTTCTTCCTCACTGACTCCAGGATAGACTGAGCTGAAAATGTTTGCTTTAATGGCTCTAGACTCTACAGTAGCTGCATATAAAGATCTGACTGTTATCAACTCTCCCTGGGAGAGTAGTCTACACATCCCTCCACTCCAGACTCCTGGTACTAGCTAGACACGTATATAGCACAGGCTCTGGGACCTCCACTACACTGAGCCAGCTCCACATCTGTAGCAAAGGCTAAATACGCAGCGATAGTGGCCAGGCAGTAACATGAAGAGGGCGGCAGTTGCACTACCTGCTCTTCCGCCTCATAAATCTTTAGATCATCTACATAGAGAAAAGTGAACCATATTTGGACCTGTTTTCCCCAAAATATATCCAGGGCCCTCCAGGAAAGAAGGACTCAATCTCTTGAGCAGATGCTGAAGGACCATGTGATGATCCTATAGGCAACGTGATGCCACAGTATATTGTATATAAAATCCACAAAACCACAATATTAAGAGAAATGAGATACCTCCAAGACAGGCTCAAGAATGTCTCATCAGACTAATGGTCTTGCTGTTAACAGAGAAATTCCTGGACAATAACAGCCATGAGATCTTTTTCAACAGTTAAGAGTTTCTCCAACTTTTCATTCTTAGGTGGAGTGCATTTTAGTGGTTACATATACCTGTTATGGAGTCAGACTGCCTGGGCTTAACTCATGGCTCAACGGCATTGCTCTGTAGAGACATGACTTTGAGCAAGTTCTCAAGCTCTGGGAATCTTAGTTTCTTCATCTGCAAAATGGGACCTAGTTTACAAGCTCATTAGGAGAATTTAAGGAAAAAAACACAGTAAAAGTATTTGGTACTGTGCTTACCGCAATCAAAATAAGTTATAAATAGAGACAAAGCGCTACTAATTGTTCTTTCGGGCAATGGATAACTGAAGTTAGAAGCAGAGCCTATCTCTGTTGAGTGTTCTCCCCTTTGTTTGATTCCCTATAGAATGGAAAGTCAAGAAGCACGTGACTGACAGGATGAATCCTTCAGTGCTCACCAGAACAGCCAGGACAAGTATAGTATTGGTATAATTTCATATTCCGGTTAGAGTCAAGTACTACCAGAAATTCGTAAGAATAGAAATTACAGTACTTGCTGTTGTCCAACTTTCTGTTTGCCTATGCATCCTCATGATCAGAAAATGTGTTTAAGGTTAAGTAACAAAAAAGGGATATTTGGTTTCAATACTTTTCAATTTTTTTAATACCCCAAGACCCACATTTACTTTCCATGGTTACAAATGTAGATATCCAATAAGCATGGACTAAGGCACTTCATAAAAACCAAAGCTGAAACACAATAGCAAATGGTGTAAATAACAATAAGAATATTTTAAATGTGATCTACAGCATGTACATATACCTTACAAATGCATGTTATATAATTAAAACTATTTAAAATATTGCAAGTTTATAGATAAGGATTAGAAGAAAGTGCAGAAAAAATTAAAATAGCTAGATTTGTTGAAGAGACAAGATTTCAGGTAACTAATTTTTAAAAAATGTTTCACTGCTACAGTGTTGTTTACAGGGCATTTTAAACTATTTACATAACCATATCTAGTAAAACTCTTTTTAAAAAACTAGCTATTTGACTATGGAAAGTTGCTCATTTTTTTTGTCATACAAATAAAAATAGGTAAGTAATCTCATTCTCTAAAGGATTGCTCTGTAATAGTTTACAAAACCCCATTCGTAGCGAATTCTCAAATAGCTGAAAAAACTTATATTGGATACCTAATAGCAGATAAATGATTGATTACTAAATGTAAATATTCAATACAAATGTAACCATAAAAAGTAGCATAAAAGTAAGCCTATTAGAATGCTTATTTTTTTCTAAAGTTGAATCTACCATACACACACACATACACATTTAAGATTATCAGTTTTCAGTAATATTAATTTATATAAGCCTTTAATCTAGAAATTAGATCTATCTATCTATTAGTTAGATCTCTAACCTGACACTAAAAGTGACAGTCTTATTGAGAAATTATGTTTATGTACCTATTTCTGTTGAGAAATTTTTTCTATATGGGTTAGATTTTTATAAATGCACATTCAATGTGTTTGAGAAAGTATTTACCTCACTATTACAATTTACTGAACTTTTTATACATGCTTATACCCATTTATCTATAAGAATAAAGAGCATCTTCAGCACTGACAATTACATTTAACACAACCTTTAGCCCTAACAAAGACATATAAAAAGAGACGTTCAAATACAAATACAAATTAACATCAGTCACATAAGAATCTAAATGCATCAACCTCATGGTCAATAATACTGTTTAGGGATATGCAGACAGTTTTACTTTTATATCTAAAAGTTGCCTCCCATCCCAACCCTGCAATGAACTTCTTCAAGTGTAAGCAAAATTATCTAAAGAACAAGAGTATGAAAATGATCAGCCACAGAGGAATTGAGCCAGTGGCCCGGTGGTAAGATGTGAGTGGCTGAACATTTATCTAACAGGTGCCTATAGTCTGTCATGGGACTATCAGAACAGCTACATTTGCATGAATTTTGGCTGCACTAAGCATTCAATGAAGAAAACTACAGTGATAAATCAAGGAACAAAAATTATTCTCTGTCCATTTCCTAATTATTTTCAGTGATTATCCTGAAAGTGTTTCAGACCTAGATTACCCAGAAGAGCCTCTTAAATCTCCACTTTACATTGCATATTTAGTTAACATAAGATTCCCAGCTAAGACTTTTTATTGTATCTTTCTACAAAAAAGATACTTTTCAGTAAGGCACTTTGAATATTGGTATGTAAGCTCTTCTCTAAGTCAGGTATATATTTAGTACCTGCTTTCATCTTATAAGAGGGTGCAACATATTTGGTAGGTCAAGCAGAAGTTGAACAGGCAAAATTTTAAAGGAAAAGCAATGAGGATATTATGTTATTTTGATGTTTGACTATTTTCACATGTATGATGCATGAAAATGAAGAATAGCTAAAGTCTCTAAATAACTCTGAAAAGTCTGATCAAGGGAGACTCTAAATCATGCTTTGTTTGTTGTTCTTGTTGAAAGCATTCCTTAATGTTGATCTGTTTGTTCTTTTAGAATGTTAAGAGGAGGCGGGGGGAACTCAAGCTGATTGATAATGTTTTTCTTTGAATTTGTTTTTTTGAGTCCCACAGTTCAGTATTTACATAAATGGGTGCCCTACTGCTGTTAAATCATCCATCCATGTTTGTCTAGAAACCGTTTCCTATAAAGCTAAACCTATGTTTTACAAGGCTTTTTCTCCCTCTTAAAAATAAACCTGAATTTCTCCATTCCACTACCATTGATGAGTACCCGAGATTTGATTTTTTATCAAGTGTCCCCACAAAGGAAAATTAGAAAATATGTAATAATAACCAATTAACATGCCTCTACAACTAGTTTATTATCAGGTTCTAATTCTTCTTCATTTTCTTGAAGCTTCATCTGCTCATAAGAAGAGAGAAAAAACCCTCAGTAACTTGGCTACAAGAAAAAAAAATACATGGTTATTATAGTCAGAGTTTAGACCATAAAACTGCAACTAGCCTCTTTTTTTCCAAGTATCATAAATGCTTAAATTTTATTTTTTCTAGTTTTGGGAAATATGAGGCAGGCACTATTTTAGAAAACAAAATTCTTTTAAAAGGCATGATCATAACTTTGTAAGGTTGAAGCCCAAACTAGTGAATTTGTTCGTGAAAAAGTCATAGTACAGTCTTTTTAATCCTGCCAAAAGAAAGATATGCCAAAGGATATTCTGACTTGTGAAAGTATAGCAAATTTTAGGGACTTTTTCAGGATATCAATAATACTATCTCCCAAATAAAATCCCAAGGGAGTTAACCTTCTTCTTAAGGAAGAAGTTCAAGTTTCGCCCGTGGAGAAAATTTTGAGGGCAGATATTGATATATTTTCTAGATCCTTACTACTAATATTAGCAGTGGGTAGGAAGCACCAAGGCTAAAAGATTTTAGTCCTCTTTTCTGCTCCCTCAACTCCGTTTAAGCTATTTGATTTAAAAACAAGCTGTGTTTTTATTCAATTATTTTCCACCCCAAGTTTGGATGATAGGAGCAGATCTCTATTTTGTCGTGCTGCACTCCCTGCCTTTTCACTACTTTTCAAAAGAGGTAAACATGTTCCTGTCATCCACAGCTGTTCCTCCAGCTGTTCCTGAATCAGGACCAAAATCAGCTCATCTGTGCCTTAAATGTGGTCTTCTTGGGAATTCTTGTGGTAGTTGCTGTCTTCTCTAGGTGAGATCTTTCTCAATTCCAGTGCACAGTAGGAGAGAGACCTTTCCTTCTTCACCTTCTTAAGAACATCTGCCCACCGAGAGCAGGACGAGGCTCTCTGACCAAGTGGGCTAGGGAAAAGGCAGCCTCACAATCAAGTGGCCCATCCAGGAAAAGGCAAGAACAACAGCTCTCAGCTCGGAGCCGGGCAGAGAGGAACCATAGTGAGAGGTCCTGTGGTGAAGAAAATCTGAGAGCTTGTCTGCTGTCGAATTCAGAGTTCGTTTATTGAGGATGTAATGTGTGCTGTGTAGTTGACATACATCATTTTATTTAAACCTTACTCTATGATGTACTGACTCTCATCACCATTTTACAAATTAGAAAACCAAAGCTTGGGGATTCTCTGAATATGGATTCTTTGAGTAAAACTGCCAGAAATCCAATTCAAACTATTTTAAGTGAAAGAATTTAGTTGGCTCAAACAACCGGAAAGTCTACAGCATTGCCTTCGGGCCTAGCTGAGGTCACAGGTTCAAAGGTTATCATATTCCTGGCTTCATCTTCATTGCTCAGCTCTGTTTCCCTCTGTGTTGGCCTTATTCTCAGGCTCTCTCCATGTATGTCAAAGATGACCACCAATGTTCTAGGCTGACATCATCCTTATAGCTCACAATCCCAGCAGGAAGAAAGAGTGCCTTTTTCCTGACAACTCTGGAAAAAAAGTCCCGAGGAAGACTCTGGTTTTTTGGCTTGGATCATGTCACTCTACCTGAACAAATGACTTCAACAAGGCACCCTGCTCAGGCCTGGATCACATGCCTGTCTGTGTAGAGAGAGGATGTAGTCAGATTCAACCAAACCACATGAAGGAGGTCCCCATAAAAGAAGAGTTCAGTGACCACAGGAAGTGGGGAAAGCAAAACATGCTCAGCAAAAAAAAAAAAAAAAAAAAAAATCTGAAACTACCACATTCTCATAACAGGAGGTGAAAATCCTGCCCAAGGCCATAGTGCTGAGGTTGAGGTTCATTCTCACCTGAACTGACTCCAAATCACACGCAATCCCACCTTAGAGAAAAAAGAGAGCAACATATAGGCAAACTAGCTGAGGAGAGATGACTGACAATATATCCACCAAATAACTCCAAAATACTTTGGAAGTTAAGCAATGGTAGATTCAGTTGTTCATGGGCTTTGATGTACTCCACCATAAAAGTGGAGATCCCCTGGAAAAGTGTCTTTCTGAATGATGGATTTCTAATTTAGGTTTACCTTCATAATCATAAAAATGTTTACTATTCAATCTAACTTCTAATTAAAGCATTCCAAAATATATTTAAAGTGGTCCTGCCATTTTTAAGAGAGAATTTATACGGAATGGAATGGCTCAAAATCATAACATAAACATCAACCAGTATAAAGTACTACAATATAGTTTCACTCTAGGGTCTCCTGAGGTTAAGGAACTATTTACCTGTATCTTAAATTTAAGTTTGCATATCAGATTTTGTTATTTTTCTGTCAATTCCCTCACTTGTCAGGACAATATATAAAAACTAAAATAAAATTATAATTTGAGTAGGATAAAAGAGGGGTCATATACCACTTCTAGCCCCTATCAATGTGCTCTGCCATCTTCTTGTTTGATGCTTCAAAAGTACAGTGAACTTCGAAATCAGATAATCAGTCATATTAGTCAGATAATCAGTCATATTAGAGAGGTGTTGGTATGTTAAATTAATGCTTCTAGCAATTGTCTTTTTGTAAATGAACTTGTAAATAAATCTATTACTGATAATGTTTCTATTTTATGGAGGAAATATTAAGAAATAACATTTCTAAGAAAAAACATTTCATCAGTAACTACATAGTCAATGCCTCAAATATTTTTGAAAAAGTAAAA
This sequence comes from Eubalaena glacialis, assembly GCF_028564815.1. Lineage (NCBI taxonomy): Eukaryota > Metazoa > Chordata > Mammalia > Artiodactyla > Balaenidae > Eubalaena > Eubalaena glacialis. The sequence continues at coordinate 46,375,114 of NC_083718.1, read as the reverse complement.
TATAAGCTTCTTTATAGGAAGTAGTCTTCATGTAATATTGAGGACAAAGAGACATGAACAGAGATTGAGGTGATGTGGCAGATTGGGGTCTCCGTCTCATTCCCAGACTGAAAAGGTGGCAGAGAATCAATTTTCAGATCTTGGGATCTGGAGTCAGATAGTGGTTTGATTCAAAGATCATCTTTTTGCTATGTATCCACAAACAAGTTCCTTACTCTCTCTGAGCATCTTTTTGCTATGTATTCACAAACAAGTTCCTTACTTTCTCTGAGCATCTATTCACTTATAAAATGCAAACAGTAAATAACTTCTTCAGATGGTACTTATGAGTATTAAATAAGATAATATTTTGAAGTGCTTGTCACAAGTGCTTGGAAAATGATACTCAAATTTAAATGACTGTTGTTGTTACTGCTGCTTTGATCCAACAGACTATAATCACATAACAGATATAGAATGACTGAATTTCAGTAACATAACAACATAGGCAGAAAGTGCTAGAGGCTAAAAAACTGAGGTTTAAGGTTTTAGTCTTGTCTCCCTTAACTTTCTAACTCTGTTAGAAAAGATGAAGAAAGCAATTGGAAAATTTTGCATCTTCAAAATTTAAAAAGTAAAATTTATAAATGCATAAAATGTATGTATACATACTATTCCATCTATTATGATCTTAGTGGGATGGGGATGGACAGATGATGAAAAGTTAATACAGTAGAGTAGTGTCATAAAAGTTGGAGGACCCTACGTCCATGGGTATCAACACAATTCAGTGCAAATAGCCAACCGTCCCATATACCAGACCTGCCTGGGCTGTGCATAGATATCTAGCAGATCTGTATTTCAGATGCTAAAAGAGGGACCCCAACCCTTGGCCTCTAAGGCTTGTATGTTGCATAATTAAGGAAGCATGGCCCCTCTCCTGGTTGAACAGGGGCCAAGATACAACAGCAATATTAGTTGACAGAACATTGGATCCAATCATATTGTTCCATCTTAAGTATTCACTGTTGAGGGTAACTCCAGCACCTCCCTGCCATGATGGTATGGATGAGAATAGAAGGTTAGTATCCAAATTTGCAGTTCAGTAGCACTGACCCAAAGCTAGTTTGCATGGAGCTTCAAGGAAAACCAATTCCTTAACTGGAAGGCCAGTCTGTAGGGGATCACAATTGGGCAAATCAATCTTTATGTCTCAGCAGGTAAAGCCATAATTGTGTATAATCAAAACTATCTTTGAACAATCCCTTAAATTTACCTAAAGCACAGTATACAAGTCTTCACAGTAATCTTATGGACACTAATATAGAAAACCACTGAGTTCAGCTGAAGGAAAAAAAAAAAAAAAAAGAGGAAAGTTTATAGACAAATACAAGGGCATTCAAATAATTTGGCTTTTAGAACAACACTGAATTCTCTAGGTAAATTAAAGCCTGGTGGAGAGTTCTAGAATGTTCCTACTCATGTGCAGCACTTACTCCATTCTCTTTTAGTAGAAAAATCTCTGTAGCATTAATATTATTAATATGTTTGTTTGTTATTGGAAGAATTATATCAGTTCTTAAGTTAAATGGACTTTAGTTTCTAGACATAACAGTTGTTGATGTAATAAAAACTACCGGATTATTTTTGTTTTTATATGGTAGTTGAGCTTTCCTTTGTTTTAGTCTTTACATTGTTCATTTCCAAAACTTCTTATCTCCTTGTAGTTTATGGCATCTTTTCAACAATGAAGGATCCAAAGACCCACAGTTGATATTGCAAGGAGGTAAGGTAGTAACACATTTCATAAATTACATGGTCCCCATAAAGCATTATGGGGAGGGATCTTTTTTAAATTTTTAAAATTGAAGTATAGCTGATTTACAATGTTGATCCAATCTCTTCTGTACAGCAAAGTGACTCAATATTACACATATATACATTCTTTCTTATATTCTTTTCCATTATGGTTTATCACAGGATATTGAATATAGGTCCCCATGTGGGAGGGATCTTAACATTGCTTTTGGTTATAGAATAACTGCAGTGGTAATGTTTACTATAAGCATTAGATATGCCTCTAAGTGCTTTCTGTATATTAACTCTTTTAATCCTATTAGGTTGACTATTATTACCTCTGTTTTGCAAATGTGGAAACTAATGCAAACATAGACTAAGTAACTTGCCCAGGGCTCCAAAACAAGTAAGTAGTAAAACCTGGATTGCTCCCCAGCTGTCTGGCTTCGAACTATTCCAATGGTAAGACCTAGAAAATATTTGGAGTCATGAACCTCCTGAACTTTTAATAAATAGGACTAAACTAACAGAACACTTGAGCACCTAAAGTCAGGGGCATTAGCAGCTTGGAGGGCACATTGATAGGAGGCATTAATAGGAGAGAGAGTTTTCTATCAACCTAGAATGATACAATCAGTGATATACAAAATAGATGTTTTAGTACAAAGGTATTGAGAAGAACATAAGATAGCCCTTTAAAAGGTTTTCTGAAGTAAAAATGTAAACTGTAACTGAACAGAAACCTGTTAAAACTGTAGAAGTTGGTAGGTGATTTCTCCTAACATCAACCTGTAAAAATGAAAAGATTCCTACAGCTTTATGCCATCACTGCTTACCAAGACTGGAGCCCTGGGCTACTAGAAAATGTAAAGATTTCACCTTACCTATGGGCTCACTTTCCCAGTGTACTTCAAATGTTTATACTTCCTGTATGATGGGATTAATCTTGGTTGTCAAAATTCCCCAGAGGGGAATTCTTTGGTGGTCCAGTGGTTAGGACTCCATGCTTCCACTGCAGGGAGCACAGGTTTGATCCCTGGTTGGGGAACTAAGATCCCCCATGCCACATGAGGCGTGGTCAAAAAAAAAAAAAAATTCCCCAGAGGGTAAGAAGCACCCAGGACTAATAAGAACTGAACTGTGGTGGGCCCTTATTATGTTCTAAGGAGTCTGCTTGCATTAATGCTTTCCAGCCTTACAACTGCTCTCTGAAGTCAGCCTTGCATGGGGAGGGAGTTTCTTTGCCCTGCCTCCTCTCTCCTGACCCTATACTGCTCTAGCTAACCCCTCTCCTGTGCAGGGAGTTGCTAGTCTTAGTTCAGAGCTGGAGGCAAGGGCCTTGTTACAGCAGGAAAGGTTATACTCCCTTAATGTGATTACAGGATTCATGTGAGACTTCTTGTAGCAAACTGACTGGGGCAAAGTCTGTCTCCTGAGTCAGGTCATGGGCCACTTTTTTCTCTTTCACCTCTGCCATGAGGAGATTAGATGGTTAGTCAGGTCAAAATCAGCTCTGCCAATCCAGCTAAGATTAAGAAACAAAGGATAAGGGGCCTCACGTAGGCTCCCTGGACTGTGCTACAGTCTCAACTGAGCTTTGAACAGCATCCTGGATGGTGCATTACTGGGAACTCTTCCAGATATTTATAAAGTGGTTCTTAGTTCCCATTTTGGTTATTAAACATCTTGATTGAAAACTCCCATAGGAATTGGAATGAGTGGCAGATTACCAAATCTACCCTCCCCCCATGACCCAAAAAGTAGATGATTTTCTCACCTCCAGGATCAAAGGACAGAACCAAAAGTGTAGCTGGGCTAGGTAAGGTATCACTGCCACGAGATTAATATAAAGAAGAGCATAGAAAACAGGCCCTGGAGCAAGAACTATTTAATCAAAACCTTTTTTTTTCTTTTTAGTAGAAGAAATTTAAAGCACTTAGTTCGGTTAGGGGAAACACTGACTGAAACCGCCCGCTGTGGCCAGGCACCATAGTAACCACCTGCATGAGTTATCTTAAACAGTACATCCTGGTAAGGAATGCTGAACTAACAAGCTACCACCAACCGGAAGAATTTGGTAAAGGTCAAAAGGAGAGAGGAGACGCCAGTCCATATGTCCTACCAGCCTCCCAGAATCCTCCTCGCTGGAATCCATCTTGGCTGAGCGGTTGCATGCGCCACCAGGAAGGACCTTGAGTTGGAATGATTGGCAAGAGACAACCCAGGAACTAATCCCATCACCATAAAACCCGAGACTGCAAGCCATATGGGAGAGCACTCCTCCTGGGTTCCCTCAACCTCCTGCTCTCCACCCGGGTGCCCCTTCCCAATAAAGTCTCTTGCTTTGTCAGCACATGTGTCTCCTTGGACAATTCATTTCCAAGTGTTAGACAAGAACCCACTCTCGGGCACTGGAAGGGGTCCCCCTCCCGGCAACAGCTCCATTGCCTGCAAAAAACGTAGAGCTAACCTAGAACCCAGAGTGTGCTCTTCCATAATGGGAAGTGGGAAGGAAAAATTTGAGACTGTGATGATCTGTTTTGGTTGACAGTGCACGTTGTTCAAAAAAGGGCACAGACCAAGAGCTGGTAGTGATGGTCCCAGATCTTTACCACCTAATCTCTCTAGAGTGGGCTTCCTTTGCTGCAAGAGGAACAGGATTGACCTAAACGACCTCAAGCTACCTTTCAGCTCCAGACGTTCATGGCTCTTGAAAACAGCTGCTGGGAGAATCACATAAGAGGATAGATGTGAAACCACTTAAAACATTTACTGAAATAGGGAAGGACCTTCAAGATGGCAGAGGAGTAAGACGTGGAGATCACCTTGCTCCCCACAAATACATCAAAAATACATCTACATGTGGAACAACTCCTACAGAACATCTACTGAATGCTGGCAAAAGACCTCAGACTTCCCAAAAGGCAAGAAACTCTCTGCGTACCTGGCCGTGTGGCTGACAGGGTCTTGGTTCTCCGTCCGGGTATCAGGTCTCAGCCTCTTAGGTGGGAGAACCGAGTTCAGGACACTGGCCCACCACAGACCTCTTGGCCCCATGTAATATCAAATGGGGAAAGCTCTCCCAGAGATCTCAATCTCAATGCTAAGACCCAGCTCCACTGAACAACCAGCAAGCTCCAGTGCTGGACACCCCATGCCAAACAACTAGTAAGACAGGAACACAACCCCATCCATTAGCAGAGAGGCTGCCTAAAATCATACTAAGTTCACAGAGACCCCAAAACACACCACCGGACGTGCTCTTGCCCACCAGAAAGACAAGATCCAGCCTCAACCACCAGAACACAGGCACCAGCCCCCTCCACCAGGAAGCCTACACAACCCACTGAAACAACCTTACCCACTGGGGGCAGATGCCAAAAACAACGGGAACTACAAACCTGTAGCCTGCAAAAAGGAGACACCAAACGCAGTAAGTTAAGCAAAATGAGACAGCAGAGAAATACACAGCAGGTGAAGGAGCAAGGTAAAAACTGACCAGACCAAACACATGAAGAGGAAATAGGCAGTCTACCTGAAAAAGAATTCAGAGTAATGATAGTAAAGATGAAACAAAATCTTGGTAATAGAATGGAGAAAATACAAGAAACGTTTAGCAGGGACGTAGAAGAAATAAACAGCCAATAAACAATGATGACCAACACAATAAATGAAATTAAAAATTCTCTAGAAGGAATCAATCACAGAATAACTGAGGCAGAAGAACGGAAAAGTGACTTGGAATATAAAATAGTGGAAATAACTACCACAGAGGAGAATAAAGAAAAAAGAAGGAAAAGAATTGAGGACAGTCTCAGAGACATCTGGGACAACATTAAACGCAACAACATTTGAATTATAGGGGTCCCAGAAGAAGAAGAGAAAAAGAGAGGGACTGAGAAAATATTAGAAGAGATTATAGTTGAAAACTTCCCTAATATGGGAAAGGAAATAGTAAATCAAGTCCAGGAAGCGCAGAGAGTCCCATAAGGGATAAATCCAAGGAGAAACATGCCAAGACACATATTAATCAAACTATCAAAAATTAAATACAAAGAAAAAATATTAAAAGCAGCAAAGGAAAAGCAACAAATAACATACAAGGGAATCCCCATAAGGTTAACAGCTGACCTTTCAGCAGAAACTCTGAAACATATTTAAAGTGATGAAAGGGAAAAACCTACAACCAAAAGGTTTTCCTAAAACAAATGCAAAAGGAACTTCTCTAGGCAGGAAACACAAGAGAAGGAAAAGACCTACAATAACAATCCCAAAACAATTAAGAAAATGGTAATACGTACACACATATCAATAATTACCGTACATGTAAATGGATTAAAAGCTCCCACCAAAAGACATAGACTGGCTGAATGGATACAAAAACAAAACCCGTATATATGCTGTCTACAAGAGACCCACTTCAGACCTAGGGACACATACAGACTGAAAGTGAGGGGATGGAAAAAGATATTCCATGCAAATGGAAATCAAAAGAAAGCTGGAGTAGCAATTCTCATATAAGACAAAATAGACTCTAAAATACAGACTATTAAAACAGACAAAGAAGGACACTGCATAATGATCAAGGGATCAATCCAAGAGGAAAATATAACAATTGTAAATATTTATGCACCCAACATAGGAGCACCTCAATACATAAGGCAAATGCTAACAGCAATAAAAGGGGAAATCGACAGTAACACAATCATAGTAGGGGACTTTAACACTCCACTTTCACCAATGGTCAGATCATCAAATATGAAAATAAATACGGAAACAAAAGCTTTAAATGATACATTAAACAAGATGGACTTAATTGATATTTATAGGACATTCCATCCCAAAACAACAGAACACACTTTCTTCTCAAGTGCTCATGGAACATTCTCCAGGATAGATCATATCTTGGGTCACAAATCTAGCCCTGGTAAATTTAAGAAAACTGAAATTGTATCAAGTGTCTTTTATGACCACAACACTATGAGACTAGATATCAGTTACAGGAAAATATCTGTAAAAAATACAAACACATAGAGGCTAAACAATACACTACTAAATAGCCAAGAGATCACTGAAGAAATCAAAGAGGAAATCAAAAAATACCTAGAGAAAATTGACACTGAGAACACGATGACCCAAAACCTATGCGATGCATCAAAAGCAGTTCTAAGAGGGAAGTTTATAGCAATACAATCCTACCTCAAGAAACAAGAAACATCTCAAATAAACAAACTAACCTTACACCTAAAGCAATTAGAGAAGGAAGAACAAAAAACCCCAAAGTTAGCAGAAGGAAAGAAATCATAAAGATCAGATCAGAAATAAATGAAAAAGAAATGAGGAAACAACAGCAAAGATCAATAAAACTAAAAGCTGATTCTTTGAGAAGATAAAGAAAATGGATAAACCATTAGCCAGACTCATCAAGATAAAAGGGGAAGACTCAAATCAACAGAACTGGAAATGAAAAAGGAGAAGTAACAACTGACACTGCAGAAATACAAAGGATCCTGAGAGATTACTACAAGCAACTATAGGCCAATAAAATGGACAACCTGGAAGAAATGGACAAATTCTTAGAAAAGCACAATGTTCCAAGACTGAACCAGGAAGAAATAGAAAATGTAAACAGACCAATCACAAGCACTGAAATTGAAACTGTGATTAAAAATCTTCCAACAAACAAAAGCCCAGGACCAGATGGCTCCAAGGCAAATTCCATCATACACTTAGAGAAGAGCTCACACCTATCCTTCTCAAACTCTTCCAAAATATAGCAGAGGGAGGAACACTCCCAAACTCATTCTACGAGGCCACCATCACCCTGATACCAAAACCAGACAAAGATGTCACAGAGAAAGAAAACTACAGGCCAATATCACTGATGAACATAGATGCAAAAATCCTCAACAAAATACTAGCAAACAGAATCCAACAGCACATTAAAAGGATCATACACCATGATCAAGTGGGGTTTATCGCAGGAATGCAAGGATTCTTCAATATACGCAAATCAATTAACGTGATACACCATATTAACAAATTGAAGAAGAAAAACCATATGATCATCTCAATAGATGCAGAAAAGCTTTTGACAAAATTGAACACCCATTTATGATAAAAACCCTCCAGAAAGTAGGCATAGAGGGAACTTACCTCAACATAAGAAAGGCCATATATGACAAACCCACAGCCAACATCGTTCTCAAAGGTGAAAAATTGAAACCATTTCCACCAAGATCAGGAACAAGACAAGGTTGCCCACTCTCACCACTATTATTCAACATAGCTTTGGAAGTTTTAGCCCCAGCAATCAGAAAAGAAAAAGAAATAAAAGGAATCCAAATTGGAAAAGATGAAGTAAAGCTGTCACTGTTTGCAGATGAGATGATACTATATATAGAGAATCCTAAAGATGCTACCAGAAAACTACTAGAGCTAATCAATGAATTTGGTAAAGTAGCAGGATACAAAATTAATGCACAGAAATCTCTTGCATTCCTATACACTAATGATGAAAAATCTGAAAGGGAAATTAAGGAAACACTCCCATTTACCACTGCAACAAAAAGAATAAAATATCTAGGCATAAACCTACCTAAGGAGACAAAAGACCTGTATGCAGAAAACTATAAGACAATGATGAAAGAAACTAAACATGATACAAACAGATGGAGATATACCATGTTCTTGGATTGGAAGAATCAACATTGTGAAAATGACTCTACTACCCAAAGCAATCTACAGATTTAATGCAATCCCTATCAAACTACCAATGGCATTTTTCACAGAACTAGAACAAAAAATTTCACAATTTGTATGGAAACACAAAAGACCCCGAATAGCCAAAGCAATCTTGAGAAAGAAAAATGGAGCTGCAGGAATCAGGCTCCTGGACTTCAGACTATACTACAAAGCTACAGTAATCAAGAAAGTATGGTACTGGCACAAAAACAGAAATATAGATCAGTGGAACAGACTATGAAGCCCAGAGATAAACCCACATACATATGGTCACCTTATCTTTGATAAAGGAGGCAAGAATATACAATGGAGAAAAGACAGCCTCTTCAATAAGTGGTGCTGGGAAAACTGGACAGCTACATGTAAAAGAATGAAGTCAGAACACTCCCTAACACCATACACAAAAATAAACTCAAAATGGATTAAAGACCTAAATGTAAGGCCAGACAGTATAAAACTCATAGAAGAACACATAGGCAGCACACTGTATGACACAAATCACAGCAAGATCCTTTTTGACCCAGCTCCTAGAGAAATGGAAATAAAAACAAAAAGAAACAAATGGGACCTAATGAAACTCAAAAGCTTTTGCACAGCAAAGGAAACCATAAACAAGATGAAAAGACAACCCTCAGAATGGGAGAAAATATTTGCAAACGAAGCAACTGACAAAGGATTAATCTCCAAAATTTAGAAGCAGCTCATGCACCTCAATATCAAAAAAACAAACAACCCAATCCAAAAATGGGCAGAAGACCTAAATAGACATTTCTCCAACGAAGATATACAGATTGCCAACAAACACATGAAAGGATGCTCAACATCATTAATCATTAGAGAAATGCAAATCAAAACTACAATAAGGTTATCACCTCACACCAGTCAGAATGGCCACCATCAAAAAATCTACAAACAATAAATGCTGGAGAGGGTGTGGAGAAAAGGGAACCCTCTTGCACTGTTAGTGGGAATGTAAATTGATACAGCCACTATGGAGAACAGTTGGAGGTTCCTTAAAAAACTAAAAATAGAACTACCAAACGACACAGCAATCCCACTACCTGGCATATACCCTGAGAAAACCATAATTCAAAAATAGTCATGTACCACAATGTTCATTACAGCTCTATTTACAACAGCCAGCAAATGGAAGCATCCTAAATGTCCATCGACAGATGAATGGATAAAGAAGATGTGGCACATATATACAATGGAATATTACTCAGCCATAAAAAGAAACGAAATTGAGTTATTTGTAGTGAGGTGGATGGACCTAGACACTGTTATACAGAGTGAAGTAAGTCAGAAAGAGAAAAACAAATACTGTGTGCTAACACATATATATGGAATCTAAAAAAAAAAAAAATTGGTTCTGAAGAATCTAGAGGAAGGACAGGAATAAAGATGCAGACATAGAGAATGGACCTGAGGACACAGGGAGGGGGAAGCATAAGCTGGGACGAAGTGAGAGAGTGGCATGGACATATATACACTACCAAATGTAAAACAGATAGCTAGTGGGAAGCAGTCACATAGCACAGGGAGATCAGCTCGGTGCTTTGTGTCCACCTACAGGGGTGGGATAGGGAGGGTGGGAGGGAGACGCAAGAGGGAAGAGATATGGGGATATATGTATACGTATAGCTGATTCACTTTGTTATACTGCAGCAACTAACACAACACTGTAAAGCAATTATATTCTAATAAAGATATTTTTTAAAAAACAAAACATTTACCTCATGGTTTGCAAAGGTATTATTATACGAAAAATCATAGAAAAAAGTTCTAGAAGTCCTAAGAACAAAGAATCCAGGTGATTTCCCACTCAGGCCCCCTCTGAGGGCACTCCCATACAAAGCATCGGTCAAGGAAACATCAAACGGCCTAGAACATCCTTAAAAAGCAAATGTCTCTGCTTTTATTTTTTTTTCTGAGGCTCTTTTCTTCCCCAGCTGGGGTTCTTTGAATTGATTTCACAAGAAAAACTCCCATCGTCACAAATGAAAGTTGCACTTGTAATCTATAGAGAGGCAAATGGAACTCACCAGGAGGATAATGAAACAGATAGATTTTGCTTAAATCAGGGAACAGGGAATAGAGAGGTATCAGTTTGAAATTAAATTTTATCACAGCAGTTAAATTAGAAGTCTAAGAAGTAGGCATTGTGCTTAGAGAAATGGACAGAATTTGTGTATGAGAAAAAGATCTAGTGATAGAATAGGGCCAGGAGAGAGGAGAGATTGACATTTTTAAAGGGGGACAATATGGCAGATGAGCATGGTGATAGCAGCCTCACTAGACCGAATAAAATGTCCAACTATCTATAAGAGACTTTATCTTTGTCAATTTAAAACAGCCTAGCAAAGTTGATATTTCTGTAGTGTGCTAATTATAACTCGATGCTAAAGCAAAGAAAGTTGACATTTTAATTAGCATGGGCAGGTCTGCAGTAGTATTGAGTCATTTCTACTGGCTTTTTGTAAATATTGAAAATAGCTTCTAGTTGTTCTTTGGATCCAGGCACCTAGTGTTCAGAAACAATGGAGTTTCCTGGTCCTTGAAACTGGTCAGGTGCCCTTTTCATGTAATCCCTTAGGACCTTCTGTAGGCCCTTTCCATCACACTTTCCCCTTTGTGTTGTAATTGTCTTTGTATATATATATGGAAATAGCTTTTGATCATTTAGCTACCATTCCTAATTATGTAAGCATATCTACTGAGTTTCTTCCAAATATATGCCTTCACCAAGAAGAATTCCAATAAATGTTATTTTCTCCATCTCATGTCACCAATATCTGTTTTGTTACACATCCATTCAAATATTGGCATGTATACATTCAAAGAAATGAAAAGTCCTTTTCTCCAATTCCCAACTTGATGACCAGGCAGAAGATGGTTCACGTGTCAGGTGAATGAAAAAAGGAGGAAAGGCAGGGGAAGAGGGAAGGGGTAGGGAAAAAATTTTTATGTTTATAAAAATATGAGCTTAGTCAGACAAAGACAAGAAAGCGGGCATCAAAGCACAGAGAAGACAGTCAAGCCAAGGACATGTTTATTAGCTGCACCTAACCAGAGTTTAGAGACTGAGGAGAAAATGACAAGAGATGGTGGTGCAGGTTGTAGATTGTGTGTTCACTGATGAGAAATACAGATTCTATGTGGAAGCTACACGGAATCACTGAAGTATATTGAGATAGATGTGTTTGTGCTGTTTTTTTTTAAATACATTTATTTATTTATTTTTGGCTGCATTGGGTCTTCGTTGCGGTGCGCGGGCTTCTCATTGCAGTGGCTTCTCTTGTTGCGGAGCATGGGCTCTAGGCATGTGGGCTTCAGTAGTGGCACACGGGCTCAGTAGTTGTGGCTCGCGGGCTCTAGACCACAGGCTCCGTAGTTGTGGCACACAGGCTTAGTTGCTCCGCGGCACATGGGATCTTCCCAGACCAGGAATCGAACAGGTGTCCCCTGCATTGTCAGGCGGACTCTTAAGTACTGTGCCACCAGGGAAGTCTGTGTTTGTGCTTTAGAAAGAACAATGGCTCTGACTACAGTGTGACCAGTGTGTAATCCCGATGTCAGCAGCATCGACCCTGCTTACTGATAGAATGGGAATGCCCTAGGATTTCCCCAAGTCCAGAGAGCTCTGCTAGATCCCTGGGAGTTCTTATTTCCCGGCCTCTCCAGTCTCTCAGGTTTCTATTCCCTTTCAACATCAATCCCAATAGAAAATCCAGTTTTCTCATTTGGTTTCAAACACACAATAAAAGTTTAATTTACACAAAGTCTTTGGTGTATTGTTTTTTGTCTTATATTTTTTATTATTTTGTTTTGAAAACTACACTGAAATATTCTTAGGTAAGATGCAGAAAGGTTTACATCTCAACAACACAAATTGAGAGAAATAAGAGGCTTTATTCTCAAAATGTCCTTGGCCATCCACTGCCCTAGAGTCTAACTGGGTTTCCCTAAGTACTTATCTCTTTCTCTCTCTTTCCTTATTGTATCACTATGACTTTCTCATTCCTGTCTGGAATATTCTCAGGAGCAATACATGATTTTCCGTCTATTTGCCCAGCATGCCCTCCGCTCTGATGTCAGATTCCTGTACACATCTCTGCCTGGGGAGGTTCAGCTGCCCCCAAGCAAGCATATTAAGGCATATTCCCATAAAAAGTATTTCTTCCTCAGAAGGAACTCTCACAACAACTGGTAAGAAAATTAGATCTTTTTCATCGTGTTAAAAATGATTGAAAGAAGGCAAAGTGGCAATGAAAAAAGAAATAGCTGGTGCAGAAATATAAGGGAAAAATGATAAAAGCCTGAAATAGTAGCAGAATCGGTAAAAAGAAGATTGTTTTAAGATAGCAAGACAGAATAAATGGATTGGCACCAGCTTGTGGAAGGACAGACGAGGTCAAGGATGATTTTGTTTCCCTGGTCGGCCAACTGGGATGACCTTAAATATTGGACAATTATTATTAGTTGGTATGTTTTTTTTATGTGTTGAGTTGTTATGTCTGTGGAACATGCAATGAAGTTGTCTAGCAGGCCATTGGATTTCCTCATCTGGAACTCGGTAGAAAGACATTTAAACATCACCAGAATGTCAGTAGATTTGAAGCCATAAAACAGAATACATCATCCTGGACCAATGTAATGTGAGTGAAGAAGAAAGGTGACAATAAATCAGGGAGACATCTACACATAAGTATTGGAGAGAGGAAAAGGAGCCCTCATAGAGCCTGGAGGAGCTGGCAGAATGGAGTACTGTAATAATCAGGAAGGAACTAGTGTCTTGAAAGCCAAGAGAGGAAAGTCTCCAGAAGGACAGACTGATCACAGTGTCATTGCTGTACGGAATTCAAGTAATATGGGACAACAGTCCCCTGCTGGACTTGCTCCCGTTTTGTTGAGTGAAGAAAACCAGTGTGAGATGTGGCAGATCTGAATTAAACAGCTGTTTTAATTCCTTCTTAGTTCTTACAATTTATTTGTCTTAACCCACTTCTCACCACCAACAGGTAAATATATTCAAAATGGTCCAGAATATGACTTTCTTATTTTCATAGCTATGGAATAATGATCATCATAGGTGTACCTGAGGGGCCATACATCACTTCCATTTTAAAAATTGATAAAGCTGAGAGTCCCAAGGAAACCAATCTAACATTTACATAGCTGTTATCAAGCATAAACCATTGTCTAGTGAAAATTAGTCATATTTTTTTTAGTAGCTGCATTAAATCTTTCAGGTCACTGGGTCAGATATTATAGTAATTGGTATAAGAGAATAAACGTAGATTACTGAATGTCCAGAAACATATCTATTAGGAGAATCTGCCCTGGGACAGTGGTAATTTGATTCTTTTAATCTTATTTTCTTCTTCTATATGCTATTCTCAGATAGCCCTAACAAGATCTTCTTCAATATAGTCTGCCTGGCTACCTAATGTTAACAGATACTGTTCTTTAGGAGAAAAGGATAACATCAAGACGTATCTCCTACTTAAGAGAAAATATTCCATAACAACTGATGGGGTGCATGATGCGGTATGCCACCCAGATCCCCCCTTCAGGGTCTTGGCACGCATTCCATAGGCTACCAGGAGAGCTGGCTGCTGACCACCCACAGTGAGACTCTCCCTGAGCCAGAGGACCTGCCTCATCCAAGTTTATGTCCCACTGACAAGGGCAGTTCATATCCGATGGCTGACTGATGTGAGTATGAAGCCAGACTCCTTGCCTTACCTCTTTCCCTGATTCTGGACAACTCTAAAGGCCAAACCAGCTCCAGAATTCCCTCAGCTCCAGCTGAGGACTCTGTAGAAAATGCATCACAGTTCATCCTCTTTCTTGGCCCAGACCTGCTTCCCTCACTCCATCATAGGCATTGATCCCAAGAGCACTCCCTACTAAATTTCCTTCACACACATCTCAGTGTCTCTGCATCTGGTTTCCAGAGAACTCAACCTAAGATAATTGATATTACATGTTTATTTACATACTTTAGATGAAGAGGCAAACTCCTAAGGGATTTAGTATTATAAATATCAGTTTCTAAACCATTCGAATGCAAAATTTGTAACTTTCAATGAGCCACATTGTGTGTGCTAATAGATCAGTTAATAATTATTGTGTCCTCCATCATTTCCGTATAAATGCCATCTTGAGCAGAGTGGTTTTCATCTCTTAAACTAACCGCTCACCTTCCCTTCTTCTTGAAAATTTTAGGAAGTCTGTTGTGTTTTTGTTTTTGATGGTGTTATTATTCACAATTTCTAATCTTCCTTTTATTAACTTTGATTCTTACCATCTTTATTATCAGATGTTTGCTATTTAGTTATTTAACCTTTTATAACAATCTATAATCTTCACTGATTGCATTAGTTTACAGAAATAGCTATTATGTTTCTGAAAATATCTGTGATTTAGTTTCTTCACCTTGATTACTTCCTTCTTTTTTTTGAAAACATGACCCTTGACATTTCTCTCATTTCTTTAAAAGGACTAAGGTGTCCTTTACTTTCTCATTCCTCTTATATTTTAAAGTTCATTCTACTAGTTAGCAGTTAGATTGAGACTTTAATGGTGTTAATTAGAGAAACTAGAGGTGCCCTAATTATGTCTGGTTAATCATTCTACACCCATTAATTCCTCCATAAAAACAAACATTCAAAGAATTAAAATAGTATACAAGATACCATTCCAAATCAGACAAAGACAGAAGCAGAGCACTTGACCTAGACTAAAAGCCTCATCAGAATGCTACCTAAGCTCTTATTATCCTCTAATTGGTTAAGTGGTACAGAATTCTAAAAAGTAACTAGTGCATTTTATAAAGCCAAGACAAAAGGAAAAAGAGAGCTGACATCATACATCTGTTTACCTGATGGAGGCTGCATTAGGAATAACCCACAGGTAAATGCACAGCCTTTCACACACAGTGAGTCAGTATTCCCATTAATTTAACCAATAAATACATTAGAATGTTCTGTGGAGGGTAATCAGAAGAGGCAGGCCAGGAAAGAAAGCTCCCCTACTCCAACACACACACACACACACACACACACACACACACACACACACACTCAGGGGCATGATAATGTAGAGGAACTTTTTCATTCTCCCTAAGTTTCTGTATCTGTTAACTTTCCCTGCTTTTGAAAAATTAGATTAGCCAAACAGAAAGAAGCACCCTCATTACACATGTCGGTAAGGGGTGCTATCTACCTCACTTTGCCCACTCTGAACATCATAATTTTCTTCTAAACTCAGATACGATCCACACTAGTCACCAGGCTGTTATAATCCTGAGATATTCCATCATGCTTGTAAATAGCTGTTGCCTGATTACCATGGCTCTAGTCCCCCACCGGCTTCCCACCCCGCCACGACCTACACATTCACCTCTTCACAGTCCGTTGACTAAAGAGATAAGGCCTCGCACTGCAAGGGACTCCAGAACCCTGCTCTAGCACCGTAGCCGGTGGCCACTCATTGGTCACTGCAGGTGATAAACTGGCTGTTAGATACTTTTACTATCAGTCCTTCATACACAATGCAGATATTAGAGGAATTAATTTGTGATTTTGTAAAGATGAAAAAAGAGCTGGTTGAGAATGACTATTACAACAATAACAAATAATGTTTCCTATGTGCCCTACACTCTTCTAAGAGTTTTGCATGCACAATGTACTAATGAGGTGTCCCCTATTAGCTATATTTTACAGCTGAAGAAACCAAGGCTTGGAGATGAAAAGTAATGCTGCCAAAAACACATTGTTATCAACTGTAATGAGAAGTCTATACAATGCATTATGCAGTGGATTCTGGCAAGAATTTCCCATGTCTCCTCGCCTGTGTGGTTAAGGGAGTAGAATGGGTTCCACTGGTTCCTCCGTAGAGTCTCCCTCTTGTTCACGTCCCACGTGATCTAATCAGCACTGAGATGCCGGCTGCTTGCTTCAAGTCCTCCTTACTAATCCCCAGTCTTCATCTTTACTTAGACACTCAACCACTAGTCTTTAAGATCTCAGGATCTCTTGGTTTATATTTGCTCTTCTCTAATGTGCTTTATACACATGCTCGTATTTTTCCTTCAAGTAACTTCTCTTGAAACCACTTCCTTTGCCACCTACTGCCCCTGCTTTGCGGCAAAATTTATCCAAAAGATTATTTGCACTCATCGTCTACAATCCCTCTTCTGCTCTTCTCTCCTAAATCCACCTGAGCAGGACTGCTCTCACCAGTGCACTGAAACTGCTCTTGTAAAGGTCCCCAATAGCAATCACACTGACAAATGCAGGGGTCAATTCTCAGTCCACACCTAACTGAACACACAGCAGTGTTTGATACATGGGACCACTATAGTATCCACAACACTACATATTCATGATTTCCTTTGTAATTTCCAGGATGCCACGCTTCCCTGGCTTTCCTCCCATCTCACTGGTTGCTCCTTCTCATTGCCTGTGCTGGTGCCTCTTTGTCTCTCAAATCTCTTAGTGTTGGTGCTCTCCCAGATCCCAGTCCTCAACCCTCTTCACTTCTCTGTCGACACTCAGCCCCTTTGGTGATCGTGACCTTAAATACCACTTACATTCCAACAACTCTCAATTTATACAGCCAAGCTCAGATTTCTCTCGCAGGCTCCGTCTTCATATAGCCTACAGCCTATATGACAACTCCCTTTGCATATTTAAAGAACATCTTCCACCTAACATGTCCAAAACCCTACCCAGATCTTCCTTCCCCAAACCACTCGGTCCATGGTCTTCTCACATTAATTCACAGTCACTCCATCTTTCCAGTTTTCAGGTCAACACTTCGGAGTCATCCTTGACTTTTTTCTTTCTCTCACAAAGAATAGCCAGCCCAGCAAGCAAATCCTGTCAGCACCATCTTCAGCATATATCCAGGATCTGACCACTTCTCCCCACCTGTATTGCTACCATCCTGGTTTCATGCACTCTCATCTCTCACCGAGGCAACTGCAAGAGATGCCTAATTCATCTCCCTGCTTCCATCTTTGTCTCTCTTTTGTCTGTTCTTAATCCAGCAGTCAGAGTAATCTATATAAAGTCTGGTTGTCTAATTCAAAACACTACAACAACTTCTCAAACACTGTGTAGTAAAAGTCCAAATTCTATAGTGGTCCATAGGACACTAAAGGATTTGATCTGTTTCTTTTGGACCACTCTTTCTATTGTTCAATCCCCCCCCCCAACTCTCTTTCCATTCCAGCCTCCTTGCTGTTCTGAGAAACACCAAGCATATTCTTTCTGCTTGGGACACTCTTTCCCCAGATATCCACAGAGCTAACTCCCTCACCTCTTTCAAATCTTTGCTCAAATGTCACCGTTCAATGAGACTTACCCTGACCATCCTATTTAAAACTGAAAAATCTCCTCAGTACTCCTGATCTCATTTAAACTACTATGAGTTTTTTATTTTTCATAGAACTTATATCCTTTAAATATCCTATATAAATTGTCTCTTATATGTGTCTCACTCCATTATAACACAAACTCCATGAGAGGAGGGGCTTTGCTTGCTTTTTTCAATGATGCATTCCAAGTACATAAAATAGAGCCTGGCACATAGTAGGTGCTCAATAAATATCTGTTGAATAAATGGCTTTGGTAGTGTTGTCTCTCTAACCTGAGCACTCTGTTCCTTGTTCTGTCTTTTTTTGGTGGCTGAGTGCTCCCCAGAGATTAATGGGTTTTTGTGTATTCTACCAAAGATGATAGGATTTTTTGTTGTTGCCATTTTTATTAAGGTGATATTCATATAACATAAAATTAACCATTCTAAAGTGAACAATTCAGTAGCACTTAGTACATTCACAGTGCTATAAACCACCACCACCTCTACCTAGTTCCAAAATATTATCAACATCATCCCAAAACAAAAGCCCATATCCATCAAGGAGGCACTTCCTATTCCTCCCTGCTCCCAAGCCCTGGCAACCACCCATCTGCATTCTTTCTCTAGGGGTTTACCTATTCTGGATATTTCATATACATGGAAGCATACAATACATGACCTTTTGTGTGTGGCTTTTTGCACGTGGCATAATATTTTTGATACATGCCACATTATAGCATATATCAGTACTTCATTTCTTTTATGGCTGAATGATATTCCATTTATGTATATATCATAATTTGTTTATCCATTCAGTCATTGATGACCATTTGGGCTGTTTTCACCTTTTAGCCATTGTGAACAGTGCTGCTATGAACACATGTGTACATATATTTGCTTGAATACCTGTTTTCAATTATTTTCAGTATGTACCTAGGAGTATAAGTGCTAAGCCATATGGTAATCCTATGCTTAATTTTTTGAGAAAAGATCAAACTATTTTTCACAGTGACTGAACAATTTTATATTTCTACCAGCAATGAACAAGGTTCCAACTTCTCCACATCCTGTCAACAATTATTATTTTCCTCTTTTAAAAAGTATTATTATATCATCATAGTAGGTGTGAAGTAGTATTTCACTGTGGTAACTAATGATGTTGAGCATCTTTTCACATTCTTATTGGCCATCTGTATATGTTCTTTGGAGAAATGCTATTCAAGTCCTTTGCTCACTTTTTAATTGGGTTTTTGTCTTTTTATTGTTGAGTTATAGTTATTCTTTATATATTCTAAATACTAGACCCTTACCAGATATATTACTTGCAAATATTTTCTCCCATGCTGTAGGTTAGTTTTTTTTACATTCTTTATAATGTTTTGATGCATGAAAGTTTTCATTTTGATGAAGTCTAATTTATCTATTTTATTGTTACTGATACTTTTGGTGGAAGGGAGTTTTTAAAGCCACTCTAGTGGGAAGAGTTTCTTCCTGAAGTTTGGAGTCCAAACTTTAAACAAATTCTAAACTGAACAGCACCATGACACATCCTTGTAACCCCATCCTACGCCCCCTTGACAGCAGTCAATCTGGACATCACCACTCATTATCATGGAGCATTGCTTCTCAGTTCCTGGTATTCCTCTCCTTGTGGAGCAAGCTTTCCTGTCATGAAGCTCCTGGGCTCTGTCCACCCCTTGCTCACTCTTCCTTATTACCCATAAGCAGATTTAGGAGTGATAAGCTGGCATGATTATCACTGCCCCTCCTTATTCCTCTTGACAGCTGGTCTTCCCATGGAGAACACGTGTCCTGCTCTGCTATCTGCCTCATGGAATAAGGGGTCTGCAACTGAGTGCATACATTTGCTCAATTCTCAAATATAATCTTATATCTGTAATACAGTTGATGTTTTTATCTTCATATGCCTTTCACATTCATTCATTTATTCATTCACCCATTCAACAAATAATTATTGAATGCCTATTGTAAACCAGGTACTACCTAACATGCTGAGGATAGAGCTGTGAACAAAATAGACAAAAATCAAGATGGCGGAAGAGTAAGATGCGGAGATCACCTTCCTCCCCACAAATACATCAGAAATACATCTACATGTGGAACAACTCCTACAGAACACCTATTGAACGCTGGCAGAAGACCTCAGACTTCCCAAAAGGCAAGAAACTCCCCACGTACCTGGGTAGGGCAAAAGAAAACTGAAAAAACAGAGACAAAAGAATAGGGACGGGACCTGCACCACTGGGAGGGAGCTGTGAAGGAGGAAAGGTTTCCACACACTAGGAGGGTCCTTCGCTGGCGGAGATGGGGGGTGGCGGGGGGGAAGCTTCAGAGCCACGGAGGAGAGTGCAGCCACAGGGGTGCGGAGGGCAAAGCGGAGAGATTCCCGCACAGAGGATCGGTGCTGACCAGCACTCACCAGCCCGAGAGGCTCGTCTGCTCACCCGCCGGGGCAGAGGGGGGCTGCGAGCTGAGGCTCAGGCTTCGGTCGGATCGCAGGGAGAGGACTGGGGTTGGCTGCATGAACACAGCCTGAAGGGGGCTAGGGCACCACAGTTAGCTGGGAGTGTGTCTGGGAAAAGGTCTGGAGCTGCCGAAGAGGCAAGAGACTTTTTCTTGCTTCTTTGTTTCCCAGTGCGAGGAGAGGAGATTAACAGTGCCGCTTAAAGGATCTCCAGAGACACGCATGAGACGCTAAGGCTGCTGCTGCCACTACCAAGAAGCCTGTGTTCAAGCACAGGTCACCATCCACACTTCCCCTCCCGGGAGCCTGTGCAGCCGCCACTGCCAGGGTCCCGTGATCCAGGGACAACTTCCCCGGGAGAACACACGGCATGCCTCAGGCTGGTGCAACGTCACGCTGGCCTCTGCCACCACAGGCTTGCCCTGCATCCGTACCCCTCCCTCCCCCTGGCCTGAGTGAGCCAGAGCCCCCGAATCAGCTGCTCCTTTAACCCCATCCTGTCTGAGTGAAGAACAGACGCCCTCAGGCGATCTACATGCAGAGGTGGGTCCAAATCCAAAGCTGAGCCCCAGGAGCTGTGCGAACAAAGAAGAGAAAGGGAAATCTCTCCTAGGAGCCTCAGGAGCAGCGGATTAAAGCTCCACAATCAACTTGATGTACCTGCATCTGTGGAATACCTGAATAGACAACGAATCATCCCCAAATTGAGGCGGTGGACATTTGGGGCAACTGTAGACTTGGGGTTTGCTGTATGCGACTGACTAATTTCAGATTTGTATGTTTATCTTAATTTAGTATTTAGAGCTTATTATCATTGGTACATTTGTTTACTGATTTGGTTGCTCTCTTCCTTTTTTTTTTAATTTATAGGTATACATATATTTTTTCTTTTTCTCCTTTTGTGAGTGTGTTTGTGTATGCTTCTTTGTGTGATTTTCTCTGTATAGCTTTGCTTTTTGTCCTAGGGTTCTGTCTGTCCATTTTTTTTTTTTTTAAATATAGTTTTTAGTGCTTGTTATCAATGGTGGATTTATTTTTTGGCTTGGTTGCTCTCTTCTTTCTTTTTTTTTTATTACTATTTAATTTTTTTATTTTTAATAATTTTTTCAATATTTATTTTAAAAACTATTTTATTTTTTCTCTCTCTCTCTCTCTTTCTCTCTCTCTCTTTTTTCCCTTTTCTTCTGGGCCATGTGGCTGACAGGGTCTTGGTGCTCTGGCTGGGTGTCAGGTCTTTGCCTCTGAGGTGGGAGAGCCAAGTTCAGGACACTGATACACCAGAGACCTCCCGGCTCCATGCAGTATCAAATGGCAAAAGCTCTCCCAGAGATCTCCATCTCAACTCTAAGACCCAGCTCCACTCAACGACCAGCAAGCTACAGTGCTGGAAACCCTATGCCAAACAACTAGCAAGACAGGAACAGAAACCCACCCATTAGCAGAGAGGCAGCCTAAAATCATAATAAGGTCACAGACACCCCAAGACACAGCACTGGACACGGTCCTGCCCACCATAAAGACAATATCCAGCCTCATCCACCAGAACACAGGCACCAGTCCCCTCCACCAGGAAGCCTACACAACCCACTGAACCAACCTTAGCCACTGGGGGAAGACACCAAAGACAACGGGAACTACAAACCTGCAGCCTGTGAAAAGGAGACCCCAAACACAGTAAGATAAGCAAAATGAGAAGACAGAAAAACACACAGCAGATGAAGGAGCAAGGCAAAAACCCACCAGACTAAACAAATGAAGAGGAAATAGGCAGTCAAACTGAAAAAGAATTCAGAGTAATGATAGTAAAGATGATCCAAAATCTTGGAAATAGAACAGAGAAAATACAAGAAACATTTAACAAGGACTTAGAAGAACTAAAGACTAAACAAATAATGATGAACAACACCATAAATGAAATTAACAATTCTCTAGAAGGAATCAATAGCAGAATAACTGAGGCAGAAGAACGGATAAGTGACTTGGAAGATAAACTAGTGGAAATGACTACCACAGAGCAGAATAAAGAAAAAAGAATGAAAGGAATTGAGGACAGTCTCAGAGACCTCTGGGAAAACATTAAATGCAGCAACATTCGAACTATAGGGGTCCCAGAATAAGAAGTGAAAAAGAAAGGGACCGAGAAAATATTTGAAGAGATTATAGTTGAGAACTTCCCTAATATACGTAAGGAAATAGTCAATCAAGTCCAGGAAGTGCAGAGAGTCCCATACAGGATAAATCCAAGGAGAAACATGCCAAGACACGCCAAGATATTAATCAAACTATCAAAAATTAAATACAAAGAAAAAGTATAAAAAGCAGCAAGGGAAAAACAGCAAATAACAAAAAAAGGGAATCCCCATAAGGTTAACAGCTGATCTTTCAGCAGAAACTCTGCAAGCCAGAAGGGAGTGGCAGGACATATTTAAAGTGATGAAAGGGAAAAACCTACAACCAATATTCCTCTACCCAGCAAGGATCTCATTCAGATTCAATGGAGAAATTAAAACCTTTACAGACAATCAAAAGCTAAGAGAATTCAGCACCAACAAACCAGCTTCACAACAAATGCTAAAGGAACTTCTCTAGGCAGGAAACACAAGAGAAGGAAAAGACCTACAATAACAAACCCAAAACAATTAAGAAAATGGTAATAGGAACACACATTTTGATAATAACCTTAAATGTAAAAGGATTAAATGCTCCAACCAAAAGACATACACTGGCTGAATGGATATAAAAACAAGACTCGTATACATGCTGTCTATTAGAGGCCCACTTCAGACCTAGGTACACATACAGACTGAAAGTCAGGGGATGGAAAAATATATTCCATGCAAATGGAAATCAAAAGAAAACTGGAGTAGCAATTCTCATATCAGACAAAATAGACTTTAAAATACAGACTATTACAAGAGACAAAGAGGGACACTACATAATGATCAAGGGATCAATTCAAGAAGATATAACAATTGTAAATATTTATGCACCCAACATAGGAGCACCTCAATACATAGGCAAATGCTAACAGCCATAAAAGGGGAAATTGACAGTAACACAGTCATAGTAGGGTACTTTCACTCCTGCCTTTCACCAATGGACAGATCATCCAAAATGAAAATAAATAAGGAAACACAAGCTTTAAATGATATGTTAAACAAGATGGACTTAATTGATATTTATAGAACATTCCATCCAAAAACAAAAGAATACACTTTCTTCTCAAGGGCTCATGGAATATTCTCCAGGATAGATCATATCTTGGGTCAAAAATCAAGCCTTGGTAACTTTAAGAAAATTGAAATCATATCAAGGATCTTTTCCAACCACAATGCTATAAGACTAGATATCAATTACAGGAAAAAAATCTGTAAAAAATACAAACACATGGAGGCTAAACAACACACTACTAAATAGCCAAGAGATCACTGAAGAAATCAAAGAGGAAATCAAAAAATACCTAGAAACAAATGACAATGAAAACAGGACGACCCAAAACCTATAGGATGCAGCAAAAGCAGTTCTAAAAGGGAAGTCTATAGCAAAACAATCCTACCTCAAGAGACAAGAAACATCTCAAATAAACAACCTAACCTTACACCTAAAGCAATTAGAGAAACAAGAAAAAGAAACCCAAAGTTACCAGAAGGAAAGAAATCATAAAGATCAGATCAGAAATAAGTGAAAAAGAAATAAAGGAAATGATAGCAAAGATCAATAAAGCTAAAAGCTGGTTCTATGAGAAGATAAACAAAATTGAGAGACCATTAAACACACTCATCAAGAAGAAAAGGGGGAAGACTCAAATCAACAGAATTAGAAATGAAAAGAAGAAGTAACAACTGACATTGCAGAAGTACAAAGGATCATGAGTGATTACTCCAAGCAACTATATGCCAATAAAATGGACAACCTGGAAATAGACAAATTCCTAGAAAAGCACAACCTTTCAAGACTGAACCTGGAAAAAATAGAAAATACAAACAGACCAATCACAAGCGCTGAAATTGAGACTGTCATTAAAAATCTTCCAACAAACAAAAGCCCAGGACCAGATGGCTTCACAGGCAAATTCCATCAAACATTTAGAGAAGAGCTAACACCTATCCTTCTCAAACTCTTCCAAAATATAGCAGAGGGAGGAACACTCCCAAACTCATTCTATGAGGCAACCATCACCCTAATAACAAACCAGACAAAGATGTCACAAAGAAAGAAAACTACAGGCCAATATAACTGATGAACATAGATGCAAAAATCCTCAAGAAAATACTAGCAAACAGAATCCAACAGCACATTAAAGGATCATATACCATGATCAAGTGGGGTTTATCCAGGGAATGCAAGGATTCTTCAATATACGCAAATCAATCCATGTGATAAACCATATTAACAAATTGAAGGAGAAAAACCATATGATCATCTCCATAGATGCAGAAAAAACTTTTGACAAAGTTCAACACCCATTTATGATAAGAACCCTCCAGAAAGTAGGCATAGAGGGAACTTACCTCAACATAATAAAGGCCATATATGACAAACCCACAGCCAACATCGTTCTCAATGGTGAAAAAGTGAAATCATTTCCTCTAAGTTCAGGAACAAGACAAGGTTGCCCATTCCCACCACTATTATTCAACATAGTTTTGGAAGTTTTAGCCACAGCAATCAGAAAAGAAAAAGAAATAAAAGCAATACAAATCAGAAAAGAAGTAAAGCTGTCACTGTTTGCATATGACATGATACTATACATAGAGAATCCTAAAGGTGCCACCAGAAAACTACTAGAGCTAATCAATAAATTTGGTAAAGTAGCGGGTACAAAATTAATGCACAGAAATCTCTTTCATTCCTATACACTAATGATAAGAAAATCTGAAAGAGAAATTAAAGAAACGCTCCCATTTACCATTGCAACAAAAAGAATAAAATACCTAGGAATAAACCTACCTAAGGAGACAAAAGACCTGTATGCAGAAAACTATAAGGCACTGATGAAAGAAATTAAACATGATACAAACAGATGGAGAGATATACCATGTTCTTGGATTGGAAGAATCAACATTGTGAAAATGACTCTACTACCAAAGCAATCTACAGATTCAATGCAATCCTTATCAAACTACCAATGGCATTTTTCACAGAACTAGAACAAAAAATTTTACCATTTGTATGGAAACACAAAAGACCCCGAATAGCCAAAGCAATCTTGAGAAAAAAAAACAGAGCTGCAGGAATCAGGCTCCCGGACGTCACACTATACTATAAAGCTACAGTAATCAAGACAGTGTGGTACTGGGACAAAAACAGAAATATAGATCAATGGAATGGGATAGAAAGCCCAGAGATAAACCCACACACATATGGTCAACTTATCTTTGATAAAGGAGGCAAGAATATACAATGGAGAAAAGACAGCCTCTTCAATAAGTGGTGTTGGGAAAACTGGAGAGCTACATGTAAAAGAATGAAATCAGAACACTCTCTAACACCAGACACAAAAATAAACTCAAAATGGATTAAAGACCTAAATGTAAGGCCAAACAGTATAAAACTCTTAGAGGAAAACATAGATATAAATCACAGCAAGATCCTTTTTGACCCACCTCCTAGAGAAATGGAAATAAAAACAAAAATAAACAAATGGGACCTAATGAAACTTAAAAGCTTTTGCACAGCAAAGGAAAACATAAACAAGACAAAAAGACCACCCTCAGAATGGGAGAAAATATTTGCAAACGAAGCAACTGACAAAGGATTAATCTCCAAAATATACAAGCAGCTCATGCAGCTCAATATCAGAAGAACAAACAACCCAAACCAAAAATGGGCAGAAGACCTAAATAGACATTTCTCCAAAGAAGATATACAGATTGCCAACAAACACATGAAAGGATGCTCAACATCACTAATTATTAGAGAAATGCAAATCAAAACTACAATGAGGTATCGCCTCACACTGGTCAGAATGGCCACCATCAAAAAATCTACAAACAACAAATGCTGGAGAGTGTGGAGAAAAGGGAACCCTCTTGCACTGTTGGTGGGAATGTAAATTGATACAGCCACTATGGAGAACAGTATGGAGGTTCCTTAAAAAACTAAAAATAGAACTAACATACGAGCCAGCAATCCCACTACTGGGCATATACCCTGAGAAAACCATAATTCAAAAGGAGTCATGTACCACAATGTTCATTGCAGCACAATTTACAATAGCCAGGATACAGAAGCAACCTAAGTGCCCATCGACAGATAAATGGATAAAGAAGATGTGGCACATATATACAATGGAATATTACTCAGTCATAAAAAAAATGAAATTGAGTTATTTGTAGTGAGGTTGATGGACCTAGAGTCTGCCATACAGAGTGAAGTAAGTCAGAAAGAGGAAAAAAAAAAAAAAGGTTCTGAAGAACCTAGGGGCAGGACAAGAGTAAAGATGCAGACGTAGAGAATGGAGTTGAGAACACAGGGAGGGGGAAGGGTAAGCTGGGACTAAGTGAGAGAGTGGCATGGACATTTATACACTACCAAATGTAAAATAGATAGCTAGTGGGAAGCAGCCACAGAGTACAGGGAGATCAGCTTGGTGCTTTGTTAGGACCTAGAGGGGTGGGATAGGGAGGGTGGGAGGGAAACGTAAGAGGGAGGAGATGTGGGGATATATGTATACATATAGCTGATTCACTTTGTTATAAAGCAGAAACTAACACACCATTGTAAAGCAATTATACTCCAATAAAGATGTTAAAAAAAAAAATCAAACTGCTTTGGTGTTGGGCTTGTGGACTGCCAAAAGAGACATATATCTATTATATTAACACCATGTTATGGTTAATCATGCTTTTCTACTTCTCTTCTTATAAGAAATGCTTAGCCTAATTTTTTTTCTTTTAATCTTACGGCTAGAAACTGGGTGGAGGGGGGCGCCATTTTAAAACCGCAAGTACTTCTGTCTCCTGACAGATGGAGAATCGAATTAACCTTTGAGGCAAATTCCCCCTTCACTTTCTGTAAAAAAAAAACAAAAAACAAAACCCACCCCTATTCAACAATACAGCATCCATCCTGAGTACAGATGTTTCTAGTAGAACTATGTCTCTGAAGATTTAGCTGGCTTGTTGAGATAACTGTTTCTAGTTTTCTGTAAGAATACAAACTGCCCTATGCCTTTGTATTATTGTTTGTTTTTGTGGAGATGTGTGTGTGTGTACTCACGTTCAAGCACTTTCTCAGAGGAAATTTGGGAGTAAAGACTCTAAAAACTGAAGAAATATGATATTTGCTCTGAGCAGACAAGAAACTTTAAAGAAACTGGAAATATAATGCTCGATTCATGGTATTGTTCAAAAGGGAATAACACAGAGTTTGGAAAATATACTTATTTTGGACAGTGTTTGGAAGTGCTGATCTTTTGAAGGCCCCAGGACAAGATCGTAATGGGGTGGGTTGTGAGGAGGCTCCCCTCAGTAGAGGGAACGTCACACTAGCATCAGTTCGGCTACCACTTCATTTTGCTGCAGCCATTTCTACAGCTGCATGCACTCCTGCATCCAGAAACCCAACCTGCAGCTACTGCTGCCTGTGCTATGACCCTCCCCTTCCCCCTCGTGTCACTGGCCCCTGACACAACACCCTACATGAGGATTGCTGAGCGGTGTACCCTGGGTAATCTGCCTCTACCAGCAAGGCAGTCTGAGCAAGCCAGTGGGCAGTGTTAGAGGGAGAAGGTCTTTGTCAACAGTCCCCAGTCCCCTGCCAAGGTGGGGGATTCCCAAACATGGGAAAGAGTTTTAATAAACAACGACAGATGACCGCTACAAAGTCTAACATTGTTTTAAATATGGTGCTGTATTAGAACACAATCAAATGTGAGTTTTGCTACCATCACCTGCATTTTCTACTTCGAAACCATGAGATACAGCAATATAATTGCCAGAAATTTAAATTTGCTGGTATCAATTCTTTTAAATTCATTAATTCAATCCATTCAATAAGTACCTATTAAGTGCCAAATCTTAACTTGTAGTATTTAGTAATAATTTAGAGTTATATGAGCTGAGAAGCAATGTAGAATGCCTAACATAAATATTTTATTAAACATTCTGAAATTACTCAAATTTTAAAATATCTTAGAAAAAATAAATCTTTATAAGCCTACTATCTCCCTGAATTTTTCTGTATTTGCCTTCTTCTCCAGTTTTTTCACATCTCTCATACATTTTCATCTTAAATTCTTATGCAGTTGTATCTGAAATATCACAAATTTACAAATGAAGGCAGTAGAGAAATAATAAACAATATTGCTTTTTTTGGTAAAGAGCTCTAGAGACACAGAAACATCTCCCCTGAATCTCAAAACATATTTTCAAACATCATGTAATTAGCTCATACTATGTGACAAAAAACACAGTCTGGTATTGAGACAGACTTGTTAATAAATGGTTACAAAACATAGAACACATTTTACCTTTCACACTTAAATAATTAATCTACCTTAAATTAAATTTGCTTATGGTGTGAAATGAGATATGTTTTCATTTCCTTCAATATGAAAAATTGTCCCAGAACCACTTGTTTAATCATATTTCCCATCCTCATTGATCTGCAATGTAAGCTTCATCGTATGTTTAGCTGAAATTGAGATGTGGCTCTCTACTGTGCCCCACTGCACTGTTGCTATCCCTGCATTAATGCCAGTCTCTCCAAGCACAGTAAACTGCTCCAGAGAAGTCTTACTTGGAGGAGGTAAGATGGAATATATATTTATTCCTGTTAGGTCTATTTGGTCCATACTCTTGTTCAAATCCACTGTTACCTTATTGATTTTCTGTCTGGATGATATATCCACTGTTGAGAGTGGGACATTAAACTACTCGGCTATCATTGTAATGCTGTTTATTTTTCCTTTTAGTTCTATTAGTATTTGCTTTATATGTATAGGTTCTACAATGTGAGATGCATAACTTTTAACAATTGTTATATCTTCTTGATGAATTAACTGCTCTATCTTCATATAATGACCTTCTTTGTCTCATTTTACCATTTTTAGCTTAAAGTCTATCTTGTCTGATATAAGTATAGCTAATTCTGCTTTGTCTTGATTCCCATTTCCATGAAATATTTTTTTCCATCCCTTCACTTTCAGCTTACATGTATCCTTAAAGCTGAAGTGCGTGTTTGTAGGCAGTATATCATTGAATCTTTTTTTTTAATCCATTACATCATTCTTTACCTTTTGATTGGATAATTTTTTTTTTTTTTTTGGAAGTTGGTGCAGAGGTGTGGGGCAGATTGGAGTATTAAAAGGGGTCATTGGAAGAGGCTTCATTGAAAGATACACTTCTCTCTTTTTTTTTAATAGACTTTACTTTTTTTTTAAAGTATTTATTTATTTATTTATGGCTGTGTTGGGTCTTCGTTTCTGTGAGAGGGCTTTCTCTAGTTGTGGCAAGCGGGGGCCACTCTTCATCGCGGTGCGTGGGCCTCTCACTATCGCGGCCTCTCTTGTTGCGGAGCACAGGCTCCAGACACGCAGGCTCAGTAGTTGCGGCTCACAGGCCCAGCTGCTCCGCAGCACGTGGGCTCTTCCCAGACCAGGGCTCGAACCCGTGTCCCCTGCATTGGCAGGCAGATTCTCAACCACTGCACCACCAGGGAAGCCCCTGATTGGATAATTTTTATGTTTAAAGTAATTATTCATATGTAAGGTCTTGTCTTTCTCTCTTGCTGTCTTACTTTATGATTTGATGACATTTTGTGGCAGTATGCCTTGACTCCTTTGTTGTTATCTTTCGTGTATCTATTACAAAATTTTCCTTTGTGGTTACTATGAGGTTTACATAAAATTTTTTATGGTTAAAACATCCTAATTTAGACTGATAAAAACTTAATTTCTATCACATACACAAACTTTACGTACTTCTCCCCCTGTCATATTCTCGGTTATAGATGCTACAGTTTGTTTCCTTTTTATACTGTGAGTCCAATAACAAATTATTGGTTAGTAATTTTAATACATTTGTTTTATAACTTCTAAACTAGAGTTGTAAGTGATTAATGTACCACTATTACAATATTAGAGAATCTGTCTTTGTCTATATATTTACTTTTACTAGTGAGATTTATACATTCATATGTCTTTTTTTTTTTTTTTAAAGAAATTCACGTTCTTTTATTTATTTATTTATTTATTTATTTATTTATGGCTGTGTTGGGTCTTCGTTTCTGTGGGAGGGCTTTCTCTAGTTGTGGCAACTGGGGACCACTCTTCATTGCGGTGCGCGGGCCTCTCACCATCGCGGCCTCTCTTGTTGCGGAGCACAGGCTCCAGACGCGCAGGCTCAGTAATTGTGGCTCACGGGCCCAGTTGCTCCGTGGCATGTGGGATCTTCCCAGACCAGGGCTCAAACCCGTGTCCCCTGCATTGGCAGGCAGATTCTCAACCACTGCGCCACCAGGGAAGCCCTCATATGTCTTTATAATATTAATTAGCATCTTTTTATTTCAGCTTGAAGAATGCCATTTAGCATTTCTTGTAAGGCAGGTCTAATGGTGATAAATTCCTTTAGCTTTTTGGAGGGAGGGGGGAGTCTTTATCTCTCCTTCATTTGTGAAGCACAGCTTAGCCGGATATAGAATTCTTGGTTGAGAGTTTTTCCTTTCAATATTTTCAATATATCATATCACTCTCTCCTGGTCTGCTGAGAAATCTGCTCATAGTCTTATGAGTGTGCCCCTGTGACAGGTTGTTTTTTTCTTGCTGCTTACAAAATTCTCTCTTTGTCCTTGACTTTTGACAATTTAATTATAATATGCCTTGGTGAGGCCCTTTTTGGGTTCAACCTATTTGGAATCTTTTCCCAGAATCCTTGGAAATCTGGATGTCCATTTCTCTCCCCAAGTTTCAGTCATTATTTCTTTAAATAGACTTTCTGTCCTCTTCTCTTTATCGTCTCTTTCCAGTATTCCAGAATGCACATACTGTTGTTATGGTGTTCTGTAAGTCTTGCAGGGTTTTTTCACTCTTTCTCATCCTTTTTTTTTTTCTCTTTACACTCCTCTGACTTGATAATTCCAAATGATCTGTCTTCAAGTTCACTGATTCTTCCTTCTGTTTGGTCAAGTCTGTTGTTAAAGCTCTCTACTGAATTCATCATTTCAGTCACTGTATTCTTCAGTTCTAGGATTTCTGTTTTTTTAATGGTTTCTATTTCTTTGTTGAACTTCTCATGTTGTTCATGCATTGTTTTCCTAATTCTGTTTAGTTGTCTCTGAGTATTCTTGTAGTTTGCTGAACCACTTTACAAGGATTTTTCTGAGTACTTTATCAGATAGTTCATAGATGTCCATTTCTTTAATGTCAGTTTGGAATTTTATTAGTTTACTTTGGTGGTGTCATGTTTATCTCATTCTTTGTGATCTTTATATCCTTACATTGGTATCTGCATATTTAAGTAAGTGGTCTCCTCTTCCAGATTTTACAGATTCACTTCAGCATGGAAAGAGCTTCACTAGTCAGCTCAGCTTGGGGTACTGGGTGGGTCAACAGGTAGAGTCCATGGGCAGGCAGGGCTTGCTATCAGGGTCTCTAGTTGGTCAAGACTAGAGAGTTGGCCCATGCTCTCAGGTCAAGTGGGGGGTAGGGGATGCCTCTGACTAAGCTCCATGGCTAAGTGAGCCTGCTGGCTGGGTTCTTTGTTCTAGCAATGCCACAATGTGGACTTTGTGCTCAGGAGGAGCTTCTGGTGGTGCTCCACAGTCAGATCAGGCCACTAGCTGGGCTCTGAAAACACTTCTGGTCAGTGGGGCTGCAGGCTGTGTTCCCTGGCAGGGCAATGACACTAGTTGGATTCAACAATTTGGCACAGCTGTGGGCTGGGTTTCACAATTGTTCCTGGTCTGGTGGGGCCTCAGGCTGTGCTCCCCAACTGGATGGTGCCACTTGCTGGACTCCACATTCAGGTGGGGTGCATGCAGGGATTTGTGGTTGGGTGGGGCCTCAGTCTGTGCTCTGTGATCAGGTGGGGCCACAGGCTATGCCCCAAGGTTTGTTGGAGCCACAACTGGGGCTTTGCAATTGGGTAGGCCACTGGCTGTGCAGCTGTGCTGCACTGTTAGGCAAGGTTGCTGGTCAGGCACTCCGACTGGGCATGACCTCCTTCTGTATTCCACAGTCGTATGGGGCTGAAGATTGTGCTCTGTAGTAGGGCAGGGTCACTGTTCAGGCTCCCTGGTTGGGTGGGACCACAGGTTATGTTCCATGATTGGACAGGGTCACTGGCTGGGCTCCCTGTCTGGGTAAGGTCACAGGCTACATTCAGCAGTTCAGTAGGGCTGTAGGCTGGACCCCAAGGCTACCCAGGGTCATTGTTGAGGGTCCCTTGCTATGCAGGGTCATAGGCTATGATCAACAGTCGGGCAGAGCTGCTGGCTTGGCTCCCAGGACTGTCAGATGGGTTCTGCAGCTGCCTGGGTTCTTTGAACAGGCTTCCTGATTGAGTGGGACTAGAGGCTTTGCTCAGCAATTGAGTGGAGTTGTATACTCATTTCCCTGCCCACGTAGATTCATAAAATAAGCTACACAGCCAGTAGAGCTTATTGGCTAGGGACCCAAATCAGGCAGAACTGCCAATCACGCTTCTTGGCCAAATGGGTTCACAGGCTCAGCTCTGCCCATATGGCTCAGATGGGGGGTCCCATTAGCTGAGATCTCTGCTTGGGCACTGCTGCAAGTAGGAATATGGTCTGTCAAGATCTGAGCCCTGGTTTCTGTAAACCCTGACCATTTTGTGTCTATCTGATTCCCAGTGGTTGTACCCTGAGGATTCTCCTAATGATCACCACCAAGCAAGATCTAAGCGGGCCTCTTGGGAAGGGTCCTGCAATGCTGGTGAAGCTAGATGCCCACCTTGCACTCCCACTGGAGAAATCATAGGCTGAGAGGTGGGGGTCAGGTTGCCTATCATGGAAGTGCAGTGCCAACCTGGAGGAGGGGCAATGGACTCAAAGCAAAACTGCTCCTCATACCCCTCTAATTCAATTCTTCTTGGTCTCTGTGGTCCAGTGAGTGCTTCAGCCCCACCCTGGGTTCTGGGATTTTCACAATAGGGTCTTGTCTATGGAGAGTTGCTAGTTGGTCTTATGAGTATCTTTAGAGTATTTTTCATTCAAGAGTATACTTGAATATTAAAGTTTGCTCTCATTCCTCCACCACACACATTTCATCCATTGGATTATGCAAAACTCTGAATCCTTATGTGATGTCAAGAAATTGAAGGTCAGCCTGGTCTGTGGTGTTTTCCATAGTTATTGCTTTTCTTATACTATACTTGATGCCACTATCAAGTATCTGTTAACTACTGCTTCTTAGGAAAAGCTAGAGAAGTGCCCCTCGCAGAGCTTGTCTACACAGAGTGCCACCTCGGCCACAGGGATTAATCTTCCAGCATCCATGAGACACTCCCCACAGTGGCCCATTACCTCCTGAGGAGCTTTGCAAGTCTCCAGCATCTACAGAATCTGTTCCCCATCAACACAGCCTGGCTCAGTAAATCCCTCCTCAGAACACTCTCTTCGTCTCTCCAAGCATCATCCTCTCTCCTATCATTCTCTTCTCTTGGCAACTTCATTCCATCCCTTGTTGAGCCTGACTTCCCCAACAAAGGCTACCTGGTTAAACCTGAAGATGATACAAAAGGGAAGAGGGGGGCCCTTGATCAATTATTCTCAAAACACACTATGCATGAGAATCACTTGAAGTGCCTTTTAACGTATACATCTTATTCAGTCAGTTTTGAGTGGATCCCAGAAATTTATAGGAAGGGCCCTGGATAAATTGGAAACAGGCGGTCTCAAGGACCACACTTGGAAAAACATTGGCCTAAGTCCTGCAATACAAATGCTTGGCTGATCCTCCAGGAGGGACAGGAATGAAAAAACGCCTCTCAGCCTTTATGATGAACTTACAAAACAGCCTTCAGTCTGGAAAACAAGAGTTATTTCTCAAATCTGGTTATCTAGCTCTATGTGCTTTTCAACTTTTTTCTAAAATATAAATATTCTGGGTGTCAGGATGAGAATCTGATCCTCTGAACTAACAATAGCTAATAGATCAAGTCATTTAATGTGCAAGAAGCAGAAAAGGTATTAACATGATATATATTCAAATAATTTACATGCCTATATAAATTACATATACATATTTTCAGATTTTGCTATTGCAAGTGTTTTCATTGCCAACTTATTTTGTAAGCCTATATGTTATACATATACATCTATTTTATGCCTTATAGACAACCGCAAAGTAACTTTACTTTTCTCATGGAGAAATTTTTTTTATTTTGCTTTCACCTCACAGTATTTATCCAATTGTATAGTAAGAACCATTTCTACCTAAGAAAGGGAATCTGTAAAAAGTACAAAGCACAGTAATGAAGCAACTTTCAAAGTTGCAACTTTCAAAGTAAATATGTTTTTCTTTTTTCTCTCTCCCAATAAGTACTCAAAGGCATCCACTAGCTGTTCCTAGGGAAAAATTACCTTTTTGAAATATGGAAAACTGAAAGCCAGAAAATGTGAAATAATAACGATAAAAATGTAAACAGTAGCCTCTTGGGAGAAAGGTGCATCCAATATTTTCATTATTTTCTTATCACCACCAAACATAAGATATTAAGGCCTCATAGAGAGGATATGCCCATGATGCTAGTTAGATACATTCTCTCTTTGAACACTTATCCCAAGAATTTTTGTGTTACTATGCATTTACAGAAATGGGGTAAAAAATCATTGTGCATTAAATTTAAGATACAATTGCATGTAAATTCACTTTCAGATTGTTTTATTCCTTTGTAGCATACTACATGTTTATTATTATTTACCAGATAAGAATTCAATATATGCTTGCCTTAAGAACTACCACATTTA
This sequence comes from Eubalaena glacialis, assembly GCF_028564815.1. Lineage (NCBI taxonomy): Eukaryota > Metazoa > Chordata > Mammalia > Artiodactyla > Balaenidae > Eubalaena > Eubalaena glacialis. The sequence goes on along the minus strand of NC_083718.1, from coordinate 46,339,809 downwards.
AGATGACTCCCAAAAGTGGGCAGGAGAGTACCTTTCGTTTTTAATTACAGTGAGGGAAAATTTTCAGGACACCAAAAGGCAAAGAGTGGCCCAAAGTCGTCTTTATTCCCCTTTACTCCCTATCATGTGCAGTACAAGCAGAACCCACAGCATTAAAATCCACACTGCCCCTGCCCTCTGTAGGAAGGAGGATTGCTTCAACTATCTGAGCAGTCTTAGAATCCACAGCAGATGGCTCTCTGAATAGCAGGGTCAGACAACAGAGGGACTGCTTCAAGAGCAACCAAGGCTTTGTACAGTAAGCCCAGGTGACCACTGTACAGGGCAGAGGTGTACTATGACTTTCCCCATAGAAGAAGTTAAGACTCTTTGTGATAGTCTATGTTTCTGATGTTCAACTGTGTTTCACCTTATTTTAAGACACTGATGGGCAAGTTTTATCATATTTATCATAAAAATATTAAATGAATAAAGATTATTTCCAAAGAGAACTCTTAACAATGGATTGTCATATACTAAGGGGTCTCCTTCCTTTAATTCCTTTTCTAAGAACAATACACTATAGTCACCAACTATTTGTTCACTGACTTCTCATGAGAAGAAAAATGGATCTTAGTTCTCAGATAGGGACCCAAATAGGAGATTTTCTCAGGAGTGTCATATAACTATATCAAACAAAAGGAGAGAGAGTATGTGAAAAACCCCTTAAAATAGAATTCAGCAGAATAGGAAAGATGAAAAGAGATTTACTGAAAGACATATATTCTGAAGATGCTGTGTGAAATCTGTTTTGCTACTAAAAACTTCTTTTTATTGCCTTATACTTTTAGGCATACTTTAGCTCCATTCCTGAATTACTTTGCTCAGCGATGGCCCCTAAATGTATAGCTTTCAGGATGTCTGCCTTTCTTCCTGCTTGCTTTTGCAAAGCAGTTAATTACTTATTAGCCAAGATTTAAATGCATCAAGGGAATCAATTAATAATTTTGCAAAACAAAGTCACACTTTTAATAATGTGAATCCTCACAATTTATGTAACTGTTTAGCATATCTACATTTTCTTAATCAATATTAATATAACTAAATGAAATATAATTTATACTTTACTCATTTAAGATACCATTACTTAAAATTATAATTCAACTATTCTACTGAAATTAGTTAATTATTTCCAAAAACTCTAGAGGGCTGTTGATGCTTTGACTCTAATGTGTGAAAGGGAATTCCTACAAAGAGCTCACTTTGGATCCATTTAATTTCTCTTGGGATCTTAATATATAGAAAACATAAGCTGCTTTTATAGCTTCTTAATTTTATCCTATTATTAAAAACAATTATATTAACTCCCCTATGTGGAGTCCATTAGTGTTTTCAATGTTTGTGAGTTTGTGTGTGTGTGTATGCTTAAGCAACGGCTAGAGGGAAGCAGAAAATACATGCATTTTGAAAACGAGAAACATAATACTTTTGGACTGTGGACAAAAAAAGGTGATGTTTGGAAAATAGACAATGAGACTTTGAGAAAGTGTTGTCTTTTTTTATTTTGTTTTTAAAGACTCCAAATTTTCTACTGTTAAATTCAATTTTTAAGAGCTTTCCTCAAGGGAGATTTGGGAATGTGAAAAAAATCAGGCAATAGCATATATATATTATATAGTATTATTTCAAAGTATACAAAAATGTTTTCATTTTGTTAACCATAAGAGCACTTCAGAGTTTACACTGTTCCTTTTGAAAACTTAAGTGCAGAAAAAAACATTACCTATCATACAAAATAGCAATTTGCATTTACTTTATCATAGTTTTATTGCTTTTTTGGTTTTGTTTTATTGCAAGACCATAGTATTATGATGTCAATTTTTTAATCTCTGAAAAAATTTATTTCATTCACCAGTAGTATTTTATATTGTCATAAGAAAAACTCATTTGAGAATAATGGCCAAAGGAATCTCAGACATATAGAAAGACTGTGTTTTAGACATAGAAAAGTCACAGTATAATGTCCCAAAGAAACTGAATCATTTGTTATTTAATTCTGAGACAGTTCTGGTTTGATAAAACACCTAAAATATGATCCAGAGGAGCAAACAGATTTAACATTACAGAATAATGTCAGTATATTTTAGACTCTCCTTTTTCACTTTATAGTTAAGAAAAAATCCTGGAAGCTAGACAACTAATTATTTGAGCACTTTCTCACACACAAATATTGATCACTTTCCCCACTCTTATTAATACACTGGATAATTGGTCAATATGACTCTTAGGCCATAGTTCTTTATATATGACCAGTAGCTTCTGAATTTTTAGGAAAATAGCTATTAACTACTGTGGGGATGTCCTAGTTAAAAGAATATGTGTCCAAGAACAAGGAAGTCTGGACTTGGGTCTGGACCTCTCCCTGTCAACTAGCTGTGTCAACTCTTACAGACTAAACTCTGTAAGCCATAGTTTCCATACTTCACAGTTTCCATACTTTAAACAGAGTTTAAACCAGTCAAAAAACTAATTCCAAATTCTAGGTGAATTTCATTGGGGGGTTTGCCTATTTTTGTGTGTGTGTTTTCTTTTGGGCGGGGGTGTATCTTCCAAAAAAGATCTGATAAGACTATTCTTCCTTTCCCTTTCTTGAGAGAGTGTTTATGAGTGTGTTGGATGACAGGCCTCAGGATACTTGGAATGTATCAAAAGAATTATGCATTTCATTGACAAGTGATAAAACCTTAAGAACATGAGTTTTTTTTCATCTTCTCAAACAGAGAAATTTTTACCTATTTCCCCATCCTGGGCATACTGCCAGGCCATTTTATCTCTGAGCACTCTCTCTTCCTTTACTCATTGGTGATGTCTCTTTTGAGTGTTGTTTGCTAGTTTTGATAATTTTTTTCTTCTACCATGGGTAGAAGAAAACTTTAAACTTTAAAAATCTTAAAAAACTTTAAGATTTGTATTGAGAAGATAGAGAAATTGACTAGAGCCTTGAAAGTAGTCATTTCAATAAATCTTACAGAGTTATTTCAAGAATGCAAGAACTTCTAATAAGTTTGATTCGTGACTTAGAGTAATCATCAAAAATTGCAAAATCAGTTAATAGCAAACCAAAAACAAACATAAAGAATTAAAATATATTATATCCAATGAAAATGTGGTATATATATATATACGACAAAATATTACTCAACTATAAAAAATGAGGAAATTCCACTATTTGAGACAACACAGATGGAACTTGAGAGTATTATACTAAGTGAAATAAGTCAGACAGTAAAAGATGAGTACTATATAATATCATATATATATGAAATCTTAAAAAAAAACCAAGGTCATAGACACAGAGAACAGATTGTTTGTTGCCAGAAGCATGGTTTAGGGGGTGAGCAAAATGGGTGAAGGTGGTCAAAAGGTACAAACTTCCAGTTACAGAATGAATAAGTTCTAAAGATGTAATGTACAGCATGGTGACTATAGCTAATAATACTGTATTGTATATTTGAAAGTTACTAAGAGAATATATCTTTAAAGTTCTCATCACAAGAAAAAAATATTTGTAACTGTATGTGGTGATGGATGTTAACTAGACTTATTATGATAATCACTTCTCTCTCTCTCTATTATATACATATAGAATCATTATGTTGCACACCTGAAATTAATATAATGTTAGATGTAAACTGTACCTCAACAAAAATGAAAAATATAGATACAATATTCAAAGCCATTTTAATTGTCTTCCTATTTCATTATTTTTTTCTCTCGATCACCAATTTTTCATAATAGTAAAGAGCCATATTTTGCTATTTGTATATGAGTATTTTTCAATTCACTGTATTTATTTTTACCAATTAAAGTAATCATTATCCAGTCTTTACCCCTCATGAGTACTTGTTTTTACAACAATCTATGAAGTTTCCAAGGTAAGATATGATTTCTAAATCCTACCAGTCCCTTTCCTTCTTGACTTCTAGTCTATAGAAACTGGAAAAAAACAAAACATGGAACTCAGCTAAATGGAACAAATTACCAGCTTTATTTAAAACTCTCTGGTAACAACTAGATTGGAGACCACAGCAAGACTGCCTCTTTCTGCTCAGGACTTGGAATTCAGTATCTACACTATCCTGACTCAAACATTAAGCCACAGGCGAGGAAACCATACCTGAGATAATAAAGACCAGGTTTGCTTATTTCATGGGACGAGAAGGACAGAAGTGTTTGAGTGCAGGCAGTTCCAAGAAATTGGCAGAGAAATAAGAGAGAGCTGGCAAAGTCACCTTGCTTTGGCCCCACCCTCTGATTAATTCAGTTGATATGGAAGTAAAAATTTTCCCCTCTCCTAAACAGATAAGTCACTTCTCCTATGCGGAGGAACTTTGAAGTGGTAGAGAAAGAAATCTTAATTGTTCCCTCCTATGCTGCCCTTTTCCTCCACTTCCTTAGCTACATGATGGAGTGAATTTTCTCTAATAAAAAAAATTTGGACAGGTTAAAAAATACACACACACACACACACACACACACATTATCCTTAGTTTCAACAAGTAGGACTATGTCAGTATGTGGAGGCTTGATTTGAAAGATTAACAAGTATCCATTTTATTAACTTAGCCGACATACACTGAGTTCCAAAAACACAGTTTTCAGAATTCTGGAGCAGAGATGAGCAGAAAGGGAGAGACTGATGCAAAAACAAATAACACACAAATGACTTCAGAGATTATAGTAAATATTTCAAATACAGGAACACTAAGCAACAAGTCTTTTATTTGATTTATACTGCCTAGAATTTGTTGAGATAAATGCTTAAATTACAAATCACACTATAATAGTGAGCAAGTCGATCTAATTAAACTTTTACAAAGAAAGAAGAGAACAGGACACAGGCAATATTTGAAAAAAAATAATTGCTAAAAAGTGGTGAAAGCCACCAACCCACAGATTCAATAATCCACTGAATTCCATACAAGCAAAACAGAAAGCAAACCATATCTACTCACATTGTAATGAAATTACAGAACACCAAAAAACAAGTGAGAAAGAGTAAAAACCAGCCCAGAAGAAAAGACATTCAAGAGAGTGAAAACTGGACTGCCAGCTAAATCTCAAAAAACAAAAACAGAAGTCAGAAGTCATAAGACAGTGCAATGCCACTCAGTGTTGAGTAAAAATAATTATCAATTTACTATACGTGGCAAAAATATCTTTAAATAACAAGGACAAACTTAAAATATTTCCTGACTAATAAACTAACAAATTCACCTTCACTAAGAAAATTCTATAAGGAGTTCTTCAGGCAGGTGGACATTCATATAAAAAGGAAGGTCTGAGAAGCAAAAAGGAATAAAGTAGGAGGCAAACCCCACTAATTCATAATAATGAAGGTTTAATTCTCCAGGAAAATATTCAAATTCTAAACTCATATGCATAAAATAATGTATCCTCAAAATTCATAAGGCAAAATTTGACAGAATTACAAAGAGAAATAGAAAAACCTATAGTAATGAGGGCAGATTTTAACACACCCCTGTCTCTAACTGGGAGATCAAACAATGGTAGATTTCAAAAACGGCCACAAATTCCTCCAACCACAGTATACATGGCCTTTTGCTATATAATTTTGTCACTTTTCCCATGAAAATGTGGACTTTATTTCTCCACGATTTGAATGAGAGTTTGGGTATGTAATTTGTTTTGGCCAAGGAATCATTACCAAACATGATACAAACACTTACACATTGGGACTTGCTCTCATGCTGGTTTTGAGAACCCTACAACCACCACCAAGTGAGTTAGCCTGAACTAGTCCACTCTATGAAGAATGCCTTTGGGCTCAGTTGTCTCCATCACCCCTACTGATAGCCCCCCAATGCAATGACCATATATATGGCCACTGTGGACCCACTTGTGATACAGCTGACCACTATAATGTATGAATAAACCTAGTTGACACCTCCTGGAGCAGAGATGAGCCATACTAACTGAACACAGCCCAAATTATTGACCTAAAAAATTATGAGCAAATAACAATTAGTTTATTTTATTTTATAAATCTATTTATTTTATTTATTTATTTTTGGCTGTGTTGGGTCTTCATTGCTGCACGCGGGCTTTCTCTAGTTGCGGCGAGCGGGGGCTACTCTTCATTGTGGTGCATGGGTTTCTCATTGTGGTGGCTTCTCTTGTTGTGGAGCACAGGCTCTAGGTGCACAGGCTTCAGTAGTTGTGGCTCGTGGGCTCTAGAGCACAGGCTCAGTAGTTCTGGCGCACGGGCTTAGTTGCTCCGCAGCATGTGGGATCTTCCCGGACCAGGGATGGAACCCATGTCCCCTGCATTGGTGGGCAGATTCTTAACCACTGTGCCACCAGGGAAGCCCAACTATTATTAGTAAGTTTGGGGCAGGTTCATTTTGCAGTGAAAGCTAACTGATAGTTTCCATTTATAGAAAGTTCAAAAAAAAGTAAAATTAAATAATATATTGCTTATAGATACATAATACAAAGTTGATTTTTAAAAGCTAGTTTAAAAAGCAAGAGAATGATTAACATGAAAGTCAACATATTGCCAGGATGGGGATAAAATTGGGAACAGGCATACAGAGAATTTCTAAAGTGTCTGTGATATTCTATTTTTGATTTGAGTAGTGGGTACACATTATTTAGATTTTTTATTACTATTCTTTAAAAAGTACATATATGTTTATACATCCTTATAGAAATATATTTCACATTTTTAAAAGGAAAAATAAAAATAAAGTAAAAAAGAACAAACAGCAAAATCAATGCCATGTTTTAGGGAGAGGACATAGGGAATAAACAATGGAAAGAAAAGGCCTCCCCAAAAGGCTAGAAATGATGTTCAGTCTACCAGTAAAGACCTAGAGCCAAAGATATCTGACTGAGCAGAAAAAGTTAATGTCTGGAAGTAAATAAAAAGAATTACACTTGTCTCCAAAATATCTGTGAATAGTCCCCAGTTGGAGAATTACAGACTTCTGAGAAAGTGATGTAGACCAACTCCAAAAACTTCTGATATTGCCTAAACATTCTAGGCAGGTAAAAGGCAGAATATTCCAGAAGATCAAACTATGAGCACCAAGAAAGCTAAAATGGAAAATGTCACAAAACTAAAATGGAAAGACTCCCCTTATATTTATTTATTGTATTACAAACTGGGAAAAGGAATAACTTATTACCAGTTGGAACTTTGAACTCAAATCTCAATGCAGGACACTGATAAACTAGATTGACTCATCTGGAGAATTATTTTTGCTGAGGCTTACATGAGCCCAGGGACCTAAAACAATGGCAGAAAGAACAGGGTTTTTGCCTTAAACCTCTAAACTCACAACTGTCTCTTGGACTTCTGAGGAGGAAAGCCCAGTCCAGGGCACACACACCAGCAAGAAAAGAAGTTTGCAGAGACAGATTTTAGCCCAAGGCTAGGAAAGCTTCTCCCTTGATTGACCTACCACACTAACACAGAGAGTTGAAAGAGTCATAGGATGCAAAAAAGAAGCCAAAGTAAAAACAGATTGTTGGAGTTTCTCTGGAAAGGGAGCATTCCTGGCCAGTTTCACACTCCAGTCACATTAGGCTGCGTATCAGGAGAAGACCAAAGTAAGCGAAGGCAAGGGATCCACCCTGAGGGAGCCTGTGTGGTTGAGAATACCAATCAAATTCTAAGGGTATCTACAAGAGAGAATAAAGGTGTTAATCATGGGAGGTGGATTTCATGCCACAAGGAACCTAGTGGCTAGAGTAGTTATTCATTCCCATTTGCCCAGGAAAGTTAGATTCACACCATTGTCTGGGCATAATTATTAACAGCACTTCATCTCGCTCAGAAAAGTGTCTCTGTTTTGACAATAAATTATATAGTCATTGTACGTATAAGGAAAGTCCTTTGAGGGGAGTTCAGAGCATTAAAGCTGAAAACGAGCCCCTGTTTGTTTTCACTGTTTCTTGTCTTCACCTATTTTTGAGCACTTCTCCCAGGACATGATACCCTATGCCTGTCTCTCCTCCACAGGTGCTTTTCATCTCCTTCTTTTCTCTCTATTTCTCCAACAATAGAAATCACACCATCACTATCTTATTCCAAATGAATGGAAATCTCTAATTATTTTTGGAAGAGTGATTCATTGGATCATAAGAATTATAGGAATCCCCAAATTATAGGATTCAAATCGGGGTCCAAGAAGGGTGAGAAAGATGGGTTTGCAGGATAAAATAAAATCTAAAAATTCCTGTTCTGGATACGTCTTGGTTTACTTCGCAGTCTTTTTGTTGTTGTTGTTGTTGTTATAACATAGCTGCTCCAATACCAATAGATGCTATTTTCAATGGTGTTAGACGTTCACATTTTTCCTCAGTGGGTGTATTAAACTATATCTTCAATCCAGTGACTTCCATTTCATTTGCTCATGTCTACTTTCATTTCTCCATGTGTGCTGGGGTGTTTCCAGCAGCGAGATGTTTTGTCTTTTCTTTAGAGATTATCAAATTCTTCATTTATAAAATGTATATACTTAATACTGAAGATGATTGACAAGTTCAGTTATCATTGCATAGAACTGAAAACATCTAAAATGCATTAAAATAATCTCCTAGATCCCAGCTTTCCTTCCTTAATTTCCATTCTTATGTGATTTTAGCACTAGGCTTCTAAAAGCTCCTGTTTGTGCTTTTTTTTAAAAAAGGTGAGAACTACACCATCTGTCTCTACAATGATCAAATTTTTCCCTAAAATAAACATAGTACAGAACTCTCATTTTCTAATTCAAAATTTTAGTCTTATTAAGGTAATTTACATTTTATAATTCAATCAGAGGACAATTTATTTGAAAGAGATGAATCCTTTCAAAATCCCTGTGTGATTTCAGATCAACAACCTTATACCCAAGGAGCAATAGCAGAGCAGAAGTCAAAATATCAATTTACTGACTGTTCAATGCTTTTTAGACTCAAGTCTAAGCTTGTGGCCTAACTACTCCCACCACTATTCCTAATCGAAACTTACAATTCAGCATGATAAGATGTTATGGAAAAACCCAAACGAACTTTTTGACCAACCCGATATTAATAGCCTTCAGAGAAAAAGAGATGATCCAGTCACAAGAGGGGCCTTGAATCCATTCAACCATCTAGTTACAATGAACAAGAGAAAAGAGAATGAAAAACTTTCACCTATGGCTATGACTTTCCTAGGAAAGAAACAAGAGCAATATATAGATAGATATAGATGTAGATATATAGAGATACGGATATATAAAAGAAGCTATGAGTGAGTGCTGGGTTTTAATGTCCTTTAACACAATTATGTAATAGAACGTGGCTCTGACAGTTGACTTATCAACTCCTCCTCCATTTTTGAAGCAAAATAAAACTGGTTTCCCACTCCCACCGCCCAGGCACTATGCTGGGCGTTAGTGATACAAAGATCAGCATTACAACCCTCACAAACAGGTCATACTGCTGGAGAAAATTTCAAATGAATCAACTATCAGGCTCCTTCAAAGGCGAGACCTATATTATTCTACTAAATATGCATTAATCTAAGCAAGCAGCTTAATCACAGGCTGTATAAGACAACAGCAGAAATTCACTAAAATTAAGTATCTTGTTTAACTAGCTTGATTCTAATATTTTCAGAGTCCATCCCCACACAAGGATGGATCTGAGCTTCTGATCAGTGAAAAGCAACACATAAAGGTATCATGGCTTCAAAAAATATGAAAACCACTGAGACTTTCATTCATTTGTTCAATAAATACTGATGAAGCACCTAATATATGCAGGCACTAGGGATGCAGCAGCAAACAAGAAAGCCAAGAATCCTTCCTCAAGGAATTTATTTTTATAACACACACACACAAAGTATGCATAACCCATCAAATCTTTGTTTTGAAATAAGTATGGATCTCTTATAAGTTTCCTAGAATGGAATAAATTTATCCATAAATTAAAAAGCACAAGGACTTTAAAGACTGCTTTAAAAATCAGGTAAGAAATTAAAAAGTGATAAATATTTGGTAGTGTATATATGTCCATGCCACTCTCTTTGTCCCAGCTTACCCTTCCCACTCCCCATGTCCTCAAGTCCACTCTCTATGTCTGCGTCTTTATTCCTGTCCTGCCCCTAGGTTCTTCAGAGTGGCATTGACATACATACACTACAAAATGTAAAATAGATAGCTAGTGGGAAGCAGCCGCATAGCACAGGGAGATCAGCTCGGTGCTTTGTGTCCACCTAGAGGGGTGGGATAGGGAGGGTGGGAGGGAGACGCAAAAGGGAGGAGATATGGGGATATATGTATATGTATAGCTGATTCACTTTGTTATAAAGCAGAAACTAACACACCATTGTAAAGCAATTATACTCCAATAAAGATGTTTTAAAAAACCCCACAAAAGTGAGAAATAAATTGTACACAGGACTATTCTCTTCACTAGCATGAATATGTGGCCTTCCTCTGATCAAATACAGATTTCCTTCATCAATCATCACACTCTCTCCACCTGAGCCCAGATGTAATCTCAGAATATTTCTCATAATCTTCTAGGCAGCCAGTACCAATCAATCGTGGTGGTCACTCAGGGTGAAAACCATTATCCTCACTGATATAGAGCATCTATCACAAAGTGTTTAGTGAGTACCTACCATGTACCTCCAACTGCTGCTAACTGTTAAAAGGGAAAAATAGGACCAGAAGACATAGAGGTGAGCTAGATATCTTGCACACATAAACCGTTACTGAATAAGACTTTCATCAGTGAGGAAAGAACACAAGAGAAGAAGTCGACGTCCTCTTCTTAGTCTGAACGCTTACTACCTGTGAGATCTCAGGTTTGTTTCTCAGCTCTCTGTGTCTCAACCTCCCCATCAATGAAATGAGAAAAATACTGCCTATTCTGCCTGTATCTCAGAGTTACTGAAAAGATAAAATGAGATACTATATAAGAAATTACTTTGAAAAATATAAAAAAACCAAAGAGTATTATTATATTGCATATATATATATAACAGAATACTACTCAACCATAAAAAAGAATGAAATATTGCCATTTGCAACAGCATGGATGGACCTGGATGGTATTATGCTCAATGAAATAGGTCAGACAAAAACGAACACTCTACGTTATCACTTATATGTGGAATCTAAAAAATAAAACAAACAAATGAATATAACAAGACAGAAACAGACTCAGATATAGAGAACAAGCCAGTGGTTACCAGTTGGGAGAGGGAATGGGGGAGGGGAAAGAAAGGGATGGGGATTAAGAGGTACAAACTATTATGTAAAAAATAAGCTATAAGGATATATTGTACAGCACTGGGAATATAGTCAATACTTTATAATATCTATAAATAGAGTATAATCTATAAAAATTTTGAATTAGCATATTGTACATCTGAAACTAACATAATATTGTAAATCAACTATACCCCAATAAAAAAAGAAAATAAATACATGAATGGATAAAGAAGATTCTGGCAAGAATTTGAGAAAATGACCACTCTCATATTCTACCAAAAGAAATATATACTGGTACAATGTCTGACGTCATTTGACATCAAAATTTTTATTGTGTTTAATAACCTTTTATATGACTGCCCACAACACTGATTATAATAGAAGAAAATGAAAATAGTTGAAATGTTCATCAATAGGAGATTTGAAATACATAAGTTTTGATTTTCCTACCAATGTAATGCTCTGCAGCTTATGCAAAAAATAATATAGATCTGTCCTTATTAGTCCAGGTACTTAAGCGTCCATAATATATCATGGCTTTACCATTCTGCTATATCTCCATCTTTGTTTTAAAAAATAAAAGCTTGAGTGTGTATGTGTGCATGCATGAGCATGCACAGCAAAAAAAAAAAATCTTGAAATAAAAACATCGAAATCTGAATCATGACTACCTCTCTATGGCAGAAGTGATAGAAGTTTCCTCTTTATATTTTTTATATCGTGTGAATTTTTGCACTGCACATATTTCATTTTATAGTCAGAAAAATCAATAGAACTTTTGAAATATATAACAAAAAGTAAGTATATGGTTCAGATTGCTACATGAAAAATAATATTAATTTTTTCTTGATGTAAGTTAATAAATACTTTTGTGATTTAAAAACATGTTATATCTTTTCACAAAATAGCAAATGAGAGGAGTGGAAGACATGAAGTTCTCTTTGTTTTCTTCCAAACATAATAACTGTCATACGTGTGGCTTAAAAAATGGGTCCTGAATAAAAAACAAAAAACTGGCTTCAAATTCAAGTTTTACATTTACTGCTTTACACCCTTGGCAAATCACTATGTCTTTCAGATTCCTTTTGTATTCTTGGAAAAGAGTACCCTTTCATTTTCATTATTTAAATGGAACTAATTTTTTTAATTTTTACTTTAAATTCTGGTTAGAAAAGGCTCATTTTGAAGTCTAAATGCATCTCAAGTATCAGAAACCCTTTAAATAATTATCTTACATATGGTTAATTTCTAAAGGAATCCTTAGCTCTTGAAACAAAATTAGCTCCTGACATACATCATTCTCATCACTTCGATTTTCCCGTGCAGTAATAGACTGCCTCACTGAAGACTGAAGAAGTGATTATTTAATGCTTCTAAAAGAAAAGCAGTGGTAGAAAAGAAAATCCTGTAATGTTTTCTGGTCTCCTGGTTTTAAACACCAACTAATCATGGATGGTTTCGAAATTTCCATCTTCAGCCCTGACACGTGTCCAACTGTCTTATTGACATGTCCACTTTTTGCCTAATAAGCATCTCAGAATATCCAAAACCAAATTTATGGTCTTTCCTCCCAAAACCCTGTGGCAACCCCTAACACTCTGCATTTCAGCAAATGATCCCTCTATTCACCCAGTTGCTCAGGCCAGTTATTTTTTCTCTTGCACTTTAGGTTTGATGCCTCTTTCTCTTGCACTTCAAGTCCAATCCATCAACAAATTTTGATGGCTGTGCCACTAAAAGACAGCCACATGGTAGATGTACAGACTTGGCTACATAGACTTCCCACAACTACAGCCCCATCCTCCCATCCAAGTCACCATTATTTCTTACCTGAATTATTTCAGTAGCCTCCTGCTTGTCTCCCTGTTTCCACTCTGCCTTCCTCCTCCCTAGTCTACACATCAGTTAGATCTCCTCCCACACAACATCTATGGCTATCCTTCTAAAATGTGCACCTTATTCCTTCCTGCCCCGACTCAAAAGCACCCAAGGGCTGCCCACCACACTTAGAGTAAAATTTAAAGTCCATATATGGACTACAAGGCCTGACTTAATTTGACCCTTAGGTAACTGCAAAATGAAGTACTTCTGGCACCCATTCTGTTCCACACTTCTGTGAACTTTTTCCTACAACCTTTTGTAGAGAGGCTTCCATTTGTAAAGCAATTTGTTTTCCTTGGATGATATATGACAGTATTAGGAATGCAAAACACAAGACAACGTTGTCATAATGTTCAAACTAACATTTTCTCATTAATCAAGTAGTTGAGTTATGCTCTGTATCTTCTGCATGCGCGCGCGCGCGCACACACACACACACACACACAGATAGTGTACTACGTTTCAAAAAAATCTCCACATGAGCAAGTTATATATAAACCAAAATTTGTTACCCTAAAATTCTATTTTATTTATACATAGTATTCCATGGAATATTCAAATTTTTAAATAGGCCTACAATGTAGTATAATTTTCCATTAGCTCTGAAGCAGTTTGTAGACCATTAATTGACCCAAAGTACAATATTACTATGATTTTATCAAAGCAATTTTTCCAATGTGATATTCTTTTAAAAATGGCAGATATCTGAATATACTAATAAAATACCGTTCTGTGTATATTTTAATATCTATGTGCTTTGAAATATATACATTGTACTACACTTTTTCAGTCATATCAAAATGATTAAAATGTTTTATGTCAAAATAGCAATTTACATCATCATACTATTCCAATTACCTTCTTTATAGCAGAATAAAACTGGTTAATAAAAATAAATATACTTACATTACATGATTTAATATTTCAATAATTGAAAATGAGAGTTGCAGTATAAATGTATACTTGTTATAACTGAATCAAGTTAAGGATATCTTAAAATATGTAACAATAATTCATCAGAAGGAATATTTTAAGTCAGATAACATTTAGTACCTGCTATGTGCCCAGTGTGCTACTAGACACTTTTCCTACAATATCTTCTTTAATCATTGCAAAACCACACATAGTAGCTATTGTTCCCATGTTATACATACTGAAATTGAGGCCTGGGGTTCATGACCAAAGTCATACTGCTTGTGAATTATGGAGCTACTGTTAGAGCCCAGGTCTCCTTGGTGCTCTTCAATCTATACAAGTGACCTCTAAGGTGTGTATTCACGTTGGAGCGTGGAAAAAAAGATAATTTCTATTTATATTTATGTTGATATCTTATCTTGTATTTTTTGTTTTATTTTACATACACATTTGTATAAACATGCCTATGTTTGTATACACACATATGTAAACAGATATGACATATTCTCAAAATTATTTTATAAATAGGATACATAATCAAAAAAGTTTAGGGAGCTCTTTTTTATAATTTGATACCCCGCACTCTGAATGAAAAAGCATATCTATTAACAAATACAATTTAAATTCATTTTAGGTTTTGTTTATCCAAGAAATCAGAAAGAAACAAAATAAATGCCTGGAGGGAACTATTTCTTAAATATTTTCCACTGGTGTGTTCAGCAGAATACTAGGTCACTCATTTATTCATTCCACAAAAATCAACTGTGATGGGCACAGTGACAGGCACTAGAGATGCAAAAGAGGACAGGGAAGGCATATTTCAACAAGCATCAATAGAATATACGGGTGGTGTTATGAGGGCAGAAGTGTAATACCCAACCGAATAGTGGCAGAGGGCGAGAAGGGCATGAGAGTGGAGGGTGGCATGATAAAAAGGAAGAGGAAGAGTGCTGTTCTCAGGAAACAGCATGTGCCAAGCTTGGGAAGGAAAGAACACCTGGCACCACTGAGGAACTAAAATACGTTCAGTTTGGGAGAGCAGGGTGAGGTGGGAAGGGGTGAGAAGTGAGGCTGGTGGCAAAGATCACTGCTGACTTACTGCTTCAATCCTTCATGCATTTTGAGATTTTGAGCACCTACGTTATGGCAGACCCTGTGCTGGGTCTGATGTTCTTCAAAGCAGATGTGGCCCTACTCCCACTGGGCTTACACAGTGCTATGGGAGGGGAATAATTGAGTTTTATAGAAATAGGAAGTAGGAGCACCTAATTTTAACTTAGTGGACAAGAATTCAGGGAAGGCTTCCTGAAGAATAGAACCTTTAAGAGGATTCCTACAGAATGAATAAGAATTATTCATGAAAAAGGGAATGAAGAAAAAGAACATTCCGAACAAGAGGAACAAACCTTGCACCAAGGCCCACTCACAGAAGGGTCTTTCAAGGTAACATACTTATCCTAACTTTAGTGCTGAGTCAAGGGGGAAATTCTCCCCTAAGAATTCAGAAACACAAAATGCAATACAAATTCATATGAATGAAGAAAAAGAACATTCCAAACAAGAGGAACAAACCTTGCGCCAAGGCCTGGAAGCAAGAGGAAGCCTGGAGATGGAGACTGGAAGGACTTCATTGTGTCTGAAGCATCAAACGTGAGGCAAGGCACCAGGTGAAACTAGAGATAGTGAAGGCAGGTCTCAAAGGGCCTTATCAGCCACATAAAGGAGTTTTATGTCATTCCAAGGGCAATGGAAACTATTAAGCAAGGGGGTAATATGAAAAGGTTACATTTCAGAAGGGTAATTCTCATTGAGGTACAGAATGGATTGGAAGGGGCCAAGACTGGATAAAGAAAGACTGGTTAAGAGACTGTGGTAATAATGAGAGATGAGGGATGGTGATGGCCTGGACTAAGGCAAGGGTAGTGAAATGTTACTGGGGGAAGTGTTGTTTTATAGAATTGATTTATTTGTCTGTGATTGTATGTCATAAACCAAAAAAAATTAAGATAAAGAACAGATAAATTTTATGTGTATGTATGCAAGCAGGTAAAGAGATATATATTCGTATATATGTATATACATAACTTTATAATATTTACTATTTTAACATCTTATTGTATGTGTATATGTTAATAAGATGTTAAAATAATAAATATTGTAAGGAATTATGTATACTGTAATATTAGGGTGATGATGATAATAGCTACCATTTATTAAATATCTTCAGTGTGTTAGACACTAGGCTAGGTACTTTACATTATTAATAATAATTACAGGTAGAGCAAGCAATACCAACTGTCTTTAGTTTAAAGTTGAAGAAACAGATTTAGAGAAATTGCGATTAATGCAAGTTTATCAAAGTAACTGGTGGAACTGGGCTCCAAACACAAAGCTGTAGGAACCCAAAACCCATTCTATTTCCACAGGTTCCCTATTTTAAACACAAAGTAAAAGAGATTGCTGTTTTTAAGTCAATAACCTGAAAAACTCTCTTGCTGAAAGAAATAAAGACACTAGACATTTTTTTAACATCTTTTTAAAAGTATTGCTGATCTGGAAAGGAAATAAAGAACGCTCAGAGGCTAAAAAAATCAAGTAAAAGAGGAATTGAGAAAGGCAAGCAGAGTACTAGTTCTGGCTTCACTCCACGGGCAACAGCTGAACCCTGGTGAACTTGAACTTGAGTTTTAATGGCCCTGGGTATGAGGCAAAAGAGACAAAGCCCAAGGGCAACCCAAGATAGGGAGTCAAATAAAGACTCCACATAAACATGGGATATCAATGAGATTTACCTTCAGTGTGAGAGAGAACTAGAAATGAGCCCACCCACAGAAGGGTCTTTCAAGGTAACATACTTATCCTAACTTTAGTGCTGAGTCAAGGGGGAAATTCTCCCCTAAGAATTCAGAAACACAAAATGCCATACAAATTCATACTACCTGTGAGATTACAAAAAATAATAAAAATGATAAAACCTCGGGCTGAGAATTAACTTTAAAGTAGTCCTGAGTTGGTATCCCTAATGGATAAGCAGAAGCAAACAGAAACCTTATCTGCATCTATGCACCTTCAACTCAGGCCTTACTTCCAGGTAAAGTTCCAGAAATTGTGATTTCACAGTCAAAACCAAAACATACAAGGTAACATGGTCCCATGCAGGACACAACAAAAATAATGTTAAACAAAATCAGACTGCAAAATATTCAGGTATTGGAATGATAAGAACAGAATATCAAATAGCTATCAATATTATGGTTTAAAGAAATGAAAAGGAGACTGATAATATGACCAAGGGATAAGGGATTTAATAATACCTAAATGAATTTGTAAAAGAACTTATAGAAATAAAAACTTTAATAATTGAAATTAAAACTTAAAAATCAAATTTCATAATAGATATGAAAAAGACATATTAACTGGAAGATAAATCAGAAGAAAATATTCAAAACTTACAAAAAATGCAAAGAGATTAAGGGTGAAAAAAAGGTAAGAGACATAGAGGATATAATGGAAAAGTCTAGCATATATCTAAGGGGAGATGAGTAAGAACTGGGTATAGGCAATACATAAGGAGACAGCTAGAGATGCCCTACAATCTACAGTTCAGATATGAAAGAAACCCGAGAGTTTTCTCAAATACAACAGCAATCCTTAAAATTACAGAGCATTCCCTATAACAAGTTAGGGAACAGAAAGCAAATTTTCTAAATTAGCAATAATAAAAACAACTTTTGATTGATCATGCTTAGAAGAAAGACAAAATTATCTTTCTATTCTCCGTGAAAAATTAAATTATATAGCTGTTATGAAATGAGACTTTCAAAAATATGCAGTCAAAAATGTAGGAAAACATTATACATATGTATCAGGTAGTTAATAATAACAAGTAATGTTATTATTCCAGGTTTTGTGATCAGGTATGATTTTTCAGTTTTGATTAATTTGTAATATGTTGTGATTTCTCTTTCTAAATAAATATTTGTTTTTATACCTAACTTTATATTAATAATATTAATATTATATTTTTTAAAGTAGGCTCTCAAAATTATAATCTTTGGTCTTCACAAAACCTAAATTCACCATGTGCTCAACTAATAGTTATTTTTCACAGAATAATTCATTATAAAGCTAAATATACATTTTGTATGATATAGCCACAGACATTTGTAATATATGTGCCACCAGAAGTGTTACTTATAAATAATTTCAGGTAACTAATTTGTAATTGGAGATAATTATGAGATGAACTTACAAGTATTAAGTCTGCTATTTATTTTTAAATGCTTGGGGGAAATAAAAGTGTAAAGAAATAACTATGTACCCTTATCCTCCAGAGAACCTCCTCCCAATAGCATAACAGACATAAAATTAGCTCCATCTTTTTCTACTTGTAAGAAACCAGGGCAATTAGCCAGGTCATAGGCCAATAAAACTGTATATAGAATTGCCCATGGGCAGGCTCCCCCGCCTTGAGTGCACCCGGACAGGTGGACCTGTGCCCACTTGCACACAGGTGTGTGCTCACAGCCACCGACATGGGAGCATCCATGACAGAAAAGTTTATGGAGACCTTCTCATGGTCTTTTGAAAGATGCTCTGCCCGACTTCGGAGAGAAACAGTGTAGACCCCCGAGGGTTTAAAACTTCTCCAATGACCGGATGAGGAGCCATGTGACTGACAGGGTCTTGGTGCTCCGGCCAGGTGTCAGGGCTGTGCCTCTGAGGTGGGAGAGCCGAGTTCAGGACATTAGTCCACGAGAGACCTACTGGCTACACATAATATCATACAGCAAAAGCTGTCCCAGAGATCTCCACCTCAACGCTAAGACCCAGCTCCACTCAACAACCAGCAAGCTACAGTGCTGGACACACTATGCCAAACAACTAGCAAGACAGAAACACAACCACACCCATTAGCAGAGAGGCTGCCTAAAACCATAATAAGGTCACAGACACCCTAAAACACACCACTGGATGTGGCCCTGTCCACCAGAAAGACAAGATCCAGCCTCATCCACCAGAACACAGGCACTAGTCTCCTCCACCAGGAACCTTACACAACCCATTGAACCAACCTTAGCCACTGGGAGCAGACACCAAAAACAATGGGAACTACGAACCTGCAGCCTGCAAAAAGGAGACGCCAACACAGTAAGTTAAGCAAAATGACAAGACAGAGAAACACACAGCAGATGAAGGAGCAAGGTAAAATCTCACCAGACCAAACAAATTAAGAGGAAATAGGCAGTCAACCTGAAAAAGAATTCAAAGTAATGATAGTAAAGATGATCCAAAATCTTGGAAATAGAACAGAGAAAATACAAGAAACATTTAACAAGGACCTGGAAGAACTAAAGAGAAAAAACAATGATGAACAACACAACAAATGAAATTAAAAATTCTCTAGAAGGGATCAATAGCAGAATAACTGAGGCAGAAGAATGGATAAGTGACCTGGAAGATAAAATAGTGGAAATAACTACTGCAGAGCAGAATAAAGAAAAAAGAATGAAAAGAATTGAAGACAGTCTCAGAGACCTCTGGGGCAACATCAAACACACCAACATTCGAATTATAGGGGTCCCAGAAGAAGAAGAGAAAAAGAAAGGGACTGAAAAAATATTTGAAGAGATTATAGTTGAAAACTTCCCTAATGTGGGAAAGGAAATATTCAATCAAGTCCAGGAAGTACAGAGAGTCCCATACAGGATAAATCCAAGGAGAAACACTCCAAGACACATATTAATCAAACAATCAAGAATTAAATACAAAGAAAAAATATTAAAAGCAGCAAGGGAAACACAGCAAATAACATACAAGGGAATCCCCATAAGGTTAACAGCTGATCTTACAGCAGAAACTCTGCAAGCCAGAAAGGAGTGGCAAGACATATTTAAACTGATGAAAGGGAAAAACCTACAACCAAGACTACTCTACCCAGCAAGGATCTCATTCAGATTTGACGGACAAATGAAAACCTTTACAAACAAGCAAAAGCTAAGAGAATTCAGCACCACCAAACCAGCTTTGCAACAAATGCTAAAGGAACTTTTCTAGGCAGGAAACAAAAAGAAGGAAAAGACCTACAATAACAAACCCAAAACAATAAGAAAATGGTAACAGGAACATACATATTGATAATTTCCTTGAATGTAAATGGATTAAATGCTCCCACCAAAAGACATAGATTGGCTGAATGGATACAAAAACAAGACCAGTATATATGCTGTCTACAAGAGACCCACTTCAGACGTAGGGACACATACAGACTGAAAGTGAGGGGACGGAAAAAGATATTTCATGCAAATGGAAATCAAAAGAAAGCTGGAGCAGCAATTCTCATATCAGACAAAATAGACTTTAAAATAAAGACTATTGAAAGAGACAAAGAAGGACACTACATAATGATCAAGGGATCAATCCAAGAAGAAGATATAACAATTATCAATATTTATGCACCCAACATAGGAGCACCTCAATAAATAAGGCAACTGCTAACAGCCATAAAAGAGTAAATCGACAGTAACACAATCATTGTAGGGGACTTCAACACTCCACTTTCACCAATGGACAGATCATCCAAAATGAAAATAAATAAGGAAACACAAGCTTTAAATAATACATTAAACAAGATGGACTTAATTGATATTTACAGGACATTCCATCCCAAAACAACAGAATACACTTTCTTCTCAAGCGCTCATGGAAAATTCTCCAGGATAGATCGTATCTTGGGTCACAAATCAAGCCTTGGTAAATTTAAGAAAACTGAAACCGTATCAAGAATCTTTTCCGGGGGCTTCCCTGGTGGCGCAGTGGTTGAGAATCTGCCTGCCAATGCAGGGGACACGGGTTCGAGCCCTGGTCTGGGAAGATCCCACATGCCGCGGAGCAACTGGGCCTGTGAGCCACAATTACTGAGCCTGCGCGTCTGGAGCCTGTGTTCCGCAACAAGAGAGGCCACAATTATGAGAGGCCCGCGCACCGCGATGAAGAGTGGCCCCCACTTGCCGCAACTAGAGAAAGCCCTCGCGCAGAAACAAAGACCCAACACAGCCATAAATAAAAATAAAAATAAAAAAAAGAATCTTTTCTGACCACAACGCTATGAGACTAGATATCAATTACAAGAAAAAACTCTGTAAAAAATACAAACACATGGAGGCTAAACAATACACTACTTAATAACCAAGAGATCACTGAAGAAATCAGAGAGGAAATCAAAAATACCCAGAAACAAATGACAATGAAAACACGACGACCCACAACTTATGGGATGCAGCAAAAGCAGTTCTAAGAGGGAAGTTTATAGCAAAACAATCCTACCTCAAGAGACAAGAAACATCTCAAATAAACAACCTAACCTTACATCTAAAGCAATCAGAGAAAGAAGAACAAAAAACCCCCCAAACTTAGCAGAAGGAAAGAAATCATAAATATCAGATCAGAAATAAATGAAAAAGAAAGGAAGAAAATGATAGCAAAGATCAATAAAACTAAAAGCTGGTTCTTTGAGAAGATAAACAAAATTGATAAACCATTAGCCAGACTCATCAAGAAAAAAAGGAAGAAGACTCAAATCAATAGAATTAGAAATGAAAAAGGAGAAGTAACAACTGATACTACAGAAATACAAAGGATCATGAGAGATTACTACAAGCAACTATATGCCAATAAAATGGACAACCTGGAAGAAATGGACAAATTCGTAGAAAAGCACAACCTTCCGAGACTGAACCAGGAAGAAATAGAAAATATAAACAGACCAATCACAAGCACTGAAGTTGAAACTGTGATGAAAAATCTTCCAACAGACAAAAGCCCAAGACCAGATGGCTTCACAGGCGAATTCTATCAAACATTTAGAGAAGAGCTAATGCCTATCCTTCTCAAACTCTTCCAAAATATAGCAGAGAGAGGAACACTCTCAAACTCATTCTACAAGGCCACAATCACCCTGATACCAAAACCAGACAAAGATATCACAAAGAAAGAAAACTACAGGCCAATATCACTGATGAACATAGATGTAAAAATCCTCAACAAAATACTAGCAAATAGAATCCAACAGCACAATAAAAGGATCATACACCATGATCAAGTGGGATTTATCCCAGGAATGCAAGGATTCTTTAATATATGCAAATCAATCCAAGTGATAAACCATATTAACAAATTGAAGGTGAAAAAACATATGATCATCTCAATAGAAGCAGAAAAATGTTTCGACAAGATTCAACACCCATTTATTATAAAAACCCTCCAGAAAGTAGGCATAGAGGGAACTTACCTCAATATAATAAAGGCCATATATGACAAACCCACAGCCAACATTGTTCTCAGTGGTGAAAAACTGAAACCACTTCCTCTAAGATCAGGAACAAGACAAGGGTGTCCACTCTCACCACTATTATTCAACATAGTTTTGGAAGTTTTATCCACAGCAAACAGAGAAGAAAAAGAAATAAAAGGAATCCAAATCGGAAAAGAAGAAGTAAAGCTGTCACTGTTTGCAGATGACATGATGCTATACATAGAGAATCCTAAAGATGCTACCAGAAAACTGCTAGAGCTAATCAATGAATTTGGTAAAGTAGCAGGATAAAAAATTAATGCACAGAAATCTCTTGCATTCCTATACACTAATGATGAAAAATCTGAAAGAGAAATTAAGGAAACTCTCCCATTTACCACTGCAACAAAAAGAATAAAATACTTAGGCATAAACCTACTTAAGGAGACAAAAGACCTGTATGCAGAAAACTGTAAGACACTGATGAAAGAAATTAAAGATGATACAAACAGATGGAGAGATATACCATGTTCTTGGATTGGAAGAATCAACATTGTGAAAATGACTCTACTACCCAAAGCAATCTACAGATTCAATGCAATCCCTATCAAACCACCAATGGCATTTTTCACAGACCTAGAACAAAAAATTTCACAATTTGTGTGGAAACACAAAAGACCCCGAATAGCCAAAGCAGTCTTGAGAAAGAAAAATGGAGCTGGAGGAATCAGGCTCCCAGATTTCAGATTATCCTACAAAGCTACAGTAATCAAGACCGTATAGTACTGGCACAAAAAAAGAAATATAGATCAATGGAACAGGATAGAAATCCCAGAGAGAAACCCATGCACATATGTTCACCTTATCTTTGATAAAGGAGGAAAGAGTATACAAAGGAGAAAAGACAGCCTCTTCAATAAGTGGTGCTGGGAAAACTGGACAGCTACATGTAAAAGAATGCAATTAGAACACTCCCTAACAACATACACAAAAAGAAACTCAAAATGGATTAAAGACCTAAATGTAATGCCAGACACTATCAAACTCTTAGAGGAAAACATAGGCAGAACACTCTATGACATAAATCACAGCAAGACACTTTCTGACCCACCTCCTAGAGAAATGGAAATAAAAACAAAAATAAACAAATGGGACCTAATGAAACTTAAAAGCTTTTGCACAGTAAAGGAAACCATGAACAAGACGAAAAGACAACCCTCAGAATGGGAGAAAATATTTGCAAATGAAGCAACTGACAAAGGATTAATCTCCAAAATATATAAGCAGCTCATGCAGCTCAATATCAAAAAAACAAGCAACCCAATCCAAAATTGGGCAGAAGACCTAAATAGACATTTCTCCAAAGAGGACATACAGGTTTCCAACAAACACATGAAAGGATGCTCAACATCACTAATCTTTAGAGAAATTCAAATCAAAACTACAATGAGGCATCACCTCACACTGGTCAGAATGGCCATCATCAAAAAATCTATAAACAATAAATGCTGGAGAGGGTGTGGAGAAAAGGGAACCCTCTTGCACTGTTGCTGGGAATGTAAATTGATACAGCCACTATAGAAAATAGTATGGAGGTTCCTTAAAACACTAAAGATAGAACTACCATATGACCCATCAACCCCACTACTGGGCATATACCCTGAGAAAACCATAATTCAAAAATAGTCATGTACCACAATGTTCATTGCAGCTCTATTTACAATAGCCAGGACATGGAAGCAACCTAAGTGTCCATCATCGGATGAATGGATAAAGAAGATGTGGCACATATATACAATGGAATATTACTCCGCCATAAAAAGAAACAAAAGTGAGTTATTTGTAGTGAGGTGGATGGGCCTAGAGACTGTCATACAGAGTGAAGTAAGTCAGAAAGAGAAAAATAAATACTATGTACTAACACATATATACGGAACATTAAAAAAAAAAAAAAAGATTCTGAAGAACCTAGGGGCAGGACAGGAATAAAGACGCAGATGTAGAAAATGGACTTGAGGACACGGGGAGGGGGAAGGGTAAGCTGGGACAAAGTGAGAGAGTGGCATGGACTTATATATACTACCAAATGTGAAATCGATAGCTAGTGGGAAGCAGCCGCATAGCACAGGGAGGTCAGCTCGGTGCTTTGTGACCACCTAGAGGTGTGGGATAGGGATGGTGGGAGGGAGACACAAGAGGGAGGAGATATGGGGACATACGTATATATATAGCTGATTCACTTTGTTACAAAGCAGAAACTAACACACCATTGTAAAACAATTATACTCCAATAAAGATGTTAAAAAAAAATTTTTTTTTTAAACTGTATATAGACAGATACAGTCTTGGCCAAAGGGGGGAAAAGAAGATGAAGAAGACATCAAATGCTCTAAAGATAGGTATATGACAGAGAAAATATAAAGCCAAATTTATATATTGTGGATCCTGTGAAATCCGTGTTTAATTTCACATTGGTTTCTCCCCTCTCCTCCAAATTTTTGTGGGTCAGCCTTCCCTCCACTTTCAATTGATATATGTTCAGGGCATACATACCAATTTCAAGACCTAAGGGGAAAATCTTTAAGAAGAACATTTGCAAGAATAAATTACTTAACATAGTTCAGTGCAAAATACAAATTATTCTGAACTCAGTGGAATCATCTATATCTCCTTGGAGAAAATGAAGGAGAATGGCTAGTTGTGTGTGTTTGTTTGCATTTCAAAAGTCAAAATGTTCCTTAATATAGGCATAAACTGGATAATCTGAAATTCTAAATACACTAGAACTAATAGAAAATGTATGCAGAAAAAGTAGACTCATGTATCACTTACAAAAATATACATATCATCTAGTATTTATCAGCAGTTCAAGCACTCTAGCTCCCATTAAAATTTAACATATTTATAACAGCAAAATATTAAAAATATTGAAATAAATATAGCATGAGTAAAAATGTAACACTGTCTAATAATGACTTTCTCTGCCTCTTATTCATTCTATTGTACTAATATTACTGACTGCCTACTTTTTACCAGGCCCAGGTTAACTGATTAATAGTTTGTAGAAAGCTCTGAACCATAAGTTGAAAAACTGAAAAAGAGAGAGAAACTTTCCATTTCAACAATGTGAGAAAGTAGACATTATAAATTTTGTCAAACAAAAATTAACTGGGTATTCTATTAGACACTGGGAATATCACAGTGATCAAAGGAGACAAATTCCTTACTCTCATGGTATTTATAGTCTGGTGAAAGAAGTGTTCCTATATCAGTATTAAATGATCCTTCTATTCACTTCTCAGTTCTCCACTGATATGAGAATAGCAAATATCAAGTATGTGATTTTGAGAGACAAACACTAAAGAATGTGCAATTGGTTTATTTGTCCAGCTAAAATTTACTGAGATTTTGCCCATATCCCCAGTACTCATTGTTTTCATAAGGCCAAATCTGTCTAACTGCAAGCACCTGTAACTCTTCACCTGAGGGCATTTTGAGGGTCAGCTGGGATGGCCTGGAGTGCTAGGAAGTCCACACCCTTAGAAGCAACCTCAACCACACTTGAGTATTAGAAAATAGTGCCTCAGCCCCCTCACTCCTTGGGTGAGACCATTCTGAGGGGTTCCATATGCACACCATCTCCCAGAGATCCTCAGAGGGATTAGGTTCCAATTGCCCACGGAGGTAACTGCTCATAAATGCACTCTGAATCAACATCTTTCTCTTTCCTGTTAAAATGGATTTATTGTATATGATTCAAGAACCTCCATCTAACTCTTTCTCAGGAGAGGACCTTTAGGACATTCTCTTCACAAAGACAGTTACTACAGTCATTTGAAAAGGCCAGTAGCATCTTTGAGAAATTCTGTTCTAGAAGTCATCTGCAATTTGGGGGTGATGGTGGGGGTGGGGGGGATTTCGATTCTTTATATCAATGGGGTACAGAGGCAAAATGGCAGCACTTAACTATCAGAGGCAAGATGAACATAATTATGGCAATGGGTAGCAAGACTGGAATGTCAACCAAAGTGTTTTGACTTACTGCATTCTAACATGGTGGCTAATGAATAATAATATTTGCTTTTTAATTTATTTTTATTTATTACACAATTTTTAAAGGTTACTTTCCATTTACAGTTATTACAAAATATTGGCTATATTTCCTATGCGTACAATACATCCTTGAGCCTACCTTACACCCAGTAGTTTGTACCTCCCACTCCTCCACCACTGTATTGCCCCTCCCCACTGGTAACCACTAGTTTGGTCTCTATATCTGTGAGTCTGCTTCTTTTTTGTTGTATTCATTAGTTTGATGTATTCTTCAGCTTCTACATATAAGTGATATTATACAGCATTTGTCTTTCTCTGACTTACTTCACTTAGCATAATGCCCTCCAAGTCTGTCCATGTTGCTGCAAATGGCAAATTTTCATTCTTTTTTTATGGTTGAGTAGTATTCCATTGTATAGATATACCACATCTTCTTTATCCGTTCATCTGTTGATGGACACTTAGGTTGTTTCCATATCTTGGCAATGGTAAATAATGCTGCTATGAACATTGAGGTGCATGTATCTTTTCAAATTAGTGTTTTTGTTTTCTTCAGATATATACCCAGGAGTGGAATTGCTGGGTCATATGGTAGTTCTACTTTCAGTTTTGAGAAATCTCCACACTGTTTTCCCCAGAGGCTGCACCAATTTACATTCCCACCAACAGTGTACAGGTGTTCCCCTTTCTCCACATCCTCACCATTTGTTATTTGTGTTCTTTTTGATGATAGCCATTCTCACAGGTGTGAGGTGATATCTAATTGTGGTATTTATTTGCATTTCCTTGATGATTAGCAATGTTGGGCATCTTTTCATGTGCTGTTGGCCATCTGCATTTCCTCTTGGGAAACATGTCTGTTCAGTACTTCTGCCCATTTTTTAATCGGGTTGTTTGTTTTTTTGATATTGAGTTGTATGAGCTTTTTATACATGCTGGATATTAATCCCTTATTGGTCATATCATTTGCAACTATTTTCTCCCATTCATTAGGTTGTCATTTTGTTTTGTCAATGGTTTCCTTTGCTGTGCAGAAGTTTTTAAGTTTAATTAGGTCCCATTTGTTTATTTTTGCTTTTATTTCCTTTACTTTAGGATACAGATCCAAAAACATAATGCTACGATTTATGTCAAAGAGCATTCTGCCTATGTTTTCCTCTGGGAGTTTTATGATATATGGTCTTACATTTAGGTCTTTAATCCATTTTGAGTTTATTTTTGTATATGGTGTTAGAGAATGTTCTAATTTCATTCTTTTACATGTAGCTGTCCAGTTTTCCCAGCACTACTTATCAAAGAGACTGTCTTTTCTGCATTGTATGTTCTTGCCTCCTTTGTCGTAGATTAATTGACAATAAGTGTGTGGGTTTATTTCTGGGCTCTCTATCCTATTCCACTGATCTGTGTGTCTGTTTTGTGCCAGTACTACATTGGTTTGATTGCTGTAGCTTTGTAGTATTGTCTGAAGTCAGGAAGCATGATTCCTCCAGCTCTGTTCTTTTTTCTCAAGATTGTTTGGGCTATTCAGGGTCTTTCGTGTTTCCACACAAATTTTAAAATAATGTGTTTTAGTTCTGTGAAAAATTTCATTGGTATTTTGATAGGGATTGCACTGAATCTGTATATTGCCTTGGGTAGTATGTTAATTTTAACAATATTGGTTCTCCCAATCCAAGAATACAGTATATCTTTCCATCTGTTTGCATCATCTTCAATTTCTTTAACCATCATTTTAGAGTTTTCAGAGTACAGGTCTTTTGGCTCTTTAGGTAGGTTTATTCCTAGGTATTTAACTCTTTTTGATGTGATGGTAAATGGTATTGTTTCTTTAATTTCTCTTTCTGCTGCTTCATTGTTAGTGTATAGAAATGCAACAGATTTCTGTATATTACTTTTATATCCTGCAAATTTAGATGAAATGGACTTCAGATCAAATTGATATATATATAGCATTCCATCTGAAAGCAGCAGAATACACATTCTTTTCAAGTGCACATGGAACATTCTCCAGGATAGATCACATGCTATACCACAAAATAAGCCTTGGCAAATTTAAGATAACTGAAATCACATCAAGCATCTTTTCTGACCACAGTGCTATGAGATTAGAAATCAACTACAAGAAAAAACTGCAAAAAACGCAAACATGTGGAAGCTAAACAATATGTTCCTAAACAACCAAGGATCACTGAAGAAATTAAAGAGGAAGTCAAAAAATACCTAGAGACAAATGAAAATGAAAATACGATGATCTAAAATCTATGGCACACAGCAAAATCAGTTCTAAGAAGGAAGTTTATAGTGATACAAGCTTACCTCAGGAAACAAGAAAAATCTCAAATAAAAAACCTAATATTACACTTAAAGCAACTAGAGAAAGAACAAACAAATCCCAAGGTTAGTAGAAGGAAAGAAATCATGAAGATCAGAGCAGAAATAAATGAAATAGAGACTAAAAAACAATAGAAAAGATCAATTAAACTAAAAGCTGGTTCTTTGTAAAGATAAACAAAATTGATAAACCTTTAGCCAGACTCATCAAGAAAAAGAGGGAGAGGGTCCAGATCAATAAAATCAGAAATGAAAAAGGAGAATTTACAACCGACACCAGAGAAATACAAAGGATCATAAGAGACTACTATGAGCAACTACACACCAATAAAATGGACAACCTAGAAGAAATGCACAGATTCTTAGAAAGGTACAATCTCCCAAGACTGAACCAGGAATACACAGAAAATATTAACAGACCAACTACCAGTAATGAAACTGAATTGGTAATTTAAAAACTCCCAACAAACAAAAATCCAGGACCAGATGGCTTCACAGGTGAATTCTACCATACATTTAGAAGACAACATCTATCTCTCTCAAACTATTACAAAAAATTGCAGAGGAAGGAACACTTCAAACTCATTCTATGAGTCCAGCATCACCCTGATATCAAAACCAGACAAAGATATCACAAAAAAAAAAGAAAGAAAATTACAGGCCAATATCACTGATGAACATAGATGTAAAAATTCTCAACAAAATACTAGCAAACCAAGCCAACAATATGGTAAAATGATCATACACCATGATCAAGTGGGATTTATCCCAGGAATGCAAGGATTTTTCAATATCCACAGATCAATCAATGTGATATACCACATCAATAAACTGAAGAATAAAAACATATGATCATCTCAATAGAAACAGAAAAAGCTTTTGACAAAGTTCAACATCCATTTATGATAAAAAAAATTCTCCAGAAAGTGGGCATAGAGAAAATATACATCAACATAATAAAGGCCATATATGACAAACCCACAGCTAACATCATCCTCAACAGTGAAAAGCTGAAAATATTTCCTCTAAGATCAGGAACAAGACAAGGATGTCTACTCTCACCACTTTTATTCAATATAGTTTTGGAAGTCCTAACCACAGCAATCATAAAAGAAGAAGAAATAAAAGGAATCCAAATTGGAAAGAAAGAAGTAAAACTGTCACTGTTTGCAGATGACATGATGCTATTGATACATGATACTACACATAGACAATCCTAAAGATGCCACCAGGAAACTACTAGAGCTCATCAATGAATTCAGTAAATTTGCAGGATACAAAATTAATATACAGAAATCTTTTGCATTTCTGTACACTAACAATGAAGTAACAGAAAGAGAAACTTTAGATCACGATATTCTTAGGTAGAGAGCAAATTAAGTTTTTCTTAATAACTGTTTTATAGGGATTTAATTCACATGCCATGATATACATCCTTTAAAGTGTACAATTCAGTGTTTTTCAGTATATTCTCAGCGTTGTACAAACATCACCACCATCATTTTAGGACATTTCATCACCACAAAAAGCCCCCCTGCTTACACATTGGCAGCCACTCCCCATTCCCTCTCTCTCCCAACCTCCTTGCAACTATTAATATACTTTTTTATCTCCATAGATATTCTGGGCATTTCATATAAATGGAATCATAAAATGTGTGGCCTTTATGACTGGCTTCTTTCGCTTAGTATAATGTTTTAAAGGGTTGTCTATGTTATAGCATAAGCCAGTGCTTGATTCCTTTTTATTGCTAAATAGTATCCATTGTATGGATATTTTGTTTATCCACTTAAACATTTTGTTTACCCACTTATCAGCAGTTTCCACTTTGGCTATAACGCTGCAATGCACATTTGTGTACAAGTGTTTGAGTGGCATGTGTTTTCAATTCTCTTTAGTATAAACCTGAGAATGGAATTGCTGGGTCATAACATTACTCATGTTTAACATTTTGAGGAAGTGCCAAAGTGTTTTCCATAGTGGCTGCTCCATTTTAAGGTTCCTGTAGCAATGTAAAAGTGTTCCAATTTCTCCACAGCTTCACCAATACTTATTATGCCTTCCTCTTTATTTTAGCTGTCCTAGTGAGTGTGAAATAGTGTCTAATTGTGATTTTTATTTGTATTACTTAATGATTAATGATGTAGATCATCTTTCCATATGCTTATAAGTCATTCATGTATTTTTCTTTAGAGATATTTCTATTCAAATTTTTTGTCCATTTTAAAAATTAGGTTGTCTTTTTGTTGTTGAGTTGTAGGAGTTCTTTATATATTCTAAATACCAGCCTCTTATCAAATATATGATTTGTAAATATTTTCTCTCATTCTGAGTTATCTTTTCACTTTCTTCATGGTGTCACTGCAGCACAATTTTTTTTTTGATAAAATGCAATTTATCTGTTTTTTTCTTTTGTTGCTTATGCTTTCGGTGTCATATCTAAGAAGTCATTGCCTAATACAAGATCATGAAGATTTATGCCTATGTTTTCTTTCAAGGGTTTTATAGTTTAAGCCCTTACATTTAGGTCTATTATACATTTTGAGTTATTAAATTTTGTATACAATGTGAGTTGGGAGTTCAACTTCATTCTTTTGAACGTGGGTATATAGTTTTTCCAGAACCATTTTTTGAAAATACTATTCTTTCCCTCATTGAATTGTTTTGGTGCCCTTGTAAAAATGCAAATTAAGTGCTTGTTTTATTTATATAGTCAAAAATATCAAGAGCTGGCAAAAAAAAAAAAAGACTGAAATCATCCACCACAATAGAAAAGTATGACCTGCACACAGCTTCCAGATCCAAGTAATTCCTAGGAACTGAGTCCATTCATTGAAGCAAAGGCCAGATCTTTTGAGGAACGACCTTGAAATATCTCCACAAGGATATATAGTGTGTATCCCTTCTGTCTTTCCTCATTGGGATCTGTGACCATTTCCTAGAGTGAACTGTACAGGGACATGGGAAATGATCAGATTTTTGAGGACTATTAGATATAAGGTATAAGACAACACCAATATCAAGGAATTCGAAATGCAGCATGGTCCTTGCTTAGATGAGTGCCTATGGAGGCCAAATGATAAGTTCTGTTTGGGCCCAAATCTGTTGCACATTATCCAAAGGTTCACAAACCACCTCCCACACACACATAATGTGGTCATTTCCCCAGTTTCCCTTTACGTACTTGAGATAGATAACTTAGCACCTGACAGAACCCTCAGTTGGTTCTTAGAAATTACTTGGAAAATATCCCACAATAAAATGGATTCAGTTATTCTGATAACTAGACTTCATTTTCCAAGAATCAAGCAACGTATAATGAATCTCTTGCTGTTGAAAGGAAATATGTCACATTATTATCACTTGGCAGCAGTGATATAACAAGTTTGATTTCAAATTTTCTATTTTTTTCTAAGTATCTAAAATTTATTGAGCACTTGTTTATTCAGAATGATATTCATTTCTTGTAAATATAACTTACATTTGTATAAGTTTTAGAGCTTTCAAATCACCTTTAAGTTCATCTCATTTAGTGCTCACCATCACTCTTCAAGGTTATGCAACTATTGTTATCTTTAGTTTACATATTAAGAACCACAAGTTTAAGCTTTTTAAGTGATTTGCCCAAAATTGCGCGATGATTAATGGAAAAATTAGAATTCAAATCATTTGACTCCAGATTTGGTTATCTGACCAACCTCTATTTTAAAACCATTAGAGGTAAAGCTTTTTCTGATCCTCCAACCAGGCATGATGCCCTCCTGTACATTAAAAAAATACCTAGGTTAGGAATCTGCCTGCCAATGCAGGTGACACAGGTTTGAGGCCTGGTCCGGGAAGATCCCACATGCCACAGAGCAATGAAGCCTGTGCACCACAACTACTGAGCCTGTCCTCTAGAGCACACAAGCCACAACTACTGAGACCACGTGCCACAACTACTGAAGCCCACGCGCCTAGAGCCCGTGCTCCACAACAAGAGAAGGCACCACAATGAGAAGCCCGCACACCGCAACCAAGAGTAGCCTCTGCTTGCCGTATCTAGAGAAAGCCCACGCACAGCAACAAAGACCCAACGCAGCCAAAAAATAAATAAATTAAAAAAAAAAAAAAAGAACCATCTGAGAGATGAGAGCTCTTATCCACAGGCTTCCATCCTTAATTGAATGATGATTGTCCCCGGGGCTGTTGACTCCCAAGGACCTTGTGACTTTGCTTGCAGGGCTACAGGTATCAGAGAAGGTCCTAAGGCAGAATAAGGAAAGATGTAAAGTGTATACTTGAGGTGACACACTAGCACCATGAGGAGAGTTGGAACTGTTTCCCACAATTTCAGATGAAATTAGATGTGGGTTAAAGGAATGTGACAAGTAACAGAGATATCTGCCACAGACTAAGTGGGTTTCTTTTATAGTTTCACATTATAAAACCAACTTTAGTAGATAATGCCAAACCTATGTTCCAAAATAATTGAACCAATTTACACTTCCACCAGCAATGAGAGTTCCAGCTGTTCCACATCCCCACCAGTACTTGGTATTATCAATCTTTATTATTTTAATCACTTGGTAAGTATGTAGTGATATCATATTATTATGTTTATCTGCATTCCTTTGATTACTAATGAGGTTGAAAACCTGTTCATAAGTTTGTTGGTCATTTGGATATCCTATTTTGTGAGGTGTCTGTTCAGATCTTCTGCTCAAGTTTTTTAAATCAACTTTATTGGAGTATAAATTACATGTGATAAAAATACACCTATTTTAAGTGTTTAGCTTGATGATTTATGACAAATATTTATCCCTTGTAACCACTACCATACCCATTCTGACCCAGAAAGTTCCCTTGTACCCCTTTACTGTCAATCCCCTCCCCCCTCCCCCACCCTGGCAACCAATGATCTGCTTACTATCACTGTAACTTAATTTTGCCTATTCTAGAATTTCATGTAAATGGAACCGTATGTACTTCTTTGTGTCTAGTTTCTTTCATTCAGCATAATGTTTTTGAGATCATCCATGTTGTTCATGTGTCAGTCAGTACTTCCCTTTTATTGCTGAGTAGTATTCCATTGTATGGATATACTACCACTAGTTTATCCATTTAACTGTTGGTGGGCATTTCAAGTTTTTGGCTATTATGAATAAAGCCACTATGATCATTCATGTACAAAAAAAAAATACCTAGCATGTTCTTGGCACATGTATGCATTTACTCGATGTTATTTCCCCTTACATTTAGTTTTGATGTTCCACAGTTCTTCATGGCATACTTCTTTTGACAATTACCTTAGGCTACAGTTTTAATACTGTCTTACTTCCTCTGCTAGATTTATAAGTACTTGAAAGCTGACTTGAGATCCCCTGGTTTCCTCAGCAATTGATATACTTCAATCTGATGGATCATTGAACCTCTCTCCCTATAACTTCT
This sequence comes from Eubalaena glacialis, assembly GCF_028564815.1. NCBI lineage: Eukaryota > Metazoa > Chordata > Mammalia > Artiodactyla > Balaenidae > Eubalaena > Eubalaena glacialis. The sequence continues at coordinate 46,305,654 of NC_083718.1, read as the reverse complement.
CCCCAAACGTGGTCATATTTGTCTTACCTTGGTCATTATCTTTGATCTTTCCTTTCCCAGTCATCTAAAAGTCATGGCTAGTGGAATCCTGAGATTATTATTTCTTACCTGCTTATTATCTATTGAGTGACTTCCAGCCACCAAATAATTATCTTTTCAAATCTGGGAACAACACTATTCTCCTTCTCAGACCAGACCCAGACTCTATCACTGTTGTAACCTTCATTCATACAGTTCTCCTTTATCACCACCATCCTGATGTCTAACAATATCCTTCATGCCCCTAGCAGAAAAGGGCACTCCTTGTACAATGTACACACGAACTGATTTATAAACTGGTGTGGTCCAGAGACCCTGTTCTCAAAGTTCCAACAGACTAGCTGCTCCTCTATACCAATCAATCAAACATTAAGAATTTGTGAAACACCAGCTATTTGGATCACACTGTGCCAGTCACTCTGAGAATTATCTGTATGCCAACTAAGATTGCAACATTTTTTTGTTCCTTTCTAATTCCTTTAAGGCTGTGATTCCTTTTTCTGAAGTTATACACTGCAGATTTATGGCAGGATTAACTCAACAGTTTGACAGCAATATTGTACCATCTAGTTACAAGCCTGATTATTTTTCTGTGGGTTGCTACTGCTACCCAACACAACAGAAAGGTATCAAGGATCTCACACTACTCTTGGGCTATACATCATATATTTGAACCAGCAAGATGAATGAAACTGATATAATTAGGTTAACCCAGACTATGAGTTCTCCTATTAAATGGTAAACTCTTGAAAGTCAACTACCCAGGTCTTATCCATTTGTGTCTCCTGTATACAAATATTTTGTTGAATCAATTAGAAAACAATATAAGACTAAAGTGCTAAAATAAGTAGTATAAAACAAATTCCTATGAAACTTGGAGAGGGAATATATTCTAATTTCCAGCACTGATTATATGAAACTCACCATTTTTACCTTGTCACACGTTATGGTAATATGGAGCTAGGACTCCAAAAGAAATAAGAATAACTTCAAAACAGCACACAAAACTTCTATTTAAAATTTTATAGTTACTCTATGTCCCTTAGAGTCATTAACAGTGATTTAGGTTCAGTATTTCTCGTTGTTCCCCAAACTCAAATTTTGTCCATTTTGGAAGATATTTCATGCAGATATATACCCTAAGGAAATTACTTGTCTTTCTTTCACATATTAACATTGACTTTGTCTAGATGGCTCTATTCTGAATAATTTAGCAGTATTATTTGAAATACATGAATCTTTTAGTCTCTTTTCCATCTGACATTCCAGTTACTCAGTTCACCTTAGATTTCACTGCTTTTCAAAAAATTTATAATCAGTGTGTTTTGCAAAAATAATGAATATTTCTTTAATGGGTAGGCATCTAGACCTTCACTACCTCTTACATCTTCTTCATTTCAGTTCCTTTTATACTTTCTGATGTCTAAATGGAAAATTAATAAAAACAATTAGGTTTCCATTAAAAAGAGCCTTATGCAAGTATATTCATAATATCCTTTCTCCCCAAAAGGGATTAAAAATGCGTTAATAAAAATAAGAAAGAAGCACAAAATAAAACTAGTATAATAGAAATGGAAATGGAAAATTGGCAATGAGGAGAATAAGGAACATAGGGAGCCAATATAGTAAGTGAATTTAGTTATAATTTTCCTGACAACCCAAACTAAAAGGAATATCTAATATGTTATACAATGTATAAAGTCAGTGAAAAGGAAACAAATTCTTCAAAGCATATGTATAGTGATTAGTCCAAAAAGTCTAATAAGTTTCCAAAATACCTTAAGGTAGAAGTAATACCTTGCCATTCCTTTAGTTCAAGAAATACCAAGCATGTAATTCAACGACTTACACTAACTATTGTATTGAATATCAAGATGCAAAAACCTCCAGTCCCTACACATAGAATATGTATAATCCAGCTGGACAAATAAGAGGTGTGCTTATAAAGGTAACTGACAATACGAGCCTATGTATTTTAAATGTGAAATTAATTGTGCAGCCCTTAAGAGTTGGAGAAATTGGGAGGAAGGAGAGACTGCTGTTCCAGGCTTGAAATAACCACAGGACAAGTGATGCTAAGAAAATCAGTCCCAGGATTTGGGCATGCAGAACAGAACGTTATTGGGAGTCCAGTGGGCAGAGATGAGGTCAGAATCCAGGGTATCAGGGCATATCTGATGTGAACAAGTTTTAGTATCTGAAACTTGATGTGAACAAGTTTTAGTAGCTAAGGAAACTGACCAAGTTTGGCTTTCAGAAATCCAAGCCAAGCAGAAAGACATGGTAGGAGTAAAATCCAAAAATATATCCACTACTCAGGTTTCAGTCTTCAAGCCAGCTATCTAGAAACAAGAATGGTGTTCCATCCAAAAGACTTGAAACCCTGTCTGTTTTCAAACAGACTCCTTGGAGGGAGTGGATAAGAAAAGTCAGAGTGGGTGCTTCTCAGAATAAGTGCTCTCCAGGGGCTGGTGCCTGCTCAGAAAACGAACTCTGGGAGTCACCTTTCGGGAACCAGTAACCCTCAAATCAATTCCAGGGTATTGAGAGAATAGCAAATAAGATAACAAGGGGTCTGGAAGTCGTTGCAAATGAGGACTTTTTTAAAGAATTAATCATGTTAATGATTAATGACCAAGAGGAATATAATTGTTGTCTTTAGCTATTTTAAAGGGTTGCCCTATATATCTATAAATGTAAATTATTTTATTCTATTTTTGTGCATTATTTCTTAGTTTTCAAGCATTAAATATGTAGTCTCAGTTCAAATTTTTCTTAATTGAATAAATCATCTACTTTTAAAAACAAATGATTTTTCCATCCAAAGAGCTGGAAGTTAGATGACCCTCTGTCAGAAATGCTGTAGATGATATTCTGGCATTGAAAGTCACTTTCAGGTATCTCCCGCTCTGTCTTTTGGTGAGTTTCATAGTTTCAACACTACCTTCCTTTCAACCAAGTAATATCTTGATCCCTCTTATACACACCAACTTCTCATAATAGATCTGACAATACTTTACACTTGGTCAGGGAAAGAACGTTTCAAAGCACATTCCTGATCCCCCTGGCTTGAAGCCCTCCTAATCTTGGAAAACCAAGGCTAAAAGAGGTCAGGTAACTCACACAAAGTCTCAAGGTTGGGGCTTCCCTGGTGGCGCAGTGGTTGAGAATCTGCCTGCCAATGCAGGGGACACGGGTTCGAGTCCTGGTCTGGGAAGATCCCACATGCCGCGGACCAACTAAGCCCGTGAGCCGCAACTACTGAGCCTGCGCGTCTGGAGCCTGTGCTCCGCAACGAGAGGCCACGATAGTGAGAGGCCCGCGCACCGCGATGAAGAGTGGCCCCCGCTTGCCACAACTAGAGAAAGCCCTCGCACAGAAACGAAGACTCAACACAGCCATAAAAATAAATAAATAAATTAATTAATTAATTAATTAAAAAGTCGCAAGGTTAGTTCATGGCCGAGCTGCAGTATCAGCACTCCAAAGGCTGATTCTCTTTCCACTCTACCACTCTTCCTCCCTTGCAGGAGGAGGAACCCATGAGAGAGGCGCAGGATAAGGCAAGTGCAAGGGCAGAAAGCATATCCTTGTTAAATGAGAATCCAGGCAGGACACAAACCAGGCACCTTTTAAAAACTAGGTTGCTTCCCTGCAGAATGCTCAGACATCTCGTTTCCTATTTGCCCTGTCCACACACACAGATGAGCAGTCATCTCCAAAACTGGATGCACAGATCCAAAGTGACACATAAAACAATCCACTGGGGCGGAAAAAGAATACAGTAAAACTTCCATGTATATTAATTTTAATGTAACCCATTAGTACTACTTTTATATATGTTTTATATATACATATAATGCATTGAGATGCATATGTATATAGTTTATACATTAATATACACATATTGAAGATACATGCTCAAGAAGCAATCAGAAAAGTTTAGAGACCACTGGTTTTAAAACAAGCTGTAATATTCACTGTATAATGTTCACTGCATTCCTGAGTTGCTGCATTTGAATAATTTTTCCCCTGGTTATACAAAACAAAATACATACCCCTTATAATTAGTTCTAACTGGTTACCTCCAAAAAGTCCCAAAGAGCAAAATACACCAGAGATTTACCACAAGGCTCAGAACTGCAGAGCAATGGGCATCACAGGCAATGGCTCAATTTCCATAGCAGAGACAAAGTCCTGATGTCAAAGTTGAGCCACTGGCTGAAACAAAATAATCAGGTTGTTTGTATCTCCTCAGGGCACAAGCGGCAGATTGGATTTCCTTAGGACTAGCCATCTATATTGAGACTAGAGGACCACATTCACCTCATGAACTGCATTTACTAAAAGAGCAAGAAAATGTTCTGTTTTTTTATTAATTTTTTTTAAGATTTTCTTTTTGATGTGGACCATTTTAAAAATCTTTATTGAATTTGTTACAATATTGCTTCTGTTTTATGTTCTGGTTTTTTGGCCCCAAGGCATGTGGGATCCTAGCTCCCTGACCAGGGATCGAACCCACACCCTCTGCATTAGAAGGTGAAGTCTTAACCACTGGACCACCAGGGAAGTCCCAAGAAAATGCTGATAAGTCAGTATTTCATCACTTGTCAGAAAGCATACAGGATGTGCCTGAGAAAAAAAAGAACTGAAATATATGTTGAAATAAATCTTCTTAAAAATTCCTTACCCGTGCACCGCAACAAAGAGTAGCCCCCGCTCACCACAACTAGAGAAAGCCAGCGCACAGCAATGAAGACCCAATGCAGCCAAAATTAAATAAATAAATAAATAAGATAACCTTACTTACAGCCACGGTGTCCACTGCATTTTGTTGGAAGAATTCTAATATGAGGAATTGCTGAGGGTCACCAGTTCTTCCAAGTGCTGTTGCTTCCAAGTGGAGAGGACCTAAGTTACTTGGAGCCCCTCCAGGTCTGACACCAAACCCAGTCTGATCCACATTTCATGTGCCCTGCTTAGGACTACTTAGAATCGTTTCTCAGAAAGCAGTTTTTGGCTTCTTGGCATCAGAACTTCAAAATCAACTAAAAGAACCTTTTCCTCATGTGAAGTAAAGCCAGTTACAAGCTGGTAAGGTAACAGGGATCAACAAAATCAAAGTTCAAACTAGACATCAGAAACCATGGGCACAACATGGGCGAGAAGAGATGTGCTCTCTCTCTAATGAGTGAATTAAGGTCTGCAAACAGAACCCACACTGGCTCCTTTACGAAAAAAAGCAATTTTAGAAGGGAGTGGGAGTGAGTGTCAGAAAGCCAGGTTTAGAGACTGTGCCACTTGGCACAATGCTCCAATTATACCACAGATCTTCCCCAGTGAAGATGCCACAGTTGCCATGCCTGGGCAAGCGACCCCACAGTTTGCCCTGCTGATGCTATTACTGGACCTCAATCCTGCTGTCTCTGCTTCTACACTCACCAGGCTGGATGCTCCACAACACCTTCTTCTTAACGCCATTAGTTTCTGAATTGAAGTCTGTGAATCTGGTGAAGGCTAGGTCACGCACCTACCTGTGTTTCAACCACAAGGGAAAGACTAATAACTGACTTCTACCTTGAAGACAAAGAGTCATCATAAATTGGGGGATTTCCCAAACATCAAAAGAGGTTCAAAGTTGCCACCATTTCAAATACGTTTCACATTGGAAATGAGCTATAGTACCCCACTACCTGGTACTGCCTGACATGTGTGGTAGGACCCAATGAGACAGTTTCCCACTTGGCCAGACAAAGCTCTTCTCAGTAGGGTTGAATGGTGTGCCTGCATCTTTTAAAAAGGAGTTTAACTTACAACTAGCATGAGGCAATAGTGTATAAACAGAGAAGTTCTTGTCCAGTGTCAAATTATTAGCCTTTAGCTGTAGAAAATACATGGTCAAGAGCCTAAGCTAAAGCATAGGATCAGCGCAGAGATTACTTAATTTTGAGGAAATGGATAGATTCATATAAGCAGCTATTTTGATTTAATAAAGCTGCAATTTAAACCCTTCACTGAGGTAAGTTTATGGTGCTACAATTTTTCCTCATTGTGTAAATAAATATCAGGCTACACATATGTAATTATGAAAAGAAAGTCATAAGCATAGAGTCATGCGCTGTTTGCTCAGTCTGATATTTGTTGGGTGAAGAACTGTATTATGGTTTTAAGATATATTCCAAGGATTTTTTATTTTATCATGGCAAAATAGATATTTCTGTCCCCTTCTATTCTCATAAATTATCTGATAATGACAGAAAGTGTTAAGAATCAAAACACAAACTTCACCTTTGGTGAAACCAGGAGACAGCTAAACCACAATAAATGAAAACTGAAAGCAAATGGAGAGGAGTGGCAAAAAACAAAGAGGAGGATGGTGAAATGTTAGTGCCCAGAGATTTGTAACATGGATGATGAACAATGCTATTCACTCACAGAAAGTTTCACGAGAAAGGCTCGGGACTTACAAGCATGAAGCCCATAACACAAGGTGAACGTGAGGAGTTGTGGTGAAAACCTCAGAAAATGGATGAGGATTACATGAGGAGCAGTTGAACTGTCTCCCTTCCCTAACCCACCACTAACAGAAAAAGAACAATCAGAAAATAAAGAAATATTCTTGGTAATTAAAAATACAACAGCTAAAATAAATAACTCACTAGAATAATTAGAAGATACAGCCAAGGAGCCTCATAGAATAGAGTGAGAGGACTAAATGCTGGACAAAAAACAGAAAAGCCAGGGAATGAAAAGATGAATTCAAGAGGTCCAATGTTCCACTAACGGAATTTCCAGAATGAAACAATAAAAGAGTTAGGAGGGAATTATCAAAGAAAGACTACCAAAATTTTTCACTTAACTGAACACAGAAGGCTCTGGATTGAAAGGACCCACCAGCTATACAGCTCATTGAATAAAAACAAGCCCACAACAAGGCACATCATTTTGAAATGTGAAATAATAAATACTTCCAGAGAGGAAAAAATTAGATCACATACGAAGGATAAAAAAGAATGACACTGAACAAGTAATCAACATTTAATGTTAGAAACAATGGAACAATCCCTTCAAGTATCTGAAGGAAAATTATTTTAAATTCTAAATCCTACCCCAAATCAAATTATAAATTAGATGTGAAGGTAGAATAAACACACTTTCACACATACAATGCCTCATAAATTTATTTCCCATGTACTTTTCTCAAAAACCACCTAAGGGCTACACTGAAATAAGTGGGAAAAAAATCAAGAAAGAAAAAGATAGGATATAGGAAGCAAAGAATCCCACAAAGACACTCAAAGATAAATCCCAGTATAAACCCCAGGATGCCAAGTATAAAGAAGACTAGAGAACACCATTCAAATTGAAACAAGAAGTTGAAAAGGTCCTGCAGGGGCATCTTCAAGGGAAAACTAGAACCTGACTGATGACCTCATTCAATTCAAATATGGAAAACTGTATTGAGAAGCCATGGAAGGTTATGAAAACACTTGGTACAAAGAAATTGGTACAAAGAAAACTCAAACAAATGAAGAAATGAGGCAATGATTAACTCCAGGAAAAAAATATATATTTGTTCAAGAGAAGAAGTGAAATTGTAGTATGTTATTGTCTCAGCAGTGAACAATTTTTGTATAGTCATAAGAATGTAAACTCTGAGTTCTGATTACCCCAAGTTGTCATATAACTATATTGGAAAGATGGTGTGTAAGGACTCAGAGTGTATGTAGAGAGTGGGGAGACTCGGCAGCAAGTCTGTGTATATGAGAGCTAAATCCTAATCTTCCTTAGTCAAAAGTTGAGACAAAGTCTAAAATTGGTTAATCAAGAGCATAACAACATTTAGAAATATGAAGATAAATACAAAAAGAAGCTACTAAAAGACTATGAAGAATTTACCTTTGGAGAGTAGACCAGATGTCAGGAATTAGGGGGAGAGATTATCATTTTTCATAAGCCTTTTAGCACTCTTCCAATATTTGCTTCTTTTCTGTATTTTTTGGATTAAAATTTAAATTACTTTTAGAATGATATTCTCAGAACTAGAGTTACCACAGTCTTGCAACCATTGGAAAAGCAGCTTAAAGAGTGACAAGGCATTTTACAAAAATCTGGAGGGGTCAAGTCTGGGCTAAATCCCCCCCCCCCCAAGGCTCAAAGTTCTTTCCCAGCCTAGTCCCAGCCCTGTCCTTGGCATCCCTCTTGGAACCATGTGTGGCTTGGCCTCATGCAGACTCACTTCACAGACCTTGCTTCCCGCCTGGGCTCTCACATTGAGCTATGGATTGAACCTGGTGCACTGTCACATGCTCCCTCCACCACGGCCTGCACCCTGCAGTTTTTACACCTCTGAGAGACACTGGGTGCTAAGGAAGGTGACGGTGTAAAGCCATAAGTCGAATCTGTGGCCAGGAAGGATAGATAGCCCAAGACTGAAAAGGTGGGAAACAGTCTTCTGAGAAATCCATCCAAAATGCCTAGCAGCATATTTCTTGCTTAAAGCTTTTCAGGAATCACTAAAATTTTGTGTGCTAACTCTTTCTCCATAATGGCTTAAAGGCTCCTCCTGGGGTCTTCATTAAGTATCTGATCCTGGGCTACCCATCTCAGTAAATCTCAGTAAATCTCAAATAGCATTAAATTACATGCAAGGAAGAATGTTCTGATCTATGCAATGAAAAGCAACTAGAATTTTTGCCTATCTTATTGAAATTAAAGTCAGAAGTTTAGTGGATTTCTGTTTGTTAATAAACTTTATATCATGTAAATAGGAACACCCTGCCTAACAATATTCCTCCAAGACCTGCTGGACACAGGAGCAGTAGCAGATGTGAAGGTGGCTCTATGATCTACTGCATTCTCTGGGAGTGGAAGACATCAAGAAGGGCTGACAAAACAGCCTGGGAAAGGAACCCTCGCTCTTGGTTAGTGAGGCCCTTACACTACATAAGATCAAAGCTGGGATAAAATGATAATGTAACATGGTATACAATATAACATTGGCTCCAGTCTCATATACTATCTCAGCACTTGTTTGTGGAGTGAGCATAAATCCCACTCCTGGTGTGAGCAGAGGTCCGGAGCCCAAATCTCAAGGTTACACCCATTTGATGCACCCAGCTAGTGGCAGAATTTATCATTATTAGGAAAGCACCTTTCTCCTTCATTTTTCTGGTCCCAAATCTCATGCAGAGATCTAAGTCTCGCAGTTGACCCAGACTGATTGTTTTAAGCTCTGGCCCATAGCTGGTTTATATAGAGCTTTGCTGGGGCACAACCCCTCTCTGAGAAGCCTTCGTGGGGACATCAGTATTAGATTTGTTAACGCTTACTTCTCATTTACTAGTTTAATATACTCATTCCATAAATGTTCAAGTACTTTAAATGTGAGTACAGAGATGAAAACGACATTAACTGCCTTCGATGGGTTCTCAGTCTAGTGAGGGAGACAGACGTCAAATAATAGGGTATGGAAGGACCACACACGGGACTACACACGGGATAATTAGCGTCAGAGGAGGGGCAAAGAATCTCATGAAGAGGGATCAGGGAAGAATTCCTGAACTACTGTGTTCAAAACTAAGATATTCTAAAGCATTCTAGAGAGAAGAGATAGAATGTGAAAAGGGCAAACAAGAAAGGGAGGTTATGGCCAGGTTGAAGATCTGAGAGTAAACTGGGTTGTCTAAAGCACATGGCACAGTGCTGGGAGATAAAAGATTTCGAGCACAAGAAGTCTGTATACCATGCTAAGAATTTGGGCTTTATTCTATTAGAGATGGGAAGTCAAATGGCTAAGAAATTCAGAATTACATTTTAGAAGATCACTGTAGCATCAATGTGAAAGATAAACTTTAGTGAGGGATAGAAAAAGAGATTGAGAGTGTAAGCGGGGAGCTGAATTAGGAGGTAAAATGGAAAACAAAACAAACAAACAAAAACAAAGTCTAAGATGATGACATTGTGGGTAGAGATGACAGAGAGACTTTAAATTTATCCACAACAGGACTATTTCTCACTCCTCCACTGCTACTGAAACAGCACATAAAACAATGACCAGCTTAAACTGGTTTTGCCTCCTTATATAGGCTGCTGATTAATCAAACTGAAACAGCACACAACTTCTTATATAGGTTGATTGATTAATCAAACCTTAAGTTATTTTACAGAGACAGCAATGAGCATGTGCAAGACGGGAACCCAGGTCTCCAGGCTGACCCCATAACCAAGAATCTTCAGTCTGGGGAGCTCAAAGAATAGCAGTGTTGCCACCCCATCCCTTTATGAAGCAAGAAGTCCTTCAATAAGGAAAATCAGGTTTCCAGCAGCATGAGTACCATCTATGGACTCATTAGAGACTAGCCAATCAGCTTCCAAGTTTGAAATCATCTAACCCCTTAAATTTCGCCCCAACACTGGATGGAATAGACAGATTTGCGCCCTGACTCCTCTCCCTGCTGTCGACCTCGCAATAAAGCTCTTTTTTTTTTTCCTCAAAAGCGGGTGCCACAGTATTAGATTCCAGGCCTGTCGGGGCAGGGGCTGGGTGGGGTGGGCAGCGACCCCTTGCTGGGTAACACTGCCACACTGGGGCAAGCCATTCTTATCTCTTGACTGGATTTTCACAAAAGCCTCCCAGCTGGTCTCCCCATTTTCCTCCTCGCTTTGCTTTCAACCATTCTCACTCAGCAACCAAAATGATTCTGTTGAAACTTAGATCTGATTATGTAACTCCCCTGATCAAAATCCTCCAGTGGCCTTCAATCATACTGCAAACACAAACCAAAGCCCTTTTAATGGCCCTTAAGGCCACACAGCCTTGTCCTCCATCACCTCTCTGACCTCTTCTACTACGCATCTCCAAAACCAAGCACCACTCTTGAGTTAGAGATTACTAAATGGTATCACTATCTTCCCAGTCAGACAAACAGGAAACCTGTAAGGCAACCCAGACTCTTTCCTTTTCCTAACCCTTATGTTTTATCAATCAACAAGTCCTGTTGATTTCACTTCCTAGATGTTTATTCATTTAATATATATTTATTGAGTACCTGCTATGTACCAGGCATCATTCTAGGCACTGCAGGTATGCAGCAATGACCAAAACTAGATAAAAAACCATTCTGGAATGGTTTCCCCCAAATATTTCTTTTCTCACCTCCTTCAAATCTACTCAAATACCACCTTCTCCAAGAGGGTTCCCTGAGCACCTTCTAGAAAATTGCAACCCCCAACACTCCCTATTCCCCTTCCCTGTTTAATTTTGTCTATGGCTCTTATTATCTACTAATATGCTGTATAATATTTTACTTAATTCTTTTGTTTCTCATCTATGCCCTTCCCCTCATCCTGGCCTGTAAGTTCCATGTGGGTAGGAATTTTTATCTAGTTTTGGTCATTGCTGCATACCTGCAGTGCCTAGAATGATGCCTGGTACATAGCAGGTACTCAATAAATATATATTAAATGAATAAACATCTAGGAAGTGAAATCAACAGGACTTGTTGATTGATAAAACATAAGGGTTAGGAAAAGGAAAGAGTCTGGGTTGCCTTACAGGTTTCCTGTTTGTCTGACTGGGAAGATAGTGATACCATTTAGTAAGACAGGAACCAGAGGGAGATGTAATTAGTTCTATTTTTGACAGATTGACCTGGGGATACAAGTGGACCATTTGTGCCAGTTATCAATTTATTGAGCCCCTAAGTCCACCCTTCTTTGCTTTGTGTACTGCAGCCAGACCCTGTAGAAACATCTCCTTTGCTAGCTGATTCAATGTTAGGCTTTGTCAACAGAGAGCACTGGGGGGACACTGTGAGGCCACAGCAGCAGAAGTGAATCAGCATGTAGAAGCCCCAGGGGCGTTCAACCCAGAATGCCTCTCAGACCAGCTCCAACCCTGGGCCCTCTGGCAAACTTTTCCATCACTGTATGTTCCTCTGGCAGCCATGCCCTCTCCAAAGAGGCCTGAACTTCAGCCCTGGAAAGGAGGAGCATAGCTTTTTGAAATTCTTAATTTCTTACCCTTTTGCTCTTCTACAGACCTGGAGGTAGTAGCTGCATTCTGCATTTAATAATTTTCTACCTTTGGAGACTTCTGCTTCCCTTCAAGTAGTTAATCACCTTTTACCAGTTAACAGTTTTTTATATTACATGTTCTCTTATTTAAATTGCTGGTGTATTTTCTATCTCCTAACTGCACCCTGACCAATACAACATCCAAGTGGAGATGCCTCTTAACAAGCTATAGATGCAGCTTTAAAGAGAGATTTAAACAAGAGATTTATATTTGGAAGTTTCCAGAATACTGCTGGAATTTAAACCAGAGTAGATGATTAATCATAGAGAGTATAAACAGTAAAGACATAAGGAGCTAACGAAGGAGCCCTGGGTCACCATCACTGTGGCAGGCGGGGTGGGGGGGGCGTTAGGAAAAGAGTAAAATTGGAAATTGAGGGAAAGGGGGAATTGGGAAAGTCAAGTGGAGAATTAAGAAAGAGCTGAGAAGTGTTTGTCTTAGAGGTAGAAAGAAAATCAGGAAAAGCCAGAGGCAGAGAGAGCTTCGAAGAGAGTTTGATCAATAATGCAAATACTACAGGAAACTAAATTAAGTTAACTGGAAACATAAAATGAAGTTAGGAGTAATCGTTTCAAGAACAATTTTAGTACAGTGATTTGAGAACTCAATAAAAAGAGAGAAAGTAGGCATGACAAATGTAAACCACTCTTCTACTAAACTTAAAAGATTAGGCTGCTATGATGTGCAAAAGCTTTTAAGTTTCATTAGGTCCCATTTGTTTATTTTTGCTTTTATTTCCATTTCTCTAGGAGGTGGGTCAAAAAGGATCTTGCTGTGATTTATGTCATAGAGTGTTCTGCCTATGTCTTCCTCTAAGAGTTTTATAGTGTCTGGCCTTACATTTAGGTCTTTAATCCATTTTGAGTTTCTTTGTGTGTATGGTGTTAGGAAGTGTTCTACTTTCATTCTGTTACACGTAGCTGTCCAGTTTTCCCAGCACCACTTATTGAAGAGGCTGTCTTTTCTCCATTGAGTATTCTTGCCTCCTTTATCAAAGATAAGGTGACCATATGTACGTGCGTTTATCTCTGGGCTTTCTATCCTGTTCCATTGATCTATATTTCTGTTTTTGTGCCAGTACCATACTGTCTTGATGACTGTAGCTTTGTAGTATAGTCTGAAGTCAGTGAGCCTGATTCCTCCAGCTCTGTTTTTCTTTCTCAAGATTACTTTGGCTGTTCGGGGTCTTTTGTGTTTCCATACAAATTGTGAAATTTTTTGTTCTAGTTCTGTGAAAAATGCCATTGGTAGTTTGATACGGATTGCATTGAATCTGTAGATTGCTTTGGGTAGTATAGTCATTTTCACAATGTTGATTCTTCCAATCATACAGAGTGAAGTAAGTCAGAAAGAGAAAAACAAATACCGTATGCTAACACACATATATATGGAATCTAAAAAAAAAAAAAAGGTTCTGATGAACCTAGGGGCAGGACAGGAATAAAGACACAGATGTAGAGAATGGACTTGGGGACATGGGGAGGGGGAAGGGTAAGCTGGGATGAAGTGAGAGAGTAGCATGGACATATATACACTACCAAATGTAAAATAGATAGCTAGTGGGAAGCAGCTGCATAGCACAGGGAGATCAGCTCGGTGTTTTGTGACCACATAGAGGGGTGGGATAGGGAGGGTGGGCGTGAGAAGCAAGAGGGAGGGGATATGGGGATATATGTATACACATAGCTGATTCACTTTGTCATACAGCAGAAACTAACACAACATTGTAAAGCAATTATACTCCAATAAAGACGTTAAAAAAAAAAAAAAAGATTAGGCTGCTAGAGAGGTAGCTGCTGGCATAGCAGCTCCACAAAAGCATCAGTGTCTCATAGCCCTCCTGGCTTTCTGCCTCCCTGTCCTCCGCAGGTTGCCATGGTTTTAACATGGCTGCTGAACCCCTGGATTTCATATTCTTGTTCCAGGAAGGAAGGGGAAAAAGAGGAAGAAGAGCATGAAAAGACTTAAGCTTGTGTTTACTTGGGGAAAAAATTATATCACGTTGCCACTTCTAGCTATGAGAGGCTGACAAATCAAATTTTTACCTTTTTATTACCTGTATAGTAGAGTCAGGCAAGAAAGAAAGAAGTTGAAAATAGAGATTGAGATAGGTAACCTGAAAGGTCTATCAGAGTCCTAATTAAACAAGAGAAGGGAAGAAAAGGGGAAGAGTTTCCTTTAATGTTTGAAGGGAACTAAAATGAGAACTCACAAAAGAAAATCATGAGGATTTGCTTCTGGGTGGCAAAGAAAACAAAGCTGAGATAGGAGGCTTCGAATTCACAGGGCACTCATCCTCAACTTGGGGGCAAGTTTCACATAAAATTACGGAAATAAGAAGGTGATTAATTCATCAGAGTGAAAAGGTTTGTAAAGTAGGTGTGGCAAAAGGATTTGAGGTAAGGGAGTCACAGATACGTGCAAAACTGTGTTATGATGGACTGCAGGCCCTTTCTAAAGAAGAAAGGGAAGCTAGAATGGGGCTGGTAGTTTCAGAATGAAGGGAGGAATCTAGGGACTGGAGAACTTGATGAGGTCAAAGACTAGATGTAAACACAGTAAGGGAGAGAAAAACCTGGAAGGGTAAGAGGCTGTGGACAGAAAACAAATGGGGACTTAGGATGTTAAAGGTAAATCACCTCTGGATGATGACAGAGGGATTGAAGTTGAGTATGGATGAAAGCCTTGGTGTTAAGTCAAGGACATAAGAGTGCATATTGTAAGGGTCATCTGTATGAGCACTGCCCAGGACGATGCAAGAAATGGGGTACCTAATTCAAGTACTGTACTGAATCCATAGATGTTTTGGGTGTGTGAATGACAGCCCAAATGGGAGTAGAGAGTGATATATGTGGACTCTGTCTCCTGAAAGGAAATTTTATCAAAAGATGGAGAATCTTATTAACTTGTAAAAGACCAACAATAAAATGTAGTTAAAAATTTTGATCCTACTTTAAAGAAAAATATTTAAATATTTGTACAAACACCATATAATGCTGTCCATTAACTTCTATTATATATTTCCAATAATCTAAATGCTACCTGTACAAATATAAAATCAATTTTCAATTAGTCATTCATTTATCACATATGTTTGAGTATCTACTACATACAAGGTACTACAGCAGAACAAAACTTGAGAGGAAGGAGTACTGAAATGAACTTTCAGAGGCCAAGATTTCAGAACTGGTCTGCTTATAATTAGTTGTATGGTTTGTGCATATTTCAATTTCTTTGGACCTCAGTTTATATTTACTGCAAATTGAGCTGCTTTATACCAAATTAATTGTCTCTAAGAGTAAATTAATTATTCTCTTCAGATGTGTGTTTTATATCTATCCATTCCCTTATTTCTGGTCTTTTCACTGTTCATTTTTTAAAATTTACATATCACTCAGTTTTTACCAACTATCCTGCTAATTTCCTTTTTTTTTTCAGATTCTATCCTTTCTATTCTTTTTTTTTTTTTTTAAACATCTTTATTGGAGTATAATTGCTTTACAATGGTGTGCTAGTTTCTGCTTTATAACAAAGTGAATCAGTTATACATATACATATGTTCCCATATCTCTTCCCTCTTGCATCTCCCTCCCTCCCACCCTCCCCATCCCACCCCTCTAGGTGGTCACAAAGCACCGAGCTGATCTCCCTGTGCTATGCAGTTGCTTCCCACTAGCTATCTATTTTACATTTGGTAGTGTATATATGTCTATGCCACTCTCTCACCCTGTCACATCTTACCCCTCCCCCTCCCCATATCCTCAAGTCCATTCTCTAGTAGGTCTGTGTCTTTATTCCCGTCTTGCCACTAGGTTCTTCATGACCTTTATTTTCCCTTAGATTCCATATATATGTGTTAGCATATGGTATTTGTTTTTCTCTTTCTGACTTACTTCACTCTGTATGACAGACTCTAACTCCATCCACCTCACTACAAATACCTCCATTTCATTTCTTTTTATGGCTGAGTAATATTCCATTGTATATATGTGCCACATCTTCTTTATCTATTCATCTGATGATGGACACTTAGGTTGCTTCCATGTCCTGGCTATTGTAAATAGAGCTGCAATGAACATTTTGGTACATGACTCTTTTTGAATTATGGTTTTCTCAGGGTGTATGCCCAGTCGTGGGATTGCTGGGTCGTATGGTAGTTCTATTTGTAGTTTTTTAAGGAACCGCCATACTGTTCTCCATAGTGGCTGTATCAATTTACATTCCCACCAACAGTGCAAGAGGGTTCCCTTTTCTCCACACCCTCTCCAGCATTTATTGTTTCTAGATTTTTTGATGATGGCCATTCTGACCAGTGTGAGGTGATGCCTCATTGTAGTTCTGATTTGCATTTCTCTAATGATTAATGATGTTGAGCATTCTTTCATGTGTCTGTTGGCAATCTGTATATCTTCTTTGGAAAAAATGTCTATTTAGGTTTTCTGCCCATTTTTGGATTGGGTTGTTTGTTTTTTTGTTATTGAGCTGCATGAGCTGCTTCTAAATCTTGGAGATTAATCCTTTGTCAGTTGCTGCATTTGCAAATATTTTCTCCCATTCTGAGCGTTGTCTTTTGGTCTTGTTTATGGTTTCCTTTGCTGTGCAAAAGCTTTTAAGTTTCATTAGGTCCCATTTGTTTATTTGTGTTTTTATTTCCATTTCTCTAGGACCTGGGTCAAAAAGGATCTTGCTGTGATTTATGTCATAGAGTGTTCTGCCTATGTTTTCCTCTAAGAGTTTGATAGTGTCTGGCCTTACAATTAGGTCTTTAATCCATTTTGAGTTTATTTTTGTGTATGGTGTCAGGGAGTGTTCTAATTTCATACTTTTACATGTATCTGTCCAATTTTCCCAGCACCACTTATTGAAGAGGCTGTCTTTTCTCCATTGTATATACTTGCCTCCTTTATCAAAGACAAGGTGACCATATGTGCGTGGGTTTATCTCTGGGCTTTCTATCCTGTTCCATTGATCTATATTTCTGTTTTTGTGCCAGTACCAAACTGTCTTGATTACTGTAGCTTTGTAATATAGTCTGAAGTCAGGGAGCCTGATTCCTCCAGCTCCATTTTTCGTTCTCAAGATTGCTTTGGCTATTCGGGGTCTTTTGTGTTTCCATACAAATTGTGAAATTTTTTGTTCTAGTTCTGTGAAAAATGCCAGTGGTAGTTTGATAGGGATTGCATTGAATCTGTAGATTGCTTTGGGTAGTAGAGTCATTTTCACAATGTTGATTCTTCCAATCCAAGAACATGGTATATCTCTCCATCTATTTGTATCATCTTTAATTTCTTTCATCAGTGTCCTATAATTTTCTGCATACAGGTCTTTTGTCTCCTTAGGTAGGTTTCTTCCTAGATATTTTATTCTTTTTGTTGCAATGGTAAACGGGAGTGTTTTCTTAATTTCACTTTCAGGTTTTTCGTCATTAGTGTATAGAAATGCAAGAGATTTCTGTGCATTAATTTTGTATCCTGCTACTTTACCAAATTCATTGATTAGCTCTAGTAGTTTTCTGGTAGCATCTTTAGGATTCTCTATGTATAGTATCATGTCATCTGCAAACAGTGACAGCTTTACTTCTTCTTTTCCGATTTGGATCCCTTTTATTTCTTTTTCTTCTCTGATTGCTGTGGCTAACACTTCCAAAACTATGTTGAATAACAGTGGTGAGAGTGGGCAACCTTGTCTTGTTCCTGATCTTAGTGGAAATGGTTTCAGTTTTTCACCATTGAGGACAATGTTGACTGTGGGTTTGTCATATATGGCCTTTATTATGTTGAGGAAAGTTCCCTCTATGCCTACTTTCTGCAGGGCTTTTATCATAAATGGGTGTTGAATTTTGTCAAAAGCTTTCTCTGAATCTATTGAGATGATCATATGATTTTTCTCCTTCAATTTGTTAATATGATGTATCACGTTGATTGATTTGCGTATATTGAAGAATCCTTGCATTCCTGGAATAAACCCCACTTGATCGTGGTGTATGATCCTTTTAATGTGCTGTTGATTCTGTTTGCTAGTATTTTGTTGAGGATTTTTGCATCTATGTTCATCAGTGATATTGGCCTGTAGTTTTCTTTCTTTGTGACATCTTTGTCTGGTTTTGGTATCAGGGTGATGGTGGCCTCGTAGAATGAGTTGCGGAGTGTTCCACCCTCTGCAATATTTTGGAAGAGTTTGAGAAGGATAGGTGTTAGCTCTTCTCTAAATGTTTGATAGAATTCGCCTGTGAAGCCATCTGGTCCTGGGCTTTTGTGTGTTGGAAGATTTTTAATCACAGTTTCAATTTCAGTGCTTGTGATTGGTCTGTTCATATTTTCTATTTCTTCCTGGTTCAGTCTCGGCAGGTTGTGCATTTCTAAGAATCTGTCCATTTCTTCCAGGTTGTCCATTTTATTGGCATAGAGTTGCTTGTAGTAACCTCTCATGATCGTTTGTATTTCTGCAGTGTCAGTGGTTACTTCTCCTTTTTCATTTCTAATTCTATTAATTTGAGTCTTCTCCCTTTTTCTCTTGATGAGTCTGGCTAATGGTTTACCAATTTTGTTTATCTTCTCAAAGAACCAACTTTTAGTTTCATTGATTTTTGCTATTGTTTTCTTCATTTCTTTTTCATTTATTTCTGATCTGAACTTTATGATTTCTTTCTTTCTGCTAGCTTTGGGGTTTTTTTGTTCTTCTTTCTCTAATTGCTTTAGGTGCAAGGTTAGGTTGTTTATTTGAGATGTTTCTTGTTTCTTGATGTAGGCTTGTATTGCTGTAAACTTCCCTCTTAGCACTGCTTTTGCTGCATCCCATAGGTTTTGGGTCGTCGTGTCTCCATTGTCATTTGTTTCTAGGTATTTTTTGATTTCCCCTTTGATTTCTTCAGTGATCACTTCGTTATTAAGTAGTGTATTGTGTAGCCTCCATGTGTTTGTATTTTTTACAGATCTTTTCCTATAATTGATATCTAGTCTCATAGCGTTGTGGTCGGAAAAGATACTTGATACGATTTCAAGTTTTTTAAATTTACCAAGGCTTGATTTGTGACCCAAGATATGACCTATCCTGGAGAATGTTCCATGAGCACTTGAGAAAAATGTGTATTCTGTTGTTTTTGGGTGGAATGTCCTATAAATATCAATTAAGTCCATCTTGTTTAATGTATCATTTAAAGCTTGCGTTTCCTTATTTATTTTCATTTTGGATGATCTGTCCAATGGTGAAAGTGGGGTGTTAAAGTCCCCTACTATGATTGTGTTACTGTCGATTTCCCCTTTTATGGCTGTTAGTATTTGCCTTATGTATTGAGGTGCGCTTATGTTGGGTGCATAAATATTTACAATTGTTATACCTTCCTCTTGGATCGATCCCTTGATCATTATATAGTGTCCTTCTTTGTCTCTTGTAATAGTCTTTATTTTCAAGTCTATTTTGTCTGATATGAGAATTGCTACTCCAGCTTTCTTTTGATTTCCATTTGCATGGAATATCTTTTTCCATCCCCTCACTTTCAGTCTGTATGTGTCTCTAGGTCTGAAGTGGGTCTCTTGTAGACAGCATATATATGGGTCTTGTTTTTGTATCCATTCAGCCAGTCTGTGTCTTTTGGTGGGAGCATTTAATCCATTTACATTTAAGGTAATTATCGATATGTATTTTCCTATTCCCATTTTCTTAAATGTTTTGGGTTTGTTATTGTAGGTGTTTTCCTTCTCTTGTGTTTCTTGCCTAGAGAAGTTCCTTTAGCATTTGTTGTAAAGCTGGTTTGGTGGTGCTGAACTCTCTCAGCTTTTGCTTGTCTGTAAAGGTTTTAATTTCTCCATCAAATCTGAATGAGATCCTTGCTCGGTAGAGTAACCTTGGTTGTAGGATTTTCTCCTTCATCACTTTAAGTATATCCTGCCACTCCCTTCTGGCTTGCAGAGCTTCTGCTGAAAGATCAGCTGTTAACCTTATGGGGATTCCCTTGTGTGTTATTTGTTGTTTCTCCCTTGCTGCTTTTAATATGTTTTCTTTATATTTAATTTTTGATAGTTTGATTAATATGTGTCTTGGCGTGTTTCTCCTTGGATTTTTCCTGTATGGGACTCTCTGTGCGTCCAGGACTTGATTAACTATTTCCTTTCCCATATTAGGGAAGTTTTCAACTATAATCTCTTCAAATATTTTCTCAGTCCCTTTCTTTTTCTCTTCTTCTTCTGGGACCCCTATAATTCGAATGTTGGTGCGTTTAATGTTGTCCCAGAGGTCTTTGAGACTGTCCTCGGTTCTTTTCATTCTTTTTTCTTTATTCTGCTCTGCAGCAGTTATTTCCACCATTTTATCTTCCAGGTCACTTATCCGTTCTTCTGCCTCAGTTATTCTGCTATTGATCCCATCTAGAGTATTTTTAATTTCATTTCTTGTGTTTTTCATCGTTGCTTGGTTCCTCTTTCGTTCTTCTACGTCCTTGTTAAATGTTTCTTGCATTTTGTCTATTCTATTTCCAAGATTTTGGATCATCCTTACTATCATTATTCTGAATTCTTTTTCAGGTAGACTACCTATTTCCTCTTCATTTCTTAGGTCTGGTGTGTTTTGACCCTGCTCCTTCACCTGCTGTGTGTTTTTCTGTCATCTCATTGTGCTTATCTTACTGTGTTTGGGGTCTCCTTTTCACAGGCTGCAGGTTCATAGTTCCCATTGTTTTTGGTATCTGTCCCCAGTGGCTAAGGTTGGTTCAGTGGGTTGTGTAGGCTTCCTGGTGGAGGGAACTGGTGCCTGTGTTCTGGTGGATGAGGCTGGATCTTGTCTTTCTGGTGGGCACGTCCATGTCTGGTGGTGTGTTTTGGGGTGTCTGTGGCCTTATTATGATTTTAGGCAGCCTCTCTGCTAATGGATGGGGCTGTGTTCCTGTCTTGCTAGTTGTTTGGCATAGGGTGTCCAGCACTGTAGCTTGCTGGTCGTTGAGTGAAGCTGGGTCTTGACGTTGAGATGGAGATCTCTGAGAGATTTTCGCCGTTTGGTATTACGTGGAGCTGGGAGGTCTCTTGTGGACCAGTGTCCTGAAGTTGGCTCTCCCACCTCAGAGGCACAGCCCTGATGCCTGGCTGGAGCACCAAGAGCCTTTCATCCACACGGCTCAGAGTAAAAGGGAGAAAAAAGAAAGAAAGAAAGAAAGAAGTTGAAATATAATGAAGTAAAATAAAGCTATTATAAAGCAAAGCTATACAGACAAAATCTCACCCAGAAGCATACACATATACACTCACAAAAAAAGGAAAAGGGGAAAAATTAATATATCCTGCTCCCAAAGTCCACCTCCTGAATTTGGGATGATTCGTTGTCTATTCAGGCATTCAACAGATGCAGGCACATCAAGTTGTTTGTGGAGTTTTAATCCGCTGCTTCTGAGGCTGCTGGGAGAGATTTCCCTTTCTCTTCTTTGTTCGTACAGCTCCCGGGGTTCAGCGTTGGATTTGGACCCGCCTCTGCGTGTAGGTCGCCTGAGGGCGTCTGTTCCCCGCCCAGACAGAACGGGGTTAAAGGAGCAGCTGACTAGGGGGCTCTGGCTCACTCGGGTGGGGGGGAGGTAAGGATACGATGCGGGGCGAGCCTGCGGCGGCAGAGGCCGGCGTGACGTTGCACCAGCCCGAGGCGCGCCGTGCATTCTCCCGCGGAAGTTGTCCCCGGATCACGGGAGCCTGGCCATGGCGGGCTGCACCGGCTCCCGGGAGGGGCAGTGTGGAGAGTGACCTGTGCTCGCACACAGGCTTTTTGGTGGCGGCAGCAGCAACCTTAGCGTCTCATGCCCGTCTCTGGGGTCCGCGCTGATAGCCGCAGCTCGCGCCCATCTCTGGAGTTCGTTTAGGCGGCGCTCTGAATCCCCTCTCCTTGCGCGCCCCGAAACAAAGAGGCAAGAAAAAGTCTCTTGCCTCTTCGGCAGCTGCAGACTTTTTCCCGGACTCCCTCCCAGCTAGCTGTGGTGCGCTAACCCCTTCAGGCTGTGTTCACGCCGCCAACCCCAGTCCTCTGCCTGCGATCCGACCGAAGCCTGAGCCTCAGCTCCCAGCCCCCGCCCACCCCGGCGGTTGAGCAGACAAGCCTCTCGGGCTGGTGAGTGCTGGTCGGCACCGAGCCTCTGTGCGGGAATCTCTTCGCTTTGCCCTCCGCACCCCTGTGGCTGCGCTCTCCTCCGTGGCTCCGAAGCTTCCCCCCTCTGCCACCCGCAGTCTCCGCCCGCGAAGGGGCTTCCTAGTGTGTGGAAACCTTTCCTCCTTCACGGCTCCCTCCCACTGGTGCAGGTCCCGTCCCTATTCTTTTGTCTCTGTTATTTCTTTTTTCTTTTGCCCTACCCAAGTACGTGGGGAGTTTCTTGCCTTTTGGGAGGTCTGACGTCTTCTGCCAGCATTCAATGGGTGTTCTGTAGGAGCAGTTCCACGTGTAGATGTATTTCTAATGTATCTGTGGGAAGGAAGGTGATCTCCGCGTCTTACTCTTCCGCCATCTTGCCCTAGTCCCCTCCCTTTTTTTAATTGAAGCGTACTTGATTTAACTTATTAGTTTCAGGTATACAAGATAGTGACTCAAAATTTTTTATAGATTATACTCCATTTAAAGTTATTACAAACTAAAGGGTGCATTTCCATGTGCTGTACAATATATCCTTGTTGTTTGTTTTATACATAGTAGTTTGTACCTCTTAAACCCTACCCTTACCTTGCCCCTCCCTGCTTCCATCTTCCCACTGGTAACCATTACTTTGTTCTCTATACCTGTGAATCTGTTTCTGTTCTGTTATATTCATTTGCTTGTTGTATTTTTTAGATTCCACATATAAATGATATCATACAGTATTTGTCTTTCTCTGACTTATTTCACTTAGCATAATGCCCTCCAAGTCCATCCATGTTGCTGCAAATGGCAGAATTTCATTCTTTTTAATAGCTGAGTAATACTTCATTGTATATATAGACCACATCTTCTTTATCCATTAGTCTGTTGATGGGCACTTAGGTTGCTTACATATCTTGGTTATTGTAAATAATGCTGCTATAAACACTATGGTGCATGTATCTTTTGAATTAGTGTTTTTGTTTTCTTCAGATATATACCCAGGAATGGAATTGCTGGATCATATGGTAGTTCTATTTTTAGTTTTTTGAGAAACCCCCATACTGTTTTCCACAGTGGCTACACCAGTTTACATTCCACCAACAGTGTACTAGCGTGCCCTTTTCTCCACATCCTTGCTAACATTTATTATTTGTAGACTTTTTGTAATGAAGTATAGTTAATTTACAATGTTTTGTTAGTTTCAAGCGTACAGCAAAGTGATTCAGTTGCACACACACATATATTATACATATATATAATATTCTTTTTCAGATTCTATTCCATTATAGGTTATTACAAGATACTGAATATAGTTCCCTGTGCTATATAGTAGGTCCTTGTTGTTTATCTATTTTATACATAGTAGTGTGTATACATTAATCCCAAACTCCTAATTGTAGACATTTTTATGATAGAAATACTAACAGGTGTGAGGTGATGTCTAATTGTAGTTTTGATTTGCATTGCTCTGATGATTAGTGATATTGAGCAAATTTTCATGTGTCTGTTGGCCATCTGTTTATCTTCTTTAGAGAAATATCTATTTGGGTCTTCTGCCCATTTTTTAATTGGGTTGTATGTTTTTGGAATATTGAGTTGTATGAGCTGCTTATATATTTTTGGATATTAACCAGTTATCAGTCATATGATTTTCAAATATTTTCTCCCATCCAGGAGGTTGTCTTTTCCTTTTGTTGATGGTTTCCTTTACTGTGCAAAAGCTTTTAAGTTTAATTATTTTCCCATTTCTTTATCTTTGTTATTGTTTCTTTTGCCTTAGGAAACAGATCCAAAAAATATTGTTATGTTTATATCAAAGAGTGTTCTGCTGATGTTCTCTTCTAGTTTTATGGTTTCAGGTCTTACATTTAGGTCTTTAACCCATTTTGAGTTTATTTTTGTATGTGGTGTGAAAAAATGTTATAATTTCTTTATTTGACATATAGCTGTCCAGGGTTCCGAGCACCACTTATTGAAGAGACTGTCTTTTCTCCATTGTGTATTCTTGTCTCCATTGTCATAGATTAATTGACCATAAGTATATGGGTTTATTCCTGGGCTCTCTATTCTATGCCATTTATCTATGTGTCTGTTTTGTGGCCAATACCATGCTGTTTTGATTACTGTAGCTTTGTAGTATAGTCTGAAGTCAGGGTGCATGATACCCCAAATTTCTTCTTTTTTCTCAACATTGCTTTGGCAGTTTGGAGTCTTTTGTGGTTTATATAAATTTTATGAGTATTTGTTCTAGTTCAGTGAAAAATGTCATGGGTATTTTTTAGGGATTGCATTAAACCTGTAGATTGTTTTGGGTAGTATGACCATTTTAAGAATATTAATTGTTCTGATCCATGAACACAGGATATCTTTCCCTTTCTTTGTACCATTGCCAATTTCCTTCATCAGTGTTTTATAGTTTTCAGAGTACAGGTCTTTCATCTATTTGGTTAAGTTAATGTCTAGGTATTTTATTCTTTTCAATGTGTTTTAAATGGGATTGTTTTCTTGCTTTCTCTTTATGATAGTTAATTATTAGTGTGGAGAAAAGCAACAGATTAATGTATATTAATCTTGTCTCCTGCAACTTTACAGAATTCATTTATTTGTTCTAATAATTTTTTGGAAGAGACTTTAGGGTTTTCTATATATGGTATCATGTCATCTGCAAATAGTGACAGTTTTACTTCTTCCCTTCCAATTTGGATGCATTTCATTTCCTTTTTTCTCTGATTGCTGTGGCTAGGATTTCCAATACTATGTTAAATAGAAGTGGTGAGAATGGACATCCTTGCCTTGTTCCTGATTTCAGGGGAAACACTTTCAGCTTTTTGCCACTGAGTATGATGTTAGCTGTGGGTTTGTCATAAATGGCCTTTATTATGTTGAGATATGTTCCCTCTATATCAACTTTGATGAGAGTTTTTATCATGAATGTTAACATTAAAATTTGTCAAATGCCTTTTCTGTGGCTATTGAGATAATCATTGATTTTTATCCTTCCTTTTGTTAATGTGGTATATCATATTGATCAATTTGTGGATACTGAACCATCCCTGGAACCAGGAATAAATCCCACTTGATCATGGTGTGTTATCCTTTTTATATATTGCTGAATTCG
This sequence comes from Eubalaena glacialis, assembly GCF_028564815.1. Lineage (NCBI taxonomy): Eukaryota > Metazoa > Chordata > Mammalia > Artiodactyla > Balaenidae > Eubalaena > Eubalaena glacialis. The sequence continues at coordinate 46,280,338 of NC_083718.1, read as the reverse complement.
GTTTGCTAATATTTTGTTAAGAATTTTTGCATCTATAGATAGATAGATATTGGCCTGTAGTGTTCTGTTCTTGTAGTTCTTTGTCTGGTTTTATCTGAGTAATGGTGGCCTCAGCAAATGAATTTGGGAGTGTCCCCTCCTCTTCAATTTTTTGGAATAGTTTGAGAAGGATAAGTTCTTCTTTATACGTTTGGTAGAATTCTCCTATGAAGCTATCCAGTCCTGGATTCTTGTTTACTGGCAGTTTTTTAAATTACAAATTCAATTTCACTGCTAGTGATTAGTCTGTTTATTGTCTGTTTCCTCCCGATTCTGTCTTGGCAGGTTATATGTTTCTAGAAATTTGTCTGTTTCTTCTAGGTTGTTCAGTTTGTTGGCATATAATTGTTTGCAGTATTCTCTTATGATTTTTTGTATCTCTGGGGTATTGGTTATTTGTCCTCTTTCATTTATTTTGTTTATTTGGGTCCTCTCTCTGTTCTTCTTGATGAGCCTGGCTAAAGTCTTATCAATTTTGTTTATCTTTTCAAAAAACCAGCTCTTGATTTCAATGATCTTTTCTATTTTTTCCCTCTAATTTATTTATTTCTTCTCTGATCTTTACTATTTCCTTCCTTCTGTTGACTTTGGGCTTTGTTTGTTCTTTGTTTTCTAATTTCTTTATATGGTAGGTTAGGTTGTTTTTTTGAGATTTTTCTTGTTTCTTGAGGTAGGCTATATTGCTATAAACTTCCCTCTTAGAACTGCTTTTGCTGCATCCCATAGGCTTTGGAAAGTTGTGTTTTCATTTTCATTTTTCATGTGGTTTTTTTCTGATTTCCTCTTTGAGTTCCTCATTGACCTTTTGGTTTTTTAGTAGCATGTTGTTTAGTCTCCATGTGTGTGTTTTCCCCATTTTTCTTCCTGTAATTAAATTTTAGTTTTATACCACTGTGGTTGAAAAATGCTTGATATAATTTCTATCCTCTTAAATTTGTTGTGGCCTACTATGTGGTATATCCTGGAGGACATTCCATGTGCACTTGAAATGAATGTGTATTCTGCTATTTGGGGATGGAATGTCCTATAGATATCTATTAAGTCCAAATGGTCTAATGTGTCATTTAAGACCACTATTTCCTTTTTGATATTGTCTGGATGATCTGTCCAATGATGTAAGTGGGGTGTTAAAGTCCCCCACTATCATTGTATTATTGTCCCTTTATGTATGTTAATATTTGCTTTCTATATTTAGGTGCTCCTATATTAGGTACATATATGTTAACAAGTGTTATATCCTCTCTTGTATTGATCCCTTGATCCCTCTATCATTATAAAATGCCCTTATTTACCTTTTGTTATAGAATTTGTTTTAAAGTCTATTTTGTCTCATATGAGCATTGTTATACCTGCCTTCTTGTCATTTCCATTTGCATGAAATATCTTTTCCATTCCCTCACTTTCAGACTGTATGTTTTCAGCTCTGAAGTGAGTCTCTATACGCAGCATAAAGATGGGTCCTGGTTATTAATCCAATCAGCCACTCTAAGTCTTTTGATTGGAGCAGTTAGCCATTGACATTTGAAATGATTATTGATAGATATGTACTTCTTGCCACTTTGTTACTTGGTTTCTGGTTGTTTTTGTAGTTCTTCTCCTTTTAGTTTCTTCCTTTGTGGTTTGATGATTTTCTCTAGTAGTATGCTCATGTACCTTTCACTTTAGGTTTTGTGTATCTATTGTAGGTTTTTGATTTGTTGTTACCATGGGGTTTGTATATGTTGACCTACAGCTATATCTACTTGTTTTAAACTTGTAATTTAATTTCAAATACAATCTAAAAATCTACATTTTTTTACTCATCTCCCTTTCATGTTGTTTTTGATGTCATATTTTACATCTTCATTTTTATCCCTTTACTGTTTAATGTAGCTATAGTTGATTTCACAATTTTTTGTCTTTTAATCTATGTACTGGCTTACTTAATTGGTTGATCCTCAGCCTTTAATATATAATTGCTTTTACTAGTGGGATTTTTCCTTTCCTATGGATACTTATTTTTGTCATAGCCTTTTTTACACTTCGAGAAGACATTTCTTTTAGAATAGGTTTAGTATGGATGAACTCTTAGTTTTTGCTTGTCTGAGAATTTCTTTATCTCTCCTTCAATTCTAAACGATAATCTTGCTGGGTAGAATGTCCCAGGTTGCAGGTTTTTCCCTTTCATCACTTTAAATACGTCATGCCACTCCTTTCTGGCCTGCAAAGTTTCCGCAGAAAAATCAGCTGATAGCCTTATGGCTGTTCCCTTACATATGACTCTTTTGTTTTTCTCTTGTTGCCTTAAGAATTCTCTCTTTATCTTTAACTTTTGCCATTTTGATTATAATATGTCTTGTTGTGGTTCTGTTTGGGTTCAACTTGTTTGTGACAATCTATGCTTCCTTTACCTGGATATCTGTTTCCTTCTTCAGGCTTGGGAAGTTTTCAGCCTTAAATTCATCAAATATATTTTTGACCCCTTTCTCTCTCTTTCTTCTCCTTCTGGGACCCCTATAATGTGAATGTTGGTATGCCTGATGTTGTCCCAGAGATCTCTTAAACTGATTTCTTTTTTTTAATTTGTTTTCCTTTTTGCTGTTCTGATTGGGTGATTTCCATTATTCTATCTTCCAGATCACTTACATGTTCTTCTGTATCACTTAGTCTGTTGTTAATTCCTTCTAGTGTGTTTTTCATTTCAGTTATTGTATTCTTCAATTCTGACTGGTTCTTTTTTATATTTTCTAGGTCCTTGTTACAGTTTTCACTGTGTTCACCTATTCTTTTCCCTAGTTTAGTTAGCATTTTTATTACTAATGCTTTGAATTCTCTGTGTGGTAAATTTTTTATTTCTGTTTCATTGTTGTGTTTCATGAGTTTTCTCTTGTTCTTTCAAGTGATACAAATTCCTGGTTCTTCTCATTTGCTTAACTTTTTTTTTTCTCTATGAAATTAGGTGAAACAATTACTTGTTGCATTCTTGAAGGGCTGTCCTTGTTGGGAGCATCCCTATACAGTCTGCATGGTCCCAGAGACTTTGGTAGGAGAGCTGGATCTGACATGAGGATGAGTCACATCTTTCCCCAGGTGTGCTGGCAGCTATCATCTTAGTAGGAGGTGGGGTTGGAGATGGAGGGACTAGAGCCAGAGCAAGGTATGAGCTGGGGTTTCTCTACCCAGTGGCCAACACCACCCTCTTGGGGGCAGGGGCAGGTCTCAAATTGCTGGAGCAGAAGCCCTGATGTCATGTCCAAGCTGGTTCCATGCCCTCCAAGTGTGCACTCACCCCCTCCCAGCACCGACACCCTTGCCCCAGAAGGGAGCAGTACTGCAGCAAGCAAGGCTGGAGAAGCCATTCAGCATGGGTCTGGATGCAGGCATTGGCAGCCAAGGCCCCATTCAGAGTTCTGGACCAACTCTGATGTGCTGCCTCCGTGCAATCACCCATAACAGCAACTCCCACCCTATTCAGATGCCATTCCAGGTCTGAGCCAGCCCTGTCCTTCATAACTGACCACTCCCCTCAGTTGCTGCTGCCCTTGCCCTAGTATGGAGCTGTGCCATGGAGCAAGCAGGGCTGGAGTAGGCACTTGGCTCAGGCTGGGGCACATGCCAGGGTGGTTGTGGGAAATTGGCCAGAGTTTAGCGCAGTTTCAATCTGCTTTCTCCACCTTGCTTCAATAGTAAGCAAGTGTGTGCATGCTTTTTACAGAGGAGTCTAGGATTCTCACAGCCCTCCAGTTATTCCCACTGGTTTTCTAACCAGCTAAGGGGACACATCTTCCCAGTGTCAGAACCCAGGGCTGGGGCACCAAATATGTGGCTTGAACCACTCACTCCCCAGGGCAGGTCTCCACCTGTGTAATCCCCCTCCTCTTTTCTGTCCCCCCCCCCCCACCAAGGGCACAGGTTCGATTCTCTTCCCTTCCTATCCAATTCCATGTGGATATTTCTTACAGACTTGGTTGTACAAGAGTCTTTCTGCTAGTCTCCGGTTATTTTTCCATGAGAATTGCTCCCCATGTAGACTTATATTTGATGTATTTTGATGAGTTCTGTGTCCTCCTACTCAGCCATCTTGATCTGAATCCTTTTCACTGCTCATTTAAATCATCATTAGAGAGTGAACAATAAAAAAAGAAAAATATGCAAAGTCAATGGCAAATTTTATTTTAATTTACCAACTCTAGGAGATAACACAGGCTAAACTTAATTGTTTCACATTAACCCATCTCCAAAACTTTTGGGTTTAATATAAAAATAGTCAGATGCATCTGAACCATGCTTAAAATTCAGACTTACCATGGGGGCACCAATATGTCATTTAAGGACTTTAATCAAAGGAATAGGAATGAACTTGATTGACCTGTGACAACAGTTCTCAAAGCCAACAAACTTTTTCTGTGAAAGACCAGATGGGAAATACTTTAGGCTTTATGGATCATAAGTTCTCTGCACAACTATTCAAACTCTGCCATCGTGGAATGAAAGCAGCTGTGAAAAATACATAAGGGATTGCGCATGCATATGTCCCAAAACAACTATTTATAAAATCAGGTAGTGGACTTCCCTGGTGGCGCACTGGTTAAGAATCTGCCTGCCAATGCAGGGGACACGGGTTTGAGCCCTGATCTGGGAAGATCCCGCATGCCGCGGAGCAACTAAGCCCATGAGCCACAACTACTGAGCCTGTGCTCTAGAGCCCGCGAGCCACAACTACTGAGCCTGCATGCCACAAAACTACTGAAGCCCACACACCTAGAGCCTGTGCTCCACAACAAGAGAAGCCACCGCAATGAGAAGCCTACACATCACAACAAAGAGTAGCCCCTGCTCCCCTCAACTAGAGAAAGCCCACGCACAGCAACGAAGACCCAATGCAGCCAAAAATAAATAAATAAAAATTTAAAAATATATTAAAAAAAAAAAACAGGTAGTGGGCAGGATTTGGTCCTTGGGCCATAGTTTGCTAACCCCTGATACAGAAGTAATAAAACCAGAAGGGGGAAAAAAAGGATAAACTTCTTAACTCAGTTGCTTCAACTTAGTTAACTTACGAGACAGACGGCTTTTTTTATTTTTTAACTGATATGAAAAAACTAGCATCACAAAGGTTGGGACTGTGTTTGTAATTTTTCTCTATTTCTTATGCTGACGCATTTAAAACTGGGGAAATCTTGCATTCTGTATCTTAGCCTCATTGTCTCCTGTTACCTGAGTAACACCTCTATTCCCTGCTGCCAAAATGGCTATTCCTGCTACTGGGTCAGACCAATTCTTTCCTCAATGGTTTGTATTCACCTACACTTCAAATACACAGCTTTGAGGGAGGGGGGATAACAATGTCTGGCCCTCATTGTACTCCACACACCCATTATGCAAGCAACACATCAGTCTGGTCAACTAAAGAGCCCAGGACTACAAAGCAACTGTATATCATGTGTATTATCACTCTGCCACAGACACTGTTCAAATATCTGACTTTGAGAGTCCTTTTCTGTTAGCTAGGTACTTTATCCTATTTTTGTAATTACAAAAAACATCAACAATATTCTTAAAGTAAATCTTCCCATGCCAACTCATATCACTACTTTATAGAAAAAATTTTGAAGTAACTTTCTCTCTCTCTCTCTCTCAAGTTTCATTTCCAAATTACCATGGAGACCTTTGAGTGTTAGAATGATAGTCAGATCTAGGGGAAAATGGCACAGTTAGTTTTAGAGACTGCCTCTTAAAACTCTCTTAATCTCTCCCAATTCTTTTAGAAAGTATCGAAATGACTATAAAAATGCTAATAATAGTTAACATTTATTTAATAGTTCCTCAGAACTTTTCTTGAAATGCTGCATTTAATTCTCACAACAAACCTATCAGGGAGTTACTAATAAAATCTCTGTTTTATACGTAAGGAAAATAAGGAATTGGCAGAGCCAGGCTTTGGTCCTTGGGTCTCCAACTCTAAAACTCATGCTGTGCGCTGTTGACAGTATCACTTCACACTCCAACACCTCATGCTCTCCTAACCTGTCATGGCTCACCTACCAGGTAACCTTTATTGTTGATGGGGTAATTAGAAAATAATTACAAAAGTGACACTTGGTTCCTATGTCAGACTTTCCAGAGTCAGATACATTGGCACATTCAACCAGATGAGGCAGGTTAAAATAGAAGTAAAGAGATACTGAAAAGAAAATCATAATTTTTTAAGATGAGAAAAACAAGTGTTCATGCCTTCATAGATTGACGCCAGCAGAGCTGGGGCCTGAATACAGGCTTTCTAATGCCAGGAGAAATGCTCTTTCCAGGGACCACTGCTCCTAACTTGGACTTCCTCAGGAGTTCTCTTTCCCCAGGTCATTTAATACCTTCCCATGATTAAAACATAAATGATTTCAGAAAGCCCTTGAGAGTGAGTCTAAAGGTGGGCCTGTGATACATCCCTGGAGTAGGTATTTTGGGCTGTGGAAACCTTCTGCACTCCAGACCACAGGGCCTACTTATATGAAGAGCTGATCCTAGTTTGGGAACTAAATTTAATAACCTATCTAAATATTCTAAAAGAAATATCTGGAAGTATTTTTATATACTGATTTTGTATATTAAATATATATTTATTTATGTAAAATCTGCCTAAGATTTCTTTCTGGAACCCTTAGAAAATTATGCCATGACTCTAAGAGAAATAGACAAATCAAAACCATCTAACTTACAAATATAGTTATTATTATACTAAATTATATTATATTATACCATATCATATTATATTATATAGTTCGGACTGTGCTATTTATGTTACAATCCTGTTGTGTTTATCTCACAGAATGAAGGGATCTACCACCCAAAATTTGGTTTGTATGTTGAGACTGATCATGCCACACACACGCTACACATAAGAGGGTATGAAAAGGCTTATCACTCACATAATGAGGCTTTCTGGGAGAGCAGTGCATCCTCCTGAGCAAGTCTTAAATGGCTTAAGAGAGCACAGAGGGGCAGCTGGCTTGGGATTTTATGGTGGTTAGGAGGAATGGGATTGGGTGCGGGTTCCCTCTCACAGATGGGCCTTGCATGGTTTGAACTTCCTGCCAGCACTAAATGAGGAAGCAGCCAAACTTTCTTATTAGAAAGTTTATTGCTCAGATGTGGGACAAGGGAGGAAGGAAGAATTGTGGGGTTTGAATGCTGTCCATAGCCAAACGTCAAAAGTGGAGTCAGACTCCTTAATATAAAACCCCATCGAGATCCTGTTTGTTTCCTTTATATGATAGTCAGAGTTTGTCATTATATACTGTTTCATTGCTGTTATCTCGCTCTCTCTCCTCTCAGTTGTGAACTCCATGGGACCATTACTTTATCAGTTTTCTTCATTAGTAGATACCCAGAGCTGATCGTAACACCTGGCACAAAATAGATGATCAAATATAGTCATTGGAAGCCAACAGGTACATGAAAAAGTGCTCAACATCACTAATCATCAGGGAAATGCAAATCAAAACTGCAATGAGATATCAGTTCACACCTGTTAGTGGCTACTGTCAAGAAGACAAGAGATAACAAGTGTTGGCAAGGACGTGGAGGAAAGGGAACCCTCGTGCACTGTTGGTGGGAATGTAAATTGGTGCAACCACTATGGAAAACAATATGGAGGTTTCTCAAGAAATTAAAAACAGAACTACTACATGATCTGACAAACCCACTTCTGGGTATATATCCAAAGGAAATGAAAAATGGATATTGAAGAGATACATGCACCCCTATGTTCACTGCAGCACTATTCACAATAGCCAAGATATGGAAACAACCTAAGTGTCCATCAATGGATGAATGGATAAAGAAGATGTGGTATTTACACCATGGAATATTATTCAGCCATGAAAAAGAAGGAACTCCTGCCATTTGTAACAAGATGGATGTGCCTTGAGGGTACTATGCTGAGTGAAATAAGCCAGACAGAGAAAGACAAATACTAAATGGTATCACTTATGTGGAATCTTTAAAAAAAATAAAAGTCAAACTCATGGAAACAGAGAGTAGAAAAGTAGGTACCAGGGGCTGGGAGGTAGGGGAGATAGGGAGAAGTTGGAAAAGGGTACAAACTTTTAGCTATAAGATGAACAGTGTCTGAGGATCGAATGTAAAACATGGTGACTATAATTAATAACACTGCCTCCTATAATTGAAATTTGCTAAGAGTAGAACTTAAATGCTCTCACCAAAAAAAAAAAAGAAAAAGATAAATATGTGAGGTGAAGAATGTGTTAGTTAACTAGAGGGAATCCTTTCACAATGTATACATATATCAAATCACCACAAAGTACACTTTAAATATCTTACAATTTTATATGTCAATTATACCTCAAAACTGAAATAAAAAAGCAAAAAATTAAAAACATTTTTAAATAATAATAAAACATAGTGAGATGCATCTATAGGCTTCATTTAACTGTTCTATGTATATCTAATGTCCTTAATAACTTACCATTTACTTCATGTACCACTCCACCATATTTACTGCCGTGGTGCTATAGCAGATACTTAATAAATCCTGTGGACTAGTGAGAGTTTTCTATAACTGTTGTTTAAATAAGTAAAACATTTCTTTTCAGTATGAATTTGATGGTGAAGTATACAAAATGGTTTCAATTATAATCCCATGTTCACATGTTCATAACTTGATGAAAAAAATGTCTTTGAGGCTGAAACTTTCCATTTCATGTTCTAGCTCCACCCAAATATAGTTATTTTTTCTCTCTGGAAAATTTGAGGAAATCTGTATGATCACTTATGAATGTGGAAAAAATGTATTCTTTCAAATGTTTAATAGAAGGATCAACAATTACAGAATCTTTAATATAAACCTACCATGCACATTTATAAAAACCAAAATATAAATATAGCAGGCTTCAGAAAAGAGATCATGTTTTTACCCATTTAGAGAAAATCTTAACTTTTAATGATTGCTAATTTGAAGCTTAGAAAAAGCTGTATCATGAAAGCACAATAGAAACTTTCATGTTAAGTATGATCATTCAATATGCCTTTATGATACAATTACTTTGTTAATTTTTGCTAAATGATATACCATGGGCCAAGGAATAGAACTGAGGGTAGAGATTGTTTTCTGCATTTTCAATGTTCTGTATATAGTGTGTACTCAAAAATACTCAACAAATAAAATGTGTGAAAATACGGCAAATAATTTTTTTAGTGCTTTAAGTTAATTTAACTTTTAGAAGTGACTTTTTACCATATCTTCACAACAACTTACTTTGAAAACTTTTGAAAATTCCATGGTCATTAAGTTGCCTGTAACATTTTCCCTGTAAGCAAAGCAATTTTTCAAGAGTATAATGACAGTCAAACTTTTAAGCATTTCTTATACCAATTCTTTCTGGACTTCCTCCTTGCTACAGATTGTCAAATAACCAGAAATTATTAACATGGGTAGCAATCTTTACCCAAGAAGCTCTCTTGGGAATATAAAACAGTACAGCCATTTTGGAAGACAGTTTGGTGCTTTCTTACAAAACTAAATATACTTTTACCATACAATCCAGCAATCATGTTCTTTGGTATTTACCCAAAGGAGTGGAAAACATGTCCACACAAAAGCCTATACAGATGTTTATAGAAGCTTTGTTCGTAATTGCCAAAACTTGGAAGCAACCAAGATGTCTTTCAGTAGGTAAATGGATAAATAAACTGTGATACATCCAGACAATAGAATATTATACAACATTAAAAGGAAATGAGCTATCAAGCCATGAAAAAACATGAAGGAACCTTAAAGGCTTATTACTAGGTGAAAGAAGCCAATCTGAAAAAGCTACATACTGTATGACTCCAACTATATGACATTCTGGATAAAGCAAACCTACGGAGGCAGTAAAAAGATCAGCGGTTGCCAGGGATTAAAGGGAAGTAGGGTTGAATAGGCAAAGCACAGAAGATTTTAGGGCAGTGAAACTATTTTGTGTGATATTACAATGGTGGATACACGTCATTCTACGCTTGTCAAAACCCATCAAATGTACAACACCAAGAGTGAACTCTGACATAAACAATGGACTTTGGGTGATGATGTGTCAACGTAGGTTCATGAATTATAACTAATGTACCACTCAGGTACTGGATGTTCATGGTGATGGAGGCTGTGAATGCTTGGGTGCAGGGAGTATACAGGACCTCTCTATACTTTCTGCTCAATGTTGCTGTGAACTTAAAACTGCTCTTTAAAAAAAAGTCTATTACAAAAATAGGAAGATTTTAATCTTGAATTTTGGAAACAAAAATCAGCAAACTTCCATATTTTTCAAAAGGTTGGGAAGTGTTCTGGATACATGAAAAGTCCACTTAATCACTTTTGAATGTGGTGGTCTGGTTAGTTTGGTATTCTGGGGATACCTGGGGATGGGAAGTGATAGAACAGGAGACTAACTTTTTGTTACAAGGAGCATGCATTATTATTTGCATAAGTTTTAAAAGAATAGACAACTTCAGTTGCAAGGGTTGAGTGCAGAGGTGAGGAGAGGCTAGAGAATCTCTTAAATTCAGAAGATCACCTAGCTGATGGTAACCTTAGTTTGGGCAAAAGTCATCAGTCAGAGCTCCACAATCATTATCCTAGAGTTTAATTTCTCTAATAGCTTGGACCCAAGTGCACACCCTAACCAGCAATTAACACAGAGACAAAAAGACCTGGAGACTGACTTTTTTTTTTTTTAACATTTTTTTTTTAACATCTTTATTGGAGTATAATTGCTTTACAATGGTGTGTTAGTTTCTGCTTTATAACAAAGTGAATCAGCTATACATATACATATATCCCCATATCTCCTCCCTCTTGTGTCTCCCTCCCACCCTCCCTATCCCACCCCTCTAGGTGGAGACCGACTCTTTAGAAATGCTTTTCACACCTTTTTTATACTCAATAAGACTAATAGTATTATAATAGCTATTGCTTTTTGACCTCTTACAGTGGGTCAGGCATTCTGCTAAGCACTTTGCATAAATTATCTTCACAGCAATTCATGAAGCAGGTATTATTTCCATTTTATAAATGAGGAAAATGAGGTCCACATTGTTACACAGCTAGTAAGAGTCACAGCTAAAATTTGATCTGACTCCAGAGTACTGTGGCACTCTTAACCACAGTATACAGCTCTAAGGTCTTTCACATGAAATACTGAAACCCCAGTGGCACTGAACAAAGTCACGATTCAGGAGTTGGAGTATTTTCAACCAGCAGCCAATCTGACCTAAACTGATGTGATGCTCCTTAGAATCTTTATTAGTCTTCGTTGCAGACATAAGAATTCGTTTGACTGCAAGTTGCTCTTTCAGATGCCATTGGAGACATTATGTGGTATACAGCAGTGGTGCCCAATCTTTTTGGCACCAGGAACCGGTTTCGTGGAAGACAATTTTTCCACGGACTTGGGGGGGTGAGTATGGTTAAGGCGGTGATGTGAGCAATGGTTCAGGCAGGAATGCGAGCTATGGGGAGCGATGGGGAGCGGCAGATGAAGCTTCGCTCGCTCACCTGCCACTCACCACCTGCTGTGCAGCCCGGTTCCTAACAGGCCACGGCCCGGGGGTTGGGGACCCCTGGTATATAGTGTTTGCAAAGTAATACTTCCCTAAAATCAGAAACATGCAGAATTCAAAACACACTTGACTACAAGGATTTCAGAGAAGAGATTATGGACCTGTATATGCAAATGTTATTCTTTTAAAAATATTTCAGAAGTTTCTGGATAAAACTTGGGAAGATATTCGCTGCAGCAGTATTTGCAATAGCCAAGACATGGAAGAAACCTAAATGTCCATCAACAAATGAAGATAAAGAAGATGTGATATATATATACAATTGAATACTACTCAGCCATAAAAAAGAATGAAATAACGCCATTTGCCGCAACATGGATGGACCTAGAGATTATCATACTAGTGATAGTGAAGTAAGTCAGACAAAGACAGATATCATATGGTATCACTTATACATGGAATCTAAAAAAATGATACAAATGAACTTATTTACAAAACAAAATAGGAGGTTGTAATTAACATATATATGCTACTATATATAAAATAGATAATCAACAAGGACCTACTGAATAGCACAGGGAACTCAAGTCAATATTATATAATAACCTATATGGGAAAAGAATCTGAAAAAGAATGGATATATATATGTATATGTATAACTGAACTACTTTGCTGTCCACCGGAAACTAACACAACATTGTAAATCAGCTATACCCCAATACAAAATAAAAATTAAAGTTAAAAAAAACTTGGGAAGACAAATATTTATAAAGAAAATAAGAAGGATTGGGCAAAATCTACATTGACATATGTAATATAGCCAGGAATATACTTTTAAAAATGGAAAGAACTTTGATCAAATGTTTGGTTTTCAATTATCTGTTTCACAGAAACCTTGACCTGTGAATGTGAAAGAAAGATTTTTTTTAAAATGTGCATGTTGTTTGAGCTGTAATTAAATGGGGAAAATCTTTGCAAATAAATTTGCCTCCTACTTGTGAACTTTTAAAAAGTGAAAATTTGTCTTTTCACAAAGTTCAAATGAGACAGAACAAGTGATTATGACCTTCCTTCTGGTGTGGATGTGACATGCTGATTTTGCTCAAGCCAGCAAGTGTTTGTGTTTTTAATTAACCAATAAAACAAAGGATGCTAAAAATAACGTGGAGCTACAACATATTAAAACAATTATACAAGCGTTTTTCCTAGTAAACAAACAGACTTAGATGATATTAATGTCTTCCTACATTTTTTTTTTCAAAAAGCACTAACACATGAAAAGTAAAGAGTACAATTTTGTGGCTTAAAATGACACTTCCATGTAAATTGCTTGGTGCTATTAAGCTGTTCCTCCGTATTTACCACATTCATTTGTCATATATTGATGTTGGCATTACCACTGCGCTCCTGTGAACTCAAGTGAACTCTTCCTTTTTTAAAATTTTTATTATGAAAGAGTTTAAATAGATACCAGGTAGAGAGAATAGCACAATAACCACAGTTCATCCATCATGTAGATGCAATGATTGCCAGTATTTTGCCATACTTCTCTCTCTCTCCCTCTCTCTCTCTCACGTCCTCTCACTCTTTCTTGCTTTTTCACCTCACGAACTATTGAAAAGCAAATCCAAGATACCACGACATTTAACTCCAAAGTATTTCAGCATGAATTTCTTTAAAATAAGAACATTTTCTTACATAGCAACAATACATTAGAACACTTAACTATAATTCTTTAATTTCAACTAGTACCCAGCCATATTCTAATTTTATCCATATCCATATAGTCAAATATAGCCAAAACTGCATCCTCATTAGTCTAGTACAGTGTTCAGGGCATGGAGTGGGTGCGGAATGAAGTCAGGTGCCTTCAGGCAACACATGCTTTTCGCTCTGTACCCCAGCTCCTACTTATTTTATTTTCTTCTCCAATGGATTTCTATATTCCATTTTCTGATCTTGGCTTCTAATAATTACTAGTCGTGTGATGACTTAGAGAATGGTGCATAATCGCTCTGGACATCAGTTTTCACATCGCAAAATGGATCTGATAAAACTTGCCTCAGGGGATAGTTGCGAAGATTCAGTGAAACAACACCTTTAAGCACTTAACAATGTTGCAAGTGTTCCTTAAATGTCCACCTCTTGTCCACTTTGATTAAATTAAGATTGCTCCATTTGTTATGGAAGTAACATCCTATCCCTGTTCTTGATCAATTCTCCCACTCTGCTCCAGACACATTCTTTTCTCTCCCACCCTCTTTCTCCCTGGTTTTTTTTTTTTTTTTCTTTTCTTTTCTTTTCTCTCCACTGACATTACCTGTACCTTGGGCTGAGGAAGATAAGGTATTAACATGCCTCCCATTCTTATATCTAAAACTACCATCACCACTACCAAAAACAATAACAGCAACAACTGCTTATACTTAAAATCCCAAACAGTTTTTCACATGCCATATTTGATGCTGTTTACAACCCTATAAACAGGATATTACTATCTCCCACTTTATAGTTCAGGTAGCCAAAGAGCAAAGCTTTGTTTGAGGGCTCAGGGGGAAAAATGTTCTCACTGGTATTCTTACAAATATTAGCCACCCTTCAATTAACAAAGTAGAATGGTGAATTTTCATTTGTTCTTTCTATCTTGAAGCTGATTTTGAGGATTGGAGAGAACCCACTTTGTGGCTCCATGTTAGAGATTCTTTTTAACTGTTGGTTAAAATAACTTAACTTTAAAGAATATTGTACCCTTTAGGAAACCAGTTCTGATTTAAATGAATTTTGCCACTCCAAATTCTGTCTCAGAAGCAGATTTTACAAGAGGCTATAGCTAAAGGAACTGGGGCATTCTACTTCAGTTTACACAAGGCCTGCTAGGGCAATAAAAAATTAGGGACAAAAGCAAAAATAACCAAAGTTTGTGTCTGATAATCTCTCTGTTTCTCTAAGAGAAAGATGAAAGAGAGAACAGGGACTGTGGAAAGCAAATGAAATTCCTACGCTTGATATTTCGTAAGGAGCCATCCAAGGATTCACCTTCACTAAACGGGGACTCAGTTGAGAAAAGTTGCCTACAGGGGCTTCATTATGGCAAATCTGAATCTATAGCACTCCCCTAGAATGGACTTTTTGGCTGTTAGGTAATAGAAGTAAGGTAAATTCCCCCCAAATAATAATAGTATAAATTATACTTCTAAAAATTTCAATGACCTATTAGAGATTGATATAACATATACTATTATAGGATGATGAGAAAGATATTTAATTAGGATAACTTGCTTTATATACTATACTTTATAACTGTCACATCAAAGTTATCCTTAGGAGAATCTTTAAATTGTACAAATCCCTAAATTATTTTTAATAATATTAAAAATAAATAATTATTAATTACCTTCTCTAGTTGCCCCCTTATAAAAAAAATCTCCAGTGGGAAATTTTGAATAAAAGTTGTTATAGAAACTGGACAAATATTTGTGAGATTAATATATATTGAATATCAAACTCAGATTTTTTTTCCATTCTTTTTTTTCCAAGGTAGTTCAGGGCATTGTAAATGATACTGGAGGATAATAATGTTTGTAATGGCAAAAACTCAGATGGTACCATATTAAAAAATAAAGACTGAGGAAAATATACAGAGGAAAAGGATATGAGAAAGGAAACAATTAAAACTCCAGTCAAAAAGAGCGGCTGTGGGAGGAGGATGGAAATGGAAGTGAGATTTTAAAAGAAAGCAAATACTATTTTCATTATTCTTTTATAAGTATTTATTTGTTAGAAATATCAAAATGCTCTAGAAATCATAGGACCAGACAAAACTCTTGCCCAGGAAAAAAAAAAATCAAAGACCCAAGAGTGCTAATGTGTAGAAATTCATTACCTTGACTATATTCTTTTATCAAATAGGAATAACTGGGGAGCTGCAGTTTCTTTTTATTCTACATATTATAACCACTCTTGTGATTTAATGGTGATTTGCGCTTTAGCTTTAATCATGCTGCTATGGTCTGAATGTTTGTGTGACTCCCAAAATTCGTGTGTTGAAGTTCTAATGCCCAATACAATGGCATTAGGAGCTGGAGCCTTTGGGAGGTGCTTAGGTCACCAGGGTGGCGCTCTCATAAATGGGATTCGTGCTCTTATAAAAGAGACCCCACCGAGCTCCCTCGCCCGTTCCACCATATGAGGACACAACGAGAAGTCTGCGACCCAGAAGAAGGCTACCACCGACAATGTTGGCACCCTGACTTCAGACTTCCAGCCTCCAGAATTGTAAGGAGTAAATTTCACCCAGTCTGTGATATTTTGTTATAGAAGCCCAAACAGACTAAGGCACCTGTTCTACTGAAATGATTTGCCTACATTCTGCCACCTCCCCAAGATTATACACTCCTTTAGGGCCAGGACTGTACTTCATTCATTTCTGCATCTTTGCCTCCACATTCATGTTCCTCACTCAGAGACGGCTCAGCCTGGGAGTGTCACAAATGCAGTTTACCCTCAGCCTCCCTCCATGCTTGCTCTGTTTTCCTGTTTTGTCTCAAAACTAACGGAGTCACACTCCAGTGGCTCTGGATGAAGAAACATGGTCGCCATCTTGATTTTTCTCTTTACTTACATGCGTGTCATACTATTCAACAACAACCCCAAAAATCAATTAGGTTTACTTTTCAAATGTCTTTCAAGTCTACTTTCCTTCTCCATCCTCCATCTAGGCCCAGATTTTGACTTCTTATCACTTCTCACTTGAAGTGTTTTAACAGTCTTGTAAATAAGCCACACTTTTTCCCTGTGTATCTCTCACTGGAAAGATAAACTTGAAAAACTCAGATTATATTGCTAAATAAATAAATAATAAAAATCAGAGGTTTCTTATCAACTAGGAGAAAATTCGGCCTTTTCTGCAGGACACCCAGATGCCCATGGTCAGGTTCTAGTGTCTCCCCTCAAGCTCATTGCTCACCCACACTGCTACACTCCCCTCAGCTGAATTTCTTTCTGTCCCTCAGATACATAATACTTCCATTCCCTTATATATGCTGTTCCTTCTTCCTAGAATGCATCCTTCTTTTATTCAAGACAAAGTTCTGTTCATTGCTGTAATATCATCTTTCCTGAAAAAAATTTCCCAACTCCCACATGGAGTTTGCTGCTCCAACTCCATATTCTCACAACATAGTGGTCATATTTATATTAGAGTATTAATCATATAGTAACATCACTGCTTACTTATATGATGATCCCCTCCCTTGGTTCTGGCTTCCTGAGAATCAGGGCTGTGCTACAGTGTTCTGTACAACTGACCCTCAATACAAGTTCTATCAATGCTTGAATGAAAGAATAAATTAATTAATGAAAAAATAAATACAATATTAGAAAGAATTTTTAAATAACTTGAAAGAAAAACTTTCTCAATCAATTTTAGGCACCATTTACATGCTTACTAACTATAAACTTGCAATCAATAAATCTTAAATAGATCACTCCAGTAACTTAAGAGCATTAAGGTTATGGCATTACTTAAAAGCTATTATTCCCAAAATTCTTGCTGATTCAGACTGCCCTTCCTCTTGAGTTCTATAACTTTATTTATTTATTTAAGCAATATCTTCCTCACAAGATATTAAGGTCTTCAGGAAGAAGACCATAGCTGTTTCGTTCAACACTGTATTTACAATGTCTACTCACAATATCTGGCCCAAAGTAGGCTGTCAATAAATATTTAGAGAATGAATTGAATAGAAGGGTGAATGCTTGTCAACTGCTATAGACCCTGACAGATGAAGACTTAAAAATGGTTTAAAATAAGTGAGTGGACTGGGCCTTAAATTGTACTGTTAATTCCATGAAGGAAACAAACCAATATAGTGGCTCTGATGTTATCTTTTCAAGAGCTATAAGACACCAGAAGCTAGACTAAGAAGAGACAAAGAGCTCATTGTTACACTAGTTGATTACGAAATTTTACACTGATAATTTTTCATAGAGAGTCACTGAAATTTCTAGTTCTTCTTGAGAAAAAGATGTGTTGGTCTTTTAGGAACCTGCTAATCTATGTTGTCTTCCTGCCTAAATCACTAATTACAAAAAAATAAATAAAAGCGTTGCCATTCTAAAAGACTGAATTTGAACAATTGTTCTTACATGTTTAGATGATTTATGAAAAGACTCCCCATAAGATTCCATTGAGTAGAAAACTCCTTAGCTCTTTTCAAAATAATTCTTGATTTATAACAGTTTAAAACATGTAAGTCATTAGAGAGGCAGTATTACATTACAGTTAAAAGCATGAACTGTGAAGTCAAACAGGCCTAGTTTGAACAAGAGCAAGTTAGTAAAACTTACTAAACTTCAGTTTCCTTATCTGTAACATGCAAATAATAATAACTCATATGTCTTAAAACATGTAAAGCTCTTATCTCAGTGACAGGTAAGTAGAAAGTGCTCAATAGTTGCTTTTTTTAAAAAATGAATATTTAGACTCTTCAGCCAAACACCTGCCTCCAAGTTATAGGAAAATTCTACAAATTAGGTTGTATGATTTATATTAATGTTGAAAAACATATACACCTTTCTTTTCCTAAATAAAAACTCTGATGGAAAGTCATTCCTGGAACACATGTTTGGCTGACACCCATAAATCAATATAGCCTATACCCAGATGAGGCTGCAAATTTCTGAATTGAGGATTCACTTGTGTTTCCTAATAAGGAGGAAAAAAAGTTTGATGTAGACATTTTTTTTAATCTTGTATTTATAAAATATTTATGTGGCTTAGAATTGATGTTATCCTTCTCTTACTTCATCAAAAAGAATTATTAAATGAGATTATTATCAAATGAAAAAGTAGTTATTAAATAAAAGGGATTAATCTGTATTAGGATAGAAAGTTCACAATAAGCAATATTATCCCCAAAATACTCCATAGATCTTCTATGCGACAGTGATGGTCTTTGTGCTTTTTATTGGTGCTTATACTTATAAATCAAAGATGTAAATCAAAAAATTAAATTGTTCATTGGGTAGATCTATCAATACTTAACACCCAAAACAAACTTCCTTTATCTTCAGAAGTGGTGCTTTTCGTCTGAATCACTTAACTCACAGATATAACTTGCATTTTGTACAAGAAATTCCACTTACAGCGTAGAGTTAGAAAGCACTGACCCACAGAACCTTACATGCATAACCGAGGCTAATATCAAAGTGAATATCCTCACCTGAACTGACAGGACTCCAGAAAAGTTCCCTCCCTCTGAGAAAGAAGAATAAAGTATAAATATAAAGAAGTATATAGGTAGCTCTTTGGTGATAATCATTTTGCAAATATAAATGTATCAAATCAACATCTTAAACTTACACAATGTTATATGTGGTTATATCTCAATAAAGCTGGAAAAAAAGTGTGTGCACCAAATGAGTAGCAGTGGCAGCCTCTGGAGTGAGGGTCTGGGAAGCTGGCAGACAGGGTGGATAGAACAAGCATTCCTTAAATGGTATATCATTGTGTACTCTTTAGATTTTACCCAACTACACGAATAACCGATTCAAAAACAAATGTATAATTGTTTTCAATAACAAAGAAAACTACCTTCCACCCCACCTACATAGAGGTGTAAAAAGCAATGTTCTAGCCCCTAGAGGAATCTCCCCAGACTTTGCCTCCTAAGGTTGATCATGAGGCTTCCTATGCTTTTTACTTGGTTTTGTTTCCTAGAAATAGATCCCTCCTCTCAGGGTTGGCCCTTCACTCGATGGCCTGGTTGGCTTTGTCTCGGTTTGCTTTACTAAGTGCTGACTTTCCAATTTTCCTTTATCCTCTTTTTAGCTTTATCCTCTGCACCACATGGGATTCCCAGAACTCTACCCCAGGCGTCTCACTAGCAACTGTCGCTTGCCCAAGATGGGCATTCTGACCCTCCCCCCTTGGGGCTTGTCACCCTGTAGCAACTCATCTCTTAGCTCTGTTGGACTTAAAGTCCAAAGTCTGGGTTCAAAATTCTTCCTGTACATTTAGATACATGACCTCAAAATCGATGCCTGAGTTAAAACCCTGTCTCTACATTTACCAGCTGTGCATCCTTGGGCAAGTTATTTCCCTTCCTCGTGTCTTGATTGACTAATCCAAAATATAGAGATCATAATAAATAGCAGTTACCTCAATAAGGTCTGATGATGAAATGAATTATTACAAGCAAAGCACTCATAACAGATCATGACACATAGAATATGTGATGTGTGAGCTATTACTATTAAGGCAATAGCTACTGTTTGATGTTGTTATCATTATTACTTTATGTCACCACACTAGGCCTTATCTTCTGCAACAGGGTCAACAAACTTTTTCTTAAAGGGCCAGATAAAAAATATGTTATACTCTGGACCCAGAAGCAAAATCAAGGCTATTATGAAGGTACATACATAAACATTTAAAACGTAACCATTTAAAAATGTAAAAAAAAATTTTTTTTTAGTTAATGGACATCAAAAAACAGGTGGCTGGTCGGATTTGACCCATGTGCTTTAGTTTGTCAACTCCTATTCTAGAATAACACTGTCCAACAGAAATATAAGGTGAGCAAGAGGGAGGCGATATGGGGATATACGTATATGTATAGCTGATTCACTTTGTTATACAGCAGAAACTAACACACCATTGTAAAGCAATTATACTCCAATAAAGATGTTAAAAAAAACAAATATATATATATATATATATATATATATATATATATATATATATATATATATATATGGTGAGCCACAAATGTGAACCACACAAGTAATTTAAAATTTTCTAGTAGCCGTATATTTAAAAAGTAAAATCAAGTAGGTGAAATTAATTTTAATTATCTATTTTATTTAGTCTGATATATTTAAAATATTATCATTATAAAAATGTAATCAATATAAAATTATTAATGAGATATACATTCTTTCTAGGGGGACTAAGTCTTTGAAATCTGGTGTATATTTTACACTTACAGCACATCTCAATCCAAAAGAGCCACATTTCAAGGGTTTAACAGACAATTTGCACAGTGCAATCTAGAACTATAGACTGAAAGGGTTGGACTAAACAATACATTAAATTATATATGAATATATAATACACAAATATATAATATATAAAATATATAATATAAATATGTAAATATAAAATATATAAAAGTTTCCTTTTGCTCTAAATAACATCAATTATGAAGGTAATCTAATTTTCTAATATCCCACCAACATGTATTTATTTACTTATCTCTGAAATTAAGTGTCCTGTATGTACCAGGCCCTGTATTGAGCTCTAGAAAAAGACGGACAGCTTAAGAATGGTTCCTGTCTCCAGAAGTTCACCATCTAACATGGGAAGAATAATTTCTAAGACTATCAAAAAACATAACACAGTAAGAAAGTCACACAGAGATAGACAAAAATGGTGTTGGGGGCAGGGTGTAGCACCAAGGAGGAAATGGCCGTTGCCCCTGAGCACTGAGAAGAGGGCCAGAATAGCATCACAGAAGTGGTGATGCTTGACCTGAGTTTGCAGAGTGGTGAAGGGTTTCAATTCCAGGACAGGAGGCAACGTGATGGAAGGCAGGGAGGCATGAAACAGCCTGGCTCCACCGGGGACCTGAAGGTCCTTCTGACTGACTAGACTTGAAGATGCTAGAAAGAAAAGTCCTAGCCAGAGACCTCAATTAAGAGCCACACGTTGGCTCTTATTTGTTTAGTGGTGATGCTAAGAAGTTTGGACTTTACCCTGTAGGGAATAAGGAGGTATTAAGTAGTTAGAGGCCAGAGTTGGCAAGATCAGCTCTGCATTTTGGAAACATCATTTGCCTGAAGTTTGGAGGATTAGAGGGGGAAACACAGGGGATGAGGAGATGTGTTGGAAGATCACTGCAGTAACCTAAACTGGCGATGGTAAAAAGCCAAACCAAGATAGAAACACAGGAGGACACAGATATAGGAAACAGCAAAGGCAACAAGTAGGTGTGAGATGAAGAAAATGAGAGGACAAGAGGCAGAGGCTCAGATTTCTGACCTAGATAACTGGAAAGATAACTGGGCTGCCATTCACCACCACAGGAAAAACAGAAGGAGGTTCTCCAAAGAGATAAATTCCTTTATAGAAGCTTCCAGAGAGACCCATCTTATATGGAATGCTTCTCTGTAGCAAGGTTGTCTTGGTCAAGTTCAGTATAAGGGACTTGATCAGTTTGTCCTTTTATAAAAAGCTCAGTGAAGAAACAGATTTTTTGAAATGCTTTGTGTGAGTTTCCAGCCCTACAATGGAACAATCATGCCAGTGTATTGTTTGATGCTTGTTGTCTGACAGAACATCTTGAGTTCATGATCTAATGTTCCTGAATCGACCACAAATTCCCTGCAGAAAACTAAATTTGCCTGAACTGCAAACTCAATACTCTTTCTTGGTGATTCAGTGATGGAAGTAAATCAAGCCTCTCTTCACCTCAAACAGTCATTAGTTGTTATCTGGACAGTCCTTCTGACCACACTTTTCAGTCTCTTATTATACCAGATTTCACCATCATGATTAACAAGTCTTTCAGTACAGCTCCAACCACTGCATCCTCCCTTAACTTGGTTCAAGGCCGGCAGGAAGGGGCAAGATTTCTCATCTCAGCTCTTTATATTAGGCAGCAAAATTCTTCCCAGAAAATCTCTTCACCCATCAGTCTTCCCTTTATGCCTCACTGAATGGAACTGGATCACATGTCCACTCCTAAACCACTAGCAGCAAAGGCCAATAGGTTTACCATGCCCTGGCTCAGACCAAATACAGTTCATTCCATAGGAGGGGGCAGGGATCGTCTTTCCTTTTCATGTGCTATCAAAATATTAATAGTAATCAGTGTATTCATTTCCTATTGCTGCTGTAACAAATACCACAATCTTAGTGACTTAAAGCAACACAAATTTATTACCTTACAGTCTGGGACTCAGAAGCTCAAAATGGGTTTCACTGGGCTGAAAGCAAGATGTAGGCAGGAATGTGCACCCTCTGGAGGCTCTAGGAAAAAATCTGTTTTCCTACTTTTTCCAGCTTCTAGAGGCCACCTGCATTCCTTGACTTATGGCCCCATTCTCCATCTTCAAAGCCAGCAGTATAACATCTTTCTGTCTCTCTCAGTGTATGTTTCTTTTGTCACACTGACTTTTCTGAATCTAACCCTCTTGCATCCCTCCTACAAGGATACTTATAAACTCACTGGGCTCACCCAGATAATCCAGGTTCATCTCCCACCTCTAGATCCTTAACTTAATCACATCTGCAAAGTCCCTTTTGCCATGTAAAATAACATATTCCCAGGTTCCAGGAATTGTGGTGTAGATATCTTTGGGGAGCCTTTATTCAGACTACCACAGTCAGGCATCTACAACCCAAGGGCAAAAAATGAGGGCCACATTAGCGACCACTTAGGGTCTACCACGTATCAAGCTGTTACAAATGTTACCCAATATAAGACTAACCCTAAGACTTTGAGAGAGGCAATGCCCCCATTTTACAGATGAAGAGAATGATACCCAGAAAGCCCATGTTCATGGAGCAAGGAATCAGCCTCAATACAAACCCAAGTTTACCTGCATCCTTAACCTGTGCTAGCCCATGCTCTCTTCCACTTGGAAAAGTTCATTGGAAGCCACCAAGTGAAGGATTTTGTTTGTTTGTTTGTTTTTTATTTTTGGCTGTGTTGGGTCTTCGCTGCTGCATGTGGGCTTTCTCTAGTTGCAGCGAGCGGGGGCTACTCTTCGTTGCAGTGTGCGGGCTTCTCATTGCAGTGGCTTCTCTTGTTGCAGAGTGCAGGCTCTAGGCGCACGGGCTTCAGTAGTTGTGGCACATGGGTTCAGTAGTTGTGGCTCGCGGGCTCTAGAGTGCAAGCTCAGTAGTTGTGGTGCACAGGCTTAGTTGCTCTGCAGCATGTGGGATCTTCCTGGACCAGGGCTCGAACCCATGTCCTCTGCGTTGGCAGGAGGATTCTTAACCACTGCGCCACCAGGGAAGTCCCAAGTGAAGGGTTTTGAATCTTCAAAATTACATGATTTCCTCAAGTGCACAGTTTATCAGTGGCAAATATATGCTTGGACCCTCTTTTCTGAATTCCCAGTAAAATACAGAATGTTGTCTTTTTTTAAAGAAAGTTAATAACAATTTAATTTCAATTTATTTCTGAGGACTTAGTCCTATAGGAATAATCAACCCCTACCCACTATTTCCATTTCCTGCCTATGCCTTTCAAGGTCACAAAAGCAAAGATTTTTATAAAATGAACATTTTAAAATAATATTAATAGTAATATCTAGTGGGTTTATTGTTTTATTTCCTTTCTGTTTTAAAATCCCAGGGCAGTTGATAGTTGCATTTAAATAATTTTAATACGTTGTCTCCCTGGGAAGATTTCCCTTAACTATTCAAAAGTAGACACACAATAAAAAATAAAAATAGTATTGTGGTAAACAAAGTGTTAAAAATGAGTTTTTATAGTTTTGAAAATTGGCAAGATTGACACATGGATTTTAACACATATAATGATAAGTAGCTGTATTAGTATATTAGGAGACAAAGCCATGTTCTTACCCTAACAGCAGCCATTTGCAGAAAGGCAGAAAGGTGATGGGGTAGAGAGATAATTCTTAATTTTTACACATGATGAATTCCTAAGAAGACACACTAAAACCAAATATAGAAAAGTCGAACAGTAGCTTTACATATTACAAGGGGAAGATCTATTCCAGAAAAGCTAAAATCAAAGGAAAATCCCAAATTACACCATGCTTTCTAGACCATCTTCAACAACATATTCCCAGCTCACTGTTTACTTTTTCTCTTCCTTTGCAATTGAACACCATAGTCAACTCAGGTCTGATAAGCATCCATTGAAACTAAAAATTAAACACTCCGTGGCAGCGCTGGGTGGGGGGCAGGGGGCACAATCTTCACCTCAATAGTTTCATTGCTAGTGTCAACAATTTGGTTTTCCTGTTTTCTATTCATGTTTAAATATTAAGGATGATATGCAATAAAATATTTATTTAAGTAATTACAGAAGCAAACACTACTATGCAGCCAACACTGAGCTACTGGCTGGCAAGCAATAGTGATAGCCAGTAGACATCACACCAAATTCAGCATAATAAGAAAGGCAATTTGGATGTATTATTGCATAGTTTATGAAAAAGAATTAAAATATCAGACAGAAAAGAAGGAATGCCTATAGTCCTGTTCTCCAGTGTTAAACCCCTAACATCTCAACTGGGACACTGTACTCACTGGGACATGGTATGTAGGACATACAATGGTTTCACGTGTGTGATGGGTGAGGGTGTCTGGAAGGTGGAGGTACTGTCTGCCTAGCTTTCTCTCTGTGTCTGTCTGGGAAGTGAGTTTGGCTTTTTGTCTCAAGCTCAGACAATTTTTCAATTAAAATCCTTCTAGAACAATGCAGGCCCAACAATCTAGGAGCCCTCTTCAATGTCCTCACAAATCGTTGTCTCTTCTTTCTCCCTCCAGAGTCAGAACTCAGGATCCAGGCAACTTCAGGTGCATGGGACATGTGGCATCTAGTGTAAGCCTTCCCAGCAGCTATCAGCACTGCTGTTTTCCAGATGTGCACCCATTCACTGTGTGCCAGTGCTGCTGCAAATTTGGAAGTTTACAAGTGAGTCAAGAAGTAAAAATGACTAGGAAGCTCCGGCATAAGCCACTACATAAAAGCTGAAATTTGGACCATCCACTGATTTCTCCTTTCAAAGTACTGATGAAGAGGATTGCCTTAGAACTGGAGCCACATTCAGTATTGGGCAGAAACTCATGGATGGTTTTTCTCAGGCCCTCAGGAATGTCAGAAGGTTCTTATTAAAATGAACACTGAGTAATAAACTTTAATAGTCTCCAGAGGTACGTAATGGAAGAGAATAATACATTTTAAAAAATGCTGATTTAATAAGAATACTTATAAACTCCTCATAAATCATTTATTGCAAAGTATAATTTTGAATTACTCAAAAGATACTAAAACCATGATAAATTATAACTCATGCTGAACTAAGCCTTATGTTTCCAGTATCAAATACGTAAATTAATGTCCTTAATTAGCAGCTGATGAGGAGAAATCATGCATAGCTTTAAAAGAATTCTATAACGTCTGTGAAATTTCCAAGTCTGTTGGCTAAAATAAGCTTTTCCTTTTCACAAGTTTTTTTTTTTCCTGGATCTCCCTGCAAGATGTCAACCCAATATATCATGCACAACTGTGACGCTGCCCATCACAGAAAACTGCTGTCTGACAAAGCTCTTTCCAATCTGTAATGATTACTGTATCTGTCAAGCACATAGTTAAAGTAATATAATAAAACCAAGAAAATCTGATACTTCGCCATATGCCTGGGTAACCAGTATTCTGTCTCTCACACATGCACTTCACAGATGCACTGTATTTGTTAGCAGAATACAAATAAAACATAACAAAGCCCATTTTCTCCAATTTGCATAAGCAGCACCAATGTGGGAGGGGAGTTGGAATTAAAGATTCTGGGTTTCTTTCACTTGTATCTTCCAGTTGTCAAAATCTGAAAAGGTATAATCACCCTGACAAGAAAGGGGTCAGCGGTTTCTATGGCAATGTTGAAAAGGGAATGCCAAAGAATGGCCAAAGGAGGTAGGAAAGGGGTCAAGTTTATTACTACAATTTCTTTCCTCTCTGAATCTTGTTACTGTCGACATTTTGACTGAAAAAAATCCAATTTTAAGTGACTTTTCTTGATGTTTCATGGGTGAGTGTCAAACTGCAAGTTATGGAAAAGGATCTCTGAGGGGAAGGGAGTGGGAAAGAGATTCTCATCATGGGATCAGACTGCTGAGATCTAGGCTGAGAGACGAGTTTCAGGAGTTTTACTGATGGCTCCAAAGTAAGGCAGACCTCACACCTAAAATCAGGGCCTTCCAGAGAAAGTGAGCCGGAGGGGTGATGGAGCACACTGATTATCTTTTGCGACACATTTTTCAAGCATGGGCAAGATATAGTGGCAATCTACCAAGTCCCTGAACATCACATCTTATCCCAAATAATTAAATTATCTTCCATTTAGTTTGTTATGGAGTTATAGTATTTGGAAATTAGGAATTTGGAAAAGTTTCTAACACGTAGACTACCTATGACACAAGACCTCTTCATTATTAGAATGGCTACCTGAGGCAAGTACTCCATCTTTGTGCTCCAGTTTCCTTATATTCAACAAATGGCATTAAAAATGCTTATTTTCTCTCCAATTGCCACCATATCTAATGGAAAAATTGAGCAAGGGTGAGTGGGACAGGGTATTCTGGGAAGAGCTGCCCCCAAACTGAACTTGGCTATTGAGGTGGGGCAGATACCAGAGGAGCCAGAGTCTGGGTGTATCAGGAGTGGGGAACGATCCAGGTGCCAAGGCAACAGACAGGGTACAAACAGAGTGAAGTCAAGAGTGAGCATCAGGATGGAACAGCACAGAGAAACAGGGTCTCCCAACAACCACCACTGAATGTATTGCAAGAGAAACCAGGGATGTTCCTGTGTCAACACACTTTTATTAAGCACTTATTATGTGCCAGGCACTGTGACAGGTGCCAGAAATGGTGAACCAACTAGAAAGCATCTCTTCCCTGAGGGACCTTGCATCCAGTAGGGATGAGAGTTGTGACAGAGAAAGTAATATCTGCCTTAGAAGGATCTAGCAAGAGTACCTAATCTAGGCTGAGAGAACAGGAAAGAATTCCTGGAAGCAATGCCATTTTGGTCAGCCTGAAGCATGAATAGGAGCCAGCCAGGTGAAGAGGGGGAGAAAGAGTATCCCAAGCCAAGGGACATCTTAAGGTTTTAAGGAAAAAGAGTCTATGGTGTCTGATGGACTGAAAGAATACCACAGTCTTAGAATTTAGAATATGCGAGTTGGGGGAGAGGGGAAGCAACATGAAAGGAGTGAAAGATAAGGGCAAGTTCCTAAGGTTTTGTGAGTCAGGTTAAGACTTACCTAAGTGCCAAGAGAAGTCATCAAGGAATGTAAGCAGAGGAGAAATGTGATCTGATCTGCATTTTTGAACATCTTTGGCTTTGGTGTTAAGGATGCATTTGCTTAAAACTTAACTCAAGGTTTCACGACTTTAGGATGCCCAGTCCAGGCAGGGAAACTGGTGATATAGACTAGGATGACAGTGGAGGTAGAGAGAAGTGCAAGAGCCAAGTGCCATTTTAGGAAGTAGGCATAACACATTGTGGTGGCTGATTAGACGGGACATGGGAGAGAGGAAAGAAAGAGCTAAGGATGAAGTCTGGGTTTCCTGCTTCAGCTACAGGATGGGGAGAGGTGTTTGAAGAGCCGGTCAAACAGTTCTCATCACAAGTTCACCCTGTCTGCAGGTAGTAGGGTCCAGGAGGTTCAGAGAAGGAACTTCAGATCCAGAAAGAGGATGCAGGAAGCAAGATGAGCTCAAGCTCCCCTCCATCCTGTCCTTTGGGCTATCACTTTCACATTGCTGTCTAGCCCCACACTGCCCACGCTCTGTCAGCAGAGGGGATCGATAGCTTGTGCCTCGGTTCTGTGAGTGCATCCCTGCCCTCCCCTGACCTCTGATTCTATCTTTAACCTGACACCTTGGGCAGTTGAAAGTTAATCATTGGGTACTTGTGAAGAACGTTTACCTCCCTGACAAGACATTCTCCACTAGTTAAAAATGTTAACTTCATCTGGTCTGAGTGTTCAATTTCATATACCATCCTGGAAATTTTTTTCATTTTTGAGGTAGGGACCCAGAAAGCTGAGAATTATAGCTAAGCCATCATCAAAAACTTTCTGAGATGAACCAACAAAAGATTGGGAAACCAGAAGCTCTTTCTAGTCATTCACTCATTCATTTGTTCATTCCACTAATATTTATTGGGTCATTCAACAAATACTTTAAAAGCTCCTTTCAACATTCTAGGCTGTGTTAGGCACTGGGGAGAGAGCTGTGAACAAGTTATCTGCCCTCACATTGTGTACATTCTTGTAGGGAAGACACTAAGTAAGCGAATAAGTATTCATCTAGGAAATGTTATAAAGAAAATAAATGAGGTGATGATCAGGGAGTCCCTGAGGATGGCCATTTGAGCAGGAGTGGTCAGGGAAGGCTTAAGTTTCTATCTGAGAATGAGAGCAGCCATGCAAAGAGCTGGAGAAAGAGCATTCCAGGCAGATGGAACAGCAATGGCAAAGGCTGGGAGTGGGGAAGGGTTTTGCATGTTGAAGAACAGGAAGTTTGTCCAGGAATGTCATGAGCAAGTAGGCAAGTGTTTTAGACTGAAGGTGGAGAAGTGGGCAGAAGCCCTGTGAGTTCAAGGCCTCATAAGCCATGATAAAAATGTTGGGGTTTACTCTAAGTGCAAAGGAAATCACTGGATGTCTCAAGCAGAGTGACAAAATCTGGTATATTGGTTATAAGATCACTCTGGCCATACTGTGGAAACAAACTGGAATAGAAGCAAGAGATTAGAGTCAAAAGGTTGCTGCAGGAGTCCTGGTGAGAAACGGGGAATGGAACAGGTACATGAAAAGGTGCTCAACACTCAACAACAATAATCACTGGGGAAATGCGAACCAAAACCACGATGAGATAGCAACTTACCCCTGCTGGAATGGCTGTCATCAAAAAGACAAGAGGTATGTGGAGAAAAGGGAGTCCTTGTGCACTGTTGGTGGGGATGTAAATTGACATAGCCACTATGGAAAACAGTATGGAGTGTCCTCAAAAATTTAAAAATAGAACTACCATATGATCCAGCAATCCCACATCTGTGTATACATCTGAAGGAAACAAATCACTGTCTCCAAGGGATATCCGTACACCCATGCTCACTGCAGCATTATTTATAATAGTCAAGACATGGAAACAACCTAAGCATCCATTGACAGATGAATGGATATAGAAGATGATATCATGGAATATTTTTCAGCCATAAAAAAGAGGAAATCCTGCCATTTGCAACAACATGGTTGGACCTTGACAGCATTATGCTAAGTGAAATAAGTCAGACAGAGAAAGACAAATACTATGTGATCTCACTTATATATGAATATTTTTTTAAAACTCACACAAACAGAGAACATATTGGTGGTTGCCACTGTCAGGGGTGGAGGTGGGGGAAATGGGGGAAGGTGGTCAAAAGGTACAAAATTCCAGTTATAAGATTAATAAGTTCTACAGGTCTAATGTATAGCATGGTAACTATAGTTAACAATATTGTATATTTGAAAGTTCCTAAGAGAGTAGATATTAAAAGTTCTTATTACAAGAAAAAAATTATAACTATGTGAGATGATAGACATTAACTAAACCTGTGGTAATCACTTCACAATACCTACATATACATCAAACTATTATGTTGTTCATCTTAAACTAAAACAATATTATATGCCAATTATATCTCAATAAAACTGGGATTTGAGGGGGAAAAAAGAAGAAATGGGGACTGGGGCCATGACACAATGGAAATGGGAAAAAATGCAACAGCTTCAAGGAAGGTTAGGGCAAGTGGATGGAGACTGGGGACAAGGGAGAATCTCTCCTCTATGCAAGGCACACATTCTCTTTTCCATACAAACTTCCCATTTTATCTCTACTAATGGCTTATGGAAACTATTCCTATGTGGAATCACAATTCAGCCAATATCATTGGATTTAGTTCTACTTAAGTCTTATTTTCATGTCCTGGCCCATGTGTCAGGTGTATTTCAGGTCACAAAGGAAGGATTCTGTACCCAGCCATAAATACGGGTGGGTTGGTTTTTCATTGCTTGGCCCATTGTCCCTTCTTTTTCCCTCAACCCCACCCTCCTGGAAAGCGCTGCACTTGCACAGCTGGAAAAGATGACTGTTGGGGGCCAGGACGCCACTACCGCCCAACAGGCCAAGGAATTGCTTTAAAAATAGAATATTGAACCATTTTGCAGCCTAGTAAAAAGTCCAGATGCTGTTGGGCGGGGGCTCCGGCTGGCTTGAGAATAATCAAGAGAGGCTCTGGGGCCCTTCTAGACTTCTACTTCCCCTGTTCCTCCTTAATCTCTAGTTCAGGATACTCTAATAAAGACAACCAGTTCAGCACTCCTTCTGTAGGTTAACTTTGAATACCATGGAGTCATTCGTACACGAGGGCATCATCACACATGTTATAGGCTCATCAAAGTGGATAAAACGCAGTGTCTGTCTCTGCCTCTGACTAAGAAATCTCCTTCAGTAAAAACACAGTGATTGAGCTCCACATCATCTCCCTCTCCAAATAGATCTTCGGGTTTTTATCCTATAAAGTTTGCACCACGTGAGGGCACAAAGTCTAATGAATGTTGTTCACACGTTTGGCGTTCCCTGCTAGTTAAACCGAAGCTGGTCTCCCCTCTGTTGGAGAGTGACCCGGAGTAGCTTAGGGCAAGGAAGGGAATTACTTGAGGATTTTTTATGTGTTGATTCAAGTGTAGAACTTTCTTAGCCTGTCCCTGGAAAGAAAATTGATGGGGAGTAATTGGTGACAGGATAAGAGCCTTGCAGCGCTTTCCAGCTGGTGAGCTGAGCAGACTGCAGCTTTATTTACTTGGGACGCTGCTGCTCTTCGTCCTGTTGTAGGATTTCAGCTGTCTCATTAGGTTGCTCCCCAGAGCTAAATATTCCTTCCAAAACATTTTCATCCCTAATAACAAAAAAAAAAACCCATTATTTCTAAATCATTTATATATAAAGACTTTTAAAATTACATATCTCAATTGAGAGAGATTTCGGGGGGGGAAAAAATGGGTTTTTTATCCCTATGTCATCCCCACAACAACTGTCACGGTGCAATTCGTCTGGCGTATTAACATTTATGTACCAGAAAGAAAAGAAGCTAAAAGCATGGCTTATCTTTCTGTCAGTTCTGACCCTCTCCCAATGTTTTCAGCAGTAGACATTAAGATGGAAAAAAATACACCAAAACTCAATTGTTCAGACTATTCTGTTCCCTGTGTTGCCTTTCTAACACAAGTACTTCTTTAAAAAATGAGAAGCAGACTATGTATCCATGAAGGGGAATTAAGTTATCTTTTATTGAACCACAACACTTAGTTTCAGGAATAAAGATAATTTTATTTTCCCACTTTGAGTTGCTTTTCTAATAGCAGAGATAGATTTAGACTGACAATTTTCCCAATCTTTTTCCCCCATTTAAAAAAATTTTTTTTCTTAATTTATATACTGTAAAATTTGTTCCTTGTTATGTACAGTTCTATGCGTTCTGACAAATGCACAGAGATGTGCGTCCACAATTATGATACAGAACAGCTCCATTGCCTCCCCCTAAATTTTCTCATGCTGCCCCTCTATAATCAACCTATTCTCCAGCCTATATCCCCCCTCTTCTCTTTTCTATCCCTACTGTTTTGCCTTTTCTAGAATGTCATATAAATGAAATCACACAGTATTAAACCTTTTGGATGTGGCTTTTTCACTTAGCAAAATTCATTTGCAATTCATGCACGTTGTCACATGTATCAGTAGTTCATTCTTTTTTGCTGTTGAGTAGTATTGCATTACATGGACATACCACAGTTTGTTTATCCATTCATCCACTGAAGGACATTTCAGTTTTTAGAGATTATATATAAACCTTCTATAAACATTTATGTACAGATTTTTACATGAGCTTAAGTTTGTATTTCTCTTGGGTAAATACCTAGGAATGAGACAGCTAGATCATAAAGTAAGAGTAGGTTAAAATTTCTAAGAAAACTTAAGTTGTGTATTTTACATTCCCATCTGCAATGTATGAGAGTTCCAGTTGTACCACATCCTCTTAGTACTCTCATTTTTCTTAAATTTTAGCCATTCTGATAGGTGTGAGTAGTTATACCATTATTTTTTTTATTGACATACAGCTGATTTACAATGTTGTGTTAGTTTCTGCTGTACAGCAAAGTGATTCAGTTATACATATGTATACATTCTTTTTTATATTCTTTTTCCATTATGGTTTATCACACGATATTGAATATAGTTCCCTGTGCTACACAGTAGGACCTTTTGTTGTTGTTTATCCATTCTATACATACCAGTTTGCATCTGCTAATCCCCAACTCCCACTCCATCCCTCCACCCCCCTTGGCAACCACAAGTCTGTTCT
The DNA here is from genome assembly GCF_028564815.1 of Eubalaena glacialis. Lineage (NCBI taxonomy): Eukaryota > Metazoa > Chordata > Mammalia > Artiodactyla > Balaenidae > Eubalaena > Eubalaena glacialis. Next base: position 46,247,591 of record NC_083718.1, on the reverse strand, counting down.
CTATGTCTGTGAGTCTGTTTCTGTTTTGTAGATAGGTTCTTCTGTCATATCTTAGATTCCACATATAAGTGATATCATATGGTATTTGTCTTTCTTTCTGCCTTACTTCACTTAGTATGATAATCTCTAAGTCCATCCGTGTCGTTGCAAATGTCACTATTTCATTCTTCTTTATTGCTGAGTAGTATTCCACTGTATATATGTACCACATCTTCTTTATCCATTCATCTGTTGATGGACATTTAGGTGGTTTCCAGGTCTTGCTTATTGTGAATAGTGCTGCTATGAACACTGGAATGCATGTATCTTTTCAAATTAGAGTTTTCCAGATATATACCCAGGAGTGAGATTGCTGGATCATATGGTAACTCTATTTTCAGTTTTTTAAGAAATCTCCACACTGTTCTCCATAGTGGTTGTACTAATTTACATTCCCACCAACAGTGTAGGAGGGTTCCCTTTTCTCCACATCCTCTCTAGCATTTGTTATTTATAGATTATTTAATGATGGCCATTCTGACTGGTGTGAGGTTGTACCTCATTGTAGTTTTGATTTGCATTTCTCTAATAATTAGTAATGTTGAGCATCTTCTCATGTGCCTCTTGGCCATCTGTATGTCTTCTTTGGAGAAACATCTATTTAGGTCTTCTGCCCATTTTTCGATTGGGTTGTTTGTTTTCTTGTTGTTGAGTTATATGAACTGTTTTATATCATTATGTTTTTAAATTGTACTTCCCTAATGATGGCTCCTTTGGTTCCCCCATCGTATTCATACTTTAGGCAGGAAGAAGGGAAAGGTGACAGGCAAAAAGCACACACTAGCAGAGGCAGCACCCTTTCTAAGTGGCATTCCTGGAAGCCCCTCCCAACAACCTCTGATCACATTTCATTGGCCAGAACTAGTCACAAGACCTCCCCGATATGCATGGAAGATTGATAAATGTAGTTTGGGGGGATTTTTTAATCTGAGTTCATTATTATCTGTTAATTAGGAATTTCTAAGTAAAAAAAAAAAAAAGAAGAGAATGGACCTGAGCTGGCAGCTCACAGACACATCACACTGATCTCCCTTCTTCCCTCTGTGCAGTCTATTCTTCACCTGAAACCAGAGTGATCCTCATTAAAATTCATCAGATCATGTCCCTCCTGTGCTCGAAATAATTCAATGCTTCCAATCTCCCTCAGAGTAAAATCAAAAGTCCTTTCACTGTTCATAAGCCCTTTCCTGATCTGCAAGCACCCCATCTTTCAGAACTCATCTTCTACCAATTTTCTCCTTGATCACTATGCTGCAGCCATACTGCTGTTCTCCCTCTTCTGTGAACAAACCAAACATGCTCTCACTTCTGGGCCTTTGCATTTACTACTCCTTCTGCCTGGATAATTCTTCTTTCAAAGAGCCTCACTGCTCTATTCTCCATTCCCACAAGTTTACACACAAATGTTCCTGTATCAGAGAGGCTTTTCCTCTAATATAACATCACCTTACATAAAATACAACTACCAACCCTTCCCATATTGTTTTATTGTTCTTAGCACCTAATATCATCTGACATATTGTATATTTTGTTTATTTGTTAATAGTGTCTGTTCTCATCTGTAGAATACAAGGGAGCAGGAACCTTGTTTTGTTAACTCCTATGTCTAGAATAGGGCATGACACTCAATAGTATTTGCCAACAGAATGGAGAGAGAAGGATGCATGAATGGCAATGAATGAATGAAGTTTGTTATTAGAGAACATTTCCTTTACTGTAGGTTCTTCAGTCTCCACTTCTCAGCTGGATGAGGAGGACCCCAAGAGAGCTCGGGGTTTTTGCAAAAGGGGAGCCTGACATCACCCCTCTGACTGCATATTTGCTGAACTAGAAAATTCTGAGGAGAGGAGTTACATGGAGTTTCCTGATATTGCAGAGCATGGAAATAGAGGGAGGGATCGGGAGTTTGGAAGGAAATGGAGGCATGTGACTTCCTGTCTGCCAAGTAGATACCATGAAGGCAGATAAGCTAGGGCCATATTGAAAGAGTCCCACGAAAGTGCTTTCCAGGGTATATTAGTTTGCTAGGGCTGCCATAACAAAGTACCACAGACTGGGTGGCTTAACCTACACGTTTATTGTCTTACAGCTCTGGAGGCTAGAAGTCCTAAATCAATCAGCACGGTTTTTTCCTTCAGAGCACTGTGAGGAAGCATCTATTCCGTGAATCTCTGCTGGTTTGCTGGCAATCTTTGGTATTTCTTGGCTTGTAGAAGCATCACCCCAATCTCTACCTTCATCTTCACGTGGTGTTCTGTGTGCGTGTCTCTGTGTCCAAATCCCCCCTTTTTATAAGGACACTTGTCATACTGGATTTATGGCTCACCCTAACTAACTCAACTAACTACATCGCAAAGACACTATTTCCAAATAAGGTCACATTCTGAGGTATAGAGGGTTAGGGCTTCAACATATGCATTGGGAGAAGGGGGGAAACACAGATCAATCCATAACAGTCTCTCTCCAAAGAAAAACCATTTAGTCTCTAGCAGGGCACCCTACTGGCAGGGCACCATCCCACTCCTGCTACAGTTATGATAAAAAAAATTAAAAGATAAAAAGACATGTGAAAGTCCCCACAACTTCAGCAACTAAATAATCAACTCACTATAGAGTAAAACTGACATCAGTACCAAAATGCTCTTTTTATCCAAGTCTAATAATAATAGCAAGTAATAAAATTGAGATGATTTTTTAAGTAAAAGGCAATCATTTAATTTTTCAAAATCAGTGGCAGCAACCTTTGCTAATCAAATGTAACTTCCAATAGTTGACAGAAAAACCCATGCCTTGAAGCTGCCTTATTTGAATGGGATATGAAGGCTCATATTGAGATATGAGGCTTCATATTTTATTTGTTAACTTAGCTGCTGTTGACTCATCTGTACCCAACAGTTTACACACTAGGATTAAATGTGAGAAGAGCTTTGCTTTGACATCAAAAGTATGTCGGGGGCTTTTATTTGCTTTGTTTGGAAATATTTTTCTTGAACTGTCTTATTTGATTTTCTATTATCCAGGGAATTTAGAAAAGTCAGAAGTACATCAAAAGTTTTTTTAGTGCCCTCTATCATTGAGTGACATTAGAAGAGTCTTTAAAGAACGGTCCTTTCGTGGATGTGGTACATTTATTCAAGACTTCAGAGTCTTTTACAGCAGGTGTTATTTTCTATGTTACGGCTTCAGAGGTGATTGGAGGCTAGTCCAAGGTCTGCGAAAAGATCTGGTGAGAAAAAAATTGAGAAGTAAAGTACTATGGTTGAATTCCTAGCCTGTGGGCTGTACTTAGAAAAATGGGCTCTCCTTAACACAGTAATCACCAGCTGCAATATATCTGGGCATCTGCCATCTAACTAAAATCTAGCCCCACCAACCAAGAGTATTATTTATTTAATAAACATCACTAAGTCCTACTATGCGTCTCAGGCTATTCTATGCACAAGGGATGCAGTGATGAGCAAAGTTCTCATGAATGTATATTTCAGTGAGGGAAACAGACAATAAACAAGATAAATATATTAGTGAACTGAGTTTAATAGTGTCCCCTCCCCCTAAAATTCAGGTCTACCTGGAACCTGTGAATATGACCTTATTTAGAAACATAGTCTTTACAGATGTAATCAAGGTAAGATGAGATCATACTGGATTAAGGTGGGCCCTAAATCCAGTATGACTGATGTCCTTCTAAGAAGAGGGAAATCTGGACAAAAAGACACACAGGGAGAACACCATGTGATGACAGAGGCAGAGATTGGAGTGATGCAGCTTCAAGCCAAAGAATGCCAAGGATTGCCAGTAACCACCAGAAGATAGGAGAGAGGCATGAACAGATTCTCCCTCAGAACCTCCACAGGGAACCAACCCTGCTGACTCCTTAATTTTGGACTCCTATCCTCCAGAACTGTGGGAGAATAAATATCTGTTGTTTTGAGATACCTGGTTTGTGGTCTTTCTACAGAAGCCCAAGGAAACTAGCACAATTTGTGAGTGATAATAAAAGATAAGGAGAAAAAAATAAAGCAGTGAAGTGGGATAGAGAGTCCTGGGGAGAGACTGCAATATTACATTGGCCAGGAAAATCCTCAATAAGAAGGTAACATTGATTAAAGTCTGAAGGTGATGAGGAAGTAACACATGATGACACTTGGAGGAAGTGTTGCAGGCAGAAGGAAGGGCACGTGCAAAGGCCCTGAGAGGCCAGTTTGGCTGGATCGGAATGATAGGTAGGGAGAGTAGGAGGAAGAAATGAGCTCAGAGAGGTGATGGGCAGCAAGATCATGGAAATGCAATGGACTGTTGTAAAGTCTCTGGCGTTTACTATGCATCAGACAAAAAAAGGAAGCTCTTGAAGAGTTTGGAACACGGAAGTGGTGCAGAGGAGTGACAAGATCTGACCTAGATTTTAATAAGATCTTTGCATTACTGAAATTATTCTGAAAAGAACAAGATGGAAGTGGGTTAGAAAACTATTTCAATAATCCAGGTGGGAAATGACAATGACTTAGACCATGGTGGCGGTAGTGAAAGTGATCACTACTACAGAGTCAGTTCCAGGTTTTATTTTGTAGATGTGGCTGATAAGACTTACTGTGGATCAGATGTGGGACATGAGTAAAAGAGAAGAATCAAAGATGGATCCGAGGTGCTTTGCAAAAGGAAGCATGGACTTGCCACTTATTGAAAGGAGAAGGCCATGGGAGGTTGAGGCATGGTGAGGAAGATCAAGAATCAGTTTGGGACACGTTAACCTTAAGATGCCATTTAGATATATGTGAGAACATTGTGGGAACACAAGGTGGACTTAGGGAGAAGTCTTGGCAGGAGATACAAATATAGAAGTTGTTGGAACAGAGACAGCATCACCGGTCTATGTATTCATTACTCCACTCCACAATACTTCTTGTTTTCCTGCAGAAATACTATATAATTTAACAATGCAGGGAGGGTGACCCTGCCTCCGACTTGTGACAGTTCTACACTCTTCTTGTGCGAAGAACTATAAAAATGACTTACCACAATCTGTTCAGTGTTTTAGATTGTTATATATTTATTTTTATAAGCCTTCTATTTAAAAATGTTAAGCAGTTCACAATTTAGAAGACACAAAATAAGAAAATTACAATTTAAAAAAGTAAAAATGGCAATTAGAGAAGTTAAGTAAACCAAGCACCTGTGAGTAGGAGATTTCTTTGAGTTCTTTTTATGATCATCACACTTTTACTGTAAGAGTATGAAAAGAGAGCAAATAGAGCCTCTGGGAAACTTCTTTTGAAATCTTTTTATTATCTCACTTTTGGAAAAAAAAATTTAATCTATTACTTTGAATCAATGAATCAAAGGTTTATACTGATCAGTGAGACCTAACCACAAAATCGTTTTGATTTCTAGTATTAAGTAAACATTGTCTCCCATGACCCAAATGTATCAATATTTAAGAAATGACTTAAGAGCATAGAAGGAGGTGGACCAGTGATAAACACAGGTGGATCTATGATGACCCAACTGGGAGCAAGAACCCAACTGGGAGCAAGAAAGAGGTTCAGAGGGCAAAGTAAATTCAGTGAGGGCTGCACTTAACGGATAAGGACTACTGTGGTGCATATCTTCTTTATTCTTATTCAGATGTTGCTTTGAGGTTTGATATATCTTCTATGGTTTCTGCTTTTAACCAAAAAGTGAGTCAAGTCATGATCTTAGAGGGGTTTCTTCCCACCCATCCATTACTAAACACAAAAAAATATCCAGGGCTAAGAATGTTCCACTTTGGAAGCAGTGGTGCTGAGCACGTAAATTATACCACTTGCCTCCAATTTAAGAATTTGGTGTTGTGTGTTCAATTAAATGGGGCTTTCAGTGGGCAAGAGTGAAAATGTTTTGATTAACTCTTTTCCTCCCAGTCGCTCTAGCCAATTCAAAAAAGTTATCTAAAACAACTGGTATAAGTTAGATATTGTAACTGAAAGCTAAATTTAACTTTGAGCTTCAGAGCAAGTAAGTTTTAAAACGTCCAAAGTTTTTAAAGACATATATATTTCCTTGGAAAAATGTATTTTTTTCAGGTGTAAATCTAAGAAATATTTATTGGGCAGATTTTTTTCAACATCTTTATTGGAGGATAATTGCTTTACAGTGTTGTGTTAGTTGCTGCTGTATAACAAAGTGAATCAGCTATATGCATACATATATCCTCATATTCCCTCCCATGCATCTCCTCCCACCCTCCTTATCCCACCCCTCTAGGGGGTCGCAAAGCACTGAGCTGATCTCCCTGTGCAATGCAGCTGCTTCCCAAAGCTATCTATTTTACATTTGGTAGTGTATATATGTCAATGCTACTCTCTTACTTCATCCCAGCTTACCCTTCACCCTTCCCGTGTCCTCAAGTCCATTCTCTAGGTCTGTATCTTCATTCCTGTCCTGCCCCTAGGTTCATCGGAACCATTTTTCTTTTGATTCCATATATATGTGTTACCATATGGTATTTGTTTTTCTCTTTTTGACTTACTTTACTCTGTATGACAGACTCTAGGCCCATCCAGTTCACTACAAATAACTCAATTTTGTTTCTTTTCATGGCTGAGTAATATTCCATTGTATATATGTACCACATCTTCTTTACCCATTCATCTGTTGATGGACACTTAGGTGGCTTCCATGTCCTGGCTATTGTAAAGAGTGCTGCAATGAACATTGTGGTACATGACTCTTTTTGAATTATGGTTTTCTCAGGGTATATGCCCAGTAGTGGGATTGATGGGTCGTATGGTAGTTGTATCTTTAGTGTTTTAAGGAACCTCCATACTGTTTTCCATAGTGGCTGTATCAATTTACATTCCTACCAACAGTGCAAGAGGGCTCCCTTTTCTCCACACCCTATCCAGCATTTATTGTTTATAGATTTTTTGATGACGGCCATTCTAACCAGTGTGAGGTGATACCTCATTGTAGTTTTGATTTGAATTTCTCTAAAGATTAGTGATGTTGAGCATCCTTTCATGTGTTTGTTGGAAACCTGTATATCCTCCTTGGAGAAATGTCTGTTTAGGTCTTCTGCCCATTTTTGGATTGGGTTGTTTGTTTTTTTGATATTGAGCTGCATGAGCTGCTTGTAAATTTTGGAGATTAATACTTTGTCAGTTGCTTCATTTGCAAATATTTTCTCCCATTCTGAGGGTTGTCTTTTCATCTTGTTCATGGTTTCCTTTGCTGTGCAAAAGCTTTTAAGTTTCATTAGGTCCCATTTGTTTATTTGTGTTTTTATTTCCATTTCTCTAGGAGGTGGGTCAAAAAGTGTCTTGCTGTGATTTATGTCAGAGTGTTCTGCCTATGTTTTCCTCTAAGAGTTTGATAGTGTCTGGCCTTACATTTAGGTCTTTAATCCATTTTGAGTTTCTTCTTGTGTATGTTGTTAGGGAGTGTTCTAATTGCATTCTTTTACATGTAGCTGTCCAGTTTTCCCAGCACCACTTATTGAAGAGGCTGTCTTTTCTCCATTGTATACTCTTTCCTCCTTTATCAAAGATAAGGTGACCATATGTGCGTGGGTTTATCTCTGGGCTTTCTATCCTGTTCCATTGATCTATATTTCTGTTTTTGTGCCAGTACCATACTATCTTGATTACTGTAGCTTTGTAATATAGTCTGAAGTCCGGGAGCCTGATTCCTGCAGCTCCGTTTTTCTTTCTCAAGATTGCTTTGGCTATTCGGGGTCTTTTGTGTTTCCATACAAATTGTGAAATTTTTTCTTCTAGTTCTGTGAAAAATGCCATTGGTAGTTTGATAGGGATTGCATTGAATCTGTAGATTGCTTTGGGTCCTATAGTCATTTTCACAATGTTGATTCTTCCCATCCAAGAACATGGTATATCTCCATCTGTTTTTATCATGTTTAATTTCTTTCATCAGTGTCTTATAGTTTTCTGCATACAGGTCTTTTGTCTCCATAGGTAGGTTTATTACTAGGTATTTTATTCTTTTTTTTACAATGGTACATGGGAGTATTTCCTTAATCTCTCTTTCAGATTTTTCATCATTAGTGTATAGGAATGCCAGGGATTTCTGTGCATTAATTTTGTATCCTGCTACTTTACCAAATTCACTGATTAGTTCTAGTAGTTTTCTGGTAGCATCTTTAGGATTCTCTATGTATAGTATCATGTCATCTGCAAACAGTAACAGTTTTACTTCTTCTTTCCCGATTTGGATTCCTTTTATTTCTTTTTTTTCTCTGATTGCTGTGGCTAACACTTCCAAAACTATGTTGAATAATAGTGGTGAGCGTGGGCAACCTTGTCCTCTTCCTGATCTTAGAGGAAATGGTTTCAGTTTTTCACCATTGAGACGATCTTGGCAGTGGGTTTGTCATATATGGCCTTTATTATGTTGACATAGGTTCCCTCTAGCCTACCTTCTAGAGAGTTTTTATCATAAATGGGTGTTGAATTTTGTCAACAGCTTTTTCTGCATCTATTGAGATGATCATATGGTTTTTATCTTTCAATTTGTTAATATGTTTTATCACACTCATTGATTTGCGTATATTGAAGAATCCTTGTGTTCCTGGGATAAACCTCACTTGATCATGGTGTATGGTCCTTTAAATGTGCTGTTGGATTCTATTTGCCAGAATTTTGTTGAGGATTTTTGCATCTGTGTTCATCAGACATATTGGCCTGTAGTTTTCTTTCTCTGTGACATCTTTGTCTGGTTTGGTATCAGGGTGATGGTGGCCTTGTAGAATGAGTTTGGGAGTGTTCCTCCCTCTGCTGTATTTTGGAAGAGTTTGAGAAGGATGGGTGTTAGTTCTTTGCTAAGTGTTTGATAGAATTTGCCTGTGAATCCATCTGGTCCTGGGCTTTTGTTTGTTGGACGATTTTTAATCACAGTTTCAATTTCAGTGCTTGTGATTGGTCTGTTTACATTTTCTATTTCTTCCTGGTTCAGTCTTGGAACATTGTGCTCTTCTAAGAATTTGTCCATTTCTTCCAGTTTGTCCATTTTAGTGGAATATAGTTGCTTGTCGTAATCTCTCATGATCCTTTGTTTTTCTGCAGTGTCAGTTGTTACTTCTCCTTTTTCATTTCTAATTCTATTGATTTTAGTCTTCTCCCTTTTGTTCTTGATGAGTCTGGCTAATGGTTTATCAATTTTGTTTATCTTCTCAAAGAACCAGCTTTTGGTTTTATTGATCTTTGCTATTGTTTTCCTTCATTTCTTTTTCATTTATTTCTGATCTGGTATTTATGATTTCTTTCCTTCTGCTAACTTTGGGGATTTTTTGTTCTTCTTTTTCTAATTGCTTTAGGTGTAAGGTTAGGTTGTTTATTTGAGATGTTTCTTGTTTCTTGAGGTAGGATTGTATTGCTATATACTTCCCTCTTAGAAATGCTTTTGCTGCATGCCATAGGTTTTGGGTCATCGTGTTTTCATTGTCAATTTTTTCTAGGTATTTTTTGATTTCCTCTTTGATTTCTTCAGTGATCTCTTGGTTATTAAGTAGTGTATTGTTTGGCCTCCATGTGTTTGTATTTGTTACAGATTTTTTCCTGTAATTGATAGCTAGTCTCATAGCGTTGTGGTCAGAAAAGATACTTGATATGATTTCAATTTTCTTAAATTTACCAAGGCTTGATTTGTGACCCAAGATATGATCTATCCTGGAGAATGTTCCATGAGCACTTGAGAAGAAAGTGTATTCTGTTGTTTTTGGATGGAATATCCTGTAAATATCAGTTAAGTCCACCTTGTTTAATGTATCCTTTAAAGCTTGTGTTTCCTCATTTATTTTCATTTTGGATGATCTGTCCATTGGTGAAAGTGGGATGTTAAAGTCCCCTATTAAGATGTGTTACTGTTGATTTCTCCTTTTGTGGCTGTTAGTATTTGCCTTATATATTGAGTTGCTTCTATGTTGGGTGCATAAATATTTACAATTGTTATATCTTCTCCTTGGATTGGTCCCTTGATCATTATGTAGTGTCCTTCTTTGTCTCTTGTAACAGTCTTTATTTTAAAGTCTATTTTGTCTGATATCAGAATTGCTACTCCAGCTTTCTTTTGATTTCCATTTGCATGGAATATCTTTTTCCATCCCCTCACTTTCAGTCTGTATGTGTCCCTAGGTCTGAAGTGGGTCTCTTGTAGACAGCATATATACAGGTCTAGTTTTTGTATCCATTTAGCCAGTCTATGTCTTTGGTTGGAGCATTTAATCCATTTACATTTAAGGTTATTATTGATATGTATGTTCCTATTCCCATTTTCTTAAATGTTTTTGGTTTATTATTGTAGGTCTTTTCCTTCTCTTGTGTTTCCTGCCTAGACAAGTTCCTTTTGCATTTGTTGTAAAGCTAGTTTGGTGGTGCTGAATTCTCTTAGCTTTTGCTTGTCTGTAAACGTTTTAAATTCTCCATTGAAACTGAATGAGATCCTTGCTGGGTAGAGTAATCTTGGTTATAGGCTTTTCCCTTTCATCACTTTAAATATGTCCTGTCACTCCCTTCTGGCTTGCAGAGTTTCTGCTGAAAGATCAGCTGTTAACCTTATGGGGATTCCCTTGTATGTAATTTGTTGTTTTTCCCTTGCTGCTTTTAATATTTTTTCTTTGTATTTAATTTTTGATAGTTTGATTAATATGTGTCTTGGCGTGTTTCTCCTTGGATTTATTCTGTATGGGACTCTCTGCGTTTCCTGTCCTTGATTAACTATTTCCTTTCCCATATTAGGGGAGTTTTCAGTTATAATATCTTCAAATATTTTCTTAGTCCCTTTCTTTTTCTCTTCTTCTTCTGGGACCCCTATGATTCAGATGCTGGTGCATTTAATGTTGTCCCAGAGGTCTCTGAGACTGTCCTCAATTCTTTTCATTCTTTTTTTCTTTATTCTGCTCTGTAGTCGTTATTTCCACTACTTTATCTTCCAGGTCACTTATCCGTTCTTCTGCTTCAATTATTCTGCTATTGATTCCTTCTAGAGAATTTTTAATTTCATTTATTGTGTAGTTCAACATTGTTTGTTTTCTCTTTAATTCTTCTAGGTCCTTATCAAACGTTTCTTATATTTTCTCCATTCTATTTCCAAGATTTTGGATCATCTTTACTATCATTACTCTGAATTCTTTTTCAGGTAGACTGCCTATTTCCTGTTCATTTGTTTGGTCTGGTGGGTTTTTACCTTGCTCCTTCCTCTGCTGTGTGTCCCTCTGTCTTCTCATTTTGCTTAACTTACTGTGTTTGGGGTCTCCTTTTTTCCAGGCTGCAGGTTCATAGTTCCTGTTGTTTTTGGTGTCTGCTCCCAGTGGCTAAGGTCGGTTCAGTGCATTGTGTTGGCTTCCTGGTGGAGGGGACTAGTGCCTGTGTTCTGGTGGATGAGGCTGGATCTTGTCTTTCTGGTGGGCAGGACCATGTCCAGTGGTGTGTTTTGGGGTTTCTGTGACCTTATTATGATTTTAGGCAGCCTCTCTGCTAATGGGTGGGGTTGTGTTCCTGCCTTGCTAGTTGTTTGGCATAGGGTCTCCAGCACTTTAGCTTGCTGGTCGTTGAGTGGATCTGGGTCTTAGCGTTGAGATGGAGATCTCTGGGAGAGTTTTTGCCATTTGATATTATGTGGAGCCAGGAGGTCTCTGGTGGACCAATGTCCTGAACTCAGCTCTCTCAACTCAGAGGCACAGGCCTGACACCCAGCTGGAGCACGAAGACCCTGTCAGCCACACGGCTCAGAACAAAAGGGAGAAAAAAAGAAAGAAAAGAAAGAAAGAAAGGACGGAAGGAAGGAAGGAAAGAAGAAAAATAAAATAACTTAAAGGTATTAAAATAAAAAATAAAGAAAATCATTAAAAATTTTTAAAAATTAAAAAGTAATAAAAAAAAGAAAGAAAGAAGAGAGCAACCAAACCAAAAAAGAAATCCGTCAATGATAACCAGCACTAAAAAAAAGAAGGAAAAAAAACCAGACAGACAGAACCCTAGGCCAAATGGTAAAAGCAAAGCTATACAGACAAAGTCACACAAAGAAGCATACACATACACACTCACAAGAAGAGAAAAAGGGAAAAAATATATATATATCTTTTGGGAAGTCTGAGGTCTTCTACCAACGTTCAGCAAGTGTTCTGTAGGAGTTGTTCCACATGTAGATGTATTTTTGATGTATTTGTGGGGAGGAAGGTGATCTCCACGTCTTACTCCTCCGCCATCTTGAAGGTCTCCACAAATTTTTTTTAAGTTAGGTTCCTGTGTGGTTTTTTCTGATGTAAAAGATAGAACGACTGAGATTTTTCTTTTAAGAAAAGAAAGGAAGCATTAAATTCTGCCTCAGCACTTGGATACTTGGTCACAACTTCATAAGTTTATGTCACTTAACAGTAATTTTCAGGGTTTCCCTGGTGGCGCAGTGGTTAAGAATCCGCCTGCCAATGCAGGGAACACAGGTTCAAGCTCTGGTCCAGGAAGATCCCACATGCTGCGGAACAACTAAGCCCATGTGCCACAACTACTGAGCCTGCGCTCTAGAGCCCATGCATCACAACAACTGAGCCTGCATGCCACAACTACTGAAGCCTGCGTGTCTAGAGCCCATCTCTGCAACAAGAGAAGCCACCACAATGAGAAGCCCATGCACTGCAACGAAGAGTAGCCCCCACTCACCGCAACTAAAGCCCACATGCAGCAACAAAGACCCAATGCAGCCAAAAATAAATAATAAATTAATTAATTTTTTTTTAAAAAGTAATTTTCAAATAGCATTAAGCAATAGAAAGGAAAATTGTATGTGGGAGCCAAATATTTTTAAAGGAAAAAATAAATAAACTGGCAGTTTTTATTAACCCCTTCCTTATCCCTAAGTCAGGCAGTCCCTGCACCTTTGGGAAGAAATTCATGTGATCATCAGAAGAGTTTGAGGGTCCCTAACAAATAGCAAATACAAGTTAATGTGTGGCTTTAAATTTTTTTAAAGAAGATTTCTTACAATATCCCAATGAATGAGCTGCACTGCCAAATGGGTTTTTTCTCTTTTCTTTTTCTATATCCTGTTGAAAGATGGTTGTAGGGGTGCAGTACACTTAAATTTGGAGAAATTTTTAACCAAGACTATAATCCCAGCCTTAGTTAGCTGATATTAAGCCCACCTATGGACAATAATGAGCCCATAGGCTCAGTTGTTTCTTAAGGTCATCCTTTCTTCCTAACAATAAACCATGCAGTCAACATGGAAGAGGTTACTTGAGGCACACAAGAGGGCATGCATCCAATTAATTGAAGAGCCTTGCCAGATTATTTAAAGTTGTGCTAGTGATAAGAGAGGAAATGACAAACTCCAGTTCTGCAGCAATTGGAAATGAAATTCCTTTTGTAAGAAGACCATTCTTACCTGCCCTAGTCTAGTAACATTATCATACTAGAAGTTTTGAAAAAGTGTTATAAATGTTAAAACATGTTCTAAAGAATAGTCTTCTTTATTTCATTGAAATCTGTCAAGAAATGATAGCAAAAAGCACAATATCCTCTTTTTCTCTGTATCACTCTTATCTATTAACTTGGGAAATGAAGCAGTTATCAGTAGTGGAATAATTATAACAAAACTTGATTTTCTCATGCATGGCATCAGGTCAAGTGACTGTTCTACAGCATTAGTTTTGTTTTGTTTCTTCCTTTTTTCAGAAAAACTTGTCCATAGTCTTGAAAGAATATACAAGGCACTGGTAGGTCTGCAAATTGGGACCAACCAGAGAGTTTTTCTTTCGTTAGAACTGGATAACAACACTTCAGATCCACTCTGATGTAGTCATACAGAGGAGCTATTTAGGGTAAAGTTTGAAAGAAACACTGATACTGCCTCCTGCTTTCAGTTCTGGCAGGGAGGAAAAGAAAAAATCAACTTCTTTGCTACTACTCCTAGTCTTAAATATTCACAGATGTTTTAAGATGGCAAAGAAAACAACTGATAAAGTTAATAACAAAATTAAAAATTCTTCATGGCAAAACTCACTATAAGAAAAGTTTAAATACAAATGAAAAATCAAGGGAAAACATAGTTGAAACATGTCAAAGACAAAGGGATAATTTCCTTTATAATGGTCTCAGAAAAATCAATAACACCAACAAATCAATAGAAGAATGGAAAAAAGGACAGGAACAGATAAGCTACAAAAACTACAAATAGCTCTTAAATATATGAAAAAAGTGCATTATCTCAGTCAGAAAAAGAGAAATAAACATCTAAACAAAATTAGGTACAATTTTTTTTTTATCTGCGAGATTGTCAAATATCGAAAAGTTTGATAGCCCTAAATGTTGGTGAAATTGTTGGTGACTTGTAGGATGAAATTCACACAACGCTGAGGAGAGAATAGAGACAATGGGAGACTGTACAGACAATATGTGGATCAATTTGCAAATGTCTATCAAATGTACAAATGTACAAGGATATTCACTACCATATAGTTTGCAATAACAAAGGATATCCATTGATGGGTTACCAGTTGAATAAATTATAGAATATACGCAGAGTGGGATGTGACATTGGAAAGAATGAGGAAGTTCCATATGAGTGGGGGGGGGTGGGCGGTCTCCAGCTTTAAAGAAGGGACTTTAAACACTACATCTCCTACCCAGGATCAGGTCTCAGAGTAAGGGAAAGGGTAGATGAATAAATGCTCCTTTTCAGATAATTTTGGCATTCAGAGAGCAAAGTAGGATGGGGCTCATTTCCAAGTGGGGCCCATAGAGACAAGCAAAGGCACCGTTTTAGTCTGCAGAAAAAGGACAGCCTTAAGAAGGTCTATCTGCTACATATTTTAGGGAGTACAAAAGGCAGGCATGAAAGATAGGGACAGAAACAGGGAAGGCGATGATAAGAGGATGCACTATCAAGCCTGGCCATTACAAAACATGACTGATTACTGCATTTTTCTGAACCAATCTCTGAGAAGTCATTTGGGAAGAAAAAGCCCCAAAATGGACCTAATCTGAAATAATTAATCAAAACTGGAATTAACCGGGTAAATTTTCTGCCACCAAGCAGAAATGAGGCTCAAGATAGAGATAAGGATGAATTATAGAAAAAATAAAGTCACATTTCTAGCACCCCTGAGGACACGGCTTGAAAATATTGATCATGTCACTTGTATATTGGCTGATTCAATGACAGCAACATTGAGGATCAGAGCACGTCCAAATTTTAGAGCACGTCTAAAATTCTGTCTCGAGTAGAATTTGCAAAGAACACTGACTATTAATTAATCAATAGGGCTAGTCTCTTGATATAAGTAAAATTTTCTCTAGATAAATATATTAGTTTGCTAAGGCTGCAATAACACAGTACCACAAGCTAGGTGGCTTAAACCCCAGAAATTGATTTTCTCACAGTTCTAAAGGCTAAAAGTATAAGATTAAATTGTCAACAGGGTTGCTTTCTTCTGAGGCCTCTCTCCTTGGCTTCTAGATGGCTATTTTCTCCTTGTGTCCTCATATGATCTTCCCTTACTACAAATCTGTGTCCAAATTTCCCCTTTTTATCAGATTGGATTAAGGTCACCCTAATGACCTCATTTTAACTTAATCACCTCTGTATGGACCCAATCTCCAAATATGGTTACATTCTGAGGTTAGTACATCAATATAAATTTTTTTGTGTAGGGGACACAATTGAGCCTGTAACAAGTTACCTTTTCTTTTTTTTCTCTTTTTTTTTCTTTTCTTCTTTTTTAAAATGTGTGTTAGGGGTTATGAGGCAGCCGGATAGAGGGAAGGATCTGTAAGGGCATTGCCCAGAATGTGTGTGCAGAGAGGCTGAGGAAGGTAAACAGCCAAGAGGCTGGTGCAAATTATCATAGACATATCAGACCTCCTGAAAGAAACAAAAGTAGACTTTAAGGAATGGTAAGACATCCTCTGTTCTTGGATAGGTGACTTGGCATTAAACATGACAGTTTACCTTATATTAATTTATCAACTCAATGCAACCCCCAAAAAATTACCAAGAAATTATTTAATAGAGTTAGACAAGTTGATAACTAAAATTTACATGGAAAAACAAATATGCAAGGATAGCCAGGAAAACACTGAAAAAGAAAAACTACAGAGAGGAACTAGCCCTACCAGACATTAAAATATACTATAAAACTTCTGTAATTAAAAGTGTGGTATGGGCACATGAATAGACAAATAGATCAACAGAATAGGATAAAAAGTCCAGAAACAGATACAAATATAGATGAACATTGAGTATATGATAAAATGGCATCTTAAATCACTGGGATAAAAATGGACTTTTTAATAAATGGTGCTGGAACAACTTATGGATGCTGACAAGTTGTTTAGAAAAGGTAAAATTAGGTCCATATCTCACACTGTACACAAAAATATTATACTCTATTTAGCAAATCTGTTTCTCATAGGGGTATGGGCTAGCAATTCTATAATCCTTTATGTGTATTCTAAGATTGAACAAATAAATAAAGATATTACACGTATTGAGATCCAGCTTTCTCACTGTGGGAAAAAGAAGTTAAAAATAAGGAAAGGAGGAAGGTTAGAAAGACCTTGGCGGTGTTAGATTGGAATCAGAGATACCAGTATGAACTCAGTTTTTAATGTATATGCAGATATATGAATATAGAAATAAATGTAGATATATGTGTGTATATGTGGGTTAATATATATGCTACCCACTGAGAGGGCCTGGGATCAATGATACTACAGTAACAAGGAGCACACCCAGCACCCAGATCTTCATCTTCTAAATGCCATTCTCCAAAAAAGAAACCAGGCTCCTTGGAGAACTGGCTGATACCAGGACTGGAGCAGAGAAAATATAAGATAAGCCTGGGACATCTTGTGATGCTGGAAAAATAAGGAAATGTACGAAAAGAATGAGATATGTTAAAGGGACACAAGAGCCAATGGCAAGGAACTCCAAATGGCCAAAGTTGAAAAATGAGAGAAAGAAAAAAAAAAGAAGAGAAGAAGAAAGGAAGGAAAAGAGGAAGGGAGGGAGGAAAAAAAGAAAAGAAAAGGAAAAAAAGAAGAAAAGAAATTGTTGGATTTATAAGCCATATAATAAAATAAACATCCAGGAGTCCCTACAGATTATAAATACTTGAATAAATAAATCAGGGATACAGGACATCTCTTCTTATCAGAAAGTTACCATTAATAAATGTAAAAGTAAAGAAGGAATTAGAAAATTACCATGAGGCCAACACAACAGTAATATCTGTTACAGACAAGATCCACCAAAGAATGCTAATATTGGTGGGCAAAAGTTTGATGAAAAAGAAGATATTACTATACTCTCAAAATATCTACCCCACTATAATTAAGAATTTCAAATGTATAAATAATAACTTTACAGTAGAAACCCAGCAGATACCACCTTAACCAAGTGATCAAAATTATTGCCAGTAGTAAGACATATCTACTCCCTGCTGGGATGTGCTGAGAAGGACGCAACGTCACCAGTGGTATTTTTGTCAAAAAACCATAACCTCATTCTAATGATGAGAGAACATCAGACAAACCCAAACTGAGAGAGATATTCTGAGAGATATTCTGCAAAACATCTGAATATTCATCAAGATTGTCAAGGTCATGAAAGACATAGAAATAATGTGTCACAGGTTGGAGGAGACTAAGGAGATAGATGAACTAAGTGCAAGTGAGGTCCTTGATAGAACCTTTGGACAGGAAAAGGATATTTCAAGGAGAGGGAAACTGGTGAAATTTGAACCACAACTTTGTAGTTGAGTGATCAGAAGTATATCAATGTTAATTTCTTGGTTTTGGTCATCGATTTTGATCATTGCACTATGGTTATATAAGTTATTGACATCAGGGACTTCCCTGGTGGTGCAGAAGTTAAGAACCCGCCTGCCAATTCAGGGGACATGAGTTCGATGCCTGGTCTGGGAAGATCCCACATGCCACGGAGCAACTAAGCCCGTGCACCATAACTACTGAGCCTGCGCTCTAGAACCCGCAAGCCGCAAATACTGAAGCCTGTGTGCCTAGAGCCTGTGCTCCACAACAAGAGAAGGTACTGCAATGAGAAGCCTGCGCACCGCAATGAAGAGTAGCCCCCACTCGCCACAGCTAGAGAAAGCCCACGCGCAGCAATGAAGATCCAATGCAGCCAAAAATAAATAATATTTTTTAAAAGTTATTGACATCAGGGGAAGCTTAGTGAAAAGCATATGTGAACTAGATACAATTTTTGCAACTTTTCTGTAAACCTAAAATTTTTAAGTTTTTTAAAGAGACACTGGGGAGAGAGAAGTACCTCTTACCTGCTACATGAGAAACAGGATTCAAAAGAGAAGAATTCTGCAGATAAAGAGGTGCCAAAATAACAAAGCAAAAGGAACTACAAAAGTAAAATGGAACTACACATGGAAGACATAGTCTAACCCCTGTTATTCTCTCAAAGAAACTCCCACCTCTAACCAATGGCCCATTTGCATCCTTAACTCTATCAGAGGAGTAGAGAAGCAAGAGCTTCTGGAGAGCAAAGCATGTGCCGTTAATGTCTACTCACAAGATTACTGGGAGGGTTAATGAGGAAATATATTCAGAAGAGCTCAATTTGGTGACTAATAAATAAGCGGAGCTCAATAAAGCTTAGTTCCTGAAAGGCAGGAGATGGGTTAGTGTCTATCCCCTGCCCTCATACATCCACAGAAGACAGGGAACTCTTGTTCCACTTCCCAGGAAGGAGCAGCAGGAATGAAATTTCCAGCGTCTTCTCTGAGTGTTGATGTCACAGAGTGATTAATAAGACTGGGCCATACAACCAGTGAGCTGCTCAAAATCAAGATAGACTCCTTTATTTCTCATTCACTATGGGCTTTCTGCTTCAGATGTCTGTAAAACAAACAAACAAACAAATTTTTTAAACCCCTGGTTTCTCCTCCATGCAGTAAGCAAAGAGAGATCTGCTTCGGCTTGCTTGCCCTCCTACAGCTTTCTGTCTGCAGGTAAGTGGGTAAACCAGAGGTCCCAAGGTCATTTCTCAATGGGCATTCTCAGTTTGGTCCTTTACTAAAAAGCACTGTTCTTAGAAACAGATTAATGGACTATTGTCTGGTCCTTTGATAACAGATATATTTTTATCCCTGGTCTTGTCTTTATGGACATACTCTATGGACTTCGGAGGAGAAGAGGAGTGATGTAATCTAGGCATCAAGCCTGACCCTGAACTTCCTACCATTCTATTCTCTTATCTTTATAGAGACTTGGATTTAGTGTAATTATGATATGTTATGTGATCTTTGTCAATGAAGGGTTCCTGAATTCTATTTTATTTATTTATTTATTTGTTTGTTTATTTTATTTTGGCTGTGCCAGGTCTTAGTTGTGGCACGCGGCATCTTTGTTGCAGCCTGAATTGTCAACTGGAGCTCTCTTTCATGAAACAAACAATAAAATCCAAGGGCAGAAACTCTACTCTATTGAAAGACCTTGCTGGAATGATTTAAATTCTAATCAACTCTGGCTGCCAGAGTAAGAGAAGGGAATTAGAAAGCACATTAGAGGAGTCCTTTAGCAGCTGTGCTTTGGTGGTAGATAAATCAATGAGGTGATCATCATCCCAGGGACAGGTCCTCCACTAGGCTTCCTCTCCCCAAAGCCCACTAGTTATATAATATTTTAAATATTTATTGAACTGCTTGTGTGTACTCGGCACTGGGTGAATGCTGTGAAGAATACAAAAGATGCATGAATTTCCTCTAGAATTCACAATCTCCCTGAGGTAATGACAGAAATACAAAATACACAGATTATCAGGAACCATCAAGAGTATTATAAGATCATACGACAATATGTGGTAAAACCAATAAGATACAGGAAGTCAAAGAAAGAAAAGATCAGAATTGCCAAGCATATGTGAGGAAAGTTTCAGGAGGACGTGAAAACTGGGATAGTTTCTGGAGGATTTATATTTGTCATGGTCAAGACAAGTGCAAGTCAGAAAATGGTGATTAATGCCCCCCCCAAAAGATGTCCATGCCCCAATCCTGGAACTTGTGAATATGTTACTTTACATGGCAAAGCGATTTTGTAGATGGGGTGATTAACATTGAAGACTCTGTGGAGGAGGGATTATCCTAGACTATTCTGGTGAGAACAATCTAATCATACAAGTCCTTAAAAGTAGAAGAGGAAGGCAGAAGGATCGACAAGGAGATGAGAAGACAAAAGAAGAAGCAGGAGAGATTTGGAGCTTGAGAGGGACTTGACCTGCTGTTGCTGGCTTTGAAGACGGAGGAAGGGGCCACAAGCCAAGAAATGCAGGCGGTTCCTAGAAGTTGGGCTTTCAGCTGACAGTCAGCAAAAAAAGAATCCTTAATCCTGCTATTACAAGAAACTGAATTCTGCCAACAGCCTAAATGACCCTGCAAGCAGAATCTCCCCTAGGACCTCCAGATAAAAATGTAGCCCTGCTGACACTCAGATTTGGTCCAATGATACCCATACAGAACTTCTGACCTACAGAACTGTAAAATAACAAATGTGTGCTCCTTTAAGCTGCTAAATTGGTAATTTATTACAGTACAAACAGAAAACTAATGCACATGGGCACAGTTCCCTTAGCGTGCATGGGGAACCTCTGTCAAAACATTAATTTCTTATTTCTTGTATGGGCTAAGCAGTCCATTGAGAGCAACATGAAATCCAGCTGAGAATCCTCAAAGTGGCTGCCATGGCCATAACCCACTTCTGGTTTCCTGATATATAGGTCTCCATGCCCAGAACCATGTAGCCCTAATATCTTGAGCAGAATTCAATGAACGAGGAAAGGACAGCCGACCTAAAGTAACCAAAATAGTTTACCAGAAGGTTAGGGGGTAACCCAGGAGCATGCTATACTTCATGGTGAATGAGTGATGGAATCAAATCCCCCCCAACCTCAAAAGAGTCATCAGACAGATTGCTGTTGGACAGAAGAAGGAGACAGAGAGAAAAGTGGTAAAAAGAAGTTACTCAGAAGCTAACAGAAGGCATGACTACAAGCCACAAGTTAGCAGAAACCCTACTATTAAAAGAAAAAAAGGAGGGGAACATAGGTAATTATCTGATAATAGTAAGAACAGTAGAAGCAGTGTCCACACTTGTGCAGCAGGAGAAAGGAAGCAAAAAACTTCTGCTTTTGAGGAGGCACGAAAGGAACAAGATTGCATAAACAGTATGTGCTTGAACAAACTTCTGGATTCCATGAAGCCTTCTGAGAAAGCTTCCCATTGTTCATTTCCTATTCTATGTATCCTTGCAATAAGCCTTTTTCTCCTTAGATGACCTGACATCTCTCTTACCTTGCAACCTGAAAGAGCCGAACCAGCTTACAGGTTCACATGACTCAGTTTATTACCTTCTGAGGGTGACCTGCCCTGTTGAATGAAAAGAGATTTATTGTAAGGGGCTCTTGACTTCTGACCCCTGTGGATTTCATTTATTGTTGTCCTTTAGGTTATTTATTGAGAAGTAAGCTATGATTCCCCAGAAATTACCCTGACAACCAGCCATTCAAAATATCAGTATCAGAAATGAGCAGAGCCAGATTAGATGAGCAGGAAACCAAAAACTACCCTTAATCCTACATAAATATATCATTTAGCAATTAACTCTATGCATAATCATAATCTAGTATTTTCAGTTATTTCGTGGGTAACTGTCTGTTCTCCCTTATCACACTATAAATTTTGAGGAGAGAGAATTATCTGACATTTCAATAATGCAGAATACTCAGTTATATACCTAATAAGCGTACATTAGTTCATTACCTTTGGGGACTTTAGACAAAATAATGTTGTTTCTCAGAAAGATGATCAAAAACATCACAGCATAATCAAAGGTCATCTTTATTCTCTGTCTACCACTTACTACTCTCCACCTTGCCCACCCTTCATGAAAGAATCCTCTGCCAAAGAGTCCAGCTGCAATAATAATACCCCACCAGACTAACTACTGGGACATGTCTTTCTGATTACAAATGGGTAAGGAGATAGATGACAGTATATTCATGGTTTCCTTACCTTTTTTAGATATGGATAAAATACAACTACCATTTGCTGAATAGCTATTATGGGCCAGTAGCTGGCCCATAGTCATACATTATGACTAATCTTCACAAAAAACATTGTGAAAGGTCACTTCACTTGAGAGGTGAGGAGCTGGAGTTGAGAGGGATTTTGTTTCTTACCCAAAGCATTCAGCTCTAAATGGCGGACAGGATATCCTGAAGTCAGTACGTTCCAACATCCTCATGCCTTCCACTTCCTTACTTATTGATTTTAAGTATGTAAGTTAGCAGACCATAATGATCTCAGGAAGCAGGGTTATGAGTCCCACTTTAATCTGCTGAATTTAACTGGTAAACCCCCAGGGAAGGTCAGTGGTCTGTGCTATAGCTTCAAGGAGAAAAGGTTTGCATTGGGACATGGTGCCACCTGTTGGTTAATCCATGAAACTGATGATGTAGATAGTTTCACCCCACACACCCATGCCAAAAATCAATCAACCAACCAAGATTTCTTTAAAAATAGAAGTCAAAGACAAATACCATATGATATTGCTTATATGTGGAATATTAAAAAAGAGTTCAAATGAACTTACCTACAAAACAGACATAGAGTTACAGATGTAGAAAATAAACTTATGGTTACCAGGAAGTAAGGCAGGGGGATAAATCGGAAGACTGGGATTGACATATACACCCTACTATATATAAAATAGATACCTATAAGGACCTACTGTATAGCACAGGGAACTCTACTAAATACTCCGTAATGGCCTGTATGAGAAAAGAATCTAAGAAAAGAGTGGATATATGCATATGTATAACAGATTCACTTTACTGTACACCTGAAACTAACACAACATTGTAAATCAACTATAAAATTTTTTAAATTTTTTTCCAATAAAAATTAGAAAAAAATAATAGGAGCCATATCAAGAACTGGTCTCTCAGCCCCATTCTTTCCTACCTCAAGCCTCCAAAATCTGTATCCAACCAGTTGGTACCATGCAAAAATTACTGAATTTAGAAATCAATCCCTGTTCTCCCACTCACTACTGAGAACACTAAGGAGGTGAGTTAAATTTCCCTGAGTTTGAATTTCTCACCCATAAAATGAAATGATACCTTCCTACATTTCAAGTTTGTTATGAGGATCAAACGAGATAATATAAAACAGAATGTGGTGTAAATAGAATAACACTCCACAGGCCTTATGTTATTGCTATACTTTATTGGCACCTATCACTACTTTTCATTTAAAGTTTGACTTATATGAAAGAGTTCCTCATGTGCAGTGGATCCGTCCCTCCACAACTAGATCACAGATTCCCTGACTTTATTCCTGTCCACATGTGTCAGCGTTATCGCTGTACATAACAGTCTCTTCTCCTGGATTATAAACTCTGAAGGGAATGGGCAGAACGTATAAATCTTTATGTACTCACAGTACATAGCACAATGTTGCACATATACTGGGAACTCAAATATGTATTTAAATTTTAAATTTAAAAAATTTTTTCCTCAAAAGAATTTGAAAGAGAATAGATACATGTATATGTATAACTGAATCACTTTGCTGTACACCTGAAATTAACACATTGTTAAGCAACTATACTCCAATATAAAATAAAACTTTTTAAAAACTTTTTAATTTAAATAAAAATTTTTTTAAAAAATTTTTTCCTCAATAAGCATGTCGTATTGAGAATCAACTGTGAAATCAACTGTGAGATTTCAACTGTGAGAATCAACTGTGAAATGCTTCATTAAAAAAAAAGAGAGAGATGACTTTTAATGAAAGGTAATATTGAGAGAGACAAGGGAGGAAAAGTGAATTTCAAATAGGCATAGTCATAAAATCTTGTGTGAAAGAACAGAGGGTAGAAATGCTGATTGCTGAGTGCCAATAATCTCCTTACACTTGTCAAGATTTTTTTCTTTTTCAAAATTCTTTCACAAAAAGTCTGGAGAATAGACATGTTAAAGGCATTATCCCTAAGTTACAGTGTACAAATCAGGACAGGAACATGTGTTTCTTAATTTCCCACCAGTGTTCTTTCACTATATCATGATATCACCTCACCACATGGCTAGAGCTCAGATTATCACGATGCGCGCGCGCGCGCGTGTGTGTGTGTGTGTGTGTATGGTTTGTCAAACTCCTACTCACACTTCAAAGCCCACCTCAAATGTCACTTCTTTGGGAAGCCTTTCATGGTGCCCTCAAGGAGAATTCATGGCATCGTTCTCTGTAATCCTATGACAAGCAGCAACCCATTTTCTATTTATAGGGCTTTCTCCCCCCACCACCACCACTAAATTATTAGTACAATATCCTACCATTTAACACAATGCTTGGCACATATTAGATGATCAATAATGATGAATGCACACTTAATGCTGTTCTTTGCATAGCTGCCTTCTGGGAACTCACTGTTGATAGATACAAGGCAGGATGTTCTCTTTTACCTAGTTATATCTAGGGAAGTATAAACAAAGAAAATGACAAAAAAGTAAATCCCATGATTTAAAAGATTAACCAAGACTTTGAACAACATTTAGAAATTGCCCACTTTTTAAATGTTAAATATTGGTTAACACTGAAGGACCCTAATAGAAGAATCAGGGCATAAATGTTATCTCATGGGCAAATGTGGGAGTCAGGGGCTCAGGCTTCGGAGTCTTGGGTTCAAATCCAAATTTATTTTCTATGAACTTACATACATGACTTCAATTCTCTAAGCCAAAATCTATTATCTTTGATCTCCTCTTTAAAAATCTTATTAGCAAACTATGTTCAGTCTCCCTCCTTTTACTTTTGCCTCTGTAAGCATATTCTTAATACAAAACCAAGTGAACCCTACAAAATGTAAGATCATCTGTGCAAAGGTCGCCAGTTGCACTGTGTGAGGGGATGGAACTATGTAGACACAGCTCCAGGAGAAAGCAGAGCTTTATTATTACTCTGAAATACCTGATGTGAAAAAGATTGGATTCAAAGCCTATCCATTTTCACATGAAATTTTACCATTGACTATTTCAACATGATAAAAGGAATCCTTAGTTTTATTAAATATAATTCACCTATAGTAAATGGTTATTAAATAAATCAAATTTTTCACCTGCTTGTTTGTAAGAAGTTTCTAGTTGATGATAACTATCAAGAATTTGAAGCAAAAAAAATCTGGTCAGAAATTATGTTTTACTGTTTCAAGCCTAAAACATGATGCCAAAAATTTATGGTCATAGAGGTGAGCTCAGGACTTCCCTGTGGTCCAGTGGTTAAGAATCCACCTTCCAATGCAAGGGACACGGGTTCGATCCCTGGTGGGGGAACTAAGATCCCACATGCCGTGGGGCAACTAAGCCTGTGCGCCACAACTACTGAGCACACGAGCCACAACTAGAGAGCCCGTGTGCCAAAACTACAGAGCCCACGCACTCTGGAGCCCACGCACCACAACTAGAGAGAAGCCCAAGCACCACAACGAAAGATCCCATGTGCCGCAACTAAGACCAGATGCAGCCAAAAATAAAATAAATATTTAAAAAAAAAGAAGTGAGTTCATATCCCTTATTAAAATGTGACAAGAGCAGATGCAAGCTATTATATATAGAATGGATTAACAACAAGGTCCCACTGTATAGCACAGGGAACTGTATTCAATATCCTGTGATAAACCGTAATGGAAAACAATATGAAAAAGAATATACATATGTATAACTGAATCATTTTGCTGTACAGCAGAAATTAACACAGCATTGTAAATTAACTATACTTCTCTAAAATTAAAAAAACAAAAAATAAAACGTGACAAGATTTTATTTATAGATTTTATAAAAAGTCCTTATACTTTGGTTTTTATTTTTCTTATAATCGTTACATAGCATAGGGAAATATGACCATTTGTTTTCCACCAAGCCCCAGTATAGACATTCCCAAATCCCCTTCTGTTTTCTCAGTCTGTATGCAAATATCATCACTTTCTATGTGTGCTACTACATGAAAAATTATTGGCAAGTTCTGAAGTAATGGTCAGGAGAGACTGAGACAGCAAGCTGGTTCAAACTCATACTTCAGTACTCGTTAGCTTCGATTAACCCTTTCTAAACTGTAGTTTCCTTATCTATAAAATGGGGATAATAATACCTACCCTATGGGTTTCTTGTGAGGACTACATGAGGTGATGCATGCAAAGCACTTGGCACAGTGACAGCTTGTAGGAAGTGCTGTAATTGTAGTAAATAACAACTGCATCTCCATGATAGTGGTGACGAAGTTATTGGTTGATGCTGATGAAAAGCCTTGAATTATAAGACTGATTTTACATGTCAGTTCCTGAGACATCCTCAGATAACCAAAACTCTGACTCTCCCATCTGGAGCTTTATGAAATATAGCAAAAATTGCACACAGACT
The DNA here is from genome assembly GCF_028564815.1 of Eubalaena glacialis. Taxonomy (NCBI): domain Eukaryota; kingdom Metazoa; phylum Chordata; class Mammalia; order Artiodactyla; family Balaenidae; genus Eubalaena; species Eubalaena glacialis. The sequence goes on along the minus strand of NC_083718.1, from coordinate 46,221,122 downwards.
ATAAGAACATGAGTTAAGAACCTTATTACCCACATACTGTGCTGAATGTTCTCTTAAATTTATTAGACTGGGCTTGGTACTGAAATGGTCTCAGCAAACTACAGACATTTCAGGACACTAAATAAGGATTTCTTTAATTAACCCTGAAACCATGAAATATAGCCTAAAGAAAATATTTCATTTTATTCTGTCATTTTGTTCACTTTTCTCAGGGTTAAATATAAATAAGAAATAAAAATGGCATCCTCACTCAAAGAGGCTCATGCATTTTTCATAGATGTGTGACATTAATATACCTGGAGTATCCTGAGCCTCTTACTGGGGGGTTTTTGTTGTTGTATTTATGATATTCTACCATCTGCAAGTGAGATTCCAACTAGAAGGAAATATTTATATACACCAGGGAGTCATACATAATTTAATGCTGGAGCAGGAAAGAAGAAAGAAAGTGTTCCAGCATGTAGTACAACATCCCTTCCAAGGATATATATCTGAGTAGGAGTTGAAAATCAAAGAATCTTCTTCTTGAGCAACACCAGATATTGAGAATAAGAACAAATTTAATTTGGATTTTTTCCATTGACTATTCCCTAGAAAACCAGGGTTTATTTTATATATCTCTGAATTAAGGGATAAAATTGAAATTTTCCTTGGAATAACTAGAGAGAGAATTTTTTTTATATCACACATGTATTTTTCAGCTCTGAGAAAATCTAGTAACAGAACAGATTGGTACATGTTACCTATATCATAATAAACTCAAACATATTCTGGCAATAATCTCTGACTTTCTAAGTCAGCATTAAGTACATTTATTGCAATACTGGATAATGTGTTTACACTCTAGGTGCCTCATATTTATTGCTTTATTGGAAATTGATGTTATCTGAGAATTTTAAAGTGTTTTCTACTTTTAATTTTGCAATTCACTGTACTTGTTAACAGAATGAAAATTGTAAATTAAACATTTTAGACTATATGATAAAGTATAATGCAGCAACGTAGTAATGAAAATATGTCAGTATAAAAGCACAAAGACATTAATTAAAAAATGTTAAGTGAGGAAAATGGAACACAAATTTTCTATAAACTTGGATTAAAACTAGTAAAATGATGTATATTTTACATAAATAAAGACATTGTGATGGTCATTAATACTGTTCATAAATATTCCAACCTTCTCCTCCTTCTGGATACACAGTAGGTACATTAGAACTACTGTAATAAAGTACCACAAACTGAGCAGCTTAAAACAACAGAAATTTATCTTCTCACAGTTCGGGAGGCTGGAAGTTTAAAATCAAGGTGTCAGCCAGGTTGGTTCCTTCTGAGAGCTCTGAGGGAGAATCTGTTCTAGGCCTCTCTCCTAGCTTCTGGTAATCTCAGGCACATCTTGGCTTGTAGATAATGTTCTCCCTGTGTTTTCACATCATCTTCCCTCTATGCATGTTTATCTCTGTCCAAATTTCTCCTTTTTAAAAGGACACTAGTCATATTAGATTACAGGCCACCGTAATGGCCTCATTTTAACTTGATTACTTTTGTAAAACCTCCTTTCCAAATAAGGTCACATACACAGGTACTGGGGGGTTAGGCCATCAACATCTTTTGAGGGGTGGAATTCAACCCATAAAAGAAGAACTGCACTTTCCTGCCCACTCTGGAGTTAGGTCTGATTACGTGATTTATCACGACCAGTGAAATGTGAGCAGAACTAATGGGTGTCATTTCACCACATGATCCTGCACATCTTCTTGCCTCCGCAACCCATCCAAGGATGTGCTCAGATGGATTCTCCATCAGCCTGAGGCCCTGAGTCACTATGAGGTGCCAACTCTCTTTGGATATTATGAACAAGAAATAAATTTCCCCCATGTCAAGTCATTAAGATGTTAGAGCTGTTGTCACTACACCATAACTGAACCTGTTCAGACAGATATAAAACTTGGAACCTAAAAGTAGAATGCTACTGTAATGAACACCCAAACTATGTGGTACTGGCTTAGTGGTCAATTGGCAGACAGCAAGAAAACTGCTAATGGAGGTTGGAAAGACGGCAATATGCATTAGAACGGTGGCAAAACACTTAAAAATAAAGTCACCTGTGGCAACTTGGGAAGCAGATCACTCATCTACTAAACTTGTAGCCTTAGAGAAAGCCATGAGGAAGCAAATTGTTGGTATTGGGTATCGGTGCTGTTGCTGTCTTTGGCAAGGTTTACAAGAAGGAGGTGAGCTCAGAAACTAACTGGCCCAGTTTAAAAACAAAAAAGAACAGTAATAGAGTCCATGAATTCAGAGAGTTGGAGGGTGGAAAGAGGCAACTGCTTCTCGGCCCCGAACAGTGAAATGTAAAATTTAGAAATGCTTTGACTAACAAAGTTGATTAAAACCCAGCCTTGATCCTACCTAACAAGTCAAAAGGATCATACTCATTGCTAAAATCTCGGAATGGATTAGAGTCCCCTAGAGCAATGGTCAGCTAAGGGTATGATGTCCAGTAAAGACTTTCAGTGGGGGAAAACAGCTTTAAAAAAAGAAAGAGAGAAATAAAAGTTTAGGCAGAGCCCATTGCTGACCCTCTTTGGACATGAAGCACTAAAAGAAATAAATTTTTGCAGATTAGCAATTTAGTCAAGAGAGAAAAGCAAGGAGAGCAGAAAGCCAAAAAATATATAGAAGTATAAAAGTATAGAAGTCTAGAAACAAACTGTGATATGGTTATTAACACACAAAATTTGATTGGCATCAAATACATGGAAAGCTTACCAAGGTGCCCAAGAAAGCTAAGCTGCCCAAGAAGCCCCTAAACCTGTCCTAATTCATAAATGAGAATACAAGAGAGAATGAAAATAGCTGCTATGGCAGGGAATTAAATTAGAGGTGAAACTGGGGTTTTCCTTCCTTTCACAATGTTTTATAGTTAACAGTGTCTTTATAGACAAATATCATATGATATCACTTATATGTGGAATCTAAAAGATGACACAAATGAGCCTATCTATGAAACAGAAACAGAAGCAGGGACATAGAAAATCGACTGGTGGTTGCCAAGGGGCAGGGGGGTGGAAGAGGGTTGGACTGGGAGTTTGGGATTAGCAGATGCAAACTGGTATATATTGAATGGATAAACAACAAGGTCCTACTGTATAGCACAGGGAACTATATTCAATATCCTGTGATAAACCATAATGGAAAAGAACATGAAAAAGAATGTATATATGTATAACTGAGTCACTTTGCTATACAGCAGTAATTAACACAACGTTGTGATTCAACTATACATCAATAAAAAATAAATTTTAAAAATAATGTATTTATAAAAACTAAAAAATAATATATAAAAACTTAAACTCTGGTGGCAACTTTGTTCTTTCTTAAGTAACTAACATTATCCCAAGCAGTATCAACCCAAGGTCAGGGGTGTAAGAAGTGGTTTGGTATCATGAGAATCTCAGCAGGAATCAAAAGAACTTGGCTCTGCTGCAAATTTCCACAGATCCCCAGGCAAGTGAGTACAAATTATACTCAGGCAAAAGAAACTCTATTGGGTAAAATTTGGATAGGGTGGATTCATGTCTGCACATTTTGTTAATACTTGTTACTGAAGGAGTATGTCATTTATTGTACTCTTTTAGAGTTCAGTTGATTATTTTTGTGCAAAAACAAGCACTGTAATAAATGGTATATCAGGGCTTCTATTTCTACTTTTAAACATGTTCAGTAAAATCCTTATTTGATTCATATTTGCAGTTATATGCTTGTAAGCCCAAAAGAGTATTAAAAATTGAGTTCTTGTTTAAGTCTATTATGTTATTATCTATGATAAACAAGTTCATCTGATATTCTGAGAAGATCAGATGCTTCAATGCAAGAAAAAAAAAGAAAGAAAGAAAAAGAAAACGAGGTTATAGAGAGCAGGAGGGAATCTTTGATCACAAGGACTATCAGATTCAAGGCAAGGTCTCAGTGGAATTATTTGGTCTTGATTTTGATTTAGAAAGTAAGAGACCAATTCTAACCCAGCCAAATCTAACCCCTTTGATCCAGGGAAATCTTCCTCGGTCTGGAAAAGAGATTTTATGATAATGAATCCCCTGGGAAATCAGACTTCAACAATTTGGCAACATTTTCTGAATACTCATTATTTTACGTCTCTGCAGTTTACATATCAATCTGCAACCTTAAATTGGATATTCATATGTGGAATACATTTATAGAATATCTTCCTTGCCTCAGAGAGTTACCCATAAAGATGAAGCTAAATTCTTCTCATGCTCCACCCCCAACACACATGTGGGTACAGTCAGGCACTCACACACACACGTTACTGTCACCAGTCCTATTACTACAGCCAGATCCAAACAGATGCCAAGGGGGCAACAAAAAAGTCAAACCCAAGAACAAAGAATTAGACACCAAAAACTATTCAGAACGTGGCTTGCTGATGTTGGCAAAACTCTAAGGAATATGTACAAGAATGTATTTTGAGGTATTTGGCCAAGGAAGAAAAGAATGTAGTTTTATATTGGGGCTAAATTTATCAATACAAGCACATTTAACAGAAATTCTGATTTGATGTCCTTGCTCAATAGCTGGCAGTAGTTCTAAAAGTGTGCTTGGCTGGTTCATAGAAATTTTTTTTTCCAGTTTTATTGAGAAATAATTGACATACATCATGGTATAACTTTAATGCATACAGCATGATGGTTTGATTTACATATATTGTGAAACGATTACTACAATAGGTTCGGCTAACATGCATCTTCTCGTACAGATACAACAAAGAAAAAAAGGAAAAAATTCTCCTTGTCATGAGAACTCTTAGGATTTACACTTTTAACAACTTTCTTATGTATCGTACAGCAGTGTTAGCTATAGTCATCATGTTGTACATTACATCCATAGTACCTATTTATCTTATAACTGGAAATCTCTATCTTTTGACCATCTTCCTCTAATTCCCTCTCCCCTCACCCTTTCCTCTGGCAACCATGAGTCTGATCTACTTTTCTACTAGTTTAGTTCTGTGGGGTTTTTTTTAGATTCCACATAACTGAGATCATACAGCATTTGTCTTTCTCTGACTTATTCCACTTAGCATAATGCCTTCAAGGTCCATCCATGTTGTTGAAAATGGTAGGATTTCCTTAGTTTTTATGGCTGAATAATATTCCATTGTAACTTCTTGATCCATTCATCCACTGATGGACACTTAGGTTGTTTCCATGTCTTGGCTATTGTAAATGATGCTGCTATGAATGTGGAGGTGTAGATATCTTTTCAAGTTAGTGTTTTCATTTCCTTTGGAATTGCTGAAGAGTATGGTGTGGTTCTATTTTTAATTTGGGGAGGATCATCCATACTATTTTCCATAGTGGCTGTACCCATTTACAATTCCACCAACAGTGCAAATGCTCCACATCCATGCCAACATTTGTTATCTCTCATCTTTTTGATGATGGCCATTCTAATGGGCATGAGGTGATATCTCATTGTGGTTTCAATTTGCATTTCCCTAATAACCAGTGCTGCTGAATATCTTTTCATGTACCTGTTGGCCTTTTCTATATCTTCTTTGTAGAAATGTTCATCCAGGTCCTTTGTCCATTTTTTTCATTGGGTTATTTGGGTTTTTTTACTATTGAGTTGTAAGAGTTCTTTATATATTTTGCATATTAACCCCTTATCAGATGTATGGTTTGCAAATATTTTTTCCCATTCCATAGGTTGTCTTTTCACTTTGTTGATGACTTCTTTTTCTGTTCAGAAATTTTTTAGTTTGATGTTACCTCACTTGTTTATTTTTGATTTTGGTTATGCTTTAGGTGTCATATCCAAAAATTATTACCAAGACCTGTGTCAAAGAGTTTTATTCCTGTATTTTCTTCTAGAAGTTGCATGGTTTAGATCTTATATTTAAGTCTTTAATCCATTTTGAGTTAATTTTTTTGAGTGGTGAAATATATGGGTCCAGTTTCCTTTTACATGTGAAATCCAATTATTCCAGCACCATTTATTGAAGAGACTGTCTTTTCTCCACTGAGTATTCTTGGCTCCCTTATTATATATTAGCTGACCATATATAGGTTTATTTCTGGACTCTTTATTCTGTTCCATTGGTCTCTTTGTCTGTTTTATGCCAGTACCATATTGTTTTGATGACTATAGCTTTGTAGTATAGCTTGAAATCAGGAATGTAATGCCTCCTGCTTTGTTCTTCTTTCTCAGGATTTCTTTGGCTATTTGGGGTCTTTTGTGGTTCCATAAAAACTTTAGGAGTGTTTTTTCTACTTCTGTAAAAAAGGACCACTGGAATCTTGACAGGGATTGCACTGAATCTATAAATGGCTTTTGGCAGTATTGACATTTTAACAGTATCAATTCTTCCAATCCATGAACATGGGATACCTTCTATTTTATTTGTATCTTCTTTGATTTCTTTCATCAATGTCTTATAGTTTTCAGAGTAGAGAGCTTTCATCTCCTTAGTTAAATTTACTCCTAAGTTCTTTATTGTTTTTGTTGCTATTACAAATGAAATTGATTTCTTTATTTCTTTTTCAGAAGATTCATTTTTAGTGCATAAAAGCACTACTGATTTGGGGATGTTAATTTTTTACACTGCAACTTTACTGAATTTATTGATTAGATCTGTTTTTCAGTTGAGTCTTTAGGATTTTCTCTATATAAAAACCATGTTGTCTGCAAATAGAGACAATTTTACTTCTCCCTTTACAATTCTGATACCTTTTATTTCTTTTTCTTGCCTGATTGATCTAGCTAGGACCTCTAGTACTGTGTTGAATAGGAGTGGTGAGAATGAACACCCCTGTCTTGTTCCTGATCTCAGAAGAAAAGTTTTCAACCTTTCACCATTGAGTCTGATATTAGCTGTTGGCTTGTTATATATGGCCTTTTTATGTCAAGCTATCTTCCTTCTTTGCTTAATTTATTAAGAGTTTTTAACATGAATGGGTGTTGAATTTTGTCAAATGCTTTTTCTGTTTACATTGAGATGATCATATGATTTCTTTCTTTTATTCTATTAATGTGATATATCACATTGATTGATTTGTGTATGTTGAACTATCCTTGCATCCCAGGAATAAATCTCACTTGATCATGGTGAATGATTGTTTTAATGTGCTGTTGAATTTGGTTTGCTAGTATTTTATTGAGAATTTTTGTATCTATATTCACTGGGGATATTGGCCTGTAGTTTTCTTTTCTAGTAATTTCCTTTTCTGGTTTTGGTGTCAGGATAATGCTGGCCTTGTAAAATGAGTTTAGCAGTGTTCTGTTCTCTTTGATTTTTGGAAGAGTTTGAGAAGAATTCATGCTAAATCTTCTTTAAATGTTTCATAAAATTCACCAGTGAAGCCACCTAGTCCTGGACTTTTCTTCCTTGGGTGATTTTTGATTACAGATTCAATCTCCTTACTAGTAATTGGTCTATTCAGATTTTCCATTTCTTCCTGATTCAGTCTTGGTAAGTTGTACATTTTTTAGAATTTTTCTCTTTCTTCTAGGTTGTCCAGTTTGTTGGCCTATAGTTGTTCATAGTAGCCTCTATGATCCTTTGAATTTCTGTGGTATCAGTTGTAATGTCTCCTTTTTCTTTTATAATTTTGTCGAGTTGGGCCCTTTTTTCCCCTTGTTTAATCTAGTGAAGGGTCTGTCAATTTCATTTATCTTTTCAAAGAACCAACTCTTAGTTTGGTTAATATTTTCTATTGTTTTCTGTTTTCTATTTCATTTATTTCTTTTCCAATTTTTATTTCCTTTCTTCTGCTAACTTAGGGCTCAATTTGCTCTTCTTTTTCTAGTTCTTTAAGGCATAGAGTTAGGTTGTTTATTTGGGTTCTTCCTTGTTTCTTAATGTAGGTGTTTATTGCTATGAACTTCCCTCTTAGAACAGCTTTTGCTGCATCACACAAGTTCTGGTGTGTTGTGTTTCCTTTGCTGTTTGGCTTGAGAAACTTTTTTATTTCCCCTTTAATTTTTCCTTTGATCCATTGGTTGTTCACAAGAGTGTTGCTTAATTTCCATGTGTTTGTGAATTTTACAGTTTTTCTCTTGTTATTGATTTCCAATTTCATGCCATTGTGGTCAGAGAAGACACCTGTAATGATTTCAGTCTTCCTGAATTTGCTAAGACTTGTTTTATGACCTAACATATGGTCTATCTTAGAAAATGTTCCACGTGCCCTTGAAAAGAATACATAATCTGCTGTTGTTAGACAGAATATTCTACATATATCTGTTAAATCTATTTGGTCTATAGTGTTGTTCAAATTTGCTGTTTCCTTATTGATACTCTGCACGACCTATCCATTGTTGAGAGCAGAGTAGTAAAGCCCTGTCTATTATTGTATTACTTTTATTTCCACATTTTATGCTGTTAGTTTTTGTTCTATACAGTTAGGTGATCCAATGTTAGATACATAAATATTTATAATTGTTTTATCTTCTTAATGTATTGACCCCCCTTATCATTATATAATGACCTTCTTTGTCTCTTTTTACCAATTTTAGTTTAAAGTTTATTTTGTCTGATAAGTATATCTACCCCTGCTTTTTGGTCGTTGTTACCATTTGCTTGAAATGTCTTTTTCCATCCCTTCATGCTCAGGTTTCATGTATCTTTAAGGCTAAAGTGAATCTCTTGTAGGCAGCGTATTGTTGGATCTTGTTCTTTTATCCATTCAGTCATTCCATGTCTTTTAATTGGAGAATTTAATTTTTTTATGTTTAGAGTAATTATTGATATGTAAGGACTTACTATTGCCATTTTGTTAATTGTCGTCTGGTTGTTCATAGATCTATTGTTCCTTGTTTCTTATACTATTATCTTTTTTGTATATTTTGATGTCTTCTGGTATCAGTATGTTTTGACTTCTTTATTGTGTTCTTTTGTGTAATTATTACAAGATTTTCTCTGTGATTACCATGAGGCTTACATAAATATCTTAAACTTATAACACCCTATTTTAAACTGATAACAACTTAACTTGCATAGAGTTTGTATACTTTATGCTTTTATTTCTCCTTCTCCTTCTCCTCATATGTTAAATTATTGCTGTTACAATTTATATGTTTTTTGTATTGTGTAACTAATAACAGATTGTAGTTATGGTTATTTTTACTATTTTACTAAGTTTGTTTTTTTAATTTTTCAACTAGAGTTTTTAGTGAATTATGCATCATTATTACCATATTGCAGAATCTAACTATGACTACATAGTTACCATTATCAGTGAGATTTACACTACCTTTTTATGTTTTCATGATGTTAATTAGTATTCTTTTACTTCCACTCAATGAACTCTCTTTAGTATTTCTTGTATGGTAGGTCTGGTGATAATGAACTCCTTCAGCTCTTATTTGCCCAGGAAAGTCTTCTGGACAAGACTTTCTGAAGGTCATTTCTGAAGGAGAGCTTTGCCGGTATATAATTCTTGGTTGACAGTTATTTTCTTTCAATATTTTGATTATGTCATCCCATTGTCTCCTGTCCTGAAAAGTTTCTGTTGAGAAATCTGCCAATAGTCTTATGGTGGTTCCCTTGTATATAACTTCTCTCTCTTCTATTGCTGCTCTTAAAATTCTTTCTTTGTCTTTGACTTTTGACAACTTAATTATAATGTGTTTCAGTGTAGCCCTATTCAGGTTCAACCTATTTGGGGTCTTTTAGGCCTCATGGATCTGGATGTTCATTTCATCCCCAGATTTAGGAAGTTTTCAGCCATAATTGCTTCAAATATACTTTCTGTCCCTTTCTCTTTCTCTTCTCCTTCTGGAATCTCCATATTTTCATTGTGTCCATATTTATTTTCATTGTGTCCCATTATTCCCAAAGGCTGTCTTCACTCTTTTTCATTCTCTTTTCTTTTGCTCTTTTGACATAATTCTCAGTGCCTTATCCTACAGGTCACTGATTATTTCTTCTGCATGGTCAAGTCTACTTTTGAAACCCTCTATTGTATTCTTCAATTCAGTTATTATATTTTTCAACTCTAGAATTTCTGGGCTTTTTTACGGTTGCTATTTCCTTGTCAAATTTCTCATTTTATCCACGCATTGTTTACTAATTTTGTTTAGTTATCTGTCTGTTTTGTAGTTCACTAAACTTCCTTAAGAGGAATATTCTGAATTATCTGTGTGACAGTTCACAGATCTCCATTTCTTTAGGTTTAGTTATTAGAGCTTTATCAGTTTCATTTGATGGTGTCATTTTTACCTTATTTTTGTGATCTTTGATTGCTTACATTGGTATCTGCGCATTTGCATAATCAGGTTCCTCTTCCAGAATTTACAGGTTGCTTTGGCAGAGACTGTTTTTCACCAGCAAGTTCAGTTTGGGTTTCTAGGTGTGTCTTCTGGTAATGTCCTTAGGCAAGTGGCACCTGCTATTACGGTCTATTTGAGGGCAAGTCTGCTGTTTGAACTCTGAGGACAGGGATGGGGTTGTGCTGCTGGATGAGGATAACTGGATAAGACTGCTGGCTTGGTTCCCTAACCAAGTAAGGCTGTAGGATGAGCTCTGTGGTTGCCTGGACTCTGGTCAGGCTTACTAGATGGTTGGGACTGGGTACTATATTCAGTAGTAGATGGGACTATGAATTAGCTGTCCTGCACTGGACCCAGGGCCTGTGCAGCTCATCATTTGGGGACCTGATCAGTCCAGAGGATGCACTGAATTCCCTGGTCAGGTGAAGCCACCAGTTTTGCTCTGCAGACAGGTGAAGCCACAGAGGCTGTGCTCTCTGTTCAAGTGCCATTGTATGTAGGGCTGTTGAATGGGCTATGTACCTTCCCAGGTGCTCTGATTAGGTTCCCTGGTCAGACAGGCTGAAGGCTGTATTCAGGGATAAGTGGGGCTAAGATTAGATTCCTTGCCCAGGTTGCAGTGGGAGAAGCAGCTTAAAAGTCAGTAAAGCTCTTTGTTGTCTTAATTCATACCCCAAGTTCTCTAACCAAAAAGGCCCACTGGCTTTACTCTGCAAACCATCAGCCCTGCCTAGCTTTTGGCTCAAGTGCTACTGGGATACACAGGTTCCAGGAGTTGTCTCCAGACCTTCTGGTCAGATGGGGCCAGAAAACACTCTCCACAGCAAGTGGGACTACGTCTCGGCTCCCTTACCTTGGTGAAAAGGAGAGGAGCCACTTCAGGCTACTTTTAATTTCCAAAACAGGCTCTTAGGTTGAGAGAGGCCAGGAGCTACCCTCCACCTTGGCTATGAATTAATCCTCCTGCCTATGCATAGCATGGGTATAATCCACATTAGTCCTGGCTTTGTTATGGAGGTGATCAGCTCTGCTCACTCACCTCTTGGCTCAAGTGTCATTGGGCTGCACTGCTTCCAGGAATTGTCTCTAGCCCTTCTGGTCAGATGGGGCCAGAAGACACTCTTCACAGAGGTGGGGCTGTGATTTACCTCCTTGCTTGGACATGGACAAACCAGGCTCTACTGGCTCTACTGAGGCAAAGCTCCTCATTTGGATTCAAATCAGGCAGATCTGCACCCCACCAAGTTCCCTGGTAACAGTAGTCCCCAACCTGGTTCTGCAGATGAGCAAAGCCTCTGATTAGGATTACTTCTTGGGCACTTCAGGTATAAACTCTGTCTGCCAAGATCCATGTGCTGGTTGTTGCAAACCCTCCCTGTTCTCGATCACAGATTGCCCTGCAATCCCCATGATGAGAGATCATAGTAGGGGCTCCTGTAAAGTGACCCAGAATGCTGGGGGGAAGGGGCTGTTTGTCCCCAGGGTTCTGTTTTCCCATTTGAGGAACTGGAGGTTCAGGGGGGACCTCTCCGCATGGTGCAGCACTGGCCTGAAGGAGGTGCAATGTAGTCAATGTATAGCCACTTCTCTTACCCGTCTGATGTAGCCTATCTTGGTCTCTGTGGTGCAGGGGAGTGCACCTTTCTAGGATTCTCTCAGTGGTGTCTTGTTCTTGAATAGTTGTTAGCTGTTCTTCTTGCGAGGGAAAGCGAAGCTAGGAACAATCTATGTTGCCATCTTGGTGACGTCACTGTCACAGTGTGTTGGGACCACACTAAGCAAAACTGAAATGTCAGAAATTTCTCAGTGTTTTGTAATGCGTGGACTCTGAAGACTTTGGAAGATAGGAATGCTTAAGTGTATTTATCATATGACCCATGCCCACTTACTCTTGGACCATGTGCCCCAAAGCAATCCAGAAGGCACTCCCTTCATTAAGTCCTTTGAGGACAGTGCCAATATCTGTGAAAAGCTCTTTAGTCACAGATCTGCATAAGCTAGGGATTCCACTGCAGGAAACTATACTGAAATGGGTTTCCTGATTTCAACCTGATTTGAAGGCTCCTGGAGTGGCAAAAGCCTTAATCCCTAGCAGCAAAGTAGGGTGGCTTTCCTAATAGGTATCAAGGCAAGCAATCAAAATGATCCAGTTCTTTGGCAATGATCAAGGGGTCCTAAGGACAGAATATATGGGCAGCTGACTAAGATCCTATTTCATTTTTTAATGAAAAATGTTTCAAACCTCATAAAGACGTTTGGTGTGCCAATAAAAAATGGGGTTCAAACATAACAATCTCAGTAAATCTCCCAACATATTTTGAGGATATTTCCCCAGTTTCTAAGCCAATAGTTGAAATGATCTTTTCAGGAACTGGAAAGCTCTCTATACTGGTTCGCTAGCCCATGGCATGTACTCCTGATGCCTCGGAAAGAGATACATATACTAGAGAGCAGGGAATAGATCCTACAGGAATAAAGAGGCCTGACAACTCACTAAAGAAGGCAAGTCAGAGTTCAGTGATTTCAAGTGTGTTGAATATACCCTCTAAAGAAAAAAATTCCTCACCCCACCAATACGAAAGAGAGGCACAATATGCTGTGTGCCTCTTCCAATGTGAAAGGCAAAATAAGACACTTGAAGGAGATGCTCTGATACATTTACTAAGTGACCTACCAGCCACTGGCCTTGACTGAGGTCAAAAACAAGATAATGCTTTCTGGCTGTGTAGATAGTAGAACCAGCCAGTAGAGTCAGAAGTTCTGCCATCAACCTTATGACCCAAAGATGTGGGGGAACTCAAAGGGTCTTAGGTAGATCAATTTGTTATATGGAGACTGTAACAAACTCGTCTAGGACAATCACAGAGGGGAAGGTCTTATTTTTTTTTAATTTGGCTAGAGATCTGTATTTATTATTTTTAAAATAGATACAGAATTAGGGAGAGGCAGAACTAAAACTTGAAATTAGGTCTGAGTAATACCTAAGTCTGTATTCTCATTACTAAACCACATGGCTCCTCTTGGGATTATAGGAAAGGCCCATATTACTCTTCATTAAAAGGACTGACTGACCAGAGAACATTCTCTTATTTACACAGGGATTTTCATCTATATATAAAAGGTTTACATTTTACACATAATGATAAATGTAGAATTGTTGAAGTCAGTGACCACAGGGTGCCTATTGATAATCAGATGACAGTGGGATTTTGTTCTCATTGATAACTACATAGTTAGTTTTTCTGGGTAGACATATATTTGGCAGGGGGGGGGCGGTTACAGTTCAACCCATTATGGTGGGAAACTGTTATTCTCACTGGACTGATGGGGAAACTGAGGCTCAGAGAGGGGAAGGAACTGACACAAGATACTTCTGCTGTTCCAGCCCTAGAACCAGCCATTTCTCCAAGGAGCCCTGGTTTTTTTGTTGGAGAATGGTATTTAGAAACCAAAATCTGTGCATGAGGTGTTCTCATTGCTACTGGGATATCATTGCTTCTAGTTCCAGCTCAGCAGTAGGATGACCAACCATCTTAGGGTCTCCCAGAATGTGGGCATTTCAGTACTAAAACTGAGATAGTCTCAGGCAAACTGAGACAGTTAAGTTAGTCACCATATCCAGAGGTCAAAGCTTTGAAATATGCATATGAATATGACACACACATCCATGCAGGCACACCTAAGAAATATTGCAGGTTCAGTTCCAGACCACCACAATGAAGTGAGTATCACAATAAAGCGAGTCACATGAAATTTTTGATTTCCCAGTATATATAAAAGTTACACTATACTGTAGTCTATTAAGTGTGCAATAGCATTATGTCTAAAAATTGTACACCCCTTAATTTAAAAATACATATTTGCCAAAAAACACAAACCATCATCTAAGCCTTCAGTGAGCCATAATCTTTTTGCTGGTGGAGCACAGTTAACCAGTCTTTATCTGTATTAAATACAGTGAAATCTATCTTCTCCCCCTCTCTGGGGACATGTGGAGTAGGAAAAGGGAAGCCAAGAACAGGCAGGCTGCATTTGAATCAAGTGGATTTTCCCTATCAATATACAAACATGTTCTTGTAACTCCAATATTAAACCAAAAAAAAAAAAAAAGCTTTCCTCGATCCACATCCCCCTTCAGCCACTGAGGGAAGACCCTTTTTAGAAGCTCATGCCTTGCTATTAAACCCAGGTTCAGAGTGAATAACTTACAGTAAGATATGAGTGACCACGGGATCTGAGCTGCATGTGTGATCTGGGTGGCATAAATACTGGCATATCCATCTTCAAGTACAAAAGATACACAGGGAGCTGGGCTCCAGCAAGTCCTGAAGACACAAGGAAGTCATCTGAGCAGGTTGCTTGTACCTCCCAGCCTGCCTACTCCTGCTGCTCAACCAGCTCTTTTCAACTCTCATGGTAAGAGTATACCAAACAACATTTCTTCTGAACAATAAACCCACTTTATAGTTAAGGAATAAGCTGGGGCCCATGGGATTCACTGGTATGATCATATTCCACAACACCTACATGCAGCAGACATTAGATAATCAGTCTATTAGAGACTTGGTTACCGTGCCCAAAGGACCCAACATTTCTAAAGTTGGAGTGCTACTGTGCAAGATGCAGTAAATGCTCTGAAATAGAAGCAAATCTATGGAACCTAACAATGGTTCCACTGAATTGGAAGCTGACAGCTTCAGACATCTCCCAACAATGGGCAAAAATGAGTGAAATGATGTTAGGGTATTGGTGATTATTTTTGATGAGCAAAAATAATAGACTGGCAGCTACTGCCTGGAGGACAAGAAAAGAGTATGGCTAGAGGCCAGATCATCTTTTGTGGAATCCCCCTCATATAGTCATGTCTAGGGGAAGAGTTAATTAATTAACCTACTCTGTGTCAGGCACTATAATAGGCATTTAGAATACTGAAGTAAAAAACAAGCAAGACTATGATCATCCTGACCCCCAAAAACCAGAGAGAAGGGATTATCAAAAAAGTTATGGAGAAGACAAGTCATAAATTCTCCCATTACGCTATAAAAAATTAAGTCAGAGATGGCACAATATCAAGATGGGCTGAAGACACACCTAGAAGACAACATGAAAAGGGCATCTATCAGAGATACTGAACCAGATGCAAAATATGACAAGGCTTTAGGTTACTTCCCAATGAAGAGGAGTGAGTAGCTTATTGGTTGTTTGAACGGTATTACATATTTTTCTTTTTCAGTGTAAGTATAGGAAAAGGATGTATTTCTTAAGCAGCCAGAGCAGTAGGATCCAGTGAACATTGACCTTTTTTTCTTTTTGGCCTCGCAGCAACCAAACTCCTTCTTCATTGTGTGTAGGATCAGGGAAGTGCAGTACCCCACCTCCCATTCTGGAAGCCAAAATAGAGGAGCCAATCTCTTCAAGCCCCTGGCAGATGGGGATAAAAAATTCAAACAGGTGGATTCTCCTTCCAAGGTCTGTAAAACTTAAATAAGTGATATAAACATGTAGGAGTGCTTCAGAAAGTACACACAAGAGCAAAATCATCAACAGGCCGACGGCATGTCCTCCAACAAGAGCTAGCAGCTAGACTCTGACCAGTCTATTCATGTGGGTTCATCTTGGCAATGGGTCCAGCTCCCTTCCCTCCTCTGGATTCTATTTACTATGCTTGTTTCTCCAGCCATCCCATCTCTTCTCAGCACATTGCCTTTTAGCCCAGGTTAGCCAGAGATGTTTCTATTGTTCACAAGAAGGATCCTGAATGGCTACCCGTCTTGCTTATGTCCTTCTGGTCAGTTACTGGATTATGGCTATAGCCTCCATTTTTATCTCTCAGCTTCAGCATTCCTCTATTCTAAAAAATCCAAGATATTTAAACCAGAGTATTCTAAGTCTAGACTCTGATCATGCTATTTCACTGCTCAGAATCTTAGTAACCATCTCCCATCCCTCCTCACCTCTATCACCACCTCATTCACATACTGAATTAAGTGATATCCTCTCATCATGGATGAACTTTCTGGCATTATGCTCACTACCTCTCTGTGTTTCTATAGAACGTTATGACTTTCTGTTCACCAAACACATGCCATGTTTTTATGGTACTGTACCTTTGCTCATCCTGTGCTCTCCACCTATAGTGTTACATCTCTACCCGTCAAAATTCTATCCATCGGTGCCTCACAGGGAAACTGGACAGAGACATGTTTGCCTGGTTATAGCAATGTCCTGTGCAGGCCCAATGCTGTAAGACCCTAAATGTAGCAAGTGTCATGTGCCATTTGAATGTTCCTTCTCTTTCTTCCAGTTCAATTTTATAACTACCCTTGAGGTGGTACATTATGTTTGTAGTATTTCACTTTGCATTTTATGGAAAAGACATGAACCAGTTGTTAAAAGGAATCATTACTTGTTTTCATGGAATCTGAAATGAATTTTTTTATTAAATTTCTTCGACTTATGTATAACATGTCACACTAAAGTATCTTCCCTAGACAGTAAGGCTTTAATGAATTTTAAATTCTGGGCTTCATAAGAGATTTCAATATCCAAAGCAATTACATTTTTTATAAATTAAATCCTTTCTGTGTAATGCATAGAAGTTCTAGCCATTATTAGAAAATAATTATTTTATTTGTTTAGAAATATGTTGCAATGCTTTTGTTCTTTATTTTTCCTGGCTTTCACTAATAATAGTGGAATAATAATAATAGTATTCTACCATTTTTATTATGCTATATACCCTTGCTTCTTATTTTATATTAAATACAATAGGATAGAAAATAATCACACCATCAAATCTACTGACATAAAACCATAGTAATGTATTCATGCCTGACTAGAAAATACTGACTGTTACCATCCTTCAAAATCAAAAGCCATTAATACCGCACTGCAGTTGCAGAAGTGCATCTTATGAAGGGGGCTTAAATTCATATTACACCAAATTCTCGCAGCTTCCCAAAGGACACCCAAACCTTCAAGATACCATCTTAAATTTCTTTCAGTATCAGATCATACATTATACTCCTACCTAGGTAATAAAATTCAATGAAAGAATACAGGCTTTGATGTCAGTAAAAAGCTTTTGCAAAAGTTGTTCATGCAGGCTGCTGTTCTGTGGCCTTATTCTGACAAATGTGTCAGGCAGACATGCCTCGTGTATTTCTCTCTCAGAACAGTTCCTTAATGGCTCTCTCTGGGGTGCTGAGTTAATTATTAGTCTTAATTTATAGTGCTTCCCATTCGAGAAATGCAAGTCTTCTTCTCTCATAAACTATTATTGGGAGGATATATTGTTACAATATTTCCATAGAATATCTTGACAATGTGTCAAGCCTTAATGTACATTTGAAAGCCTTAAAAAATCTGCACACCATTTTACCAAAAATTGCTACTTGTAGAAATTTATCCTAAGAAAAAATTACCCTGAAAAATGGCATCATATATGTGCGTAATAATGTTAGATGCAACATTGTTTACAATATTAAAAATTAGAAAGAACTTAAATGTTTAGCAATAAAAGACTGGCTAAGAAATGTTGTAGAAAAATATTTGTTAGAATGGAAAAAAGTCACAATATATTGCTAAATGAAAAAAAACCACATCACTCAAATACTATTTTGTTTAAATCTGTATCAAGAAGAGGGGTAGATTGATTATAAAGCCACCGCACTTCAACTCTGAACCCCTACTTTGCAACAGCCCTTCCAAGGTTGGCCATGTCCTCATTCAAGAAGGAGAAGGACTTCCCTCGTGGCACAGTGGGTAAGAATCCGCCTGCCAATGCAGGGGACATGGGTTCGAGCCCTGGTCTGGGAAGATCCCACATGCTGCGGAGCAACTGGGCCCATGAGCCATAATTACTGAGCCTGCGCGTCTGGAGCCTGTGCTCTGCAACAAGAGAGGCCGCGATAGTGAGAAGGCCCGTGCACCGCGATGAAGAGTGGCCCCCACTTGCCGCAACTAGAGAAAGCCCTCGCACAGAAACGAAGACCCAACACAACCATAAAATAAAATAAATTAAAAAAAAAAAAAAAGTTCTAGATTCATTCCTGATCTACAAAAAGTACTAAAAAGACCAAAATACACCATGGTATTAGTGATGAGAAAACCAGTCACTTTAGGGGGGATTCTTGTTTTGCTCTGCTTTTTCATGTTTCCTACACTATGTAATTATATTTTTTTTAAAAACATGTAATAGAAAATGCTTAGAGAATTGCAATGTTTTTTTCCTAACAACCATACGTCTTATATCTTAACCAACCCCTTAGGCTGAATTTAAAATATGATTAAAAAAATAAGTACTACATACACTCTCTCTCCACCTGGACACATAAGGATGCCTTACATACAGTTAGAACTCAATGACTGAGTACAAAATACTGTAAACAAAACTCTTAAAAAATATAGTCTTTTATATTTAATTGAGAGAAATGTCTCGCTAATGACATTTGTAACATTGTAAGCTTATTAAATTACCTAAATTAGCCTATGAATTAACCTGCCCATAGATTACTTAAAAGCTATGCAGGGAAGATATAAAATTGCAACCAATGCCCAAGAAATTATTAACCACCTCTCACAGATATGAGCCCTCCTCTAGGTATGAAGGAACACAAAATAATTAAACTGAGAGATACAGCTTGCTCTCTGGAGGCTTATAATAAAATTGAAGAAATAAGGATGTACAATGAAATAAGTCATGAACAAAACTAATATCCATTACCACTTGTGTAAAAGTACATGGTAGAAACATCTAGAGAACAAGGCAATATATATTAAGATTCTGATTAGGTAGTACAAACTTGGAAGGATTTAAAGAAGGAAATTACCAATGTGTGTAGATATCCTGAATGAGGCCTTACAGGATATGGGTAAAATAGGACTGAGAAAGGCCTTCCAGATTATATAAATATATCTTTTAAAAACTCAAGGTAGGCTGAGCACAATAGGGCTGAAAAGCAGGCAGGAAACCAACCCGATGCAAGCCAAATAGTATTTGTTGAGGAGTGAAAACTCATATTGACCTTTTTTAAAATGACTACATAGTGATGTTTGAAAAAAGTCATCTCTTCCATGAAATATAAAACTGAGAAAGTCAGTGACATAAACATATTTTAATTGTGGACATGCTCTTGATTAGAAAAACAAAAATGCAAATTATTCATAATTATTCATCCAAGTCCAGTTTAGTTAACCAAGATTTATTTGTATAACTAACTCTCTCTTATTGAAACCTGAGAACATGGACATATGTTAAAAATATATACATATATCCTTTATTTATTAGCAAATGTCAATAACTGAACCAGAATAATTTGTGTGTTTTTATGTAGATATGGATAAAGAAATCAAGTTTATAATAATCCATTTAATGGTAACCTGATGTACTCTAGCCAGGCATAATTTTCCTCAGTAGTGAAAGGGAATTATTTTCCACATGTCCACCAGGTACTCTATTAAATCTACTTCAAAAAATTATGACAGTTAATTCACTTCCTGGTAGAGAGAGAACATTTTCTCTCGCAGTTGAGGGTTTCAGGAGAAAACATGATAATACTAGAGAATTTCAGCAAAAAAAGAAAAAGAAATTTCTGGTTCAGAATTGATGCAGATTTTGACCCACTTAACTATTTGTTCATATCAATATTGTGACTCTTTCATAGGAAAGTTTAAAACCACCAAAATGGAGTATAAAACATAAGAAATGAAAATATGATATATGTTGAAAATAGAAATAAGAATATGAAAATAAACAACAGAACCCTGTTAGATTCTTTTGTTCCTAAATAAAGGGAGACTCCTAATTAGATCAAATTGCCCATAAGTGCAGCATTGGCATATTGAGAGTATAAATTTTTTATTATCTTAAATTTCTCACAAACAGATTTATGAACATCAGTTTTTGTGACCCAAATCTCCCCAAAACAAATTGACCAGAGGGTACAAAAATATCATAATTAGAGTTAACAAGACACACTTCCGGTTCACTGATATCTAGTATCAGACCCAGCTCCTAGGTCAAAGGCCATTTGGGACATCTCTCACAGGCATGCAAATGGCCGTGACTGACACCACCCTTCCCTTGCTAGTCCCATTCTCAAGAAGTTCCCAGGGTGCCAAAATAATGGTGCCAGCCATAATCCTCCCACTCTCACCATGACTAGGCTAAACTGAAGGAAATCCACTTGTGCAGCATCCTATTACCAACTCTGCATATTCACCCAATTTCTTAAAGAAATGCTTAATGGTGCATATTTTACTTTATTTTATTTGATTTTATTTACTTTTAACTTCTTATTCAGCCCCTCCTCCTAGGTCATTGGCAAAGTTCCCCTGGGGGGCAGGGCCAGATGCTAGTTTGGGTTTACACCATTAACCAGGTATTTATGGCTGGCTGAGCTGAGGTTCAAACATGAGGAATGTGGACAGGCATCACTTCTCGGCCCCTTACTCAATTCTGCATTTTACCCCTACTCAGGTATTTATTTGCAATACTAATAGAGGTATACTTTCACTTTACGGATGGGGTTAAGGGTCAAGGAACGGGTTGAGGCGAGAGCAGGTGGGGGGATGGAGTGGGAGGTATAGCTTCTATTCCCCAATAATTCTCTGTTGGAACACCTGGCACAGTCATTAGAGGTGAATAGGAGCCAGGCTGTGAGAGCTGCTGCCTGGGTGACATCCTGGCTCTTCCGTTTTTTTCATCTATAAAATGGCTGTGATGATTAGATCACTATTTTATAGTCTGATATACAGTAAGCTCTCTATGGATAGAAAAATAAGGTCTTGAGAAAAAAAATTTTCCTTTGAAATGCCTACTTTATAAGTAAATGTGAAAACTGAAAAAATATCTTGTAGATCTTCCTATGGGATAGAATATCGCCTTTCTAAAGTACATACTTAATTGAAAAATGTGTGGACAGTGTCAGAAAATCCTCAGCTCTTGCCTCCCATAAAAGAGAAAACTTAGTGGTTGGTTCATAAAAGAGAAAACTTAATGGCTGGTTTCTGCCTAAGGAGGGAAAAGTCCATGGCAAAGTTGAGAAATTTTTGCTTAAAAAAAGAAAATCTATAAGGAAAGAAAGGATATTATTAGTGGAATACTGTTCCCACTATCTCAGATTATCACATGAAGAATCCAAGCAAAACATTTTGGGGATAGCTCAACTTTTCAACATCAGCTTTTAGAAGTCATTAAAAAGTAAACTTCAATAATAAAGGGTGTTTATTTAGGACAATATCTACAAAAAACCTTATTTAATGCTTCCAATAGATATTCACAGCCATGACACAATGTAAAAATAGAAGCAATTTCTCAGATTCAGAAAAGAATCTCAAAACTTTGAAAATGGCAATCAGCCCTCTACTTGCAACATATGATATCTAATGAATAGGAGTTCTGTCATTTTCTGACCCTTATAAAGAGTAAAAAATAAAACCTCTCGGCTATGCAATGAAGGATGACACATTCTGATTTATTTATATCTAGTTCTACCTAAAGGATTCTACTCCTGTTATGCTTAAATTTCTCTTCTAATAGGCATACATTTAGAATGAAAACCAGTTTTCAGTTTCTCTCCAGCATACCAATTAAAACTTCCACACTTAGTGGGAGATGGTGGTTTGAGCCTTGAGGTCGCAGGGAAGTTAGGCAAATTTTAAAATTTGGCTTTATTTGCCTCATTATCTAAGCATCACATTGGTTAGTCACTTATTATTTTACTATCATTCTCACAAAGCACTGATTTTTAGGAATATCTATCACACTTATTCATAAATGTATTCTACCCTCTTCTTCATATTCTAAAGAAGAACATTCTGTTCATTGGAATAGGTTACTTTTACAGCACTTTGGCACAAGACTAGAACCTAACCATCCTAAATTTTTCTCTAGAATAGTCTGAGAAATACTAATCAATCCTATGGGATGCAAGCAAAAAAAAAAAGGATTTGGTTGTCAAATAAGAGTGGAAAATGCTACAAGTTACACCATATTCAAGGCATATCAAAAGGTATGAGAATTCCTGTGTAAAGAACACTTAACTTTTTAATCTAGTGCTTGTAAATTTTGTCTTTAGTACAAAACCCTTTTTGCACAGAACATCTAGAAACATCCTGGACATTGATCATTTTTGGCCAGCCCACTGGGAAATGCTGGATTAGAGAGCAGTAAGGCAGAAGGCTGTATGGATGATATTTCAGAGTCCTCCTAGGATGTGACCCATGATCCTTTGATTTATGGTGTTCTAGGACTTTTCAAGAAGGAGTACACTTTTACATTGTTCTGTAGTGAACTTTCTGGATCACGACATAAATCTCAGTAACAGTTAATTTGTATTCCACTTCCATTTCAACCAAGCCATTTGTTATGCTCATCCTAAGTGCAAAGCGTTTACAACAATCCTGTGTGGGTAGTGATTATTATTTCATTTCACAAATGAGGAAACTGGGTTCAGAGAGGTTAATTAATTTGTACAAGATCATCTTGCTATTAAGGGGCAAAAGCATAGTCTGTTTCAAAAGTCAGTGCATTTTCTAATACCTTAGAATGCGAAATGAATATGAATATTAATATTTTGAGCACTTGTTATGGAGCACTCCTGCATTCAGCCCTAGGGATTTCTTAGAATGCGAAATGAATATGAATATTAATATTTTGAGCACTTGTTATGGAGCACTCCTGCATTCAGCCCTAGGGATTCAATATTCAGCAAAACTGGACAAGATTCTTGCCATCATGGGGCATGGCAGCCAGAGGGTGAGACCGACATTAGTCAAATAATCATGAATATGAGCAAGGCACTGTGTTAGTGATTCAAGGAATTATAGAGACTATGCATTCCCTCAAAAATTTTACCATCTAGTTGAGTGATTTTTTAAAAATGAGAAGTTGAATAATAGTACATAGTAGTAAATAATAACATAAATTTAAAATACAACTAGTATCAAGAGGGGATATGTGACTACCAGAATCAAAATTGACTATATGAATAAGAGCTTCCAGATATTTATAAAAGCTTTGGGGAGAACACTGGACTCTTCAAAGAAGATGAGATAGGGGGCTGTGACATACTTAGCTAAGCCTCAAAGACAAGGTTACTGAGCTGAGAGAACACAATAGGCATTTGGAGAACAATGAACTGATCTTTGTTGCTCGAGTACGGAGACAAAGATATAAAGACATTTATTTATTCACCAACAAATATTTACTGAGTAACTATTACATGTCAGGCACTACGTTGCATTTGGAACAGACTGTAGAAGGCTTTTTGAAACCAAGACAAAACGTTTAGACAGCCAGGCAAATTCTCATTCCTGGCTCCACTGTATAGAGGTTGCATTAGGGGGGACAAAGGACTCTCTAAGCTTCATCTTCATCATCTGGGGAATAGATACAGTAGGAAAATCTACTTCATTGGAGCTTTTGTGCTTTTTAAACCTGAAAGTGTATGGGAACAGCTTACCACAGTGATTGAAGCACAGCACATGCTCAGTAAATAGCAGTGATCAGCAGTCAAAAGCAGCTAAGAGCCATGGGAGTTTTGTGAGGACACACAGGACATGATCAATGAGTGACTGGAGAAGATTAATCAGCAGTGAAGTTAGAATTGGTTGGAGAGGGGAAAGATGAAGCCATGTGCTCTACCCGGCCAGATAGAACGGCAGGCTGGGTGTGAGATGAAAAGAAAAAGAGTGAGGGCAGGGGCCATGATTTTCAAAACTAGAGGTTAGAAATGTATCAGGGCAGAATTAATATTGATAGGGCCTGGTGATAGTATTGTACTTCATTCAGTGGAGGGGCTTGATACATGCTGTTGGTCAAGTACCAGTTTTGATTGAATGTCAAGTTGTTAAA
Organism: Eubalaena glacialis; assembly: GCF_028564815.1. Lineage (NCBI taxonomy): Eukaryota > Metazoa > Chordata > Mammalia > Artiodactyla > Balaenidae > Eubalaena > Eubalaena glacialis. The sequence continues at coordinate 46,196,971 of NC_083718.1, read as the reverse complement.
TATTTTTAACATCACCCCTAAAAGTAACAAAGTGAGGAATTACTAACTCCTCTAAATCTCCTTTTTCTTATCTATAACAGCAGGAGGGAAAGTGGTCAAATTTTTCCTCCTCTGCAAGCTATTATGTGGCTAAAAGTTTATGTATGAAGAATGCCCTGTGTAGAGCAGGCACACAATAAATGACTATTAGTATATTAAAAATCCATATTCTACAAGAATTCAGACATCACAGTCCCTTTCTACCATGTTATGCCAGGCCATGGGCCACAGATAGTCTTTAGTGAAGGTTCTAAGCCTATCTTCTCTTCCATCACATTCACATGGACCACAAGTTCTCATCAATCCCACTATACGCAGTGATTTCTCAGCATGCCCTGCCCCTCCCATAACACTGCCCCAACCCACTGCTTGGTTCAAAATGACTCAAGATTCAACAGTGACCTATGAGAAAATGAAAAGCATCACTTTTGAAATCATACAGGCACTATTACACACCAGTTTTTGTGTGTACTTTCTTGTTTAATAAAGAGACAGCAGAGGAAATAAAAACTGATCCCAGCATTTAAAATCCTACAGAAGAAATGCTTTAGCTTTACTCTTCATCCCTACTTAACTCCAGAAATGTTTCCCAGGAGCCCCACAAAATGAGCAACAGAGTGTGCAAGAGGTCTTATTACAAATGAGTCCTGATTATATTCAGACCCAGTGCATGGCAGGCAGACCAAGTAGAGGTGTTTATTACAATGCCATCCAAGGAACATTTAGGGTGACAGCCAGACTGAGGGGTAGTGTGTTGGAGCATTTGTTTGTGCCAGAACTATGAGGGACTGGAAAGATCATCCACTGCAACTCCCCACCCACTATTCCTGTGGTCCTCTACAACATATCCAAGGATGCAAAGATCTTGCTGAAAAATGCCGTGGGGGGACCACAGATTTTTTAGAGTTTGTGAAAGTTCTGGTTGTTAAGAGTTTCACTCCAACGAGTTGAAATTCTGCAACCACATTCCTTGGCTGAGGGCATCGAAGAATCTGGTGTTCTCACAGACAATTTCTTCTGAATTCCTTCAAAACACAACTTCAATTCATTCACAATATGCAGCCAATGAAGCAATGTACTTTCTGTGCTTCTCTAATTATGTTTCAATTCCGGTATAGTCAGCAAACAAATTGTATTTGCAAAACAAAAGCCAACATTTACAAAATGTAAATAATAATACAGAGGAAGAAGAAAGAGAGAAATGTAATGAGACAAAGGGGTGAGAGTAGCTAAAGAAAAGCACTTCCTAAAAAACAAACGTAGGTAACTTTTAAAAATACATAGGATTTCCATTAATAGCACATAGAAGACTGAAAGCCACAGGCCATAAAACACCTGGAAATGCTAGATAGAGAGTTTAAACACTTTTTTAAATGCATTGCTGAGCTTGTAAGGAAGTAACAAACCTCCAGATGCCATAAATAAAGTAAAATCATGAACATGAAAGCCAACCCAGCAGCTGCCTATCTCCAGCAAACCTGAATTTTCAGTTTTAGTATGTGGCTCTTTGCATAGAAATAGTAAATTAGTAAAGATAACACAAAGAAATCACAAATGTAGGACCACAAATCAAAACATACTTCTTGATGAAGGAGCAAAGTAAAAACCCACCAGACCAAACAAATGAAGAGGAAATAGGCAATCTACCTGAAAAAGATTTCAGAGTAATGATAGTAAAGATGATCCAAAATCTTGGAAATAGAATGGAGAAAATACAAGAAAGGTTTAACAAGGATCTAGAAGACCTAAAGGGCAAACAAACAATCATGAACAACACTATAAATGAAATTAAAAATTCCCTACAAGGAATCAATAGCAGAATAACTGAGGCAGAAGAACGGATAAGTGACCTGGAAGATAAGATAGTGGAAATAACTACAACAGAGCAGAATAAAGAAAAAAGAATGAAAAGAATTGAGGACAGTCTCAGAGACCTCTGCGACAACATTAAACGCACCAACATTCGAATTATAGGGGTCTCAGGAGAAGAAGAGAAAAAGAAAGGGACTGAGAAAATATTTAAAGAGATTATAGTTGAAAACTTCCCTAATATGGGAAAGGAAATAGTGAATCAAGTCGAGGAAGTGCAGAGAGTCCCATACAGGATAAATCCAAGGAGAAACATGCCAAGACAGATATTAATCAAACTATCAAAAATTAAACACAAAGAAAAAATACTAAAAGAAGGGAAAAACAACAAAAAACGTACAAGGGAATCCCCATACGGTAACAGCTAATCTTTCAGCAGGAACCCTGCAAGCCAGAAGCGAGTGGCAGGACATATTTAAAGTGATGAAAGGGAAAAACCTACAACCAAGATTACTCTACCCAGCAAGGATCTCATTCAGTTTCGACAGAGAAATTAAAACGTTTACAGACAAGCAAAAGCTAAGAGAATTCAGCACCGCCAAACCAGCTTTACAACAAATGCTAAAGGAACTTCTCTAGGCAGGAAACACAAGAGAAGGAAAAGACCTACAATAGTAAACCCAAAACAATTAAGAAAATGGTAATAGGAACATACATATCGATAATTACCTTAAATGTAAATGGATTAAATGCTCCAACCAAAAGACATAGACTGGCTGAATGAATACAGAAGCAAGACCCATATATATGCTGTCTAAAAGAGACCCACTTCAGTCCTAGGGACACATACAGATTGAAACTGAGAGGGTGGAAAAAGATATTCCATGCAAATGGAAATCAAAAGAAAGCTGGAGTAGCAATTCTGATATCAGACAAAACAGACTTTAAAACAAAGACTATTACAAGTGACAAAGAAGTATACTACATAATGATCAAGGGATCAATCCAAGAAGATATAACAATTGAAAATATTTATGCACCCAACATAGGAGCACCTCAATACATAAGGCCAATGCTAACAGCCATAAAAAGGGAAATCAACAGTAACACAACCATAGTAGAGGACTTTAACACCCCACTTTCACCAATGGACAGATCATCCAAAACGAAAATAAATAAGGAAACACAAGCTTCAAGTGACACATTAAACAAGATGACTTAATTGATATTTATAGGATATTCCACCCAAAAACAGCAGAATACACTTGCTTCTCAAGTGCTCATGGAACATTGACGAGAATAGATCACATCCTGGGTCACAAATCAAGCCTTGGTAAGTTTAAGAAAATTGAAATAATATCTATGAGACTAGATATCAATTACAGGAAAAAACTATAAAAAATACAAACACATGGAGACTAAACAATACACTACTAAGTAACCAAGAGATGACTGAAGAAATCAAAGAGAAAATCAAAAAATACCTAGAAACAAATTACAATGAAAACACAATGACCCAAAACCTATGGGATGCAGCAAAAGCAGTTCTAAGAGGGAAGTTTATAGCAATACAAGCCTACCTTAAGAAACAAGAGAAGAAAAAAAAAAAAAAACAAAAAGAAACAAGAAACATCTAAAATAAACAACCTAACCTTACACCTAAAGCAATTAGAGAAAGAAGAACAAAAAAACCCCAAAGTTAGCAGAAGGAAAGAAATCATAAAAATCAGATCAGAAATAAATGAAACAGAAATGAAGAAAACGATAGCAAAGATCAATAAAACTAAAAGCTGGTTCTTTGAGAAGATAAACAAAATTGATAAGCCATTAGCCAGACTCATCAAGAAAAAAAGGGAGAAGACTCAAATCAATAGAATTAGAAATGAAAAAGGAGAAGTAACCACTGACACTGCAGAAATACAAAGGTTCTTGAGAGATTACTGCAAGAAACTCTATGCCAATAAAATGGACAACCTGGAAGAAATGGACAAATTCTTAGGAATGCACAACCTTCCAAGACTGAACCAAGAAGAAATAGAAAATATGAACAGACCAATCACAAGCACTGAAATTGAAACTGTGATTAAAAATCCTCCAACAAACAAAAGCCCAGGACCAGATGGCTTCACAGGCGAATTCTATCAAACATTTACAGAAGAGCTAACACCTCTCCTTCTCAAACTCTTCCAAAATATTGCAGAGGGAGGAACACTCCCAAACTCATTCTACGAGGCCACCATCACCCGGATATCAAAACCAGACAAAGATATCACAAAGAAAGAAAACTACAGGCCAATATCACTGATGAACATAGATGCAAAAATCCTCAACAAAATACTAGCAAACAGAATCCAACAGCACATTAAAAGGATCATACACCATGATCAAGTGGGGTTTATCCCAGGAATGCAAGGATTCTTCAGTATACGCAAGTCAATCAGTGTGATACACCATATTAACAAATTGAAGGAGAAAAACCATATGATCATCTCAGTAGATGCAGAGAAAGCTTTCAACAAAATTCAACACCCATTTATGATAAAAACCCTCCAGAAAGTAGGTATAGAGGGAACTTACCTCAACATAATAAAGGACATATATGACAAACCCACAGCCAACATCATCCTCAATGGTGAAAAACTGAAACCATTTCCACTAAGATCAGGAGCAAGACAAGGTGGCCCACTCTCACCACTATTATTCAACATAGTTTTGGAAGTTTTAGCCACAGCAATCAGAGAAGAAAAAAAGAAATAAAAGGAATTCAAATCGGAAAAGAAGAAGTAAAGCTGTCACTGTTTGCAGATGACATGATACTATACATAGAGAATCCTAAAGATGCTACCAGAAAACTACTAAAACTAATCGATGAATTTGGTAAAGTAGCAGGATACAAAATTAATGCACAGAAATCTCTTGCATTCCTATACACTAATGATGGAAAATCTGAAAGTGAAATTAAGAAAACACTGCCATTTACCATTGCAACAAAAAGAATAAAATACCTAGGAATAAACCTACCTAAGGAGACAAAAGACCTGTATGCAGAAAATTATAAGACACTGATGAAAGAAATTAAAGATGATACAAATAGATGGAGAGATACACCATGTTCTTGGATTGGAAGAATCAACATTGTGAAAATGACTCTACTACCCAAAGCAATCTACAGATTCAATGTAATCCCTATCTAGCTACCACTGGCATTTTTCACAGAACTAGAACAAAAAATTTCACAATTTGTATGGAAACACAAAAGACCCCGAATAGCCAAAGCAATCTTGAGAAAGAAAAACGGAGCTGGAGGAATCAGGCTACTGAACTTCAGACAATACTACAAAGATAGAGTAATCAAGACAGTATGGTACTGGCACAAAAACAGAAATATAGATCAATGGAACAGGATAGAAAGCTCAGAGATAAACCCACGCACATATGGTCACCTTATCTTTGATAAAGGAGGCAAGAATATACAATGGAGAAAAGACAGCCTCTTCAATAAGTGGTGCTGGGAAAACTGGACAGCTACATGTAAAAGAATGAAATTAGAACACTCCCTAACAACATACACAAAAATAAACTCAAAATGGATTAAAGACCTAAATGTAAGGCCAGACACTATCAAACTCTCAGAGGAAAACATAGGCAGAACACTCTATGACATAAATCACAGCAAGATCCTTTTTGACCCACCTCCTAGAGGAATGGAAATAAAAACAAAAATAAACAAATGGGACCTAATGAAACTTAAAAGCCTTTGCACAGCAAAGGAAACCATAAACAAGACAAAAAGACAACCCTCAGAATGGGAGAAAATATTTGCAAATGAAGCAACTGACAAAGGATTAATCTCCAAAATTTACAAGCAGCTCATGCAGCTCAATTTCAAAAAAAACAAATAACCCAATCCAAAAATGGGCAGAAGACCTAAATACACATTTCTCCAAAGAAGATATACAGATTGCCAACACACACATGAGAGAATGCTCAACATCATTAATCATTAGAGAAATGCAAATCAATACTACAATGAGATATCATCTCACACCAGTCAGAATGGCCATCATCAAAAAATCTACAAACAATAAGTGCTAGTGAGGGTGTGGAGAAAAGGGAACCCTCTTGCACTGTTGGTGGGAATGTAAATTGACACAGCCACTATGGAGAACAGTATGGAGGTTCCTTAAAAAACTAAAAATAGAACTACCATACGACCCAGCAATCCCACTACTGGGCATATACCCTGAGAAACCCATAATTCAGAAAGAGTCATGTACCACACGTTCATTGCAGCTCTATTTACAATAGCCAGGACATGGAAGCAACCTAAGCGTCCATCAACAGACGAATGGATAAAGACGATGTGGCACATATATACAATGGAATATTACTCAGCCATAAAAAGAAACAAAAGTGAGTTATTTGTAGTGAGGTGGATGGGCCTAGAGACTGTCATACAGAGTGAAGTAAGTCAGAAAGAGAAAAATAAATACCATATGCTAACACATATATATGGAATCTTAAAAAAAAAATAAAATGGTTCTGAAGAACCTAGGCGCAGGACAGGAATAAAGACGCAGACATAGAGAATGGACTTGAGGACATGGGGAGGAGGAAGGGTAAGCTGGGACGAAGTGAGAGAGTGGCATGGAGTTATATATACCACCAAATGTGAAATCGATAGCTAGTGGGAAGCAGCCGCATAGCACAGGGAGATCAGCTCGGTGCTTTGTGACCACCTAGAGGTGCGGGATAGGGATGGTGGGAGGGAGACGCAACAGGGAGGAGATATGGGGATATATGTACATGTATAGCTGATTCACTTTGTTATAAAGCAGAAACTAACACATCATTGTAAAGCAATTATACTCCAATAAAGATGTTTAAAAAAAAAGCATACTTTAGTAAATAATCTTTAAGAATGTCAAAGTAAGTAACCAAAAATTCAGAATATCGACCTATTAACTGACGCATGCACAATGAGCATCTCCTATGAGTTCAATATTATATCCAAGTCATGGCTATAAAAAATGTGCAACCAAGTGTGAGACACACAAACACACACCCAAATATACACATAATATGAGGGAGTTTATGAGTAAGGATTGAATGAGGCGTGCTACAGATTCAAAATAAGAGTCCAGAGAAGCGGGAGCTCAGAGAGGACCATATAACCTGCAAAGGCCTCCAGGCTTCATCAAGATGTTATAAACAGGGAGGACATTTTTTTTTAATTAAAAAGTTTAACCTAGATAAAAGATATGAAGATAGAAGTTTATGGGCCAAGGCAGAAATCAACTTGATACGTGTATGTTTGAAAATAGGAGGAAGTAAAGCAAGATAAGCAGAAAGAGGGCAGGCTACGGGGACTTCAGAAGCTCGACAAATTAAGGAACCTTCCCAAGATCACACAGCCAGTGAGGGCCTGAGCCAGGATGCAGCCCACCTGCACTGCTGCATTAATTGTTCTCACCCCCCACCTCAGATATATTTTACAGAATTTGCAGTTAGGAAAAAATTGTTGCCAAAACACACAGCTATTTTGGTGGGTTAATGGTTCCATCATCATGAAAGCATTTTCTTCAACTTTCTTCCCATATTATGGATCTTCTCCTATCAGATTTTCATCCAGCAGGTTCCCATTGGGCAAGAATCCCTTTGTCACCTCCTCATCTTTGCTGGGTGCTGCTCCATCTAAAGAGCATGCCCTCCTTCTTCCTGGTTTCTGAACGAATTCTAACTTCTCTTCAATGATAAACTCCCAGAACGTTCTACTGTCCGTCTCAGTTCCTCTAAACCCACACCAATGTCTCCTTTCTCTGAATCTTTCTAGTGTTTACAATTTGCACCACACGCTTGAGCTCTTAATTATATATTATTTTGTATTGTTCGCTAATGTTTATGTCGCTCTGATTTACAATATCTTACTAAAAACACCATATATACAGGAATCACATCATATTTTTTTCTGTGTTTGCCATAACTCTAGATACATATTATTTACCTTTATTACTCTTTCCCCTTTTCTTCAGTACAGCTTTACTTAAATGGTTCCACAGGTCAGAAATACTGATGGCTAACATGGGCAGTGTCATCCACATCCTCTCCTGGGAGAAGAACTGAATAGGACATGAAACTAAGAACATCTTGTAAATTTCCAAGTCACTTAACCTTTTCAAAATGATCTCACTGAACATAATGTCAGATAATACAGAGAGCTAAAATAATAAAAACAGGTTTTTTTCCTCTGCTCATTTTTCTGTTTGAAAAACATAGAGAAATGAATTATGGGTTCTAAAATCTGAAATGTTTGATTCACCCACTTCAGAAAAATAAGCATATTAAAATGCAATGTTTATTTTAAAATTTGCTGCTAGAAGCATCCAAAATTTAAAATCCAGATGAGTCACAAGTTATCTTTATGTTTAATTCAGGGACCAGAACTAGTCAAAGGTCAATAACCGCTGAGTTGCTACAAATTGATATGCAAAATTGTGTCTCCCTAGCAGTTCATAACGCACCTTCAAGCAAAACAGTCTCAGGGTAACTCAATTAGCAATGGATTAATTCGATAGTTGGATAGTTAGAATATAACAGATTTCATTATGAAAAGCATTGGCTAAAGTGTTAACTATATCCAGTTCTTGCAAAATCATTTGTGATGTACCTTTCTATTTTATCTCGTAATAATTCTTGCACATACACAAGGAGAGGATAAGACGATTTAAAAGGCTTTATAATGCTAACAGGTGCTTCCTTAACTCTTCCACTTAAGATTGACATTTAATATACTCTTAGGAGGACATAAATTCTATGTTTTATTCCCAAATGATAATTTGACATGTCAGAAGATACAGAAAGGTTTTAATACTTCAGAGCATTTACCTTCATCACCTCCCACAGTATCTACAAGCCATACAGATGGACCAGACTCAGGCAATTTCCAGGCTGCAAGGAAGGGGCTGGGGGTTGAGGGGACACTAAACAGAGCCCAAAGTTGAGGAGACAGAGACTGAGTTGGGGGAGGCCTAGATGGTTAGAATTTGCAGGGCCAAGAACAGGAGAGGAGGCACCACATGGAGAGAGAGCACCTGAGCCCTGGAGGCCTTGCAGGCAGAGCACTGGTTGGCACATGTGTGAAAGGCCAAGGAAAGAACTAACAAAAAGGAGCAGAGGGCTTCCCTGGTGGCGCAGTGGTTGAGAATCTGCCTGCCAATGCAGGGGACACAGGTTCGAGCCCTGGTCTGGGAAGATCCCACATGCCGCGGAGCAACTAGGCCCATGAGCCACAACTACTGAGCCTGCGCGTCTGGAGCCTGTGCTCCGCAACAAGAGAGGCCGCGATAGTGAGAGGCCCGTGCACCGCGATGAGGAGTGGCCCCCGCTTGCCACAACTAGAGAAAGCCCTAGCACAGAAACGAAGACCCAACACAGCCATAAATAAATAAAAAATTAATTAAAAAAAAAAAAAAGGAGCAGAACAATTTCCAAAGATCACACATGGCTCTGAGTAGTTCCTATTCCCATCAACCTTTAGGGAGCAAAGAAACTCAGCAGCAAAGGAAGATTGTTCAGGGAACTGCTACTTTTCATAAGAGGCCTTGTGAAACTATTTGACTCTGAAAACTATGTGCCTACACAGCTTTGATAAGAACAATTTTTAAAAACACCTATTAGAGCAGCACTATTCACAATAGCCAAAAGGTGGAATCAGCCCAAATGTCCATCAATGAATGAATAAATAAACAAAACTTGGTAGAACCATGCAATATAATATTATTTAGCCATAAAAAGGAATGAAGGGATAATTTTGGAATGATATCACCAAGATGGAGACATAGGACAATCCTGAATTTCCCTCCTTCCACGGACCAAATGTGTAGCTACACACAGAGCAGTTCCCTCGGAGAGAAATCCAGAAACTAGTTGAGTAACCCCTACACTTCAGGTGACTGAAAAAGTATCCTCATCGAAGCAGGTGGGACAGGCTAAAACACACTTTCACCATAAACCCCACCTCCAGCACAGCCCCTTACAATCAGGAGTGATTCCAGCTTCTTCCTAAGAATTGAAGCATTTGGACTACTCATATAGCACTCCAACTTTTAAGGCTGCCACCCAAGGGCCCGCAAATCAGTTACCTCTGACAGCCAATGGAGCTTGCTATAGTCCCAAGATGTATAGCACACAGAGCAGTTCTTAAATGGGTGTGCTGGCACTCCCCATGGCTATCCCCCCAGGCTCAGCACAGAGGAAGCAGACAAAAATGCCCATCTCCCAGTTTTCTCTGGGAGAAATTTGACTGCATATGTCACTAGCTGCTGTCTGAAGTTCTGGCACCTGGTTAGCTAGCATCTAGGTGCTGCCTGGGATCGTCCAAGGAGCCCAAAAGAGCAATTAGGCAAGAAAAAGAATTAAAAGGCATCCAAATCAAACACGAAGAAGTAAAATTGTTCCTGTTTGCAGATGGAATGATATCATATATGGAAAACCGTAAAGTCTCCACAAAAAAAAAAAAAAAAACTGTTTGAAACTAATAAATTCAGTGAAGTGGTAGGATAGAAAATCAATATACAAAAATCAGTCGCATTTTTTATATATTAACAACAAACTATGGGAAGGAAATTCAGAAAACAATCGCATTTACAATAGCATCAAAAATAAAATAAAATACTTGGGAATAAATTTAACCAAGGAAGCGAAAGATCTGTACACTGAAAACTATAAAACACTGACAAAAGAAATTGAAGAAGACACAAATAAATGGAAAGATATTTAGTGCTCATGGATAGGAAGAATTAATGCTGTTAAAATGTCCATACTACTCAAGGTGATCTACAGATTCAATTCAATCCTTAGCAAAATTCCAATAGCTTTTTTCACAGAAATAGATAAAACAATTCTAAAATTGGTATGGAACCACAAAATACCCCGAATGGACAAAACCATCTTGAAAAAGAACAATGCTGGAGGCATCACAGGGCCTGATTTCAAACCATGTTAGAAAGCTCTAGTAATCAAAACAGTATGCTATTAGCATAAAACCAGATACATAGATGGATGGAACAGAACAGTAGAATACGAGACCCCAGAAATAAACCCACAGGCACCTGCTCAATTAATTTTTGACAAGGCATGATATCACTAAAAAGTGGAATCTTTTAAGAAAAACAAAAAACAAAAAATATATATATATATATCTCTCAAACTCACATGGGCACTGGGCAATGGCAGGGGCGCGCCGGCCCAGGGCTTCCCTGAGTCCAGGACGGCTAGTTGGAGTCCTCACACCGGCTTGGCTGCGCTTTCCGGCCCCACCGGTTCTGGGACGGAGCCACGACCCTGGCCGAGAGGCAGCGCCCTCGAGGCTCCGCGGGCAGGCCTGCCGCCGGGTCAGGGAGCGCGGGCGCCTGACAGGGAACAGGAACTCGGGCAGGCGGGTGGGCGGGCGGCTACCCTGGACCGCTCTGCGCCGCCGCCTGACGCAGCGAGGGGCGGGGCCCGCCGGGGCGACGCCCCCAGGCCCCACTCGGCCGGGCGGTCCCGGGTCTCACAGAAGCCGCGGAGCTCTGCGTGGCGCTTGAGAGCGGATCCTGTCCCGGAGTCTTTGTTCCGTGATGTGAGGGTGAGTGTGGTGGTGGTGTCGGGAGCTCTGACCCGAAGGCCACCTCCCTCTTTCATCATCCTCCCCTGGGGCTGTGGCGCCTTCCTGCTCCCCTGCCTGACGGCCTCGCCATGTGGTGATGCTTGACGGGGTCTTCTGTCCCCAGAAGAGCCTGAAGCATCTTCTTTGGCCCTAGGTGAGGACAGAGGAGCTGGCTGTGACCTTGGCCCTGTCCTGGATGTCCCAGCCTTGGGCTGAATGGCGGCATCCCCGCTGGGCCTTTCGGTGCTGACCCACCTGCTGGCAGCCCTCTTTGGCACGGCTCATGGGCTGCCGTCACAGGATCCGGGGGGAGCTGCCTGTGGGTGGTAAAAGACCTCCCCGAGGGTTGGAGTCTCCCCTCCTACCTCCCTGTGCTTGTGGCGCTGGACACCCTGGATCTGCTGCTGGTGGTGACTCTGTGGCAGCAGCCGGCCCCAGGCAAGGGCGAACGGGCCCCCATCCTGCTGCCGCCTTCTAGGGTCTCCTGCTGCTGTTGCTATCACCGCCAGCTGTACCCACAAGGGGCCCAGGGCCTGACCTGCAAATGGGAGCCCCAGGAGTGGAGGAAGAGGCCTGGCCCTGAAGGAGCCACCCAGCCAGGTGGCAGGCATCACCCCCAGCCCAGACCCTGTAGCCCATCGGTGGTGCCTGTCTGCTGGGCCTGCTGGCCACCACCAACGCTCTGACCAAAGATGGGTTGCCTGTTGTGCAGAGCTGGTTCTGCTCGCCCTACGGACACCTGGCCTACCACTTGGCCGTGGTGCTGGGCAGTGCCGCCTCACCTGCTTCCTGACCATGGGTGTTCTATGCAGGTCCCTGGCAAGGCTGGGCAGTCTCTCTCTGCTGGGCATGCTCTTCGGGGCCTGCCTGATGGTGCTGGCAATCCTGAGCCCCTGCCCACCCCTGGTGGGCACCTCTGCAGGGGTGGTCCTCGTGGTGGTGTTGTTGATTCTGTGTCTGGGCATGTTCTCATACATGAAGGCGGCTGCCAGCTCCCTGCTGCACGGGAGGGATGGGGAAGGGGGGAGTTGTCACTGCTGGCGGCAGGCCTGGCCATCCAGGTGGGCTCCCTTTTCAGCGCTGTTGTCATATTCCCTCTCACCATCTACCACGCGTTCCCCAGCAGGAAGAACCATGTGGCCCAATGTGCCTTCTAAACCTGGGCAGGTGGGGACTTTGCTCCACCCACCTGTCTTCAGATTGGGGCTGCCACAGTGCCTGAGTGCCCACAGCCCAGAGAGTCCCACCCCACACACAGCATGCTGTAGGACGCCTGCGCACTCCACAGGAGAATCTGGGGACCACAGAGCAGGCTCGAAGCCAAAGCCAAGCTGGGGATGTGGACTTGGCCCCGGGCCTGGGATCTGTGTGGGATTTGTACAATAAAGCATTTTTATTCAAAAAAAAAAAAAATCAAAAGAAGCAGAGTAGAATGGTGGTTGCCAGGTGTTGGGGGGGTGAGGGAAATGAGAAGAGACCGGTAAAGAGTACAAACTTTGTTATAAAGTGAATAAGTTCTGTGGGTCTAATGTATAGCATGGTGACTATAGTTGATTGGACTGTACTGTATATTTTGAAATTTGCTAAGAGAGTAGATCTTAAGTGTTCTCACAAGCACACACAAAAAAGATAAATATATAACGTGATGGAGGTGATGGATATGTTAACTTGATTGTGGGAATTCTTTCACGATGTATATGGATATGAAATCATCACGTTGTACCCTTTAAATATATTACAATTTTATTTGTCCATTATACCTCAGTAAAGCTGAAAACAAAAAGGAATGAAATATGATACATGCTATAGTGTGGATGAACCTTGAATACGTAACACTGAGTGAAAGAAATCAGACACAAAGGGTCACATATTGTATGATTCCATTTATATGAAATATCCAGAAGAGTTAAATCCAGAGATAGAACACAATGGTGGCTGACAGAGGCTGGGGAGAGGAAGGAATGGGGAGAAACTGTTTAATGGATAGGGGTTTTACTCTAGAGTGATGGAAATGTTTTGGAACTAGTTAGAGGTGGTGGTTTCACAACATTGTGATTGTGCTAAATGCCACCAAATTGTTCACTTTAAAATGATTCTTTTTATGTTATGTGAATTTCACGTTCATAAGTTATTTTTAAAGAGCACTTATTAGACAAAAATAGTTCTAATTAAGCTTTGTAATAACTAACACGATTTATTTTCTCCAGAAATCTTGATGGAAGGACTTTCAAAAGATTAGATCCACAGTGAATGACAGTCATCATTGCCAAAATATTAACATAACAAGAAAAGTTGCTAATTTGTTTGCAATTTACTGAAGAAACAAACATTGTCAAGATAGTGGGGAGGATTTGTTGATGCTGAATCTCTGCCACATTTGTACAGGGAAGCCTTAAAGCACCTTTATCTTTTAAACAAAATATAAATTGCTTTTTGATTCAACACTGCTAGCCTAACAAGTGGGAAATTTCTCCTATTTTAAATTCAGCTGAAGATGAGAATTATATCTAAGTTTATAATGAATGAGAGCTATTTAGAAACATGAATGTAAATGTTCTGTGGCTTATGGTCAGTCCTTTGTTTTCAACAGCTTATGCATTTGGCTTCTCTAGCTTGTATTTGTATTCTGATTGTGAAGATTATTTCTGAATCTTTGTTTCACATATTGCAATGCCATTTGACATTGGAAAACCTGGAAGATATGATTACTTTGGGTTTGGTTTTCTTTTGTTTGAATGCAAATCAAAAGGACATGGAAACATCACAAGCGTTTTTGCAATTTGCACTTTAACAGGAAAAAATCAAACATTAGTTTCTTCCTTTGGATTTCAATAGGAGACAACATGATATGGAGTTAGGGAGTCAGGAGGACCTAGATTTGAACCCAGGTCCTGCCCTTAAAAACTTACATTGCAGTGCACATAATAGGTAGCTATAATTATTACCATTATCCAAAAAAGCAGAGGTTTGAAAGAGAAGAAAAGGGAAGTATATAAGAAAGGAAGGAAAAGAGAAGATTAGGAAAAGGAAGAGGAAAGTGAGGAAAGAATAAATTAGAATTTCAAGAGAATCTAGTTGGTGATTTATGCTGAAATGGAAAGCAAGAATCCTGAATCTTTGCCCTGGCTATTCCTCTGATTTTACTATTTGTTCTTCCTTTTCTTTGCTTTCCTCTCTTTGGGGTTGTTACTTAAAATGTCTCATCAGTTTCCATCTCCTCTTGGGTAATACTCTATGAATACACAGAATTCATTAATGGGATAAAGGAATAACAAACCAGTGAGACAAAGAAGATTTGTGAGGTCAAATTTTAACTAGATCTGAACATAATGGAAATTTAGTGTTTCAAGCCCAAAGACTTGACTTGACAACTTTACTTTTCCTAATGCATCTTTTTTCTGACTATTAAAGTCACTATTAATACATGATCCCCACAGAAAGTTTAGAAACACAGGAAAGTACTAGGAAAAAATTAAAATCACAGTAAACATCCCCACCCTGAGATAACACAGGTAGTATTTTATTTTTTTCTTTCCAGTCTTTTTTTTCTAGTCTGTGGTCTCAGTCTGTAATGTAATATTGTCTTCTGATGTTTTAGTTTTCATTATGTCATGAGCACTTTCCATGTCATTTTTTCCAAAAATACCATTTCTATTGTGTAGATGTATCTTAGTTCCATTTAACATTAATAAAACATTAATGTTAAACCTTCTGCCCCAACGTGCACCCCGACCCCAAACACTTCCCCTCAGAATCGTAGCAGAGCTGTAAAAGAATGGTAACCTGGGCCTTAAGATTTAAGTATTGTCATATGTGTCTTAGTTTTACAAGTAAAAATTCAAGGTATATCTGAAATATCTAAAAACTTGGAAAAGATTGAGAAATAAGACAGCCTTTTTCCCAAGTATTTTTTTACTCTTCATATTATATTACACCTCTCATTTCCACATCAACTTCCATACAAGTGTAAAGAAAGCTTTTCTCTTCAAGTTCTTTTTCGACTTGAATTTATTGCTTGCTTTAGCAAAGGCAAGGCCATGTCCTCCAGGAGACAAAGAGATCATTCTGGCCATAGACATGCTCAGGCCTTGACTTTTCCTTAGTCAGAAAGGCAATTTGCCCACAAAATTAGCTAAGTCATGTCTCAGCTGACTGCAGGTCAATGGTTTTCCCTCAAATTTGGTCCAACTTACCCCAGACCTGACATAAAAATTTAAAAATAAAATGAAAACCAATTCAGGTGCTACCTTGAGCATTTGGGGTTTTGTTTATTTCAAAAAAGAAAGTATGAAATGCACAGTTTCTTTTTAATTCTCTGGAGACAAGAATTAGGGAGAGGCATCTTAAATATTTCAACTCCCTTAAATATTTTAACCTCCTCGTAAATATTATGCACTAAATAAATATTTGTTGATATGAGCAAATGAATGAGTAAATTTTAGCATTTAATAATGTAGATAAATATTTGTTGATATGAGCGAATGAATGAATAAATTTTAGCATTTAATAATGTAGAGCTCGGAAACCAGGGAACAGGAGTCGACTCTTGTGAGCCTCAGTGTTGTGGAGAGAGGTGGCAATAGAAACATGTTTGAGTCCTGCCATCTCTGTTTTCTAGTTTTGTTTTGTGCAGGTCACTCTGACATTTTTTTTTTTCCTGCATGAAAAGTAAAAATCTGGCTGAGCCTTAGTTTCCCCATCTATTTATAAAATTACATTGTAACCATTTGTCTTCACAGATGGGGGTGACGAGTTGAGATAATCGTGATTGTTCATGTATGTTGCAAACAGCAGAGTAAATGGAGAGCAACAGACCTCAGACCACATTTAGCCACGCCAGCTTGGGCAAGTGACTCAAATTCAATAAACCTGTTTTCTTACCAGTGAAATGCAGATAATATGAACTTAGGAAACTGCAGCTTTAAAATGTGATAATATGTGTAACATGCGTTGCAGAGGCCTGGCTTCTAACAGTAAAGGGAGAGCCCTGTTTCCCCTTCTGCTTCACAACAGAAGCTTATTTGGGGACTGTCCTTCAGGCTCATCATGGTACATGTAGCCCAAGACAGGAAGTATTGAACCAAAAGTCTGGCCTCTTCAGAGTTCTTCCTGCTTCCGGGCTCCAGCACTTCTTCCAGTGCTGCGCCCTCTGATCTTTTCCAGCCATTAAATACTCTTTTCCTGGGGAATTAAAATTGTTTAAATTTGTCAAGAACTTTTAGATGTAGATTAAGTTGTAATTATGTTTCAGGAACTCTTGATGCTACAGTTTAAAAAGTAGGGGAAAATACTTGTTTGTATTTAATTTTTTTCCCTTTTTTTCCGCTCCGCTGATTTCTTAAAAATAGAACAACTTTCACTATTCGTGACATAGATATCAGGCAGAATAATATTGGGAAACTCCTAGTATTTAACATCAAAGACATTTAGCAGGTGTTAATGATGAAATTTTGTGTTCAAACATTAATAGTTTTAATAAGTAGTTTAAGGAGTCAACTTCAGAAGTAGTTATGCTTTGTTAATGAAATGATTACCACCCGATAATATAATTTCAAGAACATGTTTTATTAATGAAAGTGTAATGAACAAAAACCAATTATGCTGAAGTTGCTACGGTGATTTAAGTTTATTTGAAATATTTTTGCTTCCATTTACATCCTTGCAAAGTGAATTTTTATGTTTTTCAAAATAAAGGGGAATTGAGCCCCCAGACACACCCTCTCCCAAGGAGCTCACCCATTTTGAAGCCATGTAAACTGTTTAATATATAGTGAGAGACTATGGCCCCCAAAGTCTTCCAACAGTTAATTCATGTACCATACAAAGAATAGTCTTTGTGATAGTTTATTTCCAGATAGCTGCCATTAATTTTTTCCCTCCTGATACCATTCCCCCATCATACAGTGGAATCTATTTTTTATGTCATTCCCCCATGGAAAAGTAGAATCTATTCCCTTCCTCCCCTTGAAACTGTGCTGGATTGAGAGGCTTGATTGACCAATAGAATGCAGAGGAATGATGCTCTGGGACTTTTGAAGCTAACTAATGGGAAGCCTTACAGCTTGGTATGCTTTTGCTTTCTCTTAAAATGCTCTGGGGGAAGCCAGCTACCACTTGAGAAGTTTCACTCCTGTGGCACCGCTAATGTAATAAGCCCAAGTAACTTGGAGAGGCCCTGGAGTGTGAGAAGCTATATGGAGAATGAGAGGTATCCAGGAGCACTGAGAAGCCAATTATGTGAGTGAAAAAGCCATGTTGGGAACAGGTCTTCAAGCCACAGCCACCCCAGTTGATGCCACAGGGAAGAGAGGAACTGCCCAGTGAAGCCTTTCCCAAAATCCTAACTTACAAAATTTTGAACAAAATAAAATGGTTGTTTAAGCTAATAAATTCTGGCATTGTTTGTTACTCAGTGATAACTGCAATACAAAAAAATAATCTTCTCTTAGAAATTTGGTGTCATTGATCCATCGACAGTTCACAAATACTCACTTTTTTTCCCATTGTGTGACATTGGTATGAGCTGATCTACTTACTTACACTCTTTCACTTAGTTTCGATTGTGATCAGTCACAAACATTTATGAGACAACTGGGCAGAGTTCAAGATGCAGATTCTGGATGGAGAAGATGGAGAAATTAAACAGCTTATATAGTAGTAAAACCTCCAACCCTGGCTTCATGTAGCTCAATAAACTTCCAAGGAATAATGGAAAAAATGTGCAGGATTCAGCCTGTTGGGTCAATTTCATAAGGGTATGCTTCTTATATTAACATTAGAATTAGATTAACATTAATGTTAATCTAATTAACATTAGATTCCTTCCTTCCACCAACTTGCAGGAAGAAATCAAGTGGAACAGTTAAGAAAATGTTGCCTTAAATAAGGTGAATAATACAAATGCAGTCTAACTAAGCATAAGCTCTATCTATGATTATTTGGGTTATTAAATAATTTGCCCTACAATCACCTTTAGCAAGATAACTGAAAATTTTTAATTACAAGCCCTGAAATTAAAAACTCAATAGTTATAAAACTCAGAGACTTGTGACAAAGACTTGACCATGGAAAATAAAGTCTGAAATAATTTTCTTCTAAAAGTGAAAATTTTTGATACATCACATTGTGGTGATGAATAAAAATGTAGGTTTTTGTTTAAGAAACCAACATGAACAAGCTAGAGGAATTCAAATTAGTTTAATAAAATATATTTTCTTCACTGTAGTTTTTAGAAATGAAAGATGAGAGGGTTGAAACCAAAAATGTGACCATAAGAGAAAATATAAAAATTCTGCTCCCAGGTAATGCTCAGATGAAAATAACATACATGCTCATGTCTCATAAATGTATCTTTTTTTTTTTAAAGTATTTGTTTATTTATTTATGGCTGTGTTGGGTCTTCGTTTCTGTGCGAGGGCTTTCTCTAGTTGTGGCAAGCAGGGACCACTCTTCATCGCGGTGCACAGGCCTCTCACTATCGCAGCCTCTCTTGTGGCGGAGCACAGGCTCCAGATGCGCAGCCTCAGTAATTGTGGCTCACGGGCCCAGCTGCTCCGCGGCACGTGGGATCTTCCCAGACCAGGGCTCGAACCCGTGTCCCCTGCATTGGCAGGCAGACTCTCAACCACTGCGCCACCAGGGAAACCCAAATGTATCTTTTTATCACAATTTAATATTAAAATATTTATGCTTTTCTATTTCCTTTGTATCGAATTTTTTAGCCCTAGTTGGAGACAATAAATCAGAAATTAAAAGACATTGAGTTTTAGACTTTTTACAGCCTGACATGTCATTGATTAATGTAAATATTTAGAGTTTAGAAAGCTCTAAAAAGTTACAACTTTATCTAGAAAACAAGGGAAACTGTGCACAGTTACAATTTGTACCTTTTATTGCTATTGTATTGCAATCAATTATCCTGTCAATATTTTTGCTTTTTTTCTTAAGGGAACTAGATATGGTGTTTTTATTTTATTTTTCTGATAATCTCTTTTCATTATTCTATTATACTTCAAAGGGCATTTGACTGCATTTCAGAGACATATTAAGAATAGATAAGTCTGGGTCATTAGCACCAAGACATGGCCCACCCAAGAGCCTGTAGGCCCCAGTGCCGGGACACAGCAGGCTAAACAACAAACAAGATGGAACACAGTCCCTCCCATCATCAGACAGGCTGCCTAAAGACTTCCTGAGCCCACAGTACCTCCAGACATACTCCTAGACACAGCCCTGCCCACAAGAGGGCCAAGATCCAGCTCCACCCACTAATGGGCAGGCACCAGCCCCTCCCACTAGGAAGCTTGCATAAGCCTCTAAGCCAGCCTCACCTACCGAGGGACAGACGCCAAGAGCAAGAAAACTAAAATCCCACAGCCTGTGTAACCGAGTCCACAAACACAGATCAGAACCTTCTCTGTGACCAGCTGGTCCCTGGCCCTTGGGTGACAGAAGAGGAGTGTACTGCTGGGACACATAGGACACCACCTACAGAGGGCCACTTCTCCAATGTCAAGAAACATAATTAACTTTCCACATACATAAAAGTACAAATAGAAATTTAGACAAAATGAGACATCAGAGGAACATGTTCCAGACAAAGGAACAATATAAAACCCCAGAAGAAGAACTAAGTGACGTGGAGATAGGCAATCGACCTGAGAAAGAGTTCAAAGTAATGATCTTAAAGATAACCCAAGAACTCGTGAAAAGAATGGATGCACGGGGTGAGAAGTTACAAGAAGTTTTTAACAAAGAGTTAGAAAATATAAAGAACATCCAAACAGAGTTGAAGAATACAATAAATGAAATGAAAAAATACACTAGAAGGAATCAATTGCAGAATAAATGAGGCAGAAGAACTGATAAGTGAGCTAGAAGACAGAGTGGTGGAAACCACTGCCGCAGAACAGAAGAAAGAAAAAGGAATGAAAAGAAACAAGGACAGTTTTAGAGACCACTGGGACAATGTCAAACACACCAATGTTCACATTATAGGGGTCCCAGAAAGAGAAGAGAGAAGGAAAGAGCCTGAGAAAATATTTGAAGACATAATATCTGAAAACTTCCATAACATGGGAAAGAAAACAGTTACCCAAGTCCAGGAAGCTCAGAGTCCCATACAGGATTAACCCAAGGAGGAACATGCTGAGGCACATACTACTCAAACTGACAAAAATTAAAGATAAAGAAAAAATATTAAAAGCAATGAGGGAAAAGTAACAAATAACATACCAGGGAATCCCCATAAGGTTATCAGCTGATTTTTCAGCAGAAACTCTGCAGGCCAGAAGGGAGTGGCATGATATATTTAAAGTGATGAAAGGGAAAAACCTACAACCAAGAATACTCTACCCAGCAAGGCTCTTATTCAGATTCAACAGAGAAATCAAAAGCTTTAGATACAAGCAAAAGGTAAAAGAATTCAGCATCACTAAATAGGCTTTACAACAAATGCTAAAGGAACTGCTCTAGGCAGAAAGAAAAAGCCACAACTAGAAAAAAGAATTACAACATGGGAAAGCTCACTGGTAAAGCAAACATACAGTAAAGGTAAGAAATAATCCACACACAAATATGATATCTAAACCAGTAATCGTGAGAGGAGGCGAGTACAAATGCAGGATATTTGAAATGCATTTGAAATTAAGAGATCAGCAACTTAAAGCAATCGTGTATGTGTGTGTATATGTGTGTGTGTGTATATATATATATATATATATATACACACACACACATATATATACAGTGTGTGTGTACATATATATATATATGTACACACACACACTGCTATATCCAAATCTCATGGTAACTGCAAACCAAAAATCTGTAATAGATATATATACAAAAAAGAAAAAGGAATCCAAACACAACACTAAAGAAAGTCATCAAATCACAAATCACAAGAGAAGAGAACAAAAGAGGAAAGGAAAACCTACAAAAACAAATCCAAAACAATTAACAAGATGGCAATAAGAACATACATATCAATAATTACCTTAAGTAGAAATGGATTAAATGCTCCAACCAAAAGACATACACTGGCTGAATGGGTACAAAAACAAGAACCATATATATGCTGTCTACAAGTGACCCACTTCAGATCTAGAGACACATAAGACTGAGAGTGAGTGGATGGAAAAATGTATTCCATGCAAACGGAAATCAAAAGAAAGTTGGAGTAGCAATACTCATATCAGACAGATAGACTTTAAAACAAAGACTGTTACAAGAGACAAAGAAGGGAACTACATAATGACCAAGGGATCCATCCAAGAAGAAGATATAACAATTTAAATATATATGCACCCAACATAGGAGCACCTCAGTATATAAGGCAAATGTTAACCGACATAAAAGAAGAAATCAACACTAACACAATAATAGTGGGGGACTTTAACACCTCACTTACATCAATGGACAGATCATCCAAACAGAAAATCAATAAGTAAACACAGTACTTAAATGACGCATTAGACCAGAAGGACTTAATTGACATTTAGAGAGCATTCCGCCTGAAAGCAGCAGAATACACATTCCTTCTCAAGTGTACATGGACCATTCTCCAGAATAAATCAAATGTTGAACCACAAAGCAAGCCTTGGTAAATTTTAAAAAATGGAAATCATATCAAGCATCATTTCCAACTATAACATTATGAGATTAGAAATCAACTACAAGAAAAACTGCAAAAAGCACAAACACATGGAAGCTAAACAATATGCTAACTAAACAACCAATGGATCACTGAAGAAATCAAAAAAATGAAAAAAAAAAACCTAGAAACAAATGAAAACAAAAATATGAAGATCCAAAACCTATGGGACACAGCAAATCAGTTCTAAAAGGGAAGTTTATAGCAATGCAATCTTACCTCAGGAAATATGAAAATCTCAAATAAACAACCTAACCTTACACCTAAAGGAACTAGAGAACGAAGAACAAACAAAACCCAAAGGTAATAGAACGAAAGAAATCATAAAGATCAGAGCAGAAATAAATGAATTAGAGATGAAGAAAACATAGAAAAGATCAATGAAACTAAAAGCTGGTTCTTTGAGAAGATAATCAAAATTGATAAACCTTTAGCCAGACTCATCAAGGAAAAAAAAAGGGAGAGGACCCAAATCAATAAAATTAGAAATAAAAAAGGAGAAGTTACAACTGACACCACAGAAATACAAAGGGCCATAAGAGACTACTACAAGCAACTATATACCAACAAAATGGACAACCTAGAAGAAATAGAAACATTCTTAGAAAGATACAATCTCCCAAGACTGAACCAGGAAGAAATAGAAAATGTGAACAGACCAACTATGAGTACTGAAATTGGATCTGTGTTCTAAAAACTCCCAACAAACAAAAGTCCAGGACCAGATGGCTTCACAGGAGAATTATATCAAACATTTAGAGAAGAGTTAACACCCATCCTTCTCAAACTATTACCAAAAAAATTGCAGGGGAAGGAGAACTTCCAAACTCATTCCATGAGGCTGCCATCACCCTGATACCAAAACCATATAAAGATACCACAAAAAAAAAAAAAGAAAGAAAAAATTACAGGCCAATATCACTAATGAACATAAACGCAAAAATCCTCAACAAAATACTAGCAAACCAAATCCAACAATACGTTAAAAGGATTATACACCATGATCAAGTGGGATTTATCCCAGAGATGCAAGGATTTTTCAATGTCCGCAAGTCAATCAGTGTGATACATCACATTAACAAATTGAAGAATAAAAACATATGATCATCTCAATAGGTGCAGAAAAAGCTTTTGGTAAAATTTAACATCTATTTATGATAAAAACTCTCCAGAAAGTAGGCATAGCAGGAACCTACCTCAACATAATAAAGGTCATATATGACAAACCCACAGCTAACATCATACTCAGATGTGAAAAGCTGAAACCATTTCCTCTAAGATCAGGAACAAGACAAGGATGTCTGCTCACAGCACTTTTATTCAACATTGTTTTGAAAGTGCTAGTCACAGCAATCAGAGAAGAAAAAGAAATAAAAGGAACCCAATTTGGAAAAGAAGAAGTAAAACTGTCACTCTTTGCAGATGACATGAAACTATGCATAGAAAATGTATTTAAAGATGCTGCCGGAAAATTACTATAGCTCATCAATGAATTTGGTAAAGTAGCAGGATAGAAAATTAGTGCACAGAAATCTGCTGCATGTGTATACACTAACAACAAAAGATCAGAAGGAGAAATTAAGGAAACAATCCCATTTACCATTGCATCACAAAGAATAAAACACCGAGGAATAAACCTACCTAAGGAGGCAAAAGACCTGTACTCCAAAAACTATAAGACAATGACAAAAGAAATCGAAGATGACACAAACAGATGGAAAGATATACCATGTTCTTGGATAGGAAGAATCAATATTGTGAATATGACTATACTACCCAAGGCAATCTACAGATTCAATGCCATCCCTATCAAATTACCAATGGCATTTTTCACAGAACTAGAACAAAAAATTTCACAATTTGTATGGAAACACAAAAGACCACAAATAGACAAAGCAATCTGGAGAAAGAAAAATGGAGCTGAAGGAATCAGGCTCCCTGACTTCAGACTATACTACAAAGCTACAGTAATCAAGACAGTATGGTACTGGCACAGAAACAGAAATATAAATCAATGGAACAGGGTAGAAAGTCCAGAGATAAACCCATGCCCCTATGGTCACCTAATCTATGACAAAGGAGGCAAGAATATATAATGGAGAAAAGACAGTCTCTTCAATAAATGGTGTTGTGAAAACTGGACAGCTACATGTAAAAGAATGAAATTAGAACACTCCCTAACACCATACACAAAAATAAACTCAAAATAGATTAAAGACCTAAATGTAAGGCCAGACACTATAAAACTCTTAGAGGAAAATATAGGCAGAACACTCTCTGACATAAATCACAGCAAGATCTTTTTTGATCCACCTCCTAGAGTAAAGGAAATAAAAGCAAAAATAAACAAATGGGACCTAATTAAACTTAAAAGCTTTTGCACAGCAAAGGAAATCATAAATAAAATGAAAAGACAACCCACAGAATGGGAGAAAATATTTGCCAGTGAAGTGACCAGCAAAGGATTAATCTCCAAAATATACAAACTGCTCATGCAATTCAATATCAAAAAAACAAACAACCCAGTCAAAAAATGGACGGAAGATCTAAATAGATATTTCTGCAAAGAAGACATACAGATGGCCAAAAAGCACATGAAAAGACGATCAACATCACTAATTATTAGAGAAATGCAAATCAAGACTACAATGGTCAGAATGGCCATCATCAAAAAGTCTACAAACAATAAATGCTAGAGAAGGTGTGGAGAAAAGGGAAACCTCTACACTGTTGTTGGGAATGTAAACTGGTGCAGCCACTATGGAGAACAGTATGGAGGTTCCTTAAAAAACTAAAAATAGAGCTACCATATGATCCAGCAATCCTACTCCTGGGCATATATCCAGAGAAAACCATAATTTGAAAAGTTATGTGCACACCAATGTTCATTGCAGCACTACTTACAATACCCAGGACATGGAAGTAACCTAAATGTCCATCAATGGATGAATGGATAAAGAAAATGTGGTACATATATACAATGGAATATTACTCAGCCATAAAAAAAAAATAAAGTAATGCCATTTGCAGCAACATGGATGGACCTAGTGATTGTCATACTGAGTGAAGTAAGTCAGACAAAGACAAATATCATATATCACTTATGTGTGGAATCTTAAAAAATGATACAAATAAGCTTATTTACAAAACAGAAATAGACTCATAGGCATAGAACACAAACTTATGGTTACCAAAGGGGAAGAGAGGGGGATTAATTAGGAGTTTGGGATTAAAATTTACACACTACATATAAAATAGATAACCAACAGGACCTACCATATACACAATATCTTGTAATAACCTATAATGCAAGAGAATGTAAAGAAAGAATATGTATATTCTTTTATATATATATAACTGAGTTCATATATATATATATATAATTGAATCACTTTGCTGTACACCTTTAACACAACATTGTAAATCAACTATATTTCAATAAAATTTTTTTTAATTAAAAAAAATGAAAGCTGAATCCTTAGGTGCCAAAGCTTCCCTATGAGTTTGAACTTTCAAAATAAAGAAAAAAGAGAATAGATAAGCCTGGGCTTGATGAGATGGGTTAATTTAAAGATCTGAAATTTGCATTTTTGTAGTCACCTCACAGTCATTCTTACATCTTCCAACCAAGCTTGAAAATTAAACAATTGTTTTAATCCACTGTGTTTGCAGATAGTAAAGAGACCCTCCAAGCTTCCTTTTATACTTTTAAACTTATTTTTTACTTCTGCCTCCAAAATCTTAAGTTAAACCATTTGGGCACTGTGCTTATTGGTTTAAATACTTTAGGGCTTGGTAGAGGTGCTATTTGTCACTACAGATTCCTTCTCTGTCATGTGTAAAGAACAAGGGAGGATGAGCATATAACTTGTTTTGAAAATCGTTCTGAGGGTAGCTCCACTTCAAAAGCTTCGGGTCCAACTTTGAAGTTTGCTCCACTTCAAAAGCTTTGCCTTGAAGTGTGTTATGGAGAGAAATACACACCAAGACATCCTGAATTTTAAGGTTTATTGAGAATTACTTCCTGTGGAGAAAAAAGCAAGATAATAAATGCGGGGAAATCAATCTGAAAAAAAACTTGAAGAGATGTAGAAATAGAATTTTTCTTTATTAAAAAAACTTTATTTTGCAAAAGTTTTAGCACACTTTTTCTTCATGGTTTATTCTATTAGTAACTTTAAAAGATTGTTCATTCTAAGTAAAGTAATATTGTAAATATTTGAGTATTTTTAAATCCAATAAAATTTAAAATAGCATTAAATAGAGACCACCATATAGAGTCAAGGGTAACAAAGAATAATGCTATTTGTCTTTGCCATGTAAAAACAGTTTAAAGTATCACTTCCTGAAATGAGGAACAGAAGAAATGTAGTATAAAAGATACATGTTATTTGCTTTTATTTAGAAGTTACACTTCAACTATGATAGTCCCTTAGGGACAGGGGGTTTTCTGTTTTGTTCACTGATGTGTCTCTTTCACTAGGTTAATGCAAGCCACATTGTGAGTACTCAAAAATCATTCACTAAGTAAATGAATGAATTAATAATAAACCAGAGAGGATACAGAGAAAAGATAGCAAAGTGTTCTCAGGAATAGAATGTGAATGTTTACTACTCACAGATTATTAAAATCAGAAATTAACTAAACCTTTGCCCCTCAAAGTGTGGTCCACAGACCAGCAGCATCAGCATCACCTGAGAGTTTGTTAAGATGTGCAGATTCTTAGAGCCCATCCAGATGTATTGAATGAAAACCTGCTTTTAAGAAAACTGCAGGTGATTCACATGCCCAATAAAGTTGGCAAAGCCCAGACTTAGGTAACTTTGGTGTTCACAAAACACCAAAGTCCCACAGGATGGGACTGAAATAAGAGGCCTTGGGGAAATGCATCGCACTGCTGATATGACAAAGAAGAGTCGACCTGAGGAATAGGCACAGCATCCAAAAGGAAACAGAAGTCTCTGAGCATAAACTTCAACAAAGTATGGTTGAAGACCATACTTCCAAATAAGTGGGGGTGGTAGGGGTGGGGGAAGCAGTGGTCCATTCAGATAGGTTTCTTGGAAGTCCAAAAAGGCAGTAAGCACCTTTTGGTTCCTTGGATGGCCCATGTAGGTTACAGAGCCTCAGACACTGGGCTGGAATATAAGAGAAGGACTCTGAGGTTGGAATGAAAAAAGGAAGGAAGGAAGAAAGGAGTAAAGGTGGGAGGGAAAGAAGGAAGGATCCAGAAATGTGTGAGAAGACTAGAAGATAATCTCAGAACAGAAGAAAAGAAGGGGAAAAACCTATTTCTATTAAAGATCTACTATGTGACAGACACTGACCAGATGCTTTGCATATAGTATATGGTTAAATTCCACTAGATATGTATTATTATCTGATTTTGCAGATGAAAGGAAAAAAAATACTCAGGCTCAGAGAATAGAAAACCATAAATAGTCATTTCAGAGGAATCACATATGACCAAAACATATGAAAAGCTCAGCTTCATGAGAAATCAGGGAAATGCAAATCAAGACCATTTTATAACTATAGATTTCTAAAAATGAAGAGGCCTGACAACACCAAGTTTTGTAGCCCATGTGGATTAATAGGTTCTCTTATACATTACTGGTGGTAGTATAAATTGGTATAATCACTTTGGAAAAAATTTCAGCATCATCTCATAAAATTGAAGATATGCATACCCTTCAAACT
Source organism: Eubalaena glacialis (assembly GCF_028564815.1). NCBI lineage: Eukaryota > Metazoa > Chordata > Mammalia > Artiodactyla > Balaenidae > Eubalaena > Eubalaena glacialis. The sequence goes on along the minus strand of NC_083718.1, from coordinate 46,169,122 downwards.
AGCAATTCCATTCTTAGACATATACTCTTAACTATAGACAATCTTGTGCATGTGAACAAAAAGAATTTTTGCAGCAGCATGAGATAATAATAGCCAAACTGGAAACAATTAAACATACATTGACTGAAGAGCAGATAGATAAATTATGGTATAGTCAGACAGTGGAATAATTTACAGCAATGAAAATTAATGAATTAAATCTGCATCCAGTAATATGGCTAAATCTTTGTAATATTTTATTTAGAGAAGTAAGCAAGTTCTAAAAGACTACATATAATATGAAACCTTTAAGCAAATTAAACTAAAAATATTGAAGCATATATGGTATTAAAACTAAAAAAATAAGGCAAAGGAACGATAAGCACAAAATTCAAGATAGTGACAACAGGAAGGGAAGAAGTAGATGGAGGAAATAGAGAGGAGCATAAATATGAAAGTTGCACCATAGTTCTTGAATTGGATCATGGATTGAAGGGTACCAATTATATTATTAAATAAATGAATCCAAAGGCCAGTGATTAAACTATATAATAAACAAGGATGATCATTAACTCAGTGCTGTACACTGACCATCCTAATTTGGAAAAGAAAAAGAAAAGAAGAAAATAATCAAAAAAGGATTAAATATTTTTGATCAGGTTGCAAAAGTCAAATTCGTTGTGAAGATTACCAAATCATACAATCATATAATGTAATCAGAAGTATTTTATTAAAAATCATTTGATTTATTTTTACTCTAAAATACATATGTGCATTTAAAAGCATTTTAAAGCATCTTGTTAACTCTAAGATGAAATCAATTTATTTTCAAATTTTTCGCTTCAATTTAAGGTCTCGGGGTCTGGGCAAGACGGCGGAAGAGTAAGACGCGGAGATCACCTTCCTTCCCACAGATACAGTAGAAATATATCTACACGTGGAACTGCTCCTACAGAACACCCACTGAACGCTGGCAGAAGACGTCAGACCTCCCAAAAGGCAAGAAAATCCCCACGTACTTGGGTAGGGCAAAAGAAATAAGAAATAACAGAGACAAAAGAATAGGGATGGGACCTGCACCAGTGGGAGGGAGCTGTGAAGGAGGAAAGGTTTCCACACACTAGGAGGCCCCTTCGCGGGCAGAGACTGCGGGTGGCGGGGGGGGGAAGCTTCGGAGCCACGGAGGAGAGCGCAGCCACAGGGATGCAGAGGGCAAAGCGGAGAGATTCCCGCACAGAGGAGCGGTGCCGACCAGCACTCACCAGCCCGAGAGGCTTGTCTGCTCACCCGCCGGGGCGGGCGGGGGCTGGGAGCTGAGGCTCGGGCTTCGGTCGGATCGCAGGGAGAGGACTGGGATTGGCGGCGTGAACACAGCCTGAAGGGGTTAGCGCACCACAGCTAGCCAGGAGGGAGTCCGGGAAAAAGTCTGCAGCTGCCGAAGAGGCAAGAGACTTTTCCTTGCCCCTTTGTTTCGCGGCACGCAAGGAGAGGGGATTCAGAGCACCGCCTAAACGAACTCCAGAGACGGGCGCGAGCCGCGGCTATCAGCACGGACCCCAGAGATGGGCATGAGACGCTAAGGCTGCTGCTGCCGCCACCAAGAAGCCTGTGTGCGAGCAGCCGGGAGCCGGTGCAGCCCGCCACGGCCAGACTCCCGTATTCTGGGGACAACTTCCCCGGGAGAACGCATGGCGCGCCTCAGGCTGCTGCAACGTCACGCCGGCCTCTGCCGCCGCAGGCTCGCCCCGCATCCGTACCCCTCCCTCCCCCCGGCATGAGTGAGCCAGAGCCCCCTAGTCAGCTGCTCCTTTAACCCCGTTCTGTCTGGGTGGGGAACAGACGCCCTCAGGCGACCTACATGCAGAGGCGGGTCCAAATCCAAAACTGAACCCCGGGAGCTGTACGAACAAAGAAGAGAAAGGGAAATCTCTCCCAGCAGCCTCAGAAGCAGCGGATTAAAGCTCCACAAACAACTTGATGTGCCTGCATCTGTTGACTACCTGAATAGACAACAAATCATCCCAAATTCAGGAGGTGGACTTTGGGAGTAGGATATATTAATTTTTCCCCTTTTCCTTTTTTTGTGAGTGTATGTGTGTATGCTTCTGGGTGAGATTTTGTCTGTATAGCTTTGCTTTCACCATTAGTCCTAGGGTTAGGTCCGTCCTTTTTTTTTTTTTTTTTTTTTACTTAAAAAAATTTTTTTTCCTAATAAATGTTTTCTTAATAATTTTTTCCTTATTTTCTATTTTTAAAAAATTAAAAATTATTTTAATAAGTTTTTTCATATTTTTTATTTTAAAGAATTTTTTTTCTTAATAAATTTTTTCTTAATAATTTTTTTCTTTTTTTATAAAAATTAATAAATATTTTTAAAAATTAAAAAAATATTTTTTTCTTAAATTTATTCTTAATAATTTTTTTCCTTATTTTTTATTATAATAGCTTTATTTTATTTTATTTTATCCTCTTTCTTTCTTTCTTTCTATTTTTTCTCCCTTTTATTCTGAGCCGTGTGGATGAAAGGCTCTTGGTGCTCCAGCCAGGCATCAGGGCTGTGCCTCTGAGGTGGGAGAGCCAACTTCAGAACACTGGTCCACAAGAGACCTCCCAGCTCCACGTAATACCAAACGGCAAAAATCTCTCAGAGATCTCCATCTCAACATCAAGACCCAGCTTCACTCAACGACAAGCAAGCTACAGTGCTGGACACCCTATGCCAAACAACTAGCAAGACAGGAACACAGCCCCATCCATTAACAGAGAGGCTGCCTAAAATCATAATAAGACCACAGACACCCCAAAACACACCACCAGATGTGGACGTGCCCACCAGAAAGACAAGATCCAGCCTCATCCACCAGAACACAGGCACTAGGCCCCTCCACCAGGAAGCCTACACAACCCACTGAACCAACCTGAGTCACTGGTGACAGATACCAAAAACAACGGGAACTACGAACCTGCAGCCTGTGAAAAGGAGACCCCAAACACAGTAAGATAAGCAAAATGAGAAGACAAAAAAACACACAGCAGGTGAAGGAGCAGGGTCAAAACACACCAGACCTAACAAATGAGGAGGAAATAGGCAGTCTACCTGAAAAAGAATTCAGAATAATGATAGTAAAGATGATCCAAAATCTTGGAAATAGAATAGACAAAATGCAAGAAACATTTAACAAGGACGTAGAAGAACTAAAGAGGAACGAAGCAATGATGAAAAACACAATAAATGAAATTAAAAGTACTCTAGACGGGATCAATAGCAGAATAACTGAGGCAGAAGTTCGGATAAGTGCCCTGGAAGATAAAATAGTGGAAATAACTACTGCAGAGCAGAATAAAGAAAAAAGAATGAAAAGAACTGAGGACAGTCTCAGAGACCTCTGGGACAACATTAAATGCACCAACATTCGAATTATACGGGTCCCAGAAGAAGAAGAGAAAAAAAAAGGGACTGAGAAAATATTTGAAGAGATTATAGTTGAAAACTTCCCTAATATGGGAAAGGAAATAGTTAATGAAGTCCAGGAAGCACAGAGAGTCCCATACAGGAAAAATCCAAGGAGAAACACACCAAGACACATATTAATCAAACTGTCAAAAATTAAATATAAAGAAAACATATTAAAAGCAGCAAGGGAACAACAACAAATAACACACAAGGGAATCCCCATAAGGTTAACAGCTGATCTTTCAGCAGAAACTCTGCAAGCCAGAAGGGAGTGGCAGGATACACTTAAAGTGATGAAGGAGAAAAACCTACAACCAAGGTTACTCTACCCAGCAAGGATCTCATTCAGATTTGATGGAGAAATTAAAACCTTTACAGACAAGCAAAAGCTGAGAGAGTTCAGCACCACCAAACCAGCTCTACAACAAATGCTAAAGGAACTTCTCTAGGCAAGAAACACAAGAGAAGGAAAACACCTACAATAACAAACCCAAAATATTTAAGAAAATGGGAATAGGAACATACATATCGATAATTACCTTAAATGTAAATGGATTAAATGCACCCACCAAAAGACACAGACTGCCTGAATGGATACAAAAACAAGACCCATATATATGCTGTCTACAAGAGACCCACTTCAGACCTAGAGACACATACAGACTGAAAGTGAGGGGATGGAAAAAGATATTCCATGCAAATGGAAATCAAAAGAAAGCTGGAGTAGCAATTCTCATATCAGACAAAATAGACTTGAAAATAAAGACTATTACAAGAGACAAAGAAGGACACTATATAATGATCAAGGGATCGATCCAAGAGGAAGGTATAACAATTGTAAATATTTATGCACCCAACATAAGCGCACCTCAATACATAAGGCAAATACTAACAGCCATAAAAGGGGAAATCGACAGTAACACAATCATAGTAGGGGACTTTAACACCCCACTTTCACCAATAGACAGATCATCCAAAATGAAAATAAATAAGGAAACACAAGCTTTAAATGATACATTAAACAAGATGGACTTAATTGATATTTATAGGACATTCCACCCAAAAACAACAGAATACACATTTTTCTCAAGTGCTCATGGAACATTCTCCAGGATCATATCTTGGGTCACAAATCAAGCCTTGGTAAATTTAAGAAAATTGAAATCGTATCAAGTATCTTTTCCGACCACAATGCTATGAGACTAGATATCAATTACAGGAAAAGATCTGTAAAAAATACAAACACATGGAGGCTACACAATACACTACTTAATAACGAAGTGATCACTGAAGAAATCAAAGGGGAAATCAAAAAATACCTAGAAACAAATGACAATGGAGACACGACGATCCAAAACCTATGGGATGTAGCAAAAGCAGTTCTAAGAGGGAAGTTTATAGCAATACAAGCCTACATCAAGAAACAGGAAACATCTCGAATAAACAACCTAACCTTGCACCTAAAGCAATTAGAGAAAGAAGAACAAAAAATCCCCAAAGCTAGCAGAAGGAAAGAAATCATAAAGATCAGATCAGAAATAAATGAAAAAGAAATGAAGGAAACAATAGCAAAAATCAATGAAACTAAAAGCTGGTTCTTCGAGAAAACAAACAAAATTGATAAACCATTAGCCAGACTCATCAAGAGAAAAAGGGAGAAGACTCAAATCAATAGAATTAGAAATGAAAAAGGAGAAGTAACCACTGACAATGCAGAAATACAAACGATCATGAGAGATTACTACAAGCAACTCTATGCCAATAAAATGGACAACCTGGAAGAAATGGACAGATTCTTAGAAATGCACAACCTGCCGAGACTGAACCAGGAAGAAATAGAAAATATGAACAGACCAATCACAAGCACTGAAATTGAAACTGTGATTTAAAATCTTCCAACACACAAAAGCCCAGGACCAGATGGCTTCACAGGCGAATTCTATCAAACATTTAGAGAAGAGCTAACACCTATCCTTCTCAAACTCTTCCAAAATATTGCAGAGGGAGGAACACTCCCCAACTCATTCTACGAGGCCACCATCACCCTGATACCAAAACCAGACAAAGATGTCACAAAGAAAGAAAACTACAGGCCAATATCACTGATGAAGATAGATGCAAAAATCCTCAACAAAATACTAGCAAACAGAATCCAACAGCACATTAAAAGGATTATACACCATGATCAAGTGGGGTTTATTACAGGAATGCAAGGATTCTTCAATATATGCAAATCAATCAACGTGATACATCATATTAACAAATTGAAGGAGAAAAACCATATGATCATCTCAATAGATGCAGAGAAAGCTTTCGACAAAATTCACCACCCATTTATGATAAAAGCCCTGCAGAAAGTAGGCATAGAGGGAACTTTCCTCAACATAATAAAGGCCATATATGACAAACCCACAGTCAACATTGTCCTCAATGGTGAAAAACTGAAACCATTTCCACTAAGATCAGGAACAAGACAAGGTTGCCCACTCACACCACTATTATTCAACATAGTTTTGGAAGTGTTAGCCACAGCAATCAGAGAAGCAAAAGAAATAAAAGAAATCCAAATCGGAAAAGAAGAAGTAAAGCTGTCACTGTTTGCAGATGACATGATACTATACATAGAGAATCCTAAAGATGCTACCAGAAAAGTACTAGAGCTAATCAATGAATTTGGTAAAGTAGCAGGATACAAAATTAATGCACAGAAATCTCTTGCATTCCTGTATACTAATGATGAAAAATCTGAAAGTGAAATTAAGAAAACACTCCCGTTTACCATTGCAACAAAAAGAATAAAATATCTAGGAATAAACCTACCTAAGGAGACAAAAGTCCTGTATGCAGAAAATTATAAGACACTGATGAAAGAAATTAAAGATGATACAAATAGATGGAGAGATATACCACGTTCTTGGATTGGAAGAATCAACATTGTGAAAATGACTATACTACCCAAAGCAATCTACAGATTCAATGCAATCGCTATCAATCTACCACTGGCATTTTTCACAGAACCAGAACAAAAAATTTCACAATTTGTATGGAAACACAAAAGACCCCAAATAGCCAAAGCAATCTTGAGAACGAAAAATGGAGCTGGAGGAATCAGGCTCCCTGACTTCAGACTATATTACAAAGCTACAGTAATCAAGACAGTTTGGTACTGGCACAAAAACAGAAATATAGATTAATAGAACAGGATAGAAAGCCCAGAGATAAACCCATGCACATATGGTCACCTTATCTTTGATGAAGGAGGCAAGCATATACAGTGGAGAAAAGACAGCCTCTTCAATAAATGGTGCTGGGAAAATTGGACAGGTACATGTAAAAGTATGAAATTAGAACACTCCCTGACACCATACACAAAAATAAACTCAAAATGGATTAAAGACCTAAGTGTAAGGCCAGACACTATCAAACTCTTAGAGGAAAACATAGGCAGAACACTCTATGACATAAATCACAGCAAGATCCTTTTTGACCCAAGTCCTAGAGAAATGGAAATAAAAACACAAATAAACAAATGGGACCTAATGAAACTTAAAAGCTTTTACACAGCAAAGGAAACCATAAACAAGACCAAAAGACAACCCCTCAGAATGGGAGAAAATATTTGCAAATGAAGCAACTGACAAAGGACTAATCTCCAAGATTTACAAGCAGCTCATGCAGCTCAATAACAAAAAAACAAACAACCCAATCCAAAAATGGGCAGAAGACCTAAATACACATTTCTCCAAAGAAGATATACAGATTGCCAACAGACACATGAAAGAATGCTCAACATCATTAATCATTAGAGAAATGCAAATCAAAACTACAATGAGGTATCATCTCACACCGGTCAGAATGACCATCATCAAAAAATCTAGAAACAATAAATGCTGGAGAGGGTGTGGAGAAAAGGGAACCCTCTTGCACTGTTGGTGGGAATGTAAATTGATACAGCCACTATGGAGAACAGTATGGAGGTTCCTTAAAAAACTACAAATAGAACTACCATACGACCCAGCAATCCCACTACTGGGCATATACCCTGAGAAAACCATAATTCAGAAAGAATCATGTACCAAAATGTTCATAGCAGCTCTCTTTACAATAGCCAGGACATGGAAGCAACCTAAGTGTCCATCATCGGATGAATGGATAAAGAAGATGTGGCACATATATACAATGGAATATTACTCAGCCATAAAAAGAAATGAAATGGAGGTATTTGTAATGAGGTGGATGGAGTTAGAGTCTGTCATACAGAGTGAAGTAAGTCAGAAAGAGAAAAACAAATACAGTATGCTAACACATATGTATGGAATCTAAGAAAAAAAAAAAAGGCCATGAAGAACCTAGTGGCAAGACGGGAATAAAGACACAGACCTACTAGCGAATGGACTTGAGGATATGGGGAGGGGGAGGGGTGAGATGTGACAGGGTGAGAGCGTGTCATGGACATATATACACTACCAATCGTAAAATAGATAGCTCGTGGGAAGCAGCCGCATAGCACAGGGAGATCAGCTCGGTGCTTTGTGACCACCTAGAGGGGTGGGCTAGGGAGGGTGGGAGGGAGGGAGATGCAAGAGGGAAGAGATATGGGAACATATGTGTATGTATAACTGATTCACTTTGTTATAAAGCAGAAACTAACACACCATTGTATAGCAATTATACTTCAATAAAGATGTTTAAAAAAATAAATAAATAAAGTTTCAAACTTTTTTTTCTGTTTACTATGTTTTTTGTTCAAAGTGGTAAACTTTAATTGGTCCTTTCCTAGAACCAATAATCTTAAATTAATATGTATCTTCCATATTGGAAAGAGCTTCCTTATATTTGTCCCAAAATCTTCCCTTTGTAATTTCTCTTTTGGCTCACGTTCTGTCTTCTGGTATGCTTCTCTATTTATTTGAAACCACCTTGCTTCCAGAGTTCTACCTCCTGCTTTATAAATCTCACTCTGAGTACCCCAACACTCAGTGATTCCTGTCTTTTATGAATCCCTGTCTGCATCACTAAGTTGATACTTTAAATTTTTAATTGAACTTTATATGCTCGTTCCTGGCCTCCTCAACTACATTATAAGCTACTTGAGGGCTGCAGACTTACATGTTTTATATCTCATAATATTAGAGATTTGGAGTGTCAAACACACACCGTTCCTCCCATCCAAGTCTTTCCCAGTAGAGAATGGATGCTGGGAGATGTATAGAGTCTAAAAATCAATTTTGTTAGTGATGATCTAATAACTTTTTAAAAAGACTGAAAAGCTGGGTTGGGTAATGTAATTGGAACCTGAGGCCACACTGGGAGTTCTTGAAAACAGTTGAGACTGCAAAGCATTTGCAACCAGAGAAAATGGAAAATGTCAGACTTTCCCTTCTCTGTCCTTCATCCCTTAAAAAGCCCCTCACAAGGGTCCTATGTTGTGGAGAGTAGTCATGTAGGACCATCCTGCATGAACACAGGCCACAGGCATTTCCCACGAGAGAGATTCCCCATTGTCAGGCAATAGCACTAACCAGTAAAGTTGATTAGTCCATCTAATTAGGTGAAAAGAGAAAAAAACGGAAGCGTTCACTCTGCTAGTCCCCCACCCAGTGGGAAAGGAGTAGCACTTTTCTCTGGTAGAAATACAAGGGAGAACATGGGCATCCTCTGTTGAATGAATGAATGAACTGAAAATGTTCATGGGACAAAAAACAAATTGTTTGTGATAAGGCATGCCCCTGTAAAAAAGAAATAAACACAGATATTCCGATGCAAATGATCCCTAAACTACAACCTTATTGGTCCTTTGGACAACAGCTACAAGTCAAGATATTGTACACTGGGCTGTTGTTCTACATATGTACAATAATACAAACTGAGCTTTCATGTCTGGAAACATATTTCATACCCAAAGAAATGAATATAAAGCACAAACATGTTTTTACAAATGGCTAAATATAAAGCTATATATAAATATTGTGGGGGGGAGGGTTCTCTGACTTGGACTAGGTGAGGCTTTCTCAAATATGTGTCCAAGGATGTGTCTCTTTGCTGATCAATCTCCCTACATGAAACAAAGGCATTCTTCTTTCCTCCAAGGAACTTTGATCTGCATTCAAAATTAAGGTCATCTTTTCTACAGTTATCATTGCCCATGCGATGTGCATGAATGCATCCAGAAGCTTTTGAACAGTAATGATAAGAGGGTGAGGGAGTGGAGGAGAAGAGATGGCAGTTTCCAATTGACTTCTTTACTGTGACCAATAGAGATAGAAGAACAGCTGTTCATTCTGGGTCACAGTCTTTAGGCTGTCATCCATAAATAAGAGTTAGGATCAGGATTATAAACAGCATAAAAGCAGAAGTGGAGAAGCTGTTATATTGAACTATTTATGAATGCCCTGTGCCAGTAAGCCAGTAAGTGACTTAAGATGTACTTGTTTGTTCATATCTTAGTCTCTGGGTTTTTTTTTAATTAACTAAAATTTAAAATGGGAATTTATACATATTTATGCCTTTCAGTTACCCAGAAATAATGACTCTTTGTTCATCATTTCTAGCAAAGTAATAAACCCCACAATCTATTTGAGGTGGAGAGAGAGGAGTTTCAAATATCTTCAACAGACAGTGAAGTAGCCATACATATGAAGCCATGGGATGTAAAAATAAGAAATGGTAGCATCTATAGTTCCTTCTAAGTCATTTAGCTTCATTGGGTTAAGCAAACAAATAAATACAGAGCTAGAATCAGATCTGTATCATTAAGTTTTCCACCCTTCGCAGCTTTATGGCCGGCATCTACCATAACGAAAGGAGGAGGAAAGTTGCTCAATGACTAAAGTCAACATATAGCTGCATCGAAAGTAAGAATATAGTCATCTATTTGCAGTTCTTAAGCTTTTTGTTTGTTCAATAGATCTCTTCAGCTGGGCTATTTTTAGGGTATGCCTCTCCTGAGAGGACAATTCTTTACAGTCTGGCAAAAAGAAAAGCAATCATTATAACCAGCAGTGACAAAATGCTATGTAAACATCAATTTAGTAATTTTCTCCTGTAGATTACCAATTTTATCATAGAAGTGCATTAAGCACTTACGGGAGTAAAAAATATCTGTGTTGCATATTGTAAGGAAAGACAGTGAGGAAAATCACACAGTGTCTCCCTCAAGGAGCTTACAGACTGGTCCAGAGTGACAGTACAAAAGTAAGACAGCTGGCCTGTCTGGAAACAGAAAGATATTCTAAGAAATAATAACTGGGTTAAAGAAGAATTATAAGGGAAATTTTTAAATGCTAAGAACTGAGTAACAATGAAAACACTGCATGTCAGTATCTGTGGGACACCACTAAGTAGTACTCAAAGAAATTTTATAGTTTAAATAAGAAAATTTTTAAATAAATAAGCTACATGTCCAACTTGAGACGGTAGAGCAACGGAATAAGCCCAAAAGAACAAGAAGGAAGAAACTGACAGCTATAAGGGATCAATGAATTAGAAAACAAAAGAATTAAGACATGATAAACTACACAAAAATTAGATTCTTTGAAAGGTTTAATAAGATGGAAAAAGTTCTGAAAACTAGACGGGGAAAAAAAGGAGTTAAATAAGATACATAATGAAAGGGGAAAATGACACTATATATCAAAATGTCAAAAGATACTTTAAAATAATAAAAAGATAACATGAAAAAGTATACATTGATAATCTAGAAGAAATAGACATAATTTTGGAAAAAACATAAAATGCCCAAATTAGAAGAAATAGAAAACTTGAACAGATCCAGAAGATTGTACAAGTGAATTCCACCCAACATTAAAGTAACAGATGACCTACTACAGGGAAAAAAGCTGTTTCAAAAAACAATAAGTAAAGTAGTCCACTTTATCTTATGAGATTAAAATAATCTTGATTCCAAAATTGAAATATAAAAACAAGAAGAAATTAAGAATATAGGACTATTTCACTTAAGAATGTAGATGCAAATACATACTAAATAAAATATTAACTGAATACAATGGTTTGTTTTAAAATACAGTAATACATCATAATCAAATGAAGTTCAGTGCAAGAACACAGATAGTTAAATCTCAGAAAAATCAATGTGATTCACCACATGAATAAATTATGGAAGAAAATTCACATGATCATCACAATCAATCCAGAAAAGTTTCTGATACAATTTTAAAAATTAATTTCTAATCATCAGAAATTAGTAATAGAATAGAACTCCCTTGACCTTATAAAGACTATTTACCAAAAACCTCAGTAAATATCATGGTTAAAAAGAAACTTTAGATGAATTTTTAAGATAAGAAACTAGACAGGAACGTCGTTAGTATAGTAGAGGAGTTTTGATTGCCACAGTGGCTAGTACAGCATCTGGCATAAAACACAAGCTCAATAAATATTTGTAGAATGAATGACCATTGGTACTCCAGAATCTTGGCCAGCACACTAAAACAAGAAAAAAAGAGCTCTTATAAGGACTGGGAGAAATGACACAGTTTAGCATTATTTGCATATGGTTTCATCTTGTACAAAGAAATCTCAAGCAAATCAATGTAACACACCAACTAATTGTTTAATAGAACTAATAAAAATTCAGCAATATCAATCTATACAAATTGTGTTCTCCTATGCCAGCAGTATCAAATTAAGAAATACAGTGGAAAATAAGCTGCATATCAGTTAGCTTTTGTTCAGCTACATATACCAGAAAAACCCCACTTATAACAATTAGGAGTTGATTTTTCTCACAAATCTGTTGGTAGATGGATGCTTGTATTTGTTTCAGGGATGCAATAATATCAGGGAGACTGTCTCTGCAACACTCTTGTATTTTCCCTCATGGGTGCAAGAGGGCTGCTGAGCCTTCAGGCATTGTACCCACATTTAAGGCAGACTGAAAGGGGAAAGGCTGTGCATCCACCTCTTTTTTCATGAAAGCAAAATCTTTCACAGGAACCCTCCCTACAACAGACTCCAACTTACATTTCATTAGTAGAACAGTGTCACAGGACCACCATTTTTTTAAAATTAAAGTATAGTTGATTTACAATGTTGCATTAGTTTTAAGTGTACAACAAAGTGATTCAGTTATATATATACACACAGATATATTCTTTTTCAGATTCTTTTCCATTATAGGTTATTACAAAATATTGACTATAGTTCCCTGTGCTATACAGTAGGTCTTTATTGGTTATCTATTTTATATATAATAGTGTGTATATGTTAGTCCAAAACTCCTAATTTATCCCTCCCCCCCCTTTCCCCTCTGGTAACCATAAGTTTGCTTTCTATGTCTGTGGGTCTATTTCTGTTTTGTAAATAAGTTCATTTACATCATTTTTTTACATTCCACATATAAATGATTATCATATGATATTTTTCTTTCTCTGTCTGGCTTACTTAGTATGGTAATCTCAGGTCCATCCATGTTGCTGCAGATGGAATTATTTCATTCTTTTTTATGGCTGAGTACTATTCCATTCTTCTGCCCATTCATCTGTCAATGGACATTTAGGTTGCTTCCATGTCTTAGCTATTGTAAATAGTGCTGCAGTGAACACTAGGGTGCATGTATCTTTTTGAATTATTTTAGTTTGCTCCAGATATATGCCCAGGAGTGGAATTGCTGGATCATATGAAGAACATTCTCTAACACCATATACAAAAATAAACTCAAAATGGATTAAAGACCTACCAGATACTATAAAAATCCTACAGGAAAACATAGAACACACTTTGACATGAATCACAGCAATATCTTTTTGGATCCGTCTCCTAGAGTAGTAGAAACGGAAACAAAAATAAACAAATGGGCTCTAATTAAAGTTAAAAGCTTTTGCACAGCAAAGGAAACTATAAACAAAACAAAAAGACAACCTACAGAATGGGATAAAATTTGCAAACAATGCAATGAAAAGGGATTAATCTCCAAAATATACAAACAGCTCATACAGCTCAATATCAAAAAAATAAATAACAACCCCCTCAAAAAAATGGGCAGAAGATCTAAATAGACATTTCTCCAAAGAAGACATAAAAATGGCCTAAAGGCACATGAAAAGATTCTCAACATCAGTAATTCTTACAGAAATGCAAATCAAAACTACAATGAGATATCACCTCACTCCCTTGATACAAAAAATTATATCAAGCATGTTTTCCAAACACAACAGTATGAAACTAGAAATCAACCACAGGATGAAAAGTGGGAAAAACAAAAACACGTGGAGACTAAACAACATGCTACTTAAAAACCAATGGTTAATGAAGAAATCAAAGGGGAAATCAGGAAAAATCTCAAGACAAATGAAAGTAAAAATACAACTTTCCAAAATCTATGGGATAAAGCAAAAGCAGTTCGAAGTCTACTTTAAGAAATAAGAAAAATATCAAATAAACAACCTATCTACCATCTAAAGGAATTAGAAAAAGAAGAACAAACAAAGTGCAAAGCAGAAAGAAGGAAATAATAAAATCAGAGAGGAAATAAATTAAATAGAGACAAAAAAGAAAAATAGAAAAGATCAGTGAAACCAAGAGCTGGTTTTTTGAAAGATAAACAAAATTGATAAGCATTTAGCCATGCTCGTTAAGAAAAAAAAAAGAGAGAGAGAGGATCCAAATAAATAAAATTTTTTAAAAATGAAGGAAGAGAAATTACAACCAGTATCCCAGAGATACAAACAATCATAAGAGAATATTACAAACAGTTATATGCCAACAAATTGCACAACCTAGAAGAAATGCATAAATTTCTAGAAACATACAATCTTTCAAGACCAAATCAGGAAGAAATAGACAATCTGAACAGACTTATCACTAATAATAAACTTATCACTAATAACTTATCAAAACACTCCCAGCAAACAAAAGTCAGAACCAGACAGCTTCACAGAGGAATTTTACCAAACATATAAAGAAGAGCTAACACCTATCCTTCTTAAATTATTCCAAAATACTGAAGAGGAGGGAACACTCCCAAATTTATTCTATGAGGCCACAATTACCCTGATGTTGAAACCAAAGGCATTACAAAAAAATTACAAATCAACATCTCTGATGAATATAGATGTAAAAATCCTTAACAAAATATTAGCAAACTGAATTCAACAATATATAAAAAGGATTGTACAGTATGATGTAGTGGCATTTATTCCAGGCATGCAAGAATGGTTCAATATCAGCAAGTCAATCAACTGATACACCACATTAACAAAATGAAGGGGGAAAATTGCATGATCATCTCAATAGATGCAGAAAAAAGCAATTGATAAAATTCAACATCCATTCATGACAAAATCTCTCATCAAATTTTTATGGAGGGAACATACCTTAACATAATAAAGGCCATTTACGACAAAACCACAGCTAACCTCATACTCAATATTGAAAAGCTGAAAGCTTTTCCTCTAAAGTCAGGAATGAGAAAAGGATGCCCACTCTCACCACTTCTATTTAATATAATATTGGGAGTCCTAGCCACAGCAATCAGACAAGAAAAAGAAATAAAAAACATCCAAATTGGAAGGGAAGAAGTAAAACTATCACTGTTTGCAGATGACATGATACTATATATAGAAGACCTTACTTAACATCTCCATCAGAAAACTCTTAGAACTAATAAATAAATTCAGTAAAGTTGCAGAAACAAGGTTAATATACAGAAATCTATGGCTTTTCTATACACTAATATTGAACAATCAGAAAGAAAAGCCAGAAAACAATCCCATTTAAAATTGCATCAAAAAGAATAAAATACTTAGGAATAAACTTAACCAAGGAGATGTAGGACCTATACTCTGAAAACTATAAAACATAGATGAAGGAAATTGAAGATGATACAAAGAAATGGAAAGATATCCTTTGTTCATGAATTGGAAGAATTAATATTGTTAAAATGTCCATACAAACCATAGAAATCTACAGATTTAATGCAATCCCTATCAAAATACCCATGACATTTTTTTTTGCAGAACTAGAGCAAAAAATCCTAAAATTTATATGGAACCATAAAAGACCCTGAATAGCCAAAACAATCCTTAGAGAAAAAGAACAAAGCTGGAGGAACTTCCCTGGTGGCACAGTGGTTAAGAATCTGCCTGCCAATGCAGGGGACACCGGTTCGAGCCCTGGTCCGGGAAGATCCCACATGCCGTGGAACAACTAAGCCCATGCACCACAACTACTGAGCCTGTGCTCTAGAGCCTGCAAGCCAAAACTACTGAGCTTGTGTACTGCAACCACTGAAGCCCGCGCACCTACAGCCCGTGCTCCGCAACAAGAGAAGCCACTGCAATAAGAAGCCCATGCACCGCAACGAAGAGTAGCCCCCACTCGCTGCAACTAGAGAAAGTCCATGCGCAACAACGAAGACCCAACACAGCCAAAAATAAATAAATAAATAAATTTATTTTTAAAAAAAAGAACAAAGCTGGAGTTATCACAGTCCCTGACTTCAGACTATACTACATAGTTACAGTCATGAAAACAACATGGTACTGGCCAAAAACAGACACATAGATCAATGGAACAGAATAGAGAGTGCAGAAATAAACCCACACACCTAAGGTCAATTAACCTACAGCAAAGGCGGCAAGAATATACATTGGAGAAAAGACAGTCTCTTCAATAAGTGGTGCTGGGAAAACTGGACAGCTACATGTAAAAGAATGAAATTAGAACATTTTCTCACACATATACAAAAATAAACTCAGGGACTTCCCTGGTGGTGCGGTGGTTGAGAATCCGCCTGCCAATGCAGGGGACACAGGTTCGCTCCCTGGTCCGGGAAGATCCCACATGCCGCAGAGAAACTAAGCCCATGCACCACAACTACTGAGCCTGCGCTCTAGAGCCTGCATGCCGCAAATACTCTGAGCCCGTGTGCTGCAACTACTGAAGCCCGCATGCCTAGAGCCTGTGCCCCGCAACAAGAGAAGCCACCGCAATGCGAAGCCCATGCACCGCAACAAAGAGTAGCCCCCGCTCCCTGCAACTAGAGAAAGCCCACGCGCAGCAACGAAGACCCAACTCAGCCAAAAAAAAAAAAAAAGAAAACCTCAAAATGGATTAAAGACTTAAATGTAAGACCGGAAACTATAAAACTCCTAGAAGAAAACATAGACAGAACACGTTTTGACATAAATAATGAAAATATTATTCTGGATCTGTCTCCTAAGGCAAAGGAAACAAAAGCAAAAATAAGTAAGTGGGGTTAACTAAACTTAAAAGCTTTTGTACAGCAAAGGAAACCATCGACAAAATGAAAAAGCAACCTACTGAGCAGAAGAAAATATTTGCAAATTATATGATCAGTAAGGGGATAATATCCATACAACTCAATATCAGAAAAACAAACAACCCAATTAAAAATGGGCAGAACACCTGAGTAGATATTTTTCCAAAGACATACAGATGGTCAGCAGGCACATGAAAAGATGCTCAATATCATAAGATACTTACAACTTGAGATGGTGGCAGGATCAAGGAAAAATATGTTGTAACAGAAAACTTGACATGTTTAGAGGCAGAGGAGGTGGAACAAGCAGAGAAGGCAAAAGTGAAGACCTGAAAGAGACTGGGGATTACAAACAGTGTAATCAAGTGGGAGGACACACAAAATGGAATCATTAGCTCAGATATCAGTTTGGACTTAGCAAGGACAATGGACAATTTTTACCTAGAAAAGAAGTGCACAAAGGTCTAGTATCTATACATAGGGATTTTAGAGGTGGCAAGGAGGAAAACTAAGACATGTAAGTGATACAGAGCTCAATTTTATCTATAAAATTGAAACCAAGGTTATTTGTCAAGAAAGAGATGGGCAGAGATTAGTTGAAAACATTAAAAAAGCAGAAAATCTTTTTGAAATCTTACTGGCTACTGAGAATATTTCATCAGCCCTGTCTTGATATTTGAAAATGAATATTATATATGGGAAAATATTGAGAGGCTGAAATCCCACACCATGGTTAGTACACTGCAGTTTGCCAAGCTGATTTTGCAAACAACCACTTCATTCATTCAATCTGCATCATATGTACTGCAATTTGCATAACTGCTATCTGGCCAGTAGAGTTGGATGCCCATGTCAGGCAGTGGGGAAGAAGCTGTCTTTCTTTGTTTTACTGAGTTTGTGTTTGCCTATGGAGAGGAATGATTAGAAAAATATGTTCAGTAGGATGATGAATGTTTGCACTTATTTTGACAACATGGTTGAAACCTCTAAGAAATAAATCAGAAATCTGCTCTCAAAGAAATGTATTTGCAACCAATTTGATTTTATCTAAAATAATTATAATAATATATTTGAATCTTAGTAGTGGTAGCTTCCTCAAGATTTTCCAATAATATTCATGTGCATTTAACCATTTTCCAATAACCAAATCAGTAGCAGAGGACCTCTCTGAAATGCATGTGATGTGGTTTTAAAGTTATTCAAATTGTGGTGGAATCAGGCTGACTACTTTTTTGAAGATTTGCCATAACTTTTTTTCTAGTATTATCTTTTTATACATAGACAATGTCAGCATCCTGATGTTTGGTTTTGCATTATTTTACATGATATGTTTGTGGTAGTGAAATGTGTGCGGTGTACGAAAATGGAATCACAATCGACATACTTTGAAAGTGCACTAAATGCAAAAAATAATCTTGGATTCTTCACGAGGTCTCAATTAGTATAGAATTGATCTTTTCAGTGGTTGTTTAAATTTTAATTTGAGTGACATACGGTAGGCAGTGAATAGTCTCTTAAGGAAAAATAAGTTGAAATCTTTTAAATCAGTTAATTTTTTTGACAGAAAGGAACTTTGTAGAAAGAAATGAGTGCCTCTAATGATCCATGCTTCTCCCCCACCCCAGACTCACTTCAGAATTGTTTTCCTTTTTAATACCTTCCCTTCCATATAAGTGTTGATTTTCAACTAGTTGTTGCTATCTGGGTGTTCTCTTAAAAGTCAGCTCCAGGCATTATTTTAGAGTCACTCAGAGACCGCCAAAGGTATAAATTCAACCCCTTTCTACTGGACATTGTGACACATTTCTTTGGGATTTATAACTGTACATTAAAGTTTTATTTTATTTACCATGTGCAGTAGTTGCTCTCCATGTATGTTCCCTAGTGAACAAGGGAAGCTCCTTGAGAATAACTCCAGAATTCTATCTGGTTTCATGTCTTTCATGCATTCCCTCTTTAACTAGAGTGAACATGCACAGAGACAATTAACTGCACACAGTAAAAGAAACAAATGACTGTGTTTTGTGCTACTTTTCCTTTTATCTCTCTATTGTGTATAGTCAGTGCTCCATATTCAGGAGCACTTTGTAGTCCATGATGCACTTCTTCTTAATAATACACCAAAGATATCATATTTGGCAAAAAACAACTAACAGAAATTTAGATCCAGAAGGTTGTATAATTTTTAAAACTTACATGGGCTGCTTGTGCCAGCAACTAGAACAGCTAATTCTAGAAACCCAGCTACATTTCAAATAGAGAACTGTGGTTTTGTCCCTCACTGATCTATGTTAGTTCATAAATCCAAACCAGTTCTCAAGTGATACAGTAAGTACAGCACACAGATCTGTCTTATGAAAAAAAAAAATCAGAGCTTTCTGGGAATTATTAAAGTGCCAAATAAATATAAACAGTCATACACCAGAATAGGAATAGATACGATGCACTACTGCTTTTATTGTAGTTCTGTATCTTTCCATGATTACTTTTTCTGTTTTCCATGCTATGTTTTCATGCTGTTTCAGCACCATTTGTAGATCCCTATCATGCTAGGAATGACTGGTTCTTCTTCCTCTGGGCTGATTGACTCTCACACCTCTGAACACATCTGCACAGAGTTGCTGGTGAGGGTGGAGTTGAGGTGAAGGTTTGATAGTTGGCCTAGAAGTAAAGTTCAGCATTTTAAAACTTGCTCTCCTGTGGTTCAGAAGAGTTGAATTTTTGTTTCCTGTATCATGTGATCCAACACACCTACTTTCCCCAACCTCACCCCTACTCACCCATCACAATCTAGGATTTTGCTATTCTAAAATCTTTTGCCTAATATATATGGTCACATTAGGCAATTTGTGTTGATTGAGCCATATGAAATTGTTAATATTTTACCAATAAAAATGGCCATATGATTCCAAACTAAAACTCTCTATTCAAATACCATATTCCAGTACAGTAAGACATACTGTTTGTTTAAGAAATGTTCCTTTTCAGTTATATCACCACTTTTCCACAATTCAGTAATTATCATTCCTTTTATTTTATACCTACATCATGACATAAAGATATTTGATTGGTATTTCAGATTCTATAACTTGAGATGAAAACTTTCCAGCCAACTGTGGCTAATCCAGTCATCTGCTTGTCTTTATTAGTCCTACCCATCTTTCATGTTGCACTAACAACTGTCTCAGAAAATAGACAGGTAGATGCAAACATGAATCAAGGTAATCTTCCTGATAGTTTATAGTTTGAGTAACTTTTTATTACGAACAATGCTGAAATTAGGTTTAGAGATTAATCCAGTGCCTATGTCCCCTCTCCTTGGAGAAATTGAATGCCAACTGCAGATACAATGGTGAAATAGATATCTGCATTACCATCCATAAAATTTCCCAAACCTTCCACGGTTATTTTCATCCAGTCAAATAATACCGTATATGTGATTATGTGAGGCCAGTAACACAAAACCAAGCAACGTAATCCTCTAAAATACTTTTCTGGGGAAACTAGATATGCTACGAATTCTCAAGAGCATTGTGTTGCAAAATTAATACTACATATTAAAAGCACATAAGCAGCTGAAGGCATCTTGGGAAACAGGAAAAGTAAGCCATTACCTTAAAAGGAAACTTATATTTAGATAATATTTCTTTCTTTAATGGGGCCTAGTAATTTGATGCATTTAGTAAATTACAGTGTGGTTCTATTATACCCTAAAAAGACCATTTAGCTCTCACAGAGACTATTTATCTTACTTAGAGTACAAAGAATTCTACACCTAAAAAAGGAATTCTTATCTAAGTACTTTTGGTGTTTTAATTTTGTGTCTCTTTTGTGAATTGCACAAAAATAGCAAAAATATAATAAAACAGATTTTGTACATCTCTAGTTTTAAAAGAATCTCTAACATCTCCATGATATTCCTTGTAAAATTTGATTTATAAAATTTTTTTAACAATTAGAGACGTCACAGTAGGATGAAAAAATTTCCAGAATTGCATATATTTTTAAAGTTCCTTATTAGCACAGGAAACCATGGATTGACTGATACTTCACTAAATTTTTTTCATCGGGGCTTTTACATTTTGGACCTTAACATTTGTAGCATCCCTATAATTCCAACATTTTTCTTCAGATTGAACTCATTGATATCAAATTTCATATACCAGTTGTTAGCCAGTCATATATCTTTCTATTTTAATTGTCTACTTTTCTCTCACCCATTTAAAAAAAAACAAAAAAGAGTCTCCTTAAAAATTCCTATGGACGAAATGGTCAAAGACTTCAAAAGCAAAATTAAAAGAAAACTTACATCTGAGAGAAAATACTTGCAATACAAGTAAGAGAAAAAGTGTAAATATTTGGATATTAGAAGAAATCCTAAAAATCAATGAGGAATGCTTCCACATCTGGACAGATGGAATGGATGTACTTTTCCTTATTTCTCTCGCCAAGAAAAACTAAAAACCCTGGACATTACATATAAAACAAACATATATAAATATGAATATATATTTATATAAGCTATATAAATATGAACATATTTAAACATATATTTATATTATATATAAAACAAACATAAGAAAACTCTGAAAGATGGCGAGAAGATGGCAGATTGGCTAAGGACCTTGGGACCCAAGGAGCAACCCATTGATGAGTTCTGTGGGTTTTCTTTTTGCCTCAGATATACCAGACTTTGAGCTGAAGAAGCTACCAACTCAGAAATGACAATAGGCACAGACCAAAGAAGTCTCAACAAAAGTCTGCTCTCTCTAGTCAAAGAATCAGGAGAGGGGAAAGCCTAGCAATAGAGAAACATTTTAGATAATAACCATTCTACTCTACCAAACAACACAGAAACACTATAACTCCACTCCTACCCATGCCAGCAAAGGGCAAAGGGGGAGCCCAGAATTCCACCTTAGCAAGGCTGTAACAAGGCACCCAAACATTTCTCCACTGGGGTGGCATCAAAGGAGGTCCAGTAGAGACCCAGGACTTTCACTATCACCCAGTGTTAATAAGACCACCACACCATGGTGTCAATGGAGACCATGTGGAGAGCAGGAACTTTCATTCTCACCCAACAGTAATGAGGAGGCAGCTCTCTCACATGTCAATGGAGGCTGAGTGGGAAAACTGGACTTTCACTTCCAACTGGCAGTAACAAGGCAAACTTCTCCTTTCCCTACCAGAATGGCATCAGGCAAAACCAGTGAAAACAGAACATTTAAATAAGATCCAGAGTCTCATAACATAATACAAAAATGTCTAAGTTTCAATTGAAAATCACTTGAGGAATATCTCAAACTGAATAAGAAAAAGAAAATCAACAGATGTCATCACCAAGATGACAGAGAGGTTAAAAGTATCTGAAAAAAATTTTAAAACAGCCATGATAAAGATGCTACAATAAGCAATTATAAACACGCTTGAAACAAATGAAAAAAGAAAAACTCAGCAAATAAATAGAACATCTCATCAATGGAATATAAAGATGATATAAAGAAGAATTCTGTGGAAATTTTAGAACTGAAGAATACAAATAACCAAAATAAAAAGTTCAGCTGGATAAACAACAAGGTACTACTGTACAGCACAGGGAACTATATTCAATATCCTGAGATTAAACAATAATGGAAAAGAATATGAAAAAGAATGTATATATATGTATAACTGAATCACTTTGCTGTACAGCAGAAATTAACACAACATTGTAAATCAACTATACTTCATTAAATTTTTTAATTCAATAAATAAAATCAACAGCAGAATGGAGAAGACAGAAAGGATACAGTTAATTGGAAGATAGAACAATATAAACTACTCAATCTGAAAAAAAAAAAGAGAAAATAGGCTAAACAATGAACAGTGCTTGAGGGATTTGTAAGACTATAACAAAATATCCAATAACCATGTCCTTGTAGTCCTAGATGGAGAGTAAAAAGAGGATGAGGCTGAAAAGTATGCAAAAAAAATAATAGCTGAAAACTTATTTGGCAAGAGACATAAACTGACAGAATCAAGAATCTGAATGAAACTCAAACAAGATAAATCCCCCCCAAAATTCACACCAAAACACACCATTATTAAAAGTCTTAAAACAAAAGACAGAGAAAATATCTCAAGAGCAGCCAAAGAAAACAATACCTATCTATAGAAGAAAAACAATTAGAATGAGATCTGATTTCTTATCAGAAACCATGAAGAACAGAAGGAAGTTGCACAATATTTTTCAGGTGCTGAAAAAAACCCTATCACCAAGAATCCCATACTCAATGAAATATTCTTCAAGAATGAAGGGAAAACCAAGACATTCTCAGACAAAGGGACACTAAGATAATTTGTCATCAGCAGAAGTACCCTAAAAGAATGGCTAAAGGAAATCCTTAAGCAAAAAGGAAACAATACAAGAAGAAACCTTGGTAGGTCATAAAGGAGGAAAGAGCACAATAAGTAAAAATATGAGTAAATACAGTAGGCTTTCCCTCTCTTCTTCAATTTTTAAAATTTGGTTAACAATTGAAGCAAAAATTGTAACATTGTCTTATGTGGTACTACCTGTAATACGGCAGTCCCCAACCTTTTTGGCACCAGGGACTGGTTTCATGGAAGACAGTTTTTCCATGGACCCAAGGGGTGCGGGTTGGTTCAGGTGGTAATGTGAGTGGGGGGGAATGGTTCAGGCAGTAACGCGAGCGATGGGGAGTGATGGGGAGCGGCAGATGAAGCTTCACTTGCTCACCAGCAGCTCACCTCCTGCTGTGCAGCCCGGTTCCTAACAGGCCGTGGCCTGGGAATTGGGGACCCCTGCTGTAATAGAAGAAATATTTAAGGCAATTATATGACAAATGAGGAGGATAAAAGGACATAAAAGGGAACAAGTTCTCATATTTCACTCAAACTAGTAAAATGATGACACCAGTCAATGAAGTAAGTTATGTATATACAATGCAATACCTAGAGCAACCACTAAAAAAGGTCTATGAAAAGATACACTCAAAAATGCTACAGATAAGTCAAAATGGAATTCTAGAAAATGTTCAAGTAAACCACAGGAAGTCAGGAAAAAGAAAACACAGAAATGAAAAATGTAAAGAACAAACAGGAAAAAAATGGCAGACTTAAACCCTAAAATATCAATAATTATATTAAACATAAATGGTCTAAACATACTTAAATAGACTGGCTGAGCAGATTAACAGACTCACAGACTTAGAGAACGAACTTATTGTTACCAGGCAGGATGGGTGGGGGGAGGGATAGATTGGGAGTTTGGGCTTGACAGGTACACACTGCTATATTTAAAATAGATAACCAACAAGTACCTACTGTATAGCACAGGGAAATCTGCTCAATATTCTGTAATAACCTAAATGGGAAAAGAATTTGAAAAAGAATAGATACTTATATATGTATAACTGAATTGCTTTGCTGTACACTCGAAACTAACACAACATTGTTAATCAATGATACTCCAATATAAAATTAAAATTTTTTAATAAATAAATAAATAAAATATTATGGTCTATAGGAAGGTTTAATTGAAGCTGTCAAAACTTTAAATTTTGTAACAGTAAACTAAATCTTTGATGAGAAAAAAATGACCCAACTCGAATGTCATCTAAAAGAAACCTCAAATATAATGTATATTGACTGGTTGAAAGTAAAAGGACAGAAAAACATAAATCAAATAAGGGCAGGAATGGCTATATTAATATCATATAAAATATACTTTAGAATGAAGAAAATTACTAGGGACACTGAGAGACGTTATATATTGATAAAAGGGTCAAGTTACCAAGAAGACATAGCAGTCTTAAATGTGTATGTGACAAACTACAAAACTGCAAAATATGTGAAGCAAAAACTGATAGAACTGAAAGGAAAATAGACAAACCAACAATTATTGTTGGAGATTTCAACACCCCTCTCTCAACAATTGATAGAACAACTAGACAGAAAATCAGAAAGGATACAGAAGAACTCAATAATACTATCAATGAACAGGCTCTAATGACATTTTTACTCCACCCAACAATAGAATATACATTCTTTTCATGAAACCAAGATAGACTCAACGCTTAAAGAATTAAAATCATACAGGGTGTGTTCTCTGACCACAGTGGAATCAAACTAGAAATCAATAAAAGATAAGAGTAAAATCTCTAAACACTTGGAAATTAAACACTTATAAATAATCCATAGGTCAAAAAGGAAATCCTAAGGGAAATCAAAAAGTACATTGAACTGAATGAAAAGAAAAATACAATGTATCAAATTGGTGGGTCACAGCTAAGGCAGCACTGAGAGAGAAATTTATAGCACTAAATCATCAATTAGAAAAAAGGAAAAGCCTCAAATCAATCATCTAAGCCTTGACCTCAACAACCTAGGAAAAGAGCAAATAAATTCAAAGCAAGGAGAAAAAAGAAAATAATAAAGATAAGAGGAGAAATCAATAAAATTGAAATTACAAAAACAATAGAGAAAATCAGTTAACCAAAGAGCTGATTCTTTGAGAAGATAAATAAAATTGACAGTCCTCTAATAAAATAGACAAAGAGAAAAAGAAAGAAAACACAAATTACTAATCATAAATAAAGCAGGAGATATCACTGCAGACTGTGCAGACATCAAAAAGATAATAGGGGAATACTATGGACAATTCTCCACACCTAAATCTGACAATTTAGATGAAATGAAATAATTCCTCAAAACTCACTAGCTAGCACAACTCACTCAGTATGAAACAGACTATTTTAATAGCCCTGTAATTATTAAGGAAATTGAATTTGTAACTTAAAAACTCCACAAAAAGAAATCTCTAGGCCCACATTGTTTCACTGGAGAATCCTATCAAGTGTATAAAGTAAAAGTTAACACCAATTCTCCCTAAGGTCTTCTAGACGATAGAAGAGGAAAGAATGCTTCTCAATTCATTTTATGAAGCTAGTATTACCCCAATAACAAAACCAGAGGACAGTGCAAAGAAAGGAAAACTACAGACCAATATCCCTCATGAATACAGATACAAAAATCTTTAACAAAACATTATCAAATAAAATTCAGCAATATATAAAAAGAATTATAAAACATGGCCAAATGAAATTAATTCTAGGGATACAAGGCAGATTCAATATTCAAAAATCAATCAATGCAATCCACCATATTAATAGGCTAAGAAGAAAAATCAATAATTATATCATTTGATACAGAAAAAGCATTTGACAAAATGCAACACTCATTTATGATAAAAATTATCAAAAATAGGACTAGAGGGAAACTTCCCTAACTTGACAAGAGCATCTCTAAAGAAACCTATTGTTAACATTATACTTAACAGTAAAAGATTGAATATTTCCCCTAAGATTGGGAACAAGGCAAGAATGTCTGCTGTCACCATTCTTTTCAACATAGCACTTGGGAGTTCTAGCCAGCGCAATAAGACAAGAAAAGGAAATTAAAAGTGTGTATAACAGAAAGTAAGAGGTAAAACTCTCCCTTTTTGCAAATGACACGGCTTTCTACATAGTAAACCCCAGGGGATCTACAAAACAAGCAAACAAACAAAACAAAACTAGAAATAAGTTAATTTAACCAGGTCACAGGATACAAGATAAACATACAAAAATTGATTATGTGTCTATACACCAGTAATGAATCCAGAGACACTAAAATTAAAATGTAATACCATTTACTGTCACTCCAAGAAAATTAAATACATAGGTGTAAATCTAAGAAAACAGGCTTTGAAAACTACAAAACGCTGATGAATGAAATCAAAGAACTAAGTAAATGAAAGACACACTGTGTTCATGGATTGGAAGACTCAAAGATGTCAATTCCCCTTCAAATTGATCTACAGGTTTAAAGCAATTTCTACCAAAATCCCAACAATATTTTTGTAGACATAGAAGTTATTCTAAAATTTACAGGGACACAGCAAAGGAAACCATAAACAAAATGAAAAGACAACCTACAGAATGGGAGAAAACATTTGCAAATGACATGATCGACAGGGGATTAATCTCTAAAATATACAAACAGCTCATACAGCTCAATATCAAAAAGACAAACAACCCTATCAAAAACTGGACAGAAGACCTAAATAGACATTTCTCCAAAGAAAACATACAAATGGCCAAGAAGCACATGAAAAGATGCTCCACATCACTAATTATTAGAGAAATGCAAATCAAAACTACAATGGGGTATCACCTTACACCAGTCGGAATGGCCATCATCAAAAAGTCTACAAATAATAAATGCTGGAGAGGGTGTGGAGAAAAAGGAACCGTCCTACACTGTTGGAATGTAAAGTGGTGTAGCCACTATGGAGAACATTGTAGAGGTTCCTTAAAAAGCTAAAAATAGAACTACCATATGATCCAGCAATCCCACTCCTGGGCATATATCCAGAAGAGATGAAAAATCTAATTAAAAAAGATACATGCACCCCAATGATCATTGCAGTACTATTTACAATAACCAACCAATGGAAGCAACCTAAATGTCCATTGACAGATGAATGGATAAAGATGTACATGTATAAAGATAAAGATATATGGATAAAGATATATATGTACAATGGAATATTACTCAGCCTTAAAAAAGAATGAAATAATGTCATTTGCAGCAACATGGATGGACCTAGAGATTATCATATTAAGTGAAGTCAGACAGAGAAAGATGAATAGCATATGATATCACTTATATGTGGAAACTTAAAAAATTATACAAATGAACTTTTTATAAAACAGAAATAGACTCACAGACATAGAAAACAAACATATGATTACCAAAGGGGAAAGCGGGGAGAGATAATTGGGAATTTGGGATTAACAGATACACACTACTATATATAAAATAGATAAACGAGGACCTACTGTATAGCACGGGGCAATATATGTTGATAATTCAGCCTGGTCACCCTTGGGTCCATTCGCTTTCTGCCAGTTTACAACATCCAGGTGCTACAGACCGTGGCTCTGCAACAGAAGAAAATTTTTGGTGAAGGGGGGAAGGTTTACTAGGAAAGCCTCGTCAGGAGAGGAGAGTAACTGAGCAGCTGTGCTTTCTTCTCAAACACCTTGACCAGGCATTTCACTGTACTGAGATATGGAAAGAAAGGCCCCTTTTCTCTACCACATTCCTCCATTTCCCGAGTTCTGGCTCCCTGAATCTAGAGAACTCCCAGTGACCAAATGTGGAAAGAGAGAAAGGGTCACACAGGAAATGGACCCAGGATGAAGAGGCAACCCAAGGGCTTGCCCTGCCTGAAGCCACGGGACTCCCTGACAGTTGGGATAGTTTCTCTGACACTCTACAGCCCACAGTTCAGAAGTGCATCCTGGGGAGATCAAAGAAAGCACAATAACCCCGGGCTTCTGCTGAGCAGCAGAAAAATGTGATTGTCATGAGCAAACTAGTGACCGCAGATTCGGAGTCCTGCTAAATATATTATGTACTTCAATTTCCATAAGCACTAACAAAAAAATCTAAATTCTAGCTTAATTATTTAGCTTCCCTGAGAAAACAAAAAATGACATCACATCAAGTATACAGAGTCAAAGAGAATAACTGTCTTTAAAAAATGGACCCAGAGAATGTCTTCAAAATGTTTAATCATGAAGACTGATTATAATGGGGAGTTGCTGAGTGCTACTCTCCCCAGGGCACAGAGTTCCCAGACTATTCTGAATAGAGACTTAATCTTGTAGGTAGAATGTCTTTATTCAACTTCATTTGCCCCCTGCTAAAATGAATGGGTACACAATTTAAACAAAGTGTCAATGGAAGAAATTCTAAATAAAAATCTAGCTTTTTCATCCAGTTATCATAGAACTAACAAGAAATCTGCATTTCTAAAGTAATCCAAATATCATTTCCAGTAAACCAAACGCTGAGAATCTTATGTTAATGTTTTGCAGATTTAAAACTGAGAGATTTATTTGTGTAAGGAGAGAGTATTCCAGAAGTTGAGTTTGGCTGAAATAACACCAGCACCTTTGATTTTGATGGTGCTGTCAGAACTAAGAGTTCAAAGTGCCCTTCACAGGGAGATGCTTCACGTGCAAGTAAATCCAGAGATTATTGAGATTCAAACCACTCCTCACGTTCACAATCTGATTTGTGTTATCTACTAGGAACTACTTGCAGTGAGTGCTACTTGAAATAAGCAGGGAATAGAAATATTTTTTATTAATCTAATACTGAGATTTTTTGGGGGGGGAGGTATTTATTTCCTCATAATGGGATTACATCCAACAGTTACGTGCTAGTCACAACACTGATTGCAAAAAATACTGTCTTATGTGCAATTTCTAAAAGTTCACTTCTAAAGTGCAGAGTCCTTGCCCACTGTTTTTCTATGGCTATAGTTACTGTTACTAGCAACAACATTAATAATGGCTGCCTTTTTGGGCATTTATGATAGCCAAATAATATCACATATCTAAAATCATGTAATCCTCACAACGGCCCTGTGAAGTTGGTATTATGATACCCATTTTAAATAAAGAGAAATCAAGCCTTGGAGAAATTGAATAACTCCTCAATATCACAGAGTTTGTAAGTGGAAGAGGCAAGATCTGATCCTGATCTGTCTGCTTCCACAGCCTGTGCTTGAACCGCTAAGCTAGACCACTATTTTGAATGTTCTCTCCCCAGATCTATGTGATGCAGGGACTAGGGAGCACCTCTCAGCACCAGGGCATTAGGGCCTTCGCATTCCCTGAACCACATTACACTGGTGGGTTGTCTCTGGATTGCAGTGGAACGATTCCCCTTTCTTAACTGAACGTTCCGTAAAAACATTTAACTTACCACTTAGATAATGCATCACCTTTATGGAGTTAATCACAGCAAACACTTTTAAAGTATATGCCAGTCCCTTTTCTAAACACTATAAATATTTAAATATCACCTAATAATTGGTACTATTGTTGTCCCAACTTTACAGCTAAGGAAAAGAACTTTCCTGAGAGCCCACGACTAGTAAGCGGCAGAGCCACATTCACACCAGGCAGCACTGAGGGTCCCCTAACATTTCTGAGCAGGAGCTGTATGCTCAATTCTGTCCTGGGCTCCAAGGAGGCTACTATGAACCAAGCAGACTGACCTCCTAATTAGTCTGGTGTGGAGAGACAGAAATGAATCCTGTCAATACATGTATGATTACAAACTGTAATAAATATATGAAGGAAATGAAGCAGGAGCTAAGAGAGCATAACAGGGGCCCGTCTTAGGCTGGGCAGGCCAAGCAGGCCTCTGTGGGAAGCTACATCTAAGCCGAGACCTGAAATGGAAGAGGAGCCAGGCGCATGAATGCTCCAGGCCCAGAAAGCAGCCTGCAGGGGCAAAACTGAAGGAGGGAAAACACCAACTCATTTCTTTATTATTTTAAAACTGTAAGAACATGCTAAACTATGGCTTGTTCTATCTGTTTGTTCTCTCCATAGGCTGACAGCAAAATAATAGATCCCAGACATCCCCGCAGGAATTGCAAAGAGGGTACCCAGCCATCCCTTTGTCAATCCCTAATCTATCACGCATCTTGAGGTTCCAACAGGGTTGGAGTTGAAAAGGTTGAGAGCAAGAATTTCTCTGGAGAAGCTGTCATTTTGCTCTGCATCCACTCCCTCACCCTCTCTCTTCCACAAAAGGGAAGAAGAGAGATCTTTTACCCCCATGCTTTGAGATCTAGTGGGGATATACCAGGAGACTACTCGATGCACTGCTGTCCGACTCAGCTGAAATATCTAAAGTCATGCTCACGAGAAACATTCAGAGGAAGTGGCAGCACTGGCAGCAAACTGCACTTCACACAGGCAAAGATGTAGGAGAGATTCTCTTCAAACATATAGGGGTCTCGTGGGAGCCAGACTGGAGCCATCTTCCAAAAGACCTTGCTCTCAAGAGGTTTACCACGGAGAGTCTTGTGGGGTGGAAGGCCCAATGCGCCAGGTCTGAGAGTTTGTGCTGTTAAGTGGCCAACCACATCCCACATCACAGGACTGGTAATTATCGAAGATTCCCACCGGAGGAGTTTCCTAGAAACCTACAAGATGTATCCCAAGGGAAAGATCTAGGTTTACATTTGCCAAGCCTCATGAACACCAAGGACAGATTGTAAAAATATCCATCTCTGGATACTGTGTGTTTCCTTAATGCCTTCTTCCCAATTCAGAAGGAGTCAGAAGCGTGGACTAGTGAGCAGGGTTTAGAAAAGGTGAGGATATGGAACAGAAGCATCCATGCTCCCCTCCCCAGTGCAGGATTCAGAAACTGGGGATGGGGAAACACTTTAAACATGACTAAAAGTCTGAATCTTAGTGTTTCATGGAACTGGGTCATTTAAAGCATTGAAATAAAACTGTCCTTGTGACAGGAAGTGTCCCACAGCCTTTTCATTATCCAACTCTAACTAGAAAAGCTATAGACCTGGTTAAGACTTTATCTAGGAGGAGGGCAAAAAATGTAGACTTCACTACACAGGGTTGAAGACCCCTGGATGGATTACAAAGAAAATTGTTTTGAATCATTCAGCAAGTATGAGGAATGTTTTCAATGTGCCATGTATGATTCCGTACTTGGAAATATCAGTGAACAGAGCAAATATCTACATTCTATTGGGGTGGGAGAGGGGAGGTATGATGAGAGGCAACAGTAAATGTGATAAATAGGTAAATTATATATTATGTTAGAAGTGGTTAATGCTATGTATAATTTGATTGAGCTAAGGGCATTAAGGATGCTGAGGAGTCGGGGCGACGGGCTTTCCATACTAGAGCCATGGCCCAGTTTGTCCGTAACCTCGCAGAGAAGGCCCCGGCGCTGCTCAGCGCTGCTGTGACTTACTCGAAGCCTCGATTGGCCACATTTTGGCACTATGCCGAGGTTGAGTTGGTTCCTCCAACCCCTGCTGAGATCCCTACAGCTATTCAGAGCTTGAAAAAAATAATCAATAGTGCTCAAACTGGTAGCTTCAAACAGCTCACAGTTAAGGAAGCTCTAGTGAATGGTTTGGTGGCCACTGAGGTGTGGATGTGGTTTTATGTTGGCGAGATCATAGGCAAGCGTGGCATCATTGGCTTTAATGTTTGAAGACCAATCTTTGCTTTGTTATTTGGGTGTTCTTGGACCATGTGTGAGCAGACTGCTATTTGAATAAAATAAGACAATGTGTCAAAAAAAAAAAAAAAAAAAGAATGCTGAGGGAAGGGTAGCTTGTAATTTTAAACTGTTTATTGTTAAGTCTTATTGAGTGAGCAATACTTGAGAAAGGAGACTTAAAGCAAAAGTCAGATCTTGTCACTCCTCTGGTCAAAACCCTGCAATGGCTCCTACACTTTGGCCACTGGGTCAAGAAACTATAAATGGGAAGAGAGAGCTGCTAGGAGGCCACTGCAGTAATCAAAGTGGGAGATCATGGTGGCTAACAGCAGCAGTGGGAGAGGTGAGAAGTGGTCAGATTCTGGAGATATTTCCAGAGAGAAATCCTGACTGGTAGATGTGAAATGTGGGGAAGGAGGGAGTGGGGGAGAAGGAAAGTTTTGGTTGATTCCAAGGTTTTTGGCCTTAGCAGATGGAATTTTGGAATTACCCAAATCTGACACAGGGAAGACTACTGGTAGAATAGATTTGGGGTTAAAAGACAGTCTTGGACACTGTTAAGTCTGAGCTGTCCATGGGACCATCAAGTGAAAAGCTGCCTAGATGATTGGGTACATAGATCTGAAGTCCCAGAAAGAGGTGTGGGCTGGAGCTCCAAATTTGGGAGTAGAGACCAAGAATTGTCTATAACTTGTAATAAGGGTCGCAGTATAAGAGAAAAAGCAGCCCATTGTAAACCAGCATGAGTGGAGTGTCCAGAACCCAAGTAGAAAAGAAAAAATAATAATAATAATGAATTTGCATAAAGCCAGAACAGAGATTTCTGCCAAATCTCATTGTTCAAGGAAATCCTGCATAGATATTATTTGGTAATTTGGAAAGTCTTTTTCAATAATTGCTATTTTTCTAAAGATGTTCTGGGTCTCTTTGTCTAGATTTTTGTTTGTTGAATTTCTTAAAATGAGAAACACCATGTATCTTCCATACTTAGGAGAAGGGCACACTGCCTAGGGTCAGGGGTGGCTTGAAAATGTGATAGAACCTCTCTCCTCTCAACATAGAAAATGTTCTCCTATTAAACTTCCCTCTCTTGTTTCATCTATTCATCTTTCCTCTTAGTTGACATAGTAATCTGTCAATCACTTAATCATATGGCTGGCCCTGGAAAGGTAAGCAGCTCACTGGCCCAATTCTCTTCCCAAGGAGTACACAGAGCACCAGCTGAAACTCAGCCTGCTTGACCAGGAGAGCCTCTTGATCATACC
This sequence comes from Eubalaena glacialis, assembly GCF_028564815.1. NCBI lineage: Eukaryota > Metazoa > Chordata > Mammalia > Artiodactyla > Balaenidae > Eubalaena > Eubalaena glacialis. Next base: position 46,136,070 of record NC_083718.1, on the reverse strand, counting down.
ATCCTGATAAGCCTTCATCAGAGCCCAGTTCGCTCTGTAGCTCTTGGCAAAATAACTGGCATAACATTTTTCTGGTGGAAGAAAAGAAATAAATGTCAAAATCACTGTTATCAATAAAGCCAAATATAGTGACTTTTCTCCCTTAAGAGTTGGGGTGAAGTCCTTCTCCAGCAATTTATTTCAAATTTAGAGTACCACATATCTCTTAAATACAGACAAAATTATTTTTTTATAGAAGAGTGTTAATTTCTTTAAGCCAACCAGTCAGTTAAGAATATTTTTGGAGTCCCCTCTGTCTGTAAAGTATTATTTAGTTATCTATGATTTTAGAACTCAGAGCTATTGAATACATTCCTGCCATTGTTCCTTGGTGAACCCTCTAACCACAATAAAAAGGGAAATTTAGTCTCCCTCCCCGTAGCCCAGACAAAGAAAACTGCAACTAGAGATCAGAGGAGCAGACTAAATGGCACCCTGACCCAAAGGTTTGGAAAGAATGTAAAAATACTATTATGAAAAATGAGGGGGCAAGAGAAATCATGGTGCAATGTCAAACTGCTAGGTATAGTCCTGGGATGATTATGTTCCCATGAAGGATGGACCTAGAACACAGAAGTATAGATAGTCTGATCAGTTGAGTTCCGGACTGCAGGCCGGAACCAGACAATTCAGTACTTAACAGTCCTACGGCTCTAACACAGTGAGTAATTAGGGTACAGAAAACAATGGAACGAACACTGAAAAAACAGAGAAGTGAGAATAAACATAGCCCAACAAAGAAAAACATTTGTAATATACTTAAACTCAGAGGATTTCACTTTGCCTTAGAAGGCAGTAGAAGAACTAGTTACAAATCAGGCTTGGAGAGTTGTTTATTTTGCTTTGCTCGAGTCCGATCTAATGATCCTAATGACTTTAAATGTTCCAAAATTATTCCCCAGACTTGGTTAGATTTTGTATTGGGACTATAGTTTAGACAGCAGAGGCTGATTTATTTAGAGTTCAATCAACCTAGCTCTCAATTTGCCAGCATCCTGGTCCCCTGTCAGTACAGTGAGTGTTGAAATTCATACTCCCACCTCTAAAATATTTCAAGGTGATAGCATCCCTTCAGATTTATCAAAGTACATTTTCAGGGTTAAGTTAACTGTATTGACTTCTTTTTCCTTTTTCATTTCTTTCTTTCTTTGAACTAAATTTTTAATTTAATAATTTTAATTACTTTAAATTAAATTTGAGTTTTAAAGAATCACATATAACTAGTGGTAACTGTATTATTGGGCAGTGCTGCTATAGAATAACAGAGGAGGTGTTATATATTACTAGCTTATAGACAAATACTGCCTCTGTGTGCAAATGGGTCTGCAAAACACAGTGGTTCTTTCCATACTCTAAGCAGAAGAAACCTATCTTTTATTATATGGCCTGTGGTAAGCCATAGGCAGACCTGATGTGGGACTGCTGACAAAGTAAGAAGGAGTATTAGTTGCACCAAAAACTGGATGACTTGACACAAAGGGAATGTATCGTCTCACAGTTTTGGAGGCAAGAAGTCCAATATCAAGATGTTGGCAGGGCCATGCTGTCTCTTACAGCTCTAAGGGATAATCCTTTCTAGCCTCTTCTGGCTTCTGTTGTTTGCCAGCAATCTTTGATATTCCTTGGCTTGTATATGCATACTTAGCCTTGTGTATCTTCACATCGTTTTCCCTCTGTGTCTGTCTCTATGTCCTAATTTCTCCTTTTTATAAGGATACTAGTCATAGGGATAGAGCCCACCCTAATGACCTCATTCTAACTTGATAACCTCTGTAAAGACCCTATTTCTAAGTATGGTCACATTCTGAGCCTCTGGGGTTAGGACTTCAACATATCTTTTCCAGGGGGACACAGTTGAACACAAAACATTCAGTAAATCAATAATTTCCTTGTATGGAAGTAAGCGGATCCCTGAATGCTAACAAGCCCCCTCTTCCATTCTAATCCTTAAAAGACAACAGGAACAGGTCAGAGGTCCTGGCAGCCTCCCATTTCCACATAAACAGTATTGACCACATGACTCTGAGCAGGAGATATTGAGAAGCCTCATCTGCTCATGTTTAACCCTCCCTAGTGTCTTCTCTGTTTGGCTGTGTGCAAGTTTGGCAGTAGGCTGAGGAGAAAGTGACTTTGAATGGAACCCAAGGCATCATTTCCCCAGCCTTCGAACCAGACCAGCTCTGTGGTCTGGCCTGCACAGTGCTGCTCTCAGAACTCACCACAATTCACAGCTTCCAGGAAGTTTACATAAGGAAGGCCTTTCCTTTAAAACATAAAAAAAGTGTACTTGCCCTTCTCTCCTTTTGTCTTTCTCCTCAATTCCCTCTGCTAAGTCAGTCTGATGTGTCTACTGCTCTTTTTTTTAAGCAGCATCCTTCCACTGCTGGATGTGGTGTTTCATCTTTTACCTGATCCTTTGGGAAACTTGTTAGGTACCAGCCAAGAGCAAAGGGCACAAATCTCCCCCAGATGAAATTTGATCCAGGCAGCAGCTCAGAGAAAGCCACAGGCCTTCATGAACTGGGCTGGGGAAAATGTTCCTGGTGAAGCTGGAGACCTGTGCATGCTGGGAGGGCTGAGGAGGAGGAGGAGGAGGAGGAGGAGGATTTGCATTGAGCAAGCAAGTCCAAAAACCACAAAGGGAAGGGAGATAGATATGAAGGTACTGGAGAGATGAGGTTTGCCAAGGTAGCTCAATAAGGACTTTGAAACACAGAACAAGAACAAGGACCTGAGGTGAGATACTGAGGAAATCACTATGTTAGCATGAGGAGAGGGAGGTGAAAAACAAAAAAGAGAGAAGACCATTCAATCAGCATCTCCAAGGATTGAGTAAGATGATGTCAACCAGAATTTGATAATACTTCATCAGTGGATAGTTGAGTTGAGTTAGACAGTAAGCTCCTTGAGGGCAGTAAGAAGAGACTATCTTATGAGTCTTATATCAGCACCTAGTAGAGTCCCTGGTACATGGAAGTTGTCCAATAAATATTAAATAAACAAAAAAGCAAATGAATTTTGGAATTACTGTATGATGTCAAAGTGTCGGAAAGACAGGCTCAGATACTATTCTGAGAAGTTAGTTGAGAGATGGAGATGGATAGCTTAAGAAAGATATTAGGAAGTAAGTGATAAAACATGAAGAACAAAGATAATCTCTAGTAGTATTGAATAAATAAATGAAGAAAATGGAGAAATGAATGAATAGGTCAGAAACAACTGAGGTTTCTTACCTGAGACATTGGTGTGATAATGCATCAGCTATTAAGATAGACACCCGAGTATAAAGTTTCATATGATGACAAAGGATGACATATGATCACACTGCAGATGTGTTTTATTTCACCCACACAGGGTTAAAGAATAGTTTTTAAAAAGGCGATTTCCAATGAACGCAAAATCCATTGGACTGCAGCTAACAGAGGCGTGGCTGCTCAGGCTTAGCACAGTCTGTACCACTCTCTATTGTAGCTTCATACAGTCCACTCTACCCATGTGGGAGGGGCTGATAATCCACCAGTACAGTTTAGCCCAATGAGTTGTTAGACTATTAAATATACTGGTAAATCAGCACTATCCTGTGCCTTCTAAACGTATCCCTGCCTCTGCAGCTGTCCCATCCCCACTCCCTGAGGATCCTTCAGATCTCCCCAAGATCCAGGAAATAAAGGAGAAAGGCCAGCTGTCACAAGGAACCTACTGCACCCTGCTCCACCTCTGTGGCCAGCGTCTGTTCTGATTGGTAAATGTTGGTACCGTATCAGTGAAACGCTATTAATAGCATCCCTACATGTAGGTCACCTGCCTACTCCCTGCAGACGTTCGTTTGCCACCTCTCTCAAACCTTAGTCACCTCTCCATCTCATCAACAGGTGCTCATTTGAAGTTCCTGTCTTTCTTCTGCTGCCGAATATATCTTAATATATTCGGCTTGTTGACATCCTTATGTAACCTTTAGAACATGGCTTTTTTAATAGCCTCATTCCCATGGAAAGCCCTAAATAACTTCTATGCTCAACCTCTCAGCTTAATCACTCTTCTAATCCTCTGCATTGCTCGTTGTCAATTTCCATGATATCTTCCCTTTATTCCTTTCTCTGGGGCTCCACCCACCCCATGGTTGCTGCTTATTACCGGATTCGAATACTAAATGTTTGGGTACTCTTTGTTTACCTAAAATTTAGACAAAATAAAACAAGAAGAGGAAGCTTTTATTATGGAAAAATATTTCATAGATTAAAAAGTTACTGTCACTATCCTAATGAAACTCGAATAATCAGCAGCAAAGAGAGAAAATCAGAAACATAACTTTTCGGTCCAATTTTCTAAGTGTTTCTGCATAAGCCAAGAAAATATCTAAAGTACTAGGAGCTCCATCTTAACACTGGACTCCTGTGGTGGCCAGAATTTGGCTGCATTTCAAAATAATAAGCATTTGGTTCAGAAAGCGGTTTAAAGGAAATAAAAAGGCATAAAATCTCAATCATCCAATATGGTTTGTATTAGAATAAATTGATTACCCAAAACCTAACGTGATTAGCGCTTTGCCAAGAGGCTGGCAAGCAACCACTGTTGACATAGTCCAAATTCTAATCAGTTACTCGTAACAAGTGATTATTTAATAACCATTCACATTCATCTTTGCTCCTTCAGCCAAATGGAGGAGGAGAAGACAGAGAAGAACCCTCAGAGGGAATAAAAAGAGTTCCAAGCTTTTTTTTCCCCCCTCTTTGTAAGTACAAGAAAATGTATCCATATGCAAAGAAAAATCCAGTGTTGTCAGTCAGACCCTGCACAGTGAAAAATCAAGTCACTCTTTCCATCCATTTAAGTCTTAAAGAGAAGTTGACTTACTCAGTGGTTCTTTGAGTGGAAATATTGGGTGAGGAGATCTGGTGTCATGACGCTTCTCCTAAAGAGAAAACTTTTTTTCTCTTGTAACATGTATAAAAGTATAAAATTACAAACCAAAAATTCAATTTAAAAAGTGTTCCATTCTTTCTTAGTTGTACTTTATTGAGTGATGAATCCATTTCATCAAGCTTCTGAAATTCCAAAGATGTACTTTTAATCAAGTATACTGAATAATGATAAGCATGGCAAATTTAAAGAGAAAATTCAGAACATGTTTAAGACAGTAATGGTTTACTAATAGACAATAAACTTTAAAAAAAGGTTTTTGTTAACCACAGAGCAGCATTTTTTACTCTGAGGTATCATGATAAAGAATATCTCTCCTCATTTTTTCCTTGACCAGTTTTGGTAAAAACATTTGAAGTTAGTTTTTGGCTTTCTAATCTTTTATATACTTCACAAGACACCCATCAACTATCCAAGTTACTATCCTGACATCCTATAAGAAAACAGTGTCTTTTGTAACTGCCTAAAAAATGTGATAGAATTGTCGAAGGCATATGGAATTCGTTATATAAATCTTGAAAGTCAGTATTATTTGTTCTCTGATGGCATATGTTTTCAGCCAAAAAGTTAATACAAAGAAAAGTTATAAATGCCATTTGATGGAGAGACCAGACACAGCCATGCCCGTTTACCTACACAAGCACCAGTGGAGCATCAGTGATATTATTAGAGCAGTTCCACAGCCACTTGCTTTTGAATTGAACTGAGTGAGGTATCAAGGCCGACATTTCCCACCCACCGTACACACTGGAGAGCTCTGAGAGCAGAGTCAGCTACATCTCACCCTTTTCCCACTTTTTCCTGGAAGAGCTGGGCTGGGCTGGGCATCTCCAGCTTGGGCCAAGAGAGATCCTCTGAAAAGGACCCTGAGAAGGGTAACTTTCTCCAGGTAATCTCTGGTGCTCCCTGAGAAGAGCCCACGTCTGAGAAAATTGCTTCCACGTCTTAGGTACCTCAGGTTCCTAATCTACCAGTATTTGCTTTTTTATGCAAATAGAAGAAGGCCTTGCTGGGATGTTAAATCCATTCAGCCCCTACCCTCTTAGCCTCTGTTAATTGGCAAGCAAAGGTCACAATGGCCACTTGTCAAGACTGCTGTCAGGACCTTCTGGTGCACACTCCTACACTGGCAAGCTTCTCAGCCAAGATATGGAATTTGGAAGGGAGAAGAACTCTTTTTTTCTTACCTTTTAATTGAGGCTCCCTTCCTTCAAAGTCCTACTGAGAAACATTCTAACCCATGAAGCCTTCTCCTGGCATCTAATTAATTCCCTTGACTCAATTAGTTCATCTTATTTAGAGATTATAGTCTTAAAATGTTGCAATGAAAAGAAAAAAATATCCCTGTAGTCTCAAAGGCCATGTCTGCCACTACAGGGGTAAGAAATCTTCTAAAGTTTTGTGCCTCAGTGTTCCCAACTGTAACTGGTTATTTGAGTACATTGTTCATTCATTCATTTATTCAGCATTTGTTTCATGCTTAGGCACTGAGAATCAATGATGGCTTTTATAAGCTCCTCTTTCCTTGAGAAGCTGATAGTTTACTGGGATTACCCCCAGTGTCCCTATTTTTCTTCATGCTTTTATTCCTCCATTCCATTAAATATTTTATGAGTTCATACTATATTCCAAGCATTATTCTAGGCACCACAGAGGAAAAAAGAGGAAGAGGAGAAGGAAGGGAGAGAAGGAGAGATAAAATTCCATAACCTCACGGAACTTACTGGGGAGAGACGGATAACTTTTTTGAAAAAGAAGAGCTAAAATATTGAGCAGGTAATAGATGCTGATAGCATAGATTGTATCAAGATCTAAAAGAATTGGGGGAGGGGCGCGTATGGATATCTGGCAAGATTTTCCCCGGCAGAGAGCATAGCAAATGCCAGTCCTAAAACAAGAGCACCTGGCACTTTAACAGAATAGCAAGGAGGCCAGAGAGGCCAGAACAGGAGGGTGAGAATAGGAGATGAGGGCAGGAACATGATGGGATCCCGCTCATGAAGGCCATGGAGAGGACGTTGACTTTTACTCTAAGGTAGAAGGGAGTCCACTGGAGACTGTGAGCAGAGCAATGACATAATTCCACTTTCTTTTACAGGAAAGGCAAGACCAGTATCAGAGAATCTAGTTAGAAGGCAACTTAAAAAATCCAGGTGAAAAATAGTAGTGCCTTGGGCCAAAATGGAAACAGTCACGACAGAGGTGGGAAGAAATGGTTGGAGGCCTTATATGTTTGTGTTCTGGGAACTCTTAGTACTTTCACTGTATTCTTTACTAAGCTCTACTGTGAATGATTACTTTATCAGGACTGAGAGCTGCTGGAAGCAGTGGCTTTGTCTTTTCCCTTTGTACCTAAGCAGAATTCTCTTAATTTTATTTGTTAATTGCTTAATAAACATTATCTGAAACTTGAATGAACCTGGATCAGAATAGCAAGCTCAGAATTAGACCCACATGAATACAGTCATCTGATCCTTGAAAAAGGAGCAAAGGTAATTCAATATAGAAGAGATAGTCTTTTCAACAAATGGTGCTGGAACAATGGATGGTCATATGGGGAAAAACCCAAAAGCTAGACACCTTATACCTTTCACAAAAATTAACTCAAAATGATCATAGACTTAAAGATAAAACATAACACTATAAAACTTCTAGAAGAAAGCATAGGAGAAAATCTATGTGCCTTTGGATTTGATGATAAGTTTTTAGACACAACACCAAAACACCCATGAAAGAAAAAATTGTTAAATGAGACTTAGCTGAAGTTAAAAACTTCTGCCCTGCAAAAGATACCATTCCGTAATGACTAAAAAAAAACCTGATAGAGAAGCAAAAGTAACTATCAAATGAGTAATGGCACATGAGCACTGCTCTGAGCACAGAAGTTCTCAAGGGAGAAACTTTCCTCTGACCTCAGAATAGCCAACTTCAAGCCAAAGTCTCTGTCCCTAAAACCCATTTGTGTGCATGCTGGGCAATGTTGAAAGGAATACTTAAATCAATTCTGTTGCTCCCACTGGGGCTTCTCCTCCCCTGCCAAGAGCAAGAAAGACCCAGGATCACTGCTTCCTGGGGGAGATGATGACGATAGTGTCCTGTGTTGCCCCCTCCTGTGATTTGGAAGGTGTCACAAGAGTGGGGCTGACTTGGATACTCCTGTTCCAAGTCATCCCCTCTTTCTGGGGTGCGGGGGGACAGGGAAACAGAACAATATCAACTCTCACTTGCTGGAAATGGAGATTTGTGGATTTTTTTTTTTTGTCTTAAAGTATTAGCATCAAGCCTGGTAAACAGATTATTGTTGAAGGAAAAATATGATTTCTAGAACATGTTACTAATTCGGACACATTTGGTGGAAATTTTAAAAGGTAAAAAACATACATTAAAGAATTTAAAATATTTCTATTACCTCCAAGTACACAAGAGAATATGTGTGCTCTATATCAGTCACGGTCCAACCAAGATGTAGAAGTGATACCAGCTATTTAAACAGAGTGAATTTAACAAAGAATTGTTAACTAGGTATTGCAGAACTGAAAAAGCAAACCAAAGAATGCAAAGGATTTACAGAGGTTGCAAGTGCAATCAGCAGTAACCATTCCTAAGACCAAAGGAACAAAGAGAAGAGGTGAAAATTATTAAAATAAAAATACCTGGAGTAAGGGCCTTGCAGGTGCTGGTTCTCTAAGGGCGGGCAATGAGGCTGATGAGTGTTGGGAGCATTGTAAATTGAACCCATTTGGAAAGCCTGTTCTCCCCAGATAATGCAGACAAATAGCAATCTAGAGCACATAAGACATTTTAACAAATTCCAAATTGATAAGGAATGGATACATTAGGTTCTACTATACCTGCAAAGTGATATAAGGTCATCTCGTTAAAAAAGGTAAAGCAGGTACAAACCTTCCGGGCTTCAATTTCTTGACCTTTCTGTGATTAGATCCTTGAACTATATACCATCTTGATTTCTCTCAAGGAAAAGATTGAAATTAGCTATACTGGAGGTAAATAGTTAACAAACTAGTGGGAAGAAAGTGTTTGTCGTGTACCATTCTCCGAGATAATGGGAATAGTTCTGTGGATTCTGGGACAGAGATTAATCACATCAGAACTTTCAGTAAGATGCTCACCCAATCCATCAGTTGAAACAGATGTCAGCAAAGATTTGATTACTTATTAAGAAGGATTTGGTCTAGTTTTATCAAAAACAAATGCGAGAAGATGGCTTTCAGTACCAGCCAGGGTTAAGGCTGAGAAATCAGTACATCTCTGTCAGTTTCTCACCCTTCTATGTCCTGATAAAAAAAAGAAGGCAACTGTCATCCAAGCAGTAATCATCAATAAGTATTTACAGGCTGGACCCTGTGCTTGAACTGGGAGTATAAAAATGTATATAGGACATTCTACTGTCCCCAAAGAGTCCTGGAATTCAGATGAGGAAATAGGAATATACGTTAAAAATATAGCATACGTAGTGTTGTGATGGAAATGCTAACCAAATGAGGTCATGACCTCACTCCCAGCAGGCGGTAATAGAGGGTAATAGAGGTACTTCTTTTAAAAGATTAAGTAGGACTAGGGTAGAGGAACGCAAACCAGTCCAAGTCAATATAGAATAGCATCGCTTGTCAGAAATGTGGTGGCGGAAGCTAAAACTATTAGTTAAATCAGAGTTGGAGTTGAAATAACCTGATTTTAGTTCTATAAATAAGCTTCTTTAAATAAGCAGAGGCTTTTTGACTATGCCTGAAAAATAGTGGGGGGGGGGGGGAGGGAGGAGGTGTTTAAACAGCAGATAGAGCATTGGAGTGGCTCCCATGAGTTCGTGGTTATAAAATAAGGACGTTGGCAGGCAATAGCTGTGAGATGGAGTTCCAAGGTCTGCCCAGACCTGGAATTAGCAGTCCTCACAAGACAATCGAACTTCCAATTCTTGAATTGTGACTGTAAAACATCTACTGTTCTCTGGGTTGTTCTGATCCCCAACCTTCATTCCTTTCCCACCCATATCTCTTCCCAGCTGCTCAATGTTCCTCCTTCCCATCTTTTTTCTCTTCCCTCACTGTCCATCTCTCAGCATTTCCTGATCATCACCATCAATAATGTATTATCAATTACTGTGAGATGATTATGGTATCTAAGCCAACCAATCTTAAGCCCCAGGGCTCATTTACCTCAATCATTTAAAAAATTATTTTGGAGACTAGAAACCAGTCAAAGTGGACACAATGTATGAAACCAGAAAACAAAACTTTTTTTGTGTGTTTACCTTTTTGAACTTAAAAAATATATAACAATAAACACAGACTTGAGAGGAAACCCTAATGGATAGCTATCTAACTAGGATGAGTGTGGTTAATAACACTTCTCTGTTGATGTGTCATGAAAAGTTACATGAGAAAAAAATGTCTTCTCAAAATCTCTATTATTTCTGATAAAAATAATTTTTGGGTTAGGGTGAGTTTATAGATGGTATTTCCTTCTATTCTTGAAATTCTCTTTTACTATTACATTGACTTAAAAGATGTTTTGCTTTTGCAGTGACCACTGCAGATTCTTCATCTGTATTCCTCCTACTTGATCTTCGGTGGGTATGACCCTCTAACAAACCTCACTATTAAATTTCTCTCTAAAACTCAGTCTTTCTGTCAAGAGGTTAATTGTCCCCAAAGCAATATGGTAGGGCTCCCATCCACTGTCATTTAAAGGGAATGCTTGGGAATTATTTGGAAAGTATGATATTCATATTCTGATTTTGTCCTGGTTTTCATAAATTGAATCAAACAAGGTTGTAGTTTGTACATATGAAGAGAAGGAGTATGGGAGAAGGAGAAGGTCTTAAAATTCTGACAGGTTCTATCTGAGGATTTTTTTTAAAATGTAAAGCCCTAATTGTGTAAAAGGTACCCACAGCCATGTTTGAGAGCTACTAAGAGAGACGTCCTAGAGCACACAGAAGCAGCTCAAGTGTGGGTGTTGGCTTGGGGGAAAAGCCTGGTGAGGAAAGTAGAGAGCTTCTGTGAGCCTGTCACCAGAAACACTGAGTGTTCATGCTCTGTGTGTCTGTCCCCATAACTATTCCATTAACACGTACACACGTATGTCTCTCTGCAGCTGGCACCCTAATCATGGCTTCCCTACTGGGTTTTCCTAGTGAAATCCCCTGGTCTTTAAGGCTGGGACAGAATGAAGGGATATTTGACCCTCGTAGAACTCAAGATCCGATTTTCTTGATGTGGTTCAAACTTGCTATTCCTTCCAGTGCTGTGAATGATCATTTCTAGAAAAAAAAAAAAAAAAAGTGTAAATATTATTCACAGTGGCCACATGCTCTATTTTTTAAAAGCACCATTCTGAGTAGCTGGAATGTAGATTTTAGGACAAAGTGTGGGATGCAGAGAAAATGATTTCTTATTCAGGATCTCAATTTCTTCATCTTCAAAATGATAAAGAAAACCTAGATAATTAAACTGTATTATTATAATAGAAGTTATGGATGCCCCAAAAGTCATTTTATTTTTGGACTTGTAGCTAATTTAATTACCTGATGTTAAGAAAAATCACAATAGGCAGAATAATGAATGACTTTCAAGGTGGGCATTAATAGGCATTAGGAAATTATGTACTTTCTTCACGTCCTCCCCTGTGTAATTTAGGTTTCAGACAGGTGCCCTGTGCCAATCCAAGCAGAATTGCTTTTCATGACAGACCTGGAGAAAGTAAGATTGTGAAGCATATGGGTTTCAAAGAGCTCTCTTGCTCAGGTAGCAGGCCAGACTCAAAGAAAGGATAAAGAGCGTAGAGATGGACTAACAAAAAAATCAGAAAACAGGCTTTGCAATTATATCAGGAAGCTTGTAGGTGAAGTAACAGAATTTCCTACTGGAAGTTGCTTTAAAAAATAATAGCTTATTTTTGACAAGAAACCCAAGGTTGGTTCAGAGGCTTAACGTAGTTATCAATGACCCACCTTTCAGACCTGGCATCTGTGTTTTGGAAATGTTTTATTTCTAGTCTCAGAATTGGTTATTGCAGGGTGGTCATCATAACCAATCACTGACAAAACGGAATGGAATGACCAAAATTGGCTTATGCTAATTTCGTTCCTTCCCTATGGGCAGGGCCACATTTCCTGAGCAAATGCTGCCCAGCATCTGAACAAAAGCGAGTTCTGTTGGCAGGAAAGAAAGTGGCAGTGACAGTTGAGTAGGCAATCAACCATCTTTTCTGTCTGGGGATAATTTTATTTTTAACTGGCTGAATTTGGTTTAAAAAATAATTCTTCATTGACTACAACGCATGCCACATTTGGAAGATCAGTGTGAGACTCTTTGCAAACCAATATATTCTCTTCTTCAATGAATTTATGACAACCTCATGGAGGAAAAAATTCTAAAAATTCTAATTTTGTTATACATGTTGGAATGAGATTTAGGATGCTAATTTGGGCTTCTGGTTTTTATAACAGCAGATTGGTAAGTGGAATGTGCAGTAAATCTTCGCAGTGAGAACTTGTTTTAACTTCTAGGAATGATGGGTATCTTCCATTCATTAGCTCTGCCATTAAAATCTGTTATATGCAAGTCCATGAACGTCTGGTATTTCAACTTGTCTCATAAGCTGAATACCCAAACCTCTGGAAGAACCTAACTGGGCAGAGCCAAGATGTAGCTCACTTACCTGCTCCAAGTCGTGGCTGTTTTCAAAGGAAAATAGTCACCTGTTTACAAATCAGCAGTAGCACTTCTTTCCTTCCCCACATGGGTACGATTTGGAGGAAAGTGACCACCAGCCTGCTGTGAAGGCATAAGCTATGGGCTGACCATAAATAGCGTAGGGGAGACAAAGCATTGTGGGCTGACACAGGGCACCCTCATGACCCTCTGCTGGCCCACGTCCAAGAAGATGACCATTAAAACAACAGGCAGATGGCATCCAGGACAAGTAACACCCTCATATGGACTGCCCAAGGTCTAGCAGGAAGGAGTGGGCTCTCAGCCAGCACACGTTCTGTTAGATAACACAGCTGTGATTTCAACACCCGGCGGATCGGCTCACATTTAAAACTCAGAAATATCTCAATGTTTCCCTAAAAAGTCTGTAACTGTGGAAAGCTGCCATTTTCCTGCCTCCTTGGGGAAGGAAGCAGCATTGGGGAAAAATTTGAAGCGGGAAGAAGTGAAATTCCCTACGATTACAACAGTGTAACTTTTGCTGGAAACCATCTCTAACTAAGGGTTAAATAAAGCACATTTTCCTTAGGTGTGGAGTTGTCCTAAGCCCTAAAAAAAAAGAAACTCCCCCCACTGGGTTCAGAATAGGAACCTAAAAAGAACTTATCAGGCTGGTAGTTAGCTTCTTGGCCTCTTTCCTCTCTACTGGGGGGCATAAGGTAATATATGAGGAGCTTTGGACTGGAGATCAAGTCTAGAACCTCAGTTTTGTTTTGCCACAAACTTAATAACCTTTTTGGGTGTCTTCTTGAGTGGCAAAATAGGACCCACTTCACAAGATTATTAAATATCAAATAAGATAAAGCATTTGAAACTGCAAGGATTCGGCTTGACAAATCTGGTATTTTTATGCATGTAAACATTACCCTGTGATCATCTTCAAGGTGTCCTAGAGGACAGGAACAACAAAGAACAGTTACCTTACTCACCTCCCACATTCTTTACTTTGAGGGGATGAGGGCTGGTGGGATTTTTGTGCTGGAATTCAATCTGCAAGTCAACAAAAATGTATGAACTTTGGGGATATGCGTGTTTCCTCGTGATTTTCTAAAACATCAATAGAACATACCACTTACATTTACACACATAAATACATCAGCATTACACAGGACAGACCTTGCCTGCAGCATCAGAACCAACATAAAAGCCGTCCTTTTCCCTTTCATACCGGGACAGGCTGCTGCTAGAAATGTGGCAGACAGGAATCTGCGCACCTATTACTCTCCAGAAACCACTAGAAAATTCCTGTCCAACACCACAGGATGGGAAGGGTGGAACACACTAGAAAAATGGTTGAAGGGTAGAAAAATGAGTTTCTGGTAACTCAGTGCTTAAAATATATTCTTCCAGTAAAACAATGCTATAAGTGGAGGTTCTGATAGTTGAAACAAAAGTAATTCCCATTTTTAATACATTATGTGTGAACTCAATTAACTTTCTAAGCTTGAATTAGGCACAATTTGCAACGTTGTTTCTATAAAGAAATGTATTTTGAGTTCCAAATGGTCAGTTTATATGAACTTCAGCAACACAACTCATTTGTAATTAAAATTGCAGCAATTGTTTTCCTTGGGTATTTTTAATGAGCCAACCAAAGAAAAACCAAAACCAGTGGACAGTACATTTACAAGATCAGTAATTGAATGATACGAACAAATCTACAGTGATTAAACTCATTTGCAAAATAAGCATTAGTGGTTTTGAGAATGGTGAGAATTTTGTAGGACAGAACTTCATCTGAAATTAATGCATAGTGTTGGATAAACAGATTTATCTAACAATTGTAAACTGCAATTTTAAAAATTATCTAATTATCTGTATACAGAATAACCAACATTTTGAGTGCAAAATCCTATGTATAGTTAAATAGTAACCGATTAATTTAATTATCCTGACAACGTCAGGAGTATTATTATTATTCCCAATTCTACCAGAAGAAACTGGGGCATAGTGAAGGTCATACTTGGCCCAAGGTCACTTGGGGAGCCCAGGCATTCTGACACCTGACTTTTAATGTCTACATTATACTAAACTTGCATATTCAAAGCCTTACAAATCTTTAGATGTTTCAAGTTTTCCACAACAGACTCTTTAAAAAGATTTGCTTTTATTTAAATAAATAGTGCTTATGCACTGAGTTAGTAGTTACAATTTTTAGAAGTTGAAATTTATAGCTTGTCTCATTTTATGGTTTTGAAAATTCAATAGAAGGTAACACAAGTCAGATGCCATCATCCTAGACTGAAGGACATCTCCATTGCACAGAGAGGAAAAGCTACTTCTATCACAGGAACATTTGTGCTATCCGAATTATTCTGGAACAGACTGCTACTAGAGAGGCACAATATAAACAAGAAAGAGAGTGGGCTCTATGTTCACGAACACCATGGTTGAAATACTTCAACTCTCTGAGCCTACATCATCTTTTATCCAATAAGGATAATCCCCATTTTGCAAGCTTGTTGTGAGACACATTGTTATTATTAACAAGCTCTCTCGAGACATGTGTCAGAAGCTCCGTGTCTCTTACTTAACCTTAGCCTATGAAATGGAGATCCTAATGTCTACCTCACAAAGGTGTAAGGTTTGAGCAAACATGTGAAATGACTATGATTTGCCACACTGTGTTTTAAGTAGCTGAGCCATAGCTCAAGTGAATAGTGCCATTAGATACATAGCTCTACCTGGAGGTAGGATGCTAGTTTCAGGTCCTCAGGTTTTTCTAATTAGAACGAACAGCCTGGTTCTTCTGAAGCTACCCAAGTTCTATTCCCTCAGTGTTCTCTCTAGTCAGTGAACTTAGCGTAAAGCCCCTTCCTCTAAAGGGAAGGCAGCTTATGTGAGTAGAAGTGGGAGGGAGAGCAAAGTCCCCTTTGGACTCCTGATAACTCCCAATAACACAAAGGGCCATCTCAGTTCCTACAGAATATTCAAGAGGGAAAAATCATCTCAACCAAGCCCCTCATTGTACAGATGAGAATCAAATCCCTAGATCTCTGGACTTGGTTATTTCCCCATATGATTTGTCAGCTGGGATCTTATTTGTGACTCACCTGGCTTATTAGGTACTTCAGAGTTGGGACTGTAGTGTATTTAGTTTTCATCCTATATGCAGCTCAGCTCCTAGTGTAACAAGTATTATTAGCTCAAGGAAAAGAATATTTAATGTCCTGGCTGTCCATTTATAAGACTGTGAACAATTCTCCACAATTATGAAAATGGAAGGCATGCTGAGTACTTCCTATAACAAGGAACAGCAACTACAGTCCACCTAGGAAAAGATGAAGATGCTTTCAAGGACCCACCAAACCACCTAGCCAGGCCTATTGAGTGGAATCTTCCAAAAACTGGAGACAGCCAATAAAGCTGATGGCCTGATCCCAGCAATGTCTACTCTGGGCCATGCCCTTGAGCACATGGCAGCCTTGGGATGATTTATGATAAGGATATTGCACCAGACCACAACCTCGAGCAACAGAAAAAACAGGAGGAAAGTCAGGATACCACTTTCAGTGGATGAATACTAAGCTTAATATTATTGAAGCATTATCCAACAATAGAGGCCATCTGGCAAAGGACAATTTTAAAAGATAAATGATAGTATTTGTCAAGGTTTACACATCAATCTGAACTGAAAGTCAAGAGCAAATTATCTTTTACTAGCTCATGTCCTGGAAAACATCTTTACCCTGATTCAAGGACACAAGGACTTGTTCCAAAGTTTTTGGAATTGATATGGCTCATAATGCCTGCATATTTTCAAAGCCCTGTCATCCGTAAATGAGCTGGAAAATACCACATACTTGTATCCTTGCTGATGGGATTTAAGGGGCACACACAATGTGCTAAGCGCTGGCTGGACATATTATATGCCTACATAATCTTCATGACCCATATTCCAAATCACATCTTTTAATATAACTGAATACGTTCACTAAATATAGTAGTATCGTTTGTTAAAACATTTTTACTTTTATAAGAGGCTGGTGAAGTTAGCAAGAAATGGTACCAATGTTCATAGTATATTTATATTTAGGAATCATTTTTACAGAAAACAAAGGTGAATTTTTTAATAGAAAAAAATGCCATATTTTAATAGAAGATCACCATTTATCAGAATGCATACCAAAATACTGCAACAAATTGGTCTTCAAGAGAAACAGCACAATGACAGAAAACTCGATATGCTACACCTCTGAGGAGCCTGCAGCCAGGGTGATTGGAAATCAACACACAACTCCCACTACCCCACACACAAATATGTACAGGTTATATAAGCCAAGATTTAGAAAACACATTGGAAGAGGAGGGACACACCCACATATGTATTTGTGTGCATGTTTTCCTTGAAAACATATAACGTTTTCTTTTGTTTTACTCAACTCAGAGAAATTCTTGATCTAAAATTATTTCATGCTTAACACTATACAAAGGAAATACCATAAAGCAAGTTTACATTTTCCTGGGAGCTGTTTGTTGCAAGTAAAAAATGTTTTGCATTTTTTCAGTGTAAAAATCCACATAAAAACAGGAGTTGTTATATAGTGCTTGCCATTTGTGTTAACATTACCAAAAAGCTTTATACAGGACTATTATACATTACAGAAGAGGAATATCAATGAAGAGGTAATCAGTGCTTCCAAACTTTTCTAACTGTTATATAGGGGAGATCTAAAGAGTCCAACATATTTAGATTTATAAGGAATTGTTTTCTTCCCTCTGATAACGTGCTCCCTGAATAAAGAAAAACCCCACAGACGCACTGCCTTCTATTCAACTACAGCCACCTTCCAGGGGTGCTGACACACAAGGGCCCTTCTACTGGACCCTACAGTTCTCACTGCCCTTGGACTCGGGGCCAGCTTCTGGGCTGGGAGCCAGCCGGCCTTGCTTGGCCCTCAGGCCCTCCCTGGGGCTGTCAGCTGAACTTCTCTCAGGAAGGTTACTGATGGAGAGAGATCTGGTGGTGGGTTCTCGGAGGGCAGTGCCTGAATCCACTGGGCTCTGTTGAGTAACCTTGACCTGCAACACAAGCGTCGTTGTTAGAGGTTTAAATCACGTTCACATTTCTACAACATGAAAAATCAAGCACTTAGATCACCAAATTTTAAGTTAAATTCTTCTTCTAGGAGTTGTACACAGTTTTACTCTTTCTTCTTCCCTGAAAACAGGCCCCCATCTAACAGAGAAGCTAGAGAAAAGGGTCGGACACAACCTCTGACCAGCCGCCTTGCAAGCTTCCCTTGACACCTCTGACGGCCGCAAACTCACTCCCAAGGCCAGTGTGACATTCTCAGGTCAGAAGGTACGCTCTTTGAGGGCAAACAGTATGTCCTCTTTACCTTTGCATCCATAGTGCCCAGAATATGCCTACCTGGCAAACATTCCATATTTGCCTAAATAAGAACCCAAAGCAGCTTCCATTTATCTTAACTGAGCCCCTGCTGTCATTCAAATGAACGTATTCCAGATGCATAATACCACCTTCATAGAGTGGAAGCTTTATTTACAACAGTTAAAAGACCTAAAGCCTCCTCCTCACATACCAGCATTTTAATCATTCCCCTCACATTGTTGTTTTATTCCCATATTTGGTTTATGGCAGAAGGGCAGCTATCTAATAATCAAGTCCAGAAAAAAGTAAATTCCCTTTCTGATGTCCTGCCTTTTAAGAGAAAGAGGGAATCTCAAAAATGTGAGACTTTAAGAAGTAGATGAAAGGGCAGGGTAGCTGGTAAAGTCGAGATTTTTTTGAGGTTTCCATGATAGTGAAAAAAGATAGATATGGGGTCGGGACAGAGACAGAGGAGCAAGACAGAGGAAGCACAGAAAAACTTAAGCAAAGCCAAAGACAAGAGCAGACAATTCAGGTAGGAAGATTTGTAAAAGAAAAAGAGGAAGGACTCTTAACAAGGGTGAAACGTGCTCAGTAGCAAGTCTGAGAAGCGGCTATGGGACACATCACTCCCTGCGCAACGGACTGCCGGTGACCTCCTTCTGAAGCAGTAAGAAGAGAGAATGGAAATTATTTCCCCGTTTATGTTCTTTCCATAGGAAGTACGTGGTCTTAAAAGGCAGCTAAATACTCTTCATTACAGAAAACATAGTAAATCTGGCCGACAGATCAGATCCCTGGAAAGCTTGCCTCTACCTCAGATGATGTGCAGGACATTTAAAAGGAGCAGCCTTGAAGGCTCAGGACTTAATGGAAAATTACTGTCCATGGAAAGTTGAAGGAAAAAAAAAACAGAGTTTTACTGGCACTCCTTTTTCTTTTCTTTTCTCTTTTTTTTTAAAAGTAGAAAGTGATACAAAAACAGACTTCCCTTGAACCCAACAGATGCAGGCGAATCAAACCTTTAGATTCACCATTAAAAGCAGGGGGATGGGGGAGTGGGGGATGGAGAGATCACACTGGGGAAAGAGAATTTAAACTACTCAATTCCTGAAACCCAATTAAATAGCCAAAGTCCACCCTTTGGCCTCCCCCTCTAGACTCAATTTCTTTGATTCTGAATTGAGAAAACTGTAGCCGGTGATCAGAGTTTACACTCTGGATTTGATCCTTATGTTGGTTAGTTAGCATCAGACTTATCCATAACTAGGTGAGGTCGGACTTACCAGGTACTTAAGCTATTAAGTGCACCCATACCCTAACTGTCTTACAAACTGTGTCTGCAGCCACAGTGGAGAGAGGGCAGGTATGCAAATGGCTCATTGGAAATGAACCTCATTAGTAGGAAAAATGGCTAAGACCCCACGAAACTGCTGACTGACTCTGTGGTGACGGCCTCACCATCATCTTCTACAATTAGTGGACGGTCGTCTGGAGCTGACTACCAACCCCAGATTCACATCAAGTCTACACACAATCACGACTCCCTTGTTCCCAGCAAACTGGGAGCTCTGGGCTTATTCATCCCAGAGACATAACAGAGAACGATCCTCACCTAATCCGCATTTTACCTATGTTCCCCTTTGAACTTGTCAGATGTCACTAAAGGTTCTGTTAAACGATCTAGGAAATCTCTCAACACTCAGCCAGTGACTTCAGGCGAAGGCTCATAATCCCAAGTTTCTAAGCAACTGCTTTAGGAAATGACACCTTGCTCTTTCTTTTTTCAAACTGAATGATGAAATATGCTCAACAGATGAGGCAAGCATTTTATAAGGTGATTCAGAAAATGCTGAATTAAATTAAAAATCAATAGGCTGGGGCTTCTCTGGTGGCACAGTGGTTGAGAATCCGCCTGCCAACGCAGGGGGCACGGGTTCGATCCCTGGTCCAGGAAGATCCCACACACCGCAAAGGAACGAAGCCCATGCACCACAACTACTGAGCCTGTGCTCTAGAGCCCGTGAGCCACAACTACTGAGCCCACATGCCACAACTACTGAAGCCCATGCGCCTAGAGCCCGTGCTCCACAGCAAGAGAAGCCACCGCAATGAGAAGCCCGCGCACCGCAACGAAGAGTAGCCCCCCTCGCCGCAATTAGAGAAAGCCCGCGCGCAGCAACGAAGACCCAACACAGCCAAAAATAAATAAATAAAATAAATAAATTTATATATATATTAAAAAAAAAATCAATAGGCCGGGTTTCAAAGGCTTGCATCTAATCATGAAGTCCCCTATAACCTTCTTTCAAGAGGAACCACCCTCCATTCATGTGCACAAGTGCACAAAATTGCTTAGCAATTCATAACCGCTGGTGCCTACTGCAGCCTGTAGCTAAGGCAAGCACACAAGTCTGCAGGCAGCCATGGTTATTGCTCTGTCCTCAGCAGATGCGACAGCAGCGTGGAGAGCAGGCCCCCTAGCGTGCAAAGCTCTCTTTCTTAGATGGTAAGTCTAAACTCCACATGGAAACTGCTTTAACATCAATTCCTCATGAAAGAAGGGAAAAATGACCCATATGATGATTTCATGAGGTGATTTCCTAACACACCGTTAAACATCTATTATTGCAATCACTTCAGGACATTCACAGCTCCATTCATTCAACAAATATATCTGTATTAGACATGAGGACACAGGTAAACTGTAAACATAACCAGGAACATCACAGAAGTCATACTGGAACTCAGAAGGCAGATATTTAGGCAAGTAATTACAGTAAAGTGAGCTGCCGTGAAATAGCAGGAGGTACAGGGTACTACCTATGTGTCATGATTTCCTGTTTTAAAAGAGCCAAATACTTCATTTCAGGAATTAGCTTGTGGTTAATAGCTTTAGTCAAACCTGGAAGCTTCACTCTTTAAAGGTGCTAGTTGCTTTATGGAAAAGAAGCTGTTCTTATGGTCCCTTGGAAAGTCAGGACCTACTCCAGTGTACTCTTCAGTGTTCGATTGCTACCAGCATCCAAGTGAAATCCAAATGTGAGTGAGTGAGTGAGAAAAAAAAGAGAGAGAGAGAAAAAGGTGGGTGGAGGGGTGGGGATGGGGAAGAAATTTGCACAAAATAGTAGAATATTTCTAATACAAGGCATGAATGGGCCCATTTTAATGAGTGAAAGAAAACCTCAGACCCTTCTTCCTCACTCCTGAGTTAATCAAATTTTTATTATAATGTAAGTTATGAACAAACTTAATAGTAGGCATAAATTCCTTAATCCTTAAAGCCCTTATACATCAACATAGCAAACATGTGCATATATGTTCTTGCTTTGATGCAACTAATCACCAGTGTCTTTGTATTTGGTGTCTAAAATCCTACTGAGGAGCACGCCTGCCCACTTAAGAATTACTACATTACACAAATAGGGTTACTACGCTTTCAAAGCTTTGTTGGCTGGTTCAAGGTAATCATATTGAATACTTAAACTCTGACAAGTAAGCAATCAAAGTAAAATCACAATATTAAAAAAAAAAAAATCTGTGAGCCATTCTAGAAACTTCCAACAAGATTCCTGCAATCCCTAGTTTGAGAAACAATGGGAAAAGAGCAAGACTGGAGCTGAGAGAGAGAGTAGGTGTTAAGTCTGGGCAGGTTCAATCTTTGTAAGTCTTACTTTCTTCCTCCTTTTATAATACTACTTACTAGGAGAGTACAATAAAATAAGAAAATAAAACTTGAGTTCCATAAAATACATATACTTTGCATACATAAATGGTAGATGCTGGTATGGATTATTGTAATGGGACAAAGATCTGTGAAGCAAATATCCTCTATGCTTTAAATAACGTGACTGGGCTGTTTGCAAGGTGCAGAGAGATCCCTAAGATCCCAGCCCTCCCTACCCTCAACAATCAAAATAGAGACATCCATACAAACAGAGCTACTTTCTCCGGACATCTACTGAAATATGTGCTTTTTGTAGAAAGTAAAGGAATAATAAAACACAAAGAGTCAGCAGCTGGGGGGCAGATGGGTGAGAGGGAAAACTGTGAAGCAAGCAATGACCAGTACCCGTGCCAAATCCTTCGATGGTACTGCCCGAAACTTTCTTACGGACCCTTTGAGTTCTGATCTAACAACGCCAATTCCCGTCAAACGATTTATAAGTGGCCGCTGGGTCAAGGACAAGATTGTGCGGCAGGGTAATGTGATGTTTATCCTCGCATCTGCTCGCTACTTTCCTCACTACTGACTTCTTTATACCCCAGGGAGAAGGTCAGACTTTGAAGAGCTCCTGAGTCAGAGGGCGCAGTGTCAAACCCTCGCCCAGATAATGCTGTCATTTCCTGGATTTCAAACGGTAGATACATGTTCACTGTAGTTTACCTTTTGTGATCTGCTGCCACCAGCTGTTGATTTGGAGGTCTCAGCGAGATTTTCTTTGTCGAGACTTAGGGGGGATGGTGCTAACTTCTGCGCAGCAAGGCGGGGGCTGGTCCTTGTCACCATGGTTGTTCTCCGCAGGATGTATGGGCTAGTCTTTCCTGTTGGGATGTCGGCAAACCCTAAAGGCAAAAAGCTGACCGTCAACACTGCTGGCTCCAATTCTACCTACGGTGGGAGTACTATTCACTAGGCGAAGTTTGAGCAAGGATAAGGGTGACTCCGAAAACACTTTCTCCTAGCCACAGTGGACAATGGATGCACTTTATTCATAGTTACCCTGGAGTCATCAAATTGAATAAATCACTAACAGGTTTTTTTTCTTATTAGAAACATAAGAAACCACATGGGGAAAATAACATTAAACAGAAAAAATTCTTCCTGCTCCTTTTATGTGGATGTCTTAACTCGCACTTTTCTAAGAAGAACACACCAGCAGGCCTTCCTGTAAGATTTGGATTAGAGGGGGAAAAAATGGGTGAAATGGAAAGGAAAGAGATAAAAGAAAAGGTCTGCTCTTGTTGAAAGGGGGAAAATGTGAAACGGTAACAGCTACTTGAGGTAACTACTCTCAGGTAGAAAAACTAGGTGGGAGAAGAGATTTGACCTTCCTCTGCACTCCTCATCTCCTTCCACAGAGGGAACTGACAGGACCTGTGATGACCGAGAGGAGAAGGGCAATGCCAAGGATACTTAAAGAAAGCATGTCACACACAGCATTAAAGTAACTACAGTAACTACAGCAGCATGTGGTTTTGCTTTGTTTTTAACCCTTTAACTACAAATAAAAAACAGAAACGAGAAAGAGATAGCTAACTATTTGGGGGTTAGATTTCCTAAGGGCTAGAGTTACTCAGATCAGTGCTTCTCAAACTATCTATGGCAAAAAATCGGTTTTGATATTTTGCGGCGGAGCGGTGGGAAGTAATTTCCCATCTGCTGTGGAATGATACTTTTGTATAGTACAATAAGAATGAATCTAATAGAAAACTGATTATGTGCTTGAATGTTGCAACAATAGCAAAGGGCTATGAAAATTTCAAACTCTAACTCTTGATTTCTATACATTGTCTTGATCATGGAGCAGTAACAAACGTTCCTAGACTGGCCCCCAATCTCTGGGCCGCACTTGGAGGACCGGTGGGTTTCAAAAAAAAAAGTGGTAAGTGGCTTCAGCCAGGGGTCCAGCATCATCAGGCCCATCCTCTAGCTCACCCACTACCTGGGTCACACATGACTAAAGGTGGGAAAGCTCGAAGGGTGTCTTTGATTTGGGGATTTTTCAACACAGAAATACCAATTTCTAAACAGGTTTTTGACAGCCATTTTTCAAATCTCCTAGTACTTTTGGTACTGTGACATGAGTAATTAGATCTTAGCCATTCTCTCATGACAGAAAAGAAAGTATATACCTAACCAGTTTAACAGTGGACTATTGCTTCTGAAGGTCAATGAGTACTGTTACACAATAACCTAAAAAATAAATGCTTCTGTCTTTTTGTATGTGAATTTTTATGAGCACTTTCAAAAGAACACAAATACTTTTTGAATTATGAGTACCTTTCTTTACAACTTCTGGAAGTCCCTCTGGCTCAGGCTCAGCGTCTTCCGCGTCCTCTGCAGGGTGAATACCACTTTTGACCGCTTTCCTGCTTTTTTTAGAAAATTTCTCTGGTGTAGAAGGTGTGGTTTCTCCCCCATCCTCCCGAATCCCACCGGACCTCTGCCTCTTGCCTGAAGCTTTATTTTGGCCAGATGATAACTTCTTTTCAGTAGCAGAAGGGACTGGGGATGGTGCTGGAACAACTGAATTCAGCGAAGGAGAACTTCGAAGATTAACTTTAGATTGTTGTGAACTCAGACGGGCAACCTGTGTTTCTAACATCTCTTTGGCTTTCTCTAATTTCTCATGGCTTATAAGCAGGGAACAGTATTTATCCAGGTATTCGTCTGCCTCCTTGGTTTTTTCTTCAAGGGTTTCTTTCAGTTCTTTCATCTCGGTCATTAATTCATCAACATTAACATCCACAACAGTACCTGTCAAAAATCAAGCGACACATCATTTGTAACTTGATGCTTCTCTGATTAACACTGGGCATCAATCAGCAAGCAGATAACCTTAGACTTGCTTCTTGATTTTTTTTTTTTGGGGAAGAGTGGCGGAAGATCTATCTGTATATGTTCTTATAGTTCTTGTTTGGGAGGGATCACATCAACATACATATTCTAGTGAGTTACATACTTATTGCGATAGCTTAAACATAACCCACCAAAATCTCAAACTCATATTTCAGCCAATCCATCAAACCTTCTTGTAGTTATCATATGACATCAAATGAATTAATTTATTGCATCCCCGATTTTCCCCTGTCCATCCTTTCTATTGTAAGGGAATGAACAGTAAAAGTCGACAGAGAATATAAAGTCACTGCTGTAATGACTTTGGGAGATAGGAAGGGGCCAGTGACAAGACAAGGCCAAAGAAGTTCTGAAAACCATTTGGAGGCAATGGAGGATCTGATGGACAAGGGCTTGAGGGATACTGTAAGGGAAGAGGTCTCAGTAACTTATAGCTGCCTGGTTGGCACTGATTCCATTAGAGACGCTCCCTGGAGCCCCGATCCATTCTGAGTACTCTTCTCAGCAGGCAAGACTGTTGACCTCCCACCCGTGCCAATTTATGTATGGTCCAGAAGAGCCACTTATACTATGCTTGCCGTCATCTATCCACACAGAAAAAGCATTCCACTCTGGGGGCATACGTGGAGAAAAGGGACAGGAAGAGTTGTCATTTCTTTTTTATTTCACCTCCACACCCAAAAATATAGCCCCCAACCCTTCCATGTAGTTGACCCACCAGGATGGGCCAAGGACAACCAGAATCAGCTGTTTATAAATTACCAATGCCAGCTCAGATGCCAGTCTTCCTTTACATTAGAACTACATCATGGACATCCACATGAAAAACTCTTCTTGGAAAGGCTCGTTAGCAGAAAGGGCTACCAGTTCTTTGTATGTTTTATAGAACAGAAGATGCAATAGTTCTATTTTTTAAATGCAGGCTTCATTCTGAATCCTATTAATGACCCCAAGCTAAGCACAAAATTCTGAAATTGGAAAATGGCTAACTGCTGAAAATCAGCATGCACTCATAGAACAGGGCACTAACGACACTTCCCATACAGACACACCATACGTGTATGATTCACTAGTGGAAAACAGTTTGGGTTCACTGATGTACCCAGTTAACACCCACCTGCTTTCTGTTTCTCTTGTGCAGCTTCAAGATGAGATACCTCTTTCTGCAACATCTCCTTTTCTTCTTCCAGCTGTTTACAGGATTTGATCAACAACTTTATTTTCCCCTGGGCACGATCGTTTTCCTTCTTCAACTTATCTGCATATTTTAGATTTTCCATCTACAAAACAGAAGTAATTCCACTTAAAACCTTGAATTGCTTTTCATACGCATATGGAAAAATAATAAGATATAATTAAGAATCATATGCTGTAAATTTAAGAACTATTATCTTCAAAACAATTCATCTTCTCTGCTCAGTGTCCTAAGTCCCCCCAGTAGACACTGTGGTTTTGTCACTCCCTTTCTTAGTATCAGCAAGCATCAGTCACAGTTCTTAATATAATGTCCTATTAAGTAGCCCACTATGTCTGTGTTTATCCAATAGGAATCACACCGGGAGGTAGGGGCCAAGGGTCCATGCACATATTCTTGGTAGGCCAAACACTCCAAATGACAGAATTGTTCGCTTTTGTGATCTGTGCTGTTGCACAATTTCAATACCTAAGATGGCATTTGTTTAGTCACACCAAGTGATACTACGGCTCACAACACAAATTTAAGGCCAAATGATATTATCATTTACAATACAAATTTAAATTTTATAGCAGCTCAAACAAAGAGTGAATAGAATGGTGGCAGAATTATGTCATCAAGCACTTCTCAGTAGCACATGTTCACAGTTCCTTAAGCACAATTGCAAAATCAAAAAAAAAGCTCTGAAAATGATTTCTAGGCAAAACTTGACTTGAACAGATATGAAGGAATTTATTCCTTTATTTATCCCACCTTGTAAAAATATTCATACATTTTGCTGTAGAAATATGAATTTGATTATGAAGTATTACCCCAAGATTCTGATGGGACATTATGTAATATGTGGCATATGCATTGCATTATGCAATATCTAAGAAATGCAGAATTGTAAAACAATCTAGCTCTAAGAGTTTCTGATAAGAGATCATGAACATATAAAGGCAGACCAAACTATTAAAAAAAAAAAAAAAAGAAGAACCTGAGCATCGCATTCATGTTACAAGTAGATTTCATTCTTTGCACATTTCACCTTGAAATAATTTATTAGCAATGTTGCAGTAAATCTGCACTTTCAGAACTTTCTATTTCTGATTCCAACAGTCATTGGATTAGAGATAGATTTAATTCAATTTCAACAATGCTGGGACTTCCCTGGTGGTCCAGTGGGTAGCCCTCCACGGTCCCAATGCAGGGGGCCTGGGTTTGATCCCTGGTCAGGGAACTAGATTCCACATGCATGCCACAACTAAGAAGCCCGCATGCCGCAACTAAAGATCTTGCATGCTGCAACGAAGGTCCCACGTGCCATAACTAAGACCCAGCGCAGCCAAAATAAATAGATAAATAAGTAAATAAATAAATAAAACAATGCTTATCAACTTCTACTTCATTAAAATTATATAAGATTTGTATAGACTCAACTAACAATATACCATTTTGTACACGGCATATATATAAATAGACATTCCCCACAGTACAACTGTCGAAGATTAAAAAAAAGGAGAAAGTAAGTAAATTAAAACGTAGACCTGAAGCTACTTCTGTCTTGTTACTAAACCTAACATCTCTCATGTTGTAGCAACAGAACATTATTGATCATTAATGTTATTTTGCACTTAGTTTGTATTTTATTGGTATATTTCCTTCACCTTGATAATTGTATGAGAGCTGTAAACATAAGAAATCTATACCTAGTTTTCTGACCTTTACTGAAAAATATTTATTTTCCAGGTTCATATTTTACATTCTGGATGGTATTCGTTTTATGAAAAGAATTTTGTGGGTATCAAAACAGCCTCCCTCTCCAGGTAGAATTACTGTAGCACCTTCTACAGTCTAACAATACTGAGATTAGGGCTCACCTCCTTTTTTTTTATAAAGAAAAAAGTTTTATGTTCCTTGCATGGAAAAGAAAAGGAGAACATACACATACGTGTACCTGACCAAGTGCTTGGCTCACCTTGATCTCCCCATAAGCCATGGTAAAGTGGGTTTGGTGACAGCAGTGAACCTGAAGACCAGTCATGCAAGACTTTCACCACCAAATTATTATTATCCACACCTGGAGGGGCCTGCCCTGATCTGTTATTGGCTTGATCTTCATATCCATCTCAAGAAGTCTCTGACATTCTCTACTTTGAGAGGATTCACTGAGCAATGAATGAAGTTTATTCAAGCTATGGAACTGCAGGCTATCCTCTAATTTTTAAAAAAAACTCAGCAGACAACTGATGAATGATATTATTTATGATTACAAAAAACTTTTTTCATGAAAATTAAAATGAAAGCACTTAATTTCATACTGTTAAAACCACCGTTAGATGTATGAACCATTCTAAGTCATGAAGTAATGATAAGTGAACATACCTTGGTTTTCTTCAATTCTTCTAAAATCTCAGTGGTCACTTTCAAAGAATTATTGAGTTCTTCTTTACTGGACTTTAAGAGGTCTATCTCCACCTTCTGTGAGCTGAGACATTCTTCCTTAGAAGTCAGTTTCTCTCGATATGTCTGGATTTCCATTTCATACTAGGGCAGAAAAATGTTACTTTAGCCAGGAGGCTCAGGTGCAAATATTGTAAGGAAAACAAACAAAAAAGAAAACTGCTGTTCCGGGGACCATTTCAAATGGTCTTTGCAACTCCCTTACTATTCTACTCCAAGACGGAAATGTATTTTTAAAAAAATCAAGTCATAAAATAAGACATGTGCAAGTAACTGGGGGAAAGATAGGGAACTTAATAGGATGGGATGTTCACAGGATTATACATCATAATAATAATGCAGAACACTGACCTTCTTGGAAAAAATGCCTCATCACCATGGTCAACACACTCTCTCCAGTTCCCCCAGTCACCAGACCACACATTTTTACCTGTTTGTTTATATCCAGAAGCAAAGCCTGGTGTTTCTTTTCAGCTTCCTGAAGCCGTAGCTGATATTCAGCTATTTCTTCTCTCATCTTCCCTTGCTTTTCCATGTGATCTTTGTGTACACAATCCAAACTCTTCTTCAGTTCACTATTTTCTAGCATGAGCTCCTTCAGTTGACCCTAATGAGAAAAATAGTAAAATCATGGGAAGATAATTAAGAACCTGGATATATATATCAACATCTAGAAAATACTGAATACTGAGTACTGGATATATATATCAATATCTAGAAAATACTGAGCACTGTCTTGCCTGTCATAGTGTACAGGCAAGACAATCTATATAGAATTAGTGCTATAATCCTTAGCAATGTACAGTCGACACTCTGTTTCCCCAGATTTCACATTCACTGATTCAACCAACTACAGAACAAAAATATTCCAAAACACAAATTCCAGAAATTTCCAAAAAGCCAAACTTGAATTTGCTGTGTACCAGCAACTTTTTACACAGCATTAACATTGTATTTACAACTATTTAGGTAGTATTAGGTATTTTAAGTAATGTAGAGATGACTTAAAGTATACAGGAGGTTGTGTGCAGGTTATACGCAAACACTATGCCATTTTATATAAGGGACTTGAGCATCTGCGGATTTTGGAATCTGTGGAGGGCCTGGAACCAATGCCCCGTGGATACCAAGGGATGACTGTATTCACTTTAAATGGCGATTTCACCTCCAGTGGCAATTTCCTTTGCTCCAGCCCAAGGTTACATCCACGGGGAACATAGAATCTCTGAAACCTCGACTTCGCTACTGAAACACTCTGGACCAAACCCTCCTAGGCTCCCAGGCTCACTTATTTAAGTACTTCTAGTGCAGTAATTTCTTGACCTCATCAGCAGTATCACCACCACCTTCACACTCAAGCCCCTCCAGACTTACGTTTTCTTCCTTGGCCAGCTTAGTTTCCATCTTCGATCAGTTTAAGAATTTCCTTCCCAATGCCCCCCACTCTTCTGCCCTTCTCTCACTTCACTGTGCAGGACTATCAACACTGCAGCCCTAGAGGTATCTGGCTTCTCCGTGCCTGACCCCAGATAGCTGTTTCTGTACGTGTTTATATACATGCTGTGTCCACTTCCTCATCAACCGTTCACTCCTCAACCCACTCCAACCTGCTTTCATCCCAGCTCCTCCGGAAACAGCTTTTCACGGCGGTGTTAAGCTCCATGTTGCAAACCCGAGGAGCACTCTTCAGCCCTCATCTCATTCGACCTCCAAGTAGAATCTGCTGCCGCTGACCACTCCTTCAGTCTTGAGAGAGCCTGCATGCGTGGCTTCTAGAACATGACGCTCTCCTGGTTTGCCTCATCTTGTCTTCTCAGTTTCTTTGCTGGCTCTTCCTCCTCCATCTCACCCTACATGCTGGAGGGCATCTGGGCTAGGCCCCGAGCCATCTTCTCTTCTCCATCTATATTTTCTACCATTCCCATAATTTTTAAACACTACCTATATTCTGAACTAGCCAAATTCATGTATCCACCCTAAGCATTCCCTTCAATCTCCAGTCTCATGTATTTGGTGTCACTTTAGATTCTACTCTAGTTCTTTACCATGCCTTCCTACTGCTCCAAACTTCTTTCCTATTATTTTCCATCTGACTCCAGACACAATGGCTTCCTTTCCATTTCTTTTTTTTTTTTAAATAAATTTATTTATTTATTTATTTATTTATTTATTTTTGGCTGTGTTGGGTCTTCGTTTCTGTGCGAGGGTTTTCTCTAGTTGCGGCGAGCGGGGGCCACTCTTCATCACGGTGAGCGGGCCTCTCACTATCTTGGCCTCTCTTGTTGCGGAGCACAGGCTGCAGACAGCGCAGGCTCAGTAATTGTGGCTCACGGGCCCAGTTGCTCCGCGGCATGTGGGATCTTCCCAGACCAGGGCTCGAACCTGTGTCCCCTGCATTAGCAGGCAGATTCTCAACCACTGGGCCACCAGGGAAGCCCTCCATTTCTAAAACGTACAAAGATCTTTCTAATTTCAGAGATTCTATCACACTGCTCTCTAGACCTAGAAGTCTCCTTCGTTTGCCCTGTTCTTCACATGGCTGACTCCTTGCCTTGCACGTGAGATTCTCTGACCACCCCATCTAAATTAGGTTCTTCCTTACCCCACACTCCACTTCCCAAATATTCTGCAGTGAAGAATCTTGCTTCCTTTATAGCACTTAACAGTTTATGATTATTTGATATATTTCTTATTTAATGATTTATTGTATGTCAAGATGGTAAGTTCTATGAGTGCAGGAAGAACCACAGGACAGCTATCGCTCACCATTCTATCCTCTGACCTTAGCCGTGTTTATAGAATGAATAAAGCCATTGCAGACTAACACACTCATATGTATGGCCTTGAGGCTGAACACCTAGCTTTCCTTTTTAGTAGAGCCTATAAATGAAAGACGAATAACAATATACTTGGGATACTCCCAAGCTGCTCAGTACCAAAGGAGATTTTAGCAGACTCAGGACTCAAATATCATCCATAGGAACTCCTTCCACAGAGCATTGCCAGAAAATTCCATGAGCCAGTTGCTGAGATTAAATGCCAAAACTTTTCAATTTTCATTAGATTAAATACCACATTTAAAGAAAAGCACTAACTTCCCCAACTCCTTATACAGGCCATTACAAATATCGCTTCAACTTTTTTTGATTACTCTGGGTCATAATCACAATTATATTTTGCTGTCCTTTTCTGAGAATTACTTAGGGATGAAGTTGCACAAGGACTACATGAATATAGGAGTGTTTACCATTTGCACGCATGGTAGCTGCTACCTAAGACTTGGTGTTAAGAGATTCAGGAGAAAGTGCATGAATCAGCAATGTCTATTAGGGGACCAGCAGTGGGAGTGGCAGCCCAAATGCTATAGTTCTGCCACAACCTGCCCTCAAATAGCACCCCAAGACTGCTCCAACTTTACATCTTACTATGACTTTCTTTCTGTTACTTTGTTAGTTCTTTGCAAGATCAGTGCATTTGTCTCTAGCAATGTTCGGGCTTGTAATCTGTGGCAGGCTAGGACAACAGCCTACTGAAAGCGGCATGAAATCCTTTTCTGGTATGCGTTAATGTAGTTACAAGGGTCGTCTTCTATGAAAAAACTATTTGGGCTCCATGACAGGTATATTCATGTGTTCAGGGGCCTCGCCTGACTCCTTCCGGGCTCACGACAGTGCTGGATGGCGAAAATTACTGCAGGTCTGATCATGACATAAGCTTGGGTTACTCTTTTCAAAGGCTAAAAAAGAAGTTTGGTACATTACAGAAGGTCTTACAAAAACAAACAAGGAGAGAGTGCACAAGAATTATCAGAGGAGTGTAATGAATCTGTCACAGAGAAACTTACTTTTCTGCTCTTTATTTCTTCCGACACTAATTTTAAATCTTCAGTTAGCCTGTTTTTCTCCCTACTAAATTCTTCTTTCAGCTCCGTCGTTTTCTGTACCATCGCATGCATTTCCTGCTGCAGCTCAGTTTCCTTCACCGTCATTGTGTTTACCTGAAATTTCGTCTTCGTTAGGATCTGCTTATGGCTGTCTGTTTGATCAAATTAATCACTCTTATACAGCATATTCACGACATTTGCTTTAGCCTCCAATAATAAAATAAAACCCAGCTAATCCTCCCTTTACTAATCCACTCAACTAATATCCTCAAAACCTACTGGTAAGCTTACCTTTTCTTCTCTGCAAGATTTAATAAAAGACAACAATAAGGAAAGGAATGACAAAGAAAGATAATATTACCAAGTCTTAAAATCCTTCGTAGAAGTAATGATTTGAATTAAACTTAAATATCAGAGAATATTGTACGAGGCAGTGACTTAATCTATCAGCTCTTGGATCTCTTACTAATTCTCCAATGCCATGCTAAAATGCAAGAAACATGACTATGATTCATTAAAACCAGTTAAAGCAGTATTGTTTACATTCGTCCCTATATCAGATTGAAACAGCCTGGTATAGTTTGTCTAATTGTCTCCACCCATAACTGCCATACAAAAACTTGAAATTCTTGGAAAATACAGAGGTATGAGTGATTGTATTTTCTGGACAGTCTCTTAATATTTGTCCAGTAAAAACTTAATTTGAAGGAATCACTTTCCTAGGTCAGTAAGTATAGGGCAAAAACTTAATTTTTCTTTAATAATTGAGCTTCCGGATGACAGATTTTCCCTTTAAACATCAGCTAACAGAACAGGAGACTGCCCGAAGAGAAGGTACAAAAGAGGGGCTGAAAGCACAAAATCCCCAGGACATGCCCTGGGAGCCATGAGGGTTCTATCGGTTACAATTGTGTCAGTATCTTTAATAGTTCTTTCTCCTAAAGGCAAAAAAAGGCAGGGCAGCAGCAAAGGGGATCCCTACTGATTCTAATTGATATCTGTTATACTCTCTACAGCAGTGGTTCTCAATTGGATATGGGTATGGGGGCTGCTATTCTGATGTACTGTGAGAAAGGAACCACACACAATCCAAAAGCTTCTGCCCTGTCCAGGTGCCACAGTGAAAACCATGCCAATCCATAGAAGTGCCCCATGGAAGTGTGTGCCAAAGCAAAGGGTCACCACTGCTGGAGCCAACTCAATGTCCCCACAGTTCAAGACCCCAAAATGTAAAGCCTTTACAAAGTTTGGTCCAATACTGCAAACACTGTCCAGAAGGAAACAGAATTCACACAGTGGTTGACCCTCCCGCATGACAACACATTCAAATGTACAGAGATAAAGCCACTTACTTTTTCAACAAAGGACATTTTTTCCATTTTTGTCAATTCAAGCTCTTTCTCCAGATCCTTGGAAGAATTCTGCAGAGCTTCTAAGGTGTCCTGCAAAGCGTCATTTTTGGATTGCAGCACCTGGGTCTTCTGCTCCAATTCCACCATCAGATTCTCCAGTTTTGTTCTTTGCTCCTCCCAAAGTTGCCGTTCTCCTTCCATGTGGGACAGCTTAGAGACCAGCTGCTCTTGGTCTTGAATACGATTTTTTAGTATCCTGATTTCTTCATCCTTTTTCTCTAGTTTCTGTTTGCCATCTTCTACTTCTTGAATGAGGCGATTCACAGAAGATTGCAAAAGCATGTAATTACTTTTGGCCTCGTCAAGGCCCTGTAGCAGTTGAGCCTTCTCATGTTCAAGGGAATCTACCTGACTACTCAGGCTCTGTTCTTCCACCTTCCAGGTCTCCTGGTCATCACACAAGGCTGCTACTTCCTCACTTAGCTCTTTCAATTGTGTTTGCAGTATCTCCACCACAGCTTTAGATTCTTCCTTCATCTGTTCTTTTTCTTGCTCTTTTTCTTGCAGTAGATTTTCAAATGAAGAGTTTAATGTTTCTAATTCAGACACTTGACCTTGCTCTTTTTGTAATTCTTTTGTCAGATCTTCTTTTTCTGACCTTGTATTGACAAGATCTAACTCCAAAGCTCTCAGATTTTGGGCCATCTCCTCTATTTTTGCTTTCAGGGTCTCTACCTCTGCTTTGGACTTCTCAGCCTCAAGAATCACATGCTCTTGGTTTTTTCCTGATACCTCTAGTTCTCTTTCAAGGTTCTCAACTGTATCCTTAAGCAAAGCTGCCTGATGCTCACTTTCCTTCAGTTTTTCTAAGATATGGAGCTGCTTCCTTTCATTAGTATCTAGGTGGACTTTCAGCTTTCCAATGTTATTTCTCAGCTGATGTACTTCCTGCACTGGGGAGTCCAGACTCTGTTCTTCCACCTTCCAGGTCTCCTGGTCATCACACAAGGCTGCTACTTCCTCACTTAGCTCTTTCAATTGTGTTTGCAGCATCTCCACCACAGCTTTAGATTCTTCTTTCATCTGTATTTTCTCTCGCTCCTTTTCTTCTAATACATTTTTCAATGAAGAGAGTAACGTGTGTAATTCAGACACCTGACCTTGTTTTTCTTGTAGTTGTTTCACCAGATTTTCTTTTTCGGACCGTATGGTGACAAGGTCTAAATCTAAAGCTTTCAGGCTTTCAGTCATCAATTCTATTTGTGTTTTTAGGGTCTCCACCTCTGCCTTGGAATTCTCAGCATCAAGAATCACCAGCTCTTGGTTTTCTTCTGCCATATGCAATTCCCTTTCCAGGGTCTCAACTTTATCCTGAAGCGAGTCGTTCCTACGCTCGCTTTCTTTCAGTTTCTCTGAGACGTGGAGCTGCTTCTTTTCATCGGCCTCGATGCGGACCCTAAGTTTCTCAATGCCTTTTCTCAGCTGGTGCACTTCCTCCTGCGTTGAGCTCAGCCTCACCGCGACCTCACCTTTCTCCATCAGTGCAGCCTCCAAGGCCTTGGCGACGGTCAGCTTTTCATGCTCCAATTCACTCAGTTTGGTCTGCAGGCTCTCGGATTCCCTTACGAGTGATTCTGTCTCTTTATTCAGTTGTCTGATTTGGTTTTCCAGCTCACTTCTTACCAAAGACAGTGCCTGAGAGTCCTTTTCCAAACTCTGCAGCTGCTCTTGGAGATGTAGAAACTCATCTTGATGAGATTCGAGCTCTCGTATTTTCTCCTTCATCTTTTCAGACATCTGATCCAGCTCTTGATTTTCTTTTGACAAAGTATCTAATTCTCCACGAAGCTGGTCTCTCTCACTTGTGACCACCAAGAGTTCTTCCTCAAGACAGGTTATAACTTCCTGCTTATTTTCATTGTCTTTTTCTAAAAACAGCTTCTCTGTTTGAACTACCTCTAAGTTGGCTTCTGCAGAGAGGGCCTGATGCTCTGTGCTACCTCTCTCAGCTTTCATCCTCTGCAGCTCATTTTCCACACTGAGACATCTCTCTCTCCAGTTGTCGGTCACCTTGGCTACCTCATCTTCAATACCGTCATGTGACAATTTATCTGTGCCCATTTCTAAGTTAGAAGTGAGGCCTCCCGAACTTTCTACTCTCTGGTTATCATGAGAAAAGGATTCCAATTTTTCACTGAAATCTGATTTTTCTTTCTTAAGTTCCTCAACTATTTTTTCCAATTCTATACATGCTTCAATCTTGGTAGTTAGTTGTACTTCCTGTAAATTGAGTTTTGAGTCTAACTCTTTGATTTCATTTAGCAAGCTTTCAACTTTTTGGTCACGTTCCTTTATGCCATGAAGTAATCTCAAATTCTCATTTGATGTCTCTTTTACCTGCAGTTGGAGATTCTGAATGGTTACCTGATTCTCCAGAAAATCCATAGGTACCGAAGCATCAGGACCAGAAAGTGACAATTCGGAAATGCATTCTGAACAGCCCTGGGTTGTGTCTTCCACTGGGGTCCCATGACTGGTTTCTGGGGACTGCTCCCTGGACCATTCTCCTATAAGTTTGATTGCACTCGTCTTAGTAATTTTCTCCATCTCTAGACTGAGGTCCTGCTGAACATCTTTTTCACAAATCTGATGAATCTCATGCTTTGGTGTCCTCTCTTTAGTTTCTGAAGTATATTCTTCCGATTCTCTTATGTCACAGCTATCGTTTCCACCCCGAATGGCCTGTGGTTGTAAGATATAATGAGAAGGCACTTTATTTTTCAAGAAGAATCAAAATAGAATAAATCGGCTGAATTATAGTATTATTTTTGAGAAACTGGCTACTTGCTTCTGCTAAACACATCTCTTCAAAGGGCATTCTTCCCACCAAATTCACCTCTCTCCGTCCAAATATTCAACACAATTAAACAAACATTCAGTAAGTGTCCTCTATGGGCAAGGTACTGGGTATTTATCATGAAGACAAACCCTTCAGGGTCAGTTACATGATCATCTAAATTGTGATGTAGTTACATTTCAAAATTTTTTTCTTGCTAGCAATATGCTGGGTAACCTAAATATGAAATTTTCCTTGGGATTATCAAATAAGAGGCTAACAAATTCCACATAAAATGGTTGGCTTCCATCTTCAGCATTTATGATATTCTTCGATAAGAGAAGGCAGTAGGGTTTCATGACCAGATTCCCAGCCCAAGGACTTAATCACAGATCCAGCACTTACTATATTCTTGGATAAATCACATGTTTGAACCTCACTTTCTCTTCTCTGTAAAATAGGGATCTGCTACTTTGATTACAACTGCTGTCACCTCTCACTTGCCCTCCCTACCTTACAGAGGTAGAGGGAGGGAATTAAGTGAGACTCATTGTCTGTACGCCATTATTAGTTTAGCTGGTAGACTAGAAAAGAGAAAGGTATAAGTAACTGAACAATTTCATATTCTATAAAGAAAGAAATGTCTCTTTGAATGACTGATATCAAATCATAGATTTGATATCCAAATTTGTATCCAAGCAAATTGTCAGAAAAGTATTAGAAATACATAATAAACTCCACTATTTAGGTTCATGACTATAACTCTAACATTAAAAACAGTCTGAAAAGGGCAAGAGAGGTTAAAATTCATATCACCTTACCATTCCTAAGTTCCAATTTGATACTTAATGTGCTTTATTAACTCACAAAGAGTGAAAACACACAGACGTCCTGAAGAACATGTTCT
Organism: Eubalaena glacialis; assembly: GCF_028564815.1. Classification (NCBI taxonomy): domain Eukaryota; kingdom Metazoa; phylum Chordata; class Mammalia; order Artiodactyla; family Balaenidae; genus Eubalaena; species Eubalaena glacialis. The sequence continues at coordinate 46,098,842 of NC_083718.1, read as the reverse complement.
GACTCTGTAACATGATTTTCTCTATGAGTCTTTAAAAAACATCTTAGTAATGTCCAATATAATAGTGTTTAAAGATAATCACGATAGAAATTTACTCCCCAAATAAAGTTGTCTCACTTTCCTAAAGTTCTGGTTTATTTTTTCAAAACTTTGGTAAATTTTGTTCCTATGTCCTTGAACCCTAAAAATGTTTTAGTTTAGATTTAATGTCGATTTCAATTCAACAAACATTGATTGCGTGCCTACTAGGCACTCGATTAGAGAAATAGCATGTCAATCCCACATACTTACATCTTCTATGTCGGTGCCAAGCAGAGACCGAGAGCTTAAGTCCAGACCTTGAAGCTGGAGTCGTGCTACTTCGAGCTCAAGTGTAAGGTGTTCCGTGTGTTTCTTTTCTGCCGCCAACTTGGACTCCATCTCTGCTGTCACACTTGTCAGCTTCTGCTGCCACTGTTCATTTTCTGACAAATACTGCTTCCTGAGACAGTCAAGCTCTTCCCTTGAAGAACTTAGTAACCGTTGGAGTTTTTCAATTTCCTTATTTTTCGTAATCCCTTGACTTTCAATTTTCTCTTCTAGCTTCTTGAAGGACTGCAGGTACATCTGACAGACGGTCTCAAGTTCTTCAATGCTCCTCACCGGGGCAGAGGGGATTTCTTTCTCAGTCAGATTCTCCTCCTCCAGACTACTGCAAGAGATCTCCTCTACACTGGACTGGTTTGCCAAAACAGTCCTGTCTAAAGTATTCAAAAGGGATGTTTCTCCCATATGCTCTAAAAGATCTTTGTAAAAAGAGGATTCTGTTGCATTACCAGGGCTGTCAGTCACACCAGAGAGTGACAAAGACAGTAAATGCTTCTCCCCAGGTCCTGGCATCACCTCCTTTACCAAGTCACCTTGAGAGTTTCTCAGACTCGTGGACAAGACTGAATTTTCAGCCTTTAATGTGTCGATGTAGGACTGTAGCTCTGACATCTTACAGCTCATCTGACAATGCTGATCATGTAAAATTTTGTGTTCACTCTGTAAAGATGAGAATTTCTCCTGTAGTTCAGCAAAGTGCATGTGAACTTCTTTGTTTGACACTGTCAAGTGCTCATAGGAATTACTGTCATCCAAAGGATTTAAGGACACAGATGTCTGCTCATCTTGCTGTTCACCAAATTCACTTTCTGGCGTTTCTTTCACTAACTCACCTTGGAGAAGTCCATTTTCGTCATTTAATATTTTAACTTCATTTACTAGTTTCCCTACCTCTTCTGCCATTTTGCTAGTTGCTGTGACACATTCTGATCTTGAGTCGTTCAGCTCAGATATGAGTTCAAGCTTTTCCACCTGCAACGCCTCACACATCTTCTCTAACTCATCCAGCTTGTTCATTGCCGTCTGTAGAGAGCACTGCAGGTGGGCATTGTCCTGCTGACTGGTTGACAACTCGTGAAGCACCGAAATATATTTTTCCTCTGGATCTATTTCAAAGTTTCCAAGGCCGCTAATATCTTGTGACTGAGTGCCTTGTTGCACATCTCCAGTTTCTAATTCTCCTCTAATTTGTAAGTCGTGCTGTAGGTACTCCTCCTTCTCACTCTCCTGAAGTTTTAATTCCATGTTTCTCACTTTAGTTTCTACTTGTGCCAGTTGCGCATTATAACTGTCTAGAGAAGCATCTTTAACTTCAAGGTCCATCGGAAGTTGAACGTGACATGTATTTATCTTCCTCTCTGCTACTTTCACAGAGTCTTGAATTGGTTCCAATTCTAGATGCTGATGCTCATGTTTCATCTTCATTAATTCCATCAGGTGCTCCTTCTCTTGTAATAAGGCATTAACTTCCTGTTGCATCTTACTTTGTTCTTCCTTTAAAGTCATGATTTCTTGCTTTAAACCGTCAGCCTCCCTCTCGGAATTGCTTTGGATATCTGTAATCTCAGATCTCAGGGCTTGCTGCACTGTCTCCAACTCTAGTATTAAACTCTGGTTTCTTTCTTCAGCTAATGCTAATTGCGATACAAATGCTTGGTGTTCCCTTGCAAATGTTTCCTTTAGCTGTCCCAGTTCATTTTTTCTATCTTCACAAACACTTGTGCATTCATTCAGCAAGCATTCTAATTTAGAGTTCTTTTCCTGCTCTGCTTTATATTTTTCACTAAGATCCCGAAATGCATTTCCTGTTTCTTCACATCTTTGGAGTAAAGTAAGTCTTTCTTGTTTGTACTGGTTAGATAGCTCTGAAATGCTTTTGTCTCTTTCATCTATACAGTTTGAAAAACTCTCAATTTTTTGGAGCAGGTTCATCTTCTCTTGGGTTAAGGTTGCATTAATTTCCTTGAGAGTCCCATTCTCTTGGGTCAGCTCTTCAATGTCCTTTTTATCAAGAGAAATGATGGAACTCATTTCCTTTTTCTCGAAGCTCAGAGTTTCAGACAAAAGTTGTAGCTCCTTTAGAGATTCCTGAAGTAGATCGTTGCTCTTTTTTAATTCTTGAATCTCTGCCTGCTCAGTTTCTAATTTTTCATTCAAAAGTTGCAACTCTCTTTCCTTGCTCTCCAAGGCAACTAAAGTTTCAACAACAACATTCTGATGAACAGAAGTGTCTTCTTGTAACTTACTAATTCGTTGACTTGTTTCAGCCACAAAACTTTGATGCATCTGTTCTGCTTTCATGAGATTTTCTTCAATTTCTCCTTTGATTTGCACCAATTCTTCACACTGCTTTTGCAGATCTGAGTTCATCTGCTTTTGAGACTCTAATGAAAGTTCAAGAGAAACGACTCTGTTTTGTAACATGGATGAGCTTTTTGGACTTTGGTCTGTTTCTAAATGGCATTCGCTCCTTTCTGAAAGCACACTTTCTTGTTCTTCAATTATATTTGCAAAGGAATTATTCACTGCAGACTGCTGTTCAAATGCCAAAAGACTTCTCTGATGAGACTCATTTGTCACCACAGAGGAATCTCTGGATTTTAGCAGATCCCTGAGGCTCTCAGATTCAGCATGCAAGTCTTGGTAACGCTGGTCTTTGTCCGTTATTTCATTTGAGAGTAACTGAAGCTTATCTTCTAGATCTTCAACTTGCCCGGTAAGCTGAGAAATTTTCAAACACATATTTTCTATTTCCTTCTCATGTTTCTGATCTGAGAACTCGGCTTTCTGTTGTAGTTCTCCATAAGCTTGCTTCTGTGTCTCTGCCTCTGCAGTCTTGCTGTCTATCACATTGTGAAGGTTCCTGATCTCGACGTTTAGATTTTCTCTTTCCATCTCCAATGTTCTTACCCTCTCATTGTATTCATGACTTTTTATTTGTTGTGTCTTAAGACAGGTTTCCAAGTGATTAATTTTACTCTGCAAGCTTTCCTTTTCTGATTCCATCTGATTTAAAAGTTGTTCATTTTCACTTTTCCAGCGAGAAAACAGAGTTTTCTCTTCTTTCAATTCTTCATATTCTTTCTTCTTTAATTCCAAAGCACTCAATAAAGCTTCGGACTCTCTCTCTGTTTTGCTTAACTTTTCATTCAGTTGTTCAATGTGATGTTCCCTTTTCTTCAAAAGGTCTTGAGAACAATCTCGCTGCTTTTCCAGATCAGCCAAGGCAAGCTTCAGTTTCTCTAAAGTCAAGGAATTCTCTTGCTGATTTATTTTTTCTTGAAGATCTCTTAACATGGTTTCCTGAGAAGTATTCTTAGCTATTAAAAAAAAAATTTTTTTTAAGTTGTCATGGTTTTAATAAATATTTACTCTACAAGAATTCTAAACTCTAAAAAAAAAAAAATCCAAACAAACTAACAGCTTCTCAAGTCCTGTAAAAACTGGCATTATTGCCTGCATACCTCCTTGAAAGTAGATCACCTGATAATTATCCAAGCTTATATAAAGACAATGAGAAAATGGTCCTTTCAGGATGGCAGTACATTTGTTTATCTTCTTTCTCAGCAGCTTAATAAAGTGTTGTTGTATAAAATACCAAGGGATTATTTTCCTAAGCACATGAAACTTTCTTTTATTCTTTTTCCTTGTATGTGTTTATGTATATGCATATTTTTGCCCTTTGGAAATACTTATTCAAGGAGAGAAAAGTATGACAAGAGCAGCACTAAAATGGAAATATCTCAGGAATACTATGGAGTATTCCTGATTTCTCAGAAAAGTAAATAACTTCTTTGCCATTTTAGCCAAAAAATCCATAGGATCAGGCATAAGTACTAGAGTATAAAGTGCTACAGGGAATTATACTCAATATTTTGTAATAACTTATAAGGGGAAAAAATCTGAAAAAGGGTATATATATGTGTGTGTATGTGTGTGTGTGTGTATAAAAAACACAATCACTGTGCTGTACACCTGAAACTGACATGTAAATCAACTATACTTCAACTAATATATATATATCTTAATAGTATATGGTGCTATATATCAGTAACTCTCGAGGCCTACGTGTGAGTATCACTGAGAAGCAATATCCCCCCACATCCCAGCCCTTCAGAGTGAGGGTGGTGCCTGTGAAGATGAGAATCATCAGCAACACGTCACAAACTCCATTACCACCTGTCCTCTGCCTAAAAACTCCCCTCTGCCCACCGGCCCCTCCTAGTTGAGAATAACCACACTGCTTTCATTCAACAATGATGGGAAGGCTTCCCAAGTATGTTGAGGAAGAATAAAAGTTGAGAATCTCAATAGTAGATGAAAAAGGTAGCATGTATTATAAACTCAGATGTAACTAGAAATCATTCTTATTTTTAGCCCCCTAATCTCAGGCTACATACTGAGAGTGGAAGGCTGGTGGAGACAGCACCACAGGGGATATCAATCCACTTTGCGTGTGAGGACCTCAAACAATGATACTGGTGACCAACACTGAAAAACGCCCTAACCCTTTCTTTTCCTATAGTTTTCTTTCAAAAAAGCTGAAGATTGACATTTCTACCTCCTGCCATGGAAAAATGGAAAGCTGTCTTAGGGAGACTGGAATTTAAAAAGAAAACAGTCACAGAGAAGTGTGACACCCATTCCACAAGTCAAGTTAAAAGAAATCCAAGATGTGCAAATACCTCAGGGGAGAACATAAATGTAAGTAAAGACTCAAGGCACATATACATAAATGTGAAACAAACGGTGGATTCATTTGGTGTATACAGCATCATTCTATGGCTATACAGAGAGTAAGGAAATAAAATCATTCAGTCAAGTAAGCCATCCCAAAACAATGGTCACTAAGGGCTGGGAAAACATGCATTTAACATAGGATTTTCCATTATAAGGGAAATGGTGATGGGTAAGAAGATGTGCCGTCTGGATGTAACTAACAGACACACTTGAGACACAAAATAGCACTCTGGGGCGAGAGACAGCCCCGACAATTTACTTTTGTGTGGAAAATATTTACCCTTCTGGTTTCAAAGTGCTGAAAACCAGGCATCTGGGGACTCAGTGTATTCCAATAAAAAAAAAAAAGTCCAACTATCACTCTGGAAACGAAAAAGTGGAAAAGCAAAAACTTTTTCCACATCAACTGCAGGCATCTCTCTGGGAGAAGATATGGAAAAATTCAAAGAAGCTTCTAATGATATCCATCCTCCTTCGTGGGAACATTAGCCTAGAGAAAGAACTCAAAAACGCTACGTTTACTCACCCCTCATTTCTTCTGCAAAGTTCTGGCTCTGACTCAAACGCTGCTTGGCCTTCTTCAGTTCTTCCTCCAGGTGGCAGACTTCTCTGGCCCTTTGCTCAGACTGACTCTTAAGGAGGCTGTTTTCCCTCTTCATTTCCTAAAGCACAGGTTTAGTTAGTTATCACCCAAGCAGATGCTCTAGCAGCTTAGGACTTCTGCATTGGTGAGGGTCCCTAATGGGACTGTGTGTGTATCTCACTAGGGGAGGAATCACACTTTCCCTTTGAGCAATGAAGTTCCATAGTTTTACTTCAATAAAATGATTTTATAAATAGAAGTCAAAAGCACAAAACCCAAAACGGATGATAATCTTTTTACTTCAAGAAATATATTTTTTGAACTTTCTGGATGTCCCTATGGTTGTGAAAGTGTTCGTTCATAAAGGAAAACCCTATTTACAAGCTCCCCAAAGACACAAATGCTCCAAGTTCCCATCACACCTGAATGATCAAATATATCTTTGCAAAGTTCTGAGGTGCTATCGAACCAAAAAATTCACGTGACAAATTTTGATGTTTCGTTGTAAAACCATCTTAAGGTTCACTGTTATGGGAATGTCTTTATGAGTAAAATTACCTTTAATAAATGTTTATTTAGAAAGTCTGCAATGTAAAGATGTTGGAATGGGCATTATGAAAGATGCAGCTACAAACTAAGAGAGTCTCTGCCCCCAGGACCAGGTACCCGCCACTGGGGGAAGATGTAATACCAATCACTTAATACACACCAAGATGCACTACATCCTCAAGAGAGATGAAGTGTGCTATGGGAAATCAGAGGGCTGGAGCATGGAAGAATTAATTCTAGGTGGAGGAATCTGAGATTTCACAGTGAAAACAGGTCCTTTGGGTACCTGATTAAATGAAGGACCCATGCATCAATGTGCCATAGAGTAGCAGAGACACATATGCAGCCCCGTTCTATTTTCTAGGGAGACCTGTCTATTTTTCTGAGTCTTAAAATGAAGCAATATTTGCATGCCGAATAAAAATGCTTCTTATTAACCACATGACTTGCATAATAAATATTATAAATCCTCTATCCATATTCCTCAACCTGCTGTTCAACCTTCAATGATATTACAGCTCAGCTGATAAGTATTTCAACCTACATTATATGCCACCCTCTGGACCACTGGGAATTGGCATATATCATTACAAACTGACAGAATCAAGCAACTCCCATCCTTGGTGGGGGCGGTGGGATTCATAAGCCTGACTTTAAAACACACACACACACACTTAAAAAATATCCCTCTGAAAAGCTGAAAAGTAGGGGAAATTTTTGAATCTTAAAGAAACAATTAAGACCCATCCTCCAAAACCCTACTGCACTGTTGGAAAACAGATGGCCCTGGCAATTCAGTGCTGGAAGCCTGCCTTCAATTATCAGTCTGGTTACTACCAGCAGATGGGTACCAACATAGCAAAGCCAAATTCAAGAAGAGGGAGAATCTGGCTGGTAGAAAGTACTTGAAAACTTGCTGGCAGCTGCTGTGTTCATGTATATATGTTCATTTCATCATCAAAATAAGACAGAGTCCGTTATAGTTATATTTCTGTCGCCTTTGTCCTGATCCTACCTCCTTTCCATGAGCTCAACTGACAAGCTATCAAATTAAGAGATCAACCAGAACTAAAAGCCCGCTCCAACTCATCTCAAGACTGACGTTCATACCAGCCATTGTGAAATTCTGCAAAGAATGATCACTAAAGTGCAATGATGTTACTGACTTAAACTAGCATCATTCAACTAGAGAATCTATAATTGCTTGTTTGCTCTTCAGGCTCCAAATAATCACCACTCAAATGAGATCACAGATGTGAAAGGAAAAATACCTGAACGCACTTTAACAAGGGTAATGGAGCATTATCAGTAGTGTTTCCTCCTAAAATTTAACAGCAGTTAGATGTGTGTGATCAATGCTAAGATCAGTTAAATGAGCTCAACATAAGAGAGTAACTAGAATGTAACCATCTGAATTGACTTAGCATTTTTATTTTGCAACTTATATTTTTTACCCTAAAAAAAATCATCAAGTCAAATGGCACCTACATCTAGAGGCGTGACAAGAAAGCTGACCAGACACTGTATGCAAAGCTGGGTGCATCCCAGTAGGAGGAAGGAAGGTGAAAAGGAGGAGAAGAGGTGGGGAGGGACCCCAGGAGGGAGGGTGCAACTTATGTTTATGTGTCTGTTCATCTCTATCCATCTCTGTGTATAACTGGAGACATTTAAATGAATACTAAGCTCAATGAGAAGATTAACATGTCTTTGTCTATTCTGGCAGTAGTTCCATAAATACTTGTTTCAAATGAAGAAATGTTCAGCCAATCCTGGGACCCAGCAGGCTTATCATGCTATGGCTATGGCCAACCCAAGAATTTTAAAAAGCCAGAATTTAGAAAATGAACACCTGAAAATGGAGCTGTAGGCTGCCACCCATCAGCAATTAGTTTTCTGCACAGCTTACAGCCACTTAAGACTTGACTGGGTAGCTCATTGCCAACGATGCATTAAGCATACAAGGGTATATTCTCCTAGGCATCTCTTGCAACCTCACGTGATTTGCAGAGTTGGGCACTAGTCTGGAAAAACACAACAAAAAACCCTATAACCACAAGCCAGCCTTAGAGCTTAGCGAGCAATTCCACCCAGATCAACTTTGGTTTAGGAGCAGCCAGGGAAGCATCATTTCCTAGGACCAGACAAAACAAATTTCAGTTACTGTGTGGCATTTCGTGATCCCATCCGTGAATGCAGCTTAATACGTCCCCTGCTGGGCGAAGTCTGTATGGTGAACCAGGGACGGATGCAAAGGATGTGTTTTTCCCCTTCCACCTCATCATTCTTGCCTGCCAGACCAGGCCCCTTAGCGGACCCCGTTGTAATACAGGTCCCCACGCTCAGGAAGGTCCCCAAGCAAGTGTTCCCTCATCTAGGCTGTCAAATGATGGTATATGATTGCCTAACCCCAATGCTGTGGGGTTGGCACTGGATGCTGGATGAGCAGCTAATCTAAACCTTCCATTCACTTTGATACTAAATGCTAACTTTACCCTTGATTGGGCCATTAAATCACATTTCCACTACTGATAATTTCTCACTGTGAGCAGCATATTAGTTTGCTAAACATGGACAAGGAAAATTTCAGTACAACTGTCTCATTTTTTTGGCATCCAAAACCTATAAGCCTGCTAAACTTGTTTGTACTTATAATTAGATACAGAAAGATACCCAGCGCGATAAGACTAGAATAGGCTGTAGTTTTATATGTGAAAAATCTCAAATGCCCTTTCCTTTGCCCATCCTTTCTGTGCCTATGGGTGACAGCAAACAGTGGTAGCATCAAAAAGTTACAACAGTTGTGAAAACCAAAGAGCCCTTATGTGCTGGGCACGGGTCTAAACATTTGACATACAATATTTAAGTTAATCATTAATGCAGCTCTAAAAAGGGAGGGTTAGTATTAGTCCCCATATGCAGATGAGGAAAGTCAGACTCAGAAATGGTAATCATTGTCCCAAGGTCACACAGCAGGGAGGTGGCAGAAAAGTGATGCAATTTCAGATCTCGCTCACTTTAAAGCCACCAAAATTTTACCTCGAAGTTATACCACCAGTCTAACTGGGTAAATTGCTTTTCTGATTCCAATCCCAATTCAAACTGCAAGAGCCAGCTAAACCCTTTGAAATCTTGATATCATCCTCAAAAGAAGGCACACACACACAAACGTACGTTAAAGACAAATACTAAACGAATTCCCTGGCCCTGAGCTACGCACCTCCAATGACTGCCCTCACTGGACACAGAAATCAATGAAATATTAAGTGCAACATGACGGGCATTTAGCTAGAGTTCATGGTGGACAGCTCCACAGGTGACAAACCAGGCCCTGCAGGGATGCATGAGTCTTCAGAAATACCTGCAAGAAATGTCCAGCCCACTATGGAGGCTTGGTCAAGCAAACCGTTTGCAAAGTGTTTGGACCCTCTTAACCAGTCGATCGATTTTACAAAATGTTTCCACCAGGCAGCCAATGGAGTCGCGGGAGAGTTCCTGGCTGAAAGGGAAGCTCACAGAGGGAAGAGTTCGGTGCCAGTCTGCCTGTGGAAATGTTAGCAGAAGCATCTGTTGGTTGGTCCCCACTGGCCAAAAGGCGAACATTTGTTTTGCTGAAACAAACGCTTTCATTTAAAAACGTTTGCTGATGAAACCATCATCTGATATGAAGTTTTCTTCCACTCGGGTTTCTGGGGCTGTGGCCTCCTCTCTCCAGCAGTATTACCCCTCTGAGGCTATAGCTGCTTTAACAACCTCTTCTTTGCTACTGACAGACATTCTGATTTTATAACCATAATACACCCTTTGAAGCTGAGGGGATAAATATATTTAGACTTCCTCACATGGATAAATCACTTCTTTACAGAGAACTTAAAAAACAAACAAACAAACAAAAAAACCGTACAATCTAAAAAGTAATTGCAAAATAGTTAAAAGATTAGTGAAAACAAATTCTTTCCTGTGACATTTGATGGAAAAGAAACCTCTACTGTTCTGTGATTTTTCATAAAATTACAATGCAGATTTATGACTCTATTCATATTGTTTCAGTCTATTAACTGTTCCTAAATTGTTCTTAATTAAGCCCTTTAAAATAAACTCCAAGCAACTAAATATATTAGGAGAGAAGCAAATTAAAGTAAGTACGGGGACCTCCCTGGTGGCGCAGCGGTTAAGAATCCACCTGCCAATGCAGGGGACATGGATTCCAACCCTGGGCTGGGAAGATCCCACATGGCACAGAGCAACTAAGCCCGTGCGCCACAACTACTGAGCCTGCACTCCAGAGCCCAAGAGCCACAACTACTGAGCCTGTGTGCCACAACTACCGAAGCCCGTGCTCCGCAACAAGAGAAGCCACCACAATGAGAAGCCCGAGCAACGCGACGAAGAGTAGCCCCCGCTCACCGCAACTAGAGAAGGCCCATGCGCAGCAACGAAGACCCAACACAGCCAAAAATAAATAAATAAATAAATAAAGTAAGTACAGATAAACTCCTATCGGTAGAAGCAACATCAGGGTACGCCTTGTAATCCGTGCCATTGGGAAACCTCATCCACCATTTTGTATCGTTACCATGACTCTCCAAAGACACCGTCACGGGAATTCCCTGGTGGTCAAGTGGTTAAGACTCCGTGCTCCCACTGCAGGAGGCGCGGGTTCGATCCCTGGTGGGGGAACTAAGATCCCGTATACCATGCGGCATGGCCAAAGGAAAAAAAAAACCCAGCAAAGACACCATCACCCATGCCTGTACACACTCAACATGAAAGTTAATGTTGACTGCTAAAACCAGAGTAATACAATTTACGGTTACTTGATGCTTTTATAACAATATTAAATCTAGAAACTCTTTATCTGTAAAAAAAATTTTACATTTAAGTCCATCACTTTGCACAAGGTTTTTAATATTTGATGACTCAAAAGCCAACCCTTGGAAAAGGGATTTAAATTATACCTCTCCCATCACCAGTTTTGTTTCTTTCCATTTAGAAAATCCCTTGCTTTCTTCCATCCTTCCACCTCACAGGTGGTCTAAAACAATCTTAAAAAAAAACAAAAGAGTAGTACATGGTCTTAATATGAGTCATGCTTTCCTATAATTGCTAGATGCATATTAGTAAGTTATATCAGAATAGAAAGTGAAAAAAAAAAAAACCACATGTTCTATGTCATAGATTATATACAAAACACTTTGTAATATATACTTCTGGCAAATTAAAAACAAAAATGTAGCTATAATAAACGACTAGAAAATGGTATAGAAATTCTTTAACCCTCCCACTTCCTCCTGTACAGAAGTGGACAAATACTCCTCTACCCCTCACTTACCTCACTGCTTCTCCTCAGCTCATTTTCCTTGGTCTGACTCGCCTGTAAGGTCTGTTCAGTTCTACTGAACTTCTCCTTAAACTCTTCCAATTTTTTTTCTAGCTGGTACTTTACAGATGTGACCTACAAATAGAAAACAAAGCAAAGCTTCATTTTTATTTTCTTTACTTTTTAAATAACTATTTATTCTTAAAGAATAAAAAGGTCATGGAATATAAGAATTGATGCCATCTATTTTGGTTGAGACACACTATACATCACAGCTTAATAAGGCCCTAGAAGTTGAACTTAAAATACCGTCATGTCAAACTGTGACATTACTTGGCAGCAGCATACGCTGATGAAAAAGGCTGGGTTTGAGGAGGAAGCCACAAGGAAAACAATTAACCACAAAAAATAAAACAGCTAAATAGTAATAAACTAAATTTAAAAAATAAATAGTAATAAACTAAATTTTAAAAAATGAGATAGGAAACAACAAAAGTTGAGAAAACAAACTGGGAGAACACATTTGCAATAAATACAACAGAATAAAAACGGTATTTCCAAAATACAACACATAAAGCATATCTGATTCAATATACAAAGAGGCAAGCCCATTTAAAAAAAGAGCAAAGGACAGAAACAGAAATGTTATACAAAAGATACAAATGGCAAATCACGTTCTGAAAGAAATAACCTCAGTGGTAATCAAGAAAGTGTGAATTGGGACTTCCCTGGTGGTCCAGTGGTAAAGAATCTACCTTACAGTGCAGAGGATGCGGGTTCGATCCCAGGTCAGGGAACTAAGATCCCACATGCTGCGGGGCAACTAAGCCCATGCGCCGCAACTACTGAGCTCGCACCTCTCAACTAGAGCCCACGTGCCACAAACCACAGAGCCTACGTGTTCTGGAGCCCACGCGCCACAACTAGAGAAGAGAAAACCGGCACTCCACAACTAGAGAGAAGCCCGTGCGCCACAACGAAGAGCCCTCACGCCGCAACAAAGACCCGAGGCAGCCAAATAAATAAATAAATATATATTTTTTAAAAGTGTGAATTAAAACAATGATAACATTTTTCATTCCTTAGTTGGCAAAAATTTTAAAACCTGGACTATCTCCTACTAGGAGGATGGGAGGAAACAGGCCTCTTACAGCTGGTGTCAGGTGAACTGCTACGACTTTTCTGGAGGGCAATTTGGAAGTACCTATCACACGTGAGAACACATATGCCCTCGAGGCCATCAATGTCACATGTAGGAAGCTGTCCTACAGAAGCACCAGCAACACACACCTTTACCTGCCCAATGATACTACCAATGGTGCTACATGAACCTAAATACCCATCAGTAGGGGAATGACTAATAAACCACAAAACATCTGACAAAAACAAGGCTCAGACACTACCAATGGAATGTTCCCTTTTAAACAAAAGTTAAAACCAAAAAAAAAAAAATTATACATTTGCAAATGTATATTTTTAAAAGTTTTGGAGGACATCCAATAAATAGTTCATAACAATTTATCCTGGCACAGGAAGATTTTTTTTTCTTTTTTCCAAACTTGGACAGATGGATAGATAAAGGAATGACTCTATTAGAACTTCAAATAATCCCTTGTATGTAAGAGATGTCAATAAATGTTGGCTCTCCACATTTCACCTGCATTCCCCCATCCCCAGCTCCTCTGCTACTAGAAATCAACATGTCCTACGCTGCTATATCTTGCATTTGGGAATTAACCTGTATTTTTCATATAATGAGACAACCTAATTGGTAAATCCTCACTTTTAGAAAATAAAGAAATAAACACTTAAGAAAATAAGTATAACTCTGACAACAGGTGAATACCTGACATATTCAGCGTAAAACTCTAAAATGTGTCACCCTCTCAGGGAGAATGGGTGAAGTCAAGAAAAGAATGAATTGGGAATTCCCTGGCGGTCCAGCAGTTAGGACTCTGCGCTTTCACTGCTGAGGGCCCATGTTCAATCCCTGGTTGGGGAACTAAAATTCCACAAGCCTCAGGTAGCAGCCAAAAAAAAAAAATAAGAAGAAAAGAATGAATGACCACATTGCTTCTTCTGACAGTTTAAAGCTCTGGATATTTAGTGCTTCCGCATTGCAGATAGAGCAGAAAACTAAACAGACGAGACCCTGTCCTCATGCAAAGATCTGAGTGATGGAAGGAAGATAATATTTTTTAAAATTAATTAATTTATTTATTTTTGGCTGCATTGGGTCTTCGTTGCTGCGCGCGGGCTTTCTTTTTAGTTGTGGTGAGCAGGGGCTACCCTTCGTCGCAGTGCGGGGGCTTCTCATTGAGGTGGCTTCTCTTGTTGCAGAGCACGGGCTCTAGGCGCGCGGCTTCAGTAGTTGTAGCACGCGGACTCGGTAGTTGTGGCATGCGGGCTCTAGAGCGCGGGCTCAGTAGTTGCGGCACACGGGCTTAGTTGCTCCGTGGCATGTGAGATCTTCCCCAGACCAGGGCTCGAACCTGTGTCCCCTGTATTGGTAGGCGGATTCTTAACCACTGCACCACCAGGGAAGCCCTGGAAGATGATATTTAAATAAACAAATAACTCTACTATACGTCAGGTGATAGAACTTATGGAGAGAAATAAAGCAAGGTAAAGAAACAGAAAGTACTTGAGGGCAGGGGTCTATGTAGTGACCACGGGAAGATGTCATTCATAAGGTGACACTGGAGCAGAAGCCTTCAGAAAGTGAAGGCTCACACCCTACAGATCTGTCTGGGGACAGAGCACCCCCAAGAGCAAAGCCCAAAGCTGCCACTTGCTGGGTGTGTCCCCCCATGGCAAGGAGGCCACGTGCACAGGTAAGCAAGGGGAGAGTGGGAGATGGGGTGAGCGGGTGAGGTGGTGGGAAGGCCACCTAGGCTCCTGCATACATTTGGAAGGACCTGACTCTTACTCTGAGAAATGGGGAGTGACTGCAGACTTCTGAACAGAGGAGTGACATGATCTGACCTACACTTGAAAAGACTCACTCTGGCTGCTGATTGAAAACACACTGTGAGGAGGAAGGGTGGAAGCAGGGACACCAGTTAGGATGCTGGTACAGAAACCCAGGTGAGAGATGATGTGTAAAGAGCTGGAGATGGTGAAAGCAGTCAGATCCAGTATAAAACATAAAGACAGACAGAGAAGTCAGGCTTATTCTTAGCAGGGAGGTATGTGGCACATGAAGGGTTTCTGGGGTGGCCAACAAGATTCTATCCTCTGACATATATAATGGTCACAAGAGAGGCGTGCCTTATAGTAATTTATTGTACATTTGTTCTATATAGATTTTGCGTTCTAACACACAAAAAAGTTTATACTATTCATATAATACACACATATACACATGCATGCCAATATACATATGCACAGAAATACACATGCACACACATGTGTATATGTGTGTGTGTGAATAAATAAAGGTAGAGCCAGCAGAGTTTTAATGGATTACTTTGAGGTGTTGAGAGGAAAAGAGGAGTTGAAGATGACATTGAGGTTTAAGCCTGAGCGATGTGAAGAATGGAATTGCTATTTACCGGGACAAGGAAGACTAAGCAAAGAACAAGTCTGAAAAAAGTTGGAATTCCATTAATAACATGTTTTAAGTGTGAGATGCCTATTACATGTGTGAGTGGAAATATCAGATACAAACCCACAAGTCTGAAGTTCAGACCAGACATCCAGGCTGGAGACATAAACACGGGTGTCATCATCACATGCATGATACAGAAAAGCCATAAAAGCAGATGAGATCATTTGTGCAGTGAGTGTTAAATAAGTAAATTATAATTTTCAGTGCTTTGACTATTTGGAAGCATAAATACTTGGGATAGCTCCCACCTGGTGGCATGACCAAGAACCACTGGAACATCAGAGACGCCCACAGACCTTCAGATCTGAGATCCTCACTCGCTGTCCTCCTTCTCTAAACAAGAAAACCCAGACCCAGAAAGGTTCAGTTTGCTCTCCACTTTGATAAGCAAGGAAAGTGGGGATAGAGCTTTTTTTTTTTCTTTCTTTAAAGGTATCATATGTCCGCTGTGGTATAGAAATGACATGTATTAAAAAGGGGGTGGTGGGGAGGTTACGGAGGAGGGAGAAATCAGTTAGCACCCTACTTTATCCAGTTCAGCCTGCAGGATGTTGTGCACGTTCTTGGCTTGCTGTAGCTCCTGGGTTAGCTTGGCTTTCATCTGAGTGAACTCTTGGTCCAGGGTTTGGAAGGAACGCTGTAGACGGGAGAGCTCCTAAAAAGCAAAAGACAAATGCATCAAACTGATGCCGGTTAACAAGGGAGATCCGAGTGCGAGACCCATTCTTCCTCCAGGCAATGCTCTTCTGTAAGAGCAGAAGATGATGGGAGCCGGTCTGCGACTACCTGATGATTGATATAGGCAGCCTTAGCACGGGTCCCGGGCATCAGATCCGGGTCTCTGAGCGGAAGAGGAAGGAGTCCGCCAGGAGAACACATGGAAACTGGCCTGTTCCCGCCTCATCCCCAACTTAAATGAATCACCTCTATTCTGAAGTATTCAGGGGCAAAAGAGTAGAGCCGAGCTGTAGCCGGTCACAGCTCGGCTGAGAAATCAACACACTCAAAAATGGAATTTAAAATGTCAAATAGCTTATGCCACCGACCATTGAGAATGACAGGAAGGAGATGCCACCAATTAACTTGGATAATCACACAGGGACACCAGGTTAACATTTCCAGTCACTCTCATTCAAAGACTACAGACCCATTTCAAGGCTAACTCACCTGAAACTGATACCAAGCCTTATGCAAGGGCATCTTCAGCCCTAATTTGTCTGCCAAATTCTTTCCCCTCCCCATCAATTACCTTCCTAATGTATTTGCCAACTCACAGCCTTTTAAAAACACCTGGTGAATGTAATACAATTTCCTTTACAACACAGAGTGTTTGAAATAAGAAATACAATCCTTTTCTACTTGGCATCAAATTTCAAACAAATCAGAAAATGTGGATAAAAAAGAACATTCTCAGGCCCTTCTCCAGTCAAAAACTAAAAGATGGAAAAGTGTGAAGGAAAATATAGTGCCTTTTCCGCACAAAGCATTTCCCCTCTAGTGGAACAAACCAAATAATGACAGACACTCCTCTTTTCAAATGATCAAATGAGGAAATGCCGACAAGAGCCTTCTGGACAAACTCCTCATGAATCCATTTACCTTACCTCTTGGAACTCTTTTTCTTTTTCCTTGATTTTCTGTTCCAGAGAACATCTGGCACTTTCTGCATTTTGACGCTGACAACTCAAATCTTCAGTCAATTTTTTCAGTTTTTGTTCCAAAGCAATACACTAACAACAGATTAAGACATTCAATACAAAACAAAATTATTCTTGGAAAGAAGCAAACATTTTGAATTTTAGAAAACATTAGTCCCATGATCTGGTTCAAGTTTAACATAGTGTTTTGACATTTTTATTTCATAAAAAGTTGGGTTTAAAACAATTAGTCAAATACCAAAACCACTACAATTATTTTAGCACACATAAAATTTATATTTGAGGAATATTAGCAAGGATGTAAAGCATTAGACCATTTAAATAAATACTTCATAACTTGTGCCATGAAGAAAGAAATCAGCATGTCTGAATAATGATTCACCGAATGTTTTGTTGCGCGGGAATGAGAGGTTAAAATGCAGTGATGTTGACCTGCGTAATTTAGAGGCTATAAAATAACCAGAGGGTACCCATTATCCTCATATGATAGTGTTTTTCAAGCACAACAGATTTTGTGGGAAACTTAAATATTAATATGCATCTTTCCACAATGCTCCCACTATGCCATTTTAAATGTCTGGAGGTTCACAGCACTCCAAAGAATATCACAATGGGTTTTAACCAAGCTGCCAGAGGCAACACGAAGAACATGCATTTGCCTTTTTACATAGCCAGTTATCTTTTTTTTAAATTGAAGTGTAGTTGATTTACAATGTTGTATTAGTTTCAGGTGTACAGCAAAGTGATTCGGTTACACACACATACATATATGTTCTTTTTCAGATTCTTTTCCATTATAGGTTATTACAAGATATTGAATATATTTCCCTGTGCCTTACAGTAGGTCCTTACTGTTTACCTATTTTATATATAGTAGTGTATATCTGTTAATCCCAAATTCCCAATTTATCCCTCCTCCCACTCTCCCCTTTAGTAACCATAAATTTGTTTTCTATGTCTGTGAGTCTGTTTCTGTTTTGTAAGCAGGTTCATTTGTATCATTTTTTAGATTCCACATATAAGTGATATCAGCTGATATTTGTCTTTCACTGTCTGACTTACTTCGCTTAGTATGATAAGCTCTAGGTCCATCTATGTGGCTGCAAATGGCATTATTTCATTCTTTTTTATGCATAGCCAGTTATCTCTAAAATAATTTTTAAAACATGAACTACATCAAAATTTAGGATGCTCTTCTAAAATTAAATCTTCAAGTGTTAAAACCCATTCCTCTGATGCTTACCTGTGGTGTTCAAATCCTTGAACTGCCCTACAAAGCAACTCTAACTTCCCAGGAAAGAATAAGAACAACTCACATTAGTGGGGGAGAATTCCTGTTCCAAAAGAAATGTGCCCCAATTTGGCAAATCTCTACACTAATGTATTTCTCTGAGACGCATTATAGTCCCATTTAGAACTATTAGAACTATTAGAAATTTAACAGAGAATTCAGAGGAAAAGAAAACGTTATGTAAGACTTTCCTGGAAGACCAGACACCAACTATTAACTAACCAAAGATGAAAAGATAAAGCTGGTCTGATTTTGCAAATATCCTAACTTCAAAATACTGAATTCAAAAAGTAAAATATTGAGCAGTAGTTCAAATTAGTCCACTGCTTTGAACATTAAGACACCTTTGTCATTAACCTTATTGTTCTTGAATTTTTAAATCCCTAAGGAAAAGTATGAAAGAAATTATTTCTAATAATAATAAATATGAACTCAGCAAATATGTCTAGCACCATGCTAGGCACTGGGGATATAGCAGTAAACAACTCAGACAAAAATCATTGCCTAAATGATGGTCTAAAATTTTGCCAGGGACTTCCCCAGTGGCACAGTGGTTAAGACTCTGCGCTCCCAATGCAGGGCGCCCAGGTTCAATCTCTGGTCAGGGAACTAGATCTCACATGCATGCCGCAACTAAGAGTTCACATGCCACAACTAAGGAGCCTGTGTGCCACAACTAAGGAGCTGGTAAGCCACAACTAAGGAGCCCCTGAGCCGCAACTAAGGAGCCCACCTGCCACAACTAAGACCCATCACAACCAAATAAATAAATAAATATAAAAAAGTAAAATAAAATAAAATTCTGACAATTTTCAGGGGAAAAAAAAAAAATGCATGGCAGAGTAGATGAATGAACCCTTGGCACCCTCTGCTGGCACTCCCTCAAACTGCAACATGTTCCACTACAGGATCTCAGAATCAATCAATTCTTTCTTATTAGAAACAGTAGCTTAAAAAAGAGCCTTTAGGAGTAATTTATATTTTATTTAGATTATTTTTTATGCTGATATTTATGATGCACAATCCATGTGCAAGTACCTGGCCACTAGGTGTCATGAATGCTCCATAATACTCTAAAAAATGGTCCAGAGCTCAAGTCCTTTAAAAATATACAGCATATGACCCTGGAGACTCAGTGCTCTGGGTCAATGAGTTTTTAGCTGTAAAATACAGGTGCTGAAGTCCAGCTTTGCTGCCAGCCCCAGCACTCTGTTTCTACATGAGTTCAAACCTTGCATCCCACATGGTTTGTAAATACTTGGAAAAGAAGCATACGAGAAACAGCATATGTTCACTAAAGCACATGGTATTGATTTTGGCTAAATTAGCTCCATTTTATTTAATAGGTAGTTCTAATGGTACATCAGGGAATAGCATAAACAAAGCATAATCTGATTTCAGCAACATATTGGACAAGGTTGTATTATCTTTAGAGACAAGATGGAGAAAGGTGGACTGAATTTTCAGTTAGGTGGGTTTGTAGTTTACAGGAAAAAAATGGAATACAAAAAGCATTGAACGAATAAGTCTTAAGAACCTGGAGGGAAGTCTCCAATAGAAAGAAAGCCAGAGCTATGTTCTCAGCACTGTCCTAGTCAAAAATTCTAATTCATGATCTGGTAAGAAGAGACTTCATCAAATACGCTAGTCAGTACAAGGATTTGGTGACCTTGTCACACCAAAACCAACAAGACAAAATGTAAAGGGATAAGTATAATTCTCCTATATGAGAAGGCGTGACTTGGCAGAAATGCAACTGAAAATGAGCTTAACTGACAAGGAACTTAATTGATATAATAATAACAACTATTATTATAAGTTCAGCATGTGCCAGGCACTATATGCTAAAACCTTTATAAAAATTATCACAGGGACTTCCCTGGTGGTCCAGTGGTAAAGAATCTGCCTTCCAATGCAGGGGACGTGGGTTCAATCCCTGGTCGGGGAACTAAGATCCCACATGCCGTGGGACAACTAAGCCCATGGGCCACAACTATTGAGCTTGTGTACCTCAAAGAGAGAGCCCATGTGCCGCAAACTACAGAGCCCACGCGCCCTGTAGCCCGCGTGCCACAACTAGAGAGAGAAAACCCGCACACTACAACTAGAGAGAAGCCTGTGCACCACAACGAGAGAGAAACCCGAGCAGACCACACGCCGTTAACGAAAAGATCCCACGTGCCTCAACAAAGACCCCATGTGCTGCAACTAGCACCCGATGCAGCCAGAAAAAACAAGGAAAATAAATAAATAAAATAAATAAATATTTTTTTTAAATTATCACAAACTTTACAGCAATCCTATGACAAAGGCATTATTATTAACACCATTTTATTGATTAGGACACTGAAGTTCAGAAGTTAATTAAGTAGCTCCAAAGCAACACAATTGGGATGTAGTAGAGCCAGGGTTTGAATCCAAGTCTTTCTAACTTAGAAAACCAAATTACAAACCCAGACTGCACAAAGAGAATAAATATATGGATCAAGGGAGGTCGTGTTCCTTCATACATCTAACCCATAGTTATCAAGAATTTCTCTGTGCAAAGCACTGCACTAGAAGAATTCTAAAAATGAAACTGGACTACCACTTCCAGGTAGATAGAAGAGATGAACATTTCCCTATACCTCCCACCAAGAATAATCCAAAACCTTGCACATTACATTAAAACAAACATAAGAAAGCTCTGAAAAAAGAGAAGAAAGAAGATTAACAAGAGACTTTGGGGCCCAAGGAAAAACAAGACAGTGCTGAAAGAAAAAAACTGTTAACCTTTAGAATCCTATACCCTGCAGAAATATCTTCCAAGAATGAAGAGGAAATCAAAACATTCCCAGACAAAAGAAAATTTAGAGGATTTGTAACTACATTAAAAGAATGGTTAAAGGATGTTCTCTAAACAGAAAGGAAATAATGAAAGAAGGAAATTTGGAAGGAATCATGAAGGAAGGAACAATAAGTTAATGAACAATAAACATATATACAATAGGCTTTCCATCTCTTCTTCAGTTTTCTAAATTATGTTTGACAAGTGAAGCAAAAATTATAACACTGTCTGATGTGGTTCTAAATGTATGTAGAGAAAACACTGAAGAAAATTATACTGTAAATGTGGGAGGGTATAAGGACAAAAAGAGAAGTAAATTTTCGATAATTTATTAGCGTTGATAGAATGACAACACCAATAAACTGTGATAAATTGTATGTATATATACATTATCTAGAACAATCATTATAAAAGCTCTACCAAGAAATACACTCAGAAACACTGTCGATAATTCAAAATGGAATTCTAAAAAATGTTCAAGTAAACTACAGGAAGGCAGGAAAAATGAAACAGAGAAATGAAAAATGAAAGAAATAAAAACCAAAAAATAAGATGGAAGACTTAAGCCATGACATATCAATAATTACATTGAATATCAGTGATCTAAATACACTAATTAAAAGACACATAGTGTTTCTAAAATGGAATAGTGTTTTAAAAGAGTGGATTAAAAAATATGACCCAACTATACGCTGTCCACACAAAACTCACATTAGGCCTATTTTGTAAATTATAGTTAGGTCATACTTTTTAATTTAATAGCATAGATATGCTGAAAGTAAAAAGACAGAAAGAAATACATCATGAAACATAAACCAAAGGAAAGCTAGAGTGGCTATATTACTACCAGATAAAGTAGACTTCAGAATAAAAAAAATTACCAGAGACACTGAGGGATATTGCATAATGATAAGGGTCAATCCACCAAGAAGACATGGCAATCCTAAATGTGTATGGACCAAACTACAGAACTGCAAAGTAAGTGAAGCAAAAACTGATAGAACTGAAAGGAGAAATAGACAAATCAACAATTATGGGAGACTTCAATATCCCTCTCTCAACAACTGCTAGAGCAACTAGACAAGAAATCAGGAAAGATACAGAGGAATTCAACAAAGAACATTAACCAACAGAAGCTAATGACACTTTTAGAACATTCCATCCAACAACAGAATATACATTTTTTACCAAGTGCCTGTGAAACATGTACCAAGATAGACCATATACTAGGCCATAAAACAAACCCCCACAAATTTAAAAGACCTGAAATCATAAAGTATATTCTCTGAACACAGTGGAATCAAACTAGAAATCAATAACAAAAAGAGAAAAATCTCCAAACCTTTGGAAACTAAACAAGGGATTCCTGAATAATCCATGAGCCAAAGAGGAAGTTTCAAGAAAAAAAAAATCTTTTTAGTACATTAAAGAATAAAAATTAAAATACAATATATCAGGGACTTCCCTGGTGGTGCAGTGGTTAAGAATCCGCCTGCCAATGCAGGAAACACGGGTTCAAGTCCTGGTCTGGGAAGATCCCACATGCCGCGGAGCAACTAAGCCCATGCACCACAACTACTGAGCTTATGCTCTAGAACCCATGAGTCACAACTACTGAGCCTGCATGCCACAACTGCTGAAGCCCATGCACCTAGAGCCTGTGCTCCACAACAAGAGAAGCCACCACAATGAGAAGCCCATGCACCACAACGAAGAGTAGCCCCCGCTCCCCGCAACTAGAGAAAGCCCGTGCACAGCAACGAAGAACCAACACAGCCAAAAATAAATAAATAATTTTCTTTAAAAATTATTAAAAAAAAATACAGTATATCAAAATTTGCAGAGCACAGTTAAAGCAGTACTGAGAGGGAAATTTGTAGCATTAAATGTCTGCATTAGAAAAGAAGTCTCAAGTCAGTAGGCTAAGCTCCCCACCTCAACAACCTAGAAAAAGAAGAGCAAAATAAACCCAAAGCAAGCAGAAGGAAATAACAGAGAGGAAAAAAAAAAAAATCAATGAAATTGAAAACAGGAAATAGAGAAAACTCAATGAATTAAAGAGCTGACTCTTTGGTAAGATCAATAAAAGAGCAACAAAACTGACAAATTCCTAGCAATACTGACAAAGAGAAAAATAGAGAAGACACAAATATCAGAAATAAACAGGGAATAAACCTGACCTACAGACATCAAAAGAATAAGGAAATACTATGAACTCCACATACACAAATTTGACATTTTAGATGAAATTTCCTCTAAAATCACAAACTAACCCAACTCATCCAATGTGAAATAAATAATTTTAATAGCTGCGTAACTATTTTAAAAATTGAATTTATAATTTTAAATCTCCCAAAAAAGAAATCTCCAGGCCCAGATAGTCTCACAGAGAATTCTACCAAATGTATAAAGATGAAATAACACCAATTCTGCACAATCTCTTCCAAGAAGAGAAGGGAATCCTTCCCAATGCATTTTATGAAGCTAGTATTACCTCTGATACAAATACCAGACAAAGACAGTACAAAAAGAGAAAACAGCTGACCAACATCCCTCACAAATATATACACAAGAATCCTTAACAAATTATTAGCAAATAAAATTCAGAAATATATAAAATGAATTATACACCACGACGAAGTATGGTCTATTCCAAGGATGAAAGACATTCAAATATCTGAAAAGCAATCATTGTAACCCATCCTATTAACAAGCTATTATTTTATACAACTACATGAATCTATAATTATCTTAAAATAAAAAAGATTAATTTGAAAAAAAAAAATAGGAAGAGCCTGTTCCCAGGAAGCAAATAGAAGATACAGGTCTACCTACTACAGTGGTTTTTACCTAGAGATTTTATTAAAGGTAAATTCCATAGACCCACTTCAGACGTGAGTCTAGGAAGATTAATTCTGCAAGGTTCTCAGTGATTCTGACAATTAGCCAAGTGTGGGAACTACAAGAGCTAGAACATAAATAACGACAATAAAAGGGTCATAATGGGGATGGAAGCCAGGAGAAAAGACCTCACCGCACTAAGAGATGAGAGAAGGAGCTCACGGGATGCGGAGCATGTCAAGAGTATTCCAAGAGGCGGGTATGCCAAGCAGAAAGGCAAATGTGAGCAGAACACTGACCCCGACAAAGATTAGGTTCAAGAAACACCAAATAACTGCAGTTGGTCCTAGAAGATAATTCGTTTTGCTCTACACTTTTCTCCATATAGCACACTATCTACGTGACTGGTACATCTACGTTATGTCCCCCGTTATGATGAAGCTCCACAAGGGCCGTTCTTTTTGTCTATTTACTCACTGCTGCATCTCCAGGTCTAGAACAGTGGCTGACATACAGTAGACGGCCAATAAATATTCGTCAAATGAGTCAGTGAATGAATGAATAATAGAAAAAAGAGAAGAAAAGACTAGAGAGGTAGGTTGGGGGCAAAGCAACAACAACAACAAAAAAAACAACCCCCAAATAACAGGCTACGAAGCTTGGCCTTAATTAGAGCCTTAGATTAAATGGTAGGAGTGTATACACTGGATCCCAGGAGTAGGTCTATTCAATTCTATCGTATGTCCTAAACCTCTTTTAAAGCTCCATGACTTTAAGTGCCTTTTTTATATAGTAGGCACCTGCCAGGCGCTGTACATACAATAATCTTTATTCTTCACCACCCTCTGTGATATAAAAGAGATCAGTGACTTGCCCAGGTCCCTTGGCTGGGAAAATGTGCAGTCCAGATTTGACCCCAGATCTACCCAACTCTAAAAGAACTTACTGTTCAACTGCATCAATACTGCCTAGTATATAATAAGGTTCATTACGAATATTTATTTCACAAGTCTAAGTGCAGAGTACTCTTTCCAAAGAATTATATGAAAAAAATGGAGATTTATCAATAACTCATGAAAAGTCGAGTACCTTGGTTGATGCCTGGTCATACTGTGCAGTTGTTCTCACCAGTTCATCCCTGCTTTTGTTCAAAACTTTCTCTTTTTCGTTTAATTCCGCTTTTGCTTTCTCCACTTGGAGTTGGAGTTCTTGAAGTTTATTCACTTGGCCTTTCATTTCTTTTTCGTGTCCTTGCAGACGTAGTTCCAACTCACTAACCTTGCTCCTTAGCTCTTAAATCACAAACAAAACCCACACTTCAATTAATATATATTTTTCACAAAAACATTTACAAACTAAACTCAGAATGTATCAACGTTACTCTGCTCTGAAATCTTTGGTGAGTCAAACATAAATCAATTCACATTAAACAAAGAAGCTACTTTAATTGGATTTAATTTCAATGTTTAGTCTTTATTGTGATTTGTATTCAAAAACCCTACAGAAAGCAGGAGAAACAAATTTTCTTAAGTTTTCACAGAGAAACTTGGGGGTGGGGGGAAATGTTTTTCTAAAATCGTGAATAATATCTTATCGAGACTGCAAAAAGTGTACCACATATAACACCCTGCACTAAAATTACCACTTGGTTTTATACACCCACAAACTAATATTTTTTTTGTGTCCATATCAATGCAAATGAGTGCTAAGCAGTGAAAACTTCACCCTCCCATATTCTCTAGTAGCTTGTCCTCCAGTAAACAGCAAGACAGTGTGAACCTCCACTATTGCCAAAATTAACAACAATTATTTTTTTCATTTTTCTCCCCACATATACACAATATTGGTTCCAATGGCACTGGCCATGTGACAGGTCTCACCAGTGCACACAGATGGTGATTTTCAATCTATCATAGCACTGGAAATTATCATAGTCTGCAGACTAGATTCCAAAACACCACCTGGCACCCTTGGCTGTCAGCAGCAGCGTGGTGCAGCAGCCAAGGTTACAGGTTTCTCCCATACACACAACCTGGCAGCACACAGCAAAGCTGTCCTACAGACACATGCCACACCTCTGGCCAAAACTGGCTTGTTTCATGGGCCACAGAAGGAGCCAGGGGAGAGCCGTGGGGAGTGTCAGCTGTAACCCACCTACTTGCCCCGCTCTGGAAAGTCAAAGCCACTCACCCTACTTTTCAAGTCTTCATGGCACCAGCTTTATAGTACAAATAAAGGTACCTTTCCAAATGGTGATATCTTTTCTCATTATCCCAAAGACAGTATTTCACATCACCAGGCTGGAATGTGGATCACTGATGGGTCTAACAAAACACATTAGCACTTTCTAGGGCTAAAAATGTCTAGAAATTTCTAGACTTCTGAAATTATCTCAGGAAAATTTAATTTAGCTCAAGAAGTTACCTTGATTCTGGGCTTTTAATTGATCCAAAAGATGAGAATTGCTAGAATTATCACAGAAACTGCTATTAGCATCTCTATTCCCTATTTGCAAAGTTGATCTACTTGGAGTCACTTCTTGTTCCCCAGAAAAATTAGATGCAGAGAAATCTCTCCTAATTGGAGTTTTTAGAGCTTTGGATGAAAGACGACTTGGGGTCTTTTCTTGTTGCCATGAGAACACAGATGATGAAGCCTGATGTCGGGCAATGTCCCGGTGATTCATGGTGCTTTGGGAAATAGCCTGGCTCGCTTTCTGTAAAAACAGAAACTCTTTAGAGCCCTTTAGAAGTCAAAATATTTAAGACTATGTACTAGACTCACAGACATAAAAAAGCAAACTTATGGTTACCAAAGGGGAAAGCAGTGGGGGTGGGAGGGTGGGTAAATGAGGAGTTTGGGATTAGCAGATACAAACTACTACATATAATATAGATAAACAACAAGGTCTTACACACAGGGGACTATATTCAATGTCTTGTAATAAATTATAATGGAAAAGAATATGAACAAGTATATATGTGTATATAATATATATATAACTGAATCACCTTGCTATATACACCTGAAACTAATACAACATTGGAAATCAGCGATACTGCAATAAAAAAATAAGACTATGTACTTATTTTCAAATAGAACATAAAGCCATGCCAAGAAGGTAACACTTCCATTGTGTACCAAGAAAGAACATTCATCAAGTCAAGGGGACCACTGAGTCCCAATAACCAGTGAGGAAATGTTCTAACGGTCAGACTTAGCACTGAAGGGTGAAACCAGTACCATCTGAGGCCCAAACTATTTTAAATGGGCTCAGTTTTTGTATTTATTCTGCATCCCTCACATACTTCATAAAAACACATGTGAGTACTCACTGCCATTTTGAATTCTGAAATTTGATTTTCCTTTGCCCATCCTTGGTCACCTCCCACTGTAGCTTTGCACATAGAGACTCAAAATTCAATACTAACCTAAAGAACTCTTTCAAGAATCTCACGTTCCACCATAACACTCTCCCCCCAGAAATGTCGTATGAGGTATTTTGTATTATATAATACACATTTGTGGATTTTCTGCTGTTTTGAATTCTTTTTGTTCTTCTCTCTGCCTGCATTCTGACAACTATCAAGGTGTGGCTATAGAAGATGAGTTAAATTTTTTATAGCAAGGGGTTTTCTTGCCACAGGGAAAGGTGTAATGCTTCTGGAGACCCATAGTCCTCCACAAAATAACTCTGGGAACAGATGTCAGGGCCAGAATTGGTATCAATGACTGAACTGGATAACAAAGCACATATTTCCAAGTCAGACCAGAGAATTATTGTTTAATTTTATTCATCTTGTAAGCAATGCCTTTGCTACATATCAAAACCCTGGTGATCTCAAAACAAGGGTTAAAGATGTAAAAAGAAATAAAATTGTTAAAGCTCTAATAGGTACTTTCTTGATCCTCAATATTTAAGGCATCTACGTATAAATTCAGCCTTAAACTGTTTGCTAAGTTGTGCCATCTCACCAAGTTCATATGTTTAGTGGAATTGTGCCATTAAGTGCCAAACTGGAATTTTTTAAAAAATAAATAACATCATGTGCGCAGAAATGGGAAAGGTATATTCTATAGACACCAGGTGTTTTCAGGGTCAGTCCTAAAACTAAAAGCTGAGGTTTCCAAAACACACATTTTGTTTATTTTATTGATGTTAAACAAATCTTTTCACCCACCTCTCTCTGCTTTTTCTACCTCTATCAACATGTAATTTAAAACACTTGTCAGCAACTTATTTAAAAGAACTGGGGAGATTACGTTGATAACATTCTCACCTGAAATAAACATTTCATTAATAATGACCCCCAAACGTCACGTCCCTGGTAGCAATCACCACACTCCATCAGAAGGCCTGAACAGGAAGCAGTCGCCTCCAGGTTCCAAAGCTAGTGAGTGTCAGTTATGACTCTGGTCCTACCCTCTTCAAACTTGTTCTTTATCATTAGATCTTAACAGAGAAATAATTACATTACCACAGTTTCCATGGAATTCGGTGAACATTTAATATTTAGGGATAAAGTCATCTCCCCAATCTATTTTACTCCACTCTTACCTATTTTTAAATTTAAAAATACCATAACCAATGAGCCAGGAACTTTATTTTCTCAGTGAAAGAAAAATGTGTCAGCCCTACGTAAAGCAGATTTTTCTCTATCCTTGTTGCATCCTATATCAAAGTACTTCTTCAACTGCATACTCTATTAAAAGGCCCATAATTAATTTACCTTTGCCTGCAAGGCTTTCACCTCTGCCTCTAATCTTTTTCGTTCTTCAACTTCTTTATTATATTTTTCTTTTAGATCTTCATATTTGGAACCTAAACACAGACATTGAGATACAGTTTTACTTCGATCACTGATTTTGCAAAGAATCATGATAGATCGTCTAGAAATGAGTATCTTAGTACATCAGATAGAACATTTTGCTTAAGGCAACCGATACTGATCAAATTACTCAAATATCAAAATACATGGAAACACAGGCATTTTAAATATTGCAAAACTGAACTATGTTTTAAAATACCATAGAAGGATAAGAGAAAAGTTGAAAGGCTTACTGATGGCTCAACATAGTTCAACAGATACACAAATGTATATGTAACTAATGGCTACTTTTTCTTTTAATGCTAAAATTAGAAGTTGAATTCAAAGTTGAATGAATTCATTTCTTTGGCAGAATTGAAATCTCAATAGAAGAGCTATTTACACAAAGGGAAAAAATCCTTACCGCTATAATACTGGCTTGGTGTGAGTGGAGCTGCAAAAATTTTTTGTGGTGTAATGCATGGACTCATAGAGACATCTGCAGACTGTGCAGCTTGTTGGCTTCTTTCAAGTTCAGATTTACACCTGTGAGAAAAGGACCCGAGAGGATGGCAAATCAGAGCAACAGCTGTAGAATACCAACACCACACATTCTCAGAAAGCGATAAACTTACAAAAAAACCAGCCCTCTAAGAATTCTTACCACTTCATTTATCCAACAGACGTTTAATAAGAACTAATGTATGAGACAGTCCTTTGTCTTCAAAGGAACTTAGTCTAGTTAGGAAAACAGAAATATAAACCAGTAATTACAATGTGATAAGACAATAATGAAGATCTGTAATAACCACCGTAGTAGCAAAGAAGAGTTGGGAGGGTTGGGACACATTCCAATCAAATTTTATATTCTAGGCCAAAGAAAGACACAGTGCTACAAAAAACCCAGAATTTCAGAAACACTGGAGAAGATTGGAGCATGGGCTCAAATCATAAAACCTGATGGCATTACTTATAATATTGCCGTTATAAAAACAGAGATTTGATATACATATCATGTCTTTTGTGATATTTTTAAAACGCATATTAAAAATCAAGTTAACGTAATGCATCTAGAAAAGATACTGGCAGGAAACAAATCCAAAGAACTGGAGAAAGTGAGCTATATACAGTCGTCCTTGGGATCTGTGGGTTGTTGGTCCCAGGACACCTGCAGATAACAAAATCCAGGGATGCTCAAGTCCCTTATATGAAACAGCAGTCGTATACTCAGCCCTCCATATCTGTGGGTGCAGAACCTGTGGATACGAGGGCCAACTGTATTGTATATGTGTACAGAGTACCCCTCGCATTTCAGTTGTAACACACTTCAGAAGCAAACCTAAGAGAGGACTCAATTCTTGCAAGTCTCCAATGTCTCTGATTTTAACTTAACACCAGAAATAAAATGAACACCCTAGTAGAATGGCTAATGATGTGCACCATTCTCTTTGCCAAGGACACATTACTCAAAGCAGGGAGTGAAGAAAGTAGTGAAGAAAGTGCCTCAGTGCCCTAGCTCTGCCTGCTCCAAATTCAATCCGGGAAGGAAGAAGCAATGTATAAGCTGAAAATGGCTACTCAGAAAATCAAACTGTCACATTTGAATTTACAACAGGAAGAGCCCTCCAACAGAAATGTTCTATTAGCATGAAAAAAGTAACAAGAAATAAATGAATTTAATCTTAATATTTAACTCAATATTTTCCATATTGTAATTTCAACTTATAATCATTGTAAAAATCATTAATAAGATATTTTACATGTTTTTGTACTAAATCTTCAGAATTTGGACTGTGTTGTGTACTTCCAGCACACCTCAATTGACACTAGCCACATTTCAAGTGTTCAACAGCTGCATGTAACCAGTGGCTACCATATTGGACACTACAGGTCTATAGACTTCCAAAGGTGTAAAAAGGTTGGTAACTCCAGAGATGAATTTTGAAGAACTTTGCAAAACTGATGCTTCTTTGCCCTCTCAAATTCACATCTTTTCAGTTAAAAAAAAAAAAAAAGTTTATTAATTTTAAATATTAAATAAAAGTATACCCTATTATTTTTATAAACCTTTGTATCTCCTGTCTCCTAGGGAGAGAAAAAACACAAACCACCACCACCAAAACAAACAAAAAAAGCACTAAATTAAGCTGCTTTCTCCTAGGTTTACTTTAACTATATGAGATTGCTAATATTCACCAGTTTTTATTTGTTTGTTTTTGTTTGTTTTTGTTTTGTTTTAAAAAATAATTTGTTGAGGTGAAATTCACGTAACATAAAATTAACCAGATTAAGTGAACAATGCAGTGGCATTAATTACACTCACAGTGTTGTACAACCACCATCTCTATCTACTTACAAGCCATTTCTATCATTCCATAGTAAAGCTCTTTAACCATTAAGGAATTTCTCCCCAGTGCCATCTTCCCCCAGTCCCTGACAACAACCAGTCTGTGTTCTGTGTCTATTATTCACCAGTTTTTGACCAACATTTCAAACGTTCAACCTAACTCGTTCAAGATGTACCTGAAATTGCTGGCCATTGATGGAAAAAATAAGTTCTTGCCCTGTACCTGAAGGTTACCAGTGAAAAATTTAAAACTATACTCAGGGCTTCCCTGGTGGCGCAGTGGTTAAGAATCCGCCTGCCAATGCAGGGGACAAGGGTTCAAGCCCTGGCCCGGGAAGATCACACACGCTGCGAAGCAACTAAGCCCGTGTGCCACAACTACTGAGCCTGCGCTCTAGAGCCTGCGAGCCACAACTACTAAGCCCGTGTGCCACAACTACCGAAGGCTGCGCGCCTAGAGCTCATGCTCTGCAAAAAGAGAAGCCACGACAATGAGAAGCCCGTGCACCGCAACAAAGACCCAACACTGCCCAAAAAATTAAATAAATTAATTAATTAAAACTATACTCAATAGTTATTGTAATCTACAGGTCTTATACCCTTAACAATTTTTATACTATAGAAGAGTATACTCAATAGTTTTTATAGTCTAAAGTTTATACAGTTTGTAAACTTTTATAAACATCTATATCTATCAACATCATAGATAATAAAAATATTTTTAAACTAAATGTGTTATGAGGGTATCCTAATCCCATGATGATGATGATAATAACTAACAACTGATAATAATGATAATATAAATGCCAACATTTAACCGTTGCTACATGTCAGGTACAACCATGAACACTATATCTGCAGGCATTGCTACCAAATGGCACTTTTCAATGAAATAGGGAAATGTATACAAAAGCATCTTTTCCTCAAATGTTAAAAATACTAACATTTCTGTCTAAATTAAATTAAATTATTAAAACCAATTAATAACCAATTAATAAATTAAATTATTAAAACCAATTTTTCTAACATTGGCAGCCAAAATGTTCTTTTCAAAGAAATAATTATTCTAGCATACTGAAGTGAGCTTCCTACTTCCCAAGCACCTGCTTTCCAAAACAAATGCCTCTTTCATTTATTCATTCAACAAATATTTGAGGACCTACAATTGCCAGGTGCTAGGAATACAGTGATGAACAACACAGACCAGGATAGAGTTTAGGAAAACAAAGAACAAACAACAAGACAGAAATTCACTTATCATTCTAACATTGCAAATTATAGATAGCCACCTTCCCACATGGATAGGAAACAAAATTAGAAAAAAATTTCTGTGCACTTAAATTATCAGCTTCACCAAAAGACAAGCATATAGTTGTCCCTTGGTACCTGCAGAAGATTGGTTCTAGGACCCCCTTGAATACTAAAATGTGCAAATGCTCAACTCTCACATAGGTAGTATTTACATATAACCTATGTACATCCTCCTGTATTCTTTAAATCATCTCTAGGTTACTTATAATACCTAATACAATGTATATGCTATGTAAATAGTTGCCTGCACACAGCAAACTTAAGTTTTGCTTTTGGAACTCTCTGGAATTTTTTTTCAAATATTTTTGACCCTTGGTTGGTTGAATCTGTGGATGTAGAACTCATGGATATGGAGGGCAAACTGTAATTTTTAAACATTTTAACTTCCAAAAGTATGTTTCCTTTGTAGGTAGAATTAAGATTATTGCAGCTATGCCAGGAAAAAATTCTTGGCATCAAAATATTTATTAATTACAAATGGAAAAATAGTAACTTTATAATGCAGAAACCCAGATAAACACCCTAACAAGCGATCAGTTTAAAAGTCAAATTAAATCATGTACACTCTGATATGATGCATGTCACTACTATACACGTCACTATAAAGGTGTGTCACTACTTCTGTGGTATTCTTACCAAAAATTCATAACCTCAATCTGACCCAGTGATTCTCCATCCAGGATGAATTTGCCCTCCCAAAGGGCATTTGGCAATGCCTGGCAACATTTTTGACTGTCAAAATTTGGAGATGGTGTAGGTGCTACTGGCATCTAGTGGGTAGAGGCCAGGAATTCTAAGTACCCTGCAATGCACAGGGCAGCCTTCCACAACAAAGAATTATCCAGTCCAAAATGTCAATTCTGCCATTGTTGAAAAACTGCAGACGAACCCAAATTGAGGACTATTCTACAACAAAGGAGACTAGTGCTTTTTAAAAATGTCAAGGTCACAAAAGACAAGAAACCATCAGAGCTTAGAAAAAAAAGTAAGACCTGGCGCAGCCAAATAAATAAATAAATATTTAAAAAAAAAAAAAAAAAGTAAGAAAACATCAACTAAATGCAATGTGGAATCCTGGATCAGATCCTGGAACAGAAAAAGGCCATTACTGGAAAAATGAGTGAAATTCCAATAAAGTCTGTAGTTTAGTTAATAGTATTGAATTAATGTTTATTTCTGATTTGGTTATTGTACTCTGGTTGTGTAAGATGTTAACAATTGTTTCTGGAAGTCTAAAGTTATTTCAAAACAAAATTTTTTTCTTAAAATTTCTGGGTGTATATTCATGGAATTAACAATAGGGCAATTTGTTAAAATCTTTTTTGCTTTTAGTGTTTATCACTCCTTGTTATTTTGACAAAATTCCACTACTAGAACAAGAAGATTCCATTTATAAGCTAGCAGTGCTCAAGTCCCATTAAATTTATTTTGATTAATGCCTCTAGTTGTTTGGGGGATTTTTTTTTTTTAATGGAAAAGTAGTAATAAGCACTTTTTTATTGCCTAAATATGGAATTGATATTGGTGAATTGATTATGTAATGCTTAAGATGGAAGATGGGTCTCTCGGATGGGGATCTCAGTAGGAAAGTCTTCTAGACTTCACTTCCCTCCTCTCCAGCTGAGATTCCACGGCACCGGACATCAATCACTCTCTTCCAATATCCTCAATTATTCCACTGTCTTCTATCCCATCACCCTTGCCCAAAAACCCTAAATCGATCCTCCTGTATACCTTCTCAGCATTTATATGCTAAAGAAAGGAAAAAAAAAAGACTCATTAAACGCTATAGATTGGTCCCACTATAAATTCCTGGCCTCCAATCTCAACTGAGCCCTCAGCACTCCTCAGTCTTTTTGAAGTTCCCTAGTTCTCTCATTCTCTACAACAGCTTTTCCACACAGAGAAAACAGAAGCTATCAATATAAGCCATGCTTTAACTTCCCTCCATCTTTTCAGTAACCACTGTTGATAGTTTTGGTATTATTTATTATTGCATACCCTAGTAACAAACACAGTGCCTGGCACATGAAGCAGCTTAATAAACATATACTGAATAAGTAAATGAATAAGCTAGCAACCATTTAATGAATTTATATAGTACTGAGCCACGCAACAATAGGACTGAAGCATATAAGAAAAGAATTAATCTTCCTCAAATCATTGTTCATTCCACTGGAAAGAAAAAATTGCAATGTGTAATAATTACGCCATAAAAGGAAAAGATAGCTGCATCTGATGAATATATACAAAGACATCTATAATAAATACCATTCCCAAAAAAGTTACCTTTTAAGTTCCTGTTCTAGTTTTTCTATTTGCTTTTTGCTTGAGTTCAGTTGTCCTTCTTGGAAATTCACTTGTGACTCCTTGACTTGAAGTTCATGAGAAATCTTCTGCTTAGTCTTCTCCAGATTTTCACATATTTCCATCAAGCTTTGGTTCTCCCTTTTCAGGTTTGCACCCTCAGTTTTTTCATTCTCAACCTAATGCGGATTATTCAAAAGGAACTAGGTCTCTTACTCATGAATTTACCACATATTATCTGTTAATCTAACACTGATGACTAATTTTCTGAGATATGGTTTAAAAATCCAGAAGTCAGTGCTTGATGTACACCGAACTTTTAGATGATCTCACTTTGAAGCCTATTGATAGAAAAGTTTTGCAAAGTCAGGTATCACAGTCTTTGGTTAGGGCTACACAAACCCATCCTAGAAAGAGAGGCTTTAATATGCTTTCGAGAATTAAAAAATCAAAAATAAATCTTATAAACCCTCCCTTAGCTATTCATTTTCAAGTTCAGCTGCTAAAGCCAGTTACTGTAAGAAACTGAAAAATTCTCCCACTAGCAAAAACATTTTAGGAGCTATAATCGTATTACTATGGGTTGGCTAATGCAAAGGTATGAAGGAAGTACTATTTAAGTTTCCATTTACTAGTCCTGGAGAGATGTGGGAATACCAAGGTGAAAAGCTCACTCTCAGAAAGCGATATCTATTTGGACTGCAAAGTGCTCTAATACTGATCCCAGATTCGGAGCCAGATATTTTCGGCCATGTTGGTGCAGAATGCAAAAGCAATGCCCAATTCTTGGTCCTAAACAGAAGTGAAAATGGAACTCAGCAGCCCTACACATTAGCAGGTAAGCAGAAATGAAAACAAAGAATGGAGAAAATGAGATAATTAAAATAAAAATGACTCAATAGGGGAGGGGACTTCCCCTGCAGTCCAGCGTTAAGACAGCGCTTGAGCTTCAACTGCAGGGGGGCGCGGTCCCATCCCTGGTCGATGAACTAAGATCCCACATGCCACGTGGTGTGGCCAAAAAAAAAAAAAAAAAAAAAAAGACTCAATAAAGGAGAGGAGGGGGGATTACCACCTGAAGATAGCAAAATCATTTTTCTCTAAATTGAAAAGACCAAGACAAAACCATTCATCCAAATAATGAGAACAGTTTTAAATACCAGCATTTCAGTGATACCTTCTGTTTTTGCTTCTGCAACGCAGCCTCCAGGGTTTCAAGTTGAAACTGCCTTTGCTGCCTTTCTTTCTTCAGTTTGTCGAGCTGTCCTTCAAGCTCTTGAATTTTCTGAAGAGCTCTTGTAGGCAGGCCTTCCTTCCATTCTTCCAAAGCCCAGCTCATTTTGCTCTCCTTTATTATTCAAACATTTATAAATAAACTGAAAAGAATAAACAGACTGTTGGTCTTACTATAGTAAAAAGAAACTTACAGTCTCAGAGACTAACTAATCTACATAACCACCTCTAAGAATCAAGTTTCAAAACTTCATGTTTCAAAAGATAACAAAGTATAACATCCATCTTCTCCACCCTCTGCAAGGTGACTACCAATAACTGACTGTGAAGTGTCAATAGTACACAATATGCTTGTTTGGCTTCCCCTTGCTTTCTGG
This sequence comes from Eubalaena glacialis, assembly GCF_028564815.1. Lineage (NCBI taxonomy): Eukaryota > Metazoa > Chordata > Mammalia > Artiodactyla > Balaenidae > Eubalaena > Eubalaena glacialis. Next base: position 46,062,677 of record NC_083718.1, on the reverse strand, counting down.
TTTTCTTATATCTCATTTTTGACTTCTTATATGGCTACCTGCTTTCTACCACTCAGTTTGTTTTCATTGTACAAGACATGAATATTTTGCTATAAGGTTTCTGGTGAAATAGGTCTTACAGGACAAATAAAATGCATGATAAGTTACTTTGCAAATGCTCTTCTTTCCTCTCTCATGTCATTAATTCCCACTCATAATCTGTCCCTCTTCCTCCAGGAAGCCTTCCCTGAGGACAACCATCATAATCTGGTCATATCTCCCCATCAGAGTCTCTCATGGCACAGGTACCTCCTTTTCCTCCCAAGTGGTTATCATTTGTTGAGTCAATGCATGCATGAACAAAGGGTGAATGCCATACTAGCACTAGAGTCACTGCAAAATGCAGTAAAGTCATTCTCCAGACAGACCCTGACCAGGAATCAGGTATATAGCCTTAGTGATTCAAATCCCTGCTCAGCAACCTGCAAGATGTGTGACCTTGGGCATGTTATTTAACATCTCTGTGCCTTGGTTTCCTCATTTGTAAAATGGGAATAATAATGGTGGTGGTTCCCTAAAGCTTTAGAACAGTATCTCCTGATAAGCTTTCCATACATATTAGCTATTATATTAGTCACTGAAAACGCTTTTTCATTTGTATACTGATGCCTATGGCACCAAGACAGAAATGGCCTACCTCTTTCTCAGACATATCTTAGAAAATTTAAATCAGCTGGGAGAAAAGTATGGCAATTATTCTTTATTGATTAGCCTTTAGAACTTAAATGAAAGAAAAAGCATTCATTTTCCAGTTATTTTAGCAACAGGATGAGAATCCGTTTTTTACTAAATGAAGTCCACAACCATTTTAGCGTTTTGTTTCAGTCGACTTTATCAATGAAATTTTTTATCAGAACAATTAAAAAATAGTTGATGAAAGTACTAAGTACAATAAAACTTTTTTCCAAATATTAAAAGAGAAGGAAGGGTCTCGGAAAACACATAATTTAGTATCAAGCCTTGGAGAGCTCCCGCCCCACCCTTTTAGTTCTTTGAACACAACATCTAAACTCCATTCCCATTTACCCAAAAACTACTTAAAGGAGTCTCATGCAACTCCACCAACAAAGGACAATTTACACTGCCCCAATAGGCTACTACTTCTATTCCTAACTAGCTTGCTCATTCAGGGGTTCACGGGTGGGTGTATCATACCTCAGAGGCACACAACTACAACTCCGAAACAATTCTGCCAGCCACTGAAATCATGACATCCATACGCCATAGCGAACAAAATATTAAAAGGAGCAATTTAAAAAGATGATAGAGATGATGGAAATAAACAGAAGGAAGACTGGCAAGTTAAACGCTTTTCCATTTCCAAAGTCTAAGATACAGCAACAAATAAATGGTTAAAGCAATCACCAGACCCAAGCTAATTTTGATTAGAGGGGACTTTGACAGATTAAGGCATCAACCATTCAACAATCTCTATGGAGCCACTGGGAGAAAAGGACAAAAAATGCAATCCTCAAAGATGTGAGGGGCAAAGGGATGGGAGTGGGGGGCGTGGGTGGGTGATGAAGAAAAGCCCTGGATATCGAGGTTCCTGCAAAAAGGATCTGCAGGACTATGCTCCTTCCAGAAAATGCTCTTTGTCTTAACCGTGGGGAGTACACTCTCCATGCCCGAATCACTCAACCCCAGAAAGTGCCCGAGGAAGGTCTTTTGTGACCGTGTGACTCGCCCACCCCCGGCACGGCAGGCCCGTTTTGCGCTTTCCCTTTATCAGAATTCCCCATCTCCACCAAGAAACCCAAGTTCCCGCCTAAAGTACCACCGCGGAGCCTGTGAATGAAAACTCTGCCTGCTCCTCTAGACCAGGCTCAAAGTCATTTATTTCTGAGTCCTCATCCCATAGCAGAGCCAGGAACACAGGCGCAGCCAAATAAACGTGGAAGGCGAGAGAGAAATGCTCTCGCAGCTAACAATAGGCACACCAACCCGCTGCCCGGATCAAAACCCTCAAAACTAAAGTTTGCATTTCCTCCACGCAACAAAGGACCGATGTCCAAATTTCAAATAGGCGCGGAAGGCTGCTAGTAAATACCTGCTGATCTCCCAAGTCTTTTACCTTACAAAGGAGGAAATTGATCCTCCAAAGGGCGAGCCCGTGACCGAGCAGGGCCTAAGGACACTAGTGCGAGCCCACTTTTACCAGGAGCAGAGGGGGGCCGACACCACAAAGAACTTGGCCCGGGGCCGATTCCCCTGTTCCGTCAGGAGGGAGGAGGCGGCGGCCCGCTGCACCTTCAGTGCCTAGGAGCGCGATCCCACAGGCATCCCCGCCCAGTAACCCCCTGCAGAAGGCCAACAGCTCCCTCACTCCCGCCGCCAGAGCCGGGACCCAAGCACAAAGCTCACCTTGCTGGCGGAGAAGGGAAAACAACCCTTCAGAGAGTCGGGTCCTAGTACAGCCGCCGCGGGCTGGAGCATAGATTCCAATTCAAACTGCCCGCGATCGCCAGCCGTTTTCGATTCGCTCGCTTCCGGCCCAGACCAAACTCATCTCAAAGCCTATTGGTCACTGTCAGCAGCTGTCAGCCAATCCGCTTCCGCGCACTCGGACTGCCGCCTTGGATTGGTCCTTTCGGATGGATTTAAAAATCAAGCCACAAGAGCAGAGTGGCCGGTGCTGGTGCTACAGGGTTTTTTGTTGTTGTGGGGAGGCGGAGCCCACGTGCTGTAGCTGAGGCGGGGAGGCGTTATGAACCGCTCTTTCCGCAAAAGCCAGGGAATGGGCCGACTGATTAGGAGGGTGAGGCCTATCGGCTACAGCCCGCGGGAGTGTGCTGTCTGGTGAAAACTCAATACCGCACACACATATCTACTTATTTATTAAATATATAACTTAGGACATAAATACTAAGTACTGTGCTGCCATGTGTTCTTCATCCCGTGTCATTCTTAACAATTCTTTGAGGAAAATATTCTTATTTTTATTTAAAAGTTAACTGAAGCACATAGAAGCTAAGTCACTTGAAATTGAATCTAGAACATGCAGGATCTCACTCTTAACTGCTGTTCTCTATTGATCATATTCTAAAGAGGTGATTCTGAACATGTGTTAGCTGGGATTCCAGGGGAGAACACTGTAGCCAGAAGAATCGTCGAAACAGGATGCAACCTCTCCTTTTCTATGAAGCTCACTAGTATTGTGGGTATTTATGTACCCGTTTTATTTCTCTCAACTAAAAATAAGCTTCTAAAGGCAGGAGCAAAACAATGAATTGTTAAGTTAATATATCTCTGATGCTGTTGTCTTCCTCAATAGATTCCAATCTTTCTGTCTCCCTCTCTTTACCTTTCATTAGACTGTTCCTGCAGCCCCTTACCTTTCACTGAAATTCTGCTCATCCTTCAGTGCACCATTCAAATGCCACTTTCTTCTTAAAATTTCACTATTCCCACCCACCCCTTAGAAATAATAATTTCCTAGGCCTTTCCTAGAGCTTGGTTTATACTTCACTTTTAGGATTTTTGCCGTGTCTTATAATAGATGGGTAGATAAATATAGTTATACATATAGATATCTATGTTTATGTCTGGCTCCCCTTCAGACTCAGAAATTCCAGTAGAGTAAAATCTTTTTAAATTCATCTTTGCATCCCTAGTAACTCCCTAGTAATTTTACACATAGAACTTAAAAATAAAATTATCTTGGGAGGTAAAACTGCCAGCTGGAGAAAGGCCTTGTTCTCCAGTCTCCTTGAAGCCCCAAGGAGAGAGGAGGGAGCAGGTAAGGGAAGAGAATTTTATGAGACACTCTTCCTTATCAGTCTAGTATCTGGCTGTTTGGGGGTTTGAACCAAATTCTGAGGCCAACAACAATTCCAACTATGTTGCTTCCCAGGGTAATTATTCAACTATGTATTAGCTGCCTAAGGAAAACAGAACTAGAAAGACATGTAATAGAGGATTCTCAAGGTTTGAATGAGAAATTTGCAGTTAACTATTCTTTCATTCATTACTAAGCAGATGTCCCTTAGCGACCCCTGTATAGCCAAGCTTTGTGCCACACTATTCTATAATAAATAATAAAGAAATACATTCACTTCTTGGACAAGGGAATTATGTGATGGAGACTATTGTAGCAACTTCGGTGATATTTCTGTGACTTCAATTTTATGATTCCCTTCTCCTGCCTCTATTTTTCCCCAGCTTTGTTTTTTTAGGGGAAGAAGGGGGTAAAACCTAACCAACCCAACGTACATGTTTTTGGAGAGTCCATTTTCAGCTCCCTGCCCTTCTTTTTCAAAATCTTCTCCCTCACTGGGCCAGTCCACTCACTCTGGACCATTCATCCTCCATCTCTGCTTTCTACCTGTGAATCAGAACTCTTGAGCCTTTCTAACTTTTCCTCTCCAGCTAAGATGCAGGGCCCATCACAATTTTTAAAGGTTATACTCCATTTATAGTTATTATAAAGTATTGGCTATATTCCCTGTGTTGTACTACATATCCTTGTAGCTTATTTATATTATACATAGTGGTTTGTACCTCTAAATCCCCTACCTCTATCTTATCCCTCCCCGCTTCCCTCTCCCACTGGTAACTACTAATTTTTCTCTGGGTCTGTTTCCTTTTGGTTATATTCACTAGTTTATTTTATTTTTTAGCTTCCACATATAAGTGATATCATACAGTATTTGTCTTTCTCTGTCTGACTTATTCCACTAAGTATAGTACCCTCCAAAATCCATCCATGTTGTTACAAATGGCAAAATTTCATTCTCTTTTATAGCTGAGTAGTATTCCATTGTGTGTATGTGTGTATACATATATACATATATAGGTATATGTCTCATATCTTCTATATCCATTCATCTGTGGATGGACACTTAGGTTGCTTTTATATCTTGGCTATTGTAAATAATGCTGCTATGAACATCGGGATGCATGTATCTTTTTTTTCTTTTTTATTATTGAAGTATAGTTGATTTACAATGTTGTGTTAATTTCTGCTGTACAGCAAAGTGATTCAGTTATACATATACATATACATTCTTTTTCATATTCTTTTCCATTATGGTTTATCACAGGATATTGAATATAGTTCCCTGTGCTAAACAGTAGGACCTTGTTGTCTATCCATTCTCTATCTGTTATTTATCTATTCTATGCATCTTTTCAAACTGGTGTTTTTGTTTTCTTTGGATATATACCCAGGAGTGGAATTGTTGGACCAGATGGTATTTCTATTTTTAGTTTTTTCTACAGTGGCTGCACCAATTTACATTCCCACCAACAGTGTACAAGCGTTCCCTTTTCTCTACATCCTCACCAGCATTTGTTATTTGTGGTCTTTTTGATGATAGCCATTCTGGCAAATGTGCAGTGATATCTCATCGTGGTTTTGATTTGCATTGCTCTGATGATGAACTATGTTGAGTATCTTTTCATGTACCTGTTACCCATCTGTATGTCTCCTTTGGAAAAATGTCTACTCAGGTCTTCTGCCCATTTTTAATTGGGTTGTTTGTTTTTTGATGTTGAGTTATGTATTTTGGATATTTACCCTTCTTGGTCATATCATTTGCAAATATTTCCCATTCATAGGTTGTTGTTTTGTTTGTTTGTTTTTGGTTTCCTTTGCTGTGTAAAAGCTTTTAAGTTTAATTAGGTCTCATTTGTTTATTTTTGCTTCTGTTTCCTTTGTCTTAGGAGACAGATCAAAAAAAAAAATATTGCTACAATTTACGTCAAAGAGTGTTCTGCCTGTTTTCTTCTAGGAGTTTTATGTTTCTGGTCTTACATTTAAGTCTTTATTCCATTTTGAGTTTATTTTTTGTATATGGTGTTAGAGAATGTTCTAGTTTCATTCTTTTACATGTAGCTGTCCAGTTTTCCTGGCACCACCTATTGAAGAGACTGTCTTTTCTCTATTGTACATTCTTGCCTCCTTTGTCATAGATTAATTGACCATAAGTGGGTGGGTTTATTTCTGGGCTTTCTATCCTGTTCCATTGATCTATGTGTCTGTTTTTGTGTGAGTGCCATACTGTTTGATTACTGTAGTATAATCTGAAGTCAGGGAGTATGATACCTCCAGCTCTGTTCTTCTTCCTCGAGATCATTTTGGCTATTTGGTGTCTTTTGTATGTCCATACAAATTTTAAAATTATTTGTTCCAGTTCTGTGAAAAAAGCCCTTGGTATTTTGATAGGATTGCACTGAATCTGTGAATTGCCTTGAGAAATATGGTCATTTTAACAATATTAATTCTTCCGATCCATGAATATTCTTTTTCTAGTGTCCTCAACTCTCTTACCCCTGTTCTCTCAATCTCCCCAAACCTGTATGCATGCAACTCTCCATACCCCCACTAAAAGCACTGTTGCTGTAAAATGAGGCGGGAGAAAAATCCCAGGACTGTGCAGATAGAAGCCTTTAAATGTGTAAGTTCTAACTGGGGCCTCAATGCTGCTCCCCAGCCCTTTCTCCCAATTCCAGAATTTCTCTTATCTCCTCTAGCCACCATCTCCACTCAGGCTCTCAGAAAATGACCTCATCTCCTAGTCTACAGAAAATGTAAGACATCTGACAGGAACATCTTCTACTTCCTGCCACCCAAATCTACAAATTTGCCAAGACCTAAACCCATTCTTCCCTCCATTTTTCTGTTACAATCATAGGAAATATATTTCTGACTCCTTCTAAGGCTAAACAATCTGTGGTCTGGAGCCCCTTGTTTCTCGGGAACTTCACTCTCAATTATGCACTTGCAAACAAGAATTTTTAACTGCTCCTACTTTCCTGGGTCTTTCTCATAGTACTTAAACTACTCAAATCATTCCCTTTAAAAAGAAATGCTTTCTCGGGCTTCCCTGGTGGCGCAGTGGTTGAGAATCTGCCTGCCAATGCAGGGGACACGGGTTCGAGCCCTGGTCTGGGAAGATCCCACATGCCGCGGAGCAACTGGGCCCGTGAGCCACAACTACTGAGCCTGCACGTCTGGAGCCTGTGCTCCGCAACAACAGAGGCCGCGATAGTGAGAAGCCCGCGCACCGCGATGAAGAGTGGCCCCCGCTTGCCCCAACTAGAGAAAGCCCTCGCACAGAAACGAAGACCCAACACAGCCAAAAATACATAAATACATTTTAAAAAAAAGAAATGCTTTCTCAATCTACATTCCCCTCCAGTGATCATCGTAACTCTTATCACATTTCATTTCCTTTTTAGACTTGACTAAATTTGTGATCCTCCTTTTGATCCATTATTTTTCTCAAAATAAAAAAATCCATAAAAGTACTTTCTATTAGTGAAAGTTGTCTCTATCTCTAAATAATGAAGACAGTATAACCTATTATTTTAAGCAGCAGTTTATTTTTCATTATTTCTTATTAATGTTTCAGCTATGTGAAGACAAAAAACACTTTACAATTATCCATGTATCTATCTAACTGTGAGATTGTGTCTCCCACTACAATGTTAGTTCCATGAGGAAAGAACCCTGTCTGGGTGGTGGTGGTGGTGATGATGGTGGTCGGTTTGATTTGGAACCAATTGTTTTTAGTATTAGATGGAATATATTTTTCCATCTTCTTATTTGCAACACTTATATGCCTATACAGTTTAGATGCTTTTCTTGTAAGCAACATATGAATTTATTTTGTTTTTATCCATTCTGAAAATCTAGATCTTATAAAAAAAACTTTATTGAGCTATACACTACATAAAGTACACTTATTTTAGGTGTATAATGGGATGAATTTTGAAAAATATATACACCTCTCTAAGCAACACCAAAATTAAAAAACATTTCTTCATGCCCAAAGGTATCTTTGTGCCCCTTCCCAGTTATCTACACCAAAACCTCCCTGACACAGGCAACCACTGATTTGTTTTCTGTCACTAGACATCAGGGGTCCCCAACCCGCGGGCCACGGACTGGTACCATGCTGGCAGGCTTTAAGTCAGAATCCAACACTTATTTTAGTCCATGCATGGCCTGCCCATTATTTTATTTACCATTTCCATCTGCACCTCTTTCCCGCACTGCACACTTGTCTCAGTCACAGTTTTGGTAAGCCCACAAGCTAACCCTAGCCAAAATGAGTAAAAAACAAACATCACTGGAGAGCTTCTTTGAAAAGGGGAAAAGACCCAATGAGGAGACAGCAGAAGACTCTAAGACTGCCAACAAAAAGAAAGCTGCATTTAAAAGAAAATACCAAGAGTCCTACTTGAATTACGTGTTCATTGCAACAGGTGATTCACATTCTCCAAACCCACTTTGAATAATATGTGGCAACTGGCTATCCAATGAAGCCATGAAACCTTCAAAACTGCTTCGCCACATGGAGACAAAGCATCCTGCATTAAAAGACAAGCCTTTAGAGTTTTCTAAAAGAAAAAAATGTGAACACAAAGAACAGAAGCAATTATTGAAGGCCACCACTTCATCAAATGTGTCTGCACTGAGAGCATGATTCTTAGTGGCTAACCACCTTGCTAAAGCTAAGAAGCCCTTTACTATTGGTAAAGAGTTGATCCTGCCTGCTGCTAAGGACACTTGTCGTGAACTTTTAGGGGAGGCTGCAGTTCAAAAGGTGGTACGTGTTCCTCTTTTGGCTAGCACCATAACTAGAGGAATTGATGAAATAGCAGAGGATACTGAGGCACAATTGTTAGAGAGGATTAATGAGTCACCGTGGTACGCAATCCAGGTTGACAAGTCTACCGATGTTGACAACATGGCAACAGTACTTGTTTTTGTGAGATATATTTTTCAGGAGGATGTGCATGAGGATATGTTATGTGCACTTTTGTTGCCAACCAACACCACAGCTGCAGAATTATTCAAGTCCTTGAATGATTACATATCAGGAAAACTGAATTGGTCATTTTGTGTCAGTATATGCATGGACGGAGCGGCTGCCATGACTGGACGGCTTTCTGGTTTCACTACTCGGGTCAAAGAGGTCGCTTCTGAATGTGAGTCTACAGACTGTGTCATCCATAGAGAAATGCTGGCTAGCCGAAAAATGTCACCTGAACTTAACAACGTTTTGCAGGATATGATTAAGTTGATAATTAACAATAATCAATATTATTATCAATTAATATTATCACGTATTAAAGTACATGCCCTTAACTCACATCTGTTTGCACAGCTCTGTGAGGAGATGGACATAGAGCACACACGTCTTCTCTTATACACAGAAGTGAGATGGCTTTCTAAAGGTAGATCACTGGCCAGAGTTTTTGAGTTATGAGAGCCGCTCCAGAGATTTCTTTTAGAAAAACAGTCACCACTGACAACACATTTCAGTGGCACAGAATGGGTCGCAAAACTTGCTTACTTGCGTGACATATTCCTGCTCAACGAACTCAATCTGTCACTTCAGGGGAGAACGACACCTGTGTTCAAGTTGGCAGATAAAGTGGCTGCATTCAAAGCCAAACTGGAATTCTGGGGGCGATGAGTGCACACTGGGATTTTTGACATGTTTCAAACATTAGCAGAGATTTTGAAAGAGACTGAGCCAGGGCCTTCTTTCTCCCAGCTGGTGCATGATCAGCTATCTCAGCTTTCAAAAGAGTTTGAGCGTTACTTCCCAACCACAAAAGACCCCCGAACTGGGAAGGAATGGATCCGTGACCCATTTGTGAATAAGCCAGGTGAATCGACTTTGTCTGTCCTAGAAGAGGATCAACTGCTTGAGATCACAAATGACGGTGGCCTTAAAAATATGTTTGAGACTGGGCTTCCCTGGTGGCGCAGTGGTTAAGAATCCGCCTGCCAACGCAGGGGACATGGGTTCAAGCCCTGGTCTGGGAAGATCCCACATGCCTCGGAGCAACTAAGCCCGTGCGCCACAACTACTGAAGCCTGTGTGCCTAGAGCCTGTGCTCCATAACAAGAGAAGCCACCGCAATGTGAAGCCCGTGCACCGCAACAAAGTGTAGCCCCCGCTCACCACAACTAAAGAAAGCCCGCGTGCAGCACGAAGACCCAACACAGCCAAATATAAAAATAAATAAAATAAATAAATTTTAAAAAATATATGTTTGAGACAACTTCAAATCTCCATACGTTCTGGATTAAAGTCAAGGCGGAATATCCTGAGGTTGCCACAAAAGCACTGAAAAGCCTGCTTCCATTTCCAACATCCTATCTTTGTGAAGCAGTTCCTGTTACACAATGTAGTGATTTGATATTTCTACACATTTCAAAATGATCACCACAATAAGTCTAGTTACCATGGATGTTTAACTTTTTAAGAAGCATCCTCAGTCTTTTCCAAAGTGGTTGTATATTTCACATTGCCACAATGCATGAGTGTTCTATCTCTGATCCACATCTTCACCAACATGTGGTAGTCAGTCTTTATGTCATTCTAATTGGTGCGTGTATTTCACGCTGGATTTAATTTGCATTTCTCTGATGACTAATGACATTGAGCATCTTTTGACATGCTTATTATCTAGTTGTATATCTTAGGAAGTACCTATTAAAATATTTTGCCTATGTTTTTAATTAAGTTGGTCTTCTTCGTATGATTTCCCATATATTCTGGATACAAAGCCTTTGTCAGATATATGTCCATTGTTTGTCTTTTCAATTTCTTGATGATGTCTTTCGAAAAGCAGAAACATTTGATTTTGATGGAGCCTATTCAGTTTTCTCCTTTATACATCATGCTTTTTTTTGATAAATCTCTTATCTCAAATTTGCAAAGACTGTCTCTTCTGTTTTCTTCTGGAAATTATATAATTTGAGCTTTTACATTTAAGTTCATGATCCATTTTGAGTTTATTTTTGTGTATGGTGTGAAGTTAGGGTTAACATTTACATTTTCCCATATAGAGATCCAGTTATTCTACCACAGCTTGTTGAAAAGATTATCCTTTCTTTATTGAAAGCACCTTTGTTGAAAATTAGCTGAATATACAAATATGGATATATTTCTGCCTCTCTATTCTGTTCTACTGATCTATATGTCTATCTTTACACCTGTATTACACTGCCTTGATTACTGTAGGCCTTATAGTAAGTCATGAAATTAGGTAATGTAAATCCTCGATTTACATTATGATCTTTTTAAAATTGTGTCATCTATTCTAGGGCCTTTATCTTTCAAAAAAATTTAGAATAAGAATATTAATTTTTCTAAAAGCCTTCTGGAATTTTGATTGAGATTGTATTCCTAGGTGACAGATAAATGGCCAACACACTTGGGTTTCACTTGATTTATATTACCAGAAATATTCAAGCATTGGCCCAGCAGAAAGCTGAGAACCACTACAGTGCAAAATCAAGGCAGGGCCCTGCATTTGGCCATATCATCTGCAAACCTAATAATACTAGAGATAACTGTGGCCAATAAGGCCAAGCCTCTGGCAAGCCTCAAGGAGAAATTCATTGCACAGACTCCCTAGCATCCTGGAGCAAAGCCATGTTTCCTCCAGTAGAGAATGACTCACCATTTGAAAAAAGGCTCCTGATGTGCTACTGGCTTTACTAAATACTGAGCACCTGACCTTGGAATATCAGGTATGTCCATCAATAGCTGAGTATTGTCAGAGCCACCAAGTCAGGGGTTCTAGTGGGTGCAGCAGCAAGCCATTCTATGATGGAGCCCAAGCCACAAATAACTTACATAAATAAGTGGCCACAAGTCACCTGTTCTGTTTCACCAATGCTTTGTCTCAATGCACATCTATGGTCTCATTGTGGGTTCCCCAAACAAGCCAACAGAGGAGAAAATGCCTGATCCTCATTCACAGATGGGTTGGCTTAATATGCTGGGGTGTCCTGAAAATAAATTGCTGCTCCCTACAGCACCACAAGGGGGGATTCCAGTGCACAGAGCTGTGAGCAGAACAGTTGATTGTCTTCTTTGCATGGAAGAAAAGGTAGCTCAAGTTCAGGATATACCTCTGGGCAAATGATTTGGCTGACAGGTCAGGGACCTGGAAGGAGCAGGATTAAATTATTAGAGACATAGAGTTTTAGAGAAGAGGGTTTTGGGTAGACCTTACAGAAAAGAGAACAAAAAATTTGAGTCTTTGGGTCTTATGTCAATGCCCTCTAGAGAGCAACCACCACAGAGGAGACACAACCAGATGAACAGGATGATTGGTCTGGTGGATTGCCCAGTGGATGCCCTCAGTCGCCCGAGTGCACAATGGTCCCATCATCAGAATAGCCATGGTGTCAGGGATGTGGCTATAGATGGGCCCAACAGCATGGGCTCCCTCTCAAAAAAGCTGGTCTAGCCACTATTTCTGCTGCATAAGCAACCTGTCATCATCAGACTGACACTGTGTCCTCAGTATTCCAAGTAAAAACAACCAACAACCAGCTTCTTGATGGCAAGTCAATTGTATCGGAGCCCTTCCTGTCTGAAGGAATTGAACCTACTCCTGATATGGGTTTATCTTCTTTTTCTGCAGTGCCTCTGCCAGAAATACTCTATGAAGGGCTTATAGAATACCTGATAACAGTCATAGAATCCTGCATAAGATTGCCTTGCGCCAAGGGACCTATTTTATTGAGAAATGTGTACATGACCATGGGATTTGCTGGTTCTACCATATCCTACTTTTTTCTGGAAGTAGCTGGTCTAATACTGTTTGAGTTGAATTGTGTCCCCCATAAATTCATATGTTGAAGTCTTAACTCCCAGTACATCAGAATGTGACTTTAATCGGAAACAGGGTCGTTTCAAATATAATCAGTTAAGTTAGTTGAGGTCATTAGGATGGGCCCTAATCCAATATGACTATGTCCTTATCAAAAGGAGATATTTGGACACAGAGACAGAGACACAGAGAGAACACCCTGTAAAGAATAGAGTTACGCTGCCACGAGCTAAGGGACACCAAAGATGGCTGCTAAATGACCAGAAGCTAGGAGAGAGGCATGGAACAGAGTCTCCCTCACAGCCATCAGAAGGAACCAATCCTGCCAAAAGCATCTCAAACTTCTAGAATCTGGAAACGTGAAACAATAAATTTCTGTTGTTCTAAGCCACCCAGTTGTTGGTACTTTGTTATATCAGCTTCAGGAAACTAATACAAATACCATATTGGAGGGACTTCCCTGGCGGTCCAGTGGTTAAGACATTGCCTTCCAATGCAGGGGGTACAGGTTCGATCCCTGGTCGGGGAGCTAAGATCCCACACACCTCGTGGCCAAAAAAGCAAAACATAAAAACAGAAGCAATATTGTAACAAATTCAATAAAGACTTTAAAATTGTCCACATCAAAAAAATCTTTAAAAAAAAAAATACCGTATTGGAATAGCCTATTAACGGCTCACCTAAGGCAACATCCTATAGAACTGGGGAACTATCCTCCATAACGCACTATCTGTACTGAACCAATATATCAAGCTGTGTCCCTCATAGCTCAAATATCCAGATCCAGATGCCAGAAAGTGGAACAAGGATTAGCCCTTCTCATTATCACTCATAATAACCCATTTGTGTTTCCCATTCTAGTGTGGGCTCTACTGGGTAAAGTGGGGAGTGGGAAACACTACTCCCAGTGACACAAAAGGGTTCCACAAAATCTGAAGCTACAACTGGTCTCTTTGTTTTCCTTATGTGGGTGGAACAGCAGGCAAAGAAAGGAGTTACAATACTGGTGAGGTTACTCAACCTTGATTATCATGAGCAGCTAGAATTGTTACTATGTTAAGGGGACAGGGAAGAATATGTCTGGAACTCAGGGGATTCACTGGGGTACCCTTATGTGTTTGTGTGTTTGATAATAATAGTGAACAAGCAATTGCAGCCACCGCAGCCTGACAAGGGCAAGGCAATCTAAGGCCTGACCACTCAGATGAAGTTCTGGGATCCCCTACCAGCCAAATAAATTAGACCAGCCAATGCTGGCCAAGGATGAGGTAATCTAGAATAAGTGGTAGAGGAGAAAGTTGATGAATCTCAGTCATGGCCTTGGGACCAGCAGGCACTATTAGCTTCTTCCTCTGTTTCTCCTGCACAAAGTCCTTTCTAGAAATTGTGGCCACCGCTTTGAAGGCACAATGACAAAGTGAATTTAACAGGGGGACAAAGGGATCTGAATAGTGTAAGGCGTGGTCTATAGCAAGTACTTTATGACATCCCCTTGGCCCAGCTCTGATTTCAGCCACAGTTGTGGTAGACAGTTCTCTGTGGGCTCAGACTCTTTCTACCTCAACAAGCCATAGGTCGCTCCACTTCTCTGCTCCAGGGCTTTCTCTGAAGCTGAGGGAGGCTGCTCAGCCAGGTCACAGCACAGCTTGGAAACATGGGGACAGTCATTGTATCCAGGAGCAATCCTCAATGAATGGGGTCAGGAGGCAGCAGATAAACATCCAAGGGTTCCATCTCCCCCATGGGCAATTCTGGTAGATGCTGGGAGAATCAAGCCACTGGCATCTACAGTAACAACTGCAATTTGTCACCCTTCTCTTGGCTTCTCCGCTTCCCCTGTCTCACTCTCCCTGCTTCCCTTCCTGGAATCATCACCCAAATAAACTACTTCCATTCAAATCTTTATCATCGTCTCTGCTTTTGGCAGAACTCAACCGAAACAGAAGTTGCCATACACGTATATGATTTATTATTTTCAACAAGTGAAAACCCCATTGTGGTCCCAAATGTTTTAAAGCTTCTATTATGTAGATAGAACCTCAGCTACCTCATCTGTGAAATTAGAAGTGCAATCATAATGCATTTGCCTGGGGTTGATGGTTTTAGACCAGGGGTTTCTGATAGGTAAGGGGCATGCTTTCATGCTTGGTTTGTGCATATCTAAACTTTGTTTGACCATGGAACCATGAATTAACACATTCTTTGGGACAAGAATTAATTTTCAAAGCTTAATATTAGGGGATTTTTGATCCCTCTAGGAAAGAGAGGCTTCGGGGTAAATATTTAAATATTCAACATATTAGCATGATTTAAATAAAGTTGATCACAGAAAATAAGTGTTCAAAATCTTCATATGTTTTAAATAAATTGATTGCAAACCATAGGGACACTTGCTCAGTAAAATGTCCTGAAACACAGGGAAAAGGATCTTAAGCTTTTGAAAAGCTTTTTCTATTCGCACCACTAGGTGATCCCCTATACTATGCCTTAGAAAGTCTTTAACCATTACTGCTGTCTCATACATCCTGGTTTGCTACATTATCCTTCTACCTCCCACTCCACCTTCCCTTAGTGTATCTAATGTTCTTGTTTACTCTCTTTTTAAAATAACACTTGCTTGTTTAAAGTAGAGGAAACTAAAAGGAAAAAATAATAGCTCATAATCCTACTGCTTATAAAATCTTTCTTATTAACAAAATAATAAAACAATAACACGTGCACCTGATAAGAAATTCCAAACATTCAAAAAAGTGTAAAAGATGAATTCAGGAAACTAGAATGAGCATTGACCATCCACCAGACTAAAATCATTTTGTAGTTGAGGTCAGTGAGATCAAGATATTTCTAAAATATCACACAACTAGTTACTGACCCAACACCCCACCCCTGCCAAATGCAAATTAAGAAAATAGTGTAAACAGATAAAACATCATCATGCTGGTATCAGCCACCTTACAGAAACTCAAAACACATTCTTACAACCCTTACAATAGTAATTTTTATGAATGAAATGAAATAATTTATATGTTTTAATGGGGAAAAAGGCTTACCTAGTGCTTATTTCTTCCAAAGTATTAAAATCAATGTTCATTATATTTTCTATTCCTTAGCTGTAAACCGGAACCTCAAAAAAAGAAAATGGCTGGTATAGGTCCAAGTTCCCAAAAAGGAGATGATATAGCCAAAAATAAATCTTTCAACTTGCAAGACAAGTTTGCTCAAGGACATAATATTTTTATCACGTGACTGAATTTAAGTTCAATTTGTCTCTAGCTCATTTTCAATAATAGCTTTGATCCAGGTGTTAGATTAGCCATGGAGTAAAGCGCTTGATTCTCCAGCCCTCTCTGACAAGGGGGCTTGACACCTTGGAATAAAAGGTGAAAGAATTCCCTAAACCAGGAGTAAAACTTTAGTGTCCCTAGGAATATCATGGAGGGAACTATACTCAATATTCCTATAAAAGAATCTGAAAAAAAATAGATAATATGTATGTATAACTGAATCACTTTGCTGTACACCTGAAACTAACACAGCGTTGTAAATCAACTATACTTCAATTAAAAAATAAAATAAAATAAATAAAAGATTAAATAAATAAATAAATTTAAAAACAAACAAACAAGAATATCATGGAGAGCTTTATTTAATGCAAATTTTGAGGCTATACCTTGTTCTGATTTAACAGGTTTGGAGTGGAGTACAGAAATCCATTTTATGAAGCACCCCTGTGGTCAATAGATAAGATGAATATACTTTCTGATTTACTTCAATTGTCCTGGCCTCCCTCTGGTTTAACATGTGTCCCAGAGTTGTCGTTGTTGTTGTTTTTAAGAAAACATTATTAAAAATAATTGTATTAAAATAAGCCAGGCTGGGTTTGGTAGATCACTTTGTACTTCCATATTCTACCATGGCCTTACTTAGTAGCATGTGAGCTGCATGTGCAGTAAGCAGAGTCCAGCATTTAACAAGTGGTTATATCTGAACCATGAGTGATAACCCCCCCTCACTTTTTCAAAACCCATCTTGACACTGGTAACTAACTCCACCACTTTAAGGATAGCATACAGGATGCTGGCTGATAAAGTGTGGTTGCATAAGGGCAGGTGGCTTGGGACAACTAACTTCTGGTCCCCAGTGATGTGGGAGAAGTGTTTGCTTCTGCCCCTGGTGGCCATCTGGTGGATGAGTCGTTGTGCCTTAGTCCAGAGGGAGGCCTGCGAGATGAGGAAGCCAAGTAGGCTGCCAGTCTCCCAGTGGGTGGTATCACTTTGAAACGTGGGAAATCAGAAATTCGGTGCATGAGAAATAAACGTGGGAAGTGGGAGTGAAGCATGCCTGCAGTAGAGCTTGCACAGAGAAGTGTGAGCCATCCTGCTGAAATGGTTTTGGCTTATACTAGCCAAATTGTTGTAAATCTACAACACTTTATAGCTATCCTCCGCTTTTCGAAAGTTCGGTTTACGCCACTTCTAGTACCTTTCTTCGCTAACTGAAACAAATCTGAAGAGGATTTTCGCTTTCACAAAAAAAGGGCAAGAAGCAAAAATAGCATTTTGTGTTTGTTTTGCAGAAGCCCATAGAGAGGCAGTGCATACCTGGAGCGTTGAGTGAGGCACCACCAAGTTCCTTCCACAGGGACCACACAGCATCTCAGCATGAAGCCGCCATAGCTTTGAACTGTGTCTGTGAGCATCTGTGCTTTAGCTGGGTTTATCTTCCTACGAAAGAATTCGTAGGAACACTCTACTTTTGTAAAGCAGGGGAAACCTGTATTTACTTTATTGCTGTAACAATTTTTAAAGATTTTACAATGAACCCTCTCAGCAGCAATGAGCTCAAGAAACAAAGCTAAACAAAACAAGAACACATGTTTAGTGAAAATTAAGTACAGAATTTTTATTTTTCAGTAAAGTTGATGATAAATGTACAACATACATAAAATGTTTGCCAACATTTACCATCTACCATGGGACCTGTAGTACTAAAACTAGAAGGCATAAATATGCTATAAAGACCCCAGGGACTTCCCTGGTGGCGCAGTGGTTAAGAATCCGCCTGCCAATGCAGGGGACACGGGTTCGAGCCCTGGTCCGGGAAGATCCCACCTGCCGCGGAGCAACTAAGCCCGTGTGCCACACCTACTGAGCCTGCGCTCTAGAGCCGGTGAGCCACAACTACTGAGCCCGCGTGCGACAACTACTGAAGCCCGCGTGCCTAGAGCCTGTGCTCCGCAACAAGAGAAGCCACCGCAATGAGAAGCCCTCGCACCGCAACGAAGAGTAGCCCCCGCTCGCCGCAACTAGAGAAAACCCGTGCACAGCAACGGAGACCCAACGCAGCCAAAAAAATTAAAAAGGCCCCAGAATTTGCTTTAAATCTTAGGCATTATTTTAAGATTATCTTGGATAAGTATGAATGATGAAGAAATAGGTATTAATGTGTTTGGTTTAATTAATAGAACTCTGCAGACAGTTAAATGGCTCATTTTTTGTGTCACCAATTATTTCAAATTAAAAAATTAATTCCAATAATTGTTCATTTGTTCGTGAAATTCATGGAATCAAAGTAAAAAAAAGTTCTTCAGATCTTATGGTGAATACTATTGTAAATTCAGTTAAAAAGTTTAATTTTAAATATTTATTTATTTATTGGGTTGCACCAGGTCTTAGTTGCGGCAGGTGGGCTCCTTAGTTGTGACTCGCCACCTCCTTAGTTGTGGCATGTGCACTCTTAGTTGCCACATGCATGTGGGATCCATTTCCCTGGCCAGGGATGGAACTCGGCCCCCCAGCGTTGGGGGCATGGAGTCTTAACCACTGCACCACCAGGGAAATCCCAAGAAGTTTAATTTTAAAGATAAAGTTATTTGTTTTGTGAGGATCATATGAGTACAAGTTCTACATACAGTCTATCTCTTATCAATAAATTTCTTGCTAAACAAGAAATAGAGCAGAAATGTTCTTTGAAGCTTTTAGAGAATTGCAGTTCTTAAAAACAAAATTTGGAAAGCAGGAGATATTGAAATTTTTCTTATAAAAGCAAGGAAAATATTGAACAAATTAAACAATGAGAGCATAATCAATTTACAAGTTTTATCTTTGAAATTCTACCATTGTGCCTTGAAATACTCAGACTTGTGGAATAATCTTTTGACGGAGCTCCTGTTTTCATTTCATAAATGTATACTCTGTCTCAGAGAGAATGAAACTGCAAAAGCTAACAATTTTGAAGCATCTAAATTACATAGAATATTTTAAAGAAGTATAGAGACAAGTTACTGACAAGTTTTGTCTGGAGGCAAACATAACGCACCTGTGAAAAAAACCTTGGCCGAAAAATTTATGCATTTCAAAATTTAAAAAAATAGAATTGAGAATCCCTCCGTTTAGCAGAATTTATTCTGAGCTTACCATGAGTCTCACCACCTGAAGAATAATTTCTCAGTTGAAAATATTGTGGGCTTCAGAGAAGAGTCAATTGGAAAAGATTGTGGCAATTTAATGAAAAAAAAAAGATCATATTGAAAACAATATATTCTTCAGAAATATGTCAGTAACAGAGTGTTAGCAAATGATACAGCTAAGAAACTGAAGAAAGTATATAAGTATAAACCAACAACAACTATTCTGCTCATATTATTTTTAATATTCAGGTAAACAATATAAATGTTTCCAAAAGTTTGCTTTAATATACATGGTATATATGTTTTGTTTTGTTTTTTCGACGCGCCGCGTGGCCTGCGGGATCTTAGTAACTGATCAGGGGTCGAACCTGTGTCCCCTGCAGCAGAAGCACGGAGTTTTAACCACTGGACTGCCAGAGAAGTCCCTGTTATATACTTTTTTCTTTTTAAAAATTTATTTATTTTATTTATTTATTTTTGGCTGTGTTGGGTCTTCGTTGCCGCACGCGGGCTTTCTCTAGTTGCAGCGAGCGGGGGTGGGGGCTACTCTTCGTTGCGGTGCGTGGGCTTCTCGTCGCGGTGGTTTCTCTTGTTGCGGAGCATGGGCTCTAGGCGCAGGGGCTTCAGTAGTTGCAGCACACGGGCTCAGTAGTTGTGGCTCATGGGCTCTAGAGTACAGGCTCAGTAGTTGTGGTGCACGGGCTTAGTTGCTCCATGGCATGTGGGATCTTCCCGGACCAGGGATCGAACCCGTGTCCCCTGCATTGGCAGGCGGATTCTCAACCACTGCACCACCAGGGAAGCCCCTATATACGTTTTTAAGAGAGAATTTTTTTTGAAAATGGTTTTTAATGAAACTATTTTATAGATCCAACAATATAAAAAACCAATTTATTGGTCAATAAATGAATATGCTAAAAAATTTTAGTCACCCCTTTTATTCTCAAAAATATTTGTCAGCTAAACTGTATACTCACTCTATTTTAAGCCCAAATTTAAGAAGCAGTTAAATCATTCATGCCCTATATTGGTTCTAGAATATTTTTAAATGGATTTGGATGGAGTTTCTTTTATTGTTATTTTAGGGTATAGGACATTGAAAAAAAGACCAGAGAATGTAACATTTTAAAACTGTCTCATTTGATTCTAAGCAAAACATAAGCCTACATATTGAGGTGGTAGGCTTAGCTTGTTAAATTTCAAGGAGCCGTTGAATGACCAATGTGACAAATGCCCAGGAGTGAAGAACGGTTTCCTGGGACGTGGGACTTTCAATGCTAAAACTGTGACAGTCTCAGACAAGCCAAAATTGTTGGTCTCCCTACATCTATTAAGTGAATTCAGACTCCAGTGTATTTAGGTGAGTCCGGGATCGCATGTGAAGAAAGGAAGTCATGAATACTGGGCCTGAGCCATGATTTCAGAAAAGGTACTCTTTACCTTTGCTATATCCCAAAATAAGTAGACATCAAGTTTTATGGCTCCCTTATATTCCAGTCCTCACTTCTCAAACCAGAAAAACCCAAGACAGATATCGTATGATGATTCACTTCCTTTTCCTTTCTCCCCAGGGGAGCCCTGACTTCTGCTTCTTCACACCCTCAACCTTAAAACTACTCCCACCTATGAGAGCAGATGCAATATTTGAACAGCATCCGGGGACTGCCTGACGTTATAGGAATCCATTTCCTCACATATCCACCAAAAAAGCTGAGCATTGAATCCTAATGCCTAGTTCAATGGTGGGCACATAGTAAGTTTCAATGAATATATGTAGAACTTGTGAATGATAGATCAAAGCGCCCCTGAAAGGTGGAAACTCATCCAAATGTACTCACCCAGCTATGTGGTGAAAGAAAGTCCTCAGGAGGGGAGGGGAGAGAAAAAGTTGGGGAATAACCATTTTCCTTTTTGCCCTGCCCAAGAGCTCAGTGGATGAATTGAAGTGCAAACAAGCCACAAATGCATTGAGGACAACCCTTCATTCCTTTCTCTCTTGCCTCTTGGAAATTAAAGAAGGAAGAACAACCGAAGGAACCTAGCTATCCTCTCTTGGCTGGTATCAGCTAGCCACATACCTGAGAGATAAAAGGTATAAAAGTACCCCTTATATTTTCCTTTTGAGGAGATTTTGCTTCTGGGATCCTAGAACCAGAAAAAAGGAATACCTGATTATTTAAAAACAGGTAACCAACCCTTTTTAGATTTGCATGTGACTCTTAATTACCAAGAGAAAAGGTATTATTTCATGAAAAGTCAAAGATGACAGAATATGTGTTCAGAACATATAAAGGTGACCTGTTGACCACAGCAACTGAAGAGTGTTTTCCTTGCCTTCTAGATTCCTATCCTGCCTGGTAACCAGGAGGCAGCCCAGTGCAGGGCTATAGGTATCAAACTGAAGATCACCGCCCAGGGCACCAACTACCAGCTGTGAGACATTGGGCAAATTATCCACCTAATAGTGTTGTTATGAGGATTAAGTGAGATAATCTGTGTGAAGCTCTTAGCACTGGGCCACATGGTAAGTACTCAAAAGGTACTGTTGGTACTTACTGTTCTGGATAGGCTGTGTCGTCTAATCACCTGTGATTTCTCCTGGAAGAACTAAGGTGAGTTTTACACCTCATAGTAAATTTATAAGTTATATTAATCATAGGAAAGGTTATACCATGAGTTGGTGGTTGCCTAATTTGACGAGTCAGATTATTTTCTTTTTTCACTTCTTTGTTGAAAATAGAAATTTAGGTCAAATTTTTGCTTGAGGCAGAAAAGCCTTTTTATTCAATTACTTGTCTGAAATGAGAAGGTAACCCGTTTTAATGTCTGGCCAACAACCCAGCCCCACAGCTGACATTAATAGATTTCCTTTGGGAACCACAAGCAGGAGTGTTAGGACAGAGCCTGTATATGGCTCTTAAGCTAGGAAGCATAGATTAAAATCTAGAGTCTTTTATCTCCAAGCCCATCTGAACTGAAACATTTAAAAACTCAGAACACCAGAATTCTTTGGTTGAATTTAATAGGCAATGTGTCCTTGTGAACAGCTACACCAGATCAGAGCTCATTAGTTCTGTTACCCTGGGGTGCAGCGTCAGGGAAGGCTACACAGGGGAGAATTTATGTGATGGGAAACTTGAGGATGCCTAGGGACACCCAAGGTGGTCTTCCTACTAAGAAGAGCTGATCTAACGAATTGCTCTCATAGGCTTCTAGGTTGCTAACAATCAAACGGCCCTAATCAGCAGTAAAGGAGCACCTACTTAATCAACCCAAAGTCCCAAGGTAATGTAATCTAACAAGAAAGGTGAACTGCCTATGTCATTACCACTAAGTGACATAACTTTAACAAAACTGGCAGATTTTCATTTTCCCAGTGTTCTCCTTGGTGCATGAAACTGGGTGCTGGCTTAATAACCCTCAGCCATAAAATACTGTAACATGTTAGTTCATGCTGAGTGGCAACAGGTTTGTTTTTCATGATTATGTAATCTGAATTCTTTTTCCAAGAAAGGATTTGGAAATGAGCTATTACCTTGGATTGCCAGCAAGTGTTTGGTCTAAATGCACATGTGTAATAGCTGCAATAAACTCAGACCCTTTCTCTCAAACTGCCCCCTACCCCTAGACAAAACTGTAAACTATAAATCAAGTGTGACCCATGAGAAATGTCCAGTAGCTGGCTGAGGTTTACATAAAGCATTGAAATGCCTACTAAGGATTTTTAGGGAGGGTATTTGATCTCCCTCGGTCTTAAATAGCAACCTAATGAACCAGGCGATCCGGGTCCTCTGTACACTAGTTCCCATGTTAGATTGGCTTTAAAAACTAATATGGTGTTACAATAGTGTGTAAAGGGTGCATACTGGAGTTGGTTCAAAGACTTTAGGTGCTAGTTTGGTATTTATTGACTAGAATGCTACTTAGAAGAGAGTTCACATTGTTCTTACCTTCCAGGACAAAGCTGAAAACCACAGCAAATAACTGCTTGGGGGTTTGCATTCCATAGTCCTGGACTCACAGACAAGCTTCCTGTTCCCTCTTGGCTGGCAGACCCAACCTGAAGGCCAGACGGTGAATGGTTTGATTCTTATAGGAGAATCCGCTCTGGCTTTCAGCCCTTAGGGTTCTGGGTGCCAGACCAGGTGTTTTTGTTGTTGATGTTGTTGTTTTTAAGTTCCTCCTGGAGACTTGGATTTCACCTGAAGATACCAGGAGGAGGACAGACTGAGTTAGGCATTTGGGCAAAGGCCATATCTAATAAAGATCCACACACCCATGTAGATCCCAAAGAGGAGTGTTTCAGAATAACTAAGAACCAAACTTGGAAAACTGTAATCATTCTCTGGGATCTTCTTGGTAGGTTTCAGGAATTAAGAGGGAAAAAGAAAGAAGAGAAAAACAATACAAGATTCTTGGGGCAACATGATTTTTTTTTCTTCTGGGGGAAATGGCAGATTTTTTTTCAAATGGTATAATTCTGTGCTTTCCTATGCAACATGTATACACAGTCCAATGTTTACTATGAGCTGAAAGTCAAACGTCAAGATTTCCTCTACTGCCTTCACCAACAAGTGCAGTGCTAGTAAGTGGGCCCCAGGTCAGAACCTATGGAAACTTTGAGTGAGGGAGAGAGATTGTAACTCTGGCAGTGAGTGTGTGTGTGTGTGTGTGTGTGTGTGTAACAAAGAGAAAAGGAGAGAGAGATACAGAGGGAGAGAGAATTCCAGAACTTGTCCTTGTATGGAATAGTTATGAGTCTGCTTTGAATTTTTAGTGAAACATAAAGAGTATACTAGAACACTCATTATTCAAATAGCATGCCCAAATTAATTGCTTAGGGAAAACCGTTAACCTTTTCTTCTCTGCCCCATTACTGCAGCAATTTTAAAGGTCTTATGGCCAAAGGACAGGATCTTGAAGGGTTGGTGGTGGGGTGGAGGAGAGCTGAATTTTTAGCTCAGCTGAATTGGGGACTAATTTCCTTGGCAGTTCAAAAGCTCTTAATGAAGGCTTTCTGCCAGACAGAAGCAGTGCAGGCCACTAGGCAGTCATGCTCAGGCGTGTCCCCGACCCTCCTTCAGAGAAGAAGAGGCTGGTGTCCTATTCCTCTGAGGCAGCCCCACCCTTGGGTAAAACAAACAACCTTCCTCAACACCCCCCAACCGCTACCACTGTGCTCATTCCGACCTTTGTGCCCCCTTTCAAACTCTGCTTGGAATCCTCTCTCCCCACCTCTTTACCCCAATCTTTCACCTCCTTCCAGGTCCATCTCAAAACAGCCTTACCTATAAAGAACTTCGACCCAAGGGGTGCTCTTGTTCCTCTAAGCCATCATGAAGCTGCTGCAGTTTTCACTATTTCTGGTAGATTCTTTGAGCTAGCTAGTCAACGAGGGACAAAAGCCCTTCTCTTTCTTTCCTGGCTGCCCTTTTCTTTCTTTTCTTAAAAAAATAAATAACTTTATGATCTCCCTGCCTGACTTTTATCATTGTTTACTATATCCACAGAGGTGGAACATAACCGACTTTTCACTGCTGTTGCATCCAGGCATGATATTATTTCAGCTTAATCCACTGCAATCAACCCAAGTCCATATTTGGTTTTTGCAAAAGTTCTCTGACATTAGAATTTAAAAGCATTCTGAAAGAATGGAAGCTATTTCTCCAGCAAAGAGGAGAGGAACTGAAGAAAAAGTGAGTACGTGGAGGGTATATTATGCTACTTACATTCCTCTACTCTACTCTGGGAGGTATGCAGAGAAGTAACCTAGAGGGACTTTTCAGAGATATGGTCCAAAGATACTACAGAAAACCCTCTCTCTGTTTACAAAAATGTCTTAAAGACTTTTTTTTTTTTTTTGGCCATGCCGCACGGCATGCTGGACCTTTGTTCCTCATCAGGGATCGAACCCGTGACCCCTGCAGTGGAAGCACGGTGTCCTAACCATTGGACCGCCAGGGAAGTCCCTTAAAGACTTTTTAGGGACTTCCCTGGTGGCGCAGTGGTTAAGAATCCGCCTGCCAATGCAGGGGACACGGGACACAATCCCTGGTCCGGGAAGATCCCACATGCCGCGGAGCAACTAAGCCCGTGCGCCACAACTGCTGAAGCCTGTGCGCCTAGAACCGGTGCTCCACAACAAGAGAAGCCACCACAATGAGAAGCCCGCGTGCAGCAATGAAGACCCAACGCAGCCAAAAATTAAAAATAAAAATAAAATAAAAAGACTTTTTAGATGAAACAAAAAGTAGAAATATTTTTCTACTTAGGTCTCCCTAAGTTTTTAAATCTCCCTTAAAAGTAATAAAGGTGGATACAGGGAATAGAGATTCCATGAGAGAGAAATAATTCTTTCTCATGAGTCTAGACTTCCCTACCTAGGGAAACCTAAAGGAAATTGAGTGCAGTCAACCTGCAAGGGTGAGCAGAGATCATTGAAATGCACTGATAATTCAGCATCTCATTTCCACCTCATTAATTTCAACCTCTGTTCCCTTCTACTGGTACTTCTACAAGGTAGACTAAGTTGAAGATAATATCCTGTCCCCACTCCTGCCTTCCCCCTCCCCCAAGGTGCTGTCAGTTGGGTGGAAGATCATTATCAGGAGAAAAAGGCAAAGTAAGTGGCCTACATGATTCACAACCCAGCTAGCCTCCTCTTCATCACTTAATTGTGCAAAGATTACAGGTGAGTATCACTTTAATATTGATGAGATTTTTAATATGAAAATTATTTCTGGTCTTGATCTGTTTCCAATTTGTCAATACCCTAGATTTTGCCAAGTTTGGGAACCTTAGCATAATTATGGCTAAAGTCATTTGACTACAGTTAGTGAACTTCTGTGTTTTTACTCTCTCTCCCATTCTTTGGGAAGGGGGGAATTTTGCATTGTTTTCAATGGGACATGATTATTAATTATTGCCTATACTGGAAAGTGATTGAGGCGCTGCCTCTCCCTAATATTTTCCTCTGTCATTTTACAATGTGTACTCATCCTATTATTGTATAAGAATATGTATTGTATATACACTGTTATAAATCATCATAAGAAAAAAAAAACCCCTATCTTCTTGCAAGGAAAACTTCAGGATTTACAAATACTAGATAACAAATCTGGATGATAATCTGGGGAACATCAGACATTAAGTATTCTAGAATAATCAGGTTTAAGTACAAAAAAGAATGTTCAGAGTCATAGGAAACCACTGTAAAGAGAGAGGAGGAAATTCAAGCAGGTGTAAACAACAGGGGCTAGATGGAAAAAGGGTCAGAGAAGGTTGTTTCCTATGAGAGTCAGAGTGAGTCCTACTCAAAACTGTGCTGTAGACAAACTTAACTTTCCCCTTTCCTTTTCTTTACCAAGACCGGCTTAGAATTTCCAATAACAGGATAATTATTACTACCACTTGTAGAGTTTACATTTTGACAGTGTATGACACAAATTATCTCTAACCCGCAAAATTTTAGACTGGAAAAATATGGATGAAGGGAAATTCGTGGAAGAAATTCCCTAGCCCAGAAATTTTATTGCACATCAAGAGTGCCTTAGTCCAGCCTTGAACAGTAATGAGGAAAAAATTCTAGGCTCTGATCAAGGTACCTGGCGTGAGGAAATAAAATGTGTACGCCAACCACATAAAAATAAAGATTAAAAAGAGTCCAATACTTCTAGCAGGGTGTGCTGGTTAGCTTTATGTGTCAACGTGGCTAGGCTATAGTATCAAGTTTTTCAATCAAATACTAATCTAGATGTTGCTATAGAGGTATTCTGCAGATGGGGTTAACATCTACAATTAAGTTGACTTCATTTTTTATTTTTTCAGTTGACTTTAAATAAAGGAGATAATCCTACATAATGAGGCTGGGCCTCATCCAATCAGCTGAAAGGCCTTAAGAGCAAAACTGAGATTTCCCTGAGGAAGATAAGAAATTCTGCCCCATGACTGCAGTACCAGCTCCTGCTTGGGAGTTTCCAGCCTGCTGGGCTGACCTACAGATTTCAGATTTGCCACCCCCATGCCCCACCCCCCATAAAATATCTGTCTATTTACCTAGCTCCACCTATCTGTCTGTCCATCTATCTATCTCACTGGTTCTGTTTCTCTGGAGGACCTCGATACAGAGAGTCACCAGGAAAGAACTCAGGAGGTGATAGTAAACTAACCCTCAATGAATAAGGAACCAACTATATGAAAAGTAGAGTTTAATTATGTTCCTTTCAGAGGGAAGAGCATACCCAAAGGCCCCAAGTTAGGAAATAGCTTGGGATAAATAAGAGTGTGAAAAAGAAATCAGGATGTTTTAGCCACAGTGAGCAAAAGAGAGATGGCCCAAGATAAGGTTGGAGAGGTTTGCAGAGGTCAGATCATACAAGACTCTTAGTAAAATACTTGAACTTATTTTTCAAACTATCGTAGGAGGTCATTGAAGGTTTTTAACCTGGAGAAAGATGGCTGCCTGTGGAGAAGAGAATGGAGACCAACAAACACATAGAAGGTTACTATAGTGGTCCAGGTGGGTAATGGTAATAGCCTGGCCCGGTATGCTGGCAGAGGAGATGGGAAAATGTGGGCTGATTCAAGGTTATATGATGGAATGAATGAAGAAGGTAGGAGGTGAGGGCATCACAGATGCTCCTATGTTTCTGCCTCATGCAATTGGATGGATGGTGATGTTACTATATCTAATGGGGTAGACTGCTAGAGGAACAGGATTAAAGAATGTGAATTAAGAGTTTAGTTTTGACACTGGAGTTCAGAAGAAAGATTTCAGCATTAGATATAAATTTGGGAGGCGTCTCTTACAAATGGCATTTGAAATCACATGAATAAACATGATTAATCAAGGAGAGAAGGAGATGAGACAGGGTAGAGAAAGAGTGGCTAGAGAGGTCCAAAGGGGGGGGGGCGGGCGGGGAGAGTAAGAGTGTGCCCAGAGGTGTTGTGTTTCAGGAAAGAGGTAGTAGTAAACTCAGTGAAATACTGCCAAGAAGCCAAGCACAACTAGGACAGAAAAATGAACATAGGGCTTGATACCATGGCCTTGCTCTGTGAGTTCTGATGTCTGGTGTGCTTGCTTATTAACGCGTTCTCATTTACCACTCACCATTTATCATGGTGACCACTATCATGGCTAAGCCCAGGTGATTACTGGATCTCCTAGGTATTGGTTTTCATAATTGAATGTACATGGGGGCGTAATTTTTTGTTTGTTTGTTTCTGAAGGAGAAGGAAGGAAAGAAGTTGGTTTCTGGGAACCTGGGGATGAAGAAGGAAGAGAAAAGAGAGGGGTAAAGAAAGGAAGGATGTTCTGCATCCCCCAACCTGACCTTAGAGATAACATCTGCTTTTTATATAAGATGAATTGTTTTAGGAAATTCCCTGATGGTCCAATGGTTAGGACTCGGTGCTTTCACTGCTGTGCGTCTGGGGTTCGATCCTTGGTCAGGAACTAAGATCCCTCAAGCCGTGCAACGTGGCCAAAAAAAAAAAATAAAATGAAATAAAAGTTTTTTTAAAAAGATAAATTGTTTTGAAGATTCAAATATCCCAAGTTCTAGGTTACTCTCTCCCTTAATATTGTTTTTCACTTTTTCTTCATAGTATTTGAAGGTTAATTTTATGTGTTGACTTGACTGGGCTAAGGGATGCCCGGATAGCTGGTAAAACATTATTTCTGACTGTGTCTGTGAGGGTGTTTCTGGAAGAGATTAGCATTTAAATGAATAAACTGAGTAAAGAAGTTACTCCACTCTCACCAATGGGGGGCGGGGAAGGGGGGCATTTTCCAAACCACTGAGAGCATGAATAGAACAAAAAGGCAGAGGAAGGGGGGATTTGTTCCTTCTGCCTGAGCTGGGACATCCATTTTCTCTGCCCTTGGATGTCTGCACTCCTGGTTCTCAGGCCTTCAGATCTGACCTGGACTTCTGCCATTGGCTCCTCTATTACTGGGCCCTTGGACTTGGACTGAACTACACCCCCAGCTTTCTTGGTTCTCCAGCTTGCAAATGGCAGAGCATGAGACTTCTTGGCCTCCATAATCATGTGAATCAATCCTAGGATAAATCTCTCTCTCTCTCTCCATATATATAATATATATAACTTCTATTGGTTTTGCTTCTCTGGAGACCCCTGACTAATACACTCAGCCTGGCCTCAGAGATCACATCTGATCTATAGGAGACACCTTACATATAAGATAAATTGTTTTGAAGATTCAGGTATCCCAAATTCTAAGTTAGGAGAGTCATTCTCTCTCTCTCTGAATATTGTTTTCTTCCCTCTTCATTACATTTAGCACAATTTGTAATTACGAATATATTTGGTATAACAATTTATTTAACGTCTATACCTGCACTAGCTGTAACTTTCATGAGGCCAAAGCCTGTCTGGTTCTATCTACTTGTATCTAGTGTCCAGCACAAAGCCTGGCACATAGTAAGAGTTCAAGATATAGTTGTTGAGTTAATAAATGATGATAGTTTAGGTAGGAATAGAAAATTAAAGCCATAAGTTTATAGGCATAAATAAATTTGTGAACTAAAAATCAGTAGTCTTCTATTTCTCCATATACATTAATTTGCTACCTTTTTATACTGCTCTCCTCCACTAATAGACAAGTGGGGGCAGCCCCTGGAAATTTAAGAGACTATTTAGAGAAACACAGCAAACTGAGAAAATTTTACATATTAACTTACTTTTCCAGAGATTTTTTAAAAAGACAACCGTTATTTTACTTTACCTGTAGAAAATCTCAGTACTTATGGAGAATTCTGTACTGGTATTTGGGAATTAAAAACTTATTTTTTATTGACATGTCCAGAAAAACCCAGATGTACAGTAGCCATAGGAACCACAGGAAGTCCACTACTTGTGTAGTTCCTAGAACATTAGCCAAAACCACCACTTTTCAAAATAAGAAGTTTGGGGAAGAGGCATATAAGGGAACTATGAACTTATGCCACCGATGTAGCAGAATATTTATCTTAGAGAAATCAGAGAATCATACAATTTTAGAGTTAAAGGAGGTTTTAGGCCAGTTTTCCTTACTGTATAGTTTGGGAAACAAGGGCCTATAAGTGAATTGTAGAGTCACATGGCCAGTTGTTACAACTTGTAATAATCTCATGTCTGACCTCAAGTCCAAATACTACATCGTGTGTGTGTGTGTGTGTGTGTGTTTAATTTGTGTAAATATTGAATTCTGACATATAATCAATACTGGTGCACATAATATAAATGAGCCTATGGTTAGAGCCTTGGCTATTTACCTTGAATGAGAAACAATCCCCCAATATATTTATTTCATAAGTTTGGAATTTTTATATTAGGTTTTCTCCAAAGTGAGGCACTGCTGAACTACTCTGATGAGATCTCAATTTTAGTAGGAGTGAAAATGTCACTTTCTCCCCTTGCAAACTCTTGCGAAGACGTCGGTGAGCTCAGCAGGGGTCATCGAGTGAGGCCAGCGCCCTGTGCTCCAGTGGCCCAGGCATGGCCATCAATAGCTCTAGTGGAGGATCTCATACATGAATCACATCCCTGTCCTGCCAACTTTTTATAACTCACTTATTTCTGTGCATTTTTGAGGAAATTGATAGTTTTATATGACCATGTATTAATATTTACTTTCTTGGTTACAGAATTCGGTTAAGAAATGACTACTCCTCCACAAATATAGGGAGTTTTCTCAAATGTTTCTTCTAGAGTACTTGCTTTCTACACTAAAATGGGTACCAATGGCTTTGCTGGTTGCAAATCAATAAAAACGTGTATTCAGTCAGATATAAAACACACATAAAGATGTAACTCACTTTACAGAACAGCTATTATTTAGACTAAAATTTTTCGTTCCTTATTTTAACATTGTTTTCTTCCATTGTATGATTTTCAAACATTAGGAATTTTGAAGTCAGACTCCTTTTGTATCCTTCATTTACAGTTCTTACAGCTAACTGCTAGTTTAGCCAGGAAGGGTGTTTTTGTGCTCCTACTAAGGACTATTTTCCTAAATCTTCATGCTGTTTTCATGATTTGATGATGTCATAACATTTTTTGAAGTTTCATGTCAAGGATCATTTAATTTGAATGATTCCTTTTAAAATTAAAGAATACAGAAAAATGTGGTAATAATGTTCTTTCAAGGAAAGTAGCTATTGAACATTTTTCTCAAGTTCTATTCCTTAAAAAAAAAACTCCTTTCCTCTTTATCAAAAAGCTTGTATTCATTCATAATTCTGTATTAAGTATAGGAAGTTATCAAAAGATGACAACAAAGACCTGCTTTAGTCTAAATATAGAAGATTGTTTAAAAAGTTCCCCCCAAAACATGTCTTATTCAACTGTGTATTATGAACACTTAGCAAACAGTAAGGGCTTATTAAACACTTTTGAATGAATGTTAATATGAACTATGTACACAGAAAAGAGTAATTAACATTAGTCAATATTAATCTATATACCATCTATAATAAATAGATTAAATTTTACACAAATACAATATATAAGTGTTTATAAGGAGTTTGCAGAAAAATTGGGTAGAAAAGATGCTCTCCTTAATTGGAAAAAAAAGTCTCACAAAGAGATTACACTGGTTTTAGAGAACATATGGAGCTGGCTTGGCAGATGGATGGGAGTAGGTGGTACCTGGCATGCAGAAGGGCCCTACAAGTCCATCTTTCTGCTTCTTGTCAGAAAAGAGATAATAAGATCAATGCACACGCTAAGTGTTTCTCTCTCTGTTTTTAAATAAGGTCCATGTAGTTATGATACTTGGTCTCTATTTATATGCTTATGCTTGCTAACCTTTCTTTTCTCCTCTGTCCTGGACAGGTCTACCGTGATTAATTTATCAGCTATTTTAATAGAATATTTCTAGCTGAAACAGACAGTTTTAAAAACTGAATTGACAGGATTGACCAGTTATTTTGGTGTCCTACACACAGGTTACCTATAGACTCAGTTCTCCTGACTTCAAATCCAGATCATGGATCATGGGGTGTGTGCATGTGTGTGCATTTGAGAAGTTATGTATACATTTAATAAAATTTAAAAATCAAAATCAGTAGTGGAGTTCACAATCTAAAGAAGCCCTAAGCTATACTTAAGTTTACTTGTTTTAAGTGAAGATTCCTTCTTATCCAATCTAAAACAAATTTTTTCCCTAAGTTTGGAATTTTTATATTGTGTTTTCTCCAAAGGGAGGTACCTTTGAACTTATTCTGATACCTTCAAATCTCAAATTTACTGCAAATGAAAATGTAGTTTTCTCCTCTATATTGTTTGGTATATATAATTCCAGACTTTAAAATAGTCTTGTGTATGTCCCACCCAAAATGTAGGATGGCTGACAGCATTTTGTAGTAGCTAATGCCTCACTTCAGCTTTTTCTTGCACTTAACGTATATATCTATAAAATAAAGCATAAAGCCTTTGTCTGTATCAGTATAGAATTAAAGTGATTACCTCCAGGGAATGTTAATATGAAAATGGGAAGTGAAAACAGGCAACCCATCTTTTCATTATGTACTTCAATATTATTTGAAATGAGGACATATTGTTCTTAAAATATATTTTTCCTTTTAAACTTTTTATTATTATTAGGCTTTTAACTTTATTATTTCACACTTATACAAAATTAACCAATTAGTATAATGAACTCCCATGTATCCACCAGCCAGCTTCAGCTGTCATAAACTCCTTGCCATCCTTGCTTTATCTGTACTTCCATCCATTTCCTGGCTCCTGTCCTATTTGGAAGCAAAACCCAGATAAAACATTTCAACTATAAAAAATATATATATTTAAAAGAAGAGGACTCTATTTTTAACATAAAAACAATATCAGTTATCACATCTAGAGTATTTCATAGTAATTCCTTAATATCTAATCAGTGTTCAAAAGTCCTCGTAAATGGCATAGCTTTTTTGTTTTAGATTTTGTTTATTTGATTCTAGATACAGATAAGGCCACATGTTGTGAGAGTTGATATGTCTTTTAAGTCTCTTTTAATCTATAGATTACCCCTATTTTTCCCCCCCCCCGCCATTGAAATGTATTTGTTTTTAAAAAAATGTTTCCTTCTAGACTTTCCCACAGCCTGCATTTTGCCGATTGTTCATATGCTGATCTCTGAGGTCTGTTTGAACATATTACTCTGACTTGTATTTTTTTTTGTAAATTGGTAGCTGAATCTATCTAGAGGCCTGATCAGGTACAGGTTGTCTTTCTCAAAACAAAATAGTGACAGTCTGATGTCTGATTATCTCTTTTTTTGTGATGTTAGCAACCACTGAAGGTCTTGCCTAGATCCATTACTTTATCAGAGGTTGCAAAATGGTGATATTCTAATTTTATCATCCCTTTTACTTGTTATCTAGGATATTTCCATAATGTAAAATCCCTCCTCATCTACTGCTTGGTTACCAGTGGTGTAATTTCTTAGGAAAGGCAAGATGAACGATTTATTTCTATGCCTTCATTTATCATTTTTCAAAATAATGACTTGGTTCCAATGATGACTAATTAGTTTTTTTCCTTTGTACCATTATGAACTTATGGATTTCAATGCAGTTGAAAATGTATAACTAATTGCTTTTATCATCCTTATTGATGCTAAAATTGGTCCATCTGTAGCCACTGAGAGTCTCTTCAAGGTGGTTTCTAAGTCCTTTGGTTACAAACCTAGTGTTCTTTTGATACCTTTCTTGTACATTTCTTTCCTCAGACTTGGAGTTTGCCATTTCTCTAAGGAGCCCAGGTTCTGTTTAGTGGGAAAGATTTGGAATGAAATAATTTTTTAGTTGGATGGATAATTTGACCCAATCACCTTTCAGCAAACCCTGAGCATAGTATAGGGGTTAAAATCACAAGTGTTGGGGTCAAAAGATCAAGGTTTGAATCCCAGCTCCATCACTTACAGCTTGGTGATCTTGGGAAGCCTACAGGGCTTCTGGTTCAGGGCAAGATAGCAAAGCAACCCAAATTGAGTGTTCTCCCCTGGAGAGATGCCACAGGAGATGATGAACTTCGGAGCTGCGCTCAGCAATTAGCTGTGGAAAGAAATTCTTGGAGTGGATAGAAGTTGACTTGATCTCCTGGCAGGGAAACGGGCCAGAGGTGGGTAGGGCCTGGGGTCACAAGTAGGGACTCAGTTTGGGGGAAAATGTTTTAGTTCTGTCTTTTCCTCATCCTTGCGCTGCCCTAGGTAGATGTGCCCCTCCTTTGGGTACTGTAGAGGCAGGATTTCAGCACACAGTTCAGAAGCAGTGGGGTAACTACAAGGCAGAGCTTGGATGGGGTATGGCTATGAGCACATGGCAATGAGTGTATCTGGTCTGACCAGTCCCTGAGGAGGCCCTCTCCACACGTACATCTCCCGGCTCTTATCCTCCTGTGGGCACCCACTTATAATACAGTGACTGCCTCCAAGAAAAGATTATTCAGAAGTTCTTTGGAGACCAATTGAGCACAGTACCGTGCCTCTCCCACGAATGCACATAACAAACATACACACCAATTCATCTAGAGCAGCACAAGTTGTTATAGACATCTGCCCCCTCCACAGATGCATTTTGCTAATCAAGGCAGCTAATGACCGCAAAGGAACAAGGATGAGCTCAGAGGGCAAATACTGAGAACTGTGAGTTCGAGGAACAACAAACTGAACAACCTATACCAGAGAAAACAGAACTCATGGAAAACAGGAAAAGAATTTAAAACCAGAATAATAAATATGCTTGAAGAGGTGAGAGAAGATACTGGAAACATGAAGTGGGAATAAGCAGTTCTTACTAGAAAAGTAAAAGAATTAGAATGAATCCTGACAGAGAAAGACAGTAATGATGGTATCACTTACATGTGGAATCTAAAAAAAAAAAAATAAAGTCAAACTCATAGAAGCAGAAAGTAGAATCATGGTAGCCAGGGGCTCGAGGGTGGGGGAAATAGGGAGAGGTTAGTAAAAGGGTACAAACTTGCATTTAAAAGATGAATAATGTCTGAGGATCTAATGTGTAACTGGTGACTAGAGTTGATAACACTGTATTGTATAACTGAAATTTGCTAAGAGCGGTAGAATTTAAATGTTCTCACCCTGACCAAAAGTAAATATGTGAGATGATAGATGTGTTAACTTAACGGGGAAAGTCCTTTCACAATGTTTACATATATCAAGTCATCACGTTGTATACTTTTCTTACAATTTTATTTGTCAATTATACCTCAATAAAACTGAAAAAAAGTTAATTTTTCAAAAATATCCTGTAATAATTGAATAAATAATTCAATGGATTGCTTAAATAAAGAAGGTACCTAGTAAATATGAGCTGGAAGGTTAGGTTGAGTAGTTTCCCCAGGAGGCAAGGAAAGGGTAAGGATAAAGAATGGAAAATAGAAAAGAAACGTGACGAATCAGGTAACTGTCAAAGTGTGTGTATTAGGGACCCCAGAAGGAAAAAAAAGAAATGGAGGGAGATCAAAAGTTCAAAAATTTCCCAATGTCACAGCTAATAAGTGGCAAAGGCAGGAGGTCAGCCCAGGCAAACTAGCTGGAGTATAGACCCTTAACTATAATTAACTGCCTCAGATATACTATATCAGATGCAAATCTGGAGGAGGAGAACCAAGTTAGGAATAGGGCATAAAGGGAGAAATTATAAAATAAGCAAAGGAGAGGCAGTGTATAAACTGAGGAACGGAGTGTGTTCCGAATGGGGATAAGTCTGGATGTCTCCTCGTGACTGAGGTCCTTAAAAGCAAACCAACGTCAAAACCTCCCAAACACAGAAACCACCTAGAAATAACAACAAAAACAGACAAGTTATTTCATCTCTCTAATCCTCAATTTCTTCATCTATAAATGGGAGTGTAACCCTTACTTCATAGGGTTGTTGTTAAGATTAAATAAAATAGTATCTGTAGAATTCTGAGCACAGGAAAATAACTGCATATAATCACATAAAAATAATAAAATTTTTATTTATTCAAACATTCAAAAAATATTTGTTGGGGATCTTCTATGCACTAGGCAGTGGAATACAGTGGTGACCAACACAGACAAAAATCTCTACTTGCGATGGAGCTTCTGGAGGGGCGGGGAGGGGCAATAAACAAATAAACACAAATAGATAATATAATGTCAGGTAGTGAATGTGCTACCATGGAAACTAGAGCAGGGTAAAGGAATAGAGAATGGAGTGTGAAGAGGTTCTATTTTGATAGGATGGCTGGGAAAGATCTATCCAAGGAATGAAGTGAGGAAACTTCCAGGAAACATCTAGAGGAGTGGAGTTCTTGGCAGAGGAAACAGCACATGCAAAGGTCCTGAGGTGGGAGAGTAGTTGGAATGTATGTTCAAGGAATAGCAGAATGCATCCCGGGGGCAGTGGGAGACAGTGAAGAGTAGTTGGAAATTAGATCAGAAAGGTAGCCAGACAGTGGCCAGATCATTTGGGTCTTCCTCTATCACTAAAAATTCAGTTTCTCTTTCACCATTTAAAATTTTTGTCTTTGTGTATTCCATGACATCAAAGGTCTCCATCGTGGAGGGAAGCCCAGGATGCACCCTCCTACATTAGTAAGCTCTAGTGTCTAGGATTTAGGATGTCAGAAGGTACCTCTGCCTCCTAGTTGTAGCAGAAGATACCTCAAAATTGAGCTTCCTAGGCAATTTGCCTTTCTCCTGCTGGCCACCAGAAGTATCTCTTGATCTCAGTGGTCATTCCAAACCAGTTCTCTAATTGCCCTTGTCTAGGTCCATGGGAATTATTCAGAAATGTTTGAAGTCACAGTGCCAGTCACACTCTGAGTCACCCCTCATTCTAGAAGAGGCAGCCAGGAAGCAGCCAGGTCTTAGGGGAGGTTTTGATTTAGTGCTATTGGATTCACTTACATAGCCCTGCCCCTACTTGGGGGTAACCCTATCTCACCCCTGCAGGCTGGAGCGTCCATGTTCTTTAGAAAGCCATCCCAAACACGACCTGATCCTTCCCTCCCCCAAAGAAGGTTGTTCCTTGTTGCTAATCACAGCAGAAGATTCCTTTCATGGCCCATACCACTCAGAGGGGTGTTCTGGCTATAGCAGCTGATGTTAGAAACAACTGCACTCTTTTCTTGCTTTATTTTCCAGTCCTCTCTGAATCTGTAATCCATCTGGAAGTCCATCTAGTTTTTACTTCCATAAATCTGGTAGTACAGTTTGCATTATTATTTATTGACAATTTCACCTAGGTGTTTAAATTACATTAAAAAATAAGCTCAGAACCAAAGAGGCGAGGGGAAAACAAACTAATGAATTACCACTTACTGGGACTTTATATTTTTTAATTAATTAATTTATCTATTTATTTTTGGCTGCGTTAGGTCTTCGTTGCTGTGCGTGGGCTTTCTCTAGTTTCTGTGAGCGGGGGCTACTCTTCTTTGCGGTGCACGGGCTTCTCATTGCAGTGGCTTCTCTTGTTGGGGAGCACGGGCTCTAGGCGCGTGGGCTTCAGTAGTTGTGGCACACCGGCTCAGGAGTTGTGGCTCGCGGGCTCTAGAGCGCAGGCTCAGTAATTGTGGTGCACGGGCTTTGTTGCTCCGCGGCATGTGGGATCTTCCCAGACCGGGGCTCGAACCCGCGTCCCTTGCACTGGCAGGCAGATTCTTAACCACTATGCCACCAGGGAAGTCCCTGGGGCTTTATTTAAATGTGGCATTTAGGACACTAGAAGAAGAGTCAGTGGCCCATAAAGTTGGAATCCAGCTTTGTCAGGCTGGATATATTTTCAGAGGTTGAGGGCAGCTACAAATATTAGCAAACACAGACAATGCAGGAAGAAGGTCATATCTGGACTGGCCCCTTTATTCTGAACACCATCATTTTAAGAAGGTAAAGATAGATCCCCTGGCTCCAAATATTTTTCTTCTAAGATTGGTGGGAAAAGACTGAAAAATGTACATAATGAAGAGGGGGAATCTATTGATTTTTACTCAGAAATGTCCTGACTTGATTTTTTATAATAGTGTGCCTGGCCATCACTTTCTTTATCTCCTATGAACTGCCCCCCTCCCGTGCCGCAGCTCCGTGCAGCATGCAGGATTTTTGTGCCCCGACCAGGGATCCAACCTGCGCCCCCTGCAGTGGAAGCACAGAGTCTTAACCACTGGACTGCCAAGGAATTCCCCTATGAACAATGATTTTAAGATTCCACACAGAATTTCCCTATCCCAGTTATTTTTAGCAACCTGGCACCTATTCCCACTATCATGACACAAAATGGCAACAGGCAGATATTTTGGAGACGATTAGACAGGGATAATAACGGCTTTTATTGACCTGCCCTCATGAAGCTCCTTGGAGGTGTTGATGGCTCCTTGGCCAGCCATGGTAAATGCTATAGCTGTGTACTTTCCTAAGAGGTGGCCCAGGTAGGGATATAATCAGGATGAAGAACAGTTTAGCTCAGTTCATGGATTCATGAGAGATTCATAAGTAACTATTCTTAGAAGTAGGGTATTTCTGACCTTTTGAGTTTGATGTCATGAACAGAAATGACTCCACACTCCCAAAAACTGTGACCTCATGCCAGTCGAAGGTGACCTCCTGTGTGCTAGAAGGACCATGGACCCAAATTGCCACTTCTTGGACTTCATGCAGCTAAAAAGTGAGGACATTAACTCATGGGAATCTTGAGAGCTAATGAAATAAATAGTAGTGAGAATTAGAGTTCTTTGAAAGGATTTGCTCCCTGATCATATGGCAGCAGCTTCCCTTCCCCTTTTATACTAGGTGCACTCAGAAAAATATGGGAAAAGAAGGATTTAAGATAATTGAAAATACGTACCCTGGATATGTGTTTTCTTATTAGTAAAATTTAACATCAGCCAAGTAGAGCTGTCCTCTGATCAACTACTGTAATGGGGAATCTTGACTCTACACTTTTGATGGTTTTATTGCCCCTGTTTTTACCATACAAGCTTGGCCACCACCTAACCCTATTCCTGACATATAATGGTACTCAATAAACATTGTAGCAACAGGATGGTTTAGAAAGAACATGAACTTTGGAATTAGAGAGGTCCATATTTGAATCTTGGTTCTGCCACGTACTTAGGTACTTAAGTACTCGTCTAAATACTGGTACTTAACGTCTTGAGGTCTCATTTTATTTCTCTGTTTAGCAACAAAAACGCTAACCTCAATGTATTAGTCTACTAGGGCTGCCATAACAAAATACTACAGACTGTGTGACTTAAACAACAGAAATCAATTTTCTCACAGTTCTGGAGCATGGAAGTCCAAATTAAGGTGCTGTTGGGCTTGGTTTCTGGAGAGACCTCTCTCCTTGGCTTGCAGATGGCCTCCTTCTCGCTGTGTCCTCACATGGCCTTTCCTCTGTGCACATGTGGAGAGAGAGAGCTCTGGAATCTCTTCCTCTACTTATAAGGACACCAGTCCGATTGGATGAGGGTCCCACCCTTATGACCTCATTTAACCCTAATTATCTCCGTAAAGTCCTTATCACCAAAGGTAGCTATATTGGGGGGTCAGGACTTCAACATATGAATTTTGGAGGGACATAATTCAGTCCAAAACACGCAAACACTGTCACAAGGATTACTTCAGACTGTGTATATACAGGACCTAGCCTTGTTCCTAGAGCATGGCAAGTGCTCAATGAATATTGGTTCCCTTCCTTTCCGCCCTGTGTCACTCGCCTCCCTAGGGGGTCACTTTCTTCCCTACACATGAGAAGCCAAGTTTGGCCCTTTGCGTAGATGGTGTAGACAATTATAGAGAGTGAACAGAGGTTTTCGAGACTTGACTTTGGTAAAAAATGTCTCCCTTCCTTTGTTATTGTGCTTTCAGATGCCTCCCTGGCCACTCCTCCTTTCTGAGAACTGTCCTTCCCACCCAAAAGGCTGAGCCCAGCCACAAAAGCCTGTTCCTTATTCAAGACCCTAGACTCACAACTGAAGCCATATTCTTTCTCTTGGGAATTTGGATTTGAGATTCAAATTTGGATTTTCCTGCTGAAGGCAAGAAATCCAGTCTGCAGAGACAGAATGACGTTGATGATAATATTAATAGGTAACATACTGAGAGCTCAATGTGTACCAGGTACTCTTCTAAGGGTTTCCTATCTATTGACTCACTTACCACAATCTTACTACTACTTATTACTACAACCCCATGAGATAGATATGTTCATCATTCCCCTTTTTACAGGTGAGGAAATTCAGGTGTGAGAGCTTTAGTACTTTGTCCAGGGTCACATAGCTATCAAGCCTGGGTACAGGCAAAAGTGTAAGATAGTATCCCCCCAGCCAAAGGGAGGAAAGTAGAGTACGTTCAAGGTTCTCTGGTCCCGCCCTTCTTTCTTTCTTGTTATTCCATGACATGTTCCAGTATCCGGCCAATATCTTCCTTTTTTGCTTGAACAATAAGGAACTTGTACTAAGACAATTGGCCCTAAGTACCAGATCCGTTGCAGCCAACATTAGAGTATGCTTTTGAGTTTATCAATCACATGTAAATGACTATGAAGAGCCTTCCCTCCTTCCTTCCTCCCTTCCTCCCCCCTCCCTCCCTCACTCCCTCCTTCCTTCCTTCCTTCCTCTTTCTTTCTTTCTCTATCTTCTTTCTTTCTTTCTCTTTCTTTCTTCTCTCTTTCTTTTCTTTCTTTCTTCCCTCCCTCCTCCCTCCCTCCCTTCCTTCCTTCCTTCCTTCCTCCCTTCCTTACTTTTTTTAATGACTCTATTCCATTACGAAGTTTAAAGTGATTTAAATCGAAATGAAGAAGCCCTCCAGAAGAGATTCTGGAGGTAGTGAAAGTCTTCTTCACTGGATGGATGGTGGATGGTTTTCAGCAGTAAGGGGTGGGTACACTCCATTGGCAGCATGCCCCACAGAGGATATGGTGATGACTGGACGTGTGTGTGTGCATGACAGTGTGGGAAGTAAGCTGTGTGTTCCCATCAAGCCTGGGAAAGCTGGAAGACAAGGTTGGGGCCGAGGGCAGCAGGGAAAGCCAGCAAGCAGAGACCGGTGAGTATGACCAGGAAGCTTGTACATTTAAGATGTGATTCAAAGTGTGTTTGTGATGCAAGGTGAAATTAGTAGAGAATAACGAATACATTGAAATGGGCAAGATACTTAATAGTGCCTAGGTTTTATTTCTTTTAAATCTTGCTGGAAGTAGTGATAATGTGTGTGAATTATCCTTTCTAGAGTATACTTGATTAACATATATTGCTGTCGTATGGAATTTTTAATAAACAATTGGCTGCCTCTTGTACATTTTCCTTGGAAAAATTAGTGACCTGCCTAGAGTGAGTCTGCTTGGTGTACATGACTCTAACTGATACCATTGCCCACGTGGTCAACCGCAGTTGCCAGGGGAGCTGGCACAGTGTCCCAGAGGACAGATTTATCTTTCTCCTCCCAGCTCGAAAAAACAAAACCTAAAAATCTTTGGAATTCCTTCCAGAAGGAAGTAACAAGGCAATAATTCATCTGTGGCCTAGGTTGACAGCCATGGATCTGGGGTCCCTCATTTCTTTGACTCAGGTCAGAGGATAGTCCCTTTGGAAAGCAGGGAGCCTCTTCCTGAGAGATGGATAAAGGAAAGAGAAATGAAGTGGAGAGGTAATGTGGTGACCAGAAGGCTTGGTGGCCAGAGATGACAGTATATCAGGAATGGCAGGGTTGAGACATGAGGAAAGATGAGGAAATGGAGACAGTATGGGACATAAAAGGGTGCAGGTACGGCGGGCCTCCAAAAGAGGCTGGAGAACAAACCCAAACAGATATTTTGCACTTTCATCTTATCCATGCCTCCACAAAAGTCTCCTGTTATGTTACTAATATTTGAGAAGAGTGTGACTTCCTGCCTTTAGTCAACGTGGGGAAATCTGAGCTTTAGAAAGTCACTTTTTGGGAATTCCCTGGTGGTCAAATGGTTAGAAGACTGCACTTTCGCTGCCAAGGGCATGGGTTCAATCCCTGGTCTGGGAACTAGGATCCCACAAGCCGTGTGGTGAGCCCAAAAAAAAAAAAAAAAAAAAGTCACTTTTCTTCCCCAAACTGAAAGTCCTCAAAGATGCAACCAGGAGGGAAGGACTCAGTCTTCTGTGTCAGAAATGATTCTTCCAAAGCAGACTCCATGAAGTTATCTCTAAAACGAGAACTCCTAATATCACAGCCACCATGGTGCACAACTCCAGGGGATGCCATTCACACTAAAGACTATTTGAACTTACATAGTATTGTGCGCTGCGTGTGTGGATGTAAGCAACAGCTCTGCATAATCATGTAGCTCTTAAAAAAGTCACTAGATAGGGCTTCCCTGGTGGCGCAGCGGTTGAGAATCTGCCTGCCAATGCAGGGGACACGGGTTCGAGCCCTGGTCTGGGAAGATCCCACATGCCACGGAGCAACTGGGCCCATGAGCCACAATTACTGAGCCTGCGCATCTGGAGCCTGTGCTCCGCAACGGGAGAGGCCGCGATAGTGAGAGGCCCGCGCACCGCGATGAAGAGTGGCCCCCGCTTGCCGCAACTAGAGAAAGCCCTAGCACAGAAACGAAGACCCAACACAGCCATAAATAAATAAATAAATAAATAAATAAATAAAATTAAAAAAAAAAAAGTCACTAGATAACACAAAGTCCATATTCCAGTCAATTTCCAGTAAATTTTATTGACAAGACGCTCTG
This sequence comes from Eubalaena glacialis, assembly GCF_028564815.1. Taxonomy (NCBI): domain Eukaryota; kingdom Metazoa; phylum Chordata; class Mammalia; order Artiodactyla; family Balaenidae; genus Eubalaena; species Eubalaena glacialis. The sequence continues at coordinate 46,019,936 of NC_083718.1, read as the reverse complement.
AATGTGCACTACCATTAAAACACTCTTAAAGTTGGTTGTTCTAAAATGTTCTTGTTTTTCTTTCTCTGCTACTTAATATTTTTTGTAGGTGTTAAGAATCTAGGCTTATTTTATGATTACTTTTGTTGTAAGTCAATGGTTCTGACTTGGAGGGGTCAGGCATAACAGAATTACTTGGGAAATGTTTTCAAACTATACTTGTCCAATATATCAACAGAAGAATGGATAAGCAAATTGTGACGTGGACACACATATACATACACACACATTATATAATTCTATTTATATGAAGTTTGAGAACCAGCAAAACTATGCTATGGTAGTAGAAGTTAGCCTAGAGAGGTGTTACTGACTGAACAGTCACATAAGGGAAATTTTCGTGGTGATGGAGATTTTCTTTTTTTTAATTAATTAATTATTTGCCTGTGTTGGGTCTTAGTTGCAGCACGCAGGATCTTTGTTGCGGCATTCAGGATCCCTCGTTGCGGTGAGCAGGCTTCTCTCCAGCCATGGCATGCGGGCTCCAGAGTGAGGGCTCAGCAGTTGTGGTGCGCAGGCTCTCTAGCTGTGGCGTGTGGGCTCTAGAGCACGTGGGCTCAGTGGTTGTGGCCCACGGGCCCAGCTGTCCCGCGGCATGCGGGATCCTAGTTCCCTGACCAGGGATCCAACCCTCGTCCCCCGCATTGGAAGGCGGATTCTCAACCACTGGACCACCAAGGAAGTCCTGGTGATGGACATTTTCTATATCCTGATTTGGGTGGTGGTCACATGGATGTATCCATATGAAAAAGTAAAGTTGCATGTACATTTTTATTGAGTGTGAATTATATCTCAATAAAATACTGCCTAAAAATATTATATATAGAAGCATATATATACCAACTGAAGTCTCTTACCCTAGACCAAGGGGATAAGATAAATAAGACATGGGGAGCAGGGGTTACAGAGAGGATGTGTATTTTGAAAAAGCTTCCAATTTCTCTTTCCTTCCATTACTGTACACTGCCAAATACCCTCTTAGGAACTGAAATTAGACTTAGGATAAAAACAAACAATCTCAGACTTCTCCAGTGGTCCAGTGGTTAAGACTCCACGCTCCCAATGCAGGGTGCACGGGTTGGATCCCTGGTTGAGATCCCGCATGCCACACGGCAAGACCAAAAAACAAACAATCTCTCTCTCTCTCTACTTATATATGTCTTTACATTTTGTAGAAGGCCCCTAGAGATTGTCAGAGTTTTCGTAAGAGAGCCTGCTGACTTCCAGTTTTCTTTGATTGGGGAACTTATTTTGTTTTGCTTTTCAATGGTTTTGAAGGTATAAAATTAATAAATTAATGTGAGGAACACATTGGAGGTGGGAGGAATCATGGCAGCCCATGAGATTTGGCCTGTATTTGTAGTTTAAATTGGGCTTAGAAACAGTTGAAAGATTTGGGGGGATATTTAATACTGACAAGTTCTTAAAATTACAGAGCTTTAAATGTGTAGTGATGTGTTTGGGGCCTATTCCATCAATCAATCTCCTGTTTACTCTGATGCATATTGAGAAGACTCACGTGTAATGCAGACAGGAAATGGGTTGCTTTTTTCTTTTATGAAAGAAGCCTGTGACTAGCTTTTACATATTTACCTAGAGAATGAAAGCCTTTTAAAATTTGAAGTGGGACTTCCTATTTAAAAAACAGTCTTACTTGTATTGCCTTTCTGTGATCTATTCCAAAGAAAGAGAAATGTGGCTGGTCAGACGCACTTTATGGGCTTTTAAATTAATAATGGGTTATTTTTTTATTTTAGGAGTAAAATTATTTAAAATAACAATGAATCCACAGGAGTAGTACTTAATCTTATCTGATGGTTTTCTATTTTTTTTGTTTTTTGTTGCCATTGAACACTCAGCAACATTCTCAACATTCAGTTTGATTCTGAAGGCAGTGTGAAGGCAGTGCTTTCCCCAAGACATCCTGGCTTTATCACTTAGCTTCTTCCATAGGCATGCCATCTGCCTGGAGGAGTACACATTCACCCCAGTTCAGACTGGGAAAGACCTCAGAGATGAACTCCTTCAACCAGGCTCTGATCTCCATGTCACACTCCACTTAAAAATTAAACTCTGGCCTAGAGGTGAAGTGGCTTGCTCAGGGTCACACGGCTAGTCGGAGGCAGAACCAAAACTGCGTCTGCATACAAGTTCTTTTTCGTCTACACCACGACTGTCTCAGCTTGCTGTGCTCAAGAGTTTGGTGTCACAGTGACTTTAAAGCAAAAATATACAAATGCCACTTCCTTTCCTGGAAGACCTCAAGAGGCCTCTCATCTCGCCTACCTTGAGAGCCTGTAGGTCTTTCCTTATCTTTAATCTTAACCCTGTTTTGGTTAAATTTTGAAGGGTTTATAAGTTTGCATTTTGGGGCCAGACAGACTAGGGTCCATTATCATAGTTCACTTGCTCTGTGACCCTTGGTGAGACAGGTAATTTCTTCACACTTCACTTTCCTCATCTCGGAAATGGGGATAATATACAAGAGCACATAAAGTGCTTTCCACACTTCCTGGTGAACAGTAAGGCACCCCGTAATTTTCTTTGGAAATCCAGCAAGCCCATATTGAAGCTATCCAGCTATTTCTTGAAAGTTGGAGAAACTGATCTTAATTCCCTTCGGCCTTTTCCTTCCATCCCTTTAAGTTCCCCGCTTCTTTATAATTTTGAAGATTAGCAAATGCTCAGAGAAGTCAGAGTTTTGTGACCACAAATTTGTACGTGATGGGTGCCAGAGGCTCTTCCCCAAGAGTCCAGGAATTTTTCTGAGTTGTGGGACACTGAAGGAATTTGAGACAACATCCTCAGTGGCAATGACTTCAAGGACCTTATTCAACCTAAGAAAGGTTGAAAGGACTGGGCTTGAGTATGACAACAGACTCCTAAGACATCATTTTGGCAATGCAAAGGACCACAGATAAATAGGCAAATCCTTTTAATCTTACAGCTACAGAGGTCAAGGCTTTCAGGAACTGGGACACTCACTGCAGGGCAGGTCCGAAAACCCGGGTTCCCCGGCCTGGCTCGGTGCCTGTTCCCTCTTACCAGCTGCGTCTCTTTAACTCCACCTCCGAAAATGCGAAGGAAGTTCCCTCCCAGTGCCTACCCAGGCTGGGTGGGGCGATTCTGTGGCACGGAAAGAACCGGGAAAACGACATAGTCTAACTCCCTGCGTGCACTAGCTGCTTTTGCGATTCAGGGAGGCGGCGGTGGGGTTGGGGGCTGTTAAGACGCCAGGTCCGGTACCCAGAGGTTCCAGGTGTCCTGGACAGAGAACTTTAAGATTGCCTACTTGGGGAAGCCACCTTCCTTTTCTCCTGGTCTGTTTTCCCTGTGCGGTGGCCGCATGGGGACATCCTGCTTGGAGGGTTCCCCCAAATAAGATGGACTGTCCTTGCTCCTGGTCGGGGTGGGCAAGTTCCCGCCGCTGCCCCGCCTCTGCAGGTTGCGGAGATCTAGGTGGGATTTTTCCGGCTCCCCGCTTCCGCCCCCGCCGGGAGCGGCGCTAGGCGGGGTCGCTGTGGTCTTTTTGCCTTCCCCACTCGCACGTCTCTTACTCCGGGGAGTTTCACCCCGTCCTCTCCGCTCGGCCCTCACCTTTGAAAACCTTCTCCAAAGCCACCACATTAAAAGTGCGCGACTTCCCCCGGGCCTGCAGAAGGAGCTCCTGCAGCCCGGCATTCCTCGGATTCCAGCGCTGTGACGTCCCCAAGGACGCGCGCCTGGGGCTCGGGAGCTGGGGCTCCCCTTTCCGCGCCACCCCCCGCGCCCCCGCGCGCGCCCGCCCAGCCGCATTCCTCCCCGCCCCCGGCGCGCGCCCAGCGTTCCCCCCCCCGCGCCGCCGAGCCCGGCCCGGGGGTGGGGGAGCCGCGGCCGCTGGCGCCTGCTCCGTCCCCTCCCACTCGCACGGCCCCTTCCTCCCTCCTCTCTCGGCCGCTCGCATTTCCTGCCGCTCTGGCTCTCCCGGCCCCTGAAAGTTCGTCCCAACTTTTTCTCCCCCGGGCGGGCGCGGCGGGCGCGGCGGGCGCAGTCCGGGGGCAGGTTGCTGCGCTCCTCCTCGCTCCGCCTCTGGTCCTCGGGGAGCGGTCGCCACTCAGTGGCCCCTGGCGGTCCTTCCCCTCCCACCTCGCCCATCCTCCCGGTCCCAGCCTCCCTCTGGCGGGACAGACCCGAGCCGGGGTGGTTCTCCTTTTCCCCTTCTCCGAGCGCCCCCGCGCCAACTCTCGCGCCGGGATCGCGGCGGAAACCTCCCTCCTCTTTCGCCTCCTCCGGCTCCTTCCCTCCGCCCCTCCACCGCCAGCCACTGGAATCAATTCCTTGGGGGAATTGGGGCTTCGCCGCTGCCGCCGCCGCGGAGGACAGCCTTTCCGCGCGGGACTCCGGGGCACCGACAGGGCCATGTAAGCAGGTAAGCGGCGTCTGGGGCGGGGAGTCGGGCCCGGGGTTGGGGGCCTCCTGGGCGCTTCGGGCGCCTTGCCGATGACTTGGGCAAACGCTGGCAACGCCGACTTGGGATCGGCGGCCCGGGACGCCTGGCAGGGCAGCGGGGGCGCGAGGTGGCCGGGCCGCAGGAGTTTTAAGTGGCGGTGGGAGCCGCCCGCTGCGGCGCACAGCTTGTCTGGGGAGTTAAGGTGGAAGGTGAGCGCTGTCTGGAGAGTTGGTGGTGAAATCCACACTCTCGCCCCCTCTTCCCCATTCCCTTCTCCTTTTTGGGAACCAGAGAGGGCCTAGTGAGGGCAGCTGGAGACACCCAGACGGTGCGGGCCGGAGGATGAAAGCCAAAGACGTTGCTGCCTCTCGGGCTGGAGAGGGACACTCTCCGCGACCCTCCTCTGCCCCCTAAGGAGACAGAATCTTGAGAGGGAGAGGAGTTTGCATGCCCTCCCACTAGGCCCCAGCCTAGCCACCAAACCCCAGGGCTTCTTGGCCCCACTTGGGTGGTCGGGCCGGCTCATCGGGAAAACCTGTGGCCGCATAATTTCAGAACAGGTCTCCACCTCAAACTCTCGAAGTTCTGAGTATTAACAAGTTCTGAGGGTGTTGTTAATACACCGTCTCCCCTCTCTCCTGGCATGACCGCTACATCTGGGGTTTGAATGCTTGTAAGGGATTTTCCACCTTTTGGAGGGAGCAGTGAGGTAACGCCGCCCCTGTCCCCCTTTCCTCTCCTCTTCCTCTAGTTGCCGTCACCCCCAGCTACAACTTAAGGAGATTGTGGGGTTTCGTCTTCAGTCTGTCCAGGGACTGCTGTTGCAGGCTCTTTGTGAAGGTGAGGAATCTCTAGACTGCTGGCTGCTGGTGGGTTACAGGATTTCCACCAATGTGTGAATTTCTTCAAATGGGTTGGTTCACCCATTCATTCAAGGAATCTAGTATTGCAGTTTCCCCTCTGGGCTAGGAACAGGGGATACAAAGATGCTAAAGATCTAACTGCAGCCTCCCGGAGGAAACCCGCAGGCTGATCTGGAAGTAGAGTGTAATGAGAGGGCCTGGGAAGCCTTGGTCCGGAGGTGAGGGGGCGAGGTGTGCGCTGAGCTGAGAGGATTGAGCCCTTGCTCACCTGGAGGGCCGATTAGGAAAGTGCATTTCGCGTAGAGGAAAGAGCTTGTGCAAACTAAGAGTCATCCAAAAGATGAGTACAAAAAGGTCATACCTAGTAGCTAGCTGGGGGCTGGAGGGGGATTTATGTCCAGGTTGGTTCAGTGTAGCTGGGGTAGCATTTTTTTTTTTTTAATATCAGAAATTAAATTGGAAGCATGTACGGGAACCAAGTAGCTTCCAGAGGAGCACACATCTCTCTTTTTGGACACGCCTTCATGCCTGATGCTGTTTCTACAACAAGCAGTGGTTGTGGGACCATCTAAATTTTCATTGGCACTAATTGGCCCAGGCCTGGTTTCATTAGAATGCTATTGATTCCCTGTTAAAGAGCCACCTGACAGCAACAGGTGATAATACTGTAGCTTACAGAGCCCTGTATTAAAGTTGCCTTATCTTTTGGTGATGGCCTTAAAAGCTTGTGCCTTAGAATGATAGGTTAATGAGTGGGAGCTGAATAGTATGGTGGTTTTTTGCCTAATCCGAATGGGTGGCCATGCTGTGCAGAGTAAGTTCAGGTATGTGTCACTGTGTTTGTTGTAGTATTCTCCACTTTTCCAAGTCATTACTGCCCCAGCACAGTTGGAAGGATGACTTTCCCTTCCTCTGAAACTTTATGAAAAACTGAATGTCTTCTAGGAGACTGTTGTAGCCTAATCATCCAGGATTCAGCAGATCCTGCCTAGAAAATGTTTTATAGTACGGGAGCCTCCTGTACATGGTTTGCCTCTCAAGGGTACCTCTTCTCGGGGCTGAAGTGGCGTTGTAGTATTATTCATAGTGACTGTGTCCTGGCTGAGGTGGCAGAAGTCCAGCTTTTGGTGACCTCAGGCCAGTACAACCGAGTGAGAAGAGCACATTGACTTCCTACAGTGTCGGGTGTTTACCTAAGCTCCCCACAAACACCATACCTTATCTCAAGAACAGCCCCTTGACAAGGGTTTTCCTGAAGGTATAGGACCTGCTTGAGAGAAATGGCTCAAGCGAAGCTTTTTCTTGCTAATCCCAGGTCACTGCCCAGCCTCCATCATCGGCTTAAACACATAGTTAATTTTAATGCTTTAGTTATTTAGGTTTGTGCGGACCATGTGGAACGGACAGCTGTAATGGAAAGAGCAGTTTGACTATTTTCACGTGGAGGAACCTAAAGAATTCAGAGGAAAATCAGAATTTCGGGGAGAATTCTTACTTGTCCTGAATGGAAGAGCCAGAAGTCGAGAACTATGAAAATTTTTTTTTGTTTCCCAGTGCCTTCCCTCCTTATTAAGGGTTTCCGTTTTTGGCTCCGGGGAAGCAAACATAAACCCTTTGATTGCATATTGTCCCCCACCTGGGTTCCATATTCTTATCCTTTGTCACCTGCGACCCTGCATTTGAACTTCTTAGTCACCAAATGCTGTGAATTTTTTGGAACTCATTCTAAGCCTCGGAACAGTACTGTGCACTTTGTTAGAGATAAGGCAGGGGAAGGAGATGAGATGAACTCTTTAGTCAATTCAGTTATTGCTGCTTGCGCTGATTGAAAAAGAACGAGGGAAAACAAACAAGTTTTGGTAGAGAAGAGGTTAAAATTAATGTCTAAAATAAGACTCTGTGGTCTCCTCTTATTGATTTAATTCTCTCTTCCCCTGTCTGAGAAATGGTCCAAGGGGTGTGTGTAGCAAATTTTGCAGCTTTTCCGGGCTATCGGTATGCTGGTGCCAGGGATCCAGGGTTGGGAGTTCAAGATATAGCTAGGTTTGTATTCCAGCTCGGCCATCGTTTAGCTGTGTGATGTTGGCCGAACTTCGCAGCCCTTCCAAGTCTCCATTTCTTCATCTCTTAGATGGGGCCAGTAGTATTTAACTTGCCAGGATATTTGTGGGGAATTCTGTGTAATGCTGTATGTCCCTCTGCTAACGGTGCCTCCCTCACAGAGTAGGTGTTGGGTCAAGGATGGCTATTTATATGTTCCAGGAGTTATATGTGGCCATGAATGTGCTCTTTGTGTGTGTCATTTTTTCCCCAGCAGCCTGAATTCACATGTGTGCCAACATACACATAAAGCTTTGTCTTTGACCCTTTTTTTTTTTTTTGGTCTATTGGCTCAAAGCACACGTGTTGGCTGGCAGCTGCTGGCCTCTCATATATGAGGAGGTTGAGCGTTGCAGGACCAGGCAGTAGGATAGTTGGGAGGGAAAGCCACGTAGACAAGGGCAGAGAAAAGGATCCTTTTCCCTGTATACTACTTACTGTAACAAGGGTCCAGTGCTAATACAAGGATCCCTGTGTTTCTAATGTTGAAATCCAGTTAATTAAATGATGTTAGAATAAATCCGCCTGCCTTTAGCAAGAGTGCAAAAGCTAGCTGATCGACACAAATGAGTGTCTTTGCAGCCTTGCTTTCCTTCTTTGAAGCCCAAGTATAAGGAGGCAACTGCAATGCCTCTCGTGTCCTGCCAGCTTCAGGTTGCTTGATCTTTAACGTTGCCTTTCATCCGAGAAGCCTAAAGTATTTGGCAAACATTAACTCATTGATCTTCGTATCAACCTCCCAGCAGGAGAGAATGTTAGAAGAAAGGAACAACTCCTAAAACATCAGTAACGCAGGTGTGTAGTAGCTGTTCTAGAAGCAGAATGGATTGTTATAGTCAAGAATTGGCTAGATCCTGCATACGGGATTGCAGACTGGTCCCAGGTCAGAGAGGACCCCTTTGAGTGGTCGAGGGAGAAAGTTTAAGAAAATGCAGATCAGGCTGGGATTTTTGCAGTGGAAGGGGAGAGGAAATCACATTGCTAGGACCAGCCATTGCCTTTGCCATGTATTGCATGCACACCGATTATGAAAATAAATAATCTCTGAATTATTTATAATTTTGAATGAAAGGATATGATGCAATGCTTGTGGATGAGGATTTAGAGTAGCTGAGGGTAAAAGGTAATAGTGACTAAGTACCTTTTTGTGGGATAAGGGTGGTTATGTGTCTAAGTTGGATTATAAATGGCATATTAACATTGTTTTAATTTCCTTTCCCCTTTTCCTGTTGGTTCCATATGCCTCAGCTTGGTTTTGTTTTACTCTCCAGTCAGGCTTTTGTTGGACTTGCTTTATGGTCCTTGCTACTGGAAAAAACATACTGTGGCCATGCTTAGATCAATCTTGTGTGTAAGATTTGATATGTGGGTGATTTAGCTTAGTTCCTTAGGGGACTCCATTAGGCCCAGCTCAAGGGTTTCATCCTGAATCTGGTCAATTAGCTTGACCCAGAGGCCTGTTGCATATCCAGAGATCCTGTAACCCTAGGCGACCATCCCATAAATGCTTGATGTTGCTCAACAGGGAGGTGTCTGGTGAGAAAATGAGAAAGGGTTCGCTGGTGGTGTGGCATCCTCTGAGAAGCAGAGCATCCTTTTCATGTTTGAGATTATAGTACTGAATGATATTCCTAAATTAGAAAGCTTTACGGTGAGGACCACTGACTTGCTCTCCTTTGCTTCGCTGTTGAAAATTAGCAAAAGTTCCTGATGCTTGTCTTCGTGCAGAGTGTGTCCTTTTCTAACATATAGTTTCCTCAAATCTTTGGAAATCTGTCTCCTGCGAGTTCTTTCTTTCACACTCCATTCCCCTCAAGTAATTGGGGCATTAGCTAAGGCTGTAGATCTCAACGTCTATTGAGCCTCAGAATCACCTGGAGGGCTCCTTAACCACAGATCGCTGCTATTCCCCACACCACCCCAGCTTCTGATTTTGTAAGGCCTGGGGTGGGGACTGAGAATTTGCATTCCTAAGGAACTCCCAGGTGGTGTTAATACTCCTGGTCCTTTGATCATCTGCATTTTGAGAATCGCTGAGCCAAGGAATCTCATTTTGGTCCATCCATCCCAGTCAGCCTTGGGATGGTAGTCACTTAAGTTTTTCACTGTATTGGTTTGAATGATTCTGTTTCTGGTTGCTTTAGAGCTCTGGAGAGGCTGGGAGTCACTTAGTGGCCACTTATCCCTAGCCAGACCCATGGCGAGCATGAATTAAATGCTTACATTTTAATGGATTTGCTTGGCTATCTTCTCCCATCCAGACCCCTCCACTTGGTTCCAAACAGTTTGGTTTATCTGGTACTTCTGTCCATCTGGTTATCCGATATACATGCCCAATTCTACCTGTCTCAGATTGAACTCATTAGTTTCTTGCCACAAAATCTGCTGCTTCTGTATGTCCTGTCTTAGTGACATCAACTGAGTTAGCTGCTGATGCCAGGCAATTGGAGTTCACTTCAACATGTCACTCTTTGTTAGCACCCCCCAACCCCGACCCTCAAACCCCAATAACAAACCCAGTCAGTCCCTAGATCCTTTGAGTCTGTGTCTCTAAAATATCCTTAATTTGTTCCTTTCCCTCCATCCCCACTGCCTCTTCGAATTGTTCAAGAGCTTCAAAGGCTGTCTTTCATATATTCTTCATCTGCTCTTTCAAAGAGTTTTTTAAAACACAAATCTTTTATGGTATTTAAATTCTTATTTTGCTTCTTATTACCTGTATGATAAAGCTTCTTTATTCTAAGTACCTTCCCATTCCCATCTGCTGTTCTTCCTCTCTCTCTCTCTCTCTCTCTCTCTCTCTCTCTCTCTCTCTCTGTTCTAGGGCCCTAAGATTTGGTGATGTGTAATCCCCTCTCCTTTGTTCCTTACATTCCGACCCTGAGCGACCTCTTCCCCTTTGCCACCTGCTTAGTCCCTGTGCCTTCAGCTAAAGCTTCTCCTTCCCTAACACGCCTTCCCATGACCAGTTAGGCATTCCTTTCTTTATAGCTCCAGAGCGCTTTGCACTTAGCTCTATTGGTAAGTTCTGTCTCACCATATTTTATATATGTTTACCTCCCTGTTTCCCCTACTGAGTTATAAGCTTCTCCTGGCAGGATTCACGTTTTATTTGGCTCAGAATCTCTACCCTGTATGGAGGTTGGCTAGAAATAGCCACGGCTTACCTTTACTGGTGCTGACTCTATCCCAGTGTTCTCAGCACTTTCGATGATTTTATTATGTCTTTCAACAGCCCTGTGAAGTAGGTACTATTATTGCTGTTCTGCAGAGAATGAAAGGGAGTTGACTTTTTTTTTTTTAAGTGTTTAAAGAATCAATGAATGAATGCATTTCTGAAATACTGACCTGAAGGTTTAGAGCCGAGTTTGGTGTGGAATTTATTATTTATTCTTTAATAGGAGGTGTGGTGCTCTGGGAAGACTATATCATGTTAATGACTGTAAGTGATTTTAAGTTAAACAGATATCAGTGCTATTTATGATACACATCTTATTTGTTCATCTGAGGAGATGAATCGCATCCCTGAGCTATTTTATCAAGTCACTGATACTCTGGTTCTTACTGTTGTTTTGTTTTACTTGTATACTTTCAAAAACTTGGTAATCTTCTTCCTCATTTTTCAAACCTAGCAAACCTTGCAGATCAAGGGGGTGTAAATATCACAAAAAGATTAATAAGTTGGAACACTTGGGGGTTAAGGCATAGAACAAAATTGTTTTCACAAGTTTAGATGTACTATTGACTAGAATATGCTTAATTTCCTTTCTATGCATTATTTTCTTTTGTACCTTATGTTAAAGAGGAAAAGGCAAATCACTCATTATGCAACCTCTGGGTTACTAGTTTTTAAAATGAAAAGGAAAGAGACCCTTCATGACACCGTGTCACAGTGGATACCAACCTATCCTTAACCAAGACGGCCTGTTCTGCATACAGAACCATGTAACAAGCAGCAATGATGTCACTGACGTTATCACCCAAATCACGAGATTGGCTCTGGTCATTATTTCAGTTCTCAAGTAAAAGGGACTAAGGCAGATATGGTCATGAAAGTGAGTTTGTTATGAATTACATGTCTACACTACATACACTTCAGATTGATCTTTAAGGTTCTCCACAAGTAATCCCCAAATGGTCCTCTGATTTCTGCAGATTTATGTCCCACTATTCCCCAGGGTTCTGCCAACCTGCAGCTGTTTCCTGAACAGGCCCAATAACTTGTCACCTATGGTTAGGCTCTTTCCTTGCGCAGGGATCGCGATGCTCAGCCATCCTAACCTGTCAAAAGCATCCTCAAGGTCCACCTTAAGTACTGCTCCTCTGGGCAGCCTTCCCGATCTCACCCCCTGGCCAGGCCCCTCTGCCGCTTTGTCTTGGCATTTACCTCTTTGTGCCTTGTGTCCTGGTTAACCTGCCTCATCCCTCTCATTAGCCTGCCAGCTGCCCAGTAGCTGCCACCCGCCTCACTCCTCTCCACGTCCCTCCTCATCCCCAGCACAGACTGTCCCAGCCTGTTGCTTCTCTTCTCCGGCTGGTCACCTGTAACTGTTCCTTCGGGTCTGCCTCCTGCTTGCCCCAGGAATGCACTCCGAGGCTGAGGTTGCCCCTTCCTCTCTCCATCGTGACAGTCCTTCGGCAAAGACAGTCATCTCGACATCTCTCTGTCACCTGTCCTGCCGCTGCCACTGCAGAGACCCATCCACCCCCTACACTGCAGAGTCTTGTTTTAAACACGTCTGATATTTTCAGTCTCGTGCTTGAAATCTTTCTTGCCACTTTATATTGTTTAGAGACACATATGTCTGTCGTAAAAGTACAGTTGACCCTTGAACAACATGTGGGTTAGGGGCGCCAACCCTCCACCCAGTTGAAAATTCTTATGTAACTTATAGCTGTGCTCCCTCCCCGCCCAGTATCCGTGGTTCCACATCCACAGATTCAACAAACCACGGGTCAAGTAGTTCTGTAGTTACTTACTATAAAAAAATATCCAAGTATAAGTGGACCCATATAGTTCACACCATGTTGTTCAAGGGTCAACTTGGTAAAGAAATGCCAGAAAGATAATAAACACCAAATACAGGGGATGGGGTGGTGGCAGAGGTGAGGAGAGATGTGGTATTGTTTTATTTCCTAAGCTGTGTGGCGGGAACATGTGTGTTTACTATATTCTCCTGTATGTTTAAACTATTTAATTTTAATACTACATGAAACTGCCCACAGTCAAATGCAGACGTCTTAGCGGAGCATTCAGGGCTCTGCATGCATAGCTCTTTTTCCCATCTAACCTAACTTCTAGCCTGGGCTGGCAACATTTCTCACGGTTGAAACATTGTGGATTTGACTCATGCTGTTACCTCTTCCCTTGAATTCCTTTTCCCATCTGGTCACATCATAATTTCCTCTGTTCCTTAATGTCTAGTACGGGTTTTACATCTTCTTAGATGTTTTGTCTGACATTCCCTTTTTATCATCTGGGAGAGTTCATTGTCCCCTGATCTGTCTTCCCTTGGTCCTCTCCCCATTCTTTACTGAGAAGCATCACATTGGATTATAGCTGTTTGTTCATCTATCTCCCCAAAGCTGTGAGCTCTTCGGGGACATGTTTTGTGATTTATTTATCTTTGGGTTCTTGGCACCTGCTGCAGAGTAGAAGTTCAATAAATGCTTGAAATTGTTGAGTCATAGATGTAAGATTAATGTTTTTAATTGAAGTCATTTTTTAAAAAGAGCGTGTCTGAAAAAACTTCAAATCAGGGCTTCCCTGGTGGCGCAGTGGTTAAGAATCTGCCTGCCAATGCAGGGGACACGGGTTCGAGCCCTGGTCTGGGAAGATCCCACATGCCGCGGAGCAACTAAGCCCATGAGCCACAACTACTGAGCCTGCGCGTCTGGAGCCTGTGCTCCGCAACAAGAGAGGCCGCAACAGTGAGAGGCCCGCGCACCGCGATGAGGAGTGGCCCCCGCTTGCCGCAACTGGAGAAAGCCCTCGCACAGAAACGAAGACCCAACACAGCCAAAAATAAATAAATAAATAAATAAATAAATATATAAATTTATAAAAAAAAAAAAAAAAACCTCTCTCTGCTCTGGCTGGGGGAGAGCAGGGCTTTACCCTGCAGAGGGGCAGTAAAGGCCCAGCCACCCCTGGCTGACCAGGGCATCCTCCTTAAAAAAAAAAAAAAAAAAAAACTTCAAATCAAATTGAAGGGGGAATATCTTGTGGGCTCAATATCGGAAATGTAGGCTGTAGATTGAACTGATTTACACATGGATGTCCTAACTCAAACCCATGATTAGTTTTAGAAATTATTTCTTCTGCTTTTCCCATTTACCTTATGGTGATGGGTGATGGTGTAATTGTTTTGGTTTGTTCTTACTTTTTAGTCCTTTCCCCCCGTGACCATGGAGTATGATGATGGTCCCTGTAGCAGTGTCCAAGGGATGTGTGAGTCTAGGTTTTGAAGTAGATCTGGGCTCTGAGGTGGTACCACTTGTTGTAAGGGTGACTTCTGCCATCAACGCTACTTGCTCTGGGATGGAGAAGGAACACATCCTTGTAGAGGAGAGGCAGCAAAGTTTATTTTTGTGGCAGACGTGTCCCACTGCAGAGCTATAATAACTGTAATGAAGGAGGATTATGCTGTATTAGGTTTTTGAAGGGTGTACTGGTCTGTTACCAGGGTCAGTGGTGACAGCTCAAGCCAGCAATTAGGTTTCATTAAAGACTCCAGCAGGCAATTAGCATTCGTTTCTGCCAATGAAATCCTGTGATCTATTAAACATATTCTTTTTCATTAGACATTTTGTAAACTGTGCTTTACATGACGAAGGTACACATTTTTTTTTTTAGACATACACAAGTCTCCAAATTATCATTTGAAAAATGGGGCTGACTTTTAGACCCCCTGTGTCTGAACCTGGGGGTTATACTGTCATTTTGGGTGGATTGTTCTGTTTTAAAATCTGTACGTTTTAAAAAGATCATATAAATTCTTTTATTCAAAGGCAAGGAATTTGTTATGGAATATTATATAATTATGTGATTTATGAGGGGGAAAAAAGTGTGACTGATGTGAAATGAATTAAAACTCCAAAATAATGAAGTGACACCTACCGGTTTTAATTATATTCTTTAGAAAATTATTGTTTTTCTTCAGAGGCATCTAAAAATAAAGGCTGGGAAGGATGATTTGTGCTGTGTTTCTGCTGAGCAGCTGTTTGGTTGTTTTCAAAATGAGGCTTATTTTCCAAGGGCTAGGTTTGGTACAAGTGTGTATTTCATGTCGCTTCATCCTCATGCACTTGTTTAGGCATTTAAGCTTGGCCTGTGAATATGAAGTGGTGTTTACACTTTACTACATTATTCAGATAAATTTCCTTCCTCCTCTCTTTCTCCCTACTACAGTCCTTTCTCCTTCCTTTTTTCTCCCTCCCTCACTCCCTTCCTTTATAATAAATTGCCTTCATCTGGAGGATTCTGATAGGTTAATTACTGTATATGTATCAAGGATGATAAAAGGGAGAAATGCACAGTGCACAGCCCATCGGGCCAGAAACTCAGTGCAAAGGTCTGTAAAGATGTCTATTTCCATGGGATAATTAGACTATCTCCCTGTTGTTTGATTCTCTCAATTCATTATTAATTTTTCTCATTTGTAGACTGCTAGAATGGTAATAATGGCTGAGCATAGCAGTTTGAAATCTGTGTACATGAGCGTGTTATTAAAGACTCCAAGAAGTCTTGCAATAAACGAAAATGTGTTGAAGCTGAATTTATTTTAGTTAGGACCTTTCAAAAAAAATTGATTTTATGAAACACATGTAATCTCAAGGCACATGAATATTATATGAAATACTTTCTAGAAAAAGCTCAGTTGAGAAGGTCCCTGGAATAGAGAAGACTTGTTTGTTGTCTTTAAGAAACTCAACATCTAAATTAGAGAGTAGAGCGGCTTGGATTATTAATACGAGTAAGCATTTAAAGTCTTCATTAACAGACCAGACTAACTTTATACTTTTTATTAATTGAATTTTTGGGGGGACAAGCACAGAACAAGAGCAAGTTTAAAATAAAATATCAGGAATTTATTCACAAAACCAACCTTCAGGGAAAGTTTTAGGAACAGTAAACATTTAGTCTAATTTTATGTATTTATAATATAGGGAAGAGTAATGTTCAGATTGGATTTGAGGCACTACATCCTTCAAAGAAAGATCCTATATCTTCAGTAATCCGTCTGATTGAGACCAGAAGCTGTGATTAATATATACACTACAGAAAAATCTTGATTCTCCAAATTCTGGTGATCAGCACCACCCTCCTCCCACCCCCTTACTTATCATACTGGCAAAAGAGAGCAATCAGGCTAAGGAGGTATAAACCATTGAGGGCTTTAGAAATGTCAGTGCAATTATTTTATTAATAGCCGCCACTGTGGCAGTTGTTTTGTGCAACTGGGCATTTAACAAAGACTCTATGACTATCACATGACCAGTTTTTCTCTTCCATGACCTCTTTATTATCTCTAGCTAATTATTAGCTCAGTACTTCCTTCATCAATTTTTCCCACTCTCATTTCTGACCTTTTACAAAGCAGAGCTTTCGGTATGGAAAACTCTTTTCCTCTACAGCCTTTCAACTCATAACAATCTTATGAAAGAGAGGTTATTTTTATCTATAGTTTATCCTTGAGAAATATGAGAGTTAAAGAGGTTATTTGCTAATGTCTCACAGCTATGAAGTAGAAGAAGTGGATTTGAACTCATTCTCTCTGGCCCCATAGTTCAGGTTCTTAACCACAACCTAAGGCCCAGAAGTCTCTGCAGGTTGGGGGCATCTGTTCTTCCTCCCTTCCTTCTTTCTTTCCTTCTTTCTTTCCTTCTTTCCTTTCATCCATTCATCAGTTTGTTTAATAAACGCATTTTGATGTTTTCGAAGGTGGGGATGTTTTTCTGCTGTCCTAATCTTTAAAAGACTAAGCAACTCATCAGGTAGCCACCAGGCACATGTGACCATTTGGCATTTGAAATATGACTAGTTTGAGTTGAGATGTGCTGTATCAAGTACACACCAGATGTTGCAGAATTAGTACAAAAAAAGAATGTCGAATATCTCATAATTTTTAAAATTGATTACATGTCAAAAGATTTCATATATATTGAATTGAATACAACCTATTATTAAAATTAATTTCATGTGTTCTGTTTTGCTCTTTAAATGTGACTACTGGAGATTTTTAAATTACCTATGTGGCTTGCATTTGTGGTCCACGTTATATTTCTTTAGGACAGGACTGTTACAGATGGTTATCTAACTACTCCTGGGAGCTCTATCCCCCGAGAGATGCCTGAGGACTGAGGGAACAGTGGAGAGAGATGGAAATTAGAAATCGTTTTTGGTGATGGTAAGAAGCAAGCTTGATGACACCTTAGATGACCAGCAGAGAGAGACTACTATTAGCTGGCATTTATTTACTGCTTACCATTTGCAAGTACTTGGTCAAGCACTTTAAGTGGATTATCTTTTTGATCCTTATAACAACTCTGTGAAGTAAGTGCTCTTGTTGGCTTATTTTATAGATGAGAAACCTAGGGCTTAAAAAGGCTGAGGCACAAGATGGTACATTAGTAAATGCTAGTTTACTGTGTAACACCTTTGGCATGCAAATACGAGTACATAAGTGATGGAGCTCAGTGTCAAATCTGGGCATGAATCCAGAACATGTACTTGTAACCACTCTGCATCACTGCCTTTCAAAGGCAAAAGAGAAAACATTACCTAGAACCAATCAGCAGTAGTTCTTTTGTTCATTCAGTGCCTAGGAAGGACGCACACTCTTCTCCCCAGCACTGTCAGAAATATCATCTTTGATTTAAGGAATATAGTACAATAATCGATGACCTCAAGTTATCAAGAAATGATGAAATTATGCTTAATACACTCTCTTTACTAATCCAAGCTTGCCTTAATTAGAAAGATATTTATCAGAAATTGATTTTAGAAACTTTAAGCGTACTTCACCTTGCTTTTAACTGAAAGACATTGATGTGTTGAATATTTCATAGCAAGTACAGATTTTGTAAATATAAGCATAAGATTTTTCTCTCTCCTCAATTAAAAAAAATTGGTAAAAGTTTATTTTATAAATCTATTTAAAAATTTTTTCATGTTTTTCTAGTCTTTGCTCATACGTAGACATATTTTTATAGTTTTATATACTCCCTCACATATATGCATGCTTTTTGTATTTCTTATTGTCTTAATAATTAATATTTTATATATCTACATATAATTGACATACTGTGAATTCCTTTATTTTTTTGTTGTTGAAAATACATACATTTATATTACTTGCTATTCCATAGAAGATGATTGTGAGAATCTTCACATTAACAGTTTTTTTAAATCGTTATTGAATTTATTTTAGGATAAATTTCTGTGAATTGAGTGCTTGTTGTAATGAACACTATGATTCTTGAGTCACACAAATGTAATGGAATTTCAAACAGGTCATAAAGATAAATTCAAAGGTAGCACAACTTTATTTTCAGATAGGTGATGTCTTTTCAGACCTTGCCGTTGCACAGTGTTTGATGACTAGGGAATGGATTGGATTCTCCCGGCAAGTAACTCTTGCTTTTGTCTGTTTTTTTTTTTTTTTTTTTTTGCACTTCCCTTCCTTGTAGTCTGACAAAAGAATTTGATGAACCCTGAATTCATACCTTCAAAAACTGAATAACCTTTTGCACTAATTCATTTTTAGCATAAGTGTGCACTAATCTTTACATCATTTAATGCAGAAAAAAGTGTGTTGGATAGAATTTCTTCTGTTATAAATATGATCTGTATAGAATTACTGAAAATATATTGGTATAAAAGTAGCATTTAAAAGGGAATTAAAGATTTATAAATACATACTTCATTTATAAAAATAATTATAGGGAATTCCCTGGTGGTCCAGTGGTTAGGATTCCGTGCTTCCACTGCAGGGGGCACGAGTTCAATCCCTGGTCAGGGAACTGAGATCCTGCAAGCCGTGTGGCGCAGCCAAAAAAAAAAAAATTATAAACTGTTACATCATTCTAAGTTAGTTAATTTCTGGTGCTTGTTGGCTTGCTTTATTTTATATAGATGTCTTTGGCAAATGCCTGTTAGTTTTATCTTCTACTTTATCACAAGCTTTTTTCAAATATATGTCTTCCTATATCAGCTATTCTATAACTTGCCATATTTTGATGACTGTTGTATTAGCTTTTGATATGGTCACAAAAAAGGTTCCAGCATCTCAGTGGCTTATGACAACAAACATTTATTCCTTGTCTATGTGACATGGGTGCTGCAGTGTGCTGCAGCTCTTGGTGGCTTGACCAGGCTTGGTGCCACTCAACACACATGTCTTCTCATTCAGGAACCCAGGCTAAAGGACAGCCCCTATCTGGGGCATGCTGTTCTCATGGCTGAGGCAGGAATATAGTGAGAAGCATGCAATCTCATTTAAAGCTGCTGCGTGGGGACTTCCCTGGCGGTCCAGACTCCGCGCTTCCACTGCAGGGGGCACGGGTTTGATCCCTGTCAGGGAACTAAGATCCTACATGCTGCACAGCGTGGCCAGAAAAAAAAAAAAAGGCTGCTGCATGGAGGTGGCAAATATGCTGTCTGCTCACATCCCGTTGGCCAAAGTATATCACATAGCCAAGCCAAGAAACCAATGAATTGGGTACCTATACTCACCTCACAGGATTCTCAGGCAAGTCACAGGGACATGGATGGGATATATTACAGGAGGGGAGGAGGGGAGCAAAGAGTTGGGATCAATAATCTCATCTTTTATACCATCATTGACTTAACTCTTCCCTTATGGTTTGGTATTTGGATTGTTTCCAACTTTAACAATTATAAATAGCATTGCAGTCAACATTGTTGAACAAATTACATTTATTTGCAGAGTATTTTCTTGGGATACGGTTTCCAAAGTAGGCCATCTGGGTAAGAGGGCATGAATTGCTTGTAGATCTTGTTACATATGGCCAGATTGCTCTCTACAAAGACTCTCAGTTTATAGTGCCATCATCAACATTTAAGTATACAATTTTCATCATTGCTTATAGATTAATTTTTGTAATTATTAAAGATGGTATTTTAAAACAAAAACTTTTAGAACAAATTGCATTGTTATTTTTTCTGTTAAATAAAACTAGGGCCACTTATAATTTCCTTTCCTGGTTTCTGAAAATCATTATAAAGAAATATGCATTTTTGTCATCTTTTTTTTCTTGGTCCCATGTTTTCTCAATACACTGTTTCTTAAACACATCTTTATCCTTACATTAAAACAGTAAAAAAAAGTAAAAAGAAAACATACACTTGATTTGAGGTTTTATAACTTTTATCCAAAGCAAATCATAGTAATTATTACTGTGGAACTAGGTAAAAGGCTGAACCTACTGAAATTGCTGAATTTTGCTGCATATTTCAAAGCCTTAGGAGAGGAGATTTGTTTATAGTTCTGTTGCCTAACATTGGACGGCTTTAATTCCACGGTGTTCAGATTCCTCTATGGCCTTACGGTTTATATAGCAGAAAATACCAATTGAAACTTAAGAACCAGTCTTTCCTACAGTTTCCCCCCCTCAAAGTGTAAACTAAAACTTTTTATTACCAACTGTATCCTCTCACTTGGCTTACTTTACAACAAGTGTCATGTTGCCTGCTGCTACACTTGTCTTTGGTTTCTGCTTAGAAATAGTAGTATCTAGACACGCCCATCAATGTCCTTGGTTATATTTCCTCATGTAAGGATCTGAGACCTCACAGCAAAGGCAATAAGACTTGCAGGGCAGGTAAGAGAAATCCTCAGGCCACTCAATCCAGAGTCCTTAGGCAGAATAAGCAGGCATGTGTGTATGTGTGTGTGTGTGTGTGTGTGTGTGTGTGTGTGTGTGTGAGGATGGGAAGTGGTGTGCTGGAATTTGGGAATGATAGGTTGGATTTTGCAACTACCATTGGAGTGCAAATGCCTCCCACCTCATTTAGTGGAGGAAAGTCAAAAATCCTCAGAACTGAGAAATCCATTTTAGAGGCAGCCTGGTAAAGCTTGTAAGAAATACTACAACTCAGTGGGAAACAAGTTGACGCGTGAACCAGACATCAGTGTGTGAACCAGAGTTTATTTGAACAGTAGTAGGTGCTGACTGCAGAATGTTAAAAGTGTGAGTATTTAGAGTATTAATATTGTGAATAGTAGGACTCACATGAGTGTTGAAGAAATAATGCATTTGAATAGAATTGCCATGAAAGTCTTTGGGTTTTTGTTCCTGAGATGGTTTCCTATTTCAGTTTAAGTTCATTTGGTGTAAGTCTTCTTGGAATTCATTGCAAATTTCTTTGGAAGATGAGGTGAGGACCCATTGCTTTATGAAGTTTTGATTTTGTAATTAAATCTTTTGGGAAAATTGGGATTCTGAGGCTCAAAGTAAGTGAGAATGAGGATGCTTTATGGTAATATAGAAGAAACCCAGTAATTACAGAACAGAAGCTTTTAAAAATCAGTGCAGTAAAATAGGATGCTTGTTTTATATTGAATGGTTACATATCTAGGTTGAATTTACAAGCAGAAAGTTACTACTGAACTTTTCTCAGAGGTTGTCATGCTCATTGTAAATGTTTTCTTAAGCTGCTAATAGTTTTTTTTAATATATAAATTTATTTATTTATTTTTGGCTGCATTGGGTCTTCGTTGCTGCATGCGGGCTTTCTCTGGTTGCGGCCAGTGGGGGCTGCTCTTCGTTGTGGTGCGCAGCCTTCTCATTGTGGTGGCTTCTCTTGTTGCGGAGCACGGGCTCTAGGCATGCGGGCTTCCGTAGTTGTGGCACGTGGGCTCAGTAGTTGTGGCTCGCGGGCTGTAGGGTGCAGGCTCAGTAGTTGCGGTGCACGGGCTTAGTTGCTCCGCAGCACGTGGGATCTTCCCGGACCAGGGCTCAAACTCGTGTCCCCTGCATTGGCAGGCAGATTCTTAACCACTGCGCCACCGGGGAAGTCCCAAGCTGCTAATAGTTTTAAAGACAAAAGAAGTGCTTATCTTTGCAGTGTGTTCCTCTTTACCAATTTCTGTATTTTGAGAGAGCTGAGGCTAAAGGTGTCAAATATATGTGAATATAGCTTTTAGGTCTGGGGTTGATAGTCCCACCTATGGGACCCTGTACAGCGTTGCCCCAAATTAGCTAGTGTTACCCTGTCCACTCCTCGGTACTTTTTCCTCTCTCTTCCATTTTCCTTCCCTCCTTGCCTGTGTGTTGGCCTAAAAGTAGAATGCACTTATATAGTGCTATGGTCTGCATGCGTCCCCCCAAGATTCATATGTTGAAATCCTAACCCCCAGAGGTGATGCTGTTAGGAGGTGTGGACTTTGGGACATGCTTAGGTCATGAGGGTGGAGCCCTCAGGAATGGGATTAGTGCCCTTATAAAAGAGACCCCTACAGAGTTCCCTAGCCTCTTCTGCCATGTAAGGATACAATGAGAAGTCTGAAACTTGGAAGAGAGCCCTCACCCGACCATGATGACACCCTAATCTCAGACTTCCAGCCACCAGAACTGTAAGCAATAAATTTCTGTTGTTTATAAACTACCCAGTCTGTGGTATTTTGTTCTACAGCCCGAATGGACTTAACCTGATGGATGATTGTCAGGCACAACATTGTAGTTATTTGCCTAAGAAGACCTGTGACTACTAGACAATTTTAACATACCTGAATGCAGCTGACTCTGTCTTTCACCAGCATTGAATGTTCAATACTTTTTAGATATAACACACATTTGGGGTTCTTATAACCCATTGTTTGTCATATAGTAATTAGTACATGTTTGTTGATATCCATGAGTTGCTTGAGGTTGTTCATAACGAGGGCAGCGGCGAAAACCATGTTGATTTCCCTCCTGTCTTTTGCTGCAGATCCCCAAGAAAAGCATAGGCAATACACTCTGTTACACTGGTGTGCTCAGTTGTC
This sequence comes from Eubalaena glacialis, assembly GCF_028564815.1. Taxonomy (NCBI): domain Eukaryota; kingdom Metazoa; phylum Chordata; class Mammalia; order Artiodactyla; family Balaenidae; genus Eubalaena; species Eubalaena glacialis. The sequence goes on along the minus strand of NC_083718.1, from coordinate 45,997,494 downwards.
AAATACAAGTGCATTTGGGGAGTGGGGTAGCTACCTTGTGAGTGACCTGTCATCTTCTCTTTGCTGCTTTGAGGACCTTGGTCTCACAAGCCCATACTTTGCTTTTGATCAGGTATCCATGACATGGGATTAGGACCTACTGTCCTTGACTCCTGTGCTTGTGGGTATCACACCGAAGCCCATTTTTTAAAACAACCACACTTCAATTCTTAAAATGTCTCAAGAATCTTTACACCAATTATCCTACCACTCAAACATGGCCACTGTGTTTTTATATTCTTTCTAAACTTTCTGTTAACTATATAATTATACTCATGTCCTATATATAGAATAATATTCAAATAGAATAATATATTGAGAGAATACTTTTTATTTGGCTTTGTTCCCCACTTATCTTTTTTGGCATACTTTCCTCTGTTTCTGTACCATCTTAATGTCTGTATAAATTTAATGGGTGTGTATTTAATTCATTGAATTTCCATTCCACAGCAATTTCCATTTATTGATTATTTGGGTTATTTCCAGGGTTTTTGTTATTATAAATAAAATGCCATTAACATCTTTGTACATGTAGTGTCTTTCTTCTTTCCGATTATTCCTTTGGGTTGAATTCCCAGGAGAACAATTAATGCATCACAGAAAATAATGTATACATTTTTATATTCTTTGTTGGCAAAACCACTCCTCCAGGGATGGGCCAATTTACATGCTGCCAGATTTTATAATTTATAAGGCTCATGTTTAGTCATTGTTTTGTTATAAAGATTAATATTAAATACGTATTATTAGGATATTGTTGACTTGATGTTGTTGTTGACTTTTTTTTTTCTTTTCTTTTTTTTTTTTTGATGTGAAGGTCTTTTATTCCATCATTGGAAAAACTGAGGCGCTCAATAAATTTTGATTAATTGAGCTTTAGAAAGAAGTGCTTATCACTGTTAGCATTTGCAGTCCTGTAACCATTCATCTTTATGTGTATATTGACTTTTTAAGTGTTTTTACAGATTTTTCTGCGGGCAGGGTGGGGGAAGCAATGAAGAGAAAAAAAATTTAAAAACCACCAGACAGCTTTTGTCCCAAAGACTTCAGGCCCTGCTTAACTATGTTCCCCAACTACCTTTTAGATTTTTCTATTTGGTTGATTGTGGTTGGTTCGGTGTATCTCAGCATGCATTTCTGTGCTACTATGAAATCCAGTCCATTTTTAAACTACTTGACTATTCAGAATCTTGGATGTACCTGCTAGAAGGAAATATTGTTATGCTGATAGGAGTTTTTGGTTGATGAAAGGGAATGCTAAAAAAGAATTAAAAATGTAATTAATGTTTAAGGGACACCCTGAACAGGCAGCAGAAGTATCAATGCATGTAACAGGCTATGCTTGTTTTGTAGCAATAGGTAGAGTGATCTATTTCTCCTTATTTAGAATTTTTGAGTACTAAACTGATTTGCCCAGACATTAGTCCTTTTGGGTTGAGAGTGAGCAGAGTCCCTTTGACAATTTGGCTTCTCAGTATAATTTCTCAGTTGGCATTGGTCACTTCTGGTTGAACTCAAAATCAAGTTCCTTAACAGGCAAAGCAAAAGACCAGACCTGATATGTAGACAGAAGCCTCTGTTGGCACCCAGACAGAAATCTCAGATGTCCTGGAACATCTGGTCTGAGTCTTATGTCTTGACTAGGGCTTTACCCCCCCTTGAAGGCAGGGGGCTTTCCTGCTGCCCTCTTGGATAATAGACACCATTTTGCCTCTCCCGGCTTTTATCACCTGCTCTCTTTACCACTTCATTACTTTCTTTTCTTTCTGATTTTCTGTTCTGCCCTCCAGCTCCCTTCTTTCATTTATCATTTCTTCCACACATCCCAGGCTTAAAATAAAAACAGAAAACCAGACAAAACTCCCTAGATTTTCAAATGTCTTGCCAATCAAAATGCCTCTTCTTCTCTGCTGTGTCTGGGCCAGTCATTGCTGGGTTAAGATCTTGGGTATCTTTCATTGCTGTATTTTGTTCCTGGGAGCTGTGTTTGAAGAATTGCTTTTCTACTAAGGTTAGCTCTGTCTCTCAAATAATATGTATCTTTCTGGTGTCTGGGTACCTACCCTGAGTTGTCACTAAACAGATTCTAAAGGTAGTTTCCTTATAGTGCATATTTTACTGGTGATTGAATACATTAAAATGATATTTTTCCATAGATTACTATTTGACCTAGAAAACCAAATAGTGACTTCTTTGCGTGGTATTTGAGTTACTGTTAGTATGTGTATACTTTATCTACAGCTTGATTTTAATCACTTTGATTACACATATATCTAAAAAAGCTACTACCCATTAAAAAGGCAGCACCATTATGAAGTGACTCTAGCTTGTTACATGAGAGTCCCTTAGGCCATGTAAGACGAAACCACTCTGGGCAGATGTGTAATGGGCCAAGTCCATTTTGAATTTTGGCGAACTCTCCAGCCATCCCCCATCATCACCCATGTGGTCTAGTGGAAAGTGCACTCCTGTGGCATTTCAGAAACCTGAGTCTTACTTCTGCCACTAATTAGCTATTTTGGTTTTAGGCAAGGTACTTAGCCACTCATGACTCAGTTTCCTTGTCTTCATCATGAGTTAGTTGGCCTAGTAGAGTATGATTTCTCAGGTTCCTAGCTTTCACACTCCTTCGAAAATTCAATAGTTCTGGAAAAGTTTTTGTTTCAACTCTGTGGTTGAGTTGTGGTCAGAGCAAAGAAGGAAACCTCGGAGCTGTTACTCTCCTCAGAAGAAACTACTAATTGCCTGGTTTATTTTTGTCCAGGAAAAGATTCAACTAGCATATTTAAGTATTAAACTTTTTTTGCAGTGATAGTTAATTTTATTTGAATGAATCTGTGGCATTTACCTCTGATCCTTCCCGGGGGCTATCCTGTATGTTGTATATGTACTTATTATTGCGTTCGTTTAAATTAATACTAATTTTGTTTGGATGTATTTTCAGAGTTTCGCCCTGGTCTCTGAGGTCATTTTAGATAGTGTTAAGTGTTGCCCTGTCAAAGCTTGGAAATCACTGGGGTAAGAGAATGAGTGGAATTTAGCAGAAGTATCTTTGTATTGTGGAAAAGGATTCCAGATCTCAGAGATTTAGTGCTAGTTATTGTTACTGTGTAGGTCTTTAGAGTGTGCCTTGCTGTATGTTATTAATACATATGTGCCTCTTTGGCATCTCCTGAGCTGTGATTTGTAGCCTTTTGGGAATTGCAACATCATCTCCCAGGGTTTTAGGTTTCCTGATGCCCTCCAGGGCAGATTTCTTTATAGCATACACTTATTACATTGATTTGTTTTCAGAATTTCATCACTTATTTTGAAATACTTTAAGACACTCAGGGTGTTTCAAGTTCTAGGCTGGAAATCTCTTTTAGAAAGCAGTAGGTGATAGACAAGAGAGACAAGAGAAGATTGGGGGGGTGGGTCAGTGGTTTCCAAACAGAGAGCCAAAGCTGATGTGTAGGAGTTGCAGGATAGGGGTAGTCTGAAAAAATAGATTTCACAGTATATATGCAATCTTTATTACATAAAGATCCTATTCTATTTTGAGTCCTTTCATATTTTTAAAAGCATACCTTATGTTGCTTACTCTCCACTCTAATTACATTTTAATTTAACCAAAGTCTTCATTTATTTTTTTCATTCTAAACACACACACACACACACACACACACACACACACACACAGTTTATTCATACAAATTGTCATTCTTTCCCTTTTACTGCTTTGAAACATACATCCCGTTTCAGCTTCTGAGCCCACTTTATCAAGGATTGATTCAAAAGTTTGTTTGTAAATCAATTAGCCGGGAACCAGGAACTGATTATCCTATAGAAAGATGTTAATTGGTGCTTTAAGTTCTCAGCTACCTGGAGAAAAGCCCATTTCCTCTTATGTCGCACACTATAGAATGAAGCTGCTCTTTTAAATACTATTTCAGTGCAAAAAAGAGATTCTTGGGTCTTTGCTCAGTAACCAGAGCCAGGAGGCTCCTGGTCAGCCCCAGCAGGAGGAAGGGTTCCAGACTTTGTAGTGGTGGCCGGTGCTTCTGGGGCCAGCTGTCTGGGGAATGCTGCTTGACCCCTGGGGTCCCTTTCTTCTGGGCACCTTCATTGAAACTGCCCTCAGGTCCCCCAGTTGTCAAATCCATGAAGCCAGTTAAAGTAATTACTCTGGGTTCATTCTTGGTTAGGAAAGACTACCAATAAGGGATGTATTAGGGAAAATGGGAAGATAGGAGAGGAGAGGGGCAGCAGATGTGCTCCTATGAGAGACTATGTTGACCTTTGGATACAAGGTCCAAGGTCACTGCCTCTGTAAAGATGGGTCATGCCTGTCCCTGCAGATCCTGTGCTGTGAAAATGTCAGGATCACTCAAGGATTAATAGTGTATTAGTCTCCTATATGCTTAGATGCCTCATAAGTATGACTGAGTCAAGTCAGAATAATTTTCATTATTTTGGTACTTAATCAGCTCCTGATCACCACTGCAATTTAAAAAAAAAATCTTATATTGGTATTTCCCTGCTTCTTTTTTTTTTTTTCATTTTTAAAGATTACTTAATTAATTAATTAATTCTTGGCTGTGTTGGGTCTTTGTTGCTGCGTGGGCTTTTCTCTAGTTGTGGCCAGCGGGGGCTACTCTTCATTGCGGTGTGTGGGCTTCTCATCGCGGTGGATTCTCTTGTTGCGGAGCACAGGCTCTAGATGCACACAGGCTTCAGTAGTTGTGGCATGCAGGCTTCAGTAGTTGTGGCGTGCAGGCTTCAGTAGTTGTGGCGCATGGGCTGTAGAGTGCAGGCTCAGTAGTTGTGGCGCACGGGCTTAGTTGCTCCGCGGCATGTGAGATCTTCCCGGACTAGGGCTCGAACCCGTGCCCCCTGCATTGGCAGGCGGATTCTTAACCACTGCGCCACCAGGGAAGTCCTCCCTGCTTCTTAATAGGTCTAGTGGCTGCTTCTTTTTCCTCTGTCTTATCTTGCCAGCATTTTAAATGTAATTGATATCACTGACAATTATTAAGTATTAAACATGAAGTTGCATGTTAAATCATTAAAAACACCATGGCATTTATTTTCACAACTGGTTATCTTTTGTTTACAAGTAAAGTTTTTACAGCTTTCTTGCTATTTTTTTCTCTTCTGGTGCTCTTCATTTATGCTTTCTATGTCCTTTATTGAAAATAGCCTGGAGTTTGCTAACTGCACTTCTAGGCAGCCTTCTCCATTTCACACCATTTGGTTTAGACTCAAGGAATGTTAGCAATTTTTTTTTTTTTATGCTGGTTTAAGCCAAATGTAATTAGGAAAGTGAGTTTGTTTCAGAATCTGATATAAAGCATGCATTGCATATGCATTCTTGGTTTCATTCTAGTGGTCTGGATGGATGTTTGTATCCTGCTTGTTCCTTTTCTGAACATAGGAAATTATTGGTGTTTGTTGAAGTAGCTAACTGTTGGTCAGTCATTTTGCAAGTTATCCTTTTTGAAAAGAAGATGCTTGTTTAATCTAAAGCTTGTCTTAGCAATGATTGTATCACCTCCCCACCATTGGCCATCCCATATTAAATTACAGCTACTTTTGAATCTTTCAGTTGCTACAATACTGATATGAAATCTTGCATACTTGTGAAAAAAATGATCTAAGAAGTTTCTGATTTATGTTTTCATGCAAATTAAATATAAACAAAACAAAATGAAAATCTCATGAAACATGGTTTTAGGTGCCTTTGTCAAACAATTGGGGGATCAGTTATTGCCCATATTTTTCCCCACTGCTTATTTTGCCTCTTTTAATAAATTTCTTATTAAACTCTTTTTGCTCTTGTTTCTATTTATTTATACTGTCATCAGTTTAGTACTCATAATGTATTTTCCTCACTTGGCAGGGATCTGCTCTTTTAATTGGATTTGTTGTTTTTTTCCGAAAGTTCTTTTCTGAGTGGCTAAAAAGTCCTTGTTGCCACTAACTAAGGGATTATCAAATACTTTATGGAAACAACATACATGTGTATGCGTTTATACGAGAGGTCTTTTTATTTACACTATTAACATGCCATGTGTGCCACGGACCTTGCACTGATTCATGCCTTTTCAACGAAACTTTTTTTCTTAAAAATTGCATTTCGCTGCTTTTTTTTTTTAGACTGCCACTTGCAAAGATAAATTTTATTCTCTACTTAGGAAAACAAATGACTCTCTTTCCCTAAAATTCCTTCTGTGAAATGGTATGTGGACCTGGCAGCCATTGTGAGTCTGTTTTATTTTCCCCTTGTGTTACATAAAGCAAAGAAGGCATTTTAGCCCCTTTAAGGAGATACTAGCCTGGGGTAAATGACCATTTAGTCCAGGTGGGTAGAAAAGAATGCTTATGACATTCTTTTCATCGGCTCCATGTGTAACCTCCACTCAGGAGGTCAGGCAATAAAACATTTGAGTGAACTGGTGAAATGTTTTGTATTTATTTACAAGGCTCTTAATCACAAGACTGATCCCAATAAACTCAACAAGTCAAAGTGATGGAGGAAAGTATATGAGGCATGGAGAACAGTAAAAGTGGAGACTGGAAGGGGGCTTTAGATTGCATTTAGCCTGCTCTTCTGTTTCCACTATGGAATGACGGCCATCAGAATCTCTGGTGCAGTGGTCATGGGTGGATTTGATGAAGAATGTAATTATATCCATTCTGTTCCCATCTGCTGCTGAACTACTTGACATTTTGCTTTTAAGGTTCCAGACATCCTGAAGTATTTGAATTCGGTTTTGCTAAAAATTTGCAATTTTTTTTAACCTTCTCTGTCCCAAACCTGTCTTCCCTTGTTCCCAGGGTATTCTGTGTTTTCTGTGGTGCTGGAGTTGATGACTTGATTTCATTGCTTATTATAGTCTGGTTTAAAGCAAAAGCATTCGAATACCTTCTAAGTTTTGCCATTTTTATTGTTACCTTATTTTAAAATTTTTGTTTAGATGTAGCCTGTAGAGAATAAAATTAGGGAAGTGACAGTGCCTCTAGATAAGCAGTCCCCGAACATTTTCACATAGTAGGCTCTGGGGTCAATACACATTTCCTTCTTGTCTTTCGTGCATGATCTTGTTCATCTTATCATTGCGTCTTATCGTGACAGAGCCACCAAATGATGGGCAGGGCTGTAATGCATACCTGACAGCTCTGCTTTTTTTATACCTCAAAGATTTCATGGGGTAGGAGGGTTAAACCCTCTGTGAATATTAAAAATCCAGATTAATGTGAAAGAACGTTCATTTTATATGCTACTAAAAAAACGCTTTAGACAAGCACTTGTCTAATTTCTCTCACCCAGCAGAAATCTAGGCAGGATAGATTTAATGAGTAAATAAGAATAATTTAGTGTTAGCCTATTAGACAAATAAGAGTGCTTTAGTATTGGGAATAAGATTTTGTTATTATTTGGACATTTCTTTTTTCAAACTGACTTTGGAAAATATTAATGAATATTAGGCAGTTACTTCCGTTTATTATGGACCGGCAAACACTATTGAGAACTGACTGTATTGCGGGTATGGTACAGGGACTGTGAAAATGAATGAGGTTCTCCCAGTTGGGGCAGGGCTGGGGAACAGGCTCAGAATCAGATAATTGTACTAGAATGGTGAAAACTGGATACAGGAGTACAGTTCATGCTGCTCTAGGAACATGCTTCCCACTTGCTTCTGGAGGGAGGTTTTCTTTTGTTTCTTTGTTGTTGTTTTTTTTAATAATTAAAGGCAAAATAGTTTACAACAAACATTTCTGGAATATAAAACAGAACATAGGGCAGGCATTCTTAGGACATTTTCATCAGGTTACCATTTATTTTATTTTGTTGTTTGAATGTCGTTTAGCTTTTTAACTTTTCCTCTATTTTGTTTCAGTATAGTTGACTCTAACTTAAAATAGAGTGCATGTAGCACAGGGAGATCAGCTTGGTGCTTTGTGACCACCTAGAGGGGTGGGATAGGGAGGGTGGGAGGGAGCCGCAAGAGGGAGGAGATATGGGGATCTATGTATATGTATAGCTGATTCACTTTGTTATAAAGCAGAAACTAACACACCATTGTAAAGCAATTATACTCCAATAAAGATGTTAAAAAAAAATAGAATGCATAGCTGTGGTCTTTAGAGGTAGAGCAGATAACAGACAACTGTAATCCCTTCCTTATTTTCTCCCACTTGGACCCAGCTGACCCATGTGTCCAATGGGATTTTGGTTGGTTTAGATGGTTTCTCTTGAGTCCTTGGCTCAAGAAAAACCATGGGAATTCATTTTTGAAGCTTCATCCTCTCTGTGTGAATAAATTACTTGATCATTAGCTACTGTTTTTCATTCTCTGTAAAAGAAAGGAAAAAAGAACTGGAGGCAGGGAGAGAAGAGAGGGAAAGAAAAGAGACTTAAAATATACGTAAAGCTTATAATAAAGCCCTCTAAAGAAGGGACTTAGAATTCATCATGTATAATAATGGATAGCGGAGAATAGTGTTCTAGACAAACGAGCTTATATTTGGAACAGTTAATGTAATACAACATTTACTCCACTTCATGACTTTAAATGAACAAAGAAGTGAAATAAAATATTGTTGTCCTGGCAAATAATTTATCAACTTCTAAAGAAGATTGTCTTGAATCTGCCTGGGACGTCTTTTATTAGTCCTGGTAAATAAAGATTCCTGGCTTGGGTATGCTTGAGTCATATTGTCATTGGGTGGAAATCTCTCTGACATTTTTACATGGTGTGGTGCTTCTCCATTTCCCCCCTAAAACAATAATTTCATCCTTGGGAAAAGAAGTCCATCATGGCTGGATTTTCAGTTACAGCACCCAGGTCAATCTTTTTTTTTTTTTTTTTTAATTTATTAATTTATTTATTTATTTATGGCTGTGTTGGGTCTTAGTTTTTGTGCGAGGGCTTTCTCTAGTTGCGGCAAGCGGGGGCGACTCTTCATCGCGGTGCGCGGGCCTCTCTTGTTGCGGAGCACAGGCTCCAGACGCGCAGGCTCAGTAATTGTGGCTCACGGGCCTAGTTGCTCCGCGGCATGTGGGATCTTCCCAGACCAGGGCTTGAACCCGTGTCCCCTGCATTGGCAGGCAGATTCTCAACCAGTGCGCCACCAGGGAAGCCCCAGGTCAATCTTTTGACAAACATTTGCTGTTTACCTTGTGCTAGGTGAATAGCAGTGGTAGTTGGGGGGTTAAAGAAGATAACAAAGCATGATTCCTTCTTTAGAGGATTTTATTATAAACCTTACATGTTTTAAGTCTCTTTTCTTCCCTTCTCTCCCTGCCTCCAGTTTTTTTTTTTTTTCCTTCCCTTTTCCACTTCATCTCAGAAAGATGTGTTTCACCGTGCTGGTGTGTTCTTGCATCTTTTCATTTATGGCTCCTGGTTAGTGCTGTGGTAAGATTTTTGGATGTGGGTGGTTAAGTGACATTTCTTTCTTGAGCTGTTTTCACTGTGTTATCCTCAGGAAGTTTGGTGAGTTGACCTAGAAGCAGCATCTCAAGCGTCTTCAGATTCAGTGTATGGACTGACTTTGTCTTTAACTAGTTTTAATCTTGATGGTTGGTGTTCATTTGAGATATACTTGAGGAAGGGGCCTCCTTTTTCCACTTAGGTTTCTTAAATTCTGGTACAATAATGATTTCAGGAAGGGAAAAATATCATGCATTTCTTAATGCACGCATGAAGTTTGCTTTTTGGGGAAACTTCTACAGTGCACCTACCATGCTTTCACAGAAACAGAGGCAACAGGAAGAAGATATGCAGGGTTGACGATTGCTCTATAAATGGCATGAATAAAATACTGTGAAGCTTAGAGGTGGGACTGGTTGCATTTGCCTGGGTGACATGAGACAATCTTAGCAGAAGAAAGAGCTGGGTCTGGAAGGATGAGTAGGACATATTTATTGGGAAGACAAGAAAGAATGTCTCCAGGAAGAGAGAGATAACAAGAGCTGAGACAGTGGTGGAGTGTGGATGCCTTAGATGCAGGGCATATTCAGGAAGCCAAGAGTTGAGTATGTTTTGTTCCAAGGGTGGGTGGAGTGGGGTGGGGAATGGGAACTGCTTTCAAGCTGGGTTATGATGGTAACACAAGAATGTGTATATGACTTTTCTCTTTGGAAAGATAAGAATTTTCCTGGATGGGACACTTAGGACCTGCCTGTGTCACTGATTTTTTTTCTTGTTTCCAAGTTAATCCTGTGTTTTCAAACATAAACTGCCTTTCTATTTCCATTTGATTCTGTCTCCAGAGAAGATAAATATTTACAGTCCTGGTAGCAATGTGGATTGCCCCGGTAAGCTTTTAGTAGTAGGTAACTTCAAACACACTTTACCAAAGCACATTTTGTGTTTGCTTTGCTCTGGTGATAATCTGGCAAGAATGATGCCCAGCAGGAAAGTCAACATACCTTAATAAACCATCTGTTTTACAGGAATGCTGGGTTTCTGGCAAGTGTAATATCTGCCTGGCATGCATTGTATAGTGATGACTCTTTTAAACTTGTTCTGGTGGGGACAGCAGTGTATTTCATTGGTCACTGTCATCCTTGTAAAGAATAGTCTAGAGTGCTCTAAATTACTTTTCAATTTGTATACAGACCTCAGCCTCTTACACTGTAAGTGTAAAAACCAGAAACAAAGCAGAAAACATCATACAGAAATTAATTCTACCGCGTCAGTTCTGCGGTGTCACCTGGTAGAAGTAGGTGGTGGGAGAAACCGGAGAGGCAAACGATGTGTTCTTATTCTGTGACTGGTTTTGTCAGCTATGCGTGTGCCAATACAGGGGAGATTTTTCTTGAGAACCTGGGGTTGGGGTGAGCCCAACTCCTCTGGGGTGAGGTGGAGGTGTACTTCCTGCTTCTGTGGTTTGGCAGGAGGGGTTCAGGAGAATTATACCCAGACATTAGGAGTTTCTTTGAAAAGTTGGCTACTACCCTCTTTATCAGATATAGGACAAGGCCTAAGTGAGAGTATCAACCCAATTGCCGTTTGGCCAGAAAAGTTGTATTTTGCCAAAGGCTACTTTTCCAAGGGCAGTGATATAGCAAGACATTTCCTGAGAGAGGGAAGTAAAGAGGAAAAATCCCTTTTATGGAATTAAAAATTCAAAGAGTATGCTGAACACAGTTGCTAAGAACTCAAATAGTGTGTAAATTTTTCATTGTCTTTGAATCCCCGAGATAAGGCTTTTTCTGCTTATGGAGGGATGTTTCTGCGGAATTTTGAGGAGTTGGTTGTTCAGAAGGCATTGAAGAGATGCCATTCCCTGGGCATGTTGCCATTTTGATAAGGTTGAAGATGTATTGGGAAGAATTTCTTTTCTTGCTGTTAACTCCACTCGGTCATTGCTGTGGATGGTGGAGAGAGAGGGACGCTTGCTTATGGTTGACTGGAGGAGAGACACTGCCAGGAGACTGAACAAGGTGAAGAGGGTTTCTGCTTAGTATGTGACTTACAGGAATGCCTCTATTGCCTGTTCTGGCCCTCATGCTGAGCTTGGGTTGCTGTTACATGAGATCCTGAGGGCATACAGCATGTCTCTTTTAGAGTTTTTAATGTGTGGTCTTGTGCGCAGTACAGCAGTTGGTGAGCTGGGTGATGGGGGGGTGAAAGCTGGATCCGATGGTGGAGGAGTTGGCACCCTTTGGTATTTCATCGAAGTCCCAACTCTGCCCACCTGGGAACTCGTTAAAACTAGGTTCCTGCTGGGAGTTCCCTGGTGGCCTAGTGGTTAGGATTCCAAGCTTTCACTGCCATGGCCCGGGTTCAATCCCTGGTCAGGGAACTGAGATCCTGCAAGCCTCGTGGCACGGCCAAAAAGAAAAAAAAAAACAAACGACTAGGTTCCTGCAAGGGCCCCCGGACACGGTGAATCACACTCTCTAGTATGAGTGCCTTGGAATCTGCATAACAAATTCCTAAGGTGGTTTTCACTTGGGAAATAGCTGGTTCATACTTCCCTATCCACAACTGCCCTAAGCTCATTTTGCAATTTTGAAAAATCTTTCCCCACATGATCCAGCTATGGGGGAGAGGGTGCATGAGTGGCCCAGAGTGGTTCTTATGCACCAACAAAACTCATGTATGCAGCACATCCTAAAATCATGGTCACTTTGTGATATCTTTGCAGAGAGCTTGAGAGTCTATTTCAGGCACTGGGTTTATTGCCTTTTAAAATGTGGTGTTTTATCCTGTTTAAGGACACCTTCAGACTATTAATTTTGCTCCTCGGGGCTATATGTTGAATATGCTTGCTGCTCTGGAATCTGTAGCCTGGAAGTGGCCGGATGGTAAAAGACCACCTGGGTTTCCTAAGTCAACTCTCAAAATTATCCTGGATTTAAAAAAAAGAAAAGGAGAAAAAAGAAAAATTGTTGGGAGTGTGGGTGGTACAGGGAGGGGGTCTTTCACAACTGGATGGGTCCTGGGATTCCCTCCAATTGTTTTTCTTGCCCTAATAAGAATGGTAATGATGATGAGAGTAACAACAAAAAACCACACACAAAAATAAAAACAGCAGGTATTTAATGAGGACTTACTCTGTGCCAAGCACTGTGCTAAACCCTTTGCATACATTGTCTCATTTAATTTCTGTGACAACCCTGTGAAGTAAGTACCATTATTATCACTTCATTTTACAGATGAGGACATTGAGGCAGAGAGTTTAGCTCAAGTCACTTAGCTAGTAGTGGCAGATGTGGAATTCTAACTCTGTGAAGTCTGACTTGGAACCCCGGGTGCAAAATACAGTGCAGATTATAGATTCAGTGCCTCTAGGGCTCGGCTGGAAGAATAAATGAAGGAAGCATGCCTGTAGTCAGAAAGGGAGCGGTGGGGACCACAGCAAACGAGAGAGTATTCCCCTGGCAATGTGGTAGTCACCGCAGTCCCAGCTCCTTGTTGCCAGGCTGAAATTCAAGCCATTGCTATCAGATTTTTTTTTTTTTTCAAGAGCTAATGGAAATCTGCATTTTGGGGTGAGATGTCTTGGTTTTTAAATAAGGGAAACAAATTCAAATTTTAAAATAAAAGTATCTGGGTCAAACAAAACAACAGAATGTAAGCAGGATCTTTAGTCTGTTTGGTATTGATGCCGTATTCACAGCATCTAGAACAGTGCCTGGCATATAGTAGGTGCTCAGTAAGTGCCTGTTGAACAGATGAGTGAATGAGTGTTGGTGGACTGCATGACATTCTCAGGCTGCCAGTTTTTAACCTCTGTGCTACTGCTTTCCCCAACTACCTTTAGGTTTTTCTGCTGCTTCCTATTCCAGACTGGATTATTTTTTAGTTAAATATATAGATCAGATGTACTTCAAGGGTTAAAATCCCTTTAGTTTGGTGTTTGAACCAGCATTCCTTTTTTTTTTTTAGGGTTTTTGGTTTGTTTTTTAAATTCTTTTTCAAGATTTGTGGTAGAAAACAAAATTTACCATTTTAACCAGTTTCCAGTTTCCAGCTAAGTAGCGTCAAGTATACTCACATTGTTGTGCAGGAGATCTCCAGAACTATTTCATCTTGCAAAATGGAAACTCTATACTCACTAAACAACAACTTTTCCTCCCCCCAACCTCTGGTAAGCACCATTCTGTCTCTATGAATTTGACTGTTTTAGATACCTCATATAAGTGGAATCATACAGTATTTGTCTTTTTGTGACTGGCTTATTTCACTTAGCATAATGTCTTCCAGGTTCATCAGGTTGTAACCTTATCAGAATTTCCTTCCTTTTTAAGGCTGAATCATATTTCATTGTAATGTGTAGACCATCTTTTGTTTATCCATTCATCTGTCGATGAACACTTGGGTTGCTTACATCTCTTGGCTTTGTGAATAGTGCTACTGTGAACATGGGTGTGCAAATATTTCTTTGAGATCCTGCTTTCAGTTCTTTCGGTTATATACCCAGAAGTGGGATTGCTGAATCATATGGTAGTTCTATTTTTAATTTTGCGGGGAACCTCCATACTGTTTTCTTTAGCAGCTGTACCATTTTACATTCCAATCAACAGAGTACAAGAGTACCAATTTCTCCACATCCTTGCCAACACTTGTTATTTTCTGTTCTTTTGATAATGCTGTCCTAATGGGTATGAGGTGGTATCTCACTGTGGTTTTGGTTTTCATTTCTCCAGTGACTAGTGATGTTGAGCATCTTTTCATGTACTTATTGGTCATTGTTTTGTATTTTACTATTTAGTAGCTTTAAATCTGTGAGCTTGCCTGCCTTGGTGTAGCGTGGGGGAATTTTCTCAAGGTGATTGTGTGTTCTCTTCCGCACAGAGTTGCAAAAGTTTATTCAATCAACCTAACTCCAGGAGCCATTAAAGCATCAGAAGCTAATGCTAGGAACCCTGGCCCTGGCTTTAACTGCTTAGAAAACGTATCATTCATTCTCAGAGTACCTACGGTGTACTGGCCTAGGTTTAGAACTACCCAGAAAAAGTGCAAACAAATTGAGAGGGTCTCTAGCCATTTGCCCAATGTAGAGGGGTCATTTTTGACCCTGAATGCACTATTCCGTGGAATCTGATTAAGCTTTTTGAGGTGAGGTTGTAGGGGGCAAGGGAGGTGAAGAAGGAAGAGTTGAAGTGACTGTGAGCTTTTTTTTTATTTCCCCCAGAATGCCGAACCATCTCATAGTGGCAGAGCTTAGTGTATTTAGAAAGGATTGATAAACTAAAGTAGCCATATAAGAAATGTAAATGAATGATCGTTCCTCCTACTGTATTGCTAGTTGGTACTGAACGTAACAAAAGAAAGTTGGTGGAATCAATGTGGTGAGAATAATGGTAAAGTCTAAAACCCCCAAATCCCAGCGAAGAGTAAATTTAGCTCTGTGACAGCTAATTTGTAGTTTCAGGGTTAAAAGGTGTTATGTACATCTCTTGAGATGTTCATTCTAGAATTTAATATTCCAGGGTGAACCTCTCCTGACTCAGGATTAATTGAAAAAAGGTACGTATGTTGAGGTCTTGACTTCTGAGATGTTCTTTATTGACAGAGCATTGCTGTGGGATTAACCATATCTGCAGCCTCAGAAACAGGAGGCATTCCTGCCTTTTCACTGTCTGGTTTGCAGGCATGAGGGCTGGGAAGGATTGTTGGGGCTTTTGTTAGGCAGTAAGTTAATGGTTAACTCCTGCAACATGCCAGACATAGCACCTAATCTTTGATGAGACCTACTGATCAGAATGAATAATGGTTAACCATTCATTACCTTTGACTCAGACCATCTACCTTCCATAGTTTGTTCTCTTAAATATGTGGGACTGTGAAGGGTTTTTTCTTTCTTTCGCAAATAAAATTTACAAAGCACAGGAGTTTTATGAGTCATTACTTGCAAAGAAAACAGGTGCTATCTATGAATAGTTTGGTGTTTTTTTCGGGACTAGTAGAATGATTGCTTCTGAATTTTTGTTTAACTTGATCACAGCTGTGTAGCTAGAGATCCATCTAAAATGGTCCTTTCCTCGGTGTAAAACATGAGTGCTGTTGTGAGCAGATGTGTCTTTTTGTCTGCTGTGCTGCATGTGACAGTGAGACTTTCTTATTTATGGTGACCAGTCATCTGGACTGAAAAAGATAAAAAATAAAAGCAAACAAAGGGAGCAAAGAAAAGTTAGAGGTCTCTCTCCCCTCACAGGGGGCTGTTTTGGGCTGGGTGGGTTGCAAGGAGTCAGTCCCCTTATTCCTGGTGAGTTAGCGGTGGTCACCCAGCAGAATGCCTCCACCACGAAGAGGCAGTTTCAGATTTACCATGTCTTATGGCCAACTGAAGCTTTTGGTGCTCTTGCCTACTTAAGAACATTCTATAAACGTTAGAAAGAGCCTTTATCTTTAAAAAAAAAAAAAAGCTCTGCTGAAAATTAGTTTTTGCCAGTTCTGAGAAGTTGGTCCTTAATGGTGTTAATGGTTCTACACTCGTTATCAGGGCCCTGGTTTCCTTTCTTGGTAATCTTGGTCTTAATTTCCTTTCTGCAGAGTAATCTGTCTGTTGTCTGAGCCAAGGATGCGTGGCTGACACGGCCAGTGTCTGTCTGGCTTGGATTTACCCCTAGAGAGTTCATTGTAAATCTGTTCTGAACTGACAGTTCGGTCCAGGTTGGAATATATTTTGCTTATACAAACTCTTAACTTAAAAAAAGAGAGAGAGACTGGGCACTCTTTCCTTTGTAGCTAAGGTTTTCGAGAAAGTTCTGAGGGATAGCTGCATCTCTCATTCAGACGTTGGCTCCACGCATATGGCTGGCAGAGGGGCCAGTCATCTCCTAAAGGCTAGTGCATATTTCTCAGTTCTCATCTGATTTGACCTTCCTTTGGAATTTGACGTTGACCATGGCCGCCTCCTTGAAGCATTACCTTCTTGGGCCCCCCTGATGTTCTTCCTCCCCTGGGTGTTCCCTTTCACTGTCTTTTGAGGGTTTTCCTCCACTGCTCACCTGTTGAATGCAGGTGTGTTCTCGCATGTGACCTTCTGCTCTTCTGACACTGTTTTCCGAGCTCGTCTGTAGCTCAGACCCCTCTCTCTTCTGGGCAGCCACATTCCAGCTGCCCATTGGATTTTCCATGTGATTGACTGCAAATATCTTAAACTCAGAATGTCACACGCAGAATTCATTGGCTTTCTCCTCAAACCTCTTCCTTTTCCTCTATTCCCACTCTGGGGGACGGTGTCACCTCCTATCGAGTTAAACACGGACTTGAGTCAACCTGAATTCCCCATCTTCCTTTACCCACTATGTGCATAACACCAAACCCTTTTCCTTACTCTAAGGTAGGTATTTTTTTCCTAAATGGAGCCGATTCTACTGTCCTTCAGAGTTCAATCTGTACCTTACCTCATGCAGAAAGAGCCCCTAGAATTCTGGACCTAGCCCATTATCCTGGGGTGTAATAAATCTTGTCTACCTGTTGGTCCCCGCCTCAGTGGAACTCAGCCATGGCTGAGCAGAGTGGTGCCTTGGAACTATGCGATCCAGTGGAGGGCTGGGACATCAGTCTGTGGACTTCCTGTTTCTGAAAGCCTGTTTCTCTGGTGCCTGTCATTTGGTTGCTTTAAGTTGGATGTGACAGCTATGGGAAGGTGATAGAGGGCAGGAGGCAGTTTTGGTTCGGTGGGAAGAACACAGACTTCCAGAATGTTGCTCTCAGGATTAGGGAAGACTAATGCATCAGGAGCTCCCGACGAGGAGCTGGTTCTCAGTCATGATAGGTTTGGGGCAGCTCCCCACTGCCAGGGCTGGGCGAGGTGCTTGGATGCAGCAGTGAGGGAAAGGGTCCTTGTCTGGCTAAATGGTGATTGACTGAGGTCACAGTCCTCATGTATTTTCTCACTCCTCCAGTGAAGTGTGAAGGTCATCTCAGAGGTAGGGCTCAGGCAGAGGCAGTGGCAGTGCTTTACGTTCTGTAATGTAAGTTGGAAGACTTTAGTCTTAAGTTGACTCTCCCTCATTTCCAGAACTAGTGAGGAGGAATTGGGAAGTGGTGACATCACTGGTAGCATTCTAATCACCATTTCCTAGTTCTGCATTTGGGGGAAGGTACCTGAGCTTCCTGACTATTTCTCACACTTCCCAGGAACGAGAAAGCACTGTGTTCAAAATGCGTAGAGTCCCAGAAACCAGCTGTTGCCCTAGGCTTGTCCTTACTGGAAAAGCTCAGAGACTCAACTGTAAGCTAAGATAAACAAGTAAAAAGACATAAGGCAAACCTTATTGGAGTACATGACGTCAGGTATGTTTGCTCCTGAACAGATAGAAATATTTTATATGCAGATAAAATGAAATGACTCGTAATTATCGCTGATGTTAGTCTCTGCTCTTCCTGCAGCTAAATATATCATATGATTTTTGCTGATTGCCCCAACTGGTTGTTCATAGACAGACATTACAATAGTAGGAGCACAAGACCGTGTATTAAGGTGCTGCACTTTGCTTTGAGAGGAAAGAACGAGCCCCTGGGGAGTCGGTGGAAATGTAACAATCCTGAACCAAGATTTGAAGTGAAAATGCAATGCTGGATTTTATTTTTCTGCTCCTTAAACTCTGTTTTTAAAGTTTATCTTGTCTTGCAACTATACACCTTCACATTGGAGATAAGAATGGAAGAGGGGAAGCTGACGATAAATTTATGGCTGTGTTTAAATAAGGTTTAGTCCTCTGATTACTGAGCTGTGTCAAAGAAGCCATGCCCAGAATGTCTTCGAACGTCTTTTCCCATGCCAACCCAATACTCGATATAAGTTTAGGTCAGATTACCTCTTATGTATTGTTGGAGATTATTTTGAAGTTAGTTCTTATGAAGTACTTAGAATAGTGTCATAGTAAATACTAAATAGTAACACTAAATAGTGCTTGCTCTCTTATTGTTAATACTATTGTTTATTGTTAATACTATTGTTTATTTTTAGCAAAACTGTATTTATATTTTTCTTTAATGGTAGATTTTGCTAAATATAAACTAATATGATTATTTTTCACAGTTTGAATTTAAAACTCAGAATCCCTCTGTTAATTGGATTTTGTTGTTTTTGGTTGGAATTTTCTTTTGAGATACTTTACTTTTGTAGGGTTAGGCTATAATATATATTACCTATAAGATATATTAGTAGGTTTTAAATTTTTTTATTGAAGTATAGTTGATTTACAATTTTGTGTTAGTTGCTGGTATACAGCAAAGTGATTCAGTTATATATATATTCTTTTTCATATTTTTCATTATAGGTTATTATAAGATATTGATAATAGTTCCCTGTGCTATACAGTAGGACTTTGTTGTTTATCTATTTTATATGTAGTAGTTAGTAGGTTTTTTAAATTACAAATTTCAACAACTTCTCATTTAATATTTCTACTGTCTTGTTAAAAAACTTTGAGGGAAATCTGGTTACATCCTATGTAAATAATTGATATAAGAATGATAACACTTTGGGGCTTCCCTGGTTATGCAGTGGTTAAGAATCTGCCTGCCAATGCAGGGGACATGGGTTTGAGCCCTGGTCTGGGAAGATCCCACATGCCGCGGAGCAACTAAGCCCGTGTGCCACAACTACTGAGCCTGAGCTCTAGAGCCTGAGAGCCACAACTACTGAGCCCGTGTGCCTAGAACCCGTGCTCTGCAACAAGAGAAGACACCGCAATGAGAAGCCCACGCACCGCAACGAAGAGTAGCTCCTACTCTCCGCAACTAGAGAAAGCCCGCGCGCAGCAACGAAGACCCAACACAGCCAAAAATAAATAAATAAAATAGATAAATTAAAAAAAAAAAGAATGATAACACTTTCATTTATGTTTTCCACATATATATTTTCTGTGATATTATTTTTAACATTATTGTGCTATGTGTCATTATGGAACACTTTCACATAATCAAATAACCCTGCCTTTGTTTTTGATAATTTCTTGATAATTTTCTTTTATAATTTCTTCTAATTCCTTGACCTTCAGATGCTATATTTCTCCCAAAGTTTAGATGAAAATGCCTATCATTTTCCTTAGCTTTTAAATGATAAAAATATTTAATTAATATAACAAATATTTTTCAGTGCATATATTTTTTCTTATTTAATCCTTGCCACTCTCTGAGTTGTATTGTAGCAAGAAGAGGCTTATCTTGCCCCTGGGAAAACAGGCATGTAAAGCGTACATCATTTCCCTGGCTAGTAAGAAACAGGACTGGGTTAAACTCAGATCTCTGTCTCTAAAGCCCAGACTCTTAACCAACACAATAAAAACATTTCACAACAATTTCTCTTAGAATTGAGTACATGGCATGGAAAATGGCTTTAAGTTAATTTTTCTCTATTCTACACCTGGTGATCTCAATTCATTTCCTTAACAAGTGTTTGTTAAGCTCCTAATATGTTCCAGGCACAGTGTTAGGTAGAAATTCAACAGGGATAAACATGAATAGGGTGCCTTCTTAAAGAGTTTATAGCTACTTGTTCATAGAATTCTTAGTACGTTTTCATCGATTAAGTTTTCTCTGTTTAACCAGCTCTCTTGTGGTTTATGAGACTATAATATTATTATAGTCACACCATAATATAATTAAAATATGAAAAGAAAATTTAACATTTTTTCCCCGTTCTGCCAGATGAATCTCAACTGTTTGCCCCAATATTCCTCGAACTTTGGTGTTGACTTAAAACTGCACAGCCTGTCAGTTAAAATACTTTTTAATCTTTACTGTAGTTAGTTTTCTTCAACTACTCTTGTTGTTAGTGTTTGACATAGTTCCTCACAGTAATGAATAATTACCAAATACCAGGTGTCTTTTAATCTTTCCTCTAATGCTTGCACTCGCCCCTTGGAATGGCTCTGTGCTTTCCTCATATTCATAATGCAGGGACCCGAGGCACCGTGACATGCCCTACAGAGGTTGTTGTGCCAGGCCAGGGCAGGCCTTGATGGCTCCGTGTTTCTTTCAGACTTTCTTATGAAGACCTTAGATAGGCTGTAACAAATTATCCCCTCATCTGCTCCGCTTCTGTGGTAGCCAAGGTTCCTTATAGACGTGGAAATCTGGTGAGACCAGTGGTGAATTGATTGCTGAACTTTCATTTCTGTCTGCCCCTCGGTGGTCCTGACACCTTAGGACGCTGGACTTCCCAAGAGAGATTTATTCAGTAAGCAACGTATTCAGGAAGCCACTTGTCTTCGAGCCACTTGTATTAGGAACCAAAAAAGAGTTGTCATGTGCTGAGATGGAGGAGGATGGTATTGCTGCCAGGGAGGCTCTGATTCTGAGAAGCGTCAAGCAGAGCGTGCTCAGGAGAGGTGAAGCTGAGTCCTATGGAAGAACGTGGAAAGTTGGGGTGTTTGAACAAAATTTGAGTTGCCTTGGGGATGTTGAATAGGAGGCTGCAGATTTGCCTGGCAAGGGAGTGAGGGAGATCTATGGCCCCTTCTAATTGGGAAACTGGGACGTGACTACGCCTTTGGTCCCAGACTACTAAAAGATAGTTTTTCAGATATCTTTCATGATTGCCACAAATATACCAGCAGCATGGACACGTGTGAGTATGTGGTACTTAATTGGGAGAATATTCTGCGGAGAACTTTTATTCTTGGACACATCCTCACAGTTGTCTTAGAATTAAGTTATACTTTATAAGCCAAAATGCCATCAACAGGAATTGTGATTCGTTGCCTACAGTGAGAAAATGTCACACAGAGTTGCTGGCAGACACTCGCAGGTAGGACCGTTTGCCCTTTCCCTCCTCAAGGGGCTGGTACAGATGTGTCCCCAGGAGCAAGAGTTCCTGTAGGAAATGTATTGGCTTTTGAAGTTGAGTTTCCTGTAATATGAAGAGTGTTTTCTGTATCAGACATCAAACAAAGCTGAGTATTATTTTCTTTTTTGGAGTTGTCTCATAGGCATTTTTTGAAATTTTATACTTAAATTAGAAGTCATATAACAACTTTACAGAGAGTTTGACATGTTAACCATTTAAAAAATTACAATGACGTGAACTTTGGCAGACTTTCTGAGTTCACATAAATGGACAGTTTTACTATGTAAAGTGTTGGCTTTGAAGTTCTCTTTTGAGGGCAGAGATAAAATGTATTAAATTTAAAATTTCAATTATATGTATTTTTGTTTGTATGGGTGAAAGATGAACATAATGCAGAATTTTAAAGGTACCCTTGATCCCCAGCCTCAGGTTCCCCTCTTAGAGGCCAATTGTTAGTAGTTTTTAATGTAGTCTTCCAGAGATATTTTGTATGCATACAAACGTATATATCCCTCCCCCCACTGTTTCCACAAACCTAGTGCATCACTGCTGTTCTACCTCAGTGTTGTCTCTTACCCTAGAAGCCATTCATTTCAGCTTACATAGGGCCTCCTCATTAATTTTTCCATTTTATGTACACACCATTATTTCACCTGTCCTCTGTGATGGGGTTTTTAGGTTGTTTCCAGATTTTGCAATTACAAAGAATCTTTTCACACACATATGAGTCTTAGAATAAATTTCTAGAAGTAGAATTGCTGGGTCAAAGGGTTTGTGCATTTGTAATTTTAGTAGATATTGCCAAATTGCTTGCCATGAAAGTTACACCACCAGCAGTGTTACCGGGATACCTTGTAGACTGTTGGCCTTGAAGTCTTTCTTTTTGGGGTAGGAATTTGAGACATTAAGTATATACACTGTTAAATATATGTGTGCATATTTAGATATGTTTCAGTATATATTTCATTATTATGGAGTCATATATGAGTCTCTTTTGGGAAGCTAGGTGTTTAAGTGACAATTTTCAAACATTGAGAAGAGATGAATAGTGAGGTAGTTGGAGGGACTTTTGGGTTCATGTCCTCTTTTTCTCTGAATTCTTTAAGATTCGGCCCAATGTTGCCTTCTTCCATGATACCTTCTATAATTATTCTAGGTCTTAGTGACCTGGAACAGCATTTAGAGCCTGTAGTTAATTATATGCTTTTATTAAAATTAATCTGTATCATGGTGTGAGCCATGTCTAGAGAATCAGAGTTAAAATGGAAAGAGCAAGGAGGGCTTTGCCCTGGGTCTAGTTCTTGGGACAGAACTCTAAATACTGTTATATTCAATAGTTATTATATTATACTTGGGACAGGAAATAAATACTATTTTTTCAAGTTTTTTAAAGCTCCCACAAGCACTTCATTATAACATTTTAAGCATAACACGATATTTTTCTAAATGTAAAAGTAATAATGATCATTGTAGAAAATGTAAGAAATATAGAAAATTTTTTAAAGCAGAAAATAAATCACCCAGCATCCTACCACCCATGAATAATCACTACATCACCTCTTTTGTCCTTTTCTGTGTTGCATGTATGCATGGATATGTGTACGTGTGTGTGTGTGTTTTATTAAATTGGGAACAACATGCTGATAGTAGTTTGTTTGTATTTATCTATCTATTTATTTACTTATTTATGGCTGTGTTGGATCTTCGCTGCTGCACGCGGGCTTTCTCTAGTTGCTGCGAGCGGGGGCTATTCTTCGTTGCGGTGCACGGGCTTCTCATTGCAGTGGCTTCTCTTGTTGTGGAGCATGGGCTCTAGGTGCACGGGCTTCAGTAGTTGTGGCACACGGGCTCAGTAGTTGTGGCTCGCGGGCTCTAGAGCGCCTGCTCAGTAGTTGTGGCGCATGGACTTAGTTGCTCCGCGGCATGTGGGATCTTCCCAGACCAGGGCTCGAACCTGTGTCCCCTGCATTGGCAGGCAGATTCTTAACCACTGCGCCACCAGGGAAGTCCCTGATATAGTTTTATATTCTCCTTTATTCACCCTGCCAACAGCTGACAGTTTGGGGTATGTCCTCCCAGACCTTTTCTTATGCGTGTGCATAGACAACATGAAATGTAAAGAAAATTTTAAAAAACAAATTAGAAACTACATTGGGCTTTTGTCACACAGAGATGTGTGGTAATAGCTCCCTGTCCTGTGAGTATGTACACATCCTAGTTCTTTTAAATGTTTGCACCATGTTCCATACAAAATTTCAGTTGTATCAAGTTTTCCCTATTATAAATAATGCTAAGGCAAACGGCCTTTTACATAAATACATGTAGAATCTTGTAGGATAGATTCTTAGAAGTAGAATTACTGGGTTAAAGGTCATGCACACTTTTTAAGTTTTTACAGGTTTCCCTTAAAAAGGTCTTACCTGTGTCTGTTCCCATAACAAGCACCGTATCCTCATCGGCACTGGAAATGATCAATCTCTAATTTTTTTTCAACTTGAGAGTTAAAAAAAATGGCCCCTTATGTGTGTTTAATTTACATTTCCCTGATAATTAGTGAGTTTGAATGTCTTCATATGCTCTTTAGCCCTGTGTCTTTCAGTTATAAAGTGTCCATTTTTCTAGTTTCTTATAGATTAATAGGATTTCTTTGATACTGACTTTTTGTCTGTTGTATATGGTACAAGTATTTGCTCCCAAGCGGTTGTCTTCTAACCTGCTTTATGTTGTCTTTAGCCATGCAGGAGTTTTAGATTATGTAATAAAATCTGATATGGTTTCTGAGGTCAGGATCTTATTTAGGAAAGACCCATACCTTCACATTTGTAATGTATTTTCTTCTGGCAGTTTTATAACTTTTTTTAAAACATTTAGATTGAGCTAGATTGATTGAATTCTACTATTCTTTTTTCCCTGTTGTTTAACCATGAAAATTGGTATATCCTTGTGCAGAATTTTTATGATTTACCAAAGCAATTCTGTATAGTAAAAAACCAAGTTAAAACTGAATGATGGAAATTTACATGTTCCAGATAAATTTTTCTTGAGGGTCTTCCAATCTTTCTCTAGCTCCCATTTAGTTTGTCTTTTCAAGTTGTGTTTTCTGGTCACTTTAGGGGTCCCAGGACTTGGGGCTAGGTGTCAGACAGGGGGAGCGTCATAGAGGATATATGGGTGTCAGCAAGTCAGTTCTGCTTTCATCTGTAATGTTTTATTTGAAAATAAAGGTGTTGCTTAAAAAAAGAAACAGAAAACCTCTGATTTGCTAACCTGTTTGAAGTTGGGGGAGCGGGGCAGGTAATAGGAACCCGTTTTCCCCTGGCTGGGGTCTGGGTGGGTTTCCAGTACTTGGTGTTGGTCCTGCATTCGGTCTGTGTGCTCTGGAGCTAGAATTCCTTGCCTTGAGGACCTGGGCTGAGCTCCCCAGGCGGGGCTGGGCTAAGCCTCACTCTGTTTCCAGCCCTATCCTGTTACACTTATAAAGTAAAGTATGTTCCGTTGCTTGACCTTCTGCTCTAGAACATTTTGCACACTATTCCACATTTCCTCTCGAATACCTTTCTCATCTGTACACTGGGATATAGTTCAGCAGAAGCAGTAAATACTTCAGAGCATAAATATTTTTGTTAGGAACTGAAGTGCATTTCTAAATCTGTGAGCACAAAAGTGACGTGGAAAATTACTGAGTACATTCTAAGCTCAGGACCATGAATGCCAGGAGAGTTTTATTTTTATGTTTAGAAAAGAAACACGAAGTGTTGTTTGTCTGTGGGTGTGAAAAATATATTAGAATAGCATTTGCTAACTATGTCGTGAAACTTTCTTCCTGCCCTATCTTAATCTGATAACTTGTTTAAATATGTTTTCTCCTGGAGTAGATTGATGGCAAATCTACTTCAGATTGATGGCAAGTCTTTCTTATTTGGACTCCTTTGAGTTATTGCAGACTTTTTGACTGTTTAATTCTTATTTCTCACCTTAACGTTATTTAATTATTTTTCAGACATTATCAAATAAATTTTAGTTCTTAGAGTCACCTTTCAAATCTTTTTATTTCTTGAGTGCTAATTTTTTAACCACCTTTCCTCCAGTTGTAATAGCCCTCATTAGGGTTTATTTGTGGTCCAAATACTTGAACTGCTTTACGTGTATAGTCTCATTTAATCCTTCCAGTAACCCTGTGAAGTATAGTTACTGTTACTTTCATCTTACAGATGAGGAAACCGAGGTCCAGAGAAGTTAAAATGGTTTGCCCAAGATTTTACAGTTAGTTAAAATTCAAACTTAGTATTCAAATTCAGGACTTTCTGACTTCAAAGCCCAAGCTCTTGAGTCTTTAGATCTTTTTCACCTTAATGAGTAACTGGATGTGTCTCCATTCTTTTACGGGATGAGGCTAAGGAGAGAGAAAACATCTCACCACCAATGCTGGTCCCAGCTCTCAGACTGTTGCTGGTTGATCTAAAGCGAGTTAAGTAATCTTCAAGACCTGTTTAGTTTCATGAGTCGGACAAGAGGAATTCCAGGTCTTGCAGGCATCTCTTTCCCTTAAGTTTACTTGTGGTGAAGATGACACGTTGCTAATTATACTTCATTCCTTCCTTGCCTTGAATCTTGTCAAGGAACAGAATCACCTGCCCTCACTGCCTCTCTTTCATCCAATAGTGTAGTAGTGGCTCTTGGCCTTAGAAATGTCAGGAGAGGCCATTCTTCCTTTACACAAGTATTTTGTCAGCTTTCCTTCTCTCTGCCTCGCTGCTGTTCAGGTAAGAGCTTCCTCTATATAACCAGTTTCCTAGCATCTTCTCTTTCCACTCCTTCAGAAAAAAGAGCAGCTCTAACTTCTTAAAGTTAGATGATGGAACACAACGGAACATACTGTTTGTTGGTTAACTCAGCAGGTAAAGAGAAGTATATCCAGGGCTGGCTCCTATTTTGACCAGAAAACTTTAAAGCATAAGTTTATATGGCAGGAATCCCCAACCTCTGTAACCTTGGGGGTGCCAGACCATGCAGTAGGTTGCCAAGACCACTGATGTAATATAGGAAGAGAGAAGAAGAAAAGAGAGGAAAAGGAAGGCACTAAAGATGGGAGAGAGGACACTGGTGGAGTGTCCCAGCAATTTTATTTGGTTATCTTCACGCAAGTTGAGTGCCACTACTTTAGAAGTCGTTCTTACTTTCTTTGACACATGCCTATAAGACTATGTTCTGTAAAAGCTGCTCCCAATATAATCATTCTGCCGATATTTCAGATTTGAGCAGCTTTTCATCATATATATATGTGACCTTGTATGTGTTGCTCTTGTACATAAAATAGGTCTAACACATGGGCCAGCATATCAACTTTTAACATCTTCACTGATCTCACTGTGCCTCTGAGTAGATTAAAATTGTGTATAAAAGGCAAATTTCTTCCTTAATGTTCTGGTTTTTTAGACTAAGATCTACTGTAGTAAATAAGCCTTTTGTTGGAGGGGGGCGGTGTGTACAAGAACAATGAAGCATGGAAGGAAAAAGGTGCAAGTTTGCTCTGGCTACTACGTAGATGAGTACCACATCTCATCTGGTCTCTTTCCAAAACCAACTTTCCATGTTCTGAAGTTTTCATTGTAAGCCTAGGAGGGGATGCAGTGGTGCTTTATCAAGGCCGGTAAATAAAAGTTGGAATACTTCAGCAGCATTGGCCGTCTGCAGCCACTGTAGAGCTCTTACATCGCAGTTTTATCCATGAACTAATATGACATTACAGTGTCAAGAGAACATATAAAATGAGGCTTGATCTTAGAATTTTTCCAGGCCATTCCTAGTCCTACATAATTATTGTAATGAAATCTATGGAGTTTTAAAACCTATTAAAGAAAATGTAATTTGAAAAGCAAATTGTTCCTATGGCATTGAATATGGGGTTAGCCCATATTAAGCAAATTACATTTCTTAAAGTAGCATAAATATAACTATGAATTCTGACATCTTTCATGGTATTGTCACTTATATGTGCAAAATGGGAAACGCTCTGTGGTCTAATTTATAGCCAAGGATGTTTTGACCAATATGGTATGAGATGACTAAGCTTTTAAACTTGAACTAGTGATCAGCATGATACAATTACTAATAGTGCTCTGTCAAAGGTAATTGTTAGTGTAGCAACTGCTTTATTCTGAGCTAGGTCATCAGTTCCTAGGGAAATGCTTGTCTTGGGAGAAAAGGTTAAATTCAAGGTTATGTGTGAAACATTTTTTGCCCTCAAAGCTTTATTGAAAAACCTAAGTAATTTTTAAATGTTTAGCTCTGGAAGGGATCCGGCTTGCTTGTGGAAGTGATCTCTCCCACCCTGTAACCATGTTATAGGGGGAGTAACTCTGTATCTGCTCAGAGCCTTGAGATTGGAGGGAAGAGAGGAGCTAGGTACCAAGGGCGAAGTCCTTTACTACTGGAGAGTTGGTTTTTGACCTGTACTTTACTACTACTAATAGCTGACATTTACTGAGCACATACTATATGCCACTTACGGAGCTATGCTTCTAAATCTTAATCCTCAGAACAGCCTTTTGAGCTATATGCTACTCTTAGCCTTTGTTTTATACAGGAGATTGAAGCTTAGAAAAGTTAAGGTGGGGGAAAAGAAAAAAAAAGAAGAAAAGTTAAGTTGGTTAAGTTGGTAAGAAATCAAGTTAGGACTTGAACTTGGGTATCTCTGGCTCCAAAGAATGTTCTGGAATAAGCCCTTAGCTTCAGTTCTCTCTCCTCAATCATTTGTTCAACCAACCAGCACAGTTGATTTGATGCCTGCTTTGCATAAGCGCTCCACAAGGCTCTGGAGCTCCAAAATTGAGTATGAAATGACCCATGACCTTGAGCAGCTCAGGACTGAATGACACGTTCTCTGAGAGAGAGGGCCCATGCCCACGGGCTGGGGAAATCCAGAGAAGAGACATCAAACCTTAGAGAGGGGCAGTCTAGAAAGTTTCCTAGAAAGGTGACACCAAATGAGTTCTGAAAGACAAATAGAAGTCAACTGGGTGAGTACTGGAAAGTAGGACCTCTCAGAGGCAATAGCACTTAAAAACTTGGGGATTAGAAAAGGCATGCTGGGTTCCTGCCCCTTGCAGGTGGTTGGTGCATGTGGGGAAAGGGCAGCTAAGGGAGGGCGTGGTACACTGGGTAAACATCTGGGCTTGGCTCTGCCACTTTCTCACTTTGTGTCCTTGAGCAAAGTCTCTACCTCTTCAATCCTCAGTTTTCTCATCTGTAAACTGGGGATTAAATAATAGACCTATCCCGTAGGGCTCTCATGAGCATTAGATGACAGTGAGCTGAGACTGCTTAGCACAATGCTTGATACATAGTCAATGCTCAGTCCACTGAAGCTGCGATTATTAATCACTATCATTATTATCACCATCCTCTTCCTCCTCCTCAGTATTCAGGAAGGCACAGACCAGATATCTTAAAGGGCCTTCTTCATATCACCTTATTTAGTCTTTGGGAGCAGCCTTTAGCCACACCATAGACCAGGGAAAATTCAGATGTCTTTGAATGCCATAGTGGGAGGGGAGGGTGAATTTCGTAATTTGAGAAGTGGCAACAAGCTTGTTTTGATGAAGTACATTCCACCATAGCAGAGAGGTCAAGAGCCTGCTCTGATGTCAGAGCTTGCAGTGGGGAAATTTGTAAGGAGAAAAAGGCAATAATATTACTCTGTGTCAGTTTTGCAAAAATCTTCTTGAACAAAGCTCTCAAACCTCTTTCCAGAGAAAGCCCTTTGCCCTCTCTGATTCTTAATAATCCGTCCTCGCTAGATTATGAGCTTCCTGCGGGCAAGAACCAGACTGTACTCATCTTGGTATCGGCAGTGTCTGCAGGGTCGCTCAGTGGAAATGAGCTGGATAAGTGAAAGTTAATGGTATTCCTTAGTGTTCTGGTATTTGACATTTAAAGAAGGGCAGATGTCCTTGAGAAAAAAGATGAGACTTAACGCCAGTGCATTATTTGGTGATTTTTACGTGCTCAGCTATGATACTGCCCTGCTTGGATGCTTTAGTGATTTCAATCTTTTGAGTGCCTGTACAGACAGTTGTTTTAGAGATTAAGGTGTTTTAGGGTAGGTGGGCTTCTTGAGGACAGCACAGCCGTATCTGTTTTAAATAGTTTTATCTGTACTGTCTAGCATGGTGCCTGGCACATTGTAGGTCCTTGATAAATATTTGCAATAATGAATTTCTTTTAAAAATGTGGGTTAGGCCATTGTCCTAAAATATAACCTTAATTTAATAGAGACAACAAATTTGACTCTTATTTACTTCTCTTGGCTCATAAGTGGGAAGATGGCCTGTGGTCAGTACAAAATTCATGTTTGGATAGAAATGTTCTTCTGTTTCAAAGGTTGGCTTAAATGCTGAATGGTGTACACAGAGCCTTCACTTTCTCCCCCGTGTCACCAGTAGCATCCTCTCGTAAAGGTAAGGTCTTTGGGCTGAATGGGTTCAGTGCTTAGGGTGTGGACTTTTGGTCCCAGCCCTGCTTTGTATCCTTTTGCCCTCGTTACTCTGCCTGGACTATTGGAGGGATGTCATGGCAGAGTGGGAAAGCCATCCTGCAGTGCTTTACCCTTGCCCTCCCTCAGATGCAGCTGATTATGTGGCCTGAAGATCATACCCACAGCATCCTCTGCCTCTTCTTCCCAGGCACGTCAGAGAGAGGCCTTGCCCCGAAGCCGGCTTCTCTTTAAGTCACTGTTTAGCATGTTACGTCGCAACACGATGCTTTCCTACCTTTTTCCTATGTTATTTGCAAAGGGTAGGTTGATTTAAGGTTTTTCCCTGTTGCTTTCATAATTGGATTTCACAGTCCTTGATTCACCTTCCTTAATTCTAGTGTATTTTTTGAGACCTCTCAGTAAGTTTCCTGCTTGGTCCTTCCTTCAATTTCCTCTCCTTTCTCTAGTCATATGTGAACTACCCACGAATCGGTGACTTTAGGATATGCCTTGGCAAATAAGGCATAATTTACTTGAATTTGTTTATTTTATTTTATTAATTTATTTATTTTTTAAAGTTTATAGCAGAAAGTAACACAACACTGTAAGCCAACTATAGTACAATAAAAATTAATTTAAAAAACTCCCCTTTATGTTTATAGGTAAAAGATTGCAGTGAAAATGATACACTAGGTCTAAACATTTTCAAAAAAAACTTTCTAGCTTTTTCAATATTTGTACTGCAAAAATGTCTGGTTCTACTTTTGTTCTCTTAGTTTTCTTTAATTGGGTACCTTTTTTGTTTCCTATATGCTTTTATAGATATTTTCTCTTTTTTCTGGCAACTCGAATTATTTAATAAATGTGTCTACATAGATGTCATTTTCAGTATATTTTATTTTTTATTGAAGTATAGTTGATTTACAATGCTATGTTAGTTTCAGGTGAACAGCAAAGTGATTCAGTTATACATACATGTGTGTGTGTGTGTGTATATATATCTGTGTGTATATAT
The DNA here is from genome assembly GCF_028564815.1 of Eubalaena glacialis. Taxonomy (NCBI): domain Eukaryota; kingdom Metazoa; phylum Chordata; class Mammalia; order Artiodactyla; family Balaenidae; genus Eubalaena; species Eubalaena glacialis. Next base: position 45,966,712 of record NC_083718.1, on the reverse strand, counting down.
ATATATATTCTTTTTCAGATTCTTTTCCCTTATGGGTTATTACAAAATATCAAGTATAGTTCCCCGTGCTATACAGCAGGTCCTTGTTGGTTGAATTTGTTTTAATATTGGCATTAGCTTAAGAGGAGTGGGTGCAGTGCAATTTGTGTTCACTTCTGCATTTACCCATGAGAATATAAAAGCATATAGTTTTTTCTGGTATTATTAAAAACTTTAAAAAACTATCAGCTTTATTGGGGTATAACTGACATATAAAACTGTAAAACATTTAAAGTGAATATCGTGGTGATTTGATGTACATACATATTGTGAAAGGACGTCCCCCATCTAGTTAACTAACACATCCTCACCTCACATATTTATCTGGTATTTATTATTCTGTTGGTAGAGTGAAAAGATGCTTTGGAGAGTTTGACCAAAGTGCACAAATTAACATGAATAAGTAGAAGGTTGGTGCCTCTGGGTGACAGTGGGTTAGCTTTTCCAGATTTCCTGAGAAGTGCCAAAGCTAAAACTTGGCATATACCAGTTTGTCATGTAAACGTCTAAGAACTTTCCCACATTTTGGTTTATTTTTTCAGTCAGTCCTACGGTATCAAGATTAGCCTCTGATCATTAGTGGGAGGAATGTCAGGATCCAGGGAGTTTGTTTTTGTTTTTGAAACAGAGGAGGAACAATACTGGTAAATGCCAGGCATGTGTCTAGAGCAAACGCCAGGCCCACATGGAGTAAAGACCTGGCTTCTAGCCCTTCACTCCCTCTAATCTCGGTTCTTTCTTTTTCTCCTGACCCTGGGTCATCTAGCAACTTTGTTCCTCTTGTCCTAACCCTAGGAATTCAAAGAGTGCATTTCTCTAATGTGGTAACTAATTGTATTCAACACTGTCAGTAGGTCATGAGCTCTGAGTTATATATATTTCCACTGGTAGAGATTGATTTCCCTGTATTCCTCCAGACTCTAGAAGAGTCATAATAGAGGCTCATACTGTAAGATATTATGGAATATGGAAACCATATGGCCAAATGGAGACTGTGTGAATTCCACTGCTAGCTAGTGTGTTGTCTTAGGTAAGTTACTTAAACTTTGTAAGCTTCAGTTTACTTATCTGTATAAGATGGGTATGATGCCTAGTACAAGGTTGGTGATGTGAGTACTAGAAATAATATATGCACAGAGTTTAGTGTGGAGGAAATGCTCCATAAATGGTAACTATAACTTCTGGTAAAATTAGGAGTTTGGCTTTTGGCCCTGAACACTTAGTGACCAGAACTCACTGACCTTCACTCATTGGACCCATAAAGGTGCCAGCATCTGTACATGTCTGTGCTCTAGGAATCACCACTTACATATAAAGCCGGGATGTCTTTAGCCCTCATGGTCATCCGTCTTCATGGATTTAGGCTCAGTACAAAAGCCATCTGTATTTGCATTTAGATTAGCCTCTAGTATTTGAGTGGTGGACATCGGGAGTTGGAGGTCTCGGTCAGCTGTATTTCAGATTTCTCTTCGGGTCCACTTCTTCCAGCTCAGTGTTCATGGGCCCTTCTTTATTCATCTAGTCTCTTCCAGTGGGGCCCTGTTCCTGGCAGTTACCACAGACTTCCTGAAACTGAGAGGAATGCTCCTCTTCTTGCTGAAGGAATTCCAAAGGCTGACTTCAGGGCGTTCAAGGGGGACCTTTCCTTCCTAGAGAAACATCCCTCTTTTCTCAGTCTGGGAGGCTTCATGGTGCCTTTTGTGTGTGGCAACCTCCTGACTCCCGGGAGAGACAGGAGGCCAACTAATAAGTGCTCAGTAGTATAAAAAATAAAAAACACAGTAAGTGTTCAATAATGTTAGCTAGGATGCTGGTGGTGGTGGCAGTGAGAGGTAAGGACTTGAGCTCACTTATACTGAGTCTTCCTTGCCACCATCCTTCCAGAATGATTAGCAGCATGAATACTCTGGTTAGAATCAGTCCAGTGCTTTCTATTCAGTATAAATATGTAAGTAATGTTTGCAGCTAAGCCAAGTGTGGTGTTGAGATTGCATTTTCTTTTTTGAACGCATTTTTGTTTTTCCTTGAGTTGGTAAATGCTTCACCTTTTCCTTTGCTTGGTATTCTTTAAACATCTAAGTCTTCCCACACACCTCTAATGGCTTTATGAAACTCCTCTTACACAACTTTCCACATGATCCAATCTTGTCGGATAATTTCACACCCCTCTCCCTTCTTTCTTCCCTCCTGGAGACCTCCCTCTTGGAGCCCTCCGACTTCCTGTTCCAGCTAGACTGGGAGGAGTAACACTTCCTTAGAAAGACATTCAAACAATTCCCCTACTTCCAAATCTTCCTTACTCACACCTACACACTCGCAAAGCACAACAAAACACCTGCTACCTTGTGCCTCCCAGAGGTAGGCTAACAGAGGGCCAATTTAACCTGCTCTCCCAGGTTTTTTCCTTCTGGATTTGCATTTTTTGTTGCGGGGGTTTCTGAAATCCCCTACTTTCATCAAACATGGAGCTTTTAGCATTTGAGTCTTGTTCTCCTCCTCGGTTTGAAGTGATTTTTCAGTTGGGAAGTGATTTTTCAGTTAAACTCAGCAATCTCCTAGCTTCTAGCTCTAAATTTCTAGTTATTGACTGGATTAAAGTAACCAGACAGAGCAAGGAATTAAACCTACATATTCCAGACCTAGTTTATACTTTCTTTTTCGTTTGTCCTATTCTTCTTTATGTGATACAAATGAGAACAGGACTAGGTTGGTTGGTTGCTTTGTTTTTTGGTTTTTTCCTCTAGTGAGAGATCTTTTCCTTCAAGTGAAGATATGGGAAAACCCCACTTGTGTGCACTGTGTTTTTTGTTGAAAATGAGATAGGTTGTAAAGATAACTTGTCTTATTTCGCTTCTGCAACTAGAAGAAAATAAGAATTTAGAGTTAATAGGGAACTACAGAGATAATTAAAGGGCGATGAACCTAAAAAGAGAAGGGAAGAAAGGAAAGATGATTTAAGTTGGAGAATCTGAGGCAGTGCATGTCATACTAAGTATTAAATGTTTGAAGGTGTGATGTAGAGATGATGGTTCCCAGTTGCCCTTTTCAAGGTGAAAGACTTTAAGAGGAAATGGATAAAATTAGAATTAGAGATTTAAGTATATTTTACAAAGGAGAAATTTCAACACAGTGAAGATTGTTACTGGAATGTGTTACTGAAATATGGTCACCCTGGGTAATTTTTCTTTGATGTGTTTAGCCACCATCTAAAAGTTCTAACCTTGTATAGAAGTGACTAAGTGTCATCACATTTTTCCAAGTCAGTTCACTCTCTCTTCAGGGTGTCCAGGAGCAGGTAGTAGAATGGAATCTTCATTCTTCACTTCTTGCCTGTTTTAGCTGCTGTATTACCATTTACCGTTCTGACTTAACTGCTCTTGAGAACAAATGACTATGGTTCCAGGGTTTGGGTAAATGGAACAGTTTCAAAATATCGTATGTGATAGTAAGATCCATAGAGTGAGTATTCTAATTTTTATTCTTGTCTCGTGCTGAATGTGTTTGGACCTTCCATTTCTTCTGTCTTAACTATTGTGTTTATGTGAAATAAAATGAGCTTGGACAGAACGTTTAGCCAAAATCCTCTGCATACTTGAAGGTCTTCTTGAGCCACGAACCTTTGTCGTTTCCCTTTCTACCTTTTGTAGGTTATCCTGAAGCCTAGAAGTCTCCAGAAGGTTGGTGTGCATGTTCATCTACTCCTTCTTTCCGTCTTGCCCTTGCTCTGTCTGGGCTAATCTCCTCCCAGCTGTGCAGTGTATCTGCTGCTCTTGGTTTTATCCTTACCTGGCGTTTCCTACGACTCGGTAGGCAGAGAGGGTGTCTTTACTTGTTCTTTGGGATTTCCCACAATCAGTAGTCTGTGCTGAGTGAATAATAGTTTTTGAGGAAATGATATATAAATATAAGGAAGTACAGTCATTTGATGTTCAGGCCAAGTAATTTCCATAGTTACCACTTGATGGAGGGCAACATGTTCTATTTCTCAAAAGCTATCCTTAGAACTGCTGCTTCTGAAATCGTGGTATGTGACACAGCACTGTAGCTCCGGAGAGAAGGGATCCCATTTATTGCAGGTTGGATATTGGGAGGCTTTCTGTTGCCCAGACCTCCTGTCACATGGGGGCATTGGGGCTTTGATGTATCCCTTGTGGGTTGAAATTTTCCTTTCCTGAAGCTTTTCTGCCTTTTGGGGAGTCGTGCTGAAGACAACCCTGTAAGAGAAAAAAGCTTTAACCTGATCTTGGTTCTTTTGACTCCACGTTTGATTCCTTTCTGTTTACCTTATGCAGTTTTTAATGAAAGTATTTAAGAAAACACAGTATTTCAGTCATTTTACAGGTAAAGAATTGGAAGTCTTAGCAATTTGTCATGGCTTGTGCATTTTACAATCCTTTGGGAATCGATTTAGGAGTACGCAATGAGACTTCTAGAAACGTATAGCTTTTGACCTGATAACACTCCTTCTTAAGAATCTAACCTAAAGAAAGGATCAGAGGTCTAGGCAAATCTTTTTGAACAATGGCAAAAAATCAGAACCACCCTAACATTTCAGCAATGGAGAATGATTACATAAATGTTGATCCACCGCATAGAATATTATGTAACAGTTTAAACTTGTTTTTGAAAAATTTTTAGTAATATGGGAAAATAATAAGTAGGAATCAGAAAAAAGAAAAATCTCAGTGTTGTACAATCCCAACTATGTAAACAAATTTAAAATACACTTAATTAAAAGAATGGGATAAAATATACAAAAGTTTTAAATTGATTTCTGGATGGTGACATTATGTGTGACTTTTATTTTTTCCTTTTAGTTTTCTATGATTTCCAATTTTCTTATAATGAATTTATAATCAGAAAGTATTAAAGATTATTAAAAGTTTTAAAGTAGAAAAAGAATGACATTTTGAACTCTAATAATTCAAAAGAATGAAAACTCATGCAAGTTCCAAGATTTAAGTGGTTTTAATCAGTTCTAATTTTGAGAAGGAATGCTTGATCCCAAGCAATTTTTTTTTTCCTTTTGCTTTTAGTCAAGGGATGATTATATATGGTACTGAAAGCCATGTGGTTAATGAGACAGTATTCTAAATATTGATATTTATGAAGAGGACATATATAGCAAATGTGCATCTTACAGTATAATCTAATGATGAAAGACTGGGCTTTGAAAGACTGGGCTTTGGAGGGAGTCTCTGCCACCTGATAGCTTTGGGACTGGTTATGTAGTCTACAGGTTGTGTAGTCTCAGTTTTCTTATCTGTAAATAGGGATTTTGAGGATTAAATGATCTGAGGCCTGCAAAAGTCTTTAGCCCAATTTTGGCACATAGTAATCACTCAGATAATACTATAGCTGAAATGATACATGATAGCTGATATAATACTACTCCTGAAGGAGGACTTCTTCCAAATTGCCTTCATATAGAATTTAGGAGAGGCAGAGGCTAAGTGGTTTAAAATACCTTTTTCTGGTCTAATAAGATATTAATACTCCAAGGACTGTAAAGACAAAGTAGATGTTCTGCTGCCCCTTTCATCCTTCTGAGGATGGATGGAAATGTTCTACACCTTTCTCCAAGCTTATATAAGCATAAACATGTGCAAGATGACTGACTTTGCTTTGTTTTTCCCTTACGTATTAACTCTGCAACTTTTCCAACAAGCCAATAGTTACAGAATTTTTCATGGCTGTTGCTCTCAGTTCATAGGTTCAGATGTTACTAATTTTTTAATAACTGTATAGTACCCCAAATGATGTGGCAATTGCAGAATTTATTTGGACATTACTATGGGTTGTTCTTAGTCCCCACCCTCTACTACAGATGATGTTTACTGCAGCATCCTTATATGTAATCCTTAAGATTCATTGCTTTTATTTCCAATTAGTTTGCCCAAAGTGGCATTACTGAGTCAGAGTATGTGTTAATTATAGTGCAGAAGGATTTGGGGTTACAAAAGTTGTGTAAAACATTGTTGGTTCCTGCCCTCTTACAATCTAGTTGAAGAACAGATATGCATTTATTTTCCCAGGAATTTCTTTTTCTTTTCTTTTCTTTTCTTTTCTATTTTTTTTTTTGCTTATGTACAAAGATTTCAGTAAATGGTGTTTATTTCCAGGGAAATTTGAAATCCTTAACATTTTGAAACGTAAGTATAAATCAAGAGAGCAAAGGGGGGCCTCATGAATGAGGTTTACTCTGTATAGTCTTTGCTGCATTTATTAGATATGAATTTGTTAGAAAGTGTACATGTGTAAGTTTTTCAGTTTTTAAGAGCTAAACATCCCACTTGAGAACTGAAGCACTTGACATTTGCCCTCCTGGTCCTTACCAGGCTCACATCCCGCAGGGCACAGACGTCCCCCACGCAGGGAGAGAGACAAGATGGACAGCGTCTTGTCTCCTGAGGCCCAGACTTGCTCCGCGAGATGCAGGCGGCTGAGCAGATCTTCAGGTTTGAGGTCACTGATGGTAACAGGAATCGTAGGATGAGAACAAATTGTTTTTACAACAGTGAAGTTACTCTGCTAGAGGTAGACAGATGCCTTTTCTTTGTACTGTTACTGAGAGCTACTTAGTACAACATAAGTTTTACCAAGTACCCACTTAAGGTGTGTGTATGTGTCTACCTACCAGGTAGGGGACAAAGAGAAGAAAGGACAGTTAGGATGGGTTTGCCGTGCATGTGTGTACGTAGTCTTCTTACATGAAGGGACGTACGTGTCGCATGACCATCTATTTAGAAGCTTTGTTTTCTCCCATTAGTAATTAACATTTGGTTACATCAGTTGGGATTATGCAACTCTTTAACAACTGACACTAGTTCATACCTGTTTTCATTCTTTCTCCCCCCCGATTCAGCATCTTGGCTCTGGAGGAGTGATTGCATTATAACACTTTAGAACCCACTTGGTTGTATTCTTGACTCACTGGAGTGGTCACACATCTGAAACCCACTAGGCACCCTGTCACCGTTCCCAATCAGTGGGACCTGTAGTTGCTTTTCATTCATGGTCTGTCTCCTTATGATGAGTAGCCTTAACTTTAAACATTCTATAACTATTGGCTTGTTGGAAAGCAGTTTTTTTTCTCTTCTGGGACTTAGCAGGTACTTTGGGTTTCCTTGGGCTTCTGCAATATTTAGTGAAATAGCAACAATAATAAGGGCAGTGAGAGTAAACATACGTAGTGCCGACCACGTGCCAGGCGCTGGACCAGCACCCTATATAGTAATAACTCCTATAAGTCCTCCTACAACTCTGTGTGTTGCAGGGGGACTCTTATCACCCCCATGTTATGAATGCAGAAAGAGAGGCAGCTGAGCCATGGTGATAGAGCTTATAAATGGCTTGTGCGTGGAAATTACTCCACATCGGAGAGAGGCTCACTGGTGGGGCTGGGGAAATCCAGGAACAAGGCAATGCACCCAGGGAAGCCAGGCACTGGATGCGCAGACCCAGGGGGAGAGAATTGGCAGGGATGCTTTGGCCGCTGCTTATGTTTGGAGAGGAAGTGACACAGATGAGTCCTCCCATCCGAAAGCCCTGGACTTGTGAGGGAAGTCGAGGGAACTCAGGGCAGGAAGGAAGCAGAGGAAAGGGAGGTGTGGAAACTTGGCCGAGGGACGTCACTTGCAGCAGCCTCTCACGAAGAGCCCCTCTCTTCATGGGCTTTGTGCCTTCAGGGTGCAAATCCCAGAGGAGGGTGAAGCAAGTTGAAGGTGTGTTTACCTTCAGCCAGTTTCTTTTGTTTTGACAAGTGAGTCCTTTGACCCGGCTGGAAAACCTCTCCGGGCTGCTCTTGCGATTGTTTCTGAAATTGGTTTTTGAAGAGGTTGTGTGTGACCTGCTAGGATTACCCACACTGGGCGGCACAGACCACAGACCAGGACTGTAGCAGGAAAGCCGTCTAGGTAAGAGGCATTGGGGGTGGCGGTGGTGTGACCTGAACGGGACCCTGATTCTTCTGCCGTGCCCTCTGGATATGACATCCTAGGGCTGAAAATGGGTCACCCGCCTCAGGATCCATCGACACCGTAGCTGAGTCAAGTCCACTGTGGGTGAGCAGAGGCAGACTGCAGATGGCATGTCGCAGTCTTCCTTATAGAATGTGGTGGCTTGCTTTTGTCATTGTTATTTTTATATCACCAGGTCATGGTTTCCAACCCACTTTCCGGATATTATTAGAATGGTTCATTGAATAAGAACGTGGTGGCTCAGATAGGGTCATTAGTACCTAGCAAGTTCGTGGGCAAGTTCTTAACCTCTCCAGCCTCGATGCCCTAGTCTGTGAAATGGGGTATTAGGAACAGCCATCTCATAGGGCTTTTGGAGATAAAGCTCAGCAGGGTACCCCGGCATCGTATATCTCCTTTAAACATGGAGGTGCCCCTCGTTGCCTTCGTGGGGTTCTGACACATGCAGGAATCTCCTATTCTGGTTCCTGACTGTGATTAGCTCTGACATTCCAGGACACACATCACCTTGGGTGTAGACACTGACAGAAGAAAGAACTGGAATTAAGAGTTGCAGATTCAACGGGTCTCCCAAAGAAGGGTGGAGTCTCTTAGGACAAAGCATTCCTGGCATGAATAAACAGAGAAAGCTCATTTGAGGAGTAAGCCCGAGTCAGGTATTTTGGTACAGGTGATTATGCAAGTTGGACAGAGAAGAATCCCTTCTCTTAGGTCTGATTGATTGTTCTCTGTATTTTATCCAACTTGTCACTTTACCTACAAAAAGAACTTTTCCTGTCATCTTCTAAAAATGAAATGAAAAACTCCTACTGTCAATTTGATCTAGTTAAAAACAAGTTTTATTTTGGAAGGGCAAGAGGGGTTTAGGGTAGAGGGAAAAATCTGACCCCTTTTTTCTGTAAAACACCTCTGCAAAGTGGGCACTGTTATCTGTTATACCAGGTTACTTTACAAAGTACCATTTAAGAAATACTTCTTTATTAAAAAAACAAACAAAAAACCCCCAACCAAACCACAAAAAAAACCTGCCAGCTTTTTAATATGGAAAATTTCAAGCACACACAAAACTGTAGAGAGTGGTATGAGCCCTGACATACCTGGCTCCCACCCTCAGCAGCTGTCAACTCATGGCCAGTACTGCTTCATCTGTAACCAAACCCCCTCCACCACTGCGTGCACAGTTCCCCCACCTCGTTCCTTTTAAGCAAATCCTGACGACGTATTATTTTATTTTATATTCAAGATGTACTTTCAACGCCTTAAAGGTTTCAGTAACGTGAAAAATGGAAAATTTCACATTTTAAGGTCCTTCTTGTGGGAAGATCATGTCTCTCTAGAAACCTCAGAAAGCAGGGGGTGGGGAAATGATTTTTTTGAAACATTTACCTGGGGGGCTTTTTCAACTGCTTGTTTTCCCAGAGCTGCCTTCTGCAGGCCTCCTCCCCTCCCTCCATTCCCCTCCTCTCTCCCTTTTCTCCTCCCTCCCCTCCTCTCTCCCCCTCCCTTCCCTCTCCCCCAGTTAAAAATGGCAGTTCTTGGAACCAGTTCTTGAAACTGGTTTGCTTCTGAGTGTTAGAGCAGGAATAAAAGATAGGGAACCACTTCCTTAGGGAAAAAAGTGATTCCAGGTAATGGAAGCTTTACCTCTCAAGAACCATTTTTTTTCTTGTTATTCTTAACCACCATGAATGGGACTGTTTAAAAATATATTCATTTTCTGCCTTCTTAACCGGAGTCCGCTGGATGTTATTTAATCGTTCCCATTTACTACAGGGTGTTTTCAATACAGCTTTCCATTCTGTGGAGGGCTTATTTTTACAGTTTACCTGTCACCTCTCTCATTGCCACTTTTGTGCCCTGTCAAGGTGCTTTTCCTTTTCTAAAATCTGCTAAGGGCTAAGAAGCAAGGTATGTAAAGTTACAGTGAATGAACTATGAGGGTGTTTTTTGTTTCCCCAAGCAAAAGTGTATGTTGTTGGACTTAAGGGCTTTGTGATATATGAATGCTCAAAGGCTGTTTTGGCTCCATTTCCTGATTTTCAGTGATATTCTACATAGATGTTGCTGTGTAGCTACCTTTCGTGTAGGTGAGGTATCCCTGTGATGGGGTTCTATAGCAGGAATCTTTCTTCTCACCTTAAATACAGCTTAAGAAAGGCTTGAAAGGTCAACCACATGGATAGTGCGTGGGAATGTTGGAAAATGTGTTTTGGGACACATTTTTCTTCATCTTACCGCTGAACGTTTGAGAGTGAGTTAGTAGGAGAGAAATGAAGGGATTTTAAAAGGTGACCATTCCGTTTTTGTTGTTGTAGTTATTTAGCAACTAAAAGTTAGAGATTTGTGTTTTAGACCTTGCACAAAACTTTTACTTGGCTAAAAATAATTTGATATATGGGTATATATCAAATTTATAGTAGAAACTAATAGTCTGATTTTTCACCAGACAAAATGAACTTCCTGTCTGCTATTCTTTAAAGGGGGAATCAGAGAAGACATTTTCATCCCTTCTCACCCTGTCCTTTCTTAAAACTCTCCTTAGGAAAATGACATAGTGTTTTTCAAAACCAAGCTGTGCCTTATGCAGGTTTGTACACAGGATAGGCTAGTTACATCAATTTTTCCTTTCTCACACCCAGACCAGGGTTACATAGTTCTGTGAGGTGAGCTTGGGAGTTGTAATAATATGGAATACTGGAAAAATTCCAGAGGCTGTTGGTAAATAAAGAATGCAGCTGAACAGCAGTTAGCTTCTGCTAGTGATTTCAGAATGTACATTTAGGAGAAAAAAAAAAAAAGACAAGTATATGTAATATAGCATGGGAAATCAAGAGAAAGTGTGATGACCATCTTGAAGATTTGGGTTTTAATTTCTGTCTTTCATTTTTCTAAAGACTGTACAGGTAAATCAATAAAGAAGGTTAAGCTGTATTTGGTTGACGTTATGAAAGATCTCTCTACTTTTAACCCAGCTTATTTAAAGATTTATTATATCAGCCAAACAATTTTTTCTGTATTATGAGAAAGCTGTCTTTGCTTTGTGTTTTCAACTTACAGGGTTTTCGTTGATATGTTTAGGAAAAAGAAGAGTACAAGGTACTGGAAATTCACAGCTGATAGTCAAAGATGGATATATACCTATTAGAGGTTTGGGGAATCTGATGGGCTAGTCAGGAGAGGGTTTTAGAAGTGACTTTGAAGCTTTCTGTATGTTCTCTCTCACTGTTGCCTATTCCATAAAAGGCCTTTAAGTGTGGTGTTTACCCAGCAAATATCCCAACAAATTACTTTCGGCAGTCATGGGCACACTAGAATACTGTCCAATCGGTAGTTCCATTGTAGTTTTCGCACAGAACTTCCAGGGGATATGGCATCTCTCTAGTCTTCAAGACCACCCCCAGGACAAGGCACATTAAGGGCTGGAGAAGGGAAACTTGGGTGGTGGGAATGTTCTTTTCAAAATCTGTGTAAAATTTTTTCCCCAAAAAGCACCAGTGAGCTGAATAACTCCTCATCCCATTTCTCCACAGTTTTAAGCCTCTCTTAAGCGCCCCCAAGGCAGTCCTATCTGAGGCTTCAGATTCCTCAAGTTTCACTGGGGTCACCTGGAGGTCCCTGTCCTACCTTGGTTTCAAAATCTCAGCTATTTTTAAGATTCATTCTTTCTTTCATTGTAACAACAAATATTTATTTAGCTTTCTGCCATGTACAAAGCTCCACTTTAGGGTCACAGGAGACCACAGAGCTGAATCTGACAGAGAATCTGACACAGATCTTTCCCTTCAGGATTCTAATTGGGAACCAAGACACCTATGGGCGATTCTTCAGTGTGAGAGAGACTGGGATACGCTAGCAGCTGTAGAGACACAGCCTAGTGGATTATAGGACCAAAGGCTGTTTATTTATTTATTTATTTATTTTTAATTAATGTATTTATTTGGCTGCACTGGGTCTTAGTTGCGGCATGTGGGATCTTTAGTTGCGGCATGCGGGCTCTTAGTTCCCTGACCAGGGATTGAACCCAGGCCCCCTGCATTGGGAGCATGGAATCTTAGCCACTGGACCACCAGGGAAGTCCCCCAAAGGCAGTTTAGAATCGATCTTCTACCAAAAAAAAAAAAAAAAAACCCCAAAAAGCCAGTTGCTGACACCAGACACTATACACATGTTATTGACTGAAATAAGGGATTAAGGAGAAGGCTACAGTCTTCTAACCCACTGAGAATGGGCTCGTAATGGGATATTTCGTCGAATGACCAGTTCCTTTCTGCTCCAGATGTCAGTTGGGGGAATGACAAGGTAGCAGTTCTGGGAGAGTCAAGGGAGAGTCAATGGTTCCTTTTACACTTGGTCAAGTTTCCCTGTGGAATTGTCATTGCTTCATGTTAAACTTTATATTCTTTGTTTTGCCTTTTTTCTTTTTAAAAGGCTTTGTCCACAGTAGGTGGCAAGGTACTCAAGTCCTTTTCACATCTGCTCTGCTATCCTTTGAGCAAACCCAGCTCACTGTGAGGGGCATAGGAAGGGAACACGCCCACACTTACTGAGCACATCCTGGAAACATTTTCTCATTGACTCCTCACAAACTTGGGGTAGGGGTTATCTTTCTAGATGAGTAGACTGAGGCTGAGGTTCTCTTTCCAGATGAGTAAACAGGATTAGTAACTGGGCACTCGCTCCAGGCCTCTCTGGGTGAATCCAGTTCTCACACCAAGGTTTGTGAATGTTCTGTTCCCTGAGATTAAACTTTGGCTCTTAGAGAGAACCGCTCAGCTCAATTGCAGTTCTCCCTCCTCTCATCACGTGAGTGTCTTTTTACCCCTAGATATATCCACTGGCATCTCCTAAAGCCGTTCTCCTATGTGACCACAATTCCACTATTAAAAACAGAAGAAAATTAACCATCATATGTTCGTATCATCTCATTTCTACTCTCTATTTCAGATTTCCCTAATGGTCTCATGTGTTTGATAACTATTTTTTTCCAACCTGGGTTTGCTTAAGGCTCACACATTGCATTTTGCTTTTATAACTCTGGAATTTCTCTTACTCTAGACCAACCTGCCTCCAATCCCTTCTGTTCAGCTCTTGTTTCGCGACACTGACTTTTAGAGGGACCAGACCAGTTTTCTTACAACCTTTTTGTTGACACTTTACCTGGCAAGTGTCTTGCAAATTGAAGATTTTAAAAGTTCTTTAAACCGAAAATAGGTATTTTCTAGGAGATGTGTTGCCAGATTGTCAGATGTTGCACCTGATATATATCATTTTCTGTAGCTAATGTATTTTAGAAGAATCTTTATTTACAAAAATAAGGCAGCTGTAAAATGTGAGAACAATTCAGAAATACAGTTGGCCCTTCATATCCACAGGTTCTGCATCTGTGGATCCAACCAAACTTGGACTGAAAATATTTTTTAAAACAAAATTCCAGAAAGTTCCAAAAAGCAAAACTTGAATTTGCCAAGCTGGCCAACTATTTACATAGCATTTACATTGTATTAGGTATTATAAGTAACCTAGAGATGAATTAAAGTATACGAGATAGGTTCTTTGCAAACACTATGCCATTTTATATAAGAGACTTGAGCATCCTCGAATTTTGGTATCTGCTGGGATCCTGGAACCAATCCCCTGCGGATACAGAGGGATGACTATATATGAAATATAAAATAAGAGTTCCGTTTGATACCATCACCATGTAGCCCTGAGATAACAGTCATTTTGGTGAACTTATATTTTTTTCGCATTTATTTATTTATTATAAAAACTGATCATCTGTACACATTGTTGTGCGGTTTACTTTTTATCTCACTAACTGCGTTGTGGATTGTGTCCTGTTAAATATGTAGCTGAGATTGTGTTTAGTAGTGCCTGGGATAAAAGTGCACCAAGCCAGCCACATTCCTTCCTGGGTGTTCAAGGCGAGACACACCCAAATGTAAAGTGCCCAGCCCAGGATGAGAAATGTGACTTGTGCCCACAGAGCAAATATTTTTCTCTCTTTGAGGCTCTCTAGCTAATATAGGAGTTGAATCTTGGTGTCTTCTGCCCTGTGTTTTAGCAAGTTGATGGAATGTGGGAGTAGTAAAATCTTAAGGACTCTGTATTTAAATTCTGATACTCTTTTTTTTTTTTTTCTTTTCTGGGTGGGTCCCTCCATATTTTTTTCTGCAGATACCAGGAGATCATCAGGTTGGCCTACCTTGCAGGTAAACATGATACTCTGCCAACATAAGGTGATTTAGAAATGTTAATCTATTTTACCAAGCCCAAGTCTCTAGCATATGTATTTTAAGGCATCATAAAACACATACCTGTCACGCTAAGGAATGTGCCGAGGGCAGGCATCAAAGACTGGCCGAGGGAGTCTCAGGAGTGTATTTTACTGTGTTGTAGGGTTGTGTCCTGACAACCTCTGTGAGGCCTGGGGTACTGACAAGGAGTGATTTCTAAATGTTGAAGCCATTTTACTTATTAATGCAAGAATTCCTACAAGTAATTATTCCTGTTTGTCTATCCAAGTGTCAGGGGGTTCAGAGGTAATTCTGTGGATAAAGGGCATAAAGGCTGCCTGACTTAGGGAATCAAATTAACAGAACAATCATATGAGCAAGAGATAGTCCTTTGTGCTTCATGGAGAACAGAAAGTTGAACAGAGAGGCCGTGTGGACATTTCTGGCTTCTTTGGAAGATAAGTTTAACAAGCCTCCCAGTGAGAGAATTGCTGGCACAGGGCGGAATGGTAAAGCCGCTTCTACTGTTGTTATTTTGTTCTCGTGTTGTCCATGGCAATAATGTCATCGCTGCCATTTGGTGGGACGTCTGGGTGTCAGTAAATCTCGTTATTAGTAAGTTAAATTATCTGTAATTTGGTGATGGGCTTTTGCATCAAGAATTCTGTAAAGGAACAAAATGATTGTAGGGTGGTTCCCCACATCTGTCTAAATATCTGGTGAAAAAAGGATAGAGTTGTGATTTTAAGTGCATTAAAAAAATTCATGTATTAATTTTTTTTGAAAAAAGAAAGTTGCTGAGTAGTCATTAATTACTAATTTATAATTATAAATGCATATTCACTCCATTTTCTATCATCCAGTAATAAAGTAAATAAGAGGATAAAGTAAATAAGAAAATAAGTATAAATATTAAAATAAACGGAAATAATGTTAATGGAAGTAAAGAGGCAGTGTTGCAAAGAGTGAGGAATAAGATAAGATTTTAAGTTCAGGATCAGGGAGTTGATTAAATCATTGAACCCCACTTTTTTCATCTCTAGAATAGGGATCGTACAATCGACACCCAGAGGGTTGTTAATGAGGCTGAAATGAGATAATATATTTAGAAGTTAAAAAAAAAAGTTCAAATTCTACTCCTGCTTTCTTGAGCAGACAGGCTTGTACGATGAAAAAAAGCATGTGAATCGAAGTCGCATAGACACTGGTGTGAATTCTGGCTTTGCCGTGTGCATTCTTAGATGAGTTCTTTTAATCTCTCTGAACGTCAGTTACTCTAGCCATAAAGTGGATCTTATCATATCACCCTTGTAAGGTAAGGTCAAGTGCACGGGTTAGACCAAGGCGCTTGGGAGCAACAGAGCCTGCTGGCTCTTGAATCTGGACATTCATCTATCAGGGGCATGTGCTTGTGTGTGTGGAATATGTGCCGCCTGGAGCTTCCCTTCCAGCTGATGACCTTGCTGCTGCTTTTCTATTTGCAGCGACCCTCCAGAGCGCCACGCCGGGCATGGACGCCTTTTTCCGCACCTGGAGGAGCACGGGTGCTAGTGTCATCGCCCAGTCACAAAGCTGCTAAGGCCATCTCAGGGGCGTGGGCGTCAGGACAGGAGGGCAGCATCCGAGGGCCACAGAGCCATGCCTTTCGGCCTGAAGCTCCGCCGGACCCGGCGCTACAACGTCCTGAGCAAGAACTGCTTTGTCACCCGCATCCGCCTGTTGGACAGCAACGTTATCGAGTGCACGCTGTCTGTGGAGAGCACGGGGCAGGAGTGCCTGGAGGCGGTGGCCCAGAGGCTGGAGCTGCGAGAGGTAAGCGTGCAAGCGTGGCGGGTGGATGCGCCAGAGCTCAACCCCAGGGACCAGCCGCCTTCTCTTGGCACCTGCGAGGCTTTTCAACCTCAGCCTGGTTTCGAAGCATCCTGTCATTCTTAGCATGGCCTAGATCTTAACACCTTTCAGTGGATGCAGAGACCTGCTCTGATGTTGTGAGAAGCAGGGACACCCCCTAGAGTTTGCTCGGGGCACGGGCTAGGGGTGGCAGCTCCCCTTTGCTTTCAGCCCATGAGGAGGTTGTAATGAGACTCTCCTCCCCAAAGCCATTTACTCTCTTTAAAACAATCAAGTGGGTAGCTGGGGTTTTGGCATTCCGGCTGCATATCAAGGAGAAAACCACATAAGGGGTGGATGCAGCTGCTTTTTTGTTTGTTTGTTTGTTTCCGTATTTTCCTCTTCAAAGAGGGAAAAGAGGAAAAAAAAGAAAGAGCATTTAAAGTGAGCATGACCAGCGAGGCTTTTTTTGAGGGAGCTTGTAAAATGGGGGTTTTGTTCCTTTTAAGATTCCTCATGACCTTGTTTTCTTTGGGCTTTAAGCAAACCCAGGGTTCACCATTAAGACAGTCACGTTATCTCTCTTTAGAAGAGATTCTTAGAGCAATGTGCCCTTTGTAACCAGCAAGCCCTGCTTTTTTATTTTCAGTCTTACAGACATTTAGGACAAGGGACTTTTGAGAGAAACCTCCTCAAGCATTTGTGTCTTGAGAGCATAGCGCATGTGGCATATGGGCTGGTAGGTAAGGGGGTGTGGTTGAAAGGTTGCCAGTGCTGAAATGACGGCAGATCCCTGAGAGTCAAGCCTTCCCGAGGGCAAGGAGGAGCTCTGTGATTGTCCTGGGCCCTGTGACACCATTGCCCAGTTCTCAGGGTGATGCAGAAGAGGGGAGCGGTCCCTGTTGAAAGTGATCATGTTTGATCTCTTTGCTCACCTCTCAGGATCCACCCTCTGTCCATTTGTACAAAGGAGTCGGGGTCAAGGAAGGTCTTCCTCTCCACTTGGCATCTTCCACAGGCTGTCTCTTATCCTCTGGGGGACTGTTTCACCTGAGTAGGAAACTTCTGTTTCCTACTGGTCTTCGTGTTTATACTTTGGTTTCAGTGTTCAGGCCTTCCTTTGACATTTATCTTCCTGTGGAGGAGATTGTCCTGCCCAACAGGTATATGTAGCTCGGTAGCTGACACAATAAACATGTGAAATGTTCTGACCTTGCTGGTTGATAGTTGGCTCTTTTTTGCTTCTTGATAGCACATTAGGGTGCACATATTTAAACATATGCGTGTGTATCGGCATAAAGGAAAAACCTTAATGCTGTCGTCAGTTGGCCAAGAGGCTGGTCTAAATTCGCATAACAATTTTCATTGTAGATCATTTGAAAATATATGCAGTGGTTTTACTTTTGAATATTCCCAGTAACTTAAATGAGAATAACTAAGTATTCTTTGCATGCATTAGAAGCAGTATAGTATGTGGTTAAGTAGTTGTAAGTGCAGGCTTTGGAGTCTTGAACTTGAGTTCAAGTTATGGTTCTGTCACTTACGAGGTAACCTTGGAAAAGTTACTGAACTTCTCTGGAAATCAGTTTTCTCAGCAATAACATGGGAATAGTGATACTCACCTCACTTACCTTCCAGGGCTGTTGTAAACATTAGAAGAGATATAGTATGGCAAATGCATAGGGCTGTGTCTAATAATGTATAATTGTTCCAATTTGAGAGTTTTGAAAAAATTTTTTCATTAAAGAAAATACTGAACAACTGCAATGTTCCAGACACTCTTTTGGGACTTGGTGAAACTAAGATAAATAAGTTGTAATTTTTCCTTCGAGATATGCACAGACTAGTAGAGGAATCCAGCATGTGAAAACCAGCTAAGACTGAATGTGATCCACACTAAATGCAATGCAGGGGCTGGCCTGAAAGGCAGTGGCTCTCCTTAGAGCTGTGCAGTGCACAGCCTGCTGCACTGAACACCGCAGCCCTAGCTAGGGGAGAGGAAGCCTCAGTGAAATATGGACAGAGCCCTCGCATTTTGAACAGGGACTTGAAGGATGCCCAGGAGTTCAGCAGGTGGAAAAGAAGGCAGGTCATTCTGGGCATGGGGAACTGGATTTTTGAAGATCCGTGGATGTCCATGGATCAGGCACCATTCTGGGGGGCTGAGAAGGCATCTCTGTGAATGACCAGGTAAAGCCAGAGTGTAAGGTGCAAAGTGAGGGGTGTCTGGAGATGTGTATGATAATAATAATTAACTTTCAGCAGAGTATTGTTTCTCTCAGTGAGAGGGCAAAGGTCAACCCTGGATTATCCCACAACTGGGTCGTCACAAAGGACAAAGCAGTGAAGTCCAGATTCTACTGCCAAGTGTGTGTTGCAGGGTGTTTGATCTTCTCATGCTAAGATGGGGTTTGAGTTTAATGTTGGCTTTATTTTGACATGCTCTAAACAGGTGCATCCACGTTAGAACAAATCACTTTCTTTTTTGGTTTTATGCTTTCATTCTGTGACAGATCACATTGAAGGTACTGGCCTTTTGTGAAACAGTCCTATAGAAAATCCTCTTGAACTGAAGGATGAGATAGAGCAATGTAATACTTTGTTCTTCATTTGCCCAGACACACCTCAAGGAGGAATGCATGCTCCACCCAAGAGCAGAGGGGAGGGTGTGAACACAGGGTCTGCCACACTCACTTGACTTTGTATGTGGGTCATTTTTCAAATAGGGCTGATGGTGCTTTAGAGAAGAAAGAAAAAAATTCATCTAAAATACAATGAATTGTTTAGTCTTTATGAAGTTTTGGAAAGTAGAGTGTGGTGAATATTTGGCTTTGCCATTAGAAGTGTTCTGTAGTTTAGGTGTACCCTAAACTTGACCGCAGATTTATATTAGGAAAGGAAAATTAATTTTGATTTAATTTTTGATCTACATTAATTACAATTTGTGTTTTATTAGATAACTTAAAAATAGATTGTAGGGAATTTCCTGGCAGTCCAGTGCTTAGGACTCCATGCTTCCATTGCAGGACACAGGCTCCATCCCTGGTGGGGGAACTAAGATCCCATAAGCTGCACGGTGCGGCCAAAAAAAAAAAAAAATAGATTGTATTTTTTAAGGCAGTTTTAGGTTTATAGCAAAATTGAGTGGAAAGCACAAAGAGTCCCTTATACCTCCTGTCCCCTCCCCCACAGACTCCCCCATTGTCGACACCCCACACCAGAGTGGTCCATCTGTACAGTCAATGAACCCACATTAACACATCACATGCTCAAAGTCCATAGTGTAGGTTAGGGTTCACTCTTGGTGGTGTACATCTTGTGGATTTTGACAAACGTATAATGACGTGTGTCCATACGGTAAACTCTTTTTTTAATGTAATAAACTGATTTCTTAAACAAATATTATACTCAGACATTAATTGAAAAGTATACATGTTTCAGTGTTAAACACATATTCCTCTTCCAACAAAATGAAATGTCATCCTGAGTCACCTTGGGTCACCAAAGGTCTCAGTTGACTCTCTACTAGTATTTGACCATGTCCTGTATGACTTCATCCTCCTGTTACTGAATGCAGGTTCATGTGCTTGATGCACAGTGAGGCCAAACAAACCGAAACGTCCGAGTTTGGAGCAGAGAAAGGTTTATTGCAGGGCCAAGCAAAGGGAACCGGGGGCTCGTGCTCAGAGATCCCTGAACTGATACGCTAAACGTTTTCAGGGTCAAATTTGGTTTTGAATGCACAACTGTGCTGCCATTTCATATGGCATCCAGAGTGCCCAGGCCTGGCTTAGTCAGCAAACACAGTCATCCCCTGGGGAAGCAGAATATGACAGGGTCCCTGCTCCCAGAAACCCTGGAGTTGGGAGAATAGGAAAAACAAGAAACAAAACAAAGAGAACAGCCTGTGCCGAGGTACAGAAACAGGAAAGAACATGGAATTTTCAGGGAAG
This sequence comes from Eubalaena glacialis, assembly GCF_028564815.1. Lineage (NCBI taxonomy): Eukaryota > Metazoa > Chordata > Mammalia > Artiodactyla > Balaenidae > Eubalaena > Eubalaena glacialis. The sequence continues at coordinate 45,946,675 of NC_083718.1, read as the reverse complement.
GGCAGAGTGCAGTTTGCACAGATCTCTGTGTGTGTGTGTGTGTGTGTGTGTGTGTGTGTGTGTGTGTGTAGGGGTCATGGAGGGGAGGATAGGAGTGTGGGTAGGTAGGTGGAGTTTGCTTTTGAAGGGTTTGATGTACCTGGCGAAGGAGTTTTAACTAGATCCAGTAGAACATTGTTGCTAAAATGTGTCACAAAAATAATTAAAACAATCACCACCTTTTAATGTACCACATGTTGTGCTGAGCGCCTTTCATAGATCAACTCATTTAATTCTCCTAACAAGTCTGCCAGGTGGCTACTCTTGCTGTCCCCATTTTATGGATGGGGAGACCACAGTGTAGTCACTGGGCTGGCTCAAATTCAGGTAGACTGACTCCACTGTTCTAATTCCCAGGGATGTGTAGTGGCAGAAAAAGGGGCCGTGGTAAGATGCTTTGGGAAACACTGTCATGAGTTCTGCAGTTAAAAAAATAAATGTGTTAAGCTCAGTGTTTCACAATTAATTTAGCCTTCTAGTAAATACTCTTCGAATCGTTTGGGGAATAAAACACTGCCTGGAGATGGAAAGCCATAAAAAGATTTCAAGGTGAAGCATGACATGATCACCTTGTGTTTTAAGAAAAGAACCAAATAGCCGAAAAACGATGGGGATTGGGTGGCAGGAGGAACAGAGATGCTAATTAGGTGGACATAACAATAACCTGGCAAGAGGAAATAATGTGAACCCCTTAAGAAAAAAAAATTTTTAATCATTTTGAATAAGTTCAGAAAAAAAATTAGGTATGAGTTTCTGGCTGGGAACTCTATTTAAAGGAAGAGACTCGGGAGATACAGGAGGCTCAGAAAATTAGAATTCTGATAATATAGTTACAATATGTTTGGATCAATGGATTTCCTCATCCCCAAATGAAATCTTAGGTGGGACTTCAATATGTAAAATGGAGCTGCTCTGTTTGCTGAGGGGATGGATAGGGTATCTGGAGCCCCATCTCCTTGTGCCCTTCCCACACATGCCCCAACATGGCTTGAAAAATCATTGCCCTAGATTAAGAGAGAAATAGCTAAAACAATGTTGCCTTATGACTAATTCTTATCTTTGAAAAATAAATACATGGAGAAACAGCAGAGTTTAGTGGCTAGGAATGAGAGTTCGGACCAAACTGTCCGAGTTTGAATCCTGGCTCTGCCACTGATATGCTGTGTGATCTTGAATAGTTACTTAACCACCTTGTGCCTCTGTTTTCTCATCTGTGGATGAAGATGGTAATAGTAGCAGCCTCCATAAGTTGTTGGGAGGATTAGATGAGTTAGTTTTTGCAAAGTTGCCACCGTATCTCAGTGCTGGGCACATAGGAAGCACTTAATATGGCGGTCTCCTCTGCAAAACACTACTCAGGTCAGACAGAGAAAGAGAAATATAGTATGTTATATGCGGACTCTAAAAAGAAATGATACAGGGACTTCCCTGGTGGTGCAGCGGTTAAGAATCTGCCTGCCAATGCAGGGGACACGGGTTTGAGCCCTGCTCCGGGAAGATCCCACATGCCGTGGAGCAACTAAGCCCGTGAGCCACAACTACTGAGGCTGCTCTCTAGAGCCCGTGAGCCACAACTACTGAACTTGCTCACCTAGAGCCCGTGCTCCGCAACAAGAGAAGCCACCACAATGAGAAGCCTGCGCACTGCAACGAAGAGTGGCCTCTGCTTGCTGCAACTAGAGAAAGCCCGCGCACAGCAACGAAGACCTCAACGCAGCCAAAAATTAAAAAAAAAAAAAAAATGATACAAATGAACTTGTTTACAAAACAGAAACAAACTCACAGACTTAGAGAACAGAACTTATGGTTATGGGGTTGGGGGGAAGGGTCGGGGGGAAGGGATAGTTAGGGAGTTTGGGATTGACATATACACACTGCTATATTTAAAATGGGTAACCAACAAGGACCTACTGTATAGCACAGCTCAATAATATGTAACAACCTAAATGGGAAAAGAATTTGAAAAAGAATAGATACATGTATATGTATACCTGAATCACTTTGCTGTACACCGGAAACCAACACAACATTGTTAATGAACTATACTCCAATATAAAATAAAAAGTTTAAAAAAAAAAAAGACACCACTCAGGCTGTCTAGACCCCCTACAGTCCTTCCAGAGTCTGGGTTCTCACCCTTTTGTAAGTCTGCTCATTCCATTTTTAGATGGCTTTGATCATTAGAAACTATGATCTTCCACTGAGCCAAAATCTTTCAGTTCCTTGAACAGTTATTAATTTCAGATTGCACTGCCCAGTAGGATAGCCATTGGCTACATGTGGCTATTGAGCGCTTGAAGTGTGGCTATCTTGAACTGAGATGTGCAGTAAGTATAACATACACAGCGGAGTTTGAAGACCTAGTATGAAAAAAAGTTAAAATATCTCATTAGTCATTTTTATAATAGTTACATGTTGGAAGCATAATATTTTGAATTTTATTTTTTAATTTATTTATTTTTGGCTGCATTGGGCCTTCGTTGCTGCACGCGGACTTTCTCTAGTTGTGGAGAGCGGGGGCTATTCTTCGTTGCAGTGCACAGGCTTCTCATTGCGGTGGCTTCTCTTGTTGCGGAGCACGGGCTCTAGGCATGCGGGCTTCAGTAGTTGCGGCACGTGGGCTCAGTAGTTGTGGCTCGGGAGCTCTAGGGTGCAGGCTCAGTAGTTGTGGCACGTGGGCTGAGTTGCTCTGCGGCATGTGGGATCTTCCCAGACCAGGGCTCGAACCCGTATCCCCTGCATTGGCAGGTGGATTCTTAACCACTGTGCCACCAGGGAAGTCCCTATACCATTTTAATTAAAATTTATTAAAGTTAATTTTACTTCTTTAAATAAAATTTATTAAAATTAATTTTACTTCTTTGTACTTTTTAAATGTAGCTACTAGAAAATTTTAAATTAAATATGTGGCTCAGGGACTTCCCTGGTGGTCCAGTGGGTAAGACTCCGTGTTCCCAATGCAGGGGGCCCAGGTTCAGTCCCTGGTGAGGGAACTAGATCCCGTGTGTATGTCACAGCTAAGAGTTTGCATGCCGCAGCTAAGAGTTTGCATGCCGCAACTAAGAGTCTGCAGGCCGCAACTAAGAAGCCTACATGCCGCAACTGAGTCCGCAGGCTGCAACTAAGAAGTCTGCATGCATGGCGCAGCGAAGATCCCACGTGCCACAACAAAGACCCGGCACAGTCAAAATAATAAATAAGTAAGTAAGTAAATAAATAAATAAAACAAAGTAGTGTCAGCATAATAATTTTAAAAAATTCAGGTCACATTTAAAAAAATATCTGGCTCACATTATATTTCTACTAAACACTGCTGTTCTAAGAAAAGCAGGGAGGCCATGTTAATAGTAATAAGGAATATAAAGAATTCCAATAAAATGTAAAAATATGCTAGAATTATTTCCTTTAGGGATAATCGTGACTCTACTTTTAATTAAAAAATAATAAATGGAGGAGGGATAAATAATTTAACACAGGTACGTGAGAATACTCTTCATGGCTATATTCTATTCAAGGTAGAGAACTGTTGTTTTATTAGGAAATCCAGCACTTTGGGGAAGAATAAATTCGATAACTCTTGGGCCTCTTCTAAGGCTAAACTAAGAGCCCTGGTTTTTAAAGGAGCCTAAAAAAAAATCCATAACCGTTTCATAGCGTTGGTGATTATCCTCTTAAGTTATTCCCCTTTTCTTTTGCAAATTTATATCTTCATCTTTACTGAAAGCTGATTTATCCAGAGCTATCAACTATGGTAGAAATGTCTCACATTTTGCTCTTTTCATAATGGCTAGAGCTTACAAAGATACAGAATCTTAACATGCATTTCCTTTCATCAAAATAAAGCTAACCTACATTAAGGACATTTCTATGGCTTGATTTTATGTTAATCTTTTGGGAATTGGAATTTTATCTGTGATAATGGGAGTACTCAAACACCTCCTTCCCTGGCCCTGTCAGATAATAGTGGAATTTGCTGTATTTTATAGCCAGCTTAAGCATATCTATATATGTTTGTATTTGCAGAGGACTAAAATAATCAACCATGATTAAGAACTGATTGAAGAGTACTCTGCTGGGGAAATTTCTGAATTTTGCATTGCTTTTTGTCTTTGTAAAGATTATGATGTGAAATCTTACTAGCTTAATGTCAATTGTGTAAGGTAAATTGGTGCCAGTGTCTGTTTTCTAGATACAGCGATTGTAGGTGAAGTAATCCCCTGGTCTTCATCTTTTTGTATATTCCCAGTGAGTCGTGCAGCCTCAGAAGACTGATTTTTCTTGGCTATGAGATTTGCCTCTTGGGTCTGTGTTACTCTGCAATTTCTTTTCCTGTACTTTTATGAAAAGATTGACTAGGAAAATGAAGATGGTGCAGTTGTTAATTATAGACGTGCCAGTTATAGAAATCCCAGACTATCCAGAGTAGAGGTTGATTGCATGCAAGTCATTTTTTGCAGTTATCCAACTGATGTATGGTGGTTTATTTTCCAAAGCATTTGGAATGTAATTGCGTGAAGTGCTGTTTTCAGAGTCTGTGTCTAGTCATCTCTTGAAGTATTTTCCATGCCTCAGTGAAAGTTTGAATGCTTGTATGTAATTCCTATATATTTTATGTGGAGGTGTCTCAACCTCTTTGTTTCTTAATTTACAACTGAAATATACTGGCTACCACAGGGACCCTATTACAACCTAATGGAAAGTATTTTAAACTTTTGCTTCTGGATGATTAACTCTTCAAAATGCTTGAGATAAGATCGTGGATTTAATCCCTAGTAATTGCCAAGACTGTGTCTGTAACCCTTATAAATAGTTGGCATTAAAGCTGTGCCATTGTCATAACACTAGAAAAACAAAACCCTCAAAAAAAATCTTTCCCTATTAATAGCTACCATGGGGGATAACACCATATTTACAAATAAATGAAGAAATGAATCAAAAACATCCCAAACTGTTTTTAAAGGCCTTATTTACTACAATCTTTTCATGATACCGAAAGAGGGCTCTTATTATGACACTGAAGGATTCACATGCCAATCTGCCACTGAAGAAACTAGCCTATTTTTGAGGGCTCACATACATTTATCCTCCCCTGTTAAAATGCAAAACTCCAAACCAAATAAACCAGGAAACTACTCATATGAAAATGACAATTTATGTGGCTCTTCTTACATTATTTTTTTAGTAATGCATTTTTGCAGTTTTAGCAATTGATTCAGAGATGTGGTTCCTCTCCCTGGGAACCGGTTCTTCTGTCTTTTCTTTTTTTTGTAAATTTATTTATTTATTTAGTTTTGGCTGAGTTGGGTCTTTGTTGCTGTGCGCGGGCTTTCTCTGGTTGCAGTGAGAGGTGGCTTCTCCTGTTGTGGAGTACGGGCTCTAAACACGCGGGCTTTTAGTAGCTGTGGCTCGCGGGCTCTAGAGCGCCGGCTCAGTAGTTGTGGCGCACGGGCTTAGTTGCTCTGCGGCATGTGGGATCTTCCCGGACCAGGGCTCAAACCCGAGTCCCCTGCCTTGGCAGGCAGATTCCTAACCACTGCACCGCCAGGGAAGCCCTGTTTTTTCTTATTGCAATGAACTCATTGCAGAATTCCTGGCACCAGAGCTGTTTTCTAAAGAAAACTAGAGAAATAAAATGGGATTTAGAGCTCACACAGAGGTATCCTGAGGATTAGATGGACCTGGCTTATGTTTGGTGCTTTGGAGATAAACCAAACAAGTGTCTCAGTCATTTTCTTGGGCAATACGGTGGAATCCTTTTGGTCATGGAGGAGGTGGTTTCTATTTGGAATCCACCACATTTCCTTCAACCATCTGGCAGTGTTTAGCAGTGAAGCTCAGCTTTCAGAATTCAGCTGGAGTTGAAATTGGCAAGTCGCTTATGAACAGGCCTGGTGTGGTCTCAGCTGGGCTTGATGGGAGTAATGGCCCCTTGGCTGATACACAGGAAGTTGATTGGTGCACATGTTAGTTTAAGTGAGTGGTTAGGTTCTGATTCCATTTCCTGTGATGCATTGTGTAGACACGGCTGAATAAATGTGTTGCCTTGTGAACTTGAACAGAACAGGGTAAGAACTTTGAGACAGGGTCTTTCTCCTCCATCGAATACTCCAGAACAGGGATGTGGCTAGGGGAAGAACGGGGTGGGGGATGGGGTGGGAATGGAGAAGGTTACTTGGGGCAGATCTTCACAAAACAGTGTGCGGATGGGGATCTTATAAATGAACTTTCCTTCCTCCTAAATAGCTCAATACAGCACTTCTAAAACTAGGTCGTTCTGGCCATAGTAGGTAGAAACTGTGTCCTCCAGATTACCTGCCTCTGCATCGGAACCCCATTCCTTGAATAGTTAAATAATTGTTTCATTGGATGAATGCATGGTGAGTCACCCAGAAATACCCTGTGTCCTCTGGAAAAGACTGTATTGCAGCAACAAAAATATCTTATGCCATGGATTAGGTTTTGGCATTGGAAGTGGTTTACCTTGTTATTTGGAATTCTGTACTGTTAATTATGGCTCAAGACTATTATCATACAATGATTTCTTTTGTACCTCATCATCTTCCTTTTCTGTGTGTGCACGTGTGCATGAATGTATCTTTGTGCATGCATGTATGTGTATGTGTACTCCATGGAATATTCTTTCTCAGGGTGGGTTTTTTTTTAAAATTAATTTATTTTTGTCTGCGTTGGGTCTTCGTTGCTGTGCGCGGGCTTTGTCTAGTTGCGGGGAGCGGGGGCTATTCTTCATTGCGGTGCATGGGTGTCTCATTGCGGTGGCTTCTCTTGTTGCGGAGCACGGGCTCTAGGTGTGCGGGCTTCAGTAGTTGTGGCACACAGGCTCAGTAGTTGTGGCATGCAGGTTCAGTAGCTGTGGCTCGCGGGCTCTAGAGCACAGGCTCAGTAGTTGTGGCTCACAGGCTTAGTTGCTCCGTGGCACGTGGGATCTTCCCAGACCAGGGCTCAAACCTGTGTCCCCTGCATTGGCAGGCGGATTCTTAACCACTGCGCCACGAGGGAAGTCCCTTTTTTTTTTTTTTTTGAAGTGGGGAGATCAGGTCTGGTTTAATGATTGGGTGGGAATGAGAAAAGGAAATTTAAAATACGGGCCTCCAAAGCATAGGAGAAGTAAAAGTTAAATCTTTTTTTTTTTTTTTCAAAATCAATTGTAGAATGTTTATGCAGTTATTGTGGACCCTTTATAGTTTGAATGTTACTAATTTTAGTGAATGTTACAATTTGAATGAAGTATGGACCATAAAATCATACCTCCAAATGTGAAGACTCCTTTTAGTGAAAGATAATAAATCATGGTTGGCTTGTTAAGCAATTGCATAGTTTGCCCTCCCTTTCTCCACCTATGCTTATAAAAGGGCTCTTTTTCAACTAAAATAATTATCACATAGCCTGTCACTGTTTACATATATTACCTCATTTATCATATGCAAACTCACTCCTAGCCATCCACAATATGGTGGAATACCCTCATATGTCGCTGTGCTCCATGAAGGAATTCAGTATAATGCAGAACTGCCTTGGACCCTTTTCAGACGGTTTATTAAGTACCCAGATTGCCTCATTTTAAGGTTAGCCTAAGCCCACATGATAGATCTCCTAGGAAAGCATCAGAGTGATGTTCCAGTGTCCCATAAACACCTATAATGAGACTCTAAAGAAAATCTTCGGGGAGGCACTGCTTTGTGATTTTCTTTTTTTCTTATACCTTTTAGATTTTTATGTCATTTATAGGCCTTACAGCTTCTGCTTTTGCTTGCTTTTTCTCCTTTATTTTTAGATAACTTCTGTTTTCTTTTTTTAACATCTTTATTGGAGTATAATTGCTTTACAGTGTATTGTTAGTTTCTGCTGTATAACAAAGTGAATCAGCTATATGTATACATATATCCCCATATCGCCTCCCTCTTGCGTCTCCCTCCCACCCTCCCTATCCCACCCCTGTAGGTGGTCACAAAGCACCGAGCTGATCTCCCTGTGCTATGTGGTTGCTTCCCACTAGCTATCTGTTTTACATTTGGTAGTGTATATATGTCCATGCCACTCTCTCACTTGGTCCCAGCTTACCTTTCCCCCTCCCCGTGTCCTCAAGACCATTCTCTACGTCTGCGTCTTTTAACTTCTGTTTTCTGATTCTGTGCTTCATAGAGATGCCAATAGCACTGATGACAAAGATTCTTGAGGCTTGCCTGCTTTCACTTACCGAGTATGATGATCATGGTGATAATAGTAGCAGCAACAGAAGTCACCATTTATGAAGTAGTTACTTAATGTGGGCCACGCACACGTGGACAGGTATTATCTCATTTACACCCCTAACAGCCTGTGGGTGACGGTTGTAATCACCATCCCCATTTTACAGATGAGAAAGCTCTGAGACCCTCGGAGGCTCCATCACTTGTATAAAGTTATCAAGACAGAGAGTGTAAAAGCTTGGAGATGAACTGACTTCAAAGCCTATTTTCTTTCTGTTCAGCCACATTTCATTTCCTCTACGTCATCAGTCCCATTGGAACAACTAATGGGCTCACTGGAGCTGGGAAATGAACAAGAGGGTCAGAATTCACTCAAGCAAGTTGGTCTAAGTTGATAGAAATATAACCTCAGCTCTGTTCATTGGTATTTTGTTGCTCAAGAAATGCATAGATTTCTGGTATGGACTTGCCCTTTGGAAAATCATGGAGGAAATGGTCCCATCTGAAAGTACACCCGTTTAAAAATATCCTTTAGAGTATTTTGGATCTGTAGCTTTATGTAGGGAAGGATGTGTCTGGTTTTATGGAAAAGTCAGAGTCAAAACTTGATTACAGATTTTGGTGGGGTGGTGATGGGGATTGATCTATAGTATTGTTGATGTGGCAGCCAGCTGGAGTGGGAAGGTCGGCACAAAAATGCCTTTGGAAATTAAACATTGTAATGAAATCATTCCTTTGAAGGCAGCTTTCCAGGTGTGCTGTAAACCATTCTAGGCTATAATTGAAATATAAAAGAATGCTTCAAAAGCAGTGATCTAGTTTTTAGCGACTGTTGTGCTCATCCTGAAATCCTAGCATGAATTAATGTAAAGACAGGATTGGATGCATAAAAGTACTGGTTTTAATCATTTAGCATGTTGTTCAAAACTAACCTGGCTGAGGCTTCAAGTCTAAGGGTGAAAATCTCACTCTCATCTCTCAAATCCCCCCATCATCTGCCAAGGACAGGCACCAGGGGCTCCTGTGGCAGCTGTGAAGAGGGGTTCCTTCCTCTCTCCCTGCTTAATGCGGGGGAGAGATTCGCTGCAGTTCATGTATAATGAAGTAGTCGAGGCCGATGTTTTTTTAAAAGTACTTCATTAAAGCTTAAACAGTGAATCAATTTTCTGTTCCAATCCGGTACTGTATGAAAATATCTACACTGCTGAAGCTTAAAGTTGGCAGAAGGTTTCATCTTTGGAGCTGAACAGTAAGTTACTTTGTAGCAGGTGAGAGAGCTGTGTTTGCCTCTGCTCCTGTGCTCCACTAGCACAGGGAAGTCAGCCTTGAGATCCTAGAATAAGGCCACACTGTCCCCACTCTGCATCACCCCCGCTTACCTAGCATAGGTGCATCAGTACCCACATGTACAAACAGCAGCAATGGGTAGGAATACTGCATCTGGAGACTCGGGTAGATTACAGTACTGGGTACCTGTGGTTTCTTTTCATGTGTCCCAAAGTTCAAAAGTAAAAGCTGGATCCTTGTGTACGGGCTGAGGCACCAAAGGGGAGGTAAGGTGCTGGAGTCTTATTTCCTGTGTGGTCTCAGGATGCCCCTTGTAAGCGTGAACTGATGCTGTTTTATCCTTTTATCTAGACGCACTACTTTGGCCTTTGGTTTCTCAGCAAGAGCCAGCAAGCACGATGGGTGGAGCTGGAGAAACCTCTGAAGAAACATCTGGACAAATTTGCTAATGAGCCTCTGCTTTTCTTTGGAGTCATGTTTTATGTGCCAAATGTGTCGTGGCTTCAGCAAGAGGCCACAAGGTAGGTACATTTTTTTCCTCCGCGTTCCATATAGGATGTGGATTAACTGTGAGGCTTCAGATGAAGTAGATGAGCTGGTTGATTTAGGGGGGTGTGTGTGTGTGTGTGTGTGGTGGGGAAGAGGGTGGCGTAGTAGTTGGGAATTGTTTACCAGTTGCTTTGCAGCTTTAGAATTTTTGTTTGAATCCATGTAGCTAACCCCAGCGGTTCCCTATACTGCTAGTGAGGTAGCAGTGATCCTGTAGCAGGTAGAATTTTGTGTCTAGCAGGATAGACTGTGGGTAAAATCAATATGCTAGGATTTCATAAAAAATTAACCACCTAAAACCGTTTGGTCCACTCCTTCCCTCAAAATGTCCCCAAACAAAATGCATCATCAGACTCTGGATTTGAGGATTGAGAAGGTAACTGAAGATGGGAATAGAGTTGAGGAAAGCGCTGAGAGGGTAAGGGTTTTGGTTTCGTAGGTTGAATGCGGGGAGGCAGGAAGCCAACAGCAGAGCGATCTGGGGATTAGCCCCGCCCTCCTGCTCATTGGCCGCTTTACCTGGGAGAGAAACCACGTGCCATCTTTGAAGTGATATTTTTCCCTCATCTGTAAAGTGAGGGATTTGAATGAGTCCCAAATGTTCTGATAGTCTGCGATTCTGTGAATGAAACAAGTGCGTTTTTGTTGGTGTTTGTTAAAATATGCAGGTAGGGGGGTGTCTCCTTATCATTCTGTTATTTCCGGTAATGAAGGGAATCGCATAAACCCTCTACTTTAAGCCTTTTACTTGGATCATGGCATTCAGAGTGCTTGGGAAGCAATGCCAGTGGCATCCCAGGTAGAAGGAACAGTATTCTACTTGATTATTGCATGTGTCATTTCTTAGATTTTAAATTTCTGAAATAAGGATGCAGTTGAAATTTTTATTTACATTTTAAGGTGATAGTGTCCATCTTCTTCTTTTTTTAACCCAAATCATTGTTAAATAGGTGGTATTTCTATAAACACAGGCCATGAGAGAGCCGACAGTCTGACCCAGGAAACCTATGTCAGTCTTTCAGGTGTCATTCATTTGAAGCACTTGACTGTGTACCATCGTGCACTGTTTTCAAGTGATTTCATTTATTTAAGTCCTTTCTGTCCAAGAAGTTATCTCCTCAAATCTCCTCAAGTCAAATCAAAGCAAGATGATTTCCTCCAGCTTTGAATCCTTGAGTACTTTACACAGTGTTAGGAACACAGCATTAGGGTAATAATAAATACTTGCTGATTCATGGCTCTTGGACCATTAAATGCAAGAGAATGAGTGCCAAGGATGAAACATGGACTATAAATCAATGCATATTGGGAAAAGTACAGCCCGTAAGAAAAAGAAAATGAAGTGGTGTTCCTCTAGACAGATTTATTCTGTAAGGTCTGTTTAGGAAGAGCAGTTGAAATGGTGAGGGACTCAGAAATTGTGCTTTATGAAGTTAAAGAAAAAAAGATTGTTTAAGCTTAGAAAAATGAAGACTCGCAAGGGTACAGTAGCTGCCTTTGGACTCTCATGGGGAGGGAATTCTGTGTCAGCTCCAGAGCACAAAATTAGGGCCGGTAATAATGAAGTTCAAGGAGTTGAAAGACTTTGGTTATCTGGCTCGACATAAGAACAGAGTTTCTAATAATAAAGCCATGTAAAAGTGGAGTAAGCAGACTTATAAAAGGGCAAGAGCCCCAGTCTCTGAAAATGCTGTAGCACAGAGTGGATAGCCCATGTAGTGTCTTGTAGAGGAGACCGCCATATTGGGAAGAATGTTGGAATCATCAGTGGTTCTCAAACAGACCAGGGCCTGCTAGATCATAATTACCCGAAGCATTTATTATAAATATGGATTCTAGGGCTGCACCAGAAGTCTGAACTGGAATGTCTCAGACTGGGGTTCACGAGGATGTGTTGTTTAAAATAAACAATATTCCTCAGGTAGTTCTGATGTTCATTCAGACTTGGGAATCAATAAGTTAGTTAACCTCTAAAGCTCTTGACAGTTTTAGATTTTCCAGATAAGTAAACTTAATGCTGCATTATTTGATTGTCAATATTTGCATTTATAAGCTGAAACAAAAAGTGTTTAAATCTCAAAAACTGAGGTATAGAGTAGGAACTTTTGAATTTCTTTCTGCTCAGTTAGGTTGGTTCATTTAAGAAGTTTGATAAGGAAGGAAAGAAGTGTTTTTCAACACAGGATTTTGAAGCAAACTCTGTTACTGTTGTTTGATCAGAAAAACTAACAGAAAATAATTCAAAACTTTGAAGGACGTTTTTTAGACTTAAAAATTGGAACTAACCTATGTAGATTTCAGGTATAACCTTCTCTTTATGGGAAAGGATGTTTAAAATTAGGAGCCGGTTTGCATGAGGAGTTTCTTTTGGTCCTCCCCCTCCCCCACCCAGCATTGCAGGAATTTTTGTTGTCCCAAGGGGCCCTAAAACTGGAATGTGCCAGGGGGGGTCAGAGCAAGGGAGGTGGAGAAATAATAGAGAAAAGTGTTGTAAATAAAGAAAGGAACATTGATAGAGGGAGAACGAAAAGAAAAAAGGAGGGAATTCCCTGGTGGTCCAGTGGTTAGGACTCAGCCCTCTCACTGCGGGGGACCCGGGTTCAATCCCTGGTTGGGGAACTAAAATTCTATAAGCCACACGGAGTGGCCGGGGAAAAAAAGAAAGAAAAAAGGAATACATATACTTGGGAAGGTTGAGGGACACCAACAGTGACCCAGGTGTGATTCACTGAGACTTACCCTGGGTTTTAGGCATATAGACTAGAGGGTAAAGGAGACTGGTTTGAACAGAATAACAGTTTTAAGTGCTCAAGATTTCTGGGTTTGATATTAGAGAGGAATAGAAGAGCTGAATTCAAGGTGAAGAGTGCTACCAGTAGTCATTAGGAGCCCTTGGGAATCTGAGCCTTCCTGGGAGGTTTTAGAAGCATCTGGTGTCTCAGCTGAATATTGAAACTGTCCTCCAGGCAGAGCAGCCAAGGAGAAGCAGTGGTGGGTGTGGGATTCCAGAGGAATGTTTGACGGAAGGCCCCAGCAGCATTCATGAGGAGCTGGTTAGTGGCTCACTCCCCAGTCGGCCCCTGTTACCTGAGTTACCAGGCATCTCAGGTGGAGGTGAGCTTTGGCTTCTCTGAGAGCACCTGGGATCCGCAGCATCTGACACAAAACAGTTAGTCTTTGTGATGCCCCGCTGAGTAAGATGTTTGCATAGATTAGAAATAGAAATCTGTCTTTCATTGTGGGCAACCCTTTGGAGGAGGCAACCATTCAACCATCTGTGCTTAAAAAATAAGCCTTTGTCTGGAGCCAACCACACTTGTTTTCACCCAACACATGTTTGCAATGGTTTGGATACTTCTATTTGAGAGTAAAACAGGTTCTATAGCATTAGTCGGGACCAGCCATTTCTTTTCTGATTAAGGACAAAGAGCTTGGAATTAATACTCTGTGTGTGTGTGCGTGTGTGCGCACGCGTGTGTGCATGCTTGTGTGTGAACCCATATAAAGACACACAGGGGTGAAAGAAAGATATATTTAAAAGATGTGTATTTCATTTCTCATCTTCAGACAGTCCTACCCTTGAAAACTTTCAGGTTAATACAGTATTTGGAAAAATACAACAAAAATTGGAGAAGGATGTTGATTGCAAACTGTTTAAGAAGGTGATTGACTTAAGATTATCAAGTCCAGGTTTTTTAAGTTAGAAAATCGAGAATCTTTGTTTTTTGACATTAATTTTGATATGCTTTGTCTCATCTCGTTTCCAGGATATGACTTTTGCAGAACAAATCTCTTCGTAAGTGAGGGAAAAAGGCCAAGATACTATGGGGAGTAGGGGGCGACATGGACAGTTCAGGACCTACGTTTAGGTGGTAACTGAATAGAAGACCAAAGATATCAAAAGGAGAATACACACAGAAGTACACATAAAAGGGGAAAAAAACCAAAACAAAACTCCTGATAGTCTTACAGAAGTGTGAAAAAGCCGGTGAAAAGGACACACTGATAGACAGATGGAGGATGAGTCATGAAACCATAGGAATTAAAGAGATTAGGAAGAGAGTTTGTTAGCCCTGTTCCAAACTGTAAGATGCATTACCTTGGGGCTTTAAAAATGTTAGTTTTCCTCCTTTGGTTAAAATGACTCAAGGGATGGGACCACCATATTTTTTTCCATTTTGCTTTGTTTCTCATCTCCCTTTTTGCCAGCTTGTCTGCTCAGCAAAGGGACTCTGGCTAGGAGTTCATCTTCCCCCATCCTGTCCTCCTCCTGACTCAAAGGAAAGATTTTTGTAATGTGTTTTAACGATGTGCATAGCAACAGGCTCATTATAAACACATGGTTTTCAGATTTTTTCTGGACACAGAAAGAAAAAAGATGGTTTGTGAGAGGTGGAGAAATTCTTAGTCAAACAGAAGGATCCTTAATAATAGCCAGGGGAAACCAGAAAGCTGTTGGCCAAGATCACTGCTTTTCGTTTAGGTCTGGGGTTTTTCCAAGTCTTCCTCCAGTGAGGAAGTCCCTCTTTAGTTTTTTCAACACTAAAGAGAACACTTTGAAGAGAAAAAGTAATTTTTGAAGAGTGAATTGGCTTCAAGGTTGAAGTTGCTGAGTGCATACATGGTTTCTAAAATTTTCAATTCTGGGACATTTTTCTGTTATCAGAACATGTTTGTCTTTGCATTATCCCTGTTGAATCGTCTGTTTGCATAGTGCTAAGGGGCTTCTAATTGTCCTAATGAGGGCAGATAACCTTTCCTACTTTTCCAGAACACATTTGTAGCCTGCTGTTGAGGTGTGGCCGTCCGCCTTCCTAGAGGTAAGCATCGTTTTGATGCAAAGCAGTGGAACCACTGCTGTGGCCAGCACAGTTGCTCTACCGGCCAAGGACAGTCTTGACACATTGTGGCATTCTGGTGGAAACTTCAGGTCTGTGGGACCTGTTCCAAGCTCCCTCCATTTAGTGGGTGCTGCCTCTGTGTTTTCTGCACTTCTCAGCCTCTGTGGGTCACTCTACTCTTGGGATCACCGTTCTCCTTACACGTCTCAACTTCTCTAAAGTACTAGACTATGAGGCTATATTCTAGTCTGCTCGGTAAAACTGCCTAGCAGTTATTTCCAGAAGGATTTTGAAAAACACTTAATCTCTGTATGGGCTTCTAGGGGGCATTCTACAATGTTAAATGTAGCTCCTGTCTGGGAAGAACTTACTGGACAACGTGTCATTCCACTAACTGCAAATAAATGTCCACATTGAAAGCTGCACTGTTTAGGTACCATAAAGAGGGTGAGTGCATTTTTGTTGTGACGGTGAGTGACAAGAGAGTTACGTTATTACATTGTTAGACTATGGTGGTGGAGGGGCAGTGGTAACCCCCCTTTTCTTCCAATTACATAGTTTGGGCCTCTGGCATATTATATTGATGGCAAAGCCAGATTAGGTGAAGCCTTACATCCCCATAAAGGTCAAACTGGTGTTTTTTTTTTTTTTTTTTTTAAACTAGGTTTCAAGAAGTGGTTCCAATGACCTTACAAAAGCTTTCTTCACCTTACCTTTCTAGTAAATACCTATGGTTTCCCTTTTAGTCTCTTGCCATCTGCCTTGAGTGCTATTGTAAACAAGTCAGTGTTCAACCAGTGTTTAAAATGTCTCTTTTAAAAGCTCTAATTATGGTAACGTTTCCATTTCCTTTTACAACACCATGTGTTTTGTTCCTCCAGTTCTGTGAATTCTTTTATTATTTTGAAATGTCATTTTAATGGCTATTTAAAGTTTACCCGTGGGCTGGGAAATAGGGACTCTCTTCAAATCAGACTTAAAATTCAGCATGAATTCCCTGTGGATAATATAATTTGCTGAGAATGGCAAATCCTCCTCCTGGCCAGCTCCAGCGGGTGAATGAGAACTTGTTCTCTCTCTGTTGATGATTGAGAACGGAGTTGTTTCTGCCAGATATTTTAGATATTTTAAGATGCTGTTTATACTGGTATTTAATCTCAAACATCATTCTGTGTGGCTAATGTCATGTATGATGAGATGAGAGAGGAAATGGCTGTCTGCAACAAGCAGAGCAATCTTGAAGGCGAGAATTGCTTTCCCAAAGGAGATGAGTTGATGAAAATGTTAGTTGCCATTTGCATTATTTTTCATTTCAACCTTTATTTTAAGTACCCGTTCCGTGTTAGACACTTTGCTAGTCAGTGGGCGTACAAAATGAACAGATCTCAACTGTATCTCCAAGCAGCTTTTATTTCATCTCCACATATTTGACTTATTGGAGATTGGAGTTTGTTTGTAAAGCTTACCCATGGAGCCTGGTAAGTGTCTTCCAGGACCAGGACCAGGACCAGCTTCATGGACCTGTGACCTGTGTAGTTCGTTGCACGGAGCCCCACACTCAGAAAAGCCCTGCACTTGGCTTAGTGCACTGCTGTTGTTCTTCTGAAATTCTTAATAATTTTTTTTTTTTTTTGGCCGCGCCTCGGGGCACGCAGTATCTTAGTTCCCTGACCAGAGATCGAACCCATGCCCCCTGCAGTGGAAGCACGGAGTCTTAACCACTGGACCGCCAGGGAAGTCCCTGAAATTCTTAATAATTTTTGAATAATGAACGCTGCATTTTCCTTTTTCACTAGACTCTGCAGATTTTGTAGCCAGTCCTGCCCAGGACAGCCTCCTACCTCCATCCCTGTTCATTCATCTCTGCTTGTTTTATTGTTGCCTTGTGACTTGCTCTTAGCTCTGGGTAGATCTGAGTCTTCTGTTATGGGTGTGGTCAAAGAGAAAAGGTAAACAAACAAAAACCATGGCGGGGGGTGGGGGTGGGGGAACACAAATAAAATTTTCACTATCTATGCAAATATGAAAATAAAATTGAGGTCCTGGTAACCATTTCTGCTCCTGGACTTGACTTACCGGAAAATCCTGCAGAGTTTGGGGAACTGTTATAAAATCAGTGGAATTTCCTTTAGGGAAGCTGATCAATTAGCTTATCTCAATCCTCAACTAGGATTTCCTCCTGTTTTGCTGTGAAGAAGATGACTCCACAAAGTTTATACTTTTCTTAATTAAATCAAAAGCACACCTTAGTGCCTACCTCATCATACTAAGTCTTCCAAATGCATGGAATTACTTTTTATCCTTCTCTTTCCCCTCAAGGGAAAAAGATCTAGTTTGCAAGAATATGTAGGGAGATAGCTATTTAGGCAACACACTGCCAGTAGAACAAGGAGGTATACACAAATAAAATGAAGTTAACATTTAAACACAATCTGGGTGTTTCTTTGATATTCTTTCCCTTTAGGGGAGAGAAAACAAATGGTAAAATAAATCAGTATTCTTTAATAATATCACGTGACATTATTATTTATTGTAGGTGTTCTATAATAAATGGAAAAATCGGAATTTCAAATGGAAATAGGTCCGTGGCATCATTCATATTTCAAAAGGAGCCTTCATGTAATGTTAGGTTTCTTTAATGCATCTGACGTTTGATTTTCACCCTTTATAAAGCAAGATATGCTTCTCTATGCTTCAACCATTAGTAAAGCAAAGTTTCCGCCAAATAGGTGAAGTATCAATAGTATACCTCAAAAAAAAAAAAACCTTTGCTTTTAAAGTGTTAAGATTCTCATTTTCAATCGTACGGTTAATGTGTATTTACTAGTATTTGATCTATTCTGAAATTCTCAAAAGCAAACAAAAATCATGTGCTTCTCTTGAGCTGTTTGGAAAATAACTTGATATCTTAAGCCGTGTAATACTTTTGTTCTTTGTGTATTCCTTGATTTTCAAAGGTACATTTATTCGTTTGTTTATTCACTCATTCATTGATTTCAAATGGTTCTTTATCAGAGTTACATTGCAGAAGACTGAGAAAGATCCCACATTTGACTCATGAAACAATAAAGATTTATAAGAGAGCAGGGTTAAAAATTTTAGAATATTCTTTTTTTTTTTCAAAAGCTGGTAGAACATGATGATCCCACACAGCAGTGTTTACCTTCAGCTGAGGGGTGGAGAGAGGGGAAAAATAAACAGAAGCGATGGGAAGAGGTGTTTCGTCATGTCAGAGCATGCCAGCTATGTTCTATGGATTTTTAAAAGACATCCACTTCCTTAGAAAGTATTCCTAGGATTTGTAGGGGTATCATTATAATGGGTGGGATTTGGAATGGTGTGTTAATTTCAATACTGGGGTTTTAAAAAAAACTTGCGGGGAGAGGCACAGGAAGTAGTAGATGTTTTAGAATCCTTTGCTCTACTTTTTCTGGGATCTCAGTGCAGGGACCTTAAGTCGGGGCAGAGTGGGTGGGGAAGGAGGAGGGAAGTGGCAGATGTGCTGTATTCCCACGTTAAAGAGGCCTACAGTGTCAGCAGCAGCAGCATCTAGCAAGCACAGAATCCTTTTTTGAACTTTATGGTATAGCTGTTTTCTGGCCCAGTACAAGCCTTCCAAACCTACCCAGCCTGAGAATATGATAATTCTATGAGGTTCCGTGGAAGAACGTAGTTTGTATTCCATCACCTGATAGAATTTAATAATAACAATCGTGAGAGTGGCTAGCATTTATGTACGAGGTGCTGCACTAAGTATCTTAAGTGATTACCTTTTTCGGTCCTCACTACAACCCTATGAAAGGGGCTCTATTATTATTCTCTGAAAAAGGATTGTGGGTTTTTTTCCCTAATAGAAGTTTTATTACTAATCGGAGATTTCGTCCATTAAAGTAGTTGAATCTTTTACTTTACTTTGCCAGAGAAATACTCTTGTCCACATGTCCCTCTACTCCCCAGCGATACCAGAGAAACGGGAGGTGGGGCCGTTAGTTCCTACTGAAGTGTCAGCAAAGAAATCCAGAGGGCTGAAGTACCCGTAAAGTCAGAGATCATACTCTGGCAGCACGAGAGCTGATTCTGGTCTACTGGTGGGTTTTGTTTTACCTGGACCATTTTTTTTTAAAAAATTAATTAATTAATTAATTAATTTTTGGCTGTGTTGGGTCTTAGTTTCTGTGCGAGGGCTTTCTCTAGTTGCGGCGAGCGGGGGCCACTCTTCATCGCGGTGCGCGGGCCTCTCACTATCGCGGCCTCTCTTGTTGCAGAGCACAGGCTTCAGACGCGCAGGCTCAGTACTTGTGGCTCACGGGCCCAGTTGCTCCGCGGCATGTGGGATCTTCCCAGACCAGGGCTCGAACCCGTGTCCCCTGCATTGGCAGGCGGATTCTCAACCACTGCACCACCAGGGAAGCCCTGGACCATTTTTTTAAGAATTGAATTTGGATGCCTTACAGATAGGTATAGGCTGTCTAGTTTGCCCAGTTCCCTGACTCCCTGTGGTGTTATAGTCAGCGACATGGACTCCATGTGACCTGCTGGCCCTGTAGGCATTTAGGTTGTGACTGCTGATACTTGTGCTTTCTATATAACTTGAAGTGCTTCTCGGTACTGGGATCAACCCATACCTCCACGTTGGCCCAGTTGGGTTTATGCCACTCAGAGTCCAGCTGTCGTAACACTTTAGCCACCTACCAGAAACTGAAGATGGTCCAGCTGGACGTGGGAGTATCATTTTCCTTACATCCTCGTCTGAAAAGTTTGTTTCTATGTCAGATCGCTCCAGGGTGCTAGATGACATGTTCTGTACTTTATGTAGTGGAGACTAAGTCTTTCAGATTTTTCCCCATTATTGTTTCAATATCTGCCTCATCTCTGATTACTCATAAAAGATTCCATCCGTCACAAAGGTACCAAATGTCCTGTAGGCCCAAAAAAAATCACCCAAATCTTAAGCAAACATAGCCTATTTGAGAAAGCAGTTTGCCATCTATCAAGACAGATTTACCAGAATCATAGTTTTACCAGAATCATAGTTTTATATCCAAATGTGAAACGCCACAGATTCCAGAGGCCAGTTATTTTATTATACAGGTGAAAGAAGTGAGAACTAGAGAGGTAAAGGGGCTTTGCCCATAGTCACACCGCTGCTTAGAGACAGAGAAGTCAGGCTCTTCAGCCAATACTGGAATGGTTTTAGGTGAACCAAGAATGCAGACATGGGAGAGCCTGGGGAGAGGATTTATTTAAACTTCCAAAAGCCTTGGCCCGTCCTCCCCTCCCTTGCCCTGCAATCGCTAAGACACCCTGTGGTACTGGAAGAGATGTGTTTTGTCCAAGGGAAGGAAGTAGTTTAAACAGCAGAAACAAAAGGTAAGGGAAAACAGGCACTTCTTTGAATGGGGTGAGCATTATGTCGAGATTGGAACTGAGATGGGTTTTATTTAACTTTTTTTTTTTGAATTTCTATTTATTATAAAATTTTCTTACAATTTAATTAATTAATTAATTTTTTATTGGAGTATAGTTGCTTTACAATATTGTGTTAGTTTATCCTGTACAGCAAAGTGAATTAATACAATTTTAAAAGGTTACTTTAGATTTACAGTTATTACAAAATACTGACTATATTCCCCGTGTTGTACAATACATCCTTGAGCCTATCTTACACCCAACAGTTTGTGCATCCCACCCCCCATCCCTATGTTGCCCCTCCTCCCCGCCACTGGTAACTACTAGTTTGTTCTCTATATCTGTGAGTCTGCTTCTTTTTTGTTATATTCACTAGTTTGTTGTAGACTTTAGATTCCACATATAAGTGACATCATACAGTATTTGCCTTTCTCTGTCTGACATTTATTTCACATTTTTATCAGTGATCTGCTGCCCTGGGCACAGAGTGAAAGTGCCAAGCTTTCAGATGACACTAAGCCCTTTAGAAGAGTGGAAAATTGAGACATTGGAAATAAACAGTAGAAAGGTGTCAGCTGGTGTCAAGTTCCCAGGTGTGACTGTGAAAGGATGATACTATTCTTTCTGGTGTAATTTGTGAGGCGGGGGAGGAGTCGTCATAGCAGGGGCACGTTGCAACGTGTTTCAGTTTACAGCAGCCCAGCTCTCAAGGTTAGCCCGTCAATCTTGTGCTGCAGCTGGCCAGAGTGAGTAGATGTGTCGCCAGCGTAAAAATGTTTCCTGCCAGCATAAAAAGGTGTTACCGTTATTCAGGGCAAAGCCCAGCAAATTTTACGTAAGTTTCACTGAAATGCAAGCCAGACGCATGATACTTTAACAGACAATCAGAGAGACGAAGCAATGTTAGAAACAAATGTTTTTGACCAGGACAACAAATGTTTTGAAGAAGGTCTTCAGAAGACCTGAACAGTGATTACTAAAGAGAGAAACCCATAGATTGAAGGAAAACTCGAAAAGGTCAGTAATTTGGATCCTTGAAATAAATGACCAATTGTGAAAAGATGGATACTGGTGGAAAAATATGAATGCAAGTTATGTATCTGCCAGACTGCATTGTGTGTATATTTTGAATGATTGATGGAATCAGCAAAGAACTCATATTCGGTTTAATCTTCAAGGAAAATAATAGCTGGGAATAAAATATAGTTCAAAAACAAAACTGCTGTAGTAGGAGCACAGATTTGTAGTCAGAAGACCTCGTTTGCAGGTATTTGTTTCTTGGTCAGGCTCTGTAAACCTCCCCAAACTCAGCCTTTGTGTTTATTGTCAATCAGCGATGATACCAGCATAGTTACTGTGCCGATTAATTCAGAAAGCACGTAGTGGGTTTCAGCACATAGTGGGTATTCAAATAATGTTTGTTTTTTAAATAACAAAGATATGGTGTAAGGTGAGGAGAAATTGCTGTGCGGATAGTTGTCAGTCACCTGGTAGAAGAATCAACCCGGGCCCATGGTAACAGGAAACATACAGGGAAGAGCATTCTGGGAAATGTAGTTCAGCCTAGCCAAGTTGTGACATTACGGTGCTACCAAGGGGCTAGGTATCTAATTGATGATTAGCAGAGCCCAAATTGCTATAAACCCTGCTTTAGTAGAAACTCTTATTGAGTACAAATTTGGTACTGACACATGAGTGCTAGAAATCAAAATTACCCTCCAAAGACAAAGGATTTGATGTCATTGAAGTTAAGTTCAAATTTGTCCCTTATTTCCTCTGGCACTTCCTAAAGTTAGAGTTGTAAAAACTAATTTAAGCAAAAACTGTATTGTTATCATCCTAAGTAGATTCCCCACCCTTGCCCCAGTCCCATACAAGGGAGCAGATCTTGCCCAGAGGGCCCAGGTTGGTCCTGCTTTCTGGGCTGAGGTTACAGGCGAGTGTGAGGAAACAGGATAAGGCAGGCCTGGCCTGCAGCTTCACAGATGGTCAGAGCAGCTGTTCAGGGTCATGAAGCCAGGTTGGCTACAGCAGGACGGGCCAGGATGACCTGATGCTAATCTTGCAGTACTTGTAACTTGAAGAGGGTGTAGTTTGAAGAAGATAAACAGATTCCAAATAAAGATTATTTAAGGGGATGATAGACTCTTGGTAAGTGATGATTATTTAAAAAAAAACAAAACCAAAGTAAGAAATTGGGCTGGTTGAATCTTTAAGTGTGGTCCTTAGCCTGCATGGCTCACAATCACCTGTGGCATCCTTTAAAAATGCATGTTCATATATATATAACTGAGTCACTTTGCTGTACAGGAGAAATTAACACAACATTGTAAATCAACTATACTTCAAAAAAATTAAAAAAAAATCAGTACCTTTAAAAAATGCATATTCTTGAACCCCACTCCTGACTGCCTGAATCAAAATCTTTTAATTAGTGCCACAGGTGAGTCTTACACTTTTTTTGGTTAAATGGGAGGAAACTCTATCCTGATGTTCTTTCTGCTGTAGCTGGTGTTTTATGTTAGTAAATAGATGTTAGAGACTCTCAGGATGGATTGGAGGAATTGGGAAGGAATTAAAGAGTCTCAATGTTTGTTTTAGGCTGAGGAACTTGGACAACAGATGGTGTGGTCTTACTTGTAGACTAACTGTGGGCATCTTCATGGGTTCCTGGCCTGAACACAATGGAGAACTCAAGGTTCTTCAGCAATTTTGGTCAGTTTTTATTTCGCATACTTCAGAGTCCAACATTTTAGTCGTTTAGTTAAACTTTGATAATGCGTAATAGATCATACATACTGTAATGTATGATAGAACCCTAAATAAGTCATTAAATGTTATTTATTGTGCAAGAATTTAGCATTATGTGCATCCTTAATAAAAGTGGTAATAACAACTGGCCTAAATTGTGTATACTACTCTAGGACCCTAAAACTCTGTATGAGACCTTTTCCAATGTTTACTCAGGCTTTGAAATTGTAATTTTAATTTTAATTTAAAAAAAGAATATTTCAAAACTGAGAATACTGTATATGGATTTCAGTAATTCTCTTGCCATTCTTTTTAAAAAAATATTTATTTATTTATTTTTGGCTGTGTCGGGACTTAGTTGTGGCATGTGGGATCTTTCACTGCAGTGCACGGTCTCCTCTCTAGTTGTGGCACGCGGGCTCTCTAGTTGTGGCGCATGGGCTTAGTTGCCCCACGGCATGTGAGATCTTAGTTCCCAGACCAGGGATCGAACCCATGTCCCCTGCATTGGAAGGCAGATTCTTAACCACTGGACCGCCAGGGAATTCCCCTCTCTTGCCATTCTAATTTGTCAATTTCTACTGAATTTAGGTAAAAGTAAGATGAAACAATAGGTGAATTGAGAAACGATAATAAAAACATCCAGCCAAATAAAATCCCAAAGTTGTAAAAACATCAAAGTTTTCATGATTAGTTTTTTTAAAAAGGATATTATTTTCTAGACTGGTTCATGGAGTCCTTGATTCCAACTACCAACCAGAAGCACAGTATATTTAAATAATAAAAAATTTAAAGGTAGAAATGCTCAGTTCTAGATAGGAGTTGTCTTAATTTTCTAAATCTTCTGTGACCTCCTCCTTACTATACATTGAGAGGCTTTGTGTTGCATACACACACACACACACACACACACACACACACACATGATTTTTGAAGTGCTCCCCTTTGTTATGAGTACTGAAAGTATTATTTTGAGAGCTAATCTGACAATCTTTCCCAAGAAAATTCCACTCTTATTTAAAAAAAAAATACGGCTTGGAAATGTTTTTATCCACAGGAAGTTGGAAAATACAGATAAAGGAAAGCTGTATTCTTTACATCTGGTTCATTTTCAAAAGGGTATCATGAATTATATAACCATTATACACTAAAGGAGGCATTTTTCCTTTCTGATTTAATGTGATTATTTGCTAATTTGTAACATTGCATAATTATAACTACAGTATGATTGAAAATCCATTTAGAGCTTTGAACATCTGCAGGAGGGGTATGTTGAATTACAGAGATTCTTATTCATTGCTCTGTGATACTTGCATTATAACTGAAAACATACATACATGCACACACACACCAGGACTAAAACATTTTACCTCTCTTTACCCTTGACCCAATATATAAATAATTGGATTAGAAAGCATTAAAATAAATGAGAGAGAATCAATCTAACTTTTGATCATCAGGAATGAAATACTGTGTGTGTGTGTGTGTATATCTATCTATCTATCTATCTATCTATCTATCTATATATTTAATTGTCTAGAGTAATGTTTGCTAATATTTTGAAGGACACTCATTTGGCCATTGTACAGATTCTCCTTTTATGGTTTTCATTTAAGAAACACAGAATTTTGTCATGATAAAGGACAGTACAAATCATCAAATGTGACTCTTCTTTAAAGAAACCAGCCTGATCAGATCCAGAGCAAAGAAGCCCAGGCAGGTGCCCGCTTCCGGAGTGCTGTCCTGTGCCGACATCCTTGTTTAGTATGTCCCAGCTGCTGCTTCTCTACTCCCACCCTTCACCCGGGTCCACGGACTGGGTGTTTGCTGTCTGCAAGAAGGTTGACCCTTCAACCTTTTTTCTTGATTCTCAACGCTTTCCCCAGTCTCGGTCCAGTTTCTGGTAACTTTCAAATATCTTTAATATCTGCTTCTCATGGATTCCTTGCCTTCTATTTTCAACCAGGCTTTTTTTTTTTCTATTTCAAAAATTAATCCCAAAATATTCATTTCACAGCTTTTTACTTCCTAATTACCATTTAAAATCTCTCTTACCTTCAGATGCCTGGTGTTCCTGCGTGTATTCTGTTTATTTACTTACTGCTTCCATTATTTTTTGTTCATTCATTCCTTCTTGAGCCCTTGAGAAATTATATACATCATTGATTTGGCTCACATGGGCCCCTTGAAGGTTACCAAGGGACATCCCACCTTAGAACCGGGGGCCTTTTCCACTCCTATTCTCTTTACTCCCGGTCAACACTAGACATGGCGAGTCCACTCCTGAAATTCCCTCCCTCCTGGGCTCCTGGTGCCATTCCCTTATCTGGTCCTCGCTTTGCCAGAACTCTGCCCTTCTAAATTTTTTTTTATCTATGATCTGCCATAGAGCTTAATCATCTTCAGACTTTAGAGGTAATTTCTGACAGATGTCTTAATTTTGTACCACTTACCCACATCTTATTCTTGATTTCCTGCTGACAGAGGACAGTCTAGAACACATTCATGAATATACTGAGTATCTACTGTGTGCACGGCACTGGAGTATATGCAAAATACAGCCTTTTTCTTAAGGAACCTACGTTCGTGGGAGCCCCTCTGCTTGCGTGTTATAGTCTTGCTTCAGGCTCCCTGGGGTGATGATGACAGTACCATTTGTTGATCACCTCTACCTGGGGCACTTTGCACACTCTTGCTCAACCAAATCTCGTAGGATCCAGAAAGGTAGACAGTGATGAACTGTTACCCTCCTGCTACCTCTCCTGACCTTAAATCCTTCCCTACATACCTCATTTTTCTGTAGGTAGCTCCGTGATTCTTTCCCTGTCATAAATTGGCAATTAGAGTCATCCAGGGCTCTCTTTCCTTATGTCATTTGTTATACCAGGCCCTGACCATTCCTCCACGCTCTGGTAGTTACTTCCACTTGGAGTCTCATTGTCACCTTCTTTCTCTACCAATAATCATTTTTAAGGTAAATTTTGTTAAAGGGTGACACATACAGGCAAATGCAGAAATCAAAGGGTACAGTTCAGTGAATCTTTGCAAAGTGAACACGCCCATGTAACCAGTCCTTAGATCAAAAATCGGAACATCGGGACTTCCCCGGTGGCGCAGTGGTTAAGAATCCACCTGCCAGTGCAGGGGACACGGGTTCAAGCCCTGGTCTGGGAAGATCTCACATGCCGCGGAGCAGCTAAGCCCCTGAGCCACAACTACTGAGCCCGCGAATCACAACTACTGAAGCCCGCGTGCCTAGAGCCCGTGCTCTGCAACAAGAGAAGCCACCGCAACGAGAAGCCCGTGCACTGCAACGAAGAGTAGCCCCTGCTTGCCGCAACTAGAGAAAGCCCGCGTGCAGCAACGAAGACCCAACGCAGCCAAAAAAAAAAAAAAAAAAAAAATCGGAACATCACCAGCCCCTCACATCCTTCCTCATGTTACCTCTCAGCCTCTATCCCCCCGGAGTAACCATTATCCTGACTTCTAAAAATATAGATTAGTTTTACTTTTTTTTAAAAACTTTTTTAAGTGGAATAATACAGTATGTTCTCTTTGGTGTCTTCTTTAATCACCATTTTGTGAGAGTCATCCATATAACAATATATGTATAGTTAGATCTCGGTCCTTTTCATTGCTGCCTAATATTCCAATATATGCATATGCTACAATTTACACATTCTACTGAGAGGACATTTGGATTGTTTCCAGTTTGGAGCTACTATGAACTGTGCTGCTGTTTACATTTCTAGTATGTGTATTATAGACATTCTAGTACATATCCTATGGACATTCTTGCATATGGCTTTGACAAGTGGACTCATTTCTGCTGAACATGCATATATTAGTTTTATCTAGCAGTTCTGTAAAATTTTTATTACTACCAGGAAAATAAAAAGCAAATTTTAAGGCTGAAAAAATCTTAGCCACTTGATCTTGCTTTCTCTTTGCTCCCTATATTGAGTTCATTATTTATAAAATAAATATATATTGTGTGCCTACTGTGCTTGAGGCCACTAGGGCACATCAGTAAACATAAAAGCAAGTACTCTGGCACTTGCTCAGTTGCAGATCATTACAATTACTGATCTTTCTTAATATTAACAATAATGACTATTAACATTTGTTAAATGTTTACTGTGTGCCAGGGCACAGTTCTAAGATCTTTATATGTATTAAGTCACTTAGTCCTTACAATAACTCTTAGAGTTAGTACTACTATTTTTCTAATTTTACAGAATAGGCAACTAAGGCACAGAGAAGTTGAGTAACTTGCCCCCAGATATGAATAAGTGACAGAGCTCTGATTCAAACCTATGCAGTGGGGCTTCAGAAGCTATGTTTACCCCTATGCTATGCCACTTTCCATTTAAATCCATTCCAGCTTACTTTGTCCCTGCTTTATGTTTTCTTACCTCTGGCCTGAGATACAGTGAAGTGGTGAGGAGCACTGGCTTTTGAGTTGGACAGACTTGGAGTTGAATTCTAGCTCTGCTACTTGCCTTCTGTATGCCCTCGGGTGAGTTGTTTATCCTTTCTATGATTTAGTTTCTTCACGAACAGATCTCATGAGGATTAATCTGGTTAGTAAATGGAAAAGTATGCTTTATAGTACCTGACACTCTTATCATAATTATTATTTGGCCTCCTAACTTGTATCTTTCCCACCCATCTTGTGGTACATACCACTTACACACCAACTCTAAGCATTTTTCTTAAGGGTGGTTGTTTTCATCATTTTCCTTTTATCAAAATAAACCTTTTTGATTTGAGGGCTTACCATTGCCTCAAAGATAAAGACAAACATACACCGGCATTTGAAGCATTGCAAGGCTGTATCTTCCTTATTGCCTTCTACTTCCTTCCGTTCACCTTTTATACTTGTTTGGCCGGTCTATTCAATGTTTCTTGACACCTGAGCTGCTCAGTTCTTTCTGTTCTTTGCCAGTACTGGAAGTATCTCCCTCTTCCTTTTTCCTTCCTGCTTTGGAAGCCTCCTCTGCCTTCCAGACTCATCTCTGGACATTCATTCAGCACATTTATTAGTCCCTAAGTGTAAGACGCTCTAAAATGTAGAGTGGCACGAGATGGCGCTCCTGTTCTCTATGGGTTTTTCAGTCTATTAGGGAAGATTAGATGGTCACATAAAAATATCTGAAGGTATCACTAGTATACGGTGATGCCAACTGGCGGTACCTTTCCTAGGTGGAATGGTAAGAGGAAACTTTGGGAATGTGTATTAGGGTTCTCTAGAGAAACAGAGCTAACAGGATCTGTAGCAATGGAGGGAGATTTCTTTTAAGGAATTGGCTCACAGGACTATGGGGGCTGGCAAATCCAAAATCATCAGAGTAGGCCTGCAGAATGGACACCTAGGGAGGAGTTGCAGTTTGTGTCCAAAGGTGGGCGGCTGGCAGAATCCCCCCCTTCCCTGGGCAAAGTCAGTCTCTTTCTTAAGGTTTTCAACAGATTGGATGAGGCCCCCCCCCCTGCATTATGGAGGATAATCTGCTTTACTCAAAGTCTGCTGACTTAAATGTTCATCTTATCAAAAAATCAGCTTCACAGAAACCTGTAGAATAGTGTTTGACCACACATCTGGATATGGTGGCCTAGTCAAGTTGACAATAAAGGTAACTGTCGCAGGAAGTGTCAGTTGAATTGGACTTTGAAGAAGATGTTGGATTTTGATAGGTGAATCAGGACCGCTGGAAGGGAAGACAAGGTGGTAGGCTGTCTTCTCCTGCACATACCTAAAGGGTAAGGTAACTCCCATAAGTAGCAGGGGCTCACTGATGGGTGAAGGTGGAGAGTCTGAAGGGAGAACATTCCTAGGAAATTATATGAGAGGAGAAGAAAATTGCAGTGTAAATTCCTCAAGGGTGTTCTAAAATGTGGTAGGAAGCAGCTACATTGTAGCAGAAAGAGCCCTGAATTTGTATTTTGGCTTCACCCCTTTACTCCTTGTAAATCGTGAAGGTGACTACCCTCTCAGAGCCAGTTTCCACATCCCTAAGATAGAGATGATGAAGTTCATTTCTCCCTTCTGCCAACAAAGACATATCCACTTGTTGAATCCTATTAAATCAATGTGGTTTCAGCCAGAAATAGAGAAGACCAGGAGTCAGCAGTTCTGCGTTGCTTTTGGTGCCCCTGTTAACTTGCTGTGTGACCTCGGGGAAACCAGTTAGTCTCTCTTGTTATTTTCTTAATCTGTTAAATACTATCTCCTATACCACAGGAGAGGTTAAAAATTTCTATCTTATAGAAATAATTGACCCAAGCTGCTTCTTTTTGAATCAGCTTTTTGATTTCTTGGAAAAAAGAATTTTTTGAAGTTCAAGATTTTCCTGTTACTATTGGGTCACAGATTCCTGGTATGAAATCTCTCTGTATATACTGGAACTAAGTTATGCTGTTTCTTCTTTAGAGTTTTAATTTGGTAGTCATTGAGGAAAAATATTATCTTTAAGTCTAGAGTACTCAGTATTTTCGTTATAAAGAGACCACTTTTACTTTTTCTTCTCATCATAAAACCCTATGTTTTGAAAAAAATTATCCACCTTTAGTACTTCCCCAAAATATTTTATTATTAAATACCACAAATTTACCCTTAGCATGGAATAACTAGTATAACAACACAATTTTTTATAGTTTATATTTGAGTTAGCTTAGACAACCATTTTGGGCAATATACCAGTCACTTAGGTTTTTCATTCACTCATTCATGTGTGTGTGTTTACATTCAGTAAGTATATCCTGAGCATCTGTTGTGTGCTAGGAATCTTCTAGTAACTGGAGAAACAGCAGTGAACAAAATAGCCAAAGTCCCTGCCTTCCCTCATGAAGGTCACATTTTTGAAATATTTATAGCTGTTTATGAATGTCACCTTCCCTTTTATAAAATTCAGGGAGTTATAAGAGCATATGGTACCTAGTTAGCTGCATGATTAAAATCAGATATCAAATTCTCTAAAAAAATTGTGAAACAATGTTGTGCAGTTCCCCCAAAATGGTTTCTTTTCACATAATAATTATTACAGGTCCCTCCACAGAGATGATAAGCATATAGAAGGTATTTATATAAATATATATGTAATAAACTATAGAAGGGTCCACTATGTTTGTTCTTCTTTAAATAAGTTTTTAGTCAAATTCTTCTTTAGATTTGACTTAAATCTATGGTTATGACTTTGATGAGGAAATGTCTGTCTATAACCCAGTCATTCCTTTATGTAAGAATTGATGGAAATTATACAGAACGTACTCACTTGAGAAGGTGGAGAAATGCTTGGGACTTAGGTCTATGTGGAATGTGTACAGGACTTAGTGGCCAGTGTAAAGAGGATAGTGGCTCTAGATGAGTTTTCATAAAGGTAAAATTTAAGTAACAGAAAATGCATAGATTAGTAACTAGTAATTACACAGTAATTACACTTGGTTTTTCTTTCTCCCTAATCTTTTCAGTGCATGTTTTTTCATCAGGTTATACTGAAGATTTTTTTTACTGTTATTATTCTTTAATTTGATGATGAGGATGTTGTTTTTAAAGTATGGCGGTTTTACAGTGGAGATCAAGTGGGAAGTGCCCATGATTTGGGCTTCGCAGGGTTTTGCAGATGCTGGATGAGAGTAGTATTTCATTTCCCATTTCCCACCACTGTCCTTTTGCCCACTCCACGTTTGCTACATGGGCCTCCTTGCTGTTGTTGATCAGGACTCAAAATTCAGATCATAGAAAACAGGTAGAAATATCTAAGAACTTCATTCTGCTTTTACAGAAATACAAAGCAGAAGATTTGGGGGTGGGGGGACAAGGGAGAGGAAGGAGAAGAAAAAGAATGATGAAAAAAAGAGTGAATCCATTACTATATCAAAGACACCCCCCTCCAAACTTAAAATAGATTAAATCAAATGTTTGAAGTATTTTGATGAACTTGTAATAGTAAAACATAATCTGGTTATAATTTTTTTTTAAACCAACAGTTAAATCCATTTCCCCCAAATCTATTTGTTAAAAAGTAGTTGTCCAAAAAGGAGAGGCCTTTATCTAAAGATTTTAGTTTAGTTCCTTAGGTCAAAAATGTTGCAGTCATCCTTGAATTCTCTCTTTCTCATACACCCGGTAGCCAACCTTCAGAATATGTCCAGCATCTGGCTACTTCCTGCCATGTCCATGGCTCTTGCTCTACCTCAGTCCACGGTCATTTCTACTGACGGGTGTCCCTACTTCCACCCTTGCCCCTTATAGTCCGAGGTCTATACAGCAGCCAGTACCATCCTATTAAACGTATGTCAGTTTACGTAGCTTCTTTGCACAGCTCCTTCCACTGATTTGCCATCTTAGAATAGTCAATATCCTGACCTTTTGCGCTAGAAGCCTTTTACGATCTGTACCACTCCCCGTCTTTCATCCGCCTTTCCCTGCCGTTTGACCTCTTGCTCACTCTTTGCTACACTGGCCGCCTTGCCGTTCTTGAACACATCACCACACGTTTTCTTGCAAGCCTTTGTATTTGCTGTTTATCCGCTTGGAAGGAGAGCATCCTCCACACTCCCCACCCCCCGCCCCCCCCAATGGCTAGCTCCTCATTTCTTTCAGATCTCGGCTCAAAGTTCATCTTATCAGAGAGACCTTTCTTGACCACCTGCACTTTGTTACTCTCTATACCTCTTACCTGATTTTATCTCAGCGAACTTATTTATTAATTAATTATTACTTGTCGTTCCCCACCAGAATGTAACCTACATGAACGAGAGCAGGGATGGGGACTTTTTAGCCACTCCTCTATCCCAAGTGCCGAGAACCACTCTTGGCATGTAGTAGGTGCTCGTTAAGTTTTATTGAATGGATGAATACATAATTGAATATATTTATTTGTACATTTCTAATATTTTACCAGTAAATTGGGTCTATGTTGGCTTTACTTTTGAATAAAAGTGTCATAAGAGGTTCAGAAATCATTGTAGTAATAGAATTTGACCGTTTTTACTATGATTACTAACCAATGGATTTTGTAGTGATTTCATGAACATATTAACAAAATATAGCAGGCCATATATTTTCTGCAGTCGTAATTTTTTAGGAGAAGCCCGCTGAGCTTTTTGTTTAAGGGGGAGTTTGTACTTTTCTGTAGGAATCCTGTCTTTTGAACATGGCCTCAGGCCCCGTGCAGCTCCTGACTCTCCAGAACTGGCACCTTCTTGGTTTTGTGTACCTAGGTTTTTGGTTCCTAAAGAAACATTTGATGTGTTTTTACTCTGGTTTCTAATGAGAAAATTTTCAATTCTTAAACAGAGTGAAAAAGAGAAATGTGTTTCTAGCAGCCTTCTGCATAAAATGGAAGAAATGAGGAATGAGGAATTTTCTTTGATGTGGGAATTACAGTCCTCTGCTTGACAGCCCCCCTTCCCTGCCCCCATACCTAAACAAAGGGCTTCTTTCCACCTGTGTATAGTTGATTGTCACTTTGGGTCATCATTTTCTTTGCTAGGAAATTAAAAGTTCCTACCTTAAAGTTTACTAAGTATTGGGGGTTGCGTAGAGACTGGGGCAGTTAGTAAACTGCAACTCTAACGGAAGGAAGGACATCTAAAATTATCGTAAAATTGCATTCAACACATGGAGTATCTAGTCCTTTGATCCTAGAGCCCCAGAAGGGGTTTGAAAGGAAGAATTGTAGAGAGACATTTTCGTGCCTGAAAATATCAAGGACAATTTTGGCAGAAAGCACAGCATAGGAAGATGCTAGATTCTTGGGCAGTGAGATGTTTGCTGGTTTGGTATTTTATCTTTGGCAGTTGTTGCCACATTTGATCTTCTTAGCTGCTTTTGAAGATTCTGCAAAAGAAAAGTAGTATTCATTTCCAGCAGTAAAAATCCAGTAAGTGGTCAGTGGATTCATGTTGTAATGTGTTTACAGTCTTCTGTACTTTTTTTCTTCCTTCCAATTTTTCCTTTGAGGTTTATGCTCCACACTTACAGAAACTACAGACTGTGCAGGTTTACTACGCAGGCGCAATGTTGTCATGAAAGAGCACTTGACTGTAAGGTCAGAAGTCTTGGCAAGTCACCTTGCCTCTGTGAGCCTCCCCTTCCTCACGGGTAAAAGGGAAATTGTAGTGACTGTCTTCAAAGGTGGCTGTGAATATGAAGTGACGTGTCGTATTACACATGAAAACACTTGAAAGACAACTCTACGAATGGAAAGCACTGTTATTGTTAAGGATTATTTGAATCTTCTGATTTCTTAACATCTAGAGAAATTGATGAAAATTTCAATCGTGGAGAATTCAAGTCTTCCATAGGTTTTGATGCACATGTGGTATGTTTTTATTATTTCTTTCAGACAACCCTAGGAACAATGTAAAGTTTCTTTCAGCTAGTCTGTAATTAACTGGCTTTTAAGTAAGGCCACATCATGTACGACTGGCATGATGTCTTGTTCTAATGTAGAGGTACAGTGAAGACCTACTTTATGCTAGATGTTGAGGTGAAGTACAAAGATGTACAAAATAAGCTCATACAGTAGCCCAGGTGGCAGAAAGAAATCCCCATAATTAAACACATTGCCTTGATTAGGCATGTTAGAGTTACCAAATGCTGTGGGAACACGGAGGATGGAATGAATTACTCCAGTTTGGTGGCTGGGAAAGGCTTTATTATGCATTACCTGGAGAATAGGTGATTTGGGGGTTTCGCTTTGCTGCTGAGTCTAGTATTCTTCTGTGCCAACTATTTGGGTGGCTGACTTCTAAAAAAGCATTCTATTTTACCCACTGGGCTTCTCTGAGTCAGTAAATGATCATAGTGTTTTACTGTGCAGTTATCATGTCCGGGATCATCTATTGGGTCTGTGAATCACTGAACGAAGACTGGTGTGTTCCTGCCCTCAGAGTGCTTATGGCTTGATAGAGATGATGAACCTGTCATCATTTGAAATAGATGAAGTCTGTGGTTTTGAAGTGCTGTGACTGGGGAGAAGTTGAACATGAATCTCATTGGCCAAATAGAAAGTGAGGTGAGGGTGCTCACAATAAGCCCACACAATGGAAATTTCGATCATCCATCAGGATTGGTATCTCCTATATTTCTGACCTCTGAGCAGAAATAGCAGCTGTTTTGCTATTTCTGATGAACAACCCATCTAGCTTATGTGGTTTTTTTTTTCTATCAGTGTTTTAAAATATACTTTTAATATGGGTCACTCTGTTAGGTCTCAGGCATTTTTAAGCTGTGAATATGAGGAAACGTGCATCAAGCGACTAAGAGAGCATGGGGTAAGTGGGCACCTGCAGAGTTTAAGCACTAAAGCCTGAAGCCTAGTGATGAAAAATACTTAAAACGTAATTGGTCAATAAGTAAAAACAGCAGCCAGAGTGTAAAATTAGATTTGGCTAGTCTTAGGGACAAAACTGGGTCCCTAACTAAGAGCTAGCACAATGGATTTCATCATGATTTCGATGACAGAGATGCTGGGAGGAAGGACGTACTTGGTGCTGATCACACAGAGTACTGAGGTGTCAGAGCCCAGGGACAGGGCTGGCGGAAGACAGCTAAAGGCAGGAAGGATTCTCAGCCCATCACTGTGAACAGAAAAAAACCCCACAGTCAATGACAGATTATTCCCTTCCAACACTTATTTTAGACTAGAGGTTCCCACAGCTGGAGGGTGTTCCCTTGGCTTGGCTTGTCATTTGCCTTGTGGCCAATATAGAATCTTCAGTTGTTTTCTGAGTCCAGTGGGTGTGTGAGAGTTGGGTAGACCAGCACATTTCATTTATAAGAACTGAAGAAGGCCTCCATTTCGTGCTGTCCTGCTCTGATAGCAGGAAACTGGCTTGAAGAAGATAGCATCCTAGTACCCAGTGGTCTCCCATTCACCTCTATCCATACTGAGTTTCCTGGTCACCAGTAATAATCAGATACCCTGTGGGTCTAGCCATGTGACTTAATATAGGCTGGGAACTTCTATTTTTATCATAGTCTCTCTGGATTTATAATTAATTAATTACTTTCATTCCATCATTCATTCATCAAACATTTATTAAGCCCTTAGTATTTTCTC
Source organism: Eubalaena glacialis (assembly GCF_028564815.1). Lineage (NCBI taxonomy): Eukaryota > Metazoa > Chordata > Mammalia > Artiodactyla > Balaenidae > Eubalaena > Eubalaena glacialis. Next base: position 45,911,524 of record NC_083718.1, on the reverse strand, counting down.
CTCATTTCTGGGACATTACCTCATCGACAGAAGAACTGGCTTGGTTTGGCAGTTGCTGAGTTGTGGGAATGTAGGAGATACCTTTAATTAGGGATTATATCTCTATCTTATCTATCCTCCCCCCCTGCAACCGCTGATCTTTTTACCATCTCCATAGTTTTGCGTTTTTAAGAATGTCATATAGTTGGGATCATACAGTGTGTACCCTTTTCAGACTGGCTTCTCTCATTGAGTGATAGGCATTTAAGGTTCCTCCATGTCTTTTCATGGCTTGACAGCCACAGAGAAGATCCTCTTGCCTCCTCTTCATTGATTTTTATTTATTTTCTTCTTCAGATCAGGCATATCGCTAACAACAGTACTTCTCTTCCCTGTGCTAGCTCACCAAAATTTTAAGAATATCATGCAAACTTTTTAGCCACAAACCTGGCTCTTTACCAGGAAGGCAGACCTTGGGCAGTTGACTCACCCAGCTTCCAAGTGTAATTAAGTGTTCTTTTCCCACACTGGAGTTGTAGGTAATGTTATGAACACCTGAGTTTGGGGGCAGGCAGGTGGGTAGTTGGAGCTGATGAGCCACGACGTTTATCCCTGGTGTAAGGGGGCTACAACTCCTATTTTACAGCGGCAGTGTAGAGGAGTCGTTTGAACGTGTAGAGTGCTAATTCGAATGAGCTTTGTTCCTCCTTGATTTGTGCTGCTTTTGCCACCACGAGGGTTTGCTTCATGCTGTTGTCGGTCATAGACTGCAGTTTATCCCCAGGCGCCTTCTTTGCTGCGTGGTAGCTCAGAAAGCAATGTAAGTAATTTACAAGTAAGCAAATGGTTCACATGCTAAAGGAGTAGTTTTGTTGTTGTTAAGAGTCTTTTTTTTTTTTCTTTAGTACTTTTAGGTTTATAACAAAATTGAGGGAGAGGTACTGAGACTTCCCATATACCCTCATACCAGCACACACACAGGCTCCCACATTATCAGTATCACTCACCAGAATTTTTCCACAGGAGACCTACATTGATACATCGTATTCACCCCAAATCCATAGTTTACCTTAGGGTTCACTTCTGATGTTGTGCATTCTGTGGGTTTGGGCAAATGTATAATGACATGTATCTATCATTATATGATCAGATAGAGTATTTTCACTGCCCTAAGAATCTGTGTGCTTTGCCTATTCATCCTCCCCCGGCAACCACTGACTTTTTACTGTCTCCATCGTTTTGCCTTTTCCAGAATGTCATATAATTGGGATCGTTACCATATGTAGCCTTTTCAGATTGCCTTCTTTCACTTAGTGATACGCATTTAAGTTTCCTCCATGTGTTTTTATGGCTTGATAGCGCATTTCTTTTTAGTGTTGAAGAATATTCTAGTATCTGGATGTATCACAGTTTATTTATTCATTCACCTACTGAAGGACATCTTGGTTTCTTCCAAATTTTGGAAATTATGAATAAAGCTGCTATAAACATCTGTGTGCAGGCTTTTGTGTGGACATACGTTTTCAGCTCCTTTGGGTAGATACCAAGGAGCACTATTGCTGGATTGTATGGTAAGGGTATGTTTAGTTTTGTAAGAAACCACCAAACTGTCTTCCAAGGTGGCTGTACCATTTTGCATTCCCACCAGCAATGAATGAAGAGTGCCTGTTGCTCCACATCCTTGCCAGCATTTGGTGTTGTCAGTGTTGTGGATTTTGGCCATTCTGATAGGTAATGCAGTAGTATCTCATTGTTGTTTTAATTTACATTTCTCTGATGACTTATGATGTGGAGCATCTTTTCATGTGTTTATTTGCCATCTGTATATCTTCTTTGATGAGGTGTCTGTTAAGGTCTTTGGCCTGTTTTGTTTTGTTTTGTTTTTTTAAATAAATTTATTTATTTATTTATTTATTTATTTTTGGCTGCTTTGGATCTTCGTTGCTGCGCGCGGGCTTCTACTCTTCGTTGCGGTGTGCGGGCTTCTCGTTGCGGTGGCTTCTCTTGTTGCGCAGCATGGGCTCTAAGCACGCGGGCTTCAGTACTTGTGGCACGTGGGCTTCAGTAGTTGTGGCTCGCGAGCTTTAGAGCGCAGGCTCAGTAGTTGTGGCGCACGGGCTTAGTTGCTCTGCGGCATGTGGGATCTTCCCGGACCAGGGCTCGAACCCGTGTCCCCTGCATTGGTAGGTGGATTCTTAACCACTGCGCCACCAGGGAAATCCTGGCTTGTTTTTTTTTTTTTTTTTTTTAAATACACTAACATTTTAAATTTTATTTATTTTTTTAAATTTATTTATTTAATTTTGGCTGTGTTGGGTCTTCGTTTCTGTGCGAGGGCTTTCTCTAGTTGTGGCGAGCGGGGGCCACTCTTCATCGCGGTGCGCAGGCCTCTCACTGTCGTGGGCCTCTCTTGTTGCGGAGCACAAGCTCCAGACACGCAGGCTCAGTAGTTGTGGCTCATGGGCCTAGTTGCTCCGCGGCATGTGGGATCTTCCCAGACCAGGGCTCGAACCCGTGTCCCCTGCATTGGCAGGTGGATTCTTAACCACTGCGCCACCAGGGAAATCCTGGCTTGTTTTTTAATTGGGTTATTTGTTTTCTTATTATTGAGTTTTAAGAGTTCTTTATATGTTTTGGATCAGACCTCTATCAGATGTGTCTTTTGTAAATATTTTCTCCCAGTCTCTGGTTTGTCTTGTAATTCTCTTGATATTGTCTTTTACAGAGCAGAGGTTTTTAAATTTAATGAAGTCCAGTTTATTAATTATTTCTTTCATGAATTTGTGTCTTTGTTGTTGTATCAAAAAAGCCATTGCCATGCCCGAGGTCATTAAGATTTTCTCCTGTGTTATCTTCTAGGATTTTTATAGTTTTGCATTTTGCATTTAGGTCCGTCATTCATTTTGAGTTAATTTTTGTGAAAGGTGTAAGGTTTGTGTCTAGATTCATTCTTTTGCATGTAGATTCACAGTTGTTCCAGCACCATTTGATGAAGAAGCTATGTTTGTTCCATAGTATTGCCTTTGTTCCTTTGTCAAAGATTAGTTGACTGTATTTATGTGGGTCTGTATCTGGGCCCTTTATCCTGTCCCATTGATCTATTTGTCTATTCTTTTGCCAATACCGCACTGTCTTGATTACTGTAACTTTATTGTAAGTCTTGAAGTCGGGCAGTGTCATTCCTCCAACGTGATTCTTCTCCTTTAACATTGTGTTGACTATTCTAGGTCTTTGAAGGAATATTGTTTCCCTTTGCCAAAAAACAGATATGTGATGGGTTACATTTCTGAAACTTTCAGGTGCCTCTTTCATACCATAGAAATAACATCTAATAATCTTCCTATGAGGTGACTAGTCTCGCTTCCTCCCTCCGTCTTTGTTTCTCTGTCAGTATTTCATCTACTCAGAAACATTTATCGAGTGTCTAGTTGGCACCAGGTACTGACAGTAAATGGTAAGACCCAGTCCCCAGTCTGTGTGGAGCGGGAGAGGTGCTGACAACAGTGCAGGGTACCACCTGGGTGACGTGCTTTCAGAGCTGGGAGAGGGGTTCACTAACTGGTTGAGAGGATTTGGGAAGCTTTTACAAAAGGACATACATTTCAACAGGGCTCTGAAGGATGAGTAGATGATTGTCCAAATGGAGAAGGATGGGCAAGGGCATTCAGACAGAGGAAACAGGAAGGGGGTGGTATTGGGAAGCACAGTAAACTTATTACAACTCAAGTATATGCTGTGTGGTGAGACATGAAATTAAAAAGAAAGTAGTTTTGAGTGGATCATGAAGAGTCTGGTGTACTGTATCAGGAGTTTGAAGTTTTCCTGATTAGGGTTATTGGATATTTTGTTTTGTTGAGATAAAATTCACATAACATGGTATTCACTATTTTAACCATGTTAAAGTATACAATTCAGTTGTTTTTACTATGTATGCAAAGTTGTGCAACTGTTACCACTATCTTATTTCATAACATTAGCAGTCTTTCCCCCTCCCCTTGTCACCCAGCCTCTGGCAACCACTAATCTACTTTCTGTCTCTATGGATTTGCCTGTTCTTGGACATTTCATATGAATAGAATCATACAGTATGTGGCCTTTTGTGTCTTGAGTTACTTCACTTAGCATAATATTTTCAGAGTTCATCCGTGTTGTCGCAATGTATCAATACCTTGTTCCTTTTTATGGCTAAATAATATTCCATTGTATGGATATACCACATTTTGTTTATCCATTCATAAGTTGATGGACGTTTGGACTGTTTCCTCTGTTTTGGTTATTAGGAATGATGCTGCTCTTCGTGTACAAGTTTCCTTGTGAACACATAGTCTCAGTTCTCTTGGGTATATACCTAGGAGTGGAATTGCTGGGTCAGATGATAACTCCATATTTAACTTTTGAGGAACTGCTGAACTCTTCCAAGTCATTGGAGATTTTTAAGCCGGAGCAAAACAGACTCAGGTTCTGTTTTAACATCACACACTTGAGGACAGTGTTTTCTTTTGAGCCTGCGTATTTCTATTTCTGTTGCCTTGTCTTCCTAGTTCAAGGCGTCACAGTCCACAGCAGTGAAACCTATTTGGCTCTTTAAGATTCCATTGGTGTGATTGCTATAGAGGAATCTGTACCCAATAGCGTAGAATGGGACAGAAAGAAGTGCTGTCAGGGTATTCATGCTCTCTCTCTAGGGTGTATTGTAGAGAATGAGTTTTTCTATTTTAAAGAGAACTCCTGATTAAATTATAGGCTATTATTAGGGAGTTTATCATACATATAAACTGTACTTCAATGCCCTGTAATTTGTTGTAATGAATGCAGGAGTTCAGGAGCAGAAAGCAAGGATCAGGCTGTGGCATGCTTTTCTCTTTTGCAACACCTGGCTATTATTGGCCTTTTTTCACTCGCATTAAGGCCTGTGTGTGTTTGTGTGCATTTAAACAAGCATTATCCTTTTTAGGAAAGAATTGCAATCCTTTGACTCACTGAAACTTAAGGAGTCTCAGTAAGAAGTTAGGTGTCTCTGGCAAAATAGGATATTGATCAGTGAATGTTGAAAACCTCTGGAACTGAAGTTCTGCCAGGACAATCTTGTCTGTATGTGTTTGAGTGTGTGCGCGTGTTTGTATTTTCACGTACGCACGTGTGTTGGCTTGTGGTGTAAAAAAGGCAAAAAGAAAAACTTTTCCTTTTAAGGTTCTCTTTGTCGAGTTATGGTTTTAGCCCTTTCCTTTCTTTTCTTCCTCCCTGTTGGTTTATTTCAATTTTGCATAGCTGCGGGAACGTTGACTTTGTCAGCTGCTTGATGATGCAGAGTTTTAATTGACTGTCAACTTGAACATTCATTACATAGAAAAGATTTTAGATAGTGTATGGCTCAGGAACCAAACACATTATTATACCTGAATAATCACAAACTGAAGTGTTCTCGGGGGCTTTGAGGACAGAGGGGCCGAGGGAGGCAAGCCTTCCCGTTTGTCTGGTTCCATGCCCGCGTATGTACTGTTTATCTGGTCCTGGCAGGTGGAGAGCAGGGTGGGCCACCCTGTACCTTATCTGGATTTACAGCTGTGAACACTCTTGGAAATGGCTGGGATGTGCTGTTTCTCTCGCGTTGGTGCCTCTGTCCATCTAAGAGTTAAAATTATCCTCTTTGCCATCCTGTGTCCCAGAATTCTAGGACAGCTTGTCCCCAGCATCCCCCCACCTCCCACGTTTTGTCTTTTATGGTAGAAAGCTTGTACATTTATTTCTCATTTGCCCAATATAATGCCGACCAGAAAGCAATGCGAGCATTTTGGTACCTACTGCACTGTCCTGGGAGAACTGGGTTTCCAGTACGTTCTAGCAAGACTCTTCTGATATTGCTGATTGTAAAGGGAGTTTTCTAGTGAGGAAAAGACATTTTAAGTCTTACCCTTTTCTTAATAATAACCATGACAAAACAATCTGGTTTCTCTCTCTGGTCCTCCCACCCCAGTAGTTTTATGGAAAAGCTTCACAGACTGAGGAGTTTAAGGATGGTCCTCATGTGCTCCCCCTCTCTAAACTGTCACATCCCTGCTGACCATGCACATGGGAAGAGATAAGAGGGTTTGACTGACCTTGAACTGTAGAGGAGGGAAAGGCAGATGTAGCTGTCTGACAGCAGCAGTGACACTGCAGGTCCATAGTTAGAGCGTACAGAGTGCTTCCACTGACCTGTTTTTTTTTTTTTTTTAAACTTTGGGTTTATTTATTTATTTATTTATTTAATTTTATGGCTGTGTTGGGTCTTCGTTTCTGTGCGAGGGCTTTCTCCAGTTGCGGCAAGCGGGGGCCACTCTTCATCGCGGTGCGCGGGCCTCTCGCTATCGCGGCCTCTCTTGTTGCAGAGCACAGGCTCCAGACGCGCAGGCTCAGTAGCTGTGGCTCACGGGCCCAGCTGCTCCGCGGCATGTGGGATCTTCCCAGACCAGGGCTCGAACCCGTGTCCCCTGCATTGGCAGGCGGATTCTCAACCACTGCACCACCAGGGAAGCCCCACTGACCTGTTTTTAACTACGAAAGAGCGTTTTCTTTCTGTCTCAGATATCCTTGGGCAGTGGGGGTAAAAGAGATCGATGCATGGGTGGTATGCGCCGATCAGACAGCTTCAAGTGTTATTAATACCTTAGTAGAGTGAAGTCCGGGTAACTTCACTAACAGAGTGAAGTCTGGGTAACTTTTAATGATCCATAATATAGAAGTATCTTTACTCAAAGCAAGGCAGTAAAGACTGTGTGTGATACTGATGATGAACTGCTGTTTACTTTGTAAGAAATGTTGCATTTGGAAACATTTACGTTTAAGGGCCCAGTTTGCACCTGCTTCTGCGTACAGCCTCTCCTTCCAGGTAGGAGCCTATTAATTGGAGACCCCGATCTCTAGATTTTACTTTTATCCCTCTATGCATCTTATGAAGTTGTCAGTGAGTCGTTAGAATGCATAACTCAGTCTCCTTTCCCTTCCTTCTACCTCAGGGAGGAAAGTGAAATATCCCAGAGGCTGCTGCTGGGAGAAAAAACAGATCTGAATAATCCAAGGGCCAAAGTATGAAACATGTCATGTAATATGTTTTTACAGAAAAGCTTCTATGTCAATGCTTGTCTCATATGCTGTGGCACAGACGAGGGAGGGGAGGGCAGCTTGGTTGTTGAAGCCCTTCCTTAGAAGCATTGGGATCATGAAAATCACCCAGGAGTGGTGTTTGTATTTTCATTTCTATTTTTAGACTTCAGTGAAATTGATGACTTGCCAACAATGGCTGGGAATCCCATCCCACTCTCCTCACCTCTGAGGTTGCCATGCAGAAAAGGAGCTCCAGGCTCTGGTCTGTGTGGTCCTGCCTTCAAGGAGCAGTGTTACCTTGGGCAAGTCATTCTCCTTCCTCAACAGAGTTTTCTTCTCTAGAAACAAAAGAGCTGGGCGTGAGTTTTTGAAATCCTTCCCTTATTAAGTAGCTTAGGCTAAGTCATGCTGCAATAGTATATGACCTCCACCTCTCTGTGGCTTTCAGAGCCAAAGGCTCATTTCTTGCTACCTTACATGTGTGCTGTGTCCACTGCCTTCTTTCCCTGGGGCTCAGGCTAACCAGGAGGCAGTGCTACCTGGACACTGCAGGTCTCAGGGCAGAGGGAAGCGGAGCTGGGAACCAGGCACGGGCTTGGAATGCTTCTGCTTGGGATTGGCATGTGTCACTCCCTCCTCCATTTCACTGATCCCAAAGCTAGTCGCAGAGTTAATCCAGCTATGACCCTCTGGGAGGGGAGGCCCCATGGAGAGTGGCAGCATTCAGAACAGTGATAGTGGCCTACCATCCTCCTGTCTCCACCATCCTGTGATTTAGGCTGAGTTATGTTGAGCCCTTGGGTAGAAGCATAACCAAAATCACATCTTAAAGTTTTCAGATTTTCATGGCTATTCCCTATTTGAGGCATTTCTGCTGAACTGGACTTGGAATGAATATTTCACGTGTGAGAGGGGTGGGAGGAATATTTTAAAAGCTGCACGTACTCGGCTTCTGGGTTCTCTTGCCTTATTTGTGGTTCTGTGGCAGTACAGTCCATGCTTTCCAGAATACCGTGTGGAATTTCTCAATCTGAGAAGTATTAACAGACCTGCATGTGAAATATACTTGCATAAGTGCTTAGATAAAGTCCTCGTATATAAATTAAAATAAGAGATGAAAGATCTTAGCAGTACATCTGTAAACATTGAGGATAATGTTATGGGGAGTAATTTTGAAAGAGTCCTTTGATACCACTGGCAGAAGTACTGAATGCATGCTTTACTGATTTAACTCAGTGTGGCATTTTTTTAAACTTTCTTTTCAGAATCTTAGGGGGAGGAAAGGACATGGAGAAGTCACACATTTCTTGAGTTTGGATAGAAGTATTCCAGATAGATGAGACGTCTAGGGATGGGTTTATAATGTCTGTCAGTTTCCAGGTGTGATGTTTAATAGCACCAATTATCAGGAAGCCTTTACTGCTTCACCCAGAGAAACTTGCATTCAATCCACAAATTAATCTGTGGAGATTCAAAACAAAACAAAAACCTGAAAATAGAAATGTTACCCTTATTCAATAAGCATAATTATGTTCACCAATTCTTAGAGGGAGAGCAAAATCTTCACCTAAAACCATTCATTGGACCTCAGCAGTCAGACGGACTATTTCCAGGTCTTTGAATATAAAAAATATTTAAAAGCTTTCCTTGTGGGTTTGGGTTTTCAAAGAGGATCCCTTTGGAAAGTTGGCAAATACTTACTTTCCTGGCACAAGGATTGGTTTTTTTTCTTTTCCCCTCCACCCAAAGCTATGACAGGGTGGAGTGGAGTATACTTCCATGAAATTACATGTTTCCAAAATAGGATTCAGTGTTATATTTTACTGCTGTTAGAATTGAATCTCTAATCAAAAATAAGCAAAAACCAAACATTCTAGAAATAGAATTTCAGCTCATATTCTCTAATTTGGTCTTCATATAGGATAGAATTATTATATCTTATAAAAGTACCTTTTGAGCAGAAATGTAGCAAACAATCAATTAGCAAAGTGGTTCAGATTCCATTCCTGTTTCTGTGATCTCATGTAGTAATATCCACAATCTCAAATGGCAATCACACCATATCATTAACGCTGTTCAGATTCTCTCGTAGTCTGGATGGCTTGCAGGAAGGGGCATTGCATTCTTCAGCTCCTTGGTTTTGCTTCCCAGCACAAGCCTACATTTAACCTAAATGACCGGGAACAATCCTGGTGTTCCTTGCTAGTGGATTGGGATTCGCTGTTGCCTAGCGTGGGATGGATCTATAATAGATGGAACCTGCTTATACATTTTATAGAAGTGATAATTGTGGATGAAAGTTGGGATCAACAGGGTAAGAAAACTATAACTATTGTTTTGCTGGGTGCTGTGGATTATATTTCCCAAGGTCTCAGCTGATCATTTTTGCCTCCAAGGTGACGTGTAAAAGGCCCTAGCTATGGCAGATAATGCTAGGATAACACCTTTTAAGATGCTTTTCGCGTTGGTTCTTAAACATTGAACCCTTAAATAGTGCACTGGAGAGAGAAACGTGACAGCAGTGGCCCGAGAGATGGTGAGCATCCCTGCAGGGCAGACTGTCTTAGACTTCTCCAGGATGTCCTCGGCATCTAGCCGACTTAGACGTACAGGAAGTGCTTAATGAATATTCGTTACTATCCATGTTGTCTCCTGGGCTTGGAGAGCAGAAAATGAGTCGAAACAACTCCAGATACGGAGGAGTGAATGCATGTAGAAGAGTTTCAAACACTGTTTGAATAGGACGGACGTGTAGACAAACGTTACCATGCTTTCCCACCTTGAAATTGTGTCTTCTGGTTTGTTTGGGTTTTTGGGTTTTGTGCGTGTTGTTCTTGCTGTTGTTTTTAGAATCCCGTTGTACCTTTCTTTAATAAACACTAACATTCCTTCCTATCGTGAGATTTTGTTTTTTAGTTCTTTGGTTGTTTTTTTTTTGTTTTTATTAACAAAAAAATTAAATATCCTTTAATTTTTCTGAAGAAAGACACAGCGGGCTCCTCTGGCCATAGGATGATGGTAACACTTTTCGTCATCCCTCTTTTCTTCTTATTCCCCCAGTTTTGAAAGTATGGTCTTCAGATTCTAAGTGGCTCTTCTTCAAAGATCTATCTGCTTTCACAGTGAACTCTTGGCACTTAAAAGGTCTTTGATGACTAAGGACCCCCTTGCTTGCCTGGGTTTCTACAGGAAGGTGTTCTCCTTTTTGAGAACTGGCTAGGTTATAAACATAAAAGATCTTCCATGAATGGCTCCCAGGCAATTCCTAAAGTCTCTTGAAGGAAAAGTTTCCTCACATGAATGAGTGGACCTTTTACTGTTTCCCGGAGAACTGGCCCAGAGGCACAAGACAGGTGCCAGAGGAAAACCGAGAACCAGGCTGGGGACAGGGAAAGAGCATGGCAGCGGGTGCTGAGGAAAAACCATGAAGGAAGATGGAGGGCGCAACAGAAAACATGTGCTGTAGCTTCGCGTGAGAAGAAAGCTTCTGAAGCCTGTGTTTCCCTCTCAGTTCAGGTTTTACTGAGCTTTCTCCTAGGAGATGAACTAATAGTGTGCATCATTAGATTATGTTTTTAGGCATAAATCTGTTATTTAAGTAAGGTTATAAAAGCCCTGAGCTTTGCTTGGATTCGATAGGGTGCACACTCCTTGAAGCAAAGGCGCTAGTGTAAAGCATTTTTGTTGGAGCTCTTGGTTTGCTGAATGAAACCATGGAACCTGCGATCCTTGGCACTTGCCATGTGCAGGCTGGCTGTCTCTTTCCCCTTGAAATGGGAGACATGCAGGCACACAGCAGGCACGTGGATCATGGGAATGTATGGGACCACCCTTCCGTGATGGTAACTCACCTTGTGTGAAACATTTGAAAAATATGCCAGAGCTTGGGGACTTGATCTTAGTGAACAGGGGAAAAAAGGAAGCCAGAAGGTAACATGGCATATTTTAACTGCAGCAATTCAGGTTTCTTTAGTCTTCAATACTTTGATTCACTCTCACGCTGTTTCTTTTAATTCGTTTACAATTATTGCTTCGAAATGTTTTCATTTACTGTGATTCTCTCCTATGAAGAATGAAGAGGCGGGTCATGACTTCCCCTTTTCCCTCTATCATATATTATTGCCAGAAACTCCCTCAACAAAGAAAAAATACACACACACACACACACACACACACACACACGGTGGTGCCTTCAACTTCACAGGATTTTTCAAAGTATCCTATCTAGTGTTAGCTCCAAATCGTGCACATGCAGAAACAGCAGACCTGCCACTTCATGACCAACAAAAGATTTTTAATCACAAGTTCTTATATGAAACCTCTGTTCCTATTTGTTGGGATTTAGAATCCATGATGCCTCTAACCAGCTAAGGATATAATGACTAGGTGAGGGCAGGGCAGTGTCCACTGAGCTCAGAGCGGTGAGTGGACACAAAGGTTTTCTACAGGTACCAGGGACTTGTCTCTGAAAAGCAGTCAAGGTACTTGTTATGTACATTTATTGATTTAGTCAACTGATATTGACAAGAAGTCAAATTATTGATTCGATACTGGGCCCAGTAAAATGATTTTGAATATTTTAGGTGAAAGATAGAATGGTAGTAGGAAAAATAGGTTGTTTTTCTATTAGACATTAAGTTTGACTAAAAAAAAACTTTAGATAACTCCGAGTGTTGGTCCTTCTAATTTGAGTGTAGGTTTTCCCACCAGAGACAGACATGGTTGTCTTTACCCTGTCCCGTAAACCCAAGAGGAGAGAAGTAGAGACTATTTTGTCGAGCCTGATTCTTCTGCTGAAATAGGTGTTGGATTGATATGTTATGATGTCCATGATATCAAGGTAGAGGCAGCAATAATTAGCTCTCAGGGCTGATTGCCTCTCTGCAAGAGAGCTGGACTTTGGGTCACTCCTGTGTTCCCTTGATTGACATGCCAAAATTTTGAAGAAGTACAGAGTTATGGTTACCAGGAGCAAAAAGGTTGTTAGCATTTGCCAAGAATTAATGCCTAAAAAGCGTGACTGTTCTAGAGGTAGCTGTGTTCTAGGAGTATGGTCAAAGGAAGTGGAGTCCTGGGATGTAAAGGTTTGGGGTAAGGAGATTTCTAAGTGCTTAGGTAATTCTAAGTGCGATTTTACTGGCGAGGAAACAATAACACTGTATTAGTTTCTAGAACAGTGGTCTAGTCTGAGGTTGATGTTGTGTATGGGCGCATTCTGTCCGTCTGAACTTTGCTGCTTGGAGGACGTACTTTGGGTTGGAAGGCTCCGTATCACATTTGATTAGATTTTTTGTGAGTCACAGACGTGGAGGGTGAGCCTGGCTCTGAAAAGCTTTATCCTGTGCATTAGCAGAATTCTCAATGATTTGGCCTATTTGTCTTCTACTCTCCCAAGCCTTGGGGTTTAAGAAATGGTGTGTTTCCAGAAGTTTTTCAAGAGTGCACACACTGTTGAATATGGCTTTGGCAGCTGCGCTGTTGTGGTCGTCGAGGTGTGGAAGAGCGTTTTCGTTCTCGGTCTCTTGTTGTGAAGAGCTGGTCCTTATCAGTAGTTCATCCTGCCGGCCCACAGTGAAATGATGTGATGAGAACACTCTCGAACTCAGAGTGAACGGGACGTGGCACCTGCCACATCAAACAAAGATAAACACAGGCAGAGGTCACTTTCCATCTTTTATAGACCTGACCTTTATCGACATCACCTGTGTATCCTGCTGTGTACACAAGGTTTCACATCCAGAGGCATCGATGTCGTGGGAATGTATTCCAAGTATGTGTTTTTAAGGTTATTTGTTATTCTGTTTCCATGAACAGATATCAGTATTACCTGCAAGTCAAAAAAGACGTGCTTGAAGGGCGGTTGCGATGTACACTGGAACAGGTGATCCGGCTGGCGGGCTTAGCTGTGCAAGGTAAGAGAGTGGGGACCGGTGTGTGACAGTCCATCTTCTGTTGGATGCTGGTGTTGCTGGCCTCTCAGAGGGAAAAGTTAAATTTACTTTAATGATCCCTTAGTAACTCTCACTTTTAATTTCAAGGTATCTTACATTAAAAATGCAGAGGTAGTGATTTTTGGAGACAGGATGTTGGATTTCTCAAAGCTGTTTGCAAATTGCTCATGCTTGTATAATTTTAGTTTTATTTGAAGAAACAGCAGCTTTCATCCCGCCTCTAAGTAAAGCTACATTGCAGGGTTGGTGGAACATTTTCTTAGAATTTTTTCACTGCCCAACGTGGTCATATTTTGTGGCTTGACCCTATGACTGTGTGACTTTCACATCAGTTTCAAGTGTGAGAGCCTAAAACATTATAGTGTAATTTATTCCGACACAGTTAAAGAGAGAAATTTAAAATGCAAGATTGTAATGTGGAACAACAAATGTGTGTTAGAGTACATTTATCTTTCAACTTGTCCTACTTAGCTTGATCAGACACCTATGTTTTTATCTTCTCTAAATTGTTACACATATTTACGTAACACACCATGTAATTTTTTACATATATTTATACATTACTCTTTATTGAGTGGTAGCTTCATTGTCTTTAGTCATGTTGAAAACAAGATAAAAGTATAATTTTTAAAGAGAGACAAGTTTCCCTTGTAGTCATGATTTTCTTTAAAATCAGGTACTGTCCAAACGCAAGCCTGCCAGCCGCCAAGTCCTTGCTGTGTGGATTGTTGTTGTAGAAGCTGAGAACTGAACTTCCCATCTGTAACTGCACTGAAGTTAAACCTTTTGGGTTTGAAATGTCTAAAGAGGCAGCCTTTCCTTGATATCTTTCATTTTTGGGATATTAGCGGGTTAGCGATTTTTGTTGGACGTATGATTCCTAGTAGTTAGCTTCTCCTGTTACCCTGTGGATTGGAAGTACGCAAAATATGTTGTATCTCATCTGTTCACCTAAAGGCTGGAAGGGGAAGGAGCAATGCCCAGAACGATATAACAAAACCATCCGTGGTTATAACTGAAAAATCATTAAAACAGTGGAGAAGACACCCTTAATGGGGAGAAGAGAGAGAAAATCCAATGGGTCCCTCGTCTTCAAATTGGGTCTTTCTCCTTTAAAATGCTTCCTTTTCACTTACTCTCTTTTTTTCCCTCTCACTCTAATCATTGGGCTCATTACAGGCATCCTGGATATTGGAGGACCCTAGTGATAGTTTCAGGCTGAAGGAGGTTGGTGAACTTACTCTGGGTTCCCTTTTCCTTGGGTCCTTGAAGCTCGCTGTTCAGTCTGATGAAACCTCCTCTAGCTATAATATTTGTAAAATAATTTTTCTGAGAACTCTTATTGGGCAGTTAGAAAGCCACGTCAACAGAGATAAAAGTTGTGATGAAATATGACAACAGATAACTGACCTTGGAATCAGGCAGAGCTCACGATCTTTGGTGTTCCTGAGTACCTCACCTTGTAATTAGTTATGTGCTGAGCTTGTAGGTGCATCTTTGCCTTCTTGGTAACGTCTTTACACTGACCTTCTGTGTGGATCCCCTCACTCTCTAGCTCTTGTTACCTAAAAGATACCTGAATCCATTTCTACCTGATGCTAAACATTTTCATGAAATTAAAATTTCATGCTGTTATGAGTTTTTTTTTTTTTTTTGAGAGCAAGTAGGATTAGAAGCAAGACACTTATAGATTTATGATAGAGGCTCACTGTATTCATTTTACATGTGCTCAAACTTACAACTGTGAGATGAAAATAGGACAAAACAGAATTTTGGGCATCTTATAACATGTGGAGTTGTTTAGAAGGTGTAAAAATTTGCAAGGATGCTTGCCAAGGGTGATTTACAGTGGGAATTTCCAGCTGCAAATATATGAAGAGATGCAGATGGGTTTGGCTCTTCAGTTCTCTAAATTAACCTTGAGTTAAAAAGTCCCCTTGGCAGATATTATTAAGATATGTGTTGGTGAATATTTAATAAAAAGATAAATATAGATTTGTTTTAACTTTTTAAAATAGCTTAGGAATCACTTTCAAATTTCCCCATTCTTTCTAGAAAATTATGTAGCAGTGCTCGCGTGCTGATATTTACATTATTGCTACGTAAAAGTGGTAGTAGCATCAAACCCATCTTGGCACTGTTTTTATTTAATAATAGTACAGAAGTAGGATAAAGTGGCGAGAGTAAATGTGGTGATAAGTTTACCCTATTTTATTCCATCTTTAATGTCATATAATAAAGACTCCTTCCCCTTCTTTTCTTTTCAGCTGATTTTGGAGACTATAATCAGTTTGATTCTCAGGATTTCCTCAGAGAATATGTGCTATTTCCAATGGTAAGTGTAATTTCCTTTTTCTTAATTAATTTTCTACCTTCTTTGGGTATTTAATTCTTTCCTTTGAAAATCTCAGAGGAATTTACGCACATATTCCCTAGGGAGAATGTCCCTGCATTTATAAAGTAGGGACAAGTTTTGTAAGACACTGAGAAAGGTAAAGATGCCTCTTCTTACCTCCTCAAGACACGTCCCTGCCTCCAGCCCCATCACACTAGCCTCCACTACTATGTTCTGTCTTCCTTTCTGAGCACACCCAGCTTGGTCCCATCCCAGAGCCTTTGTACTGTGCCTCCTCTGCCTGGAATGCTCGACCCCAGGTCTTCTTATGACTTGTCATTCAGGTCTTTATTCAAATACCACCTCCTCAGGGAAGCCTTCCTTTTCCTTGACCATCTGTATTATACACTCCAACCATCCGGCACTTCCTGCCCTTTTATGCGTGTACTTCAGAGCTCTTTCAGTATCTGAACGTGTTCATTCTTTCTTTCATTTTTATTGTCAACTGGAATGTCAGCTCTATGGTCCTTAAGCAGGGACCCTATCTATCTCATCCACTGTTGTCTGGCACATAATTTGCATGCATAAAAGTCTGTTGAATGCATCCATGGAGTAAAATGTTTATTCCTGGGTTAAATTAGGGATGAGGCTAGGTTTTTATCCCTGGAGTATTTTTGTTTGTTTTTTGGTAGCTTTGGAGTAATTGAGAAGAGCTTTCAGGAGGAAAGTTAAAACATTTGAAAACCCATTTTAGGGAAAGGCTATACCCACTCCAACATTCCGGCTCTGATTTTAGAAATCACGAGCATTTACCACTTTTTTTTCCCCTGAGGGCTAAAGTTATATAAGAAACGGTGCTTGTTCTCAGGGCGACGACAAAGTGGCTGAGTCAATAGGAAGTTTGCAAAATCCTAATGCAAATCCAAGTGTAACAAAGTATGATAGGGATTTTATGTGGGGAGAGGTTACCTGTTTTGGGAACTGAGGGTAGGTTGAAAGACTAATGGTGTGTGAGCTGCACCTTAAAGAATGAGCAACATTGCAGCAGGCAGAGACGGAAGGAGCAAGGGATGCTCTAGACGGAGGAGGAGCAGAGGCGAGGCGGCCTGCGTAACTGGGTGGGAGTCAGCTGGCCAGTCTGACGGCCGCTCAGGGGTGCGGAGGGGAGCGGTGGCAGAGAAGCCTGAAACATCTGAGGAGTTAGAACATGTGGGCTCCGTCCAGGGGTTCGCGGACCCCATACTTTGAGGACCACTGGATTAGAGTAATGAGACCGTTTGCGGAAGGACATCAGATAAGAATCTGTTGTGGTGTTCTCGGCAAGACACAGGAATTAGGTGTTGGCAGTGAAGATAAAAACAAAAAAGCAATGCAAAAGACATTTTGGAAGTACAGTGGGCAGAGCTTGGCATCTAAACTACTGTGGCATATGGGAGAAAGTAGAGGGTCTGGCAACAAAGGTTTTAAGTTTTGAGAGACTAGGGTAAGTAAGGTGGCAGTTATTTCCTGTGTCAGTGATGAGATGAATCTAATTGGTCCAAAACTTAAAAAAAATTTTTTTTTAATTTTTATACAATTCTTAAAGGTTACTTTCCATTTACAGTTATTACAAAATGTTGGCCGTATTCCCCATATTGTACAGTACATCCTTTAGCCTCTCTTATATCCAGTAATTTGTACCTCCCATTCCTTCCTCCCCTACTCGTAACCACTAGTTTGTTCTCTATATCTGTGAGTCTGCTTCTTTTTGTTATATTCACTAGTTTGTTGTATTTTTTTAGATTCTACATATAAGCGATATCGTACAATATTTGTCTTTCTCTGTCTGACTTATTTCACTTAGCATAATGCCCTCCAAGTCCATCCATGTTGTTGCCGATGGCAAAATTTCACTCTTTTTTAATGGCTGAGTAGTATTCCACTGTGTGTGTATCCATACACGTACACACACATGCACACACCGCATCTTCTTTATCCATTCATA
Organism: Eubalaena glacialis; assembly: GCF_028564815.1. Lineage (NCBI taxonomy): Eukaryota > Metazoa > Chordata > Mammalia > Artiodactyla > Balaenidae > Eubalaena > Eubalaena glacialis. The sequence continues at coordinate 45,894,192 of NC_083718.1, read as the reverse complement.
TGTTGATGGACACTTAAGTTGTTTCCATAGCTTGTCGGTTGTAAATATTGCTGCTACGAACATTGGGGTGCATGTATCTTTTAGAATTAGTGTTTTCTTTTTTTTCCAGATATACACCCAGGAGTGGGATTGCTGAGTCATATAGTAGTTCTATTTTTAGTTTTTGAGGAACCTCTCTATTGTTTTCCACAGTGGCTGCACCAGTTTACATTCCCACCAACAGTGTACGAGGGTTACCTTTTCTCTAAAGTGGTCGAAAACTTAACCTTATTCTTCTAGGTTAGGGAAATACTGCAAAATCTCTAACTTTTTATGAATAGCTCTCTCCTTATTCTTCTTCCCACCAAGATAATAGCAGTATTATCTGCTGGCCCTGCTGTTTTTTATGCCTTATTAATTCCACCGATTAAATCAACCTCCATTCAAAGAGATTAGCATATTACTTAGCAGAGAAGTTCTTCATAGGACTTGGTGTCAATATCTGTAACATCTCAGAAGCTCACTCAAAAGTCAGGATGTTTTCTGGTGTGCTCGGCGGGAGGAAAGTGAAAGTGATACCTTAGAATTTTAGAGAACGTGTATGTTTGTGTCAAATGGAGACAATGAATTGGGTTGATAATTTTTCACAATTTTTTTTTTTTTTTACCTTTCTCTCATTAAAGGTCTTTATCACATAACCTTTAGGCAGGGATCAGGAGAATTTTCAAAGGTGATTTCGAGCATGAGATGTATGAGTTTGTAGGTGGTAAAATGCTTTGGCAGGTTAAAGTTCTGTAAAGCAGCAAAGGAGTTATTTTGTGTATCATACCTTTTTCAGAATAAGACCATGTCTCCGCTGGGCTCTAAGCAAATCAGATATTAAAACAGCAAAGACCTCATTCAGTCTCACTATGCCAGACAAATATTGATGTTGTTGTCCTTGGATCTAAAACTTCCCTCTTTGGTATAGTAGCTGCTAGTGACAGGTGGCTATTTACATTCAAATTGAAATTAATTAGCATTAAATAAAATTAAAAATTTAGTTCCTCAGTTGCATTAGCTACATTTAAAAAAATGTTCAATAGCCACATGTGGCTCATGGCTACTGTACTGGAAAGCTTGGATATAGACCATTTCCATCATTCCAGAAAGTCCTATTGGACAGCCCTCAGGATGACGTGGCAGAAGCTGATATCAGCATGCATATCTGAATCGTGAATATTCCTGGGCTTCTGCCATCAGTCATGTATCCTCTCCTCCGCCCCACGACCCTGACCCCTGTTGTATCCTCGATACCCTGTGGCCTGTGGTCAGGAGGTTTAGAGTATAGGGGTCAAGTGTTCTGTGCCCATATCCTGGCTATGCCACTTACTGGCTGTACAAACTTGGGCAAGTTATTTAACCAAAGCCTCCCTTTTCTCATCTAAAAATGAGGATAACAAGCCTAATCTGACTGTGAGGCTAAAAGGAGAGAATGCATGTGAAGGACTTAATCGGGCACATGGTAAATTCTCAGTAAGTGTTTATTTAGTTGTCATCATAGTCATCGTTGTCCTCACATTATTATTGTCCTCAGCATTATTCTTCTGTCTCTGCTAGGCAAGCACAGGATGCTGAAGACTGTGCTTTCCAGGCAACAATACTCTATGCACTTTGAAATGTGAGCAGGCAGAGGACAAGCAGAGTGCATAGATTATCATTCAGCGGCTTCGCGTAACTTGAACTCTACTCAATACCCTGTAATGGCCTATATGGGAAAAGAGTCTAAAAAAGAGTCGATGTGTGTATCTGTATAACTGATTCACTTTGCTGTACAGCAGAAACTAACACAACATTGTAAATCAACTATACACCAATAAAAATTAAAACAAAACAAAACCAAAAAACCCTCGCTTGACAATATGAAACTGACACGTTGCATGTTGAGCTCAGCTCAGCTCAGCTCAATCCATGTTTATTGATCGTCTACTGTATGTTGAGAGTTTATAAGCTGGCATTGTTCAAAGCCCTGAGATGGGCCCTGGAGGCAATGTGGAGGCTTGCTGCTTGCTGACCTTAGGTGCCTGTCATCTAGTAGAGGGAGGGAGACAAGGATAAAGGGTAAGATGAGTATCCAAATAACTATGTAAGAAAGACAATAGGTAGACTATGGTAAGAACTCTAAGAGAGACACACGGGGCGGAAGAGGTAGGTCCAGAGGGGGAAAGGCTTCTGTCCCACGCGAGAGAATATGGAAGCCCTGTCCAGGGAGTGGTAGGTGTGTCAAGACCTGAAAGATGGAGTGAGACGTGAAAGCAGTTTGTGTTAGGAAGAGTCGGCCTGAGGTCTGGAACCCTTGAGAGAAGAGGTCTGAAGGGACGGCTGAGTCACACTGAAGAATGGTCTGAATGCCAGGCCCAGGTGTTGACCTAATTGAGTAGGCAGTGGGGAGCCATGGAAGGTTGCAAACTTTCTGCTTGGTTCCACTAGAGCTTTCAAAGGGAAGAATGCATTCCTTTGGTGGGGGAGGGAAGATGGGATGAATGGCTGTGTTTGATCTTATAAAGTAACCGAATTTGTCAAATGGCATTTCTGCAGCCGAGCAAAGAACAAAGTTAAGTACACAGGGCGCTCCCCAGGTGTGCAGCTGTGTGCAGGCTCTCTCTCTGCCATTTTTCATCCGAGTGCAGCCACTCTCGCCTGGCCCTGTGGTGGGACCACATACCTCAGGGAGACCCCAGACACAGATGGAGGCGGTGGGGTTGAGTACAATAGCAGAGAGGTCCCTTCGGACTTTTTCTTCTTTCAGAGTAGGAGACAGCAGTTATTGGAGCACTTTTTGATCTTCAGTTATCTTTATTTTATTCTATTGCCACATGCCTTTTATTAGCTTTTCAAAATTAATATTGAGTTATTCCTAATACTCGGTACCTAGATGCACAGACATAGCTGGATTCCTAAGCCACGTGGCATCTTTGTGATTCCACAGCATAAAACTGAAAACATCGAGCTTGTTTCCTATCATGGACTTGAGTTGTTTCAGTGGATGGCTAAACAGAAAACAGCAAATTAATCAGTAACACATGAAAAATGAGAGCTGCCAGCAATTCCCTCCGTCTTCTCTAAGGTTTCTCAGGACCATCTGCAGAGCTATAGAATTTCCAATATATAGTTATGTTCGCATGTTCCAGCTTTAAGAAATATTGATTTTCTCCAGTTGCATCGTTTGAGATGGGATGTTTCTTGCAGTTTTGAGGTGTACCTTTTTGGGGGTAGTGTTTTATGAAAAGCTGTTAAATTGGACGTAATCTTTATATAAATGATAGTTTAGAACCAAGGGAATGAGGCATTCTGGATGTTTTCTGTGAAAACATCAGTCCCCCCTTCAAGTGTCTTTGATGAGCCTTGGAAGGCTCACGGGGACACACAGCTCGGACCCCCTTCTAACGCCCCCTCTGGAGCTCAGAGGAAGACGGAGTACATCTGTGCCCTCCTTGGTGCTCACCAGCCTAGGGGGCGTGGAAGTTGCACCTGGGAAGGGCAGAGGCATCTGGGCTGGAGCCACCAAAAGGGATGGGATGAGCTATAGAATCTCCATGCCTGTCAATGTCTCAGGAACTGATTGGTCTCCCCATCTTGGATGTATTCCTCCAGACTCCATCTCATTTTCCTGCTAAATGTTTAACAAGCCCTTTAAATACTCCCGCCGTCATTGAAGGGGAGTTGGGAAGCAATGTGTCCAGTTGACTCTAATCCCATGGGAGCCAGCACAGCACTGGTCCAGGGGCCTGGGATTCAGTTGGTCGAGACACCAGCTGGTCAGCTCCCCACCTGTTACCTTCTGGAGCTCCGCTGAGGCGGTTGAGTGGTCGTGGCCTCTTTTGCTCCCAAGGCCCCATCAACTAGCCTCTGAATGAGCCAGCTCTGACTTCAGGTGGCTCTGAATTAGTTTGCTGGGATTGTGCTGGTGGATAAAAAGGCCAGGCACAGTCCCTTCTTGGGCTCAGCTTTGGAAGGGATGGTGACCTGGAAACTCATTTGCCTGTATATCCTCATTGTTAAAAACGTGTAAGTGCTTACAAAGCATTTTTTTAAACTTTTAATTTTATATTGGAGTATAGTCGATTACCAATGTTGTGTTAGTTTCAGGCGTACCACAAAGTGATTCAATACGTGTACGTGTATTTATTCTTTTTCAAGTTCTTTTCCCATTTAGGCTGTTACATAATATTGACCAGAGTTTCCCTGTGCTATACAGTAGGTCCTTGTTGGTTATATCCATTTTAAATATAGCAGTGTGTACACGTCAATCTCAAACTCCCTAACTATCCCTTCCCCCCCACCCCACCCCCTGGTAACCATAAGTTGGTTCTCTAAGTCTGTGAGTCTGTTTCTGTTTCTTGCAAAGCATTTTTAATAAAAGTCCAAGAGGCAGGCAGATAGGGAAGAAGAAGGTAAATGAAAAAAGAGCTATTCCCAGATCCTCCAGAATTTAGATGGCAACCCCAAATATGCCTTGAAATAGCCTGTTATAGTGGAGAGCCCTGTTACAAAAGTAAAAATGAACCTCTGTCCTAAAAATGACAACCTTTAATTCAAAGGCGTAAAGGGAGACTGAGGAAGTGAAGCTAATCAGGAACAACTTCTAGAAAAAAGAGAGCTTTTAAGGTTTGCAAGCAAAATAGCAAGTGACCTGAACTGCTTTCCATTTTGATAGGATTTGGCCCTGGAAGAAGCTGTTCTGGAGGAGCTGACACAGAAGGTGGCCCAAGAACACAAAGCCCACAGGTAAGGCGGGGGGCTGCCTGGCCCAGCACGTGGCCACCGTCCTGTCCGAGGCAGGAGACATTCGGCCCCTCCCCGCAAGCCCAGGCTTGAGTCAACACAGTCCTGTTTCTTGTAGCAAGTGATTCAGCTCTGTTCTGAGAGTGCATGTAGATTTGAAAACTGTGCTACCACTCCCCTTTCTTTTTTTCTCTCTCTCCCTTTTGTTTTTTCCTCCCTCCCTCCCTTTCGTTTTTTTTTTCTTTTTTCCTTTTTTTCTTTCACACCAGTTGGCCCACACAGATGTGGAGTTGTTGGCCAGAGGAATTCCTCTCTGTGACCTTCCTAAAACTGTTGCCAGACCTGGGAAGCCTGGGACTGCTTTTGCTGAGTGCAGACCTCAAGAGCTGCTTTGGGTGGGAAAGTCAAGGTCAGGAGGGAAAAGAGTGAGATTGGAGGCATCCCTGAGAGCTTGATCAGGGCCACGTGGAGCTCTTTGGGACATGTGCAGTGGTCCTAGACTCTTCTCTTATCTTGGTTACTTGGCTCCCAAAATGTCATCCTCATAAACTTTTGCCTTTCTTCCTTTTTTCCTTCTTTCTTTTTTAGCAGTGGAGATTTTTTTCCCAGGTGGGAGAAAAATACATTTTTTTTTTTTTTTTTAAAGCAGGCAGCATTACTCACCAGGATGTCTGGAATAATTATTTAGTGTTTATAGGGCTGTGGCTCTTAATTATATACTTTACCTTCCTCTTATTATTCCCTGTTGAGTAAAAGGCTACTGAGGAATATATTAATGCATTACTTAGTAATGCACCATGCACAGTTGGTTGGGTGACAATGGCTTTTCCCAGAACTAAAACCACAGTTCTGGAATTTGCCACCAGGAGGGTAGGATCTTCCACTGACTTTATTGCTCTTAACCATTTCCTCCTTTGATGCTCTTTTGATTTTAGTGGCATCCTGCCAGCAGAAGCTGAGCTTATGTACATCAATGAGGTGGAACGTTTGGATGGCTTTGGACAGGAAATCTTCCCTGTGAAGGTAGCATACCCTCTCCTTGCTTCAGCCGTCTCAGAACAGCACAGGCATTTGGAAAACCAGTGTTGATTGAGAGCAGAGAGCCAGAAGGCTTGGCTTTCTTACTGCTATGTGGCATTAGCTGGCAAGTCCAGTTTACTTTAGGTAAAGCAAACCCTTTTTCGTAACGGAGAGGGTTTGAAGCTTTCCATGGTCTTCAGCAGAATATCTCATTTGTAAGACAACCTTCTGAGTGAGTACCAAACACCAGCCCATTTGGTGCCAAGAATTTATCGAGGCCACATCCAGCCTTCCAATGGGACAAGGAGCAAACATCATGCGTGCCTTAATACAGACCCTCCCCAGCAGTTTTCTTGCCTGTGCTTCTTTTCTTTTCTCTTCTTTGGGCTGATGCAGTGATAATTGTTTGTGAGGAAGAATGAAACATTTCCTGTATGCAATCATACTTTATTTCTCCAGCTCTACAGAGCCTCTGTTGTGGGTTCCCAGCCCCTTTGGTGTTGTCTGGAAACTATGCCTAGGAAATGGTTACAGCACATCCCATCCTTTGCAACAAATCCACCTCCTGAAGTGGGTGTGGTTGGGGGGTCATGGTGCAAAGTCATTTACAGAGCTGAGCCCATCATCCAAACTCATTTTCCTCTCTCTGCTGACCCACTTTACAAAAGATGGAGTTTTATCAGAAACCTAAAGCAACTGGCACATCTCGGCAATTTGGGAGACGCCTGCAATTTCAGCATAAACATTTCACTCCAGACTGGCTCCGCTGGCTGTTGTATCAGTGTTCTGTTCCCCCTCTGTTGCACGCTTGCAATTTGCCTTAATGAGAACTGCCCATGTGTATCAAGTAGAAGCGAGCAGGGTGGCCGCAGCTTGCAAAAAAGGCTAAATGGCTCTTTTTTAGATTTGTTTAATTTTCTTTTGCTTCTCTAATGGCTGCCCTTCATAGGGTTGTAATCCATTTTCCTTGCAATAATACCTTATGAAACCATCTGCATCCCACTTCCATTTCACCCGCCCATATATAGTCATGACATTTTGGAAAATCACAGTAAACTTTTCTCCACTTCTAGAAAACTGACTTCTCAGGCCCTGGAAGTTGGAGGTTTTGTCATGGTGGTCATTTGCTTGTGTTGTCTTTAGTAATTCTGAACTGTGGGAAATAGAGGCAGTGGAGACAGTGTTGAAATCCACCGTGCTTGGTTCTGATGTGTTTTCTAGTCTGTCCTTTAGTGGGAAAAGTACAAGGGAGATACCAGAGCTTAGTCCGAGTGGGCAGATAGGCATGGCTGACTCACTGCCAGTGGGTGTAACTCAGCTGGGCTGCTGCTTTTTTTCTTCCTCCACCACATATCTGTTCATGACTCAGGTGACCACCTACAGACCACATGATTCCTGGCGACCCAAGGACGATGGGTGGGGCAGCAGTAGCCGTGTAGGCAGTGATGGGGTCAGCTCTGAGTGAAGAAGCCACCAGGAAAGTATGCAGGGGCAGCCTGCACATGGGGATGGGGTCCCTTTGGGTTAGTACAGGTCCTTCTTGACCAAGTAAGGTTTAAAAAGTGTGTTATGGATATGTCCCAGGGAAGAACATTTATGTTTAGTGTGGGTTTTTCCATGAGTGGTTTCTTAAAAATTTTCAAGGTTCAGGGCTGGAGTCCCTTCCATTTCCTGACAGGTCTGCCCCTCCCCCTCCACAAACACAGGGGTGACCGCAGCCTCCATCCTCCTGTATTGTCGGAGCACGTGGGCGTGGAGGGACGGAGCTTCTGGAATGGGTCATACAGAGTCTGGAGCCTCAATCCTTGGCTAAGTTGTTCTAACGGGTGTCCGTTATGTGTTTTTTCCGTTGTCTCACCCTGGTGGCCTGCCCCTCCCATGTCCCCATCCACTCCCACCAGACCCCTGCACCCACCTACTGGCAACGTGCCCAGAAAAGTCTTTCTGCGGAATTTTCCTGTTTCTTCCCGTCTCTACTTCACCTATCTTCTTTTCCCTCACAGATTTTTCTGTAATACAGCTTACCTTTGAACTTCTCATAATTACCGAGGCTCTCTTTTTAAATTTTTTATTTATTTATTTGTTTGTTTGTTTGTTTATTTATTTATTTATTTTGCTGTGTTGGGTCCTCGTTGCTATGCGTGGGCTTTTCTCTAGTTACGATGAGCGGGAGATTCTCTTGTTTCGGAGCACGGGCTCTGGTCGCGCAGGATTCAGTAGTTGTGGCTCACGGGTTCTAGAGCGCAGTCTCAGTAGTTGTGGCTCGCGGGCTCTAGAGCGTAGGCTCAGTAGTTGTGGCGCACGGGCTTAGTTGCTCCGTGGCATGTGGGATCTTCCCAGACCAGGGCTCAAACCCACGTCCGCTGCATTGGCAGGTGGATTCTTAACCACTGCGCCACCAGGGAAGTCCCCGAGGCCCTTTTTTCCTCCCCAGTTCTTTCTGTCTCGGCTTTTGCCATCAGCAGTTGTCTTTCCCTTTCTCTCTCTCTGTTAGAAGACGCCTACTTGAATGGAAGCTTTGGGAGGTGGGTTGAGAAGAGGTCCCTGAGAAGGGACACTGTCATCTTTGTGTCTTAAGTGGGATCAAGTATTCTGAGGCAGGTAGGGGTTTATCTTTTCCATCTTAGGTCTAGTTGGGCGTGGCCCTCCACTTACTCCACAAAGAGTATGTCCCCCGAGAGAAAGCAGGAGGCTGGGTGACAGTTTACTCACTGGATGCTGAGCCTTGCTCCCATTCTGCTCTCAAGAACACTGGCAGCCGGGTTATACTCTTCCAGGCGGGAGGCTGGAGGCACCTGACTGGACCAAGAGACCAGACCGAAGACCTCTGGGTTCCCCCAGATAGGGCCCAGCAGGTTGCCCGGCAGTGAAGCCTGTCGTCCACGTGCCCTTCCTGTGCTCACAAAGGTCCCAACCAGCATTTAGCATCCCACCCTGGAACGTGAATAGACAGCCGAGCATCATCACCCCCCACGATGCCCTAATAGGAACAACAGACGTCAACCCAATGAGAATGAAGCAGTGTGAAAGAGGCAGAGAGTCTGCAGGGTGAAGGGCCCCCTGCCCAAAATACCATCCTATGAGTCTCAAGGATAAAAAATACAAATATGTTACCTCCTTGAAGGAATAGAGTGCTCTTAAAAGGGAACATTTGGCAAATAAAAAAGAACTCTCAGAAATTTAAAATATGATATCAGAAATGGAAAACTTAATAGATAGGTTAGAAGATTAAATTAAGAGAAATCTCACCCCAAAAAACCCAAAGTAATGGAACGTGGAAGGCAGGAGATAAAATTGGAGGGCCAGCCCAGATGTCCAACATCTGAACAGTGGGAGTTCTAAAAGGAGTGAAAAGGGGAAACAGAAGGTAGTAATTTGAGAAAATATCCCAGAACTGAGGAACATGAGCTTCTAAATTGGAAGGCCAAGCATGGTGGATGCAAATAGACACACTCTAGTGGTGGAAGTGGATGCCTTTAAGGGAGAGGAAATGGTGGTCCAAGGCTGCTTTTAAATAAGATCTGAAGAGGATTCAGTTCTTCAAACTGTGTGCGTAAATAATTGCACGTATGCAGTATGCAGATATAATCAAACTATGTGCATGTATAATTTTGATTTAAAAAACCGAAAACTAGGGTTAGAAAAGATATTAATAGATATTCATGAAAGAGAAAATCTTAACTGCCAACAAATCTGAGAAAATCCTAAAATTCTTTCTTAAACAGGATATGTATTGTGACAAACTGAGATAAAAGAAAAAAAGGTATCTGTGTAGTCTATTAGGATGTGCATTGGGATGCGTCCCTTCGGACCTAGTGGCTTTTCTGCCCCCATTCCGTTCTATGATTCATTCCACGTATGGGCGAGAAACGGGGTGTGGTCCCCATGGGTAGGTTGCCAGACCGCTGGGGATCTGTTTCATCACAACGATCTTTTGTTGATCTTATGCAGGACAATCATGGAAACAGTGTGCACCTGGGCATTTTCTTTATGGGGATTTTCGTGAGAAACAGAATTGGAAGACAAGCAGTAATATACAGGTAGTCTGATTTGTCTTTCTCCTTTTTCCCCTTGAGGCGCTCTAGCAAACCCCATGGAGTATGAAAGTTATACAGATGAGTTACGAGGCAGACCATGGATCAGAGCTGAGCTTTTCTCAACTCTGATAAGATCCGCCCCCTCTGCAGGATTTCACTGGTTATGGAGAAATTCATCTCACTTTCCCCGGGGGTTTGTTTGGGGATGGGGGATGTTCTTTCTTTCCACCTGACCCCAAGAAATGCGTAGTTGAACCTCCACTGAGCCAAAGAGTGGAACAAAACTCGATGAGTCTGGTTGGAGATGGGCTCTTCCATGAGTCAGGCCCCCATGGGATTACCTTTGCCTGGATTACCCATGACCAGTCATTAAATCCACACTGGCTTCTTGCCATTGCCCTGCACCCTCTACCTAACCACATGTGCTAGAAAAGTGCAAACTAATTTTTCTGTTAACGAAAGAGGTCTATTTGTGAAAGTGTGTTTTGAAAAAGCAATCAATTTGTTATCATAACTGAAAGGACTTGGGTACTTTTTATTATTTTGACCCTTCAACCTTCTTTTCCATTTAACATGAGTAGAAACAGCATAGGGAAGTGGCAGGGTGTCCCCTGCATTACATGTCAATGAGCTTGCTTTGTATGGGTGCCCACAGATCCCATCGTAGTATCAACAAGCTGAAAAACTGCATGCTTGCTTTCACTTATGAGGGCAGTATGGCCTATTATTTACCGGAAAGACAGCTTTCCTGTGTGTGCATCTGATAGGCAGAGCTGTGCTTCCAGGGCAGATGATCAAAGACAGATCTTAGAGGCAAAGCACAGTCCACTTTCTGGAAGTGAATTCTTGGCCAGCCGTGTACTCTCTGGATCAGCGCTTACTGCAGGTCATTTTGAGAAAGTTTTCCCACTAAAAGCTTCCTAATTGGCTTTTATTTTCCTAGGTCCCCACCCTGCCATTATTTTTGTCCATTTATTTTCTCTTGCTCTTTGAATAGAGACATTATTGAAACAGGAGTGGGGAGAGAGCTCTTTGGAGCTACAGAATAAACTTTTTGACTCTTGGACGTATTCAGTCAACTCATATACTTACAACAAATTAAATAAAATATATAAATACGTGCAGAGTTGTAACTATACACTTTTATGCGCATGTAAAGCTATCCAGGCATTTTGTCCCACACAGTTCTCTGTAGCTAAATCAGTGCTTGAGTCTGGAGAAGAGAAGCAGACACATCTTGGATTCTGGCTATCTAGATGAAATAGAAAATAGCAATTTGAAAGTTTGCTGATCATAAGTGCCTCACAGCTTTTGTTCAGTTTCCTTAGGAACTGCTTCCTTTAGCCCTTGCCTTGAAACCCTTACAAGATGGGAATTTACTTCTACTACAGTGTCATGTTAATTGTGCCACTAAGGTGAAGTCATATGGTGGAATGAGGAGTGGACCCAGAATTTTGGCAGTGGATTTGAGGGAATGGAGCTAGAGGAGACCACATATCTCTTATCTCTTGAGACCTTCACTAAGGAGCACATAGCTGTGAGTCCACATAGATGTGATCTAATGGAATTGTAAGTCAGCAGACAGCTGTGCAGAGCACCTGTAGATGTACGTAAAAACAGGTGGTACTGGTGTAATGGAAAGCTGATCGGAGGAAAACCTGGAAGGTTTTGGCCTGAATTGCCTCATCTCCAAAGTGGAACGTAAATAGCCGCCTTGTCTACCCAAGAGAGTTGATTAAAGAACTGTACTCTATACAGATGTGAGACACCATCATTACTTTTCATTATTTCAGCAAACATCTATTGTATGCTGTGTGCCAGGTGTACTTGGTGCTTGGAATACAGAGATGAAGAAAGCAGAATCTCTGCCCGGGGCATGAGGGCCTACGATCGAGTTTGGTTTAGTTAGGGATCTGGTCATAGACATGAACAATTGTGATACAATGTGGTGACTGATAGAGGACTACACTAGGCTCTTTCCTGGCATGTGGGTGCTTGGGGATGAGGAAGGGCTTCCTGGAGAAGGTGACTTCTTCTGAGTCTTAAAGGAATCGTGCAGGCAGAGGTAGAGGTGTAACGAGCAAAAGCAGGATGGTGGGAAAAGGCGGTGGGCAGGGAATTATAGGTCGGGGAACAGAGTGAAGGGTAGGTAGTGTAAGAGATGCTTAGAAACTGGCTCCAAGTAGAATGGGAAGCAGGAGCTTACCTTCCCTTGTCTGGTGGTTCTTTCTGTGTATCTCATTTTAGATAAGATCTCCATGAGGAAAGGGAAGGAAATGTGTGTGTGTGTTTAGATCACAAAAATGTAGGCACGTTAAACACTCCCTAGGCATTTTTTCCAAGTGGTATAATCAAATCTGTAGTGTACATCGCGACACAGAACCTCTGTGGATTCTTCAGCCTAGATTCCTGGAAACACGTGATTTTTTTTTTTTTTTTTTTTTGCCCACGCTGCGTAGCTTGTGGCATCTTAGTTCCCCGACCAGGGATTGAACCCAGGCCCTCCGCAGTGAAAGCGCAGAGTCCCAACCACTGGACAGCCAGGGAATTCCACACATGACTTTTAAATGACATCCCCCTCCAGCATTGAAAATGGGGATCACGGGAAATGCTCTGTCCATTTGGAAGTGTGAAAACCAAGGCAGTGGAAGTCTCTGGCATATTTTCCTCCTAGGTCGTAAAGGAAAGTGTACTTTATTAACAGCGATATCTAGACGTCGTTTACATAGGATTTTTAGCTATTTAAATAGATGCGTGTTGACGTCGTTTACATAGGATTTTTAGCTATTTAAATAGATGCGTGTTGCATTTTATTTCCTTTTCTGCTTTGAGAGGAGGGACGTTTAGCTTTTAAAAATATGGTTAAATCATAATTTGTAAAATGAGACTCAGTAATAACAGATGACACTCCTATGCTGTCATAAATGCCTAGAACGTCTTTGGGCAAACGCTGTTGGCTTTCTTCTGTGCAGGTGGAATGACATGGGAAATATCACTCACAACAAGTCAACTATCCTGGTGGAGCTCATCAGCAAAGAGGAGACTGCCCTCTTTCACACGGTAAGCAAAACGGACAGATGAAGGCAGGGTCCCACAGGCAGCTTGCTGTTTGTCTTCTCAACTTGTAATATCTTTTCCTCGCTCTCCATGTCAGAGAATAAATGTTCTGTTGAACCCATAACTTTCCAATACTTGCCCAGTGCTGTCATCACTCATTTCTGGAAGGTGGTGGGGACTTCATGCTCACAATGCTGGGGTTTCAAGCTGAGTTTTGACTCTAGGGTTTGGGTTCCTCCACCAGCCTTATTTGTGGTGGATCACATTGTCTGGCATGCCCTTGACTAGTCACCCCTGATGATATTGCATGGTATTTTCTTTTACTGGCTGGTTTGGATTTTCTTTGCCATCATAGTCCAAGCCTGATCTGAAGCAAACTGGGTGATTGCCTTTCTGTTGAGTGCCTATTTGAGAGCCAAGGCACTCCCTGCACCTCCCTGCCTCCCACTTGATGATGCATGGCGTTCGTGCCACGCTCTGCCTTGATTCATTTACTGATTTTTAAAGCACTTGGTTTAGCATTATGTAAAGACACGCCAGATCATCAGTGTTAACCCCAGTGCGTTGGGCATAAAGGATTCTTTAGCAGACAGTATTGTCTGCCATCCTTGGGTGGGCTTCATAGACATGATCGCCACTGAATTTCAACACACTGGTTTCTGGCTCAGGGGGTTATTTTGTGCTTGACATGAAGGGAGGAAGGGACGTGTCCCCTCTCAGGGGAATCCTAGTGAAATGCATATATTTGGATTGGCCAAAAAGTTCCTTCGGGTTTGTATGGCAAAACCCGAACGAACTTTTTGGCCAGCCCAATACGATCAAACAAATGTTTATTTTTCCCCTGTTTCTTCTTCTCCAAGGATGATATCGAAAATGCCAAGTATATATCTCGATTGTTTGCTACACGGCACAAGTTTTACAAACAAAACAAAATCTGCACTGAGTAAGTAAACATTTCGTCCACCCTCTCCCTGGATCAGCTTAAATTCTTGTGCTTTAGGGATGGTGTAGATCGCTTTTTATACTGACTCTTTTTCCTCATTCCTTGTAGAAGCTAAAGGGGCAAGTTAAAGCCGGGTGGGAGGGAAAGGGCTTTAATGATGAAGACTGTCTTGTGTAGTCTATATGCCTAGGGAGAAAATGATTTGCAAATTGACTGTGAATGCTTGACTTCCTGAACGGATTGGCCGACATCAGTGCCTTTCCAACCTCTGCCATGAGTTTGGAGGAACCGAGCGGTTCCCAGTTTGCCGGGGCGGCCCTTCGCGTCAGATGTGGAGTGTGTTCAGAAGCAGGTAGCAGAGTGACGAGCCAACTTGAAAGAGAAGAAGCTGCTGTCATCCTCAGCCCTGTGTTGCTCACACAGTTGGCTAACCCTGCATGTGCCTCTGGGTCATGTCACCCGCCTGTAAATGAGAGGCCAGGGTAATTAGAGGAAGACTTGGAAGACGCTAATAGATGTCACAAATCCATGTGTGTGTTTTTCAATTTAATTTGGAAGTAAAGATGATAAAGGGAGTCTGATGAGGGAACTTAACTGTGACCTGACCTTGGATATAGCGTGCCGGGCTCACACTATCATAGCCTTTCCTTTGGTTGCCTTCAAAAGACGTTCCTCAGCAGAGTACATCAGCAGTTGGGGCGCCCAAGGTGCTTAATTTTGTTTCAAAGAACTTGGGGATGTAAACGCAGGAGAAGAACGGCTCTCCCACGTCCCCAGTGGACACATGCCAGAGTGTGAAAATGCTGTCCTAGAGCAGTTCCTGCTGAAGAAGCTGCTGCTTTAGAACTGGAGCATCAGGTCCCGGCAGACTTTTTTCTCTACGTGATGGAGGCTCTTTCAAACCAGTCGTTGCCATTGGTCACTGTCAGAGTCTGAAAGTATATTTGATAGTACAGTCGGCCCTCTGTATCTGTGGGTTTCATATCCGCGAATTCAACCAACCATGGATCAAAGTATATTAAAAAAAATTCCAGAAAGTTCCAAAAAAGCAAAACTTGAATTCACTATGAACCGGCAGCTCTTTACATTGTGTTAGGTATTATAAGTAATCTAGAGATGATTTGAAGTATGTGGGAGGATGTGCATGGGTTATATGCAAATGCTATGCCAGATGATATAAAGTACTTGAGCATACATGGATTTTGGTATCCGAGGTGGGTCCTGGAACCAATCCTCCTTGGATACCAAGAGATGACTATATAGAATTAGGTCTGCCAGCAAAGTTTGCAAATGTAAATCAGAAGAGCACTAATTAGAGAGCAGCAATTTAAGCCACCATATCTGTTATGGGTACACACGTGCATACACATGCATGCGCGCATAGACACACACACCGTTCTTTTGAACAGATTCCCTATAGGTCACATCTTTGCAGTTCTCTGCTGTTGCTTTTGATTTGTTGGGGTGTCTTTGACATCAACAAGAATTCTATAGTTGACTTCTGTAGGGTGAATTTAAAAACAAAACCATTTTGAGAAGTGTAGTCTTCACTGTAGTCTTCTGGTTTGATCATTTCTTAGCAAGTGGCTTTAACATAAAATGTTCTGAGTATTTGTATTTCTTTGGTGGCCTTTTCTTCTTACATGAGTGAGCATCACATATATGAGTGAGCATCATATATTAGACTGAAAATTAAGGAAATTCTGTTTTCCTTTCTACTTCTGTAATAATCATTCCTTTCTTCTTCATAACCATGTATGGGAGGTTCCTAACTTCTTATCTGATAAAAACTGGGACTCTCTAAAAAGCATACTCCCTACCCCACATAGACAGTAAATTCTGTATATGTTGATAGTTTCAGAGCCTCAGCATGGGCTACATGAAGGCTTGGCATAGCCCTCTGGAGTTTTATGAAATCAGCATCATCTGAACAGCATCCTTCTCCAGAGGTCTCCACTCTCTAACCTCTAAAAGACTGTTGTTCATTTTTATTTCCCTTATAATTTGTCTTTAGAAATAAGCCTCATTCTTCTAATATTACTTTGTAAAACATATTATAAAAGTATCATATGTTCCAAACATTTTGACAATAAAAAAAGAACAAAAAAGAAATTGAAATTGTTCTTAGCTTCAGCACCCAGAAATAGAAAATGTTTATGTTTTGCTGTAATTCTTTTTTATTTATTTATTTATTTATTTGCTGTAATTCTTAACTCATCTTTTCTCCTTTCCCCTCTTCACCCTCTCTTGTCTATCTGGTCTTCTTGTACATGGTAAATAATAATAACCATCCTCATTTTTTTCAACTTTTCATGTAGACAATCAAATTCTCCACCCCCTATCAGACGCCAGCCCACCTGGAGCCGGTCCTCCCTGGTATGTATGAAATCTTCAGTTATCAAGTCCTCTGACTGTCAGGGTGTGAGTGTCCTTTTTTTGTTAACTTGAGGAGAGGGATGACTAGGGCATCATGACTAGGTCATGACCTCATGACCAGGCGAGATATTGTGAGAACACAGAAGGGCATCAGTCTGCTATGCAGGTGTGATGCACACCCATTTTGTCCCTCTTGTGCCCGCCCATGTCCGTCACTTTTCTAAGTGTGACTCAGGGTTCACCCCCATGAATTTTAGTCTGGGCCGATGAGACCATGTTCCTTGAGCACGCAACCTACTGTGTGTTTTTTTCCACTTGCTTTATCTATCTTTATCTATCTATCTTTATCCACTATTTCTGATTTTTGCATATAGACATGTCTTCAGTTATAATCTCCACAAATTCTTTTATATTCACTGCCATAGACAGAGTTTAATAAACTAGTCAGAAAATGTCTACTTTAAATGAGCAAAAATTGAAGGAGTCTAGTTGATGGTCTTAGGTAGAGTATTCAGTGGGGAAGAAAATTAAAATTAATTAATTTTCTAATTTTAAGGCCAACAGAATTTGAGTTGATTCACTTTTCTACCTACCATTAGCCTTTCTTTAAAAACTGCTCTACTAATCATATGAATAAGGAAACACAACTCATTTCAATGCATGTGTTCTGTCTTAGACTGTGTTTTATTTTGAGAATTACTTAAGGATGATACCATAGCAAGACGTGGGAGAGTTAGTTTCCTTTAAAATATCTACTTGTTTTACGTCATAATTCTTTTATTTTAGATTATGATTTATTTTACACAAAATCAAAATAAACATGTGACCTTTAAATGTTTGTAGGTTGAACAGTTCCTTTGAGTTGATGGGAGAATAAAATTGAATTTTTCTTTATACACAATATATATCCTATAGCACATCTTTAACTTGTCTTTTAAAAGGAACTGTTTGAGGAATTTTTTTTTTTTTTCTTCTGGAAAATGCATTGACATGAACTCTTAGAATTCTAGAGTTTGGTCATCATATCACATAATATTGATAATTCCTGCAAACCCATGTGAATATTATTAATCTCTGTGTTAATGTGCAACATCTCACGAGAGGTCTTTGCCTTGGAGATGTAGAGGGCTGCTTTGGGCTTCTCCCCTGAAGTACCAATAGATTTGTTCACGGCACTGGTTTCCTTATTCTTCTCCTTTGTTGATATTATTTTCCTTTTCCCTTCCTTAGAGTCCACATGTCTTTACTAGTGAGATAAATGTTCACTTGTGTCCATGAAACACCAGGGGAAGCAAAGTGTTTTAGGGCTATCTTGTGATTTGATCTCATCCTAATTATCTAGAGAAGATACAGAGGCTTTCCTGTTTTGTTTGGATGAAGATAATCTACAGGAAGCCAGATTCCTGGCTTCTCCCTTTCCTCTGCCCCTTAGGATTAAACCATTTCAGCAAGAGTTCCTTGGGATGAGTGAGAGTAAAACCAGAGAACATTGTCTCCTTTGGGCTTCCTGGCTGATAACAAGGGCTCCTGATTGTTGGTTTTCTCTTGCCCTTCTGGCTCCTGTATTGTGGCATCTAATTTGTTTTTGTGTTGACAGATCTGGAGAGAAACAGAATAGTATATTGGAATATATAAAGAGACAGAATAAATAATCCTGAAATGGTATTTGGAGGATTAGCTATTACTATTTCTCACTTGTATTGCTTACACACTTATGCCAGTTCATAAACAGTCACCTACTTATAAGATTTTTCTTTTTTTTTTTTTTTAAATAAGAGCAAGAGAAGGCAGAGGTGAGCCAACTTTGCCTTGCTGTAGATTTCTGTTCCCTTGTATGAATCCCTCCCTACTGTTTTGTTCTGTTTTGTTTTTTGAAACCTAAAAACTGGCTGTCCAATCATGGAAAAATTGAGTTGAATTAGGTATTACCAAAAAGAGGAAAAATATTTTTAAATTGCTACTCAAAAACCAGCCAAGAGAGATTTGGGAATATTTAGAAGAGCTGATACTCTGAACTACTTTCTTAGATTAATTTCAATTCTTTATTTCTTCTACCCTGATTCTCTTTAATTTTTGGATTTCTTGCCTTCATTACCTTCTTTATTTGCCCTTTTAATGCTAAAACATTATTTGTAGCAAAGGAAATAGTAGATGAGTTATTTGCCCAGCCTTGGACTCTGCGTAGTGCTCTTCTTCTGTTGAGGAATACTGAGAAAGTGTGACCCCTGCTGGCTTTGTGGGGTTTTTTTTTTTTACTTGATCTCAGCTTCTGTCCCAAAGCAGTAACATTTAAACTAATATCTATAAGATTAATTTAAAAATAATCAAATAGAACTATAAAAGATCATCCTGTTTGGTGGTTTACAAGCTTAAAGTTTATTTTTTAGTATCAAAACTCTTCCTTCAAACACATTTTTACCTGGAACCCTAATACATGAATAAAATGGATAATGTTGGAGGGAGGAGACTGATTTGAGTGACAGGAAGCTGAGACCTACTGAGGTTAAATGACTTGCTCTAGACCGTATTAGCCATTAATCATACATCCTTTCTCGGCTCCCCAGTTAGTGAAGCTCTCTAAGCATTTTGGTGTTTTCTCTAAAAGTTTTACCCTCCTCTGCAGCACGGAGTTATTCAGGTTGGGTCTAAATGTCCATCTTTAAGAGTCTTATGGCAAAGAGTCCTCACTGAAGGGCTAGATGGTTGAACTGGATCCTCTGCAATGGGAGGGTCAATAAGTGGTCCTGGGAACTGCATGCTCATTGTTAGGGATCACATTTCAGATTTTATATAAATTTGCAAGTGGGCCCATCTTAACACTCCCCTGTCCCTATTTGAGGCTGATGTGGCACTGTGAACTAGGGCCATAGGTACAACTATGCTGATGGGTACGAACCTGTGGCTTCAGGAGGGACCCAATTTTGAATAGAAGGAAACAGGCTTCCCCCTTACTCTCATTATGTTTTAGGTGGAACATAATAAAATACATCTTCTGAGTTATTTCTTTAAAAAAGGCATTGGGAGCTTTGCAGGTGTGTTAGAAAATATGTTCTAAATAGGTGCCTTCATGTTGATTACAGCCTCTTTCTCACCTTGATCCAGCCTCCCCATTCCCCCCTTCTTGTTTCTCCAGTCCTAAGCTTGGTGATGAGATGGGGGGGTGCAGATGCTTAGGGAAGGGTTGGGTTGAGTGTGGAGGGCAGAGCGTCTGCAGCGTGCCTCCCTGCAGGCGGGGTGAGCGATGGGGACCATCGTGTGCTGGCGCTGGTGCTCGTGAGTGTTACGGCCATTTGTGCCAAGGCCTCCCACCTGTGCTGTGTTCTCTGTTTCAGCCCCGGCAACAACCGTACATCTTGCCTCCCATGCATGTCCAGTGTGGCGAACACTACTCGGAAACACACACTTCTCAAGGTAACTGGCTTGCCGCTGTCCCTTCTTAAGACGCAAAGTTGAGAACTGGTGATCGGTACTGAGACTTTTTTGGGGGGGTGACCGTGATACTTTCATTTTAACTTTGTCTGAATGGCAGCAGGCAACAGCTTGGATTTGTGAAAGGCATAGAATATTATTTACCCCTGAGAGGAAAATTTCCCCAGAATTGACTGCAGAGGGACTTGGGGGAAGGCAGTGAGCAAGTTCCTTTCTCCTCCTCCTTCTTGTAAGTGGGATAGAGAGGAGAGTGACAGCTAAGCCCCACAGAATACTCTTCACCCTCCTTGTCAGTGTCAGAGAGCTTGTAACAGTCAAGCAGGTTTTCAAGGTGACAGAGAACACAGGCATCCAGAATAATTGAAAGAAATACACACAAAATCTCAGCCCCTCATTGTAACTCTCCTTTCCGATCTCTCCCACTGGCCCCTTTCTCAGTGCACTTGTTAAACTGTTTTATTCCTCTTTTTCTCCCTAAACACTCCCATGCAAAGTGTGTAAAAAAACCCATTCCAATAATAATTATTCTTAGAGTGAGCATTTATAGAGCAATTCCTCTCCTTAAGCACTTGTTCTGAGCACTTGCACTGTATTGTCTCATTTAATCCTCAAAATAAACCTAGGAGATACGTACTGTTATTATTTCCATTTGACAGATACAGAAACTGGGGTACAGAAAGGGTACTGGGGAGCTTGGATACGAAAATTGGTGTCTTGACTCTTGAGCCAGGCTCTGTAATCATTACACTAACTGTATCTCAAAAAAGGAATGGGATTAAACATTGGATGTTGACAGTGTGGTAAATGGATAATTTGTTTCTGGGTTATCATATGCTAGCTGTTTTGAATCTTTCTGCACTGTCTAAATGTGAGCATGGAGACTAAGATAATCAAGATGATGTAATTTAATAAAACACTACTTTTTATAAGCAGACTAGCAAAGTTACCCTGCTTCTATGGGAGGGCACCAAACCCCATTAAGGTGGATAAAGGCAACATGTTCTCCTAGTTTTTCTTGCCTATATCATCTCATCTGGTCTATGTGCCCACCCCTCCTCTTCAGGCAGCCAAGTGTTTTCAGTCACCTTTTCTGTTTTTTAATCTTTTCTGCCTTTGCTTTCTTCTACTCTGCTCATGCTTGAATCTATAGTGTAAAAAATGAATATACTTTGCCCACAGAAAAGTGTGTTGGCAAGAGGTTGCCTGCCTAGGGGTGTCTGTGTATGTGTGTGTTAAAGGAACACTGGACACCCAGAATGGGCCTTACTTTAGAAATCTGCCTTTTATCTCTTTAGGTACCTCTTTAAAGTATTATTAATTTTAATGTGAAACTGACCTCAGTGATGAAACCAACTCTAGAGGAGGGTTTTAGACAGTGGCTAGAAAAACCTCCTGATTCTTATTTTGCCCTCCGTTGGTTGCTGATCAGAATGAAGCAGCCACGCATGCTGACATCCTGACTGTGTTATTTGCCTTGTGCCTTGACGGATGCTCAGCAGTCCCTCGGATACAGGGAGTTTTCCCACTGCAGTCAGGAAGGTCAGCTCCCAGTACTCAATAACTTCAAATCTATTGGCCTATTAAAGTTCTTGACTTCCTGGCCCAAACATCCAGTTCTGTCGCTGAGCCCTGAACAAGAGGACAGGTCTCCCAATGTGAGGGCCATTGTTGGTGCCTGATTTAAAAGCTCATGGCCAAATCAAGAACTTAACCCAGGTGATAACGCTTCCGTATGTGCATAGCTTTCTTTGTTTAGATTCACTTTTCCTCTTTAGTGTGCTTTAAAATGTTCCTTCCATATGTTGGCATCTTGCCCAAGAAATTACCAGTGTTTCCATGGAATATGTGGGTGGAGACCGTGGGATTTCCCTTTTTATGACTTCTGTAAGTGTGAGGATGAACTTGATTGAAGCAGGATGGTGTGGACGTTCATGTGCCTCTGTGTGACTTCTTGCAGACAGCATCTTCCATGGGAATGAAGAAGCCTTGTATTGCAACTCGCACAACAGCCTGGACTTAAGTTATATAAATGGCACCGTCACCAATGGCAGTGTGTGTAGCATTCACAGCGTCAACTCCCTCAGTTGCTCCCAAAGCTTCATCCAGGCTTCTCCCGTGTCCTCCAACCTCAGCATCCCTGGGAGTGACATCATGCGGGCTGACTACATCCCGAGCCACCGGCACAGCGCCATCATCGTGCCATCCTACCGGCCGACCCCCGATTATGAGACAGTCATGCGGCAGATGAAGAGGGGGGTCGTGCACACGGACAGCCAGAGCCAGTCCCTGCGAAACCTCAATATCATCAACACCCACGCCTACAACCAGCCAGAGGATCTGGTGTACAGCCAGCCCGAGATGCGGGAGAGGCACCCCTACACTGTCCCTTATGGGCCCCAGGGGGGCTACGGTAACAAACTGGTCAGTCCATCGGACCAGATCAACCCAAAGAATACCACGGTGCCAAGCAAGCCCGGGGCAAGCGCCATCTCACACACGGTGAGCACCCCGGAGTTGGCCAACATGCAGCTCCAGGGCACCTATAACTACAACACGGCCCACATGCTCAAAAACTATCTCTTCCGGCCACCACCCCCCTACCCACGGCCCCGCCCCGCCACCAGCACCCCGGACCTCGCCAGCCACCGCCACAAGTACGTCAGCGGCAGTAGCCCCGACTTGGTGACTCGCAAAGTGCAGCTGTCTGTGAAGACCTTCCAGGAGGACAGCTCCCCGGTGGTGCATCAGTCTCTCCAGGAGGTGAGCGAGCCCCTCACGGCCACCAAGCACCACGGCACGGTGCACAAGCGCCACAGCCTGGAGGTCATGAGCAGCATGGTGCGAGGCATGGAAGCCATGACCTTGAAGTCGCTCAACATCCCCATGGCCCGCCGCAACACTCTGCGAGACCCGGGGCCGCCCGAGGAGGTGCCGGGGAGCCACGAGGTCCCCCAGCTTCCCGAGTATCACCACAAGAAGACTTTCTCAGATGCCACAATGCTGATCCACAGCAGTGAGAGCGAGGAGGAGGAGGAGGAAGCTCTGGAACCGGTGCCCCAGATCCCTGTGGTCCGGGAGAAGATGGAGTACAGCGCCCAGCTACAGGCCGCCTTAGCCCGGATTCCAAACAAGCCCCCACCCGAGTACCCCGGACCCAGGAAAAGTGTGAGCAACGGGGCGCTGGGGCAAGACCAGGTGTGCCTTCCTCCCGCCATCGCCAGGGCCAGGGTCCTGAGGCAGGGGCCAGCCAAGGCCATCAGTATCTCCCGGGCTGACCAGACGGCCATCAACGGGTCCTCTCTTGGTCCATCCATCTCAGAGCCCGACCTGACAAGTGTGAAGGAGCGGGTCAAGAAAGAGCCTGTGAAGGAGAGACCTGTGTCTGAAATGTTCTCCCTGGAGGACAGCATTATAGAAAGAGAGATGATGATCCGGGTAAGTGGCTTCCTCTCCCAGGGCATCTTTCGAGGGACAGTTAAACGGGCTGATTTCCACCCTTGCCCGCAGCCGCCTCCGCTCCTTTTCCATGATTTAGACGTACATCCTCTGGGCACTGAAGAAAGCGCAAGGCTTATTCAGGGAATGTGGTAGGGATTTAAAAATCACTTGGCATATAAACAGGTAGTGTTTCATTTCACAAAACTTTGTTTTTCACATAAACCTTCCATTCTCATTCATGGCTTCTCATAGGTGTGCTTGGTGCAAAGTGCTGTGATAGAGTCAGGATCTTACAGCTTGGTGGTGTTGAGATTGGTGTCTGGGCCAGCATTTGCTGTTTATTCAGGGTCAGACTTCCCATCGCATGAGCTGCCAGGAGCTCACCTTCCTCCATCTTCTGGTACTTTGGTTTTTCCAGGGGAAAGCCTTTTTTTTTCCCCCCCAATTAGATATTAAAAGAGCAACATCCCTTCAGAGCACAGCTTTCTGTGTAGATCTAGATGTCAGGATCGTTCATCAATATTGTCCATGATGTATCCAGCTTTATTTTCAAATCTTCTTTCGAGAGATGTTTAACACAAATCCAAGAAAATTACAATAAACCCAGAAGCTTACCGTTGAGCTTCCATTAACCATTCTTATTCTATCGAGAATTCACACGTGCATATTTATACACACACCACACTTGTCCTGGAAGTATTCACTCCCTTAAAAAATCCTCTCATTATAACCATTCAAACCTAGAATGACTTCTCCTCTGCATGTACCACAGCTGAACTATAAGGTAGCCAAGGCTAATTTTAGGAACTCCAGAGCAGTTGTAACTTAAAATGGGCTTTGATGGAGTTCATTAGACTTTCTTCATTTATAAGTCTCCCAATTTAACACAACTCGGTATCAAGAACCCATCAGTCTAAGCATTCAGCTGCTGCCTGCATGGTGCCCTAGCCTCACTTAGGCTGTATTCATTCTCTCCTCTTGTTACCTGTATTAAACAAAAGCCTGTAGCCAAATTCATGGCACTGGTTCCCTACATAGTGCTTCAGGCATTATCACAAAGGAGCAAGGGCCTTTTCCACTGTTTCCACGTGTCTTCCCATCCCATCCATTGCGTAAGAGCGAATAGCCAATTTTACCCCTTAACTAGTTCAGGAACATCATTACCCCAGCCCTATGTCATTTTCCCTGATTTTTTTTTTTTTTTTAAATGTGTACCACCTTCTTCTTTCTTTTTTTTAATTTTAAAAAATGTTTATTTCTTGGCTATGCCACGAGGCATCTTAGTTCCTCGACCAGCAGCTAAGATCCTGGTCCCATGCATTGGAAGCACGGAGTCTTAACCACTGGACCGCCAGGGAAGTCCCTTCCCTGATTTTTTCCCAAATCCTACACACTTGTGAGCTCAAGGGCTGCCGCCCTTGGCTGGTGTCCCAACCTCAGAGTAGGACTTGGAGGGTCTTCAGTGAGCCAGGCAAGATGGTGACCACGCCACTGGCACTGATGCTTGGGATGGGTCTCTATTGTCTTTATGAAGCAACTCACCCCAATGACCTCCCCACATCTCAGATGGCTGTCTGTCCCCCCCCCCCCCCCACCACCACCATGGGTAGCTTTTGCCTGGCTTGTTAGGCATGGCTAAGAAGAGAAGGCTGTCAGGGCCTCCCTAGGATAAGAAAATGAGAAAATGTAACCAAATAGGAGCTGGAGGGAGACAGCTATGGTGAGAATTTGCCCTGCAGGCAACTTTCTCCCTCCAATTCTGGAGCTGCGGGTCCATTTGATGGATAGTTCAGGCCTGTTGTCTTGATAGCTTCTCCTGGCTCCTCCTGCTGCCTGGAAGACGTTTCACTGTCTGTAGTCACCTAACCCAAAATCAGGTACTGGGAAGAGAAAAGGCCAAATCAGATCTTTGAATTAATTATTTTTGATCTCTGGTAATAAGCTGATAGGATAAGTGAGGAGGAGCTAAGAGAAATAGGTTATCACTGGGGTTTCAATTTTCATTAGGTAAGTAGTAATCCTTTCCCAAGAAAGACAAATAGGTTTCTTTTCGCTTTGGGCCCAGTTGGGGTTACCTTATGGTGCAGGTGGGAAGGAAGCAGAAGGGCTGTCGGGAAGACCTCAGGACCATTTACAAAAAAAAATTTTGCTCTCTTAAAACTTTGCAGAGGAGTAAAATATTCTCAACTAAAAGAGATAATGGGGGGGACATTCTCCCTCACAAAAACAAACTAATAAGCAAGTAAACTAACACCTCCCCCCCCGCCCCCCCCCCCCACCCACCACCACCACCACCACATTTAAATCCAAAAATTTCAAAATCTGTCTGGGGTTGAGAAACCAGGGCCATTCTTAAGAATATTATACCTTTGGGACCTTTCTCACAGTTAATCTTCCTCTGAGATGCTCCTTTTGTTTGTCTGATGGGTCAGCCCTGTCACTGGACCAAGCATCTTATTGACAGAATCACTCATAAAGACCAGGGCTCCATTCTTTTTTTTTTAACTTTATTGAAGTATAGTTGATTTACAATGTTGTGCTTAATTTCTGCTGTACAGCAAAGTGACTCGGATATATTTATACACATATATATTCTTTTTCATATTCTTTTCCATTATGGTATATCCCAGGATATTGGATATAGTTCCCAAGGCTCCATTCTGACTGTAGGTGGCATTGAAGGGATGCATGTAGGGGTGTAATGCCATCCCCTACACCCACAATTAGAATAATCTGTACTGTGGCTCCATCAAGATACTTCTCTGGGGAGTAAATTTCTAAATGACAGACTAAGAAAAAAAATACCTAAAAGTTTGAAAAAAGAAAACAGGAATAAGATGACTCCTTCATCTGTGGCAACCAAAGGAACCTGCAAATTGGTTTCACTTTTGTGTGGATCAAAATCATAAACTCTGTAAAACTCATCTGTTTCTATGCTTTATGAAGTCTCTCTGTTCTTTTGTCTTCTAAGACAAAATTATTTGGTGGAAAATGCTCCCATTGTCTTGCCTGAAATGAGTAAATGGAGGTTTGTTGGTACCTCAATCAGTTTAGAGGGCATGAGGAAGCACAGCCATAGAGCAAATAACAGGAGCCCCAACTGATCCAGTTTCAGAGTGTCTGTGCAGCTGAGGATAGAGAGGAGTTGAAAACCCACAAACAAGGGCCAGGTGTTAACAACCAAACCTTCCCCTAAGTGCTCTGCTCGGCCCCGAGATCCATATTCTCCCATGGCTTAGTCACATCCAGTGGTGCTTCACCATGGTCACTGGGAGCCATGGTGTCCATTCCTGTGGGTCTTCCGGATGAAGCATGAAGGGTGCTGCTGGGTAGGTCATCTCCGGTGGCCCCAGGCTGTGGTATTAGTGACTTTGCTAAACCACAGCAGCTCTCATTTTGGGGATGATATCCCGGGGACCAGAGAGAGTCAATACAGGATTAACACCCTCAGTCTTAGCCCCTCTGAATGGAAACTTGGGAAGGTTTTTGTCTATTTATGCATGTATCCAACCTCTTAAGAATGCAACCAACAGTTTTTATAAGGTTTTTTACTGTTTAATCTGTATAAAAGGTCCATCATTGTGATTAAGTTTGATTATTCATGAATCTCTGTGTCTCTTTTCCTTGTCCTGTCTTCCTTCAGCCCTTATCTTCCTAAAGTGTCTCGTGTACACTGTTTTCTTGTGAGCCCCGTGGCAGGGTGTATTTGTATGGAGTCTTTGCTCTTGTTTGTTTGTTTGTTCGTTCGTTCGTTCATTCCTCTATTTTAAATAAAAGCTGAGGAGGCCTGGACGAGCCGGCTTCCTCCGGCACAGTGGGAATAATGGGAAGACTGTGTTTGAATTTGCCCTGCTAATGGTGATTGTCTGCATTCCTTGGCTGGGGAGTTACAGATTTGGGGAGATTAAAACACATTCCAGCATTCTCCTGGTATTACAAACAATGAGAACATGCCTTTTCTTGCCGCAAGAATCTAGAGAAGCAGAAGATGGCAGGCCTGGAGGCACAGAAGAGGCCACTGATGTTGGCAGCCTTGAACGGACTCTCGGTTGCTCGGGGCTCGGGGCGGGAAGAAAGTCGAGTTGATGCCACCCGAGTTCCCATGGACGAGAGGGTAAGCGCTGGGCTTGTCAAACATGTGACTCATTCTCTGTGGTCTTAGGATTCCAACGCTCTCTCCTCGCCCAGACATGCCAGCATGAAGGCGTGTTTGACGAATTCATTCTTCAATTTGAAGCTTAGCAAGACCTGGTCTGTGCTGTATTAAATTGATCCTTTTCAACATCTCATGTTTCTTTGTCAGGTTGGTGCCATGATGACCCCTAAAGACACCAGCCCCTACCTAGCTGTGTGGCCTTGGTGAAGTCATTCAATTTCTCTGGGCCTGTGTCTTTATTTTTTTGCAAAATGAAGAAGTTAAGCAGTTGCTGTAGCTCTCAATTTCTGTGATTTTTGTGAACAAATACCCTTTATTAGGGAGTGATTCTTTTACCCACGCATTTATAGAATTCTTTAATACGCTGGCCCCTTGTTTGGCTATAACATATGGCTGATTTATAATTGTTAGGGTAATGCATCGTGGGAACTTTGGTTTTGAAAAGTAACCAGAAGTTGCGTGGTAGTGTTTCAGAGGTGAAGAAACATGTTCTTTTAGTTCCTGAAATTGCTGTCAGGATAAGAAACAGGTCATATAAATGTAATAGAGTGCATTACAATAAGATTAGGGTTTTAGGTTTTTGCCAGCATGTATGAAGTATTAGCATGCTCTTAGAGCCAGAAGGGTCTTTAGAGGGATCATTTCATCTAATTAATACCATATTTTGTTATTAGTAGCTTGACCGTGGGAAAAATAAAAGATGGGGCGTCTAATCCTCACAACTAGAGGACTGTGGACCAGTATCATCTTAAAATTTAGCTAAGAACAGCTGTGTAAGTGGAGGGAAGGACGTTTGGGTAATTAAGATTAACAATCTCCTTATCACTAGAACTTTAAACAGGTGATAATAACAAAAATACTAATTTTGAATTTCAACTCTTGCCTGGTCTGGCAGATTTGTTCTGTTTAAGGTATGAGTGAGAAGGAAATTGGTTATTGGAAAAGAGACACTAGCAATATGGTCAGTAATGAGACCAAATAATCAAACATTAGTTGTCCATCTTGAAACTACTTATTAACACTGTCACTGTAAATATTTTAAGAAATCTGGTGGTTTGGTTGGAGTGTTTGGATAAGATAATTCAGAGAGCTGGAGATCAATTTCTGTTGCAGTTCAGAACCCTGAAGAAGAAGCTCGAAGAGGGAATGGTGTTCACAGAATATGAGCAGATTCCAAAGAAAAAGGCAAATGGCATTTTCAGCACAGCGGCTCTGCCAGAAAATGCTGAGCGCAGCCGTATCCGGGAGGTTGTCCCCTATGAGGAGAACCGCGTAGAGCTCATACCGACCAAAGAAAATAACACAGGCTACATTAACGCCTCCCACATCAAGGTAAGAAGTGGGGGGTGGAGAGTGGCGTGTTGGGAAGGCTGGTTGAAGATTGCTGGGTTAACAGCAAAAGGGCAGGGAGGAGAAAACATACGGGCTGCCACTGTGCATCTTGGCTTGTCCCCAAACCCCAAGGGAGTGTTTTTGAACTCCTGTGCTTTTCTTAGTCAACTGGAAGGCCATGCCTATCACTGCACAGAGAGAAGGAAGCCCAGCGGCCTCAGGGAAAAAACCTCAGGTCAGCTATTTCTGAAGCTTGCTCATTACAGAGGATTTAACTTTTTCTTCTCTCTGTGCGTTGTAACTCTCCCGAAAACTCACAGATAAAGCTGAGGATTAGCCCTTTCAGTTTGTCATTTGCAGGTGATGGAGAATTTGGAAATCACGGGCATTATATTTCTGTCACTGGAGTTATGATGTTCAAGACAACAGAAACTTACTGTTTCTCCCTTGTAATACTACTGGTTAGGCATTTTAGAGCTGAAGTCCCAGAGCTGAAGTCCCAAATTTGCATGCTATTTAGAAGAGTGGGCTAATTTAAACATAAGCCGTAACGGTGTGGTTGATAATGAATCTTGCAAAATGTGCCACATTATTCAATGCATTTGGGTCATTAAATTTTTGTTACTATTTCAAATACTCCAAATCTTCATATCTCAGTATTTCATAGACTTTAAAATTGGTCAGCTTAGCTTTACTTCAGTTAGAATTTAGAGTTACGGATACATGTGTGCATGCAGTGAAGTGTTTCCTAAATAGCTTACCTTCCTCAGGGCTCCTAATGACAGAACATATTTGTTTAGAATGTCACCATTTGCTCTGACCTCTGAAGTAGGGGAATTATCTGTGTACTAATGTGAATTGTATTAGTATAATTGTTACAGTTGTTACAGGATGCTTTTCAACAATACAAGGTTCAGATTCGTAGCCTGCTGTGATCAATAACCTTAGAAAACCTGTATCTGGCATTATTTCCTTTCTTCATTGGACTTTTCAACTGTAGCCTGATTATAGGTAGGTTCCTTTGAGCCTTTAAAATACAGCCAGATGTCTGGCCCATGTATCAGTTCTAACGGTTTTGATACAGAATATGGGAAGTGTACCATGGTTGGGTGTAGTGTTTTTGTTCACCGAGCATAGATAACCACATATATTTTGTAAGTGTCAGAAAGTCCTGTCCAAAGAAATAGGATGGCGTAACTCTCATGGATCATATTGTGTATTCTACTCTTATTTTTCAGAGTGAGAACTCTCAAAACAATGAAACAGTAAAAACTGAGCCCCAGGAAACTCTGAAGGAAACTGACGGTGGTGAATTTCATGGGCTTAGTTTAGATAACGAAACAATGACCAAAATAATGCATGCAAAGATGCAGATCACACAGCTGCATCTTGCTAGACTGTCTGAGAAAATCTTCCACAGCTGTAATATACTATGTTCTTCGTTTGGCCAGATCGCCTCCCCCATTTTCCATATGCTCTCTGGAAAAAGCTGTCAGTCTGCATGCACCGTGACCAGTGGGTGTTGTTAACGTCCCTTCCACCCCTTCCTCCATATTCTCTGAGGCCCACATTTCATCTTGTGGATCCGGGTTAGACATGGGTGTGTTTAATAGACCCAGAGAGCTTGCAAGAACTTGTCCTTGTGTTTTTGGAATAGAGTTGTACGTCTTGCCAATGTTTTCTCCCTGGGTTCCAAGCAGCCGTTAACACAGAACAGAGATTTATTTGCTCCAGACGTGGAATCACATCTGTGAAATCTACCTCAGTAGCTTTGGTGGTTGTGTTTTTAATGCAGTTTTTAATACCCTCCTGTCAATACTTGGGAATATGCTGAAAGGCCCCAGGCAGCAGCATACTCTGGAAGTATTTATGGCTCCTATATGTTGGGTGCCAGAGAGGCTAATGTTTAAAATCACAATTCCACAGATAAGCCAAACTCCTAGCCAGCCAGCCAGCAGATGTATGAGTGTTATCTCCCACCAGTACTTGGAAAATGGATTTTGCTTGCCAGCTTTGACCTAAACATGCCTTGTGTAACGAGACAATAACTGACATTGTTTTTGTTTGAATCAAGTTAGTATATAGCTTCATAAAATAAATGAGAGAGAAAGTTTCAAAAAGTGATCATTGCATTGCCCCTAGCACCATCTTGAGATCCCCACTGGTGAATGTGTAAGGGAGCCTGACTTGGCAATATCAAGGCACAGGAATGGAGGCAAACCCAGAAAGAATCCCTCCAAAGGCCGCCATTTCACCCTGATAGCATGAGCTTCCACACTTGAGGCATGATTTTTTATTGATGCGTCTCTGCTGCTAATATTTACAGCTGCAGAATTATCCTCCCAAGATCACCCTGAGCTGTGTGGGGTAATGATTTTATTATCCGAAATCATCTCGTGACTCCAAAGTTCAGTTGGATGCTGTGGTATTGTACGAGGGGAAGGTGATGATAAAATATCATGTACTGTTGGCTTAAGTACATTCATGATACCTCTAGTGTATGTGGTACAGAGTAGCGGGTACAACAGAGGTTTAGGACACACTTCATACCAGGGCAGTGGTAGAAAGACATTGCTCCCAAAGGGGTGTTATTCCATGGTAGACTTTTCTATTATTTAAAAGGATGCCATGGAGTACTGTTTCTCAGACTGTGGACCACAATATGGTAGTGGTATATGAAATCAATTTAGTAGTCGGGAGCAGTTTGGGGTTTTTTTGTTTTGTTTTCTTTTGTTTTTTAATGGAATAGACTAGAAAAAGGAGAAAAGAATGGCAATTATCAGTACATTGCACATTGGAAACATAACTATTATTTCTGTGACAAATCATTAGGTTATATACATATATTCATGTAATATTGTATATGTGGGTATATATATGTATATATATGTTTTTAATATGCACTGGTTTGTACATAATTACTGTGGGTTGTAGACCAAAATTGATGAGGTATATTTTAATAAGCTTGAGTGGCAAAAAGTATTTTCATGTGAGCATGTGTCACTAGCCATCCATGGTGTCAGGGCTTTTGATGATAGCACTAACACGTTTGGCCTAAAAATATTATTCAGGGTTTTCAGGTGGCTACAAAAGGACCCGTGGTCAGCATGTAATTCTGTCCTGGATTTGGGGTTTATTCACTAATGCTTGCCTTGGTTTCCAGGTGGTGGTTGGTGGGGCAGAATGGCACTACATCGCCACTCAGGGGCCTCTGCCACACACATGCCATGACTTCTGGCAGATGGTGTGGGAGCAGGGAGCGAATGTGATCGCCATGGTCACCGCAGAGGAGGTAAGGGGGAATGGCCGTACGGCCATCTGTCCCGGCGGGGGTGGGGGCAGAAGATGGGCTTTGTGTCGATGACTTTGCTGCCTCATTCTCCTTCCGGCAGCACCATTTCTCCGCAAATCCTTTTCTCGCTGACGTGCATCTCTTTTCTCTCCTTACTTCCATATAGGTTTGTTTTGTTTTCCAAAGATAATTTATTGTTATGTCCCGTTTTTATCCAGCTCTTAACTCTTTTCCTTGGACCACCATGAACTAAAATTAAACAAACAAACAAACAAAAAAGAACCAAACTTCAGTTCAGCCAGCTCACTTCTGTGTGCCAAACAAAGCAATGATCTTTCCACTGGAGTTTGAGAACTTTGGGGCTGCTCTGGGTAAATCGGCATATATTCCCAAGCCCGGGCGTGGCCAGCTCACATGCCCTCCTGCTTATCAGCTGAAAAGAGACCAGAGCTGTTGTTCCTGTGGAGGCCTCTTTCTTTGGGGAGAGAAAAAAAAAAAATCTTTTTCTTCCATTGCCAAGTCAAACATAGTTTTTCCCTTGTAACTAGAGAAGTCTACGTGGTGTTCCAAAAACTGGCATATACCCCCATTCCGTCTAGCAGTTCGCTTGGAGCTTGCTGTCTTTGGGGGGAGATATTTTGGGTTTCTTCTCTTGTCACAGTCTCGATTTTTTAAAAATTTTATTTTAACCACTTCCTTTTGTTCCTTTCATTAAATTTTAACTTATGTTTTGAAGTCATTTAAGGAAAAAGGGTTTTTTGTTTGTTTGTTTGTTTGTTTTTTACCATATGTATGGTATTGCATATCCCTTTCCTAACAACTTTAAAAGGATGGGGAACAGAAAGAACCGGAAACAAAAAAAGTCATGTTCCCTTCATTAACTCTTCTGAGCAGATGCTTTCCAGAACAGCCCATTAGAAGGTAGTGATGAAAGACTTTGGGCTCTTTCAGGCCAGTTGTACTTCTCTAGGCTGACCTTCTGTCCCACCTTCCCACAAAGAGTAAATGTTCCTGAAAATCTCTAGTTTTATCACTTTATCGAATTACATCCTTGGAAGGGATTCATTCAACTTAAAACAGTGTGTACTTACCATCTGTGCTGACCCCAGGGTAAACACAACAGACATGATCCTTGTCCCCAGGGAGCTTACATCCCAGTGGGATTTACAGTAAAAAGTGAACAAAGTCAGCTCAGATAGTGGTAAGTGCCATGGAAAAAAATGAAACCAGTAATGGGATGGAGGGTGGCCGTGGGGCTACTTTAGACTAGACTGCAGCCCAGGGCCCTCTGAGGAGGTTGCATTTGAGCTGAAACCTGAGTGACAAGAAGGGACCAGTCTTAGGAACAAAATCCAGTGATCTGTGAGGCAGCCAGAGACTTACAGTCTTTTGAAATCTGTAATTGATGTAGGTACTCAGCAGTTATATAAATTAAAGGCCTCAGACAAACCTGCTTTCACAGGATGGTTAAATAAAAGAGGCAGGTGTGCTTCAAATTTAAGAAGACTCAATTCAACCAAAAGAATCAGGGCAAGATTACTTGTGTCACCCAAAGATGTATTGCTTTGTGAGCAGGCCAGCCTTCACCTGCCACTCATTCCCCCAGCTCCGTACGCTGGGCATTTCTCCTCTCGCTCCACCCACTTCCGCTGGGTCCCCTTCTAAGCTGCCATCTCATCCACCCCCGCTCCCACTCCTATGATATCAAAACCGTGCAAAACTTTAAAATAGACCCCATTTTGTAAATGGTTGAGAATGCATACCCCCAGAAAAGATTATAAAATTAAGGGAGAGAGAAGAGGGGTAAAACCAGTTTTCCTCTGCTTCAGTTGTCAATGGAACTAAAACAAATGGGTCAGGCTGAAAAAAACATGAGATTGACACTAGATGATAAAGACAGTGTCAGTGGCTGGTGGGGTGTAACAGAGAGAGCCCAGGGCCGAGCATCTGACATGAGAAGCATGACCTAGAACAATTACTGGGATCTGTCACTCCTCTGCTTAAGGTCACTTCATCACCTTTGGATGGCTTCCCACTGACCGTGGGGTGAAATCCAAACTCCCTACCGTGGACCAGGAGGCCTTCTAACCTCTTCTCTGCCATCCACACTGAAGGCCTTTCTGTTTCTTGAACACACCTAGCTTGTTCCCGCCTCTGGTCTTCACCCTGGCTCTTCTCTCTAACATTCAACTGCAGCCCAGTTGTGAATCTTTAAATTTTTCCATTGCTATAACTGCGTGGTAAATCTTATTATTGGTGTTAGCTAAAATGTATGGGTATCTACTCTGGGATAGACACTGCATGATGCTACTGAGTCAGTGACTTAGAAGCCATTCAAGTTTTCCGCTGTCCTTAAGATTTTAAGATTAAGAGGATAAGAGCTTCCCCTGACTCATGTCCAATTTTGCTTCTGTGTCTGATTCAGGAAGGCGGACGAACCAAGAGCCACCGATACTGGCCCAAACTGGGTTCCAAGCACAGCTCAGCCACCTATGGCAAGTTCAAGGTCACCACAAAGTTCCGAACAGATTCCGGTTGCTATGCAACCACAGGCTTGAAGGTCAAGCACCTTTTGTCCGGGCAGGAAAGGACAGTGTGGCATTTGCAATATACTGATTGGCCAGATCACGGCTGCCCAGAGGATGTCCAAGGATTTTTGTGTAAGTCTTTTCTTCCCTGTCGGGGTTTTACCAACAGTAATAATGGTCTTATCAGTTGGAGGTGAAATGGAAAGAGAGTCTACTTTCTCTTAAGTGGCAAAAGTATTACAACATTCAGTATATAATACTTCAGTGGTATGTGTAGAACAGAGAAGACTAATCCATGGCATTTATTATATTCTTTTTACCATTTATGCAGATGAGCTAATATGGTAAACTAATTGGTTCTACCTTGATTTAGACCTTTAGTATTCTGATACATGTCACGTGTCTGAACCTTGAAAACATTATGCTAAAGAAAATAAACCAGACACAAAAGGACAAATGTTGTGTGATTCCACTTACATGAGTTACCCAAAATAGGCAACTTCATAGAAAGTGTAATAGAGGTTACCAGGGGCAAGGGGGAAGGGGAATAGGAAGTTACTGTTTGATGGATAGAGAGTTTCTGTTTGGGACCATGAAAAATTTCTGGAAGTGGATAGTGGTGATGCTCGCACAACATTGTGAATATACGTAATGCCACTGTACACTTAATGTAATGTACACTAAAATGATTAAAATGGTTAATTTTATGTTATGTATGTTTTACCACAACCAAAAAAAAAAAAAAACCACACAAAGCAATAAAATAAAGAAAAAACAGCTTTAAAAATTTCTCATGAAAATTTATATCTCGGAAGCCCTGTATTTCCTACAGCAGTCAATCCCAATTAGTAGTTTCTCATACCTACGATTAAAGATACTAAGAATTATTGAAATCAACTTGTAGTATTTGAAACTATCATTTTTGGATTCATTAATTTATGTGTAGTTTTCAAGCTATGGTTATCTTAGAAACTGATTCATCCAGATTGTATGCAGTACTTTATTTGTAAGGCCAAAAACTGGGTGTGTGTGCGCCATGTGCCAGGCACTGAATCGGGCTCTTAGAACGCAGAAATGAAGCAGTCTTTATTTTAAAGGCTCTTGCGGTCTCATGACGAAGACAGGCCGGTGATCACAGTTCAGAGGTGAGATCTGATGCTTTTGGGGATGGCTGCAGCAGCCTCCTTCCCTTCCACAGACTTGCCTAAACATCCTGCACTTGCGGGAAACCCCACTCCTTCCTTACCCAGCTAGGAAGGAGGCCTGAGGGTGCCCTGCAGATTTACTACACCTGCTATGTTGTTGACTCACCAGCTGGCAGAAGACCTGTGGCCACAACAGAGGGAGGTTGGAGAATGTCAAAACCTTGATTTTTATTTTGATATTCATTTAGAGTAGGAGGGGTGGGGGAGAGAAGAGAGAATAGGTTTTCAAGTACCTAAAAGTACCATTTCACAAGTTCCAACAGAAAGATTCTGATGCACACTTATTTATCAATGCGGCTATTTCATTTTTCGTTAAAGTGATGATGGTTCTTAAGGAGTCGGACACTGAGAGTAAGAACGATGATTGGAATCAAAGGATCTAGAACGAGATCTAGAGCAGGTTGGTGGTTGGCCTGAGGTCAAACAGTTACCTGCAGCTGAAAATATTAATGAGCACAGTGACCTTTGCAGAACTTTCTTTCCTCATAACAGTGTTCTTTTTATTCCTTTCTGGTACTGTTTTGCTAATTGCTTTACTAGAAGCAAGACTCAGAAAATGGAAACAATAAAAGTAGATCCGTTTGATGACTGGCTAACAGATCTGATAAAAGGTTGAGTTTATAAGAAGGTTAAAATTATAATCAAATCTTTTAAATCAGAACCAATTTAAGGAAAGCCAATCTAAATTACTGAAAAATATAGAGAATATTTTTAAACAGTATTTATTAATTTACCTTTCTAAGAAACTCAGGACAAGTGTGCTGAGCAGGGTCTTAGAAATGTTGGCTCTTTAGGTTTTTAAGAATTTTAGGAGATTTTTGTTTGTGTTTAAATGAGATTACTTGGATGCAGAGGAACTGGGTCAAACTGTCTTCCAGAGGTCTTCACTGAGTTACACCTTAAGGAACTTTATTAATATGATTGCTGGAGAAAGAATCTGCTTAAATCTAATTTCTCTGTGTTTCATGAAATTCCCCTTGATGGTGGCATCTGCTTTATTGATCAATATTCCTTTTACTTCTCTCCTTAAATTTAGCACAAGAAAAACCTTGTCTCTTGTATGTGAACATTGCCTGCCGTCAGAAAATGTTATTGCCTAGTATCTTTTCCCCTTTGGAAAAAAAAAATTGTGAAGGGAATTCCATGCTCATTATTTAGCTCATGTTGGTACCAATAGCAGCTGCCTTATCTAGTCACCTCAGATTGCCTTCCCTCTTTTGTTTTGTTCTATCTCATTTTACTTTATTAGTGGTGGTGGTAGTAAACGTTTATTTGGGTAAACTATTTCAGATTACTAATTAAATGAGGTTATAAAGGAAATTGGAGTTCTTAGTCATTGTGTGTAAACAGGTGCTTTTAAATTACAAGAATGGGGACTTCCCTGGTGGCGCAGTGGTTAAGAATCTGCCTGCCAATGCAGGGGACCTTGGTTCGAGCCCTGGTCCGGGAAGATCCCACATGCCTCAGAGCAACTAAGCCCACGAGCCACAACTACTGAGCTTGCGCTCTAGAGCCCGCGAGCCGCAACTACTGAACCCGCACGCCTAGAGCCCGCGCACCGCAACAAAGAGTAGCCCCCTCTCGCGGCAACTAGAGAAAGCCCGCGCACAGCAACGAAGACCCAACACAGCCAAACATAAATAAATAAATGAATGAATTAATTAATTTTTAAAAATTACGAGAATGGTTTGAATGCTGTTTTCTCTTCAGCTGTTTGAGTTTTTCTCCTCATTTGGTTTTACACTGCTGCACTGGGATGAGATTTTCTGAGTATCAGGAACCTTCAAATCTGCTTCTCCCCTGAACTAGCTACTATAAAATCTCAGTTACTAATTGACTTTTTCCGGTTCTTGGATTGTTTGAGGATTACCTTTACATACTTTTCCTTTTTTTCATGACCATTAAAAAAAATAGTCTTTAAGGCTTGGGTTGAGCAATTTTCCGTTTGTGCCCAGTTGGAGTAGTGAACAGTCTCCTGCACAGCCCTGCGGGGCTAAGCGGTTGTTGACAGGGCACGTGGCACACACCCCACCCACATGTTGCCTCCAGGAAAGGGGGGTTATCTTGAGCTACTCCCATAACCACATGGCATCCAAGCTGAAAGCCAGGCTCCCCAAAGTCTATTTTATAATCTAAAAATGGAGTCAAGCCTCAGCTGACATTCACTCATTCAGTGAGGGGAAGGAAGAAAGGGCAGATGGACGCTCTTCCCACCAGAAATTGGCTCTGACAGGCGGGCATTTCAAGGGGACCTAGCTGGTGTCTGATCCCAGTCTGTTAATGGTAGGAATTGCTGTAAGTAATGTCGAGAATCATCTGCTTGGGGGACTTTGGGATTTGCAGAGGGGAAGACAGAATTTAATTTTTAAAAAAGAACTATTTAATTTAAAGAACAAATTCTCCCATGGACTAATTGACTCCCAGCTGGTCCTTTCTGGATCCAGGACTGTAGAGTGGGTACCAGCCAAATAATTAGTGTCTTGTAAGTACTGTAAATTATTGTCACTTGAAAAAAAAATTCACAGTCAGTTTTTTTTCCCCCTCGCTTGTATGCAAAGCGATGCAGGACATCAGTGACAAGATCTGCATTTTGTCTTGCAGCCTACTTGGAGGAGATCCAGTCAGTCCGTCGCCATACCAACAGCATGCTGGAAAGCACCAAGAACCAGCACCCCCCGATCGTGGTCCACTGCAGTGCTGGGGTGGGAAGGACCGGCGTGGTCATCCTTTCTGAGCTGATGATCTACTGCCTGGAGCATAATGAAGTAAGTCATTCTGGGCTTCTGAATCCTCCACTTTGGGGACCAATCTACACCATGGCCAAACCTTCACCTGTGCCCTTCTATTTCCACTGTTTAATTTCCTCTCTCCTGACGAGAGTTTTCCAGACCCATGATTCCTAGTTGGACTCTGACATTTACAACCTTCCTGATCTTTTGCCTTTCACTGCTCTGTGTAGAGACCCAGATAATATAGAAAAAGAGTTGAAACTGTGAGAAAGGCAACATTTAGAAAATCTGATCTGCGCTGGCATCAACTTCCAGATGTCTGCAGTGTTTCGTAGAAGGTCTGGTTTTATTGTGGGTAATTTTCCACAGCGGGTTATTGGGTCGCATATAGTATAGATGCGTCTTGCATTTCTGGGATGTGTTTTGGCCTAACTCCTACGTGAAAATGTGTGTACTTTAAAAACATTTTTCATTCTTTAGTGGGGAGTTTTATTGAGGGGGCTCTTTGCTCTTGTCTAGACTGGCAGTGGTGTGTAGCAGAGCCGGGTAGATAATCCGAGGGCACAGACGTGGCCTGCCTTTGCTGAGGCTGGAGGCCCAGCTTTTCTCCCATAGACGCAGGCTGCGGCTGAATTTTTGCCCACACGGTGTGTGGCATTCCCTTCTTGCTGTAGGTCAGGGAGTTACACCGAGGGGCTTTAGATTTTGTAGAGATGAGACAAATAGCAATCAAAGGCTAAAGAACAATTCTTCTGCCTTCTATTCTCACAGGGGGCTTTAGGGGTTTTAGATGGCTTTCACTTTTTTTTTCTTAGGCTCTTTAATCACCACTAGCAGCACATGTCCCGTTCCGGTTTTACAGATGAGGATGCTGAGGTCCAGAAACAATCTAGTGGCTTGTCCAGTGCCAGGTGGCTCTTAAGCAGTGGTGCCAAGGTTTGAAGTGAGGTCTTTCACCTCCTGGCCCTGAATTATTTCCTGTCTTCACTCTGCCTCCAAATGCCAAGTGTCATTTGATTCTTGTTCAATTTCCAAATTGTACAGCTTGGAGAATCAAAGGAAACTTTTGAAGCGGTTTGATAGTTTTAAAATCAGGAAATGTTATAATGCATGTTCTGTGAGGGAATTTATATAACAATATATGTATTTACTCAATGGTTTGAAGATCAGATTAAATATTGCCCCGTGGAGTTTGTTATATTCAAACTTCTCAGAAAACAATAAATGCCAAGTTTAAATATGTTCAAAGGATTTTTAGGTTCCCTGCCTATAAAAAGTTAATTTTGGAAACTTTCAGTCTGTACATATGAATGTTTGTGCTGCTAAAAAGTAGAAGAGGAGTTATATCACATGTGGCCTATTGTTCAAACAAACAAACAAACATTCTATTGGGGAACAAAATGCCCATCATGGAATCACTTGAGTCTACGTAACAGAAATCTCGTCATCTTCTATGAGTTTTTATCATTTTGTCTCACATGAGATTTCTTGATTGTTTGCTTCTCTGTCACTACTAGAAGTCTCTAGGAGTTTCTAGTAGAGTGAATAGCTCGGCACGAAGTCCCAGATCCGCTCACTGCTGGGAAGATGGACTAAGATGCAGTGGAATCTGGGCACATGTGGCTCAAGCATATCCGAGCTCCGCTGGCAGCACCCGTGGGTTCCTGGGGAGGAAGAAGGGCCTCATCATCCCCTCTCCACTTAGAGATCTTTTCCTCATGTCACTTTCTTCGCCAAATTCCCCTTCTTTTCTGCATTCCCCGTGCACTCTTCCTCTGTTCCCCCTTCCTCCTTTTCAACTTGAGAAGCTGTTTTGTCAGTCTGGTGTCTGACATGAAGGATCGCTGTGTTCTGAGAGCTCTTTGGAGACCCATCAAGGCTGAGCCTCAGTAATACGATGACATGAAGGCTCATCGATCACCAGATGTTACTGGCCCAGTGGAACACAACAGATGTCAGAGCCAGCGTGGTACAGAGTAAGGGGTTCAGCCACTAGGGCCTTGAGTGGACTTGGTGAGGGCTCAGGGTGATTAAATTCTCTAGGGTGTATCCAGACATAGCAGATTTCCTCAATGCCCAGTTGTATGCCAGAACATTTACTGGAATGTGGTCAGTCCAAAAAGGACTTCTGTTCCCATTGATATTCAAAGATAGCAAGATGACTCATATTTTTCACTTCCCTTCCCCTAGCACATGTAGCCAGCCTTATCTGTCCCATTTCCCATAATTGCTGTTGGTAGACGGCTAGGGAGAAAAAAAGTCTCTACTTGTTCTGCTTCAGACCTGGCTAGTAAAATTCAAACCCTTATTTTAGAAGAAGCGTGGAACCATGTTTCTTTGTTTTTTAAACAAAAGATTTTGCTAAATCAATATAAAATTGGTTGTCCCATTTTTCTCCTGTCTAAACTTTCCCGTCTTCTTTCCATGGCTTCTGGATTTAGGATACTTTATGTTTTGGTCTATAATCCATAGAGTTTTAGTTTTGTCAGTGAAATGCCTTTTCTTTTTCCTGGAGCAAAGATGCTTACCGTAAAGTCGGGGAGCTGCGAGGGGATTCTCCTGGGCTGCCCTGAGAAGCTTCTTTGTGCCCTGTTGTTTTTGGTCACTGAATGTTAGCTATAACATTTTAATGCCCATACATGTGTTTTCAGAATGCACCAGTTTCATGGTCTGTGATACTCTCTCTTGGCCACCTGTCCCAGATTAGCTAAATTACAAAAGGTCAGGTTCTCACTAGCCAGAGAGCAAGATGTCTTGATCTTGCTGCTTTTCTGAATTGGTTATCCCTCCTTCGTAGAGTAGGGGAGTGGGGGGGATGTCTTCTAAGCAAGATGGAGCAAGCATCAGCTGCCTCCGGATTCCTTGGGTTAGGGACAGTGGGAAGCAGAGCCTGTGGAAGTGCATCTTCAAGGCAAGCTGAAGGATTCTTTCATTGAGGACCAGGGGAAACTTTGTCTTGTCTCCAAACTGCCCTATATCAGCTAGTATACTGTCCTTGAGTCAGCCTGAGGGGCTGAGTCTTACAGGCTATTGACATGGTAATGACCATGATGATAGTGGTGGTGGCAGAGATGGAAGTGGAGGAGAGGGTAGAGGTAAAGGAGATGGTGGTGGGAGAGGAGGTGGTGGTGGTTGTGATGATGACGAGAATGAAATTATAATAACCACAGCTAACGTGTATGTAGTGTTTACCATGTGCCGACACTATTTCAAGAGCCTTACAGCTCGTAGCCTTCACAATGACCCTACAAGAGAGGTTCTGTTAGTACCCTCATCTAACAAAGAGAAACTGAGGCACAGGGAGATGAGCTCTTAGCTTCTGTGTGACCCTGCCTCTCTTGTCAAAGCCTTTTATGGGTATGAGGTAGGAGGAGCCTTATTCTATCCTTATATTCAGTGCCCAACACAGAGTAATGCTTATCATGCATTACGTTCAGTTCATTATTAGGTGCTCTGTGTTGTGTATCATGATGTCAGTCACTTTGGAGTAGAGTTTAGGCACAGACCCACTAGTTACCATCAGAAGCTTATGGTCTAGGCTCTGTATTTTGACTAATAGTTTAAGGATTCACATGCCTTTTTCTCTTTGCTTATTACCAGGGACTTGTCCCTTTTAAATCTGTGGTATTACTTAACTAGTTTTGGAGAAGAGCGACTAAACAGGATGGCATGTATGGTATTGTAGCTACACAAAGTTTGGAAATAGCTGAAATGACTTTTGAAAGTAAAGTAAGAAAAGACATACAGCTGAGTTTTTATTATTTTATTTCTGATGCTTGCTCAGTCCTTGGTGACTTCGTGGGTGTGGTCGTTTGCCGGGATTAAGGGCTCCCAGAGCAGGGGGAAGTATACCAAGGCTATGATGGCACATTGACTCCATGGTGCTTCTGCCTTGGCTGGTCCAGGAGGATGAAAGTGACACAAGTGAGGGGACACCATGGCACCAATGATCCGTTGTATTAATTCCTTTCCATTGGAGATCTTCAAAGAATTTACACATTGGCAATCTCATGTAATACTCAAGATATCGTTAGTTAAAGACTTTCACTCCAAACATGCATGACTGGTGTCCAGAGATTGTGCTTTGATGTTTTAAAGGTTTCCACGTAATTTATCTCACTTGGTTATGCCTGCGATCCTGCGGGGTAGCAGGATGGGCATGAGTGTTCTTATTTCCTTAATATTAATGAGACAGTGAGTAGTCTTTATTAAGAGCCTACTATGTGCCAGACACTGTGTTAAATGCTTTACATGCATTTCTTCATTTGATCCTCTGAGGAGGGTACTGTTTATCACCCCGTGTTATTGCCGAGGAAATGTCACTAACTTGGCCAAGGCCACACTGCCATTGGAGGAAAGCATCATTATCCTTATTTTACAGATGAAGAAACGAAGACCCAGAAAGGGCTTAAATCCTACCATTGGGCCATGGTAGCGTTAAGAGTACCAATCGGGTTTAAGTCCAGCCTCTCTGTTTTCTCTAGTGAACTGGTCTGTAGTTAAAATATCACACCAGTGGAACACGACGACCAGCTTCTCCAGTTGCAGTTGGGGTCTTTGATTGGGATAACCCAGAGGGGGCTGTCTTTGGCTTTCTCCTGTACCTGCACAGGGGCAGCGAGTGAGTGCTTCCTGGATGAAGGAATGAGGAAGGAGGCAAGGGAAGCCCCCCCCATCTCAGGATCTTCTTCTCTTTTCTTGCAGAAGGTGGAAGTGCCCATGATGCTGAGGCTCCTCAGGGAGCAAAGGATGTTCATGATCCAGACCATCGCTCAGTACAAGTTTGTCTACCAGGTCCTCATCCAGTTCCTCCAAAACTCCAGACTCATTTAACCCCCCGCTTCAGCTCCCGGAAGAGGCACCCAGCTCCATCTTACAGATGGGGAAGCACCTCCAGACAACATCTGCTCCCCCAGCAGGGCGCGGATGGCCGGAGCAGGCAGGCCACGGGCTCCCTGAAGACAGGAGCCACGATCATTCACAAACATCATGTATTATTTTATATGAGATAATTTATTTTTTTCCCCTCTTTGGAATAACCTTTGTGAATCATCGTAATGCAGTTTTCACAATAATATAGTACTTTTCATCTGAACCACATTTTGACCGAT
This sequence comes from Eubalaena glacialis, assembly GCF_028564815.1. Taxonomy (NCBI): domain Eukaryota; kingdom Metazoa; phylum Chordata; class Mammalia; order Artiodactyla; family Balaenidae; genus Eubalaena; species Eubalaena glacialis. The sequence continues at coordinate 45,850,796 of NC_083718.1, read as the reverse complement.
CTGCATTGTAATAGGTCAGTAGGGAGGGTTGCCTGGTGGATTATTTGGGGGACAGAGGCATAAGGGAACACATCTCTAGTGAAGTTGCAGCCAGATTTGTCACCAGCCCTGAAATTTGTCAGCCTAATTGCTCACGTCCAAATCAAAGATGGCAAGAAAATGAGTTCATCCTAAAATATAAAGATAAGGGCTAAGACCCTTTCCTGAAGGAGAAGAACAACACTCTTTTCTTATATTTGGGGGCTCCTGCGGCTTGATGGGCAGTTCCTTCCCTTTCCCCTTTTTGCCCTCTCCCTCAGTAGTCTCTTTTTCCCTCCCACGCTTGAGTTAAAGACAGGAACAGCTAGAGGAAATGCTCCCTTTCCAATGCAGTGATTGCCATTGCCCGGGATGAATGAGGACTCTGTGTTATCTTTCTCAACCACTCCTTATTCTGGGCTCCGGAGCCTGTTCCCCTGCTGGAGACTGCACCCTTGATATTTGCTGCTTCTCCCTGTTGGCTCAGTGGACCCTAGTCTGGTGGCCTTCGAGGCCCTGGGCCAGGCTGTCTGTGCAGCTAGGCTTCTTGCCTGACTGAGAGAAGATAATAGACCAGTGTGGAACAGAGAGGAGACAGGCAGGCCCTTGATATTGTTTCTTATTTAAATATTAAGTGTGTGCTCATGGGGATCTGAAGGTCAAGGTGCTGGGTGCCATGGAAAGGTTATAAAGGAAACGGTTGGGAAAGCTGATGCATGGGGGCTCTTTGGCACTCAGGTGGCAGGGGCCCTGCCAGGAGCCACCCCAAGTGTTATCTCCACTGTGCTGCTAGCATCTCCAGCCTTTGGCCTGCAGGAGCAGAATTAAGCCCGCCCAGGACCTTGCAGTCCAAATCTTGGCCCACCTGCTAAAAGATGGTGAGACTTGTGCTGCTTTCCTTTTCTCCATACAGCCCACTCTGGTCAGCTGTGGTATTAACCCTGCCCTCAGTTTGAAGCTCAGTCCTTAGTTCGTCTCCTTCTGTGCCTTCATTGGTCACCGTCCTTCTGAATTTTGTAGGTTAGTACATAATAAATCATGTGCTGCACATTTTCCCTCTTGCTGACTTCTGGCGAATTCTTCCCTCTACTGTCTAGTTTTTCTTGATGCAACTTTTAATTGTGGCTTTGTTCTTAAAATCGACTTTTGCGGGTGTTCCATGATGCCTTCTTCCACTGCTACCTTTTTTTTTTTTCCTCCTGAGCTGCCAATGCAAAGAAAGAATGGCATCCAATCGACCAGAAAGAGTGCGCCTTTGTGGCTTCCGGTCACCACAACAGGCGGGTGTGGAAGCAGATTCCTGATGAACTACTTTGGAGTATGAATCAACTTGGTTTCACATCTGGCCAGGTGTTATGGTGGTGGTTCTCTGTATTTGGACTCAGTATCTGGCGATGGAGGGCCTCCTACCTTCTCTTCCAAGGTCTAAAGAATCAGTCAAGGAGTAGAACTTCAGCTGAGTGCCATAGATTCTGGAATTTTGCTGTGTGATCTGAAAAAGAAAACCACTAGTATGACGTGTACTTTCAGTGGATCAGAGCTCGTAATCCTCACTAGGAGACGCTCAGAAATTGGATCATCAGCAAGCAAAGAGGTATTGTTTCCTTTTCCTTAGGGACTTTCCATCCTTGGGATATTCTGCTGTTAGGGATGTTTTAACGGTTGGTCTGCCGTTACTGGTTTATTGTTTGAGGAACCACTTCAGTATTTCTCTTTTCGTCTCTCAGGCCCCAATGTGGGCAGTGTTAAAGTGTCTCGTGTGGGCAGCGTGTAGATCTGCTGACTCTTTGAGCTTATCACTCACGGCCCTCCTTTCAACTCATCCACTGTTGCCACTTGGTGCTCTGGGAATATTCATGAACGCACAAAATGAAAAGAAGTAGGTTCAGTATCCAATTTCCTAGCCAAAGTTTGTATTGAAACTCAAAGGAAAACATTTAAAAGTGATTCCGCATATTTTGTTTTTAAAAACAAATGCTTTCGGCCCTTGAGCCCATTTTGCCTTCCTTTTCACATCTCCAGTAAATGCCAACCTACCTCCTGTTAAATTAGCAGCAGCCATTTAAAGTCCTTTCAGCGGCATCTGCATAATAATTGCCCAGAGATGCTTTATATCTGGGAAGCAAGCCAAGGAATAAACCTTGAAGCAAAGTGTATTAAATTAGTTATCTAGTTAGAGCTTTTGGAGTGAGTTCCTGACGATGTATCAAGTCTGAAGCTGGAGCTATCGGGGTCTGTCGCTGCAGTTTCGACTTGAAGGGAGAAAATCAAAAATGGAGGGGAAAAAAAAAAAGATACCATCTCACAACAAAGCCATCCAACACTTTCAGGCCTCTGGTTTTGAAGTTTTTCCAGTTGAAATGTTTTGTTTCTTTCATCCACTCCCATTTGGATATATTGACCCAGTGTTCATCCTTGTTTACTGTGGTCCCTGAACCAGGGGCGCTGAGTTTGACGTCTTCATCCTTGAGCTGAGCTGAGCCTGCTTGCAAAGCCGAACCGTGTCCTGTTGTGCTTTACTGGATTCCTTGGGCTTTAAGGGGACACCACCTTTTGGTCTCATTTACATTTAGACACCACTTTCCCTGGATAGGAAGTAAAGGAGGATTTGGCAGCTTTAGGCAGGGATGTCAAACGTGGAATATTCTGAGTAATAGACTTCCGAGAACCCTAAATAGAGAGAATTTTACTTCTACAACCTTTGTGGTCCTAGATTGAGAAGAGGAACTATTTTTGGACTGTAATTAGTCAGTTATTGTTTGCCTCCGAGTCACGTGGCCATCTCTGGCCCCTTCCCCCATTGGCGTGGAGAGAGGGTCTCTGTGGGCTCCGCTGGGTGACATCCTGTGGGACTTGCCCACTGGCTTGCCCAGGACTCACTTAACCTTTATCCTGCCTACACTCAGCTTTTGTGGTTCTGTTATAAACACCAGTGGGTACAGTAAGTCAGCACTTTTATCCAACTGCCTACCTTTCTTATCTTTTCCAGCTTAATATAGGTTGACCCATATGAAATTTCCAATATTTGGACCATATTTTACTTACAATAACAGAAAATTCACATGGATCAACCTAACACGTACAGTTTGTTTCTCCTCCCCGATTAGTATGGCTCCCAACGCACCATATGTCATTTCTCAAGTGCTAATGAACACGAAAGCATGTACAGTGGGCGGCTTGGCTCTTTTTGTGAACTCACTGCCTTGCTACGGCAACCCTTGCCTCACTTGAGTGGGCCATCTCCTGGGGCTTGGAGTCACTCTTTGCAGAGATGTTAGTGCACTTTGGATTCTCATAGGCAGGGTTGGCCATCAGGCACATGACTATGGGGTTTTCAGCTGCCATCCTTTCTTGATGTACAGTCTGTATTAGCTGACCTCAGCCCAGTGGTTATGGAACACAATATGTGGGCCCGAGGTGTCCAGAGTCACAAAGCAGAATGTGCTTTTGAATCTCTCTTCCCCACTTCCAGTGGTGCGTGGGATGGAGAAAGTGGGTATAGTTATTGATTTTCTTTGGGGGGTAGATCTGTCAATCCCTTGAGGTCAGGAGGTGGGCAAATGCAGGGACCTTCTAAGATGTGTGCCAGGGAGCTTAGACTCAAGGGTTGGGGATTGAGTCAGAGCCATGTTAGTGTGAATCTACCCTTCATTCCTCCTTCGTGTCGGAAGTAACTGTCAGGATCCCAGAGTAAGAAATTTCTAGAAGCACCAAGTAATTACTGTTGGGCTCTTAAGGTGGCTCTTTGTGGGAATACAGTTTCCTCTTGTTTTACCAAAGATACTTCTGCAACTGTGTTTTATTTTATTGCCTATGGATTTTATCAGACATTCATCATGCTCTTACTTAGTGATTTCTTTTTGTGAGCAAAGTAACAACTCAGCTAGCACTGATTCCAAATGGAGAAATTTGGGGTTTTTATGGAGACTGCAAAAATTTTCCATTGGTCTAGAGCTTTACGGGTGACAAATTAGTTGGTCCTATAGGGTTGAAATAATCCTACTTGGCCCTATAGGGTGGAAATCTCTAGGATGTTAAATTATGTTTGACACTTCCCGTGAATGCTGAGCAAGCAAGCACAATGGTTCTTGTCTTTGCCTCAGCTTCTAAGACATCTGGGGCAAAAGACCTTACTGATGCATCTATTGAAAGTAACAGCAACATGCCTGGGAGAAATGGGCAGGTATATCCAATCAAATTCTGCCAACTCATATGTGTTGCCCCGAAAATCGCTGTTCTTCATGGGGTCCTGAGGAACTCGATGGCCTGCTTGCCCAACACTCAACCTTTATCTTGCCTGCTCCCAGCTTTTGCATTTCCGTTAGAAACTCAGATGCGTGAGTGTTTTTATCCAGCTTGCTACCTTATTTTTTTCCAGCTTAAAATAGCTGTGTCTTCTTCCTCAAGGCCAAACTAAAAGGTTCTCTATTAAAATGTCCATGAGCCTGGCATTGAATATCTGGAATCAATCGATTTCACAGGACTGCATAATTTATTGCTGCTTGGTGCAGTAAAAAGGAGGATGTGCATCAGTTCCTACTGTTTGGAGCTTTGATCAGCCCTCTCATTTTAAAAATAAATTCAAGGATGTTTCGTTTTAAGACAGGAGGGCAAAAGCTGATGGGCAGCCTGAACATGAGAACGCATCTATCTAGAAAGTCACTGTTCCTTCTGCCACGCTTTGGGCCATCAAGATCATTCTTTCCAAAAAATGCCATAAGCTTGCCCAGAGAAGAGCTATAAATGGGAAGAGAAAGAGGAAGGCTTTTCAGACCAGCCTTGAAGTTTCTATCAAAAAGTTCTTGATTCACAAACAATTTTCTGAACTCAGGGATGTCTCTCCTACTCCCTATAAGGCCAGAGGGACGGAGATGAGGTGGTGCTCTTGGGAAAGACCGTGCTGCAGTGGGGAGATCTGTTTCACCCTCACACATAGTTTTTTCTTTAATTTTATACTTGGCTGTGTTGGGTCTTCGTTGCTGCGTGCGGGCTTTCTGTAGTTGCGGCGAGCTGGGGCTACTGTTCGATGCGTGCACAGGTTTCTCATTGCGGTGGCTTCTCTTGCTGCGGAGCACGGACTCTAGGCGCACAGGCTTCAGTAGTTGTGGCATGCGGTCTCAGTAGTTGTGGCTCACGGGCTCTAGAGCGCAGGCTCAGTAGTAGTGGCACATGGGCTTAGTTGCTCCACGGCATGTGGGATCTTCCCGGACCAGGGCTCAAACCCGTGTCCCCTGCATTGGCAGGCGGATTCTCAAATCACTGCGCCACCAGCGAAGTCTGCACCCTCGCTCGTAGTTTTAAACCGTGTCCTCACTGTTGCCGTGGAGCTTGACGAATGTTCTGGATTCTGATGCCTGCCTAGATTCGCTGCTCAGAAAGGCCACCTCCCCTCGCTTGCTGGTGGCCCTCCCTTTCCTTGCAACCTTATTAGCAGATTTGCTCAACCACACGGCTCTGGAGTTAGCTATCACAGCTCCTGTGCATCTTGATTGCGCCTCTCCTCCGGCCCGGTGGGGCTGCAGAGCGGATCCCCCTTCCCAGCACATCGTGTTTCTAATCAGGGCATAAAACCCAGGAAGACGTCAATATATCAGCAGTAACGGCAGTTCGTTGTCTCACTTGAGGGCACAGGTGGGACTCCTTTGTGGTGTCACCCTCTTCCAAGAGCACCCCATTCACTTAGGGCTACGCCGGCCTTTCCTTGTTTTTCATTTGCTTTATGGATCAGCTCTCGACAGCACACCTTTTCTTTCCTTTCCCTACCCTTTTAGCAACCCCTACAAAGCAGCTGAATCTAGTCATAGGGAATCACTCTCTTAAATCTCTCCAAATTATGTAATTCGGAAATCTAATTTTAATCCTGAAAAGCCTACATAGTTTCAAAAAATAAAATTTGGCATCTATGTAGTTTCAAAGAATGAAATCTGGCAAAGGGAAAGAACCATAATGAAAATAGCTAGGTGCTGTCGGCAACCGCGAAGCTGTCTTTACCACCTTTCTCCCCTTGGCGACGGGCACTGTCAGTCAGTACTAGGAGTGGAAGACAAGCTGGATCGATGGTCAGTCCTGTTTAGGACAAAGATTGCACCACTCCCTCAGGCTTCTTTTCAGGCGAACTGACATGGAGCCACAGCGGCTGCATTTGGCATCATGACACGTGTAGTCGGATTAATTAGTTTCTAGCCTCCTCCTGCTGACTCTGTTCCCTTCACTGTCACGTCTACGCAGCCTGGCCAATCTGGTGAAATGGGTGAAGCTCTGGGCTCCGCAGGGACATTTATATGTTGCCTTGCGATCCGTTCTCCGCTGTCTAGGGAGGGGCAGGACACGCTATTCATCCAGTCTGCAATGTGTCCTATTTTTTCTTCCTAACCTCCTCCTTCAGGGAAACAAACACAGAGGCTGCCTCACCTGACAGAGGTTATGGGGAAAAGCTGAAAACGTTAGATTGGGGTCTTTTTGTGCCTTAGGGTGGAACTAGTTCGCTAACATCTCAGGAACCCTGCTCTGTATTGAGCTCAGCTGGCTCTCTGAGCAGAGGTGCTTGGCGTTCTCAGCATTTCTCAGGGGCCTCCCACCTCCCTGAACTGTATGTAGTGTTAGCTAATAAATACCTTCAGCTTAGAACTGAGAGCTGTCATTCAGAGCCATTTTTCCCCCCAACTTGGAATACCGTAAAATGTTATTGCAACTTCCTTTGACTGAACTTTCTTGCCAGTTTGAAATCTTAAAAATCTATTAACCTTATCCTTTCAAAAGTAAGGTTGCTCTTCATCAGAGATGCTTTCCTGTGTATGTCCTTTGTTCCTTCAATAGTCAGCTAACTTGCTTGAGGATATGTAAATGGGGAAAAAAAGGTTTACATATGCAGATGACTATTAGATAACCTTAGGTAATTTGTGTTACATCAAGTAACATGCTGATCTATTTTGTTTCACTGGACTATTGTTGTGAGACTTAATTCAGTATTTTGATGCTTTCCTTGGTCTGTGTTTTATAAAACGTTGTGAATTGTTTTATCATTCAAACCAACTGACATTTAATAGGTCTCATTTCGAAAGTACAGACAAGTCCCTAATGTAGAAAGCAGTTTGTTCTTAAGGGTCTTAGGTCAGCCCACAGAAGCCTTCTGACGTCCAACACGGCTGAATAGCAGGGCAGTGTCAGCCAGATCTGGCTGGCATGGGCTGACCTGGACATTTAACCACCTATATCATATTGTTGCTGTGAGAAATGCATTCCAGATAGGGGCTTGGGATCCTGAGAACACATTCTTCTCCCCGTGGTGGGCACTTGCTACCTTGCAAGATGGAGGTCCAGTCTCTTCACTACAAACTAATTGTAAGGGGAGAGAGGGAGTGAGACATTTATAGGATGTTCCCTAAGTTGGGGAGTGATTGATTAATATTCACATGTCAACTTTACTTTGGTATAGACTCCCTCTCAATTTAATAATATTAAAAGCCTTAAATAAAATTATGCATGCTATTCTATGTGCTCTTTTATATCAGTAAATAAGCTTATGCTTGCCAGTTTTATACACAATTGAGAGGTGTATGAAACTGACTTTTGACAGTATTTTTGCACTGTTTCCTATCTGTTTTTATAAAGTCTTTAGCTATTGGTCCTAGTTGTGTATTGTTTATGTTCTCACTGCCCTTGTTATTGCTGTAAAATGTTTCATATGTGCCTTTACAAATGTGAGATCTTTATTCTAACCTTTTTTGTAAAAGATATCTATTGACTTCCAAATGCAATAAACTTTTTTTTTTTTTTCCAGAGAAAACAGCTGAATCTTTTCTGTCCTATGTATGTTTGCATTAATTGAAAGCATCTTCTCTCTCAGGATTATTTTCATAGGCAAACATATCTGGGAAAATCTGCCTTTTCACTTCTTTAAAGCCCATTTATGTCTACCCACTTTTCATTCCTGTATAATTGGATCACACTGAAGAATCAGTTTGAAATTTCCAAAAGTCATCATTGTTTGTTAGGAAAAATCTGAAAGGGGTGATTGTTTGTTAGGTAAATGGAGCGAAGAACCTAGAAGTGGAGCTTACTCACAGCTGCAGTGACAACCCTTATTAAATGCCAAGTCCCCCCCCCGCCGCAGCTGTCATTTATTCAGAGCCCAAACTGCTGGCCCAGAAAAGCCAAGCAGCAGGCTGCTATAGAAGACCCAAATCGTTGCTTTTGTCTTTCAACTTTATCAACAGCACAATTCATCTCTAGGTTTAAAGGTGGCTGCCCTGCCCCATATTTTCAGCCACTCAACTGCCACAGACACACATGGTGAACCCCGGGTGATGAGGGTGGCTACTTTATGTCCCTTTGATGAGTAGCAGGGCACTATAACCACTTCAGCGAGGAGCCCACTTTCAGCCCTATCACTGTGCAAGGAGTCATTCACCTACAGAGGTCCCGGCTTGTTTCACATCATGAAAATGAGGCTACTGTAAACCACACTGGGGTGAAAGGAGATGGCAAGCAAATTTCACTAAACACATAGATTGTGCTGTACATAAGTTGACTGTGGCAACAAAACAATGATGATAGTTTTTAAAAGAAAAACTACATTAAGTTTGGAAAAAACAGATGATAGGAGAGCCCAGCAAGATGGCGGAGTAGAAAGACTCTGAGCTTACCTCCTCTCATGAGCACACCAAAATCACAAGTATCTGCAGAACAATCATTGATGAACAAGATCAGAACATACCAGAAAAGATCTTCTACAACTAAAGACATAAATAAGGAACCACAATGTGAAGGGTAGGAGGGGCAGACTCGCGATATAATCGAGTCTGATACCCGCCCCAGGTGGGGTGACCCACAAATTGGAGAATAATTATACTGCAGAGATTCTCCCACAGGAGTGAGGGGTCTGAGCCCCACATCAGGCTCCCCAGCCCAGGGGCCGTGCATTGGGAAGATGAGCCCCCAGAGCATTTGGCTTTGAAGGGCAGTGGGGCTTAATTTCTGGAAGCCCACAGGACTGGGGGAAATAGACTTCACTTTTAAAGTGCACACACAAAATCTCTCGCACATTGGGACCCAGGGCAAAAGCAGTAATTTGATAGGAGCCTGGGCCAAACCTACCTGCTGGTCTTGGAGAGTCTCCTGGAGAGGCAGGGGTGGCTGTGGCTCACCCTTGGGACATTGACACTGGTGGCAGCCATAGCGAGGTGTATTCTACTGTGTGGACACTGGGGCTTGTACCATCATGGTATCCTACATCTAGCTCATTAGTGCCAAAACCTGGCCCCAGCCAACAGCCTGTAGGTGCCAGTGCTGGGATGCCTCAGACCAAACAACTGGGCAGGGACACAGCCCCATCCATCAGTAGAGGCTGCCTAAAAGCTTCCTGAGGCCACAGCTACCTCTAGACATGCCTTTAGACAGGGCCCTGCCCACCAGAGGGGAAGGACCCAGCTCCACCCACCAGTGGACAGGCACCAGACATAAGGAAACCACAATCCTGCAGCCTGCAGACCAAGCCTGCCCAAAAGAGGCCAGACCCTACCCTGGGACCAGCTGGGCCCTGGCACTGCCCACTAGCAGGGCAACACAAGCTTTGGGATACCCCAGACCCCATACCTAACTGTGTCAGTAACTGGTCTCCACCTCTGCCCCACCCACCCCAAACAGCAATCTGACACCAGCTCTAGGATCCCTGGGCCCTGCAGCCAAACTCCAGGATCCAGCCCTGCCTGCCAGTAGTCCAGCACTAAATCCGGGACATGGCTTCACCCACCAGTGGGCAAGCAACAGCCCCGGAGTCTTCTGGACGCTGACTCGGCCCACCAGTGTACCAGCACTAGCCTGGGCTTGCTAAGGTTCTGCAGCCAGCTGCCTCGCAACCAAGCCCCGCTAACCAGCAGCCAGCAGCATCCACACAAGGCACGGCTTGGCAACCAACCGGGCTAGGGACCAACCAAATCTACCAGACCACCCACATAGCCAGCCCACCCCAACAGAAGGACCCACACAGCCCTCTTAGGGGGAACCCCTAGAGTATATAGCTTGGGTGACAAGAGGGGAGTGTGCTGCTGGGACACACAGGATATCTGCTACAGAGGGCCACTTCTCCAAGGTCGAGAAACATAACTAATCTACCACATACGTAAAAATACACATAGCAACTTAGACAAAATGAGCTGGGAGACAAACATGTTCTAGACAAAAGAACAAGATAAAAATGCCAGAAGAAGAACTAAGTGAAATGGAGATAGGCAATCTACCAGAGAAAGAGGTCACAGTAATGATCATAAAGATGATCAAAGAACTCAGGAGAAGAATGGATGCACAGAGCAAGTAGTTACAGGTTTTTAACAAAGAATTAGAAAATATGAAGAATAACCAAACAGAGATGAAGAATACAATAACTGAAATGAAAAATACACTAGAAGAAATCAATAGTAGACTACATGATACAGAGGAACAAATCAGTGAGTTGGAAGACAGAGTAGTGGACATCACTGCCGCTGAACAGAAAAAAAAATAATGAAGAGAAATGACATTTTAAGAGACCTCTGAGACAACATCAAGCACACTAATGTTCACATTATAGGGGGGTCCCAGAAGAAGAGAGAAAGGGCCCAAGAAAATATTTGAAGAGATAACAGCTGGAAACTTCCCTAACCTGGTAAAGGAAACAGTCACCCAAGTCCAGGAAGTGCAACGAGTCCCATACAGGATTAACCCAAAGAGGAACACACACACCAAGACACACTATAATCAAAATGACAAAAATTAAAGATAAAGACAGAATATTAAAAGCAGCAAGGGAAATAACAAATAACACAGAAGGGAATCTCCATAAGGCTATCAGCTGATTTTTCAGCAGAAACTCTGCAGGCCAGAAGGGAGTGGCACAAGATATTTTAAATGATGAAAGGGAAAAACCTTCAACCAAGAATACTCTATGCAGCAAGGCTCTCCTTCAGATCTGATGGAAAGATCAAAAGCTTTATAGACAAGAAAAAGCTAAGAGAGTTCAGCACCACCAAATCACTTTTACAAGAAATGTTAAAGGAACTTCTCTAGGTTAAAAAGGAAAGGCCACAACTAGAAACAAGAAAATTACAAAATGAAAAAGCTCACTGGTAAAGGCAAACATACAGTAAAAGTAGGAAATCACCCACACAGAAAGCTAGTAGGGAAGTTAAAAGACAAAAGTAGTAAAATCACCTAGGTCCACAATAAGCAGTTAAGGGATACACAAACAATTAGATAAAAAATATGATATCAAAAACAGTAATCGTGAGGGGAGGAGAGTATATATGTGTGTGTGTGTGTGTGTGTGTGTGTGTGTATATATATATATATATATATATATATATATAGACTGCTAGATAAAAACCTGATTGTAACCACAAACCAAAATTCTATAATAGATACACACAAAAATGAATACAAACATAACACTAAAGACAGTCATCAAATCACAAGAAGAGAATAAAAGAAGAAAAAAAAAGACCTGCAAAAACAAATTCAAAACAATTAACAAAATGGCCAATAAGAACATACATATTGATAATTACCTTAAATGTAAACAGACTAAATGCTCCAACCAAAAGACACAGAGTGGCTGAATGGATACAAAAACAAGATCCATATATTAGTATATGCTGCCTACAAGAGACTCACTTCAAATCTAGAGATACACACAGACTAAAAGTGAGGGGATAGAAAAAGGTATTCCATGCAAAAGAAATCGAAAGAGAGCCGGAGTAGCAAACTTATTATCAGACACAACAGACTTTAAAATAAAGACTGTTAAAAGAGACAAAGGAGGACACTACATAATGATCAAGGGATCAATCCAAGAAGTAGATATAACAATTGTAAGTATATTGGGTTGGCCAAAATGTTCCATTGGGTTTTTCTGTAACATCTTACGGAAAAACCCAAATGAACATTTTGGCCAACCCAATATATGCACGCAACACAGGAGCACCTAAAATATAGAAGGCAAATATGAATGGACATAAAACGAGAAATCGACAGTAACACAATAATAGTAAGGGATTTTTAACACCCCACTTATATCAATGGACAGATCATCCAGACAGAAAATCAACAAGGAAACACAGACCTTAAATAACACATTAGACCAAATGGATTAACTGGTATGTATAGAGCACTCCATTCAAAAGCAGTAGAATACACATTCTTTTCAAGTGCACATGGAACACTCCCCAGGACAGATCACATGCTAGGCCACAAAACAAGCCTCGGTATATTTAAGAAAACTGAAATCATATCAAGCATCTTTTCTGACCCCAATGCTATGAGACTAGAAATCAACTACAAGAAAAAAATTGAAAATACACAAACACATGGAGGCTGAACAATATGCTACTTAAGAACTATTGGATCACTGAAGAAATAAAAAAGGATAACAAAAAATACCTAGAGACAAATGAAAATGAAAACACGATGATCCAAAACCTATGGGACGCAGCAAAAGCAAAAAGCAAAAGGGAAGTTTATAGTGATACAAGTTTACCTCAGGAAACAAGAAAAATCTCAAACAACCTAACTTGATGCCTAAAGCAACTAGAGACAGAAGAACAAACAAAACCCAAAATTAGTAAAAGAAAAAAAAATCATAAAGATCAAAGCAGAAATAAATTAAATACAAATGTAAAAAATAGAAAAAAATCAATGAAACAAAAAGCTGGTTCTTTGAAAATATAAATGAAAGTGATAAACCTTTAGCCAGACTCATCAAGAAAAAAGAGAAGGCCCAAATCAATGAAATCAGAAATGAAAAAGGAGAAGTTATAATCAACACCACAGAAATACAAAGGATCATAAGAGACTACTATGAGCAACTACATGGCAATAAGATGGACAACCTAGAAGAAATGGACAAATTCTTAGAAAGGTACAACACCACAAGACTGAACTAGGAAGAAATGGAAAATATGAACAGACCAATTACCAGTAATGAAATTGAATCAGTAGTTTTAAAACTCCCAACAAACAGAAGTCCAGGACCAGATGGCTTCACAGGTGAATTATACCAAACATTTAGAGAAGAATTAACACCTATCCTTCTGAAACTATTCCAAAAAACTGCAGAGGAAGGAACACTTCCAAACTCATTCTATGAGGCCAGCATCACCCAGATACCAAAACCAAAGATATCACAAAAAAGAAAATTACAGGCCAATATCACTGATGAACATAGATGCAAAAATCCTCAACAATATATTAGCACACTGAATACAACACATTAAAAAGATCATACACCATGATCAAGTGGTATTTATTGATATCTCAGGGATGCAAGGATTTTTCAATATCCATAAGTCAATCAATGTGATACACCACATTAACAAAGTGAATAAAAACCATATGATCATCTCAGTAGATGCAGAAAAAGCTTTTGATAAAATTCAACATCCATTTATGATCCATTTTTTTCTCCAGAAAGTGAGCACAGAGGGAACCTACCTCAACATAATAAAGGCTATAAATGACAAACCCATAGCTAATATCATACTCAATGGTGAAAAACTGAAAGCATTTCCTCTAACATCAAGAACAAGACAAAGGTGCCCACTCTTGCCACTTTTATTCAACATAGTTTTGAAGTCCTAGCCACAGCAATCAGAGAAGGAAAACAAATCAAAGGAATTCAAATTGGAAAAGAAGAAGTAAAACTGTCACTGTCTGCAGATGACATGATACTATACATAGAAAATCCTAAAGACACCACCAGAAAATTACTAGAGCTCATCAATGAATTTGGGAAAGTAGCAGGATACAAAATTAATATACAGAAATCTGTTGCATTTCTATACACTAACAATGAACTAGCAAAAACAGAATTAAGGAAACAATCCCATTTGCCATCATATCAAAAATAATAAAATACCTAGGAATAAACCTACTTAAGGAGGCAAAAGACCTGTACTCTGAAAAGTATGAGATGCGGATGAATGAAATTGAAGACAACAGAAACAGATGGAAAGATATACCATGTTCCTGGATTGGAAAAATCAATATTGTTAAAATGACCATACTACCCAAGGCAATCTACAGATTCAATGCAATCCCTATCAAATTACCAATGGCATTTTTCACAGAACTAGAACAAATAATTTTAAAATTTGTATAGAAACAAAAAAGACCCCAGATTGCCAAAACAATCTTAAGAAGAACAGAGCTGGAGGAATCATGCTCCCTGACTTCAGACTATACTACAAAGCTACAGTAATCAAAACAGTATGGTACTGGCACAAAAACATATAGAGATCAATGGTACATGATAGAAAGCCCAGAAATAAACCCACACACTTTTGGTCAATTAAGAGGCAAGAATATGCAATGGAGAAAGACAGTCTCTTCAATAAGTGGTGCTTGGAAAACTGGACAGTTACATGTAAGAGATGAAACTAGGACATTCTTTAACACCATATACAAAAATAAACTCAAAATGGATTAAAGACCTAAATGTAAGGCCAGATACTATAAAAATCCTAGAGGAAAACACAGGCAGAACGCTCTTTTACATAAATCACAGCAATATTTTTTTGGATCATCTCCTAAAGGAAATAAAAGCAAAAATAAACAAATGGGACCTAATTAAACTTAGAAGCTTTTTATACAGTAAAGGCAACCACTGATAAAACGAAATGACAACCTACTGAATGGAAGAAAACATTTGCAAATGTTATGACCAATAAGGGATTAATATCCAACATATATAAGCAGCTCATACAACTCAATGTCAAAAAAAAACCCTATTAAAAAATGGGCAGAAGAGCTGGCTTTTTTCCCAAAGGAAATGCGGACGGCCAACAGGCACATGAAAAGATGCTCAACATCGCTAATCATCAGGGAAATGCAAATCAAAACTACACTGAGATATCGCCTCACACCTGTCAGAATGGCTATTATCAAAAATAACACAAATAACAAATGCTGGCGAGGAAGTGGAGAAAAAGGAACCCTCGTGCACTGTTGGTAGGAATGTAAATTGCTGCATCCACTGTGGAAAACAGTATGGAGGTTTCTTAAAAAACTAAAAATAGAACTACATTCCACTCCTGGGTATATATCTGAAGAAAACAAAAACTCTAATTCGAAAAGATACATGCACCCCAACATTCATAGCAGCATTATTTACAACTGCCAAGATATGGAAGCAACCTAAGTGTCCACCAACAGATGAATGGATAAAGAACATGTGGTACATATATACAATGGAATACTACTCAGGCATAAAAAAGAACAAAATTTTGCCATTTTCAGCAACATGGATGGACTTGGAGGGCATTAAGCTTGGTGAAATAAGTCAGACAAAAACAAATACCGTGTGAAATTACTTATATGTGGAATTTAAAAAATACAACAAACTAATGAATATAACAACAACAACAACAAAAAGCAGACTCAGAGATATAGAGAACCAACTAGTGGTTACCAGTGTGGAGAGGGAATGGGGAGGGCAATATAGGGGTAGGGGATTAAGAGGTACAAACTATTAGGTATAAAATAAGCTACAAGCATATATTGTAAAACAGGGGAAATATAGCCAACATTTTGTAATAACTATAAATTGAGTAAAACCTATAAAAACTGTGAATCACTGTATTGTATACCTATAACTTATATCATATTGTACAGCATCTACTTTAATAGAAAAAAAAGATGATACTAGACAAAATACCAATGAACATGGAGAGAAGTCAAGTAGAATGGCAAGAGAATAGGTACATACACTAATTTGTTTTGTCATTCATGGAATGAGTAAATGGACTCAGTTTCTTTGGCTGATGAACAGAAAAAGTAGTCTTACCCTATAGTTTAGACATAAAACTAACCATGAGTAGACAGCCCTGTTTATTTCCAAATACTCTATTAGCAGGAAGCAAATTAAAAAAGAGAGAAAAGAAAACTCAAAAGAGCAAAAGATAAATATAAGAAAAACACAAATATGCAATAAAATGACAAAAACAGGATCAAACACATCAATTTCATGTGATTTTACTTTTTACTATCTTTAACAACAAATAGGGAAAACTTGTCAGACTTAACAGTTAAGAAATATATAGAAGAAAAGAGCTCTTTCCTAATAGCTATAGAAAACATAAAATCTAGGAATTAAGAAGAATGTGCAGGACCTGTATAAACATAACTAAACTACTTCAGAGGCAAAATGTAGACAAATTGATAAACTCATAACATTCTTGGACAGAAAGACTCATGAAGAGGTCAGTTCTCTGAGTACCAATGAGTTCAATGCAATTCTAATAAATATTCCAGGAGTACTTTTGCTGGGGGAGTAGGGAAAGGCCATGAGAGGACTTGGCCAAGTGATTCTAAAGTACTTTGTAGGGTTAAACATGGGAGAATGGTCAGAAAAACTCCAGAGAACGCAAAAGGATTAGCCCTAGTAGATACTAAAAGTTCTGCAGTGCAACAATAATTAAAAGTACTTTACTTCTATAGTAGATGGATCAATGGAATGAAACACTGCAAAAATAAACCTAAGTCTTAGGGAAATGATAATGGTATCATTTCAAATCAGCAGGGGAAAAGAAATCATTCCATAAACAATGCTGGCATAAGTAGCTAGCAATTTTGAACATTAAAAAGTTTAGAGTACTATTAGATCCCTTAACCATTAAACAATGTATTAAATAAAACGATTCCAGACAGATCAAAGTTGTATTTCTTTTCTTCATTTAAAAATGAAAAAAAAATTTGCCTTAGTACAAGTGTCATGAAAAATAAAGTTAATGGACAGCCAGGGGAAAATATTTTCAACACATGACAAAGAGCTAATATCCCAATATACATTGAGATCTTAGAAATTATTATGAACAGCATAAACAGCAAAATAGGCAATGACTGTGAATATCAACTCACAGAAGAAACACAATAATTCCTAAGTATATGAAAAAGTGCCCAACTTCATTAATAAATGCATGTAAACAAAATAGTTCACACATTATATTGGCAAAACAATTTTAAACAATACAGTGTTATGAGGGTAGAGGAAAACAAATACTATAAATATTATATTCTATTGGTACCTGATGCAGTTTTTTAAAAAGGAAATGTGGCCATACTTATTCAAATTAAAAAAAAAAGTTTCGGGGGCTTCCCTGGTGGCGCAGTGATTGAGAATCTGCCTGCCAATGCAGGGGACACGGGTTCGAGCCCTGGTCTGGGAAGATCCCACATGCCGCGGAGCAACTAGGCCCGTAAGCCACAACTACTGAGCCTGCGCGTCTGGAGCCTGTGCTCCGCAACAAGAGAGGCCGCGACAGTGAGAGGCCCGCGCACCGCGATGAAGAGTGGCCCCCGCTTGCCGCAACTAGAGAAAGCCCTCGCACAGAAACGAAGACCCAACACAGCTAAAAAATAAATTAATTAATTAAAAAAAAAAAAGAACAACATTTCTGAACACTATAGTAAACCCACATTGTTCCCTCACACACACACACAGACTGGAAAATTAAGGACTACAGTTTCTAAAGTATTTAAAAAAAAAAAAAAAAGTTTCCACTATTTGATCCTGAAATTCCACTTCTAGGAATCTGTCTCCAAAAATGGTACCCCATGTCAGCAAAGTTATATGTCTAAGACTGTTCACTGTGGTGTCGTTTATAATAGCAGCAAAGTGGAAAACCCACATGTCCATAAATAAAAGAACGGCTGAGTAGATTATGACATACACATTCCATGCAACGTTCTGCCTCTAAAAAGAATGAAGCAAATCTGTAATGCTGAAATGAAAAGGGTCCCTATTGTTAGGTCAGAGAAGCAGACTACAAAATACGTTAGTACCATTCTGCCTTTGTTTTTCTAAATCTATTTATACAGATATGCTATACGGGCGTGGAAAACACTGGGGCCACATAAGCAAACTATCACAGTGGTTACCTCTGGGTGGTAGGACTGCTGAGAAAGAAGGAACAGCTCACTTTTTCATATAATTTAAATTTACTGAGAAAGTATTATTACTTTTACAAATCTTATAAAACCTAGACAGATGTTGGGCTAAGCTTATTTTAGGCCTAGCTGCAGAGTAAATTTGCATTCTTAAAACACTAAGCTCCCCAGAGCCAGGACTATGCCTTCTTCATCTCTATACACTTGGAGCATGTTTTGCATATAGTAGGTGTTCAGTAAACATCTTAATGCACTTCACTGAACAAGAGAAGGCGTTCTACCTGCTGAATCCGCTGTGTGCAGTTAACTGCGAGTGAGAGATGTGTGTGGGTGTCTGTAGATGAGGAAGGAAGGATAACAGACCAGATTCACAGCTGTTTCCAAGCTGTTTGCAGACCATGAATCTGAAAGAAAGCTGAGTGTAAACTCCATCAGGCTTTAATTATTACCTAATGGGGAGGTTCCTCTCTTTGGATCAGAAGAAACTTCATCCAAGAAACATCCCTGCGCTGCGGTGCTCAGGGCTGTGCCCCTCTCTGCAGCAGCTGCTGAGAAATTCGCAGGTTGCTGTGGTCCAAGCTGTGGCGAAGTTGGATTCCTGCCGGCCGTGCAGGGAGAGATCAGCGTTTGCTGAACAACATGGAGTCGGTAAGGAAAAAATGTTTTTCCTGCTCAGGCTTACCCTGGAGTATTTCCAAACAAGGAGAGTACTGCACAGAATCATTATGCACTGAAGGGATACCGGACACTGGACAGAAAAACTGAAACTGATGCATTCTCCTGCCAGGGAGGGGCACCCATATCGCTCAACTGCTCCCAGCTACTGATACGTTTCTTCCCTCTTGCACCTTCTCAGTCCTGGGTCTTGCCGTCCTCCATGGGCACTGTATAGGGAAAGCAGCTGCAGGCTAAGGAGGCCGCAGAGCCCACTCCTGGGGGTGGGCGTGCCGGGGCTCCCTGCCTGATGCAGAACAGGTGCAACATCCATGCCAAGACCCGGCTCCATCACCACTTCGACATCCCCCCCCCCACGACCGACAGAGGAAAACACAAACTTCATATACTATTATCTTTTTTAATTCTCTTTCATAATTCATGTATGTTTAGAACATTACAGTAGGCACGAAGGGAAAAATAACTGCATTTTTAAATGCAATCTGTCCAAAGTATATTATAATATATGAAACCATGCCATTATCTTTTAGGGAAAAAAAGCATTCAAAAATTAATTTGATATTAAGGTTAAAGATTAAGACCAACATCCAAGTAAGCCATTTGTAAGGTTAAGTGCAAGTCGTGTTTTCATTCCAATGAGTTTACAGAGATGCTGGCATGACGTGTATGATTTGAAACAGTCAAATCCTCGAAGGTTTCTGCACTTGGATTTAAATAAAAACTAAAATGTCAGCATAGTTTCAGTGGCTTTCAATTTCCTGTTTGATCTCAGAAATGTATGGATGGTCTTTGCCATGAGCTACTTCCATGATGGCAATGGCCTAGGAGAGAGAGAACAGGGGTTGAGAGCCTGAAGCCAGTCCCCTTGCCCCTCCCCCGGGGTTAACTTTAATTCAGGCTGGACCTCTCTGCTTGAAGGCACAGGATGCAAACTGGCTTTCAGAGCCTGTGTTAGCCTCCAGAGTCTGGCTTTTTTTTTAAAAAAGAAAGAAGGACAAGATTCTCTCACATCCAACTAGTCACCCAGTCTCGACTGCTGAGGAAAACATTCTTCAGTAGCTGAAGAAATGATAGAGAAATTGATTTAGGGACAAACCTTTTTGATTTTTGTTCATATTACTAATGTGTAAGACATGACTAAAAAGTTTTTCCCTTTCAAAAAGTGCATGCTTACATCTTTATACATATTCTTTAAAAACTCAAAAATAGGCACAAGTTTCATGTGAGGAATCCAGAGAGCACATATTTAATAAGGTTTCTTTAAGTGCAAGAGTTTCCAGTGGCTCCATTACTTTCTAGCTGTGTGACCTTGGGCAATTTACTTAACTACTCTGTGCCTCACTTTCCTCATCTGTAAAACAGGAATAATACATACCTCTCAGAGTTGTTGATACACATAAAGTGTTTAGAATAGTGCCTGGCATATAGGAATTACATATCTAATGTAATCCATAATAATTTATTTTGCTCTTTTGTATTCAACTGTATTCTTCACAGATCGAAAAACTTAAATTATTCCCACGTCCCCCAAACAGGGAATTTTTGATGGCCTGTGACTCTGACGGGCCTTCCTTTCTATTCTACCATTCTCTTCCTAAATCTCAAACCAACAGGAGTGCAAGCCTTCAGGAATCGCCTGGTTTAAATGTCTCTCCTTGCCCTCTGCATTCGCGTCAGGACTCGTGTTCCTTCCTCAGATCTACTCTATCCTTCAGTGATCAGCAATTAGTTACTTAACAGCACTCTGCTGTTGAGACCTAACTGGTTAATTTTTTTCCAACCTCACCAAGGCAATAAATGTCATCTTAGAAGACAAATTCCACAGTTTAAAAACAGAAAATTTTATTCTTAACTCCCACTTCTAGGCTGGCTCAGCCCTGGCCCTTCCATTTGGGATGTCAGACCTTACTCCATCTTTCCGTATACTGTATTGGGAAGATTTGGGGAATCTGGAGAATTAGGCATCCAGGCCTAGTCCACGGCCCCAACTTTCACAAAGATTCTCTTAACAGGTATAAACACACTGTCCCAAAGGTTATATTTTATCAACTTTTGTCTTCTACATAAATAATAACTGTCCCAAAGATTGTATTTTATCAACTGTTGATTCCTATATAAACAGCAATGAGAACCAATACTCGGGATGCTGGCTGTGCTTCTGTAAGCGGCAGGGCCTGGCCCCTGGCCCACTGGCAGGTCCTGGCACATAACCATACTCAATGAACGCTGACAATGATTATTAAGCCTATTTTAGAAACTGCAAATGGATAAACCTCATGCTGAGGGCCTCTCCAGACCCAACTGCCTTGATTTCACCACAAGCAGGCATCACAAATCTGTAAATCCTAAAGGGCAGAAATTTGGAGAATTCCCTCACTACGGTCTCCTGACCTATCCATGGCCTCTTTTTTATTTTTTCTATCTTTTTATCGGTAATAGTGGACCAGAAAAGACATTTTAATAATGCCAGCCTCATATCATGATCACATACTTATAGCACTTCCATGGCTTCCCAGGGGACAAAGGGCAGTACCCCCTTCCCCACAGCCGTGAACCTGTAACCACAATGTGGACACCCCTTTCCCGACAGAAGGGTCAGGATGCAAACTTGCCAAAGGCTCAGCTACTTACCACCCTGCTGCCTGCCGAATCCACCCCCTCCCACTCCTATGGCCGGAGGGTGGCCAAGGGCTAGTCTTTCTCCAGGACCCCGTCAGTCACCCGAGTCCTGCAGGAAGGGAAGTGTGAGGAGTCCGTCAGGCACTGGGCGTCCTAACCTCACATCACACACATACCTTCTTCAGAGCTCTCTCCCCAGCAGCTTTGTTCTCCAGGCCCATGTACAATCTTCCCAGCTTCAGCCACATGGAGGCCACATTGAGGGAGTACAGAGGATAGTGCTTACTGGAAGAAGAGAAGAGACAACAGGCCACCTTGTCAACAGCTGCCGGGAGCCCACAGGCCAGGTGCAGTGAGCTGTGGTCACCCAACTGACGGCCACTCTCTCCACAGCAGGCAGGCTCCTCCAGACCCCGGCAGGTGCTGGGTGGAGGGCATGGATGGTTCAACCCTGTCTACCCATCATGGATGCACTTCATTTTATGCAGTTTGTGTGTTTCTGAAAAACCACATAAAAACTACAGGGGAGATCCTATGGAGAAACATGTATAAACACAACATTCGGTCCCAGCCCCAGATTTTTGTCTTTTAGGTGCACGTATCGCAGGGCATTGGGAAAATTCCCTCTTTATGAGGACAACAGGCCTATCCCCTCATATTAAAAAGACAGTATACTTAGAGATACAAACATACCAATGTCTCAAGACCTCGGCTTTCTGTCACACTCTATGATATCAGTTGGTTTGGCAAAATTATAAGCTCTCTGAAGTCAGGTACACACCTCCTACTTCTTCTAGATATTCCTTCTCTACTGCCCAGGAGAAGGCTTTGTAGACAGCAGGTGTTCTCTCTGGTTTTAACTGAAGGCTGACTGATGGGGCCTGCCTAGGAAGGAGCCATCTCCCTAGGAACAGAAACCAGGAGGCAGCTGGTGTGTGTGTGTGTGTGTGTGTGTGTGTGTGTGTGTGTGTGTGTGTGTGTGTGTGTGTGTGTGTGTGTGTGTGTGTGTTCGAGGTGTTTATTTACAGGCTGGTCTGTTCTACCTGCTCTATCCTCAAAGTCCATCCAAAACAGACACATTCTAGGTGTATTCCTAGGCAGCGGGCAGCTCGCTGCCCAGAGGGATCCCTAGAGCCAGCAACCAAGAGAAGGCCAGGGCTGGGCCCCCCAGAAGAGCTCCCTAAGCTAACAGAGGGTCCAGCACAGCAAGCCCTGCTGGGAGAGCAACCACAAGGCCAACATTCACTCTCATTCTCTGTCTCTCTCCCTACAGATCTACAGAGGGAAGTGTACATGGCCCGATCTACAGAGGGAAGTGTACATGGCCCAGAGGACTTCCTCACCCACCTCAGGAAGAAGAATAGGCTTTGAGATTATCCCTAAAGTATCAAATTCTGTTTCCAGGAGCAGATTTTAGGAGCTGGCTTCCCCCATGGGCTCCCCCTGCTGGCTAATCAGGGCACTGTGAGGTAAGTGGAGGGCCGACTGGGCAGCGGAAATTGAGACTGGACGTAAACTTTACAGTCCCCAATCTTAGAACTTGAAGAAGTACTGAGGGCTTCTCAAAAGCCCTCAGGGTGCTTCTGGAACACAGAGATTTCAAGTCCAATACCCAGAGATTCTGATCCACTTGGTCCTGGAGAGGACCCTGTAAATGCATAATGTCAATGTGTTTAACAGACGCCCCAGTGATCTGATCTAGGCCAGCCAGGCCCTGAAGTGGCTACTCAGAGCCTCCTTCTGTCACCCACTTTAAGGTTTACTAACCCTCTCAACATGGAAACTTCCCCATGGTTAACATTCATTATTACTACAAGTTAAAATCCAACTTATTTTATTCAAATCTAGGGGAGGATATTAAATAACCACAGACAACACACCAGTCCCAGAGTTTCCCCATTTGCAAAACTGATGCTGCACCCTGAAAAAAGCAAAAGAAGGGGATAGAAAAGCAGGGTTTCTGAGACCACCACTAATGGATTACTAAGTGCCATTTAACTTGGAAGGCATGGGAGGGAAACGAAACAAACCGGTGGCTTTTTAATGCTGGTCTGAATTAACTACTGTGGACGGAGCACCCTGGATGGGTCCTGGGAGGGATCCTGCCCCAGCACCCCCTGCGGCACCTCAACCTGCCTCCCCGGGTGCCTCTTCTGGGTGGTGGAGGGTACAGGCCGGGCCCAGTGGAAGCACCCTGCGCCTGCACCTCCAGATGTGTACAGAGGAGAGAAAGCTGCTCCTGGCATGCTCCAACATGATAGCGTCAAGACAGAACAGCCAAGGGACCATTCTAAATCACCCACTTCCATTCTGTGCTAAGATGATGGGAAGAGCCACTGCGATCACCTGTAGGGCTGGATGATTTTCCGTCCGTACCGCAGGGCTCCCTCCCAGTCCTGCATGTACAAGCAGACGCCCATGGCCTGGTACATCATGTGCAGCATGTACACATTACTGTCCTCAAACACGCAGCTCATCTTCTCCTGGCTGAGCTCGCAGATTTCCAGCAGCTCACTAGGGGGTGCTCTGGAGTCAAGGAAAGGACAGGCCTGGCAGATCAGCTAGGAGGCTTCCCAAGGCCCCAGGGGCAAGGAGTTAACTATTTTGTTCACTCCACCCCTAGCTTCACCCTCCGAAAAAGTAAATTACAGAAAGCCGGGCAAAGGTGAAAGGAGTCATATTTTTCTGGAGGAAAAAAACTAGGAAAAACTGGAGACCTCAGCTGTTAAACACAAAGAATTTTAGCCACAGGGAACAGAGCCTCCTTTCAGCTGTAAACAATGTTGATTAGAATCAAAAATCTTCAATTTTCTAGTTAAATTTAAATCCTCACCCAAGCTGAGAACTTTTGCTAAAGTTCTTAAGGAAAAAGTCCCCACCATGGGAACGTTCTTTTTTACACTCAGAAAAAAATGTGCCTTTCTCCAATTTCCTGTCACTGGTTTTCTTTCTTTCTTCAGTACGAATCTAATGCCTTTTCAACACCCAAGAAAACGCTATATACCATTAGCGGTTAAGAATATGGATTGTGCTAGCAAACCTGGGGCAAAACCTGGCTCTGCCCTGGTGAACTGTGTCCCTTGGGCAAATTACTTGCTATCTATGAGCCTGTTTCCATCTGTTACACAGCAAAGCCCTTGGTGAGGTGCCTTGCCCAAAGGAAGATACCCAGTCAGCGAGGGTCTTCAAGGAACTGTTCTGCAGTTTTAGACAATAAAAGTCTTCCACAAGGATGCGCTCCTGAGCAAACTAGTCAAACGAGGAGAAATAGATAAGGTCAACATCATGAAATGCTGATGTAGTTGACTCCAGGTGATGGATGGCGAGTAAGTCTTTAAACATTTACCAGGAAACATCCTTCCTCCAATACTGAGAATCTGAAACCCATTCTTCTCCTGTTCCCCGTGCCCAACTCCCCAACACCCCCTGTAAGGGAGGGATGGTTGTAAAGGATATATTTGTAGTGCTTGGCCCGCCGGAACTCCTCAATGACATTGCGTGCGTATCTGACCATGTCACGGATGGCTTCTGCCTTTGGGGGGTCACTGAGCTTCCGGATTTCCACCTTGGCCTTATCCTGAGGGAAATGTCCACAGGTTACTTCCCATGGAAACCATACTGATGCGGAAACCTCTCAAATAGCACGTTTTCCCATGCAGAGGTAGAGGCCTAGCCATTCTAAAGTTACAAAAGAATGAAAGGGAATCAGGCAGGGAATCTAAGAGAAGTTCAATACTCATTACTTTTTTACAAAAAAACAAAAATATTAATTTTCTAGACCCTCCTTATCTAGGCAAGACACCGAGAATATGTTTGCTGTGGGCAGATATGTGTGTTCAGACATCTGTGAAATCAAGAGAATAGAATAAGGAGGGGTGGCATTGACAAAATAATTTGCACAATGCCAGAGAAAATTCTTCAGATTCTGGTGAATAGGTGGGAAAGCTTGAACATGTTTCTCATGTGCTTTTTCCCTTCCCTCTCTTTTGAGCAGCCATTTCTTTTCAAGACATAGCAATTTGGCAAATCCTTCTCTTACTTGAACAATGTGATGGAAATGTTTTTAATCAGCTGCGAGAATCAGGTTTGAACAAAGATCTGGTCTAACTGGATTCCCCCGGGGCTATGCTAGTAAGGCGGGTTTAAAGCCTCAAAAATACGACAGGAGGAGACGCCCCAAGTCAGACAGGGGCGCTTGCTTGGCACAGAGGCCCTGAGAGAGAGAGCACAGTCGGCACTTGTGCTGGGTTGGGGAGTTTACCTTGTCTTTGGTGGTGCACTCCTGGCACTCACAGGTGAAGAAATAAGAATCTCTTAACCGGTCATTTCTATCTTCTGTTGGGTACAGGAGGTCAATGTAGCTGGTAAAAACCTAAAGGGGTCCAAAAAGTTGATGCTGCAGATTGCTACAGGCCAACTCACGCCTTACCCTGCCTGTCGCTCTGCAAACATTCCTGATGGTGACCGTGCAGGGACAGGAGGGCCAGAGCTCAGGATACAGTCTTTACCTTAACACACTGAATTCCTTAAACTGAGCATCCGCTAGTGTTGTTCACCTCCTTGTGGTGGAGAGAAAGGGCTTCTCTACCCATCTCCTACAGAATCAAGGAATCCCTAAAACGGTAATTTGGAAGGTTGAAAGCATCCCGCTTCCTTCCTCCCCAGAGAGCAAGCTGTGACTCTGGCCCAGCAGTAGATGCCCTTGTCTTGCGCAAAGAAGCAAAGGCCACAATGGGCAAAGAGCTTACTCATCCTTGGGATTGGCCCTGCACTCTCTCTTCCTGGTCTTTGTTTAGCCTCTTTGATCTCACAACCTGGGACGGCCTAGATGCACTGCTGGGTGGGTGCAGGGGGAACATGAACACACACACGGTATGTTTCCCTTTATCCTGCCATCAGCTGGCAATGGAGCAGGAAGCTCGGCTCAGCAGGCCGGGACAGGCCAGCACAGGGAGGATGCAGCTCCTGGGCCACCAGCAAGCTGCTGCCTTACCCAGCCGGACCAGAGAACTTGGAAAAGTCATACCTTTGGGCTCATCAAGTTCTCCCGTCCTTGCTTTTTTCTAACGGGCTCTATAACTGAGACTTGGAGCGTATGGAGGAGGCCGGCATTTAACTGTCCATTATCTGCTCACTGGGATGGCACTCGCTGCTCATCCCACACCATCAGGCAAACGTCTGACTGAACAGATGGATGTCCCAAAGCCGTCACTGTGCCAGTAACCTCGGGCGCTGGCAGGCAGGCGAGGGTGGGGGACCCACACAGGCTAGGTGCTTGCAGGTGCCCTGAGCTCTCCCCAGTGCAACAGGCAGTAACAGAGACCCTGAGGCTCATCTGACACCCCAGGGAGTGGCTTTTTCCCCTTTGTAGGGCAGGTAACCCCCAAAACAGTGACTTCCCCAAAAGGAGGAGATTGCATTTCTGATTTGTGACAGCAGGAGGGCAAAAAAACAGGAGCAAGCCTTGCCCTGCCCCAGTGGCCAGAGCCTGCCTCATCTCTTTGAAATGACTGATGGGCACATGGTGCAACAGACAGAAGGGCCCAGAAGATGGCGACAAAGGCCGCTCGTGGCCCAGACACAGCCAGTCCAGGTGACAGACTGCTCCAGGTAGCCCCAAGCATGGGTCCTGGTGACTTAGGTTCCTACTGACTGCAATCGGCTATTTTAACAAAAGAGGCACTGGGCAGCCTCCACAAGACATTGGGAAACCAAGATACCCTGACTCAAAACAAGATGCCTTCCTCAGGACGAATTCCACAAAGGGTGGAAAGTCTGATCTGTACCTGGGGCGTGGGGCTCCCAGTTTAGCTGTGGGTTAGTTAACAACATCCAGAGAAACCGAGGCCCGTATCATTTCACACACTAATCATGATATTTAAACAATTCTAAATATCCAGACATGCAACTTAAAAAATAGCATTAGAGATTATTTAAACTGAAATGTACCTAAAGTGGGTGATTACATTCCCTAAAAATTCATGTGTCTTGCTAGGGATATTAGGATTTACTTTAAGAAAGTATAGCATACATCTGGCAAGGCCTGGCCAGAGTTCTCAAGGCACCTGACATGGTAGTCATGGACCCACAGCACAGGAAAGGAGAAGGGAATTGCTGACCAGATTCGCTCCATATCCCTAAGTTAGGGAGGGAAGCTAATGGTGGCCCTTGGCCACAGACTGCCTCTCTGTCCCATCAGTGTGTACACCTGGCCATCAGCATTCCATTCCTAGAAAGTGAACCCTCCCAAGTTCAGATGTGGAACTGATACGACGTGAACCGTTGATGTCATTTGGAGTTGTAACTCGTTAGCTACTGCCGGGTTGCTTTTCTCTTTGCGGGCCAGGGGGAAACAGGCCAAAATTCATGAATCAGAAACAAACTCAAACCCAATTATTTGGAAATGGGAATACACAGACTCTAAGATTGCATTTTGGTCATTTTGGCAGTCTCATTTTTCTATAAATCTTTGTGAGGAAACTTACTCGAATTTATTCTTCCCTGGTTTCTTTTTCTTGGCCACAGATGGACATGGCGAGCGCCAAATGGAAGCCAAAAGTTTGGATCATGCCACAGGTCTGATCCTGAACCCTGGAGAGACTGAGGATGGTACCCACCACCACAGCTGCCCTCGGCCATGCACTCACCTCCTCTCCTGGGTGGATTTCCTGTACAGCTCTGACTTCTGCCAGGGTCCCCTTGTAGGTCACAATGACATTGGGGCAACAACTATGATTCATCAGTGCAACACTGTCAATCAGAAGAGAAAACCCAATGTTCTCAGGAAGGCAGACGGACTGTTAGGTAACTCCTTGGCCACTTACTTGCCCAGTTACAGAAACTGGATCTTTGTAGGACATTTAAAAAAAAAAAAAAAATCTAACAGGTGGCCATCAGAGTCTAAGAGGTTGTTGTGCATGCAATTATGACAATATCTAACATCTTAAATTTGAACAATACTGAAAAGTGAAATCTGCAATCCAAAACGGTGATATCTAAGCCAAAAACAAAACAACCCCCCCCCATACACACACAACGATAAAAACAGCAACAACAACAAATTCCTTCCTGTTAGATGCAGGACTCAAAACTCAACACCTACAGTGAACTGCCTCTCCACTGGACACCGTACAAGGCAAATGGGCTGCCACTGCCAGGCAGCTTTTTATATCAGAGGATGATTTCTAACATGCTGTCTTCAGATGCTGAGAAATCGCCACCGCGGGAGATGCCGGCTTCCTGAGTGAGGGTGTGTGATCCCCTGAGAGACCTGGAGGAGCCCGTCTGAGTCTCTGCACCTCAATTTCCTCATCTGGAAAATTGGGACATTGCTGCTCCTGCTGCTTGCGGCCTGCTTTACAGGGACGGCGAGGACAGAGAGAGTCGCCTATGTGAGGGCTTTGAGCTTTCTGATTATATCAAGGTCAAAGTTCTGAGAACAGAAATTTCTCAACTACAGGGGAAAAGTGCTTGATCTCTGAAAATGCTGCCTTGGAAATCACAATGCTGATATGATTTCTGCCAAAGGGATTTTTTTCCCTCCAATTAAAACTGCCTGGATCCAAACTGGGGCTCAGATGGGCACTCACATCCCTGTGCATCATGGCTCTGGTGGCCGGTGTGACTCGCCTGACCCTTAATGACCAAAACCCCTTCTCCTGTTTGCTCCATGATCACAAAAAAGCAAGGGGGTTGGAGAGCCTGATGCAGAGGAGCTGCCCCCAGATTGTCGTGTACCAGGGGAGCGGCTACTAGAGGTCTGGGTGAAGGGGGTGGCTGCCATGGGCAGGGCCATGCGGCGGCTTCCCTGTCTTGTCCGTGGGGAGGGTCACCTCCACCCTGCTTCCCGGCAAGTCATGCACAGGGAATCAGGCCCTAGGAAATCTGATAAAGAAAGGTACCAGAGGTTGTTCTTAGTGGAAGAGCAGGTTTCTAGAACCATTTTGCAAAAGTATTAAGTAACTCATTTCAAGACAGACTCCTGGAGATCTTTCTCATGAAGGCGAGGGAGCTGCCCGAAGGCAGGGCACCTATCACAACTCATGCTCTTGGTACCGCCGTTCTCTTGGCAACTGCCGGACAGGGTGAAACCTCAAGCACCACCACTCTTAGGCTTGCTTTCGATCTTTCACATACCAAGAGCAGACATTCCAGAGCTCATTTCAGGGCTGAAGATGTCAAGATGAGCCTTCTAAAGAGGGTCTAATCACCTTTCTCTTTTTCTCCTTCCTTTTCCCAAGGGCAAAGGTCCCAAAGAACCTATCTATCCCCAAACCACTTCTTTCCTCACCATCCAGAATTCAAACTGCAGATGATACCATTTTGGCCACAGAAACAGTAATACTACGGGAATAAACTTTTTGTTTCTCTGGTTCAAGAAAGCCTGTGACAGCTGATCAGGGGACATGGACCTGAACAGATTCTTCTCTGTCTTTCAGACCCGTACGATGCACAGAGCTGGGCAGCAACAGACAGACATGTAGGGCTCACGTGCCATCCACGGCCAAAGCATGGGTGTTAAGGGTTTCCTGCAATTGCTTCAACCTAGAGGCAGAGGCTCCTGTGGTTTATATTAAGCAACATCCCTTTAGATGAAACTAATCTACAATGTGGAGGAACTCAAGACAGGGGATGCAGGAAGGGCTCCTTTGTTCCATCTGTGAAGCCAGGGCTTGATGTCAGGGGACTGACGCATTTGGAGACTATCCTGTCCACCAAACAGGTAACGGCAAAGCCATGCTTGGCAGTCCATTACAATCAGAGCTATAATGATCTCTGTTGCTCAACTGGCTGGCCTTTCTTGAATTACTTGAGTATTCCTAACATAAAGAAAAATCCTATAGTTCTTTGAAATTTTTCCCTAGTTCACTACTTTAGCATACTCTCCCTCCAAAATGTGCTGTTTCTATACTGGTATTTTTCAAAAAGGACAGATGGGCAAGAAGCTTACATAGTCTCTACGTAAGTCTACAGCCAATTCTTGGCAATTAATGTTTTCCTTTGAGTGGAAGAAACCCAAAGATTCCCAGAACCACAGATATGCAAAAAGCAAATTTCTCAGCAGGGCCTGGGCTGTTCCTTCTATGCACACTCTAAAATATTCTTTAATAACAACTCTCTACCTACCAGGACTTAACAAGCAACTGTTGTCTTAACTACTACCTTCAGATACTTAAATGCAGGGGAAATATTTTGAAATCTGGCATAATTAAAAAGGGGACTTAATTCACTTGGAGTTTCATGTCTGCCACATGCAGTTAGGGAGGTTATTTAAAAATCAAAAAAAATTCAAATTAGTGATAAATAAGTAAAAAGAAAAGAAATGAAGTCACACTCAGCCTACTCCGGAAATATTGCTGATCCCAAATGAGAAAGTTCTTCATCTTCAATTGTGAAGCCGTTACAGTTAACCTGCAGTGAGAAAGGAGGGTGAGAGAGAAAGAAAAAAAAAAAATGAGCTAAAGCTTCCCTCTGGATAGAAATCATTTCTTTAATTTTGACCTTTAACAAATTAACTAGGAAGATGTTTGGTTTAGTGATTTGAAAACCTTTCTTCTGGCCAAGGTATCTTATGTTCAAACACAGCTTACAGATCAGTCTCATGTGTAAACAAATATAAGCAGAACTGTCAGGGCTGAAGCACCCTTAGTCTAGCCCACCTGCCCACCTGCCCATGGTAGCCCAAGAGCACAACAAACCACTGAGGCTCCAAGGACTGAAGTCTGCAGATCTGCATGGGAGTCAGGACATCTGCACTCTAATCCTAGTTATGCCACAGACCTGGTGTGGGATCTTAAGCCCATCACCATGTCCGTCTGCCCTCGGTTTTCCTCCATTAAAAAAAGGAGTCACTTAACCTGGTACCTAGCTCCTAAGGTGAGGCGGCAAATATGAAGGCTTTACATAGCTAATCCAACTGCTGTCCATCCCCTTGAGAAGCAGGGGGACCAAGGCCCTGAAGCTACTTGGGACTGAGAATGCTCCTTCATGCCTCAGCCACATCAACTACTGGCCACTTGTTCATCTTTGAAAAGAAATATTACATTGAAAATCACCAAGGGCAGCTCTCAACATCCTGGAAGTCTAATTTAGAGCTCATAGGCTGAAAATAAGGACTATACTTCCCCAATTTCAGGCTGTTTCATAAACTCACTCTTTCCACAGACATCCACCGAGGAACCCTTATATGTTGGGCACTGTGCAGAGAAGGAAGAACAGGTCAAAATCTGTGCTCTCCAGGAACACCCAGGCTCCTGGGAGACAGTTAATTCGGTGGGTGTTTTTCATTTGGATCTAAAACTTCACAACTGGAAGGGGACTTGGTCGCTTTACTTTTCAGATGATGAAAATAAGGTCAGAGAGGGGCAGTGACTCACCCAAAGCCAGTGGCAAAGGCTGAGAGCCCTGCTCTCCCCCACTGCTATGAGGTTGTCTGTGAAGACTGCATGCTGAATGATTTCACCCCGTGAGCTGCAGTCAGGCTCCTTCCTACCAGACACACCACATTGGTGCATTTCAGGCCAAAGGATGGGCTTTTTAAAACTAGCACCCACCGAGCACTTACTCTGGGCTAGGCACTGGGCTGGGTGCTGCATATTTACCCTCTCATAAATCCATAATACTACTCTGGCATAACCCATTTTACAGATGGGGAAACTGAGGTTCAGGGAAGTCAATGATTAAGTGACTTGTTCAAGGCCACAGGAGTAGCAAGTGGCAGAACAGGAGTCAAAATTCAAACTAGACATTCTGATAGCAAAGCCGTCAGAAACACAAGTATTTCTTTTCACTGTACGATGCTTCTTCTAAAATTGTTCTGATCTCTGATTCTTAATGTTGCAATTTTACTTAAAATTGAAGGGCCAGTGTCAAAAGGCTTGGAAATCTTGGTACACAGAGAAGTAAAGGCTCTGATGGGTTTGACTTTGTTTTTACAATTCAACACTTTTACAATCAGTATTTACAATTTTCAACATAAAAAGAGATGACTGTAGGTTAGTAGAACAATATACAGTTTTTGAAATCCTGAGGTGTTGGGCATTTTTATGTAGAAGACTTAGCATACTATTTTTTGTGCCAGCTTCAGGTACTCTAACCTATTCTGTCATCAGGACATTAACCAACTATCATTAATCAGTGACCATCAACCAACATTATTGTTAAGAGGAAATCAGCACCTTCATTCATTCAACAAAATTTACTGGAGCATGAACTACGCGTCCTGCACCATACTAGGAACTGAATGATCTATACCCAGTCTCAGACTGGATACTAACATGCCTCAGCAGTGGCTGGTACCCACAGGATGACAACAAACGTCTGCAAAGTGGAAGAATGAATGAGAGAATTTAGCAATTTTACAACTCATCTAGGGACCGACAGCTCCTGACTAGCTTTGGGGGGTCGGGGTAGGAGACTTGCCCCTTTGCTTCGTAATCTCTTTCTCTTCGAGGTTCTCAGCTGGACTGTCTATGACTCCAAATGCTTTCAGGCTTCAATGTTGCACGACCACTGGTCGGCTTTATTCCCTCTGCCGCCCTCCTCTCACCGTGGAGGAGAGAGTGTGTTTCTTCATTGCAAAGAACGGCTCCTGTGAGCAAAAGTGTCATCACTGTTCCTTTCCTGGAGGTGGGTGGTAATGGTGTTTAAGCCAACTTGCATAGCAATTTGCCTGCTAGCTTTCCCTCCCTTCTGAAATATCCCTAGGGAAGAAAAGTGAACTTGCCTGTTAAGAAAGATGCATGGGCCATCGTCCTTTTTTTCCAAGTCAAATCAGGCCTAAGTGCCTTACTGAAGCTATTCTCATAATCAGCATTTAGACTAGATGTAGGCTGCACACCAAAAATACATTTCCCAACCATGCATATGTTCCCGGTGATTAAAATGCACCTCAGCGCTGCCGGAAGAGTGCAGTCACCTTCTGCTGCCAGCTGCTGCTGGGCCACGAGTTAACCCACAACACCCTCCCACGAACCAGAGAGAGGAAAGGGCTCAGAGGCTGGAACAGCAGACAGGCAGCTGAGGGCTGAAAGGCAGGACCAGAAGGTGGCATGGGGCTGGAACAGCACTTTTCAGTTTTGCTTTAGAGTTGTCTTTGAGGGTACTGAATGTCCCTTTTCAAATTTATATATAGAAAAAAGATATGTATGTGTGTGTGTATGTGCACCTATGTGTACACACACAATCTCAGAGTGGATATTATGATTTGATAAGTATAAAGCCTTTCAAGGAATTAATTACCTATAGTTATATATGTGTGTGTGTGTGCATGTGTGTATATATATATATCTGTATCTATCTCCTGGATTTTCTGAGTCAGTCCAAATTTCAAGGACTCTGAGTCATTTTCAGCACAAATATATTTCTGCTTGTGACACCAAGTGCCTTGATTTTTGGTAACTATGGTCCCGTATCTACTATGTCAACATTGAGAAGTCCCATCAGCATGCATTACTGTGTTGGAAAAAAGTTATTTTTTCCATAGCTAGCAGTGAAAAGATACCTATATTTATCTCATCTCTCTTGCTTTCTCACAGAACCATGCCTCATCTAATCCAGAAAAGAAGTCATGTATCTAGCTTTTTAAAAAATGGAAGAGAAGTCAATTCCTCAACTTTGTACTGTCACCCAAATCCACTGTCTTAGGATGCTTAGGGAAATATGCTGCAATAATCCCAGGATCATATAATGAAATCAGGAAGGTTTTTCATTATGTCTGTTAACACTCATAACTTGAACCCATTTTTTCTTTTACCGAGAACAGCATTTTTTTCTGATTATGACAGTCACACAACAGAAATATAGCCATATAAACATAAAGTCTATCAAGGAACTCATCAAACTGTTCACAGTGTTTCTCACGGAGGGGTTGAAGTAGGTGAATGAAGTGGTGATGACTCACTTCTTTCTTGATATGCGCAATTTTTAAAGTGGGAGAACTATGGGTGCTTTTCATCTTTTCTTCTTTTTAGTATTTTCTTAAGTTATCCATGCTCATTGTAGAAAATCCAGAAAAATCATCCAACAAAAAAGCGAAGATTTTCCACAACTCAGGAGATAACCAACAGTGAACTTCCATTTCAACTTTTTTTTTTACGTAAGTAAATTTTCATATTACACATTCCCCTGCTCTTACACTTAATGTTATATCGTCAACGTTTTTCACATCTTCAGATATTCTTTGAAATGTAATTTATAAAGGCTACATAACCTTCCATCGTAAGGCTAAGCCAAAATTTATTTACCAAACTCCTACTGCTGACCATTTATAATATGTACTTCCTTTTCTTTTTCTTTTTTTACTTTTCTTTTTTTTTTTTTGGTTTTAAAAAGAACCACGCAATAAACAATTTGCATGTCAATTTCTGTCCATAATCTCTGACTACTTCCTTAGGCTAGATCCCTAAAAATGGAATTAGTGGGTCAAGGGGTATATAGGCGATGCTTACTCTGTTCTGAGATGAAAATGTGTAAGTTATCTACCCAAGCTCTTTTATCCATCGAGGCATTGAAGGCTCTGGCAGGGGAATGTTAACTACTTATGCCCACAGAGCAGTACCCCAGTATCTCTCTTTCTGGGAAGGTCACCTTCAACTACACGTTCAGCTTGGAGGGGAAAACGCAAGGGTACGTTAGGGAGAGAAATCTGATCTGGTAAGTCATGCCAGAAGAGCCACCCTCACAGTAACAGGAAGACTGATGCAGCCAGACTGTGTTCAGCCAAAGGGTGCCGGCCGCACTGTCTTCTCATGTCCTAGCCATGCCCAGTGGAGCCTCGGCCTTTCCAAATGGCTGGTTGTCAGTTCCTTAGCGCCTTTAAGTTGCTCTTGTCTAGAAGCCTCTTTAATTTTTTTTTTTTTATCATATCTGATTTTGGTAAACCTAGGCTCCTCTAAATAGGATTTCTTCGCAACCATCAGGAAAGACTTCCTGTACGTAGACCCACTTGGGCTCCTCTCCGTGGCGACTATCCTTCCTGGGGCTGTCTGTGTTTGCCTCTATTTATCAATACAGTGTTGGTAGGAATAAAAAAAAAAACAAAACAAAAACAAACAACCAAAAACAGCCCACTACTGTCAGAAGGGAAGAACGTTTAAGAGAAGAGTAAAATTTAATGTAGGAACCTCAAATGGTCTTTTCTATTCAAAGAGTTTCCAGTATGCCATGGTACTGGCGCACTGGCAACTCCTCTGTTTTCATAAATCCTTCCTGCAGCAAGAGGCAGAGGTAGGGCGAATTTCCTATGTGCCACCATCAGTGAGGGCCAGCACAGACAGGACCCTGATCTGCTCAAGGTCACCTAGCAAGGTTATGCAAAACAGGGCCCAATAGGTCAAGAACCATGTTGCCAAGTAGATGCCATCATTCTACTTCCGTTCATCTTCACCGACCACATGCTGGGGAGAGGGACTCAGGCAGGGAAAGGTTAGACTAAGTGTCACTTGATGCTCCCATTCTTACCTGTGCGAAGAGAACTACCAGGCTATGGTTGTCAGGGAACTCAAGGTGCTTGGAGTAAAAGTGATGGAGAGCAGCAATGTCACTCTGAATCAAATTCTTCTTCTCATTGTCTAATTTATCCAGATCTGTGGATAAACCATTATTCAGCTGGTAGAAAACTCTGGATTTCTAGCTATATCCTTTTGGTACTGTAAATGGCATGAAGCGGGAGAAGAAAATACGTGGAGCCCCCAGGAAATATTCCTCCTCCTCATTTGGTCTAATTGATAAACCCTAGGGCAAGAAAAGCATGCCATTTCTTTCTTCTCTTTCTCTGACATCTGGAAGTCACTCAGGATGGGGAATTTCAACTGACCATTAGCAACAAGGTCAGGAATGAGTGGAGATGACTGATAACTAGCTTGGTCAAGTCAAGGGCCCCCCGATTGACCCTGGAGTCTATGTCATGATCAAGAAAGTGGACAGCCCCTGATTTAATGCCTTTCAGTAAGGACGTCAGCTGTTTACAGGACTGCAATTCAGCAAAGATCCAAAAAATACTCAGCATGCCAGGAGGGCCAGCAGGAGATAGCATGGGATGTAATAATTCATCCTGTAAGTTCCTACTTCCCCTAAATTATTTCCTAGCAGTCCTAGCAACTCAGAAAAAAAAAGTTATATTCATTTTTCAAAACAGCACACAAGTCAAAATAAAAACTGGTAATTGTAAAATCCCCACCACCACTAAGAATCCAGCTATCTCTTCCTTTCCTCAATCCTGTCTAATTCACAGATAATATGTGGGTAAGATAACTCCTCAGCCAGTCACAGGGAGACTTACGTGATTCAAACTCCTTCACGGCTAACAATTTCTCTGAAGGTGTTCTCTCTGGGTGGATTTTCTAGTAATTAGGGAAGAAATCACACAGACACAGATTTCAACACCTAGTGCAAAAAAACAGTGCTTTCACTTGTACATCAACATGAAGAAAAAGGCAATAGTTCTGAATGAAGTAAAGAGAGCTAGCCAAGGAGTCTGCCATTTGGGCTCTGAGAGCGTTTGCCTAACATCCAAATCCAAAGGACTCTTTTGAAAAGCTTTTAAAAGCATCTGCCACGTTCCTAACACCCTGATAATGTTATGCACACAGTAGGCTCAAAAATGCTTGTTATGGGAAAGAACGGTGGCTGGAAAACAACTTTTTAGGTCCCTGACTTAAAAGGACCGAGTCTACAGATGAACCATCCCATTTATTATTTCTCCTTCTAAAAAGGAACAAAATCAAACCCCCCATCCATTTTACACTTTCTTTAAGCATAGGCTAAAATGATCTCAAATTCCATGTTTTAAAAAGAACACTTTCGGTTGTATCCGTGAGCCCAGATTCACTTGAAACGTGTTGCCGGCTTTGTTCTAGACACCCCAAGAGGAGCTGACAATAGTAAACCCGCCAGGCTTTGAGAACATGAATAAACTTGGTGTTGACAAGAGTTCAAACGCGGAGCTCAAGAGCTGGCCCAAGGCCGTGTCTTTGTAATCGGGCTATTCAACTTGGGTATACAGGTGGTCCAGCCGGGCGCTCTCACCTCCCTAGTTAACATGCTACGCTTCCCCTTGGTAGTTGGGTAGCCTGTCTCCCCGAATCCTTTGCAAGTGACTAGAATACAAATGGTCTGGTTTTTTAATCATCAAGTCCTATAGGGATGAAAAGATGGCCAGGTAACTTTTCATTTAATAGACTATTAGTCATAGTAGTAATTATAATAAAAGTTGAATGAAACTGGTATAAACTCATCATAGCTTTCAGACTACCCTCCTGGTGCCAAAACATTTCAATAGTTCTTTTTTAGAGTGGAAATCTTCCCATTCACAGGATCCATTTCTATAAGATTAGTAAGTCATTTTGCCTGGGAAAACTTTTCATTCAGAAAGGGCACCGGCTCCTTCTGAATTCTTAACCACCACACTGTCAATAACGTCAGGAGGTGGGGCTGGGGGGGAACCAGCAGACTGGTCACCCAATCCTCCCAAGATGCTTATGGATCAAATCGGATGGCTTACTTACCCTGACACCTCACCCAGTCACACCATTTTCTCCTACCCTTTCCTTCCGACCAAGTACTTGGCATATATTTAAAGACGACACTTAGTAAGGACCCAAAAGTTAACCTCCTCCAGCAAAAAAGCATTCTGATTTTTCGGTCTCACTCTACAGGCCAGCCCTGATGCCTGCGGTTACCCTGAGCCAGCAAAGGGGCATGTCTGCAAGCACCTGACCCAGGCTGAACATAACAGAAGCATGACCTCAGAGGTGAAAAATGTTCTTCTTCTGTTTACGATGCCGAGGAGCCTAACTTGGTCTGGGGACAGATATGAGCTGGTCATGATCACATCTGGTTTCGATGAAGGAAAAAACGAAGTTTTAAACGGAGGGAGGTGGGGTGGGGGAAGACTGAAAGAAGAGGCAGATGAAATTTCAGCTTTAAAAGAGTTACAGTACAGAGGCCCTGCCCGCAGCTTATCGCTAGCAAGCAGGTCCGTGGACATACACCTTCTAAGCTCCGTGCGGCCTATTTCATCGTGTCACAAGGACAAGTCCTATGGCATTTTCCGCCCCTCCTTTTAGTTTGGTCCTGTCAAGATCAGGCGTCTTATTATCATGCAATCAATAAGGCCTGAGCAAACAAGGGGTCAGGACAGCCAGCCCCGGCTTCCTCTTTGGAGGAAACTGTTGATGGCTGTCGTCATCCCCACCCTCCTCCCCTCTCTCCCCTTGCCTCGATTCCTACTTTTCCGCTCCTTCTCGTTCTCCTCTCCTTGCACATGCCATGCTGGCTGTTCTACCCCATTCCCTGCCTGCCAAGGCAGGGCGAATAACGAGACGGGGAGGAGCAGGACCCAGCCCAGGACAGGAGAGGAGGGAGGGGGGAGCAGTGTGCACTCTGTGTCTGGGGAAAGACGGGAACAGTGCAAAGCTTCGAAGGCCAGTCTGGTTCCCTAGGACGCTCCAATTATTGTCAGTCAGGTTTTCACGCCCTGAAAGGCTGTATTTTTCTATGTAAACCTGTCTCATAAAAAGCTCAGAATTTAGTAACTGTGGCTACGTTCCTGGCCTGGGGTAAGTGACATCCTAGCTGCACAGGTCAAACCAACCAGCTCACACCTGCAGCATTGTTCCCAACCCCATCCATATGGATGGGACCAGAAATGGGGTCCCAGGACACTTAACGAGAGATGATCACCATGGGTCACTCACTCATCTTTCTGACCTTTAAGAAAAATAAAAATAAAACACACTGGAACATGATCCCAATTCCTCACCTGTTTGGCCAGAAGCCTTGCAGTCAGCCTCACAGTCTCTGAGGGATTCCAGTTTTCCCCCAAAACAACCATGGGAGAACATTCCAGCTTGTGCATGGGCCAATCTTCTCTCTGGGAAAGTTAAAAAAAAATTATTACACACACACACACACACACACACACACACATACATACTGCAATAAAGTTCGAGAAGAGAGGATGCAGTAAGTCCTACTAAGGTCAAGTGAAATATGTTTCCTTTTGGAAAACACGATGATGCTCACAAAAGCTAGAGATGAAAACATCCTTTAAGATAGTTGTGGCTGTATAACCTTGACTCAGGCCTGGCCAAGGTTGTTGGCAAGAGAAAATTTGCTTTGTGTTGTTTCATCAAGCATCTCGTGCCCCTCATCATTCCAAACAACACACACACCTTTCCATTATCTGTGGTCGCTGTCAAGTCACAGGGGTGAGTGACTTGGGCATTAGCCATTGGTTTGGCTCTGCTCCCTACGGCTCTGTCCTGGCTCTGTTCTCACTTCAGGGCAAATAACCGAGATGTGACATACACAGCACCTAGTCTGTGTGTGTCTATACAGACACAGCACAGCACCCTTTTACAGGTGATAGAAACAAAACACAAATGAGGGCCTTGTCAAGGGCCCTCTAAGAGTCTGGCCAGGGCAACTCTTGGGAATATTTAGGAACACAGACTTCCTGAAGAGTCATTTGATAGAAGAGGAAAACTGTACTCCTTTCGATCACTTGTCTTGAAGCTTTCTGCCCCAGGTTGGGGGGTAAAGGGCGTGTGCTCACTCCTGGAAGGGTGGAGATGCCCCCCTTCGAGACGGGAAGGCTGAGGAAGTAGGAGGACGCGGGTGCCGTGGAGGAAGGCACTCAGCACTGGGCATAAAGAATGATGCCGGTGCCAGCGACAGGGTTACTGTGGGGTGACTGGGAACTGCCTGGACCACAGGGGCTCCAATAAAAGCCCACCGCGGTGGCGTGATGGGGCTGAGAGGCTGTGGGAGAGGACTCCGTGGGAGTCTGCAGACACTCTTCGCCGCAACGGAACTGGGTACCGTCGTGTTCTCCCCTCCGCCTTTCCTGCCTCAGAAAATGGCAAGTCTGATGGTTTAGGTGCTCAGGCCAGAACCCTGGAGTCCTCCTGGCTGCCTCTCTTCTCTCCCTCCCACTCCACATTCATCTCCCTGGCAGATCCATCCTGTCTGCCTGCAGAATACACCTAGCCTCTCATTACTTCTTGCCTCACCCCCCCCACCTTTCTACTGGGTGTGCAGACCTGACACCCCACCCCGTGGCTGCTCGCCTTCTACCTGGACACCTGCTTCTGCCCCCACCCGACTCTGCTCCAGAGAGCAGCCAGAGTAATTGATTCTGCAAAACACAACTCAGATCCTGCCATTTCTCAGCTCAGCACCTTCTAATGACTTCTCACCTCAGAGCGAAAGGCCAAGACTTAAAGATGACCCGTGAGGCTACACGTGGTAGGAGCCACCCCCCTTCCACTGCTCTGAGCTCATCACCACCACCATGCTCCCTCACCTCACTCCACGCTGGCCACCACGTCTCCTTGCTGCTCCCTGAACAGACCATGCTTGCTCCTGCCAGGAGATCTTTGGCACTTGCGGTATTTCCTGGCTAGACGCCTCTTCCCTTAGACATCCACCTAGCTCCCTCCCTCCTCCATGTCTCTGCTCGGATGCCCCTTTCCAAGGTACCTGCCATGAATACCCTATCAAAACCAGCACTCTCCCCAACACTCTCCCTTTCCTTGCTTTTATGTTTCTTCTTACGACTTCTCACCACCTGACATATTACACATTGATTAGTTGTTTGGTTTACTATGTCTCCCTCCTGCTCCCACTAAAATAAAGGACCTTATTAGTCTGTTTTGTGTACGCCTGTTACCCCAGAACCTAGAACAGTGCCTGGTATTTACTAGGCACTCAATAAAGTTGTTGAATGAATGAAGATGTCTCTCTGCCCTCCCCCGTGCCAAGAAGGAAAGACACGATGTCACAATGATTTAAGGCAGCCCGTGGCACAGACCCTTGGCTCAAGTTCTGTGCCAAGATGTTCTGCAGTGTTAAATAACACCATGCCAAATATAACTAAGAACAGGAGGAGAAAGAAATGACAAGATATGCACAAGGAAGAAGAGGGTCTGTTTTTAGCCAAAGCCTAAAAGGAGAGCACGGTGATGAGGCAATGTGGTAGGGGCAGGTGGGTCTAGCTCCCAGCCGACAAACCAGCTCCCTCCCCAGATGCAAGGCAGAAAGGGAAAGTCAAAGAGGGCTTCAAGCCTGGCCTTGGGATATCCAAGGGAAGTGAGGACCACCAGCTGGGGACAGATGGATAACTGACAACTAGGAACACACACGTGTCCACTATGACCCCAGGAACGCTAATACAAGGTCTCTGCAGGGCCTTGAAGATGCTAGTTTTCTGAATTGTAGGTGGTGTCTTTTGGTGTTTAACAATGAGCTCCTGGGAGAAATAAGTTTAATACTAACATTTCTTAATATG
The DNA here is from genome assembly GCF_028564815.1 of Eubalaena glacialis. Lineage (NCBI taxonomy): Eukaryota > Metazoa > Chordata > Mammalia > Artiodactyla > Balaenidae > Eubalaena > Eubalaena glacialis. The sequence goes on along the minus strand of NC_083718.1, from coordinate 45,809,281 downwards.
ACTTACATATTATTAATAGAATTAATGTCAAATTAATGTGAATAAAAAGAAACATACAATGTAGACATTTATTGACGTTAATGTCCTCAAAGAGAAGGGAACTGAACTACAGGGCACGGTCTGGGGGCGAGCAGAGTGCTGTGAAGTAAGAGGACACTGGTTTGGGGCTTGGGGAGACCTGCATTCTCACCCCCGCTCTACAGCGAAGCAGCTATGTGACACCAGGCAGGCCTCTTAATCCCTCTGCATCCATATCCTTGGCTGTGAATAACATGATCCCTAAGTTATTTAGCAGGTCCAGAATTCTTGAGTCTATGATTTTATGCCTTCCAACAGTGATAATCAGACACAAAAGCTTGAAGACTACCAACAAATATAGGACCTTCAAATGGGATAATTAGGCATTCATGCAACCAACCACAAAGGGTCATTGTGGGTATCCAGCAAATAAGCTAACCCACAAGAAGCATTCAGACCAGCGCCTGGCACACACTGCGCTCTCAACAAATGCTGGTAACTGTTCATTTACTGGTTCTTTCATTCATCCAGTAAGCTCTCGACTGACCGTAGAGGCAGAGGTGGGAGATGCAGTCTTTGACTTCAAGAAGCTTATGACTATATCGGAACACTAGGTAAAAGTAAGAGCACCTAGAATGTGATACAGCCCCACACAGAGCAGTTAAATCAGAGAGCTGGGTAAATTCAAGGACGTGCAGAATCATATAAGTTTCATCAAGGGAAATTTACTAGGTAATAAGAAGTTTTCACTTCCTGTCAGAAGGTGGAAATGACAGAGATGTGCCACAATGGTACTACTCGGTTTTAATTCTTAAAAACAAACAAACAAACAAAAAAACCAGCGGGGGGCGGGGGGAAGAACATCTGGTAGAAATGTCAGATAGGTTCTGAGCATACCCTGATATAATCTGCCCCAATTTTGCCCATAAGAAATTATAAACAATCAGATTGGACAAAATTGAAACAAAAAATTAAGCTAACCTGATGGATAGGAATAAGTCTTATCAATTAACAGTGCTTTATTTGTGTTTTGTTTTGTTTTTTAGTACTGGCAGTTTCATTGTACACAGAATGATTTTGCAACCCTTTATGCTTTTAAAAATATTTTTGCCCGTTTTTCCAAAACTTTCTCTACTAGTTTTCTTCAAAATTCAAGCTGTTACTCCTTGCCTGATTGCAATCTTTATAAAATCTTATGTAAACTCAAATGGATCCCATTTCCCAGGAAAGTAATATACAAATAAATGCACAGGAAGGATTCAGAAAGACACATGCCAAAGTGTTACTAGTGATTTTCTCTGGAAGGATAAAATTATGAAGTATGGCTACTCTTTCTGTTCTTCTTTCAGTCTTTACTTTCTGATTTTTCTATATTGAGCGCAGATTATTCGTGCAATACATTTGAACACTTAAATCTATTGTAAAAGTAAGATAGGGAATTTTTTGGTACACTTTTTAAACGTCTAGTTCATTTTCAGCCAATGTAATAACAGCTCTGCATGACTTTCCTTTTTGTGCATGGACAAAAATGCTTAAAGATGCGTAAAGAGAGTTGCAAAATTGTTTCATGGTACATCGGCACTTCCAACACTGGAAGAAAAGAGTGATTGCTATGTCATCCAGTTTTCTGCTGAGCAAACGATATATTGCCTCCCTGCATAAGGAGACCGGATTTTTATTGTGACGTCCCCTTTTCTAACTCTCGCATTTGGTGTTTCTCTTGTTCTAATGGGGCTTTCAATCTACACCATGTCTACTTGTACACACGCATAGGTGATGTCCTGAAATGTGGAGCAGCCTGCGGAGGTGATTTCTTAAAATGTGGAATAGTTAAGAAAATGTCAGGCTTGCTGCTCTCTACTACCATCCTCTGCGAGAGGAAGAATGAAGAGGGAATCAGGGGCTTAGTGACCATCTCACACCAGGATGACAGACACTGCTGAGCCCCCATCACAAGAACATCTGCTTTGTTTTCTCTTCCCATAAAAGAGTGATTGGGATGCATTCATTCATTCCTACATGTTTTTTCCTACTGGTGATATTAACCATTTAGAAAAAAGAGTGGCTCTGTTGAAGATGGTTCCTGTGTCTGGGTTAAGAGGACAAAGCGAATTTCACCAGGACTAAACCTATGACTCTGGCCCCGTTCACTAATCACCCAAACAACGACAGGGTCATGGGAGCATTTCTTGGACACTTTCTACACTTCAGTTACTTTTTAATCGATGATAAGAGTCAAGAATGTTCTCGAATCTTTGATCACAAGCTCCTCACACATGTTTTTTAAAATCTCCATTGGGATATGCCCCTTCCTGCTTTCAAAAGCACACTCATAATCCTATCACCTCTATCTACAAAACACAAATCGTTTTCTTCTATTTGTTAATGTTAAGAAATAATACCCTAGAAAGTTCTACTCCACAATTCCTCTATGTAATAACTTTCTAAAACTATTCTCTTCAACGTGTCATAGTACGATTTAATGAAAAAGTCTTAAGTGAGTGAATAATACACTTAGCTTTCCAGGCGTATTTATAAAAATAAATACAGTTCATTAAAACACACAGGTTACAAACCAAGCCTAACTAAAAAGGAATTCCTATTTCTTTTATATTTCCTCCCATTACCCTTTCATGCATCGTCAATTAAAATCTTTCCTCTGGCAGGATCACACTGAGCCAAGTGAATGAAGAGGAAAGGAAATGGGACAAGACAGAGCCAAGCTGTATACAACAAAGGACGGTCCTAAAGCCCTGCAATTAGAGAGGAGGGCCCGGGGAGAGTAAACACAGTGCTGAGGGTCTCCTAAGATGCTGCGTTTGTGGAAGGATGTGTGCCTTACACTCCTGGAGAGGTTTCTGGAAAGACAACACCACTGGAAGGGGTCTTCCCTTTCACCTCAATGAAAGGCCACTTCTCAGTCTTTGACACATTCCCACAGTGCCTCTTCTCCTGGAGGGTCCTCAGCATCCCCAAGCACAGTGTTGGAAAGCAGTGAAAGCCCTCCCCAGGCAGTCTGCACAGTCTGGTCTCGGTGCTGCTGTTGTGTCCCCTTGGGTGGGTCACCCAATCAATGTGGACACTGTTTTCTTATCTACTGATAACCTCCTTTCCAACCCCATCATCTGATGTGTGGTACCGACCCCCTGGTGACTCCAGGTGGGTGGGGTCTGCCTTTGAAGAAGGCCCAGTGAATGACTAGCAGCTGAGGGCCATGCTTTCTTAGGCGGAGAATCACTCATTTACCTTCTTCATTGCTGCTCTTGTTCTGTGCCACTTGCAGCAGAGTCTCCACTTTGATCCTATCCAAGCAGTCCCTTGGGCAGAACCCTGAATACATTTTTATCTGGAGCAAATGCCCCAGATTCCTCCCTAATGATTTTATGGATGAAGCCCTTATACAGCCATTTATTTCTAGGCACTTACTTTGATTAAAACTTTATGACCATTCTATCTCATTGTAATACAGTGTCCTGCACTTATTCAGTTCTTCAGTACCGTAGGATAGAACACCTTAATGACTATTAGCCTCTTCCTTCCACAACAGGAGAGAGATGAAACAAAAATGAAACTTACAGGTCAAATCCAGCCTCACCTCTAGAAAACGAGTGGCTCTGGGAGCTGTGTTATCACTTGTCCTCTAGGAGGCTACTTCTGTCACGAGAGATACTTCACAGAGCATAGGAAAACTGAATTGCAGAAGTGCTCTCCAGGACTGAGGGTGTCCTAGCACAGAAACTGGGCGAGACGCAGGGAAGACTACACATCACGAGGCTGGACACAGCAAGCTGTCTTGGCCCAGACCTTCAACGTGACTTACAGTCACAGCACTGTATCCCCCATCCTGGGATTCCTTGCTACAAGCAATCGCATTATGCTTTAACCTGTACAATTTGTCTATAAGAGGAGAATGTACAGACTTCAAGCTGCTTACTGTAAAGTAATAAAGAGGCATTCTGGGGGGCTTCCCTGGCGGTCCAGTGGTTAAGACTCCTCGCTTCCACTGCAGGGGTCATGCGTTCGATCCCCGCTGGGGGAACCAAGATCATGCATGCCGCGCTTCACGGCCAAAAAATTAAAAAAAGAAAAGAAAACCTTCTTTAAAAAAAAAAAGAAGAAGAAAAGAAAAAAGAGGTATTCTGGTTAACATGGGTTGATGAACTCGATCATTGTGAACCTCCCAAGGCAGGGCACCTATTACTGTGAGTGTGCAAATCTGGGAGACTAGGTCCTAAAGGCAGGGGGACCACAATGGCCACCTCAAGACCCCAACCTGGACCACGATGATTCATCAAAATAATACCACCTGGTGAGGCCTAATGGAAGACAGCTCAGCAGCACGCTCAGGAGACCCAGAGGTAGCTCAGCATCTCACAGATTCTCATATTTTATATTCATGCGGAGTTTACAGTTCATCACGGAAGTTAACAAGCATTTTGTAACAAGCATTACTCATACAATGTACACCATTACGGATCTCAAGTTCTTAGAAACCATCCATTCTCTCAGGTGAAAAAAAACAAGCCCCTCGGGTGGGGGGAAGGGACAGTCAGGGAGTTTGGGATCGACATGTACACACTGCTATATTTAAGATGGATAACCAACAAGGACCTGCTGTATAGCACAGAGAACTCTGATCAATGTTATGTTGCAGCCTGGATGGGAGGGCAGTTTGGGGAAGATTGGATACATGTATATATATGGCTGAGTCGCTCTGCTGTGCACCTGAAACTATCACAACATTGTTCATCGGCTATATTCCAAGATAAAATAAAAAGTTAAAAAAGAAAAAAACAAGCCCCTTACATCTAACATATGCTGTATACTTTATTCTCTGCATAGAGCTAAGCTTCAGTCCAGCCTGAATTACTGTAATATTACTATTTATAAGCCCTCACGCCTGTACACATCATTACAGTTTACATAGAACTTTCATATCTATCAAATCATTTGGTCCTTATAATTCATCAAGATAGGGGCCACTGTCCTCATTTACATTTAAAGAAACGGAGACTCGGAGATGTCCTTTGAATTGCCTATGTCCTGTGAAGTTCCTAGAGCTAGTCATTTGCAGAGCTGGGACCATGTCCTCCTAGTCTTCTGTGTTTCAACAGTCTGAACTGTCTGTGAGTTACCAGCTTGCTTCTTTAAAGAACCAGAACGTCATGAGTTATTTCTTCTAGGAGTATTTAACTTAAATATAGGAACAGCTAACTTATCAGGCCTGGAACCAAATCATGTCATTCCAGGGCTCACTGATCTCTCCAATGTCGCAGCAATCTAACCACAGAGTTCTCTGTCTATGATTAGTAGGAGCAAAGTATGATCTCTCCTCTTCAAAAGAAGCCACACTCCCTAAAAACTCAACGACAAACCCATCTATATTCTCACTGCCCCACAGGCTGACAGTCTCCGGAAGCCCACAGGGAGAGGGACCATGTACGTGGCCTTCAGAACCAAGGCTGACCTTCCCAAGCCAGTGGCTCAGCCTGTGTTTCATTCTCACCAGGGCCCCTGTGACAGGAGCTCTATGGTTAGATGACACTGACATGCTAGACACTGGAGCTTAGCAACCTCTCCCACTGCCAAATAACGCTCTTTGGAGACTTTCAGAGACCAGCTGCATAGGAAGAAGAGAGAGAGAAAAAAATGAAATCGTGGGTAATAAGGCAGACCAGGAAGGGGGGAGGGGACAGAGGGGAATGACACCAAGTATGGGAAGAACAACAACAAAAAGAGGTACAGATATGTTGAAAATCCTCCCTGTCATATAGAGTCATTGTTTAACGGCATCAGCATTTCCCAAGGAGTATCAGCAGGTTTCCATTAAAAAAACAGACTGGGGAGGGTATACTGAAGTCGAAGATCATATTCTCCCCAAATTCAAATTGCTGGAACGTGGAACACTTTTTCTGTAAAATATCTATGAACATTTTGTGTAACTATATAGTATCAAGTAGAAAAGTCTGGAAAACACCACTCCTCGTGCCTCAAAGAACCAAGAGCTCCTCCAAACTCCCCCTTGAGCTTCCCAGTCCCGTGTTACGAGACTCCCTTGAGACGTATCCATCAAGCCAGATGGCCCATGGTCTACATGCAACCCGCCTCCTGAACCCACTCAGCCCCGACTGCTGCCGAGGCACCATCCCCAAGTCTCCAGGTCCAAGTTCAGAGCAGCTCGCCTCTGGCTGTACAAAGGCTGTGCCAGGGGCTCACCTAAGTCTAGCTGGAATCAGGCTGGGTTAGACCAGCCCAAGGGCAACGTGTGGCCTGCTAGAGGGACATATACAAATACAGACCTGTGATAGTAAAGATTAAACAATTTTAAAGATAGCATTTTAACATTTTTCATTGGTCATCTTTGCATGTTCTGTCTGTTGCTGGTAGTCTTGGGGGGCAGACTGTCGACCTTAGTGATACACATGCCTGTATCCAACATGGCTCCCCTATTTTTGATCTTCTGTGTGGCCCCAAAATGCTACTGCCCTTCACTGGCTGCCCGTCAGCCCCGGGCCAGCACACAGGGGGACCCAGCCACTTCCTATGCCACAAGGAGGCTTTGTAGCTCTGGCTGCAGGAGGGCTCTGGGATGCCGTGACAAGGACGAGAAGGATGTTGGGTCCCGATCTTCCGAGGAAACAAGGCCCTCCCTGCCAGCTGGCCCAACACCTACCTGACACTCCACATTGCAGTAAAATGCCTGCTTGCATCTTCCACATTTGGACAATCCTTCTTTCCTTAAAAAACAGAAAGGGCACTGTAGTATCGAGAGGCAGGGAAACGTGAAGCTGCACATATTATCATGCAGTAGCAACAGCCATCTGGTCCGAAAGCAGAGCCAAGAGTCACCTTACCTTGCTCTCCCACTGATAGGTGGCAATTTCCCAAAGGAGAGTTTGACCAGATTCAGCCCTTGAGTAGGAGTGAGTTAGTCAAAGAGGACACGCACCGACATTTACCGACCCCGACAGCATGAAAGGCACTTTCCAAAGAGGCGAATGACACACCCTTTGACTCATGAGCCTGGCCTGGGACACCACAGCTGTTACCATCACCTGCACTATCATTCAATAGTTTGGGGCAAGTCAAAGGCTCTTATGTCCTGATTTTCTCACCTGCTAGACAGGGACAGAAATAAACAAAGCCATCTTGGAAGTTTGAGTCTGTACAGATGGAGGATTGGGGTCCACCCACACTGGTGAAAATGCACTGTGAGTGGCAACTTTTAGTATTTAGAGACGCAAGTGATGCAGAAGATAGGATGGAGGATGTCAGTAACTCAAACGTTGTCCGGGAAGCTAAGTTTAAAAACAGTGCAACCCAGCAAGTGGGAACATATTCCTGAATAAAATATTCCCAGATCTGATTGGTACACACATCCACCTTGTCGATATCCTACTGAGCGATTCTTCTGCCTCATCATAATTAGGTCAGTCCTCCCTGTTCATTGCCATATTGTTTATCTTCCTGCGTCCCACACAGGACAGGGATATTGCTGTTTCCCAACTGTTAGGTGCTGGTGTGTTTGCTGCGTTAGACAAGCCACAGTTTTTTCAAAAACTGTGAAGCCACTAAGTTAAACCACATACGATAGAACTCTTAGAAATTTTTTTGAGGTGGGGAACCACCACATGGTTAAATCAGAGCACTATCTGTAAAGCCCGCTGTCTGATTCTCATCCACCACACTGAAGCCAGCTTTCTGACTTACAGAAATGCTGATGCCGCGAAGAGCACTCTTGCTACCGTCAGGGGTGCCCCCTGCCCTGCAGCGGAGCCCCCTCACCCCCACCCCTTCTGCAGCTTCCCGGGAGAGCTGATATTTCATAATATACATATAATCACGCTGCAGAGTCCTCCTCTGCGTCTCGTCAGCAAGTGGTAGTCACCACACTACTCCCACGGAATCGGGAAAGTGTTCCAAAAATGCTACTGTTGGAATGAAACAGACTGCCTTGCAGTTTTCATGACAGCGCTTGGGTTCCAAGAAGCAGACTGAAGAATGTGTGGGAGAAAAATGCATCTTGTGGTTGAGGTATAAATAAATGTTCCAAGTTTGCACATCTCAGTGGTTCAAAAAGGAACCCACTGATTTGGCTGAGTGTATTCTCCGGCCTGAAATACCCTCCGAGGAGATGCATCTGGACGAGATGCACAGTCCCTGCTCTCCTGCATTTTATGCCAAGAGGAAAAGGACAGATGATGCGTGTGAAGACAGCCGTGAAGTGAGTTGTGAGCAAGTGCTAAGTGACATGGACCGTGAAGGAATGCCAAAGGGATGGCAAGTACAGACGGGCAAAGCCACGGAGGGAACTTCGAAAATTCTTTCCAAAAAGAAGTGTGTTTGGAAATGGACAATGGAAGGGTAGGTGCCACCCATAACAATGTCCATCTGAAACAACCATTAGTTAAGGTTTGGTTTTGCACGGGGGGAGGTCACGAAAAATCTCTCTGAGAATCTGAAGCTATTAACTCTCCCCAACAACCCACCTTCTCCCCAACCCCCAAAAAACAACAGAAAATTTTATGAAATTTCAAGGGCTCACAAGTCACCTAAAGTCTATACATGGACTAGTGAAGAGTCTCTGAAACTAGAGTTAAGACCCCTTGATAAAAAAGATTAGGAAATTATAACAATAATGTCTTTATTAGCTCTACACCATACAAAAAAACAAGAATTATATATAGAGATCTTCCTGCACAGATGCCAGCAGTAAAGCTAACATGAAACCAAGGTTTGTCTTCAGTTTCAAGGTAACATCCCAGAGAGAAAAAAAGCAATTGGGCTCTGGTGAGCTCGGGAAGAACTCTAGTGGGATTACATCAACATGATAAATCTCCCAAAGGCTGGGTTTCATTCAGCCCAGCCAGTCACCAAGTCCACGGCCACAAACAATGAAGATCAGGGAGAAAGAGTTAACTTGTCAGGATTGGCGAGAGGTTACATAATTCCTACTGTCCACCCCACTGGTTCCCAAGATGTGGTCTGTAGACTACTGGGGGCCCGGAGACCCTTTCAAGGAGTCCGTGAGGTGAAAACTATTTCCAGAATACTACTACTGCCTTTTCTGTCTTGACATCTGCGCTCTAGAAGGTGTAAGATGCCTGGAGGGTGAAACCTGCGATGCTTTAGTACAAGTCAAAGTAGCGGCACCAAACTGTCCGAGTGGTCATTGTATTCCTCACTTCCACACACTACAGCAAGGGGGGGAAAGCCAGTATCACTTAAGAATGTCCCTAATGAAATCGAAAATATGACACAAATGAACTTACTTATGAAACAGACTCACAGACATAGAAAACAGACTTGTGGTTGCCAACAGGGGCGGAGGGGTGGGAGAGAAATGGATTGGGAGTTTGGGATGAATAGATGCAAATTATTATATATAGAACGGATAAACAACAAGGTCCTACTGTATAGTACAGAGAACTATATTCAATATCCTGTGATAAACCATAACGGAAAAGAATATGAAAAAGAATGTATATATATATATATATATATATATATATATCTCGGAATTACTGTTATACAGCAGAAATTAACACAACACTGTAAATCAACTATACTTGAATAAATTTTTTTAAAAAAGAATGTCCCTAATGAAGCAGTAACAAATATTAACGTCACTAAACCTCAACTCTTTGGTATGTGTTTCTTTTGACATCCTGAGATGAAATGGGAAGAAGGCAGGAAGCATTTCTGCTCCTACTGAAGGATGAGGGCTGTCTCAAGGAAGAGCTCTTGGCCAATCCTGGAGCCGTAAGCTGAACTAGCCACTGTTTTCTTGAAATACCCCTTTTACCTGAAAGAACAACTTTAGACAAACTGGTTATTCAGACTTGTGTATCTGGCAGCTATATTATGGAAATGAATGAAGTGAGCCCATCACATCAACGAAAATAACTAGCAATATTTGTTGCCAATGATAAAATTTGGGCTTTTGAGCAAAAATTAAAATTTCGGAACATACATCTGCCACCCTAGGCTTGACAGTCTCTTGTCTGATGAGACTGGTGGTGGTTTTCATAATTATGATTTTTTGATATGGTTCAATGAAATAAAGTTTTAGAAGGTCTACATAATTTAGTGAACCAATGTTTTCCAAATGACCAGTGTATGATGTTTTAAAAATTACACATGGGTAAAAAAGTCATTCAAAGTACAAGACAGACTAAGGGATTTTACGTATCAGAGTACATGAAATTCACAGATGGCTTCAGATTGCACATTACAACTAGTCTTTAAGACAAAATCACTTACTGAGTGCTATCTAGTGTTGAATCAAAGAATATCCGCAATTAACTGAAAAGGCTATTAAAATACTCCTTCCCTTCCAATTACATATTTATTTGAGGCCAGATTTCCTTCGCATACTTCAACCAAAACTACATAATTCTCCAGACTGAATTCAGAAGCATATCTGAGAATCCACTTGTTTTCTGGAAATCCAGACATTAAAGAGATTTGCACAACTGTAAAACACCACTATTCTCATTAATTCTTTTGTTTTGGAAAACAGTCCTCATAAAAAAAAAAGTTACATTAACAGTAATGGTTGCTGTCATTTTAAAATAAATCAATGCTTTATAATATTCTTTATTTTTAATTATTAATACAAATATGGTATTGATAAATACCAAGGTAAATTTAAAAAGCTCTTTGGAGTTCTCAATTTCTAAGGGTAGCAAGGGCTCTTAAGACCTCCGTTATACATATATACAATGGAATATTACTCAGCCATAAAAAGGAACGAAATTGGGTCATTTGTAGAGACATGGATGGACATAGAGACTATCATACAGAGTGAAGTAAGTCAGAAAGAGAAAAACAAATATTGTATATTAACGCATGTATGTGGAATCTGAAATTGGTACAGACGATCTTATTTACAAAGCAGAAATAGAGACACAGACTTAGAGAACAAACATATGGATACCAAGGGGGAAGGGCGGGGGTGGGATGAATTGGGAGACTGGGATTGACATACATACACTATTAAGACTATGTATAAAATAGATAACTAATGAGAACCTACTGTATAGCACAGGGATCTTTATTCAGTGCTCTGTGGTGACCTAAATGAGAAGGAAATCCAAAAAAGAGGGGATATATGTATACGTATAGCTGATTCACTTTGCTGTACAGTATAAACTAACAGAATATTGTGAAGCAACTATACTCCAATAAAAAAAAGACCAAAATGTTTGAAAACTGATCTCTTGCAATAATTCCATCAGCTGTGAAGAAGTTATTATTCCCGCTTTTCAAATGAAGATATTGAGGATCCTAGAGGTGAAATATCTAACCCAACATGGTCATTCAGAAGGTAGGTAGCAAAATCAGAATTCACACATCAAGGTACATACTATGTCTCCTTCATGCAAAAATATCCTTCTTTGAGTACTGTGACATGAAACAAAAATAATCTATGTGTCTGGATAACAGTAATAACAAAGTGTAAATAGAGGCATTCTTTACTCTGGTCTGCATAATGTCCCAGCTCCAATAGTATCCCATTAATGCTACTTGGCTTCAAAGATGCAATGGGGAGAATCCAGGATCATTTCTGAAAATGAGATCTGGGGAGGGAGCATCCCCACAGAGGGTCTCTCAATCAACTATTCCAGAGGAATCAATATCACCTGAAGCAGACTGGAATAAAATAAGGATTAATTTTGTATTCAGTCTGTGCAAAGAAGGTCCCTCTGTCTCATTCAGTGTGCTAAATCCAGGTGTTTCTCAGACACTGGGCCAGTCCAAGCAGGCCTGTGTCCTCTGGGAACTGGGTGATAGAACACTGCAGCTCTCACAACAGAAAAGTCTTGCCTGACTCAGAGGCAGATTTTACTGTATATATATGCTTATGGAGTCATCTACCTGGCTACATGTGAATTTTCTTAGCAAAGATTCTCCTGAGCCAAACTGCCTTCACAATAGAAAAGGAGAGAAGCTAAGCCAGTTACGGAGAGTGAATAGCATAAGAATCTACTTTGATCTATTTGGTAATAGCAGTTCTCGATGAAATGGGGTGGGGATGGGAGCTCTGTTTCAATTATCCTGATACGTGCTTCAGTTTTTCCCATAGCTTTTCATAGGGAGAGATGCACACGTTTCATAAGTCTAACGGTTGAAACCCAAACTAAAATTTGCTGAACCGGCACGTGCACTGTGTATGTGTTTGAGAGAGAAAGAGAGAGCTCCTGTGAGAGTGTGACTATTGCTGACTGCAAAGTTTAGCCAGAGAGAAACTTCACATGGGAGATCCATTTTCACTGTAGGAATATACAGGCTTTTAGAATACACTCTTGTTCCTGCAGAAGACATAGCTGTAAATCTTTCATTTGCAATGTAACCTGATCTGAATTGTCCAGGAGGTTTGGGGAAAGACTGCAAAAACCAAGAAAAGAAAACTGCCCTCAAAGAAAAGATTAATAAAGGTCATTTGGAGGAATGAAGTGAAATAACTGAAAAGGAAGGGAACTAAAGGAAAGTTACTGGTGAATCACTCATAACCTCTTGGAGTGGCTCTCAACCTCGGCTGCATGTGCCCGTCTGGGGGTGGGGTTGTGTCTAGCAATTCTCATCAGACTGACGTGTGTTGGGAGTTTGAGAGAACCACGCGGATCTAACGTGCTTCCACAATGCAGACCCACTGGCCTAGGCCTATGGTCATCCATTTGGGTTGAGTGTTTCTGAGTGCTGAATTTGCCCAAGAAGAGTGCTGAAGCATTCTTCTCTGCAATGCAGACTTTACAATGTAACTCTTCTTAAGAATGACTGGCACACACACGATTTATTAGGTTGTTTAGCTACCTTGATGATGGTCAGAATAAAGTGGCAGACACCGTATTTTCTAACTATGACAAGCAAATATTCTAGAAGCCAGGTGCAAATTTTAAAAAAGAAAGGCTCAGCTTTCTTTCCGCCTCCTCCTGATTCCCGCTTCACAATGTTGGATGAAAATGATGAGTTACTTTTCCTTCTTCCCTATCTCAAGTCCTTTTTTCTTTCTGGTGCTTGAGGTGCTGTGTGATCTTGGGCAAATTATTAATCCTTTCTGAACCTGTTTCCTCCACTGTAAAGATACAGTTTCTACCTCATAGGTTTGTTATGCAAATTCAATGAGAAAATAACCCGTGAAGCCTGCGACTACTAGGCTTTTAATTAGCCTTCATTCTTTTGTGTGTGTTTTTTTTAAGTGACGTCAACTCCTGAAATATCTTCAGTACAATGTCACTCAGACTCATAGAGGATTTATGCTTCTAAAGCCTTTGTTTTACAGGCAAACATCTACCCTGCTGTGAATGGAAGGGCTCTTTGAACTTAAGAAATGGTTCTATCCACAAAGGGAGGAAAGAAATGTTACAGGAAAATGCAACTATCTGATTATTAGTGACTGGGACAGAACTTAGAAGACACGCTCCTGTCATTTTCTACTGGAGGAGACACACGTGATTAATTTTCTTGCTTTTAAAATTCGGAAGCCAGGAAGATCAACAAGTTAGGGTTGTAATTAACAACCCCTGCTAGTTAATGTGTTGCCACAGGCGCTGTTGGTGGAGATCAAAAGGATTTGATCCTGCAAGCTCCCTCCTTTCTGCTACTGAAATGAATGCTTCGTGGGTTTTCCCAATGAAAGAGAATGATACTGGCATGGAGTGGGTTTGCAATAACAATTACTTTTAACTAATGGTGACAGAAGAAATGACAAGTAGGCTCTGTTGAACAGAGGCAGTCCCAGCCAAATGAAAAAGAGAAAAGGAAAAAAGCCCCAGTGGCGCAATGTAACTTCTCCACAGGTTGAAATAAGACAATCAGAAACAAAGTTAGCCTCCCACCCAGAGAGAGTGGTTACACTAGCAAATTTCTATTTGAGAGAAATAAAAGTTGGAGAAATTGTGGCAGAACCCTATTATAACCCTGGTCAGGGGACAAGCATAATATTCAGGGTACTGGTTTTTGTGTAACAGTGAAAGATGCTCCACATAGCACTTTAATCCACAATGTAACAGTGAAAATGGGACCACTTGCTGTGGGAGCGTCTTCCCAGAGCAGGGCTGAACCTTCCCCTGGGCATCGGGCTTTGTTCTGAGGCTTGTTAAAAGTTAGAGCCCAGGGCCGCCCGGGGAGGCGGGAAATATTTAGGGCAGTAAGGCAGCAACTAATAGGTTTTCCCCAATATTGGAATAGGAGCTGTGATTTACAAGGAGAAAGCTGGGCTTGGTGGTCAGCACTGAATGGTTGACCTTGTTATAAAACGATGACCCTGGGGGAAATGGGGTGACGCAGGTCAAAGGGTATAGTTTCGGTTGTAGGAAGAATAAGGTCTGAGGATCTACGGTACGGCACAGTCACTACAGTTAATAATACAGCAACTAGGCCCGTGAGCCACAACTACTGAGCCTGCGCGTCTGGAGCCTGTGCTCCGCAACAAGAGAGGCCACGATAGTGAGAGGCCCGCGCACCGCGATGAAGAGTGGCCCCCGCTTGCCGCAGCTAGAGAAAGCCCTCGCACAGAAACGAAGACCCAACACAGCCAAAAATAAATTAAATAAATTAATTAATTAAAAAAAATAATAATACAGTATTGTATGCTTGAAAGTTGCTAAGAGTTGAGCTTAAGCATTCTTGCCACACAAAAGGAAGTTACCTAGGTGAGGTGATGGACTTGTTGATTATCTTGATCTTAGTAATCATTCTACAACCTCTATGTATATCAGATCATCACACTGTACACTTTAAATACAATCATATTTGTCAATTATTCCTCAATAAATCTAAAGAAATACAGTAGACATGACTCTCCACATCACTGGTTCATGAAAAGTCAGGCTCAGCAATGAAAAAACGGTGAGGATGCTGATTTAGGATTTGTTTTAATGCAGGCTCTAGTTGAGATGAAATTTACCTTTGCCTTAGAAAGAAAAAAATTCATGAGGCTTATGGACAGAGCAGAGAACTACTGACCCTACAGAACAATGAACATTGTATTACTCTTTTCAGCCACTGGACAATACCTACAACCAAGCCTCATCTTGCAGGCCCTGTAAAATCCCTAACAGTTGAAGCCTGCCAGAAGAACAGACGTCTGCGCTTTTGAATTTAACATTCTCCTCTGAAACTCTTTATATCAACTTTTGTGGGAGATGAGAATGACACTTCCTTGCAATTTGCCTTTGACTTCTCTGATGCCTACCGATTGGGAAGTCAAAAGGAAAGAAACAGGGGCCACGGGGCACGTGACCGAGCCAACTCCCGGGCACTTGACCGAGGTGACGGCGGCGTCTTTGAACAGCTGCGAAGGGCTGGAGAGACCTAAACTCAGAAGCTCGCGGGCTGCCGCCCGTCTCGGCCTCCGCACACGGCCGTGGGCAAGTCGAGTTCGAACACGTGCTGAATAAAGAGCCCGCCTAAAACGTGATCTGGCCCTCAGTTTCCTCGCCTGTGACATGGGTACAGTGTTGCCGGGGGAACAGGGTTGCCTCAGGCCTAGGTGAGGCAGGGTGCATGGAATGCCCTGCCAATTAAGAAGCGGGGCGAAGGCCTGGCGGGACGCAGCGGCCCGGGGAAGCGGGCACCCCGTTCATCTGCCCAGAGAGCTGGCCGTGGATCACGTGCCGAGCAGAGCAGCGCCCCTCTCCTCGGCTGACTTCAGGGACCAGCCCTAGAGACTGGGTATGCGGCGGGCCTGCACCCTCTGGGTGCGAACCACTTGACTTTTGCTGTCTTACTAGATCTTTCCAACAGCCGTGTGGGGTCAGTGTCGTAGACGGGGAGACTTTGCTGAGGCCGCACAGCCTGGAGTGAAGGAGCCGGGGTTGGACCCAGGCGTCAATCTGCTCAACCCGCAGGCCTTCCAGCAGGTGGCTCCTGCACCCCAAGGGGGCCTGTGCCGCGCCTCCAGAAGGGACTCAGCCCTCGTCCATGAGACCCACCCGTCACTCGTGTCCCCTCTGTTTCCACCATCAGCCCCAGTGTCTGGAAAACCTTAACAGGCCCGTGGTGTTCTGGGAGCATACTTAGGATGCTGGAACCACGGGCCCAGAGTTGTGAGTTTCACCGTACAGGGCGGAGCCTGCCCCTGGGCAGTCTAGGCATGGCCACGTCGGGATCCTTTTCCCCAGAACCTAAGCCACCCACTGCCCGTTAGGATGTCTGGCCCTCAAGAGGAGGGGCTCTCTGACACACGAGATCATCACAACAGACCTGCCTCACTTTCTTTGTTAATAGACTATATTACGAAAAAAAACAAAAACAAAAACACAGTTTTAGGGACTTCCCTGGCAGTCCAGTGATTAAGACTCCGAGCTTCCACTGCAGGGGGCACGGGTTCCATCCCTGGTGGGGAACGAAGATCCCGCACGCCCTGCAACGTGGCAATCAATCAGTTTCAGATTTACTGAAAAGTTAAGAGTACGGAGTGCCCTCATTACAGCCCCCCACATACACACATACACCCGTGCACACACACAATTTCCTTTATTGTTAACATCTTACATTAGTTGTACATTTGCTACAATTGAGGAAATGATATTGATACATTATTAACTAGAGTCCATAGTTTGTTCAGAGTTTCTTAGTTTTTCCCCCATGTGTTTCTTCTGTGTCAGGATCCCATCAAGGATACTACATCACATGTAACTGTCCACCTCACTTTTTCATTCTGAAGGTGCAGTATTGAGAGAGGAGATTAAAGAAGTACATAATTGCTTAACTTGTTCTCGGCTTTAAGTCTGAGAAAATGCTAGGGTGGAGGCTCTGCTGGGGGCTGCGTTTTGGTGTTGCGTCTGGCGGGTGCCAGCCGAGTGGGGCACCGGGTCCTGGGGAAAGGCAGGGCCCTGAGGAGGGGCTTCCCTCCAGAGCGACCCTTCTCAGAGCGGCCCCTCGGGTTGGGGTGATGGGAAGTTATGTTTAGAGGATAGAAAATTTCTGTCTGGGGTGATGAAAACATTCTGGACATGGATAGTGGTGATGGTTACACAAATTTACTTAATACCACTGATGGTAAAGCATTAAAAATGCTTAAGTTTTATGTATATTTTAAAGCTTTTTTTAAAGCTGAAAAAATAAATATGCAATTTAAACAAGAAAAAAAAAAAAAGGAAAGAAACAATGAATGAGTTCTCTCATATAGGAACTGACAATAAGTAACAGCCACCATTTCTTCCAATGGTACAATAAATGACAGATGTTAGCAACAGTACTTTGTAACGAACACAATACTAGATTCTCCTATGACTGCTGTTGCCCTAAGTTCTACAACACCTAGGTGATTAAATATCAAGGAAAAGGACAAAATCAAAGTCATACAAATGTAACTATTTAAAAGCTTAAAATGCTCCTAACAATACCCCTCACTTCAACATTCTGGCCACAGAGTAGATAGAAATAGACCATGTAAAACTACCTTTATAACCTAATGATAAACCTAAGTTCCAGAATATGGTCAGGCCCTCTGCAGCCAAACATGAGTATTAACTCCTGGCCCAAGAAACATGTGACCTGCTCTAAATCTTGCAAGAAAGTGCACCTTAACTGGTTACAGAAGAATTTTAAGAGGTGACACTCCCATCCTCTTCATTTCATTTTCCCACAGTCAAACAATAAAAAATCGAATTGTCAATTTACTTAGGTGAATTACCACAATTTTGGACTGGACCCTGATAACTCAAACTTATATATCGTTTGAACAGATATAAATAAACTCTAAATAGTAAATAGTAAACTCCTGTCAAATAAATATAAAGTACTAACTAAATAAAATGAAGAGATTGTGGGCTGAAGTGTTGAAGAGGAAGCTTCATAAAAAGAGATGCAATGTGGGGAGTTCCCTGTGGTCCAGTGGTTACGACTTGGCGTTTTCACTGCTGTGGCCCAGGTTCAATCCCTGGTCAGAGAACTAAGACCCCCCCGCAAGCCTCATGGTGCGGCCAGAAAGAGAAAAAAAAGAGATGCAATTTGAGCTGGGTCTCTGTTCAGGATGAACAGACTTACAGTAGGAGGCCTTACCAGGGAAGAAGGCAGAGAGTAAGTAGGGGAAAAATGCACAGAGGAGCACTCCTGGTTCAAGAGGACATTGGGAAGAGTGAGGAATGACACAGCACCTTTGTGGGGTACTGGAAAGACCACTCAGACTTTGTTTAGGGTTTAAATGAAAAAGTAGCGAGGGATAACGCTAGACAGTGTGGGAAGAGCACTGAATACGGAGGACCTGAGCAGTCAAGATTTTGTCCTGAAGAAAAGAGGGATCAATGAAGGGTTCTGCGGTTATTTATAAGGATTCATTTCCAAGAACAAGCAGAGCTGTATATATATTGGTACGTGATGTACATATATAGACAGGTGAGGAGGCCTGTCCAAAGAACTGCTAGTAAAATAAGTTGCAGAAATGAGACTATTCATTTAATAAATATTTACTGAGGTTATGGGGTGCCAGGCCTCAGGCTAAGTGCTAGGCTACAAAGTTGAGTAAGATCTGGTTCCTGCAGTCAAGGAGCGAGTGTGATGAAGGAAGTATGCACAAGGTGCTATGGGTGCAAAGACACGCGAGTGTGCGTGTGTGTGTGTATGTACCATTATAAGCAGTTTGGAGCTGCTGGAATGAAACTAACACTGCAGAGCAAGCTGGACCCAAACATCACCCCAGATGCCCAGCCCTGGGAGCATGCCAGCAGCCGGCGCTGACCCTACAGTGGAGTTCTACCAGGGCCACTCTCTGAAGACGCACAGAAAGAGAAGGTGGCAGTGGGCTGCTCCCCACCTCTGTGCCTAGAAAATATTTAGCAGCTAGGTGTCTTGAAAGGCCCGAACACGTGCCAAAATCAATTAAATATTGAGTGAAATAAGTAGACTGTTTCTAAATCTCTACTACTTTGTGAGCCTGAAAGTTTTTAAGGTGAAAAAACCCTAAAGGTTTTTTTTTAAGTAGTATTTAGAAATATTTATTCAGGTGTATGAGTAGACTAAATTTCATCAACTTCTAAAAAATGTCTACCCAAAGTGCTGCTATTTTAACACAATGCAGGGATGCCACAATTTTATTAGACCAAACTATTATCTGATCAAAGCCCTCCCTTAGTTTGCATAAGTCATGAACCAGCGTGTGTGGTTAAACTTCTGTGTTAAGAGTTTTCTTTATGACATACATTATCAGTGTTCCATAAAAGAAAAAGAAAACACTCAACCCAAAACCTTACTGCCTTTAACAAAAAATCTGCTAAAATGACAAAGTTCAATGCACTACAGTGTCAACTAAAAACTGTCACTTGCCATCTGCCTCTACAAGGATGAAGTCACTAGCCACTGCAGTCGTTGACCTTCGACACCCCCGAAAGGAGTTCAGGCTGGAGATCAGGAACGAGGCACTCTGTGCTCTGGAAAGAACTGGCAGAACAGGCCTTCGGATAGTTAGAAATGTTCAGAAGATTTTATGAGCCCAATTTCTGACACCTTCTCATATCCAGAAAAGCACTGAAACGATTAACAGAAACATGTGCTCGTCGTGACTCGCAGCAACCTTTCTGAGACTGGCAGGAACCTTCTGCCAAAATGTGTGCTTGACTGCATGTCCGCCCCTTCACCAAAATCGCATATACACTGACCTTCTCACACCCCACCTCCCAAGAGCAGTTCCTCAGAGCTCTCTGAGAGGCTGTCTCCCGGGCTACAGTCCTCATTTTGCCTTAACTTAAAACTTAAATAAATAAAATAAAACTTAAACTCACAACTCTCATGTTGTGCTTTTTTTCAGTCGACAACGGGTTTATAAAGATGAATAAAACCTACTGGAATATAAGCTCTGTGGAGGGGAGGGTGTTGCTTTTCTTCACAGTTGTTTCCTAGGGATTCAGAACTCAGCGAGGGCTCCATAAATATAAATATTTGCTGAATACATTAAAAACAGAATCCCTGCTCTCAGGGAGTTTACCATCTGCTCATAATTAAATGTCTCTTACTGTTGAGGTTTTAAGAACCTGTGAAGCTATCACTGTGAACAGCAATCATCACTCTGCTACAGATTTGTGCAACTGACAGATAAGAGATTTTTCAGATTGCACAAGGGTGCTTCCTATACAAACATTGCTGTGGTGAGGAAAATCAACAAGATGTGAGCCCAGGGCCCACATCCCTTGAAGAGCGTTTCCTGGTCCTCACAGACTGAAGAGAAAAAGCTCCTCCTGTCCAAGATCTTTTCATTCTGCCACAGATGGCAACATAACTCCTTTCAAGTGCCTGGATATAAAATCCTTGAGATTTTACTTGACTCAGATGAAAAACTGCATCTTGTTGGTCAGCCAGTTTCTTTCCACCTCTCCCCCCAGGATATATGCCTATGTCTTCAGGCCTCAGTGTGAAATTCGCCTCTTGGTAAGCGAGTCGCCCTTGTTTTTCCTCTCCCCCACGGTGACTGCAGATGCCCGGGGCTCTGAGACGCCTAGTTCGTCATAGTGCACTTGCTGACACACGCCGGTGTCTCAGCTATCACAGCTATCACAGCATTTATTTTGGTTTCTAGGGACTATAAACTTGCCAAAGATAAGCACTTATGGATTCTCCTTCTTTAAAAAGCAAACCCAATCCATGTTAATCACGTACATGCCATATTTCCACTCAGTCATCTGAAACCTTCCACTTTGTCCCTAGATTTTACGTTAATAAATTGGCACAGGGAGTTCCATGGTATTTTTAAATTTTTGATTGAAGAAAAATCTGAGACACACAGCTGGATTCTCAGCAAGTGCATGGACTAGAAAGGTAAGTTGTTTTTTCCTGAACCCTCAAGACGTTTTGGTATTATTTTCCTGCTAAATTGCATATTTCTGGCCTTCAGAGAAGTCTAGAAGAGATCTGGTTTCCTTCTGTTCTATTGTGTTGGTGTGAACGCCTTTGCAATTGAAAAGGAGGCCTCCGAGGGTGGTAGGAACAGAGTCAGCAGAAGTTACACAAAGTGAGGTGTGTGGCTTTGTGGCTGGTTAGAGCGCCTGTGCTAATGAGGCCAAGGTCATGGGTTCAGCCCCTGAAAAGGCAGTTACTTCAGTCAATTCCCCGCTGGAGGGCTGCACCCCTAAACTACCACAGATTTGCTAGAAATCCAGAGATGCAAGGGTTGGGGATGTGAGCGGGAGAGTGATGGTGGTGTACAGAGGCTGATATTGTGAATCCCTTGAGAGGGGACAGAGAGACCTCTAGTGCCAGAGCTGGCCCCTCTCCAGGGCAAGAGGACCGCTCCAGAAACCACCTCGCCGCCAGGCTGACCAAAGGACGGCTCAAAGTCTGCATCTGGTCAAGTACAATCAGGGTGGCCTGTTCCAGGTCTGTCTAGCTCCCTGGAGGTGATCAGGACATATATACTCACAGGTGCAAAGACAAGTAGGCAAACCCAGAGAGGGGCTGTCTGTGAGAGAACAGGAAATGGGAATGCAGAATCAATAACAGAGGAGAAATTCGTTTCAGTCAAATTGTCCTAATGCGGATCAGATGAAAGCATGCCTTGAACTGAGAAATGTGATTACTCCACATCTGACGTTCAGAAAACAAGGTGTGTGTATGGTGGGAGTGACCTTAGTTATTATTGATGATTCCAATTACATAAGGGATATTTGTAATTATTGATTGCCTCCTTGGGAAGCAGAAATAAAGTGGCTTAAAATTGTAATTATTTCATATTTTCTTTATATTGGCAAGAAAAAGAAAGGGGATAATAACCTCAGGCAAAAGAGGTACGTCTCAAACACCAAAATCAAGTAGAAACTTTCTTTGCATTTTTCTATTTCAAGTTCTATAACAGACAACTTCACTGTCCCAGGTTCTCACCCGTTCTGAGTTCTCCTGAAGACCAGCTGCTGCCAAACTACAGCCCTGAGCCCTGGATCTTCCCAAAGAAATTTAAGACATTTCTGAGGAACTTTTAAAGAATCTTCTGACAGATAGTGTGCCATATGCTTGTCCTACAGGAATACCATCCTGGGGCCTCTTAGCACAGCTGCACCATGAATTCTGTTTCCAAACCATGCCCATTTAACCTTGCACAGAGTAGAGTTCTGAAGACTGGGTATGTTTAAGGAAAAAAAAGGACAGGGGGTTTATACTCTCATGCTGCCCTACCAGAGGGCACAGAAACAAACTCTTCATACGTAGCTATAAAGACTAAGATGCTAAACTCGTCTTAAATAACTCAAGCATATTGAAAAATGTCCCAAACCCACAAAAGGACCAAAGCCTTGTATTTCTTTTTACATTTTATCAGGTAATAGTGGATAATACAGAAGAATATATGTAGCTCTTATGCAAATTCCAAAGCATTGGAATAAAAAACCTCTGAACCCAAAGCAGCACAAGAGACAAGACAGCTGGATCAATTTATTTGTTGAACTTTCAGAAACAATGCATTAATCTGTTGACTTATCTCTTGGGGGAAGGGGAAGCAAAAGAAAAGAGGTGATAAAAATTGCATTCACTTGAGGAGAAATCCGAAGTGAATTAAGTCCTGGTGTCCAGGTGTGAACCACACGGTAGATTCAGGTCAAAAGGGGCAGGGAAGGAAAACAACACTCAGAATAGGAAGACATGGTTCCCTCCATGAAGGACACAGAGGCTGGCCCTAGGACGCGCTCAATAAATATCTGACCCCAAAAATGTGAAATTCAAGGAAACAACCTTTCCAGCACTCAGTTACTTCCTACATAAAATGGGATAAGGTCTTCTCTACACAAGCCATCCTTGGGAGGATCAAAATAAGAATGTATCTGGAAATGCTTTATGAGCTGCTAAGAGCAACACGATTTAAAGGAACGTCATTTTATATGGGATCTTCAAATTTTTGTGAGAGGATTTTGTGCAATTGCTTTTGGGAGGGAAAGGTGTTAGATGGTGGTTTTAACTCACCAGGGTTTGAATTTCACTTCAGGATATCCTGCTGCCGTTCTCTTTCATCTCAAATCGTTTCCAAATGTGCAGCTTGGTCACTGAGCCCTGATAAGCTATAACAGAAATTATGCTCCCGCGTATGAAAAATGTGCGTGTTCTGGCACTCGGCACATCTGAAGTCTTGCAGGACAGCTCCTTGCCACAGCTGAAAGAATCATGCTGGAAGCAAAGAGCAGAGAGGAGCCATGGTATCCTTGCTAGGTGGAAAATTCTGTTTTCCTCCATTTCTCTTTTCAAACATTTGTTTAATCCCACGGTAAAAGAGTATTAAAGTATCTAAGCACTTTGGAGCTACAAGAGGCTCATTTTCCTCAAAAAGCTTTATCTGTGTAGGCTAATCGTATCAGTTCTGTCAGGTTTCAAAAAATACTGAAAATTGATCCCAGACACCCATTATTATGCTGGGGGACCCGAGGTTGAGAACTGCCACTTTTAACTCTGGGTCAACATGCCATCTGAATGATGACTCCACTGGCCAACAAGGTACAGTATCTCCTTCCCAGTTTTCCCCACCCCAATGCCACCACCATAAAAAAATGCCCCTGAAGTGAGACTATGTTATCACACTATTTAACATTTAGCCAAGAGAGCTTATCAAACACGTCCATACAAGCGAGACACGGGGCCAATTCTGACAGCTCCCGAAGTGTCCGGGCCGTGCTAGGCACTTGACTTCACTGTCTCAGGGCCAGCTCAGTAGGTGGGTGTTAACGTGCACAGTCTACAGATAAAGGAACCCGGGAGTTCAGAGAGCTTAAATAATTTGCCTCAAGACAAACCATCGGGAAGGGATGAAGCCAGAATTCAAACCCAGTCAATCTGGCCCCAAAGCCCCTCCTTTGTAGTCTCTAAATACACAAAAAACTTGAAATACTGAAATGTTGAAAATGGCAACCCAATACCTCGTTATCTACTATACAGATGGCTTAACTTTATATTCTTTAATGTAACTTTTTAGAGGAAATCTGTTGTCTGTGTATTTTAATCTTCCTACCCATTTCTTAAAAATACATGTAAAAAGATGGAGGGAATCCTTTATTGGAGCACGTGTGTCCAATTTTTCATTCACAGAACAAGATAATTTGAGAACAATCTGAAGCCATTTCTCTCCTCAGAGACTCTCCAAGTCTCAGAGAATGTTCTTGGAATAAGCAGCATCACAGCAGCCCTGGGGATGACACGACCTTCTGAGAGCAGCTTCAGGCCCAGGGCTCTTTCAGAGAACCTTAAGAACAGGATCAAGGGTTCACATCTCTTAATACTGATTAAGATCAACTAAAGATGACTTCAGTTTGGTAAAACAGTGGGGAAGAGATGAATGCTGCTACAGAAAAAAAATCGGGGGGACATTACACCTGTATAACTGCTGAAATAGGCCATCTCAATCACAGTATTTTGATCGCGCAAACATTTTAATATTTAAGTCAACTGCTCTGACTGAGCCAGACAGAATATAAATTTCCTGAAACCAGGTTCGAACAGCTCTAGTCCAAGGAGGTGAAGTGGGCCTTCCTACTTTGCCCCGATACTCTGAACAAACAGACAAAAAAGACAATATTCCTGCCTTTAAATGACCCATGAGCCAAGAGAACGAAAGATCAAGAGGGATACATCCGCCCTCCTGAGGAACTGCACACACAATGAATGTTCAGATGGAACCCAGGGTTACAGATTTTTCCCTGAGACAAATACTAGCAAGTGTTAAAATATGTCAAATACCAAGTGAAATATAATGTAAAAAATGTGCCGCAAAATGTTGGCCAGGCCAACGTGTGTGTGTGTGTGTGTGTGTGTGTGTGTGTGTGTGTGTGTGTATGTGCACATAAAACGCCTCTGAGAGGTCTGATGAAGACAGCTCCCAACTGGAAGACATTTATATTTTTAGGGGCTGCCTTCTAGCAGCTGAGGCAAGATACACATCTTCCCAAGTGTCACCCTGAGAAAATGTGATACAAATACAAACTTTTGTCTGTATTGCCCTGACAGTAAGAATCCCACTCCACTGTGACTTGAGAGAATTCCCATTATTTTTCAATTTATAGAACATACTTATTCCTGAAAAAAATCACTTACTTTCCTTCAAATTAAGTCAAACCCTGATACAATTAATATGATAGGGGAGATCTGTAGTGGCTCATTTGTCTTAAGCAACATTATTTACCTTCAACTTCTGGCACAAGAAACGATAAGGTGTAGTTTTCTTTTTATGGGAGGGGAGGGGAAGTCGTGGATTTTGCCCTGTATGCTTCAGTATGTGAGAATTCTGCTCCTACCCCCTGGGGGAACCGTGGGGACATATATGCGTTCCTCTAGTACAGCTGGACAGAATAATCTGTCCTCGGTCTATACAGACAGTTGACAGAGGAAATGGTGCTAAATCTATGAGAATGATCTAGCCACTAATGCCAAACTAATCGCATTTAATGGAAACCAGAGAGTGAAGTACAAATATATTTCTAATTTCACAGGTATCATGATGTCATCATTTCTTGTGTGTTATTTTAGTTGATTTCAAATGAGTCCTTGGGGAAAGAGAGGAAAGGAGCTGTGGATGTTGACAGAAGTTCACCTAAGCCAGAGAAAAGCGGGGGGAGGTGCAGCAGTCCCACCCCAATGCAGGGGGTAGCCCTGGTGAGGGATCTAAGGCAACAGCGACACTGATGAATGTCATTCAGAAAAAGGGAAAACAAAGGCAAACACTGTCCCATGCGGCAGGGTGATTTGCCAAGTTGCACCTGACTCTACCTTCCTGTTCTAAGATCGGGGGTGTGTGTAGTAGATAGAGTTTGGAGGCTCACAGCAAAAGAGAAGAATCTCTCAGCTCTGCTTCTCCACTGAGAACCCAGCTGGATTTGATCTTTAATTCACTAGAGGAGTGGTCAGGTAACTACCATCTGAGCACCTACTATGTGCCTGGTACCGCAGTCTTCTCTCCCACGATGGACCCCAGGAATCACCAGGATCCCTGATGGAGGGAGGCCCCTTCTGTGCTGGGTGACCTTGCTTTGCTCCTGCCACTCCAGACACCCACACTGCTTCAGACTCTGAGCCACAGCAAGGCTCAGAAGATCAAGGGACCAGACACAGCAGCCTTTTTAACTTTGGGAAAACCCAATGCTCACTTCACTCAAACGTCGCAAAGTGGTGCCATGACCCTTTAGCTCTTGGCTCACCAATTCAAAGAGCCACATCACATACAGCCCTTAAGCTGCCCACGGCATGATTCTGTGTCTAGTTCCTTTCCAGGTCCCCCCAAGCGGAAGACAGCTCTGGCAGGGAGTCTGGACAAGACTACTATAGTATTTAGCTTTTGTCCCTTCTTTTGCTCTGTCTTACCGTGGAATGAGAGGAACACGTCTCGGAGATTGAGTACTTCAGCGTGTGTTGGACTTGAGACCTGTATTCCAAAGGTACCCGCAGGACCTCAGGTGGGCTTAATCTAGCCCAGGAATCTCCACTTCAAAGATGAAGAAACTGAGGTTCAAAGAAAGTAAAGCAGGGTCCTGGAAGGCCCTGTACAAACTTAACTCCAATGCCATGCTTGCTGCCTCAGTAATTTTATTGAGCACTTAACTAGGTAGGAAACGGGCAGAACTGAAGACACCAGACTTCATTTTCTTAACTATAGGTGTGACTATACATACACAGTGACACTTCCTCTCTGGGCATTAGTTTTCTCCCCTGTAAAATGGAAAGAGTGTTGCATTCATGATTTCTAACGTGACTTTCAGGTCTGAAACTATCATAAGGCTTGAAGATATAATTATGTGTTGGTGTATGTGAAGATATACACATATACACACATACATGATATGCTACAATTAAATACCAATTCCAGCCATACGTTTTGCCTCATCCCCCCAGCAGCCATGTTTTCCCAATCCCAAACCAGGGCTAGATACGTCCCACCAGTGCAGCCCCTCTGAACCACGGGTGTGTGGTCAGTACTCCTCTGGCTTCTCTCCAAATACCAAGTGCAAAGGGTGACAAGAAAGAATAGGGGCCATGTACTTTACATGAAATATTAAATGTCATTAAGTTCCTTGGAAGAAACACGGCAAGTCTGCGGCAGAAGAGACTGTGGGGCACAGAACACATCGCAGGAAGCACAAGTTAAAGGTGACAGGCTGTGGCTGCGCGAACCTGGGGCCCCGCTGGCAACGCACCGAGTGGGCAGTGCGTGCCAGCGCTGGGAGCAAGCCTGGCTCCAAGCCCACGTGTGAGCGCAGGACCCTGCCCCTCGCCAGTTTGCACATCCCGCGGGAGCGAGTCGGAAAACATGCCGTGCAGGACGTGCGGCGGGAACTTGGCTGGTCCTTCCTAACGCACGTGGCACAGCCGGCCCGGGGTTCAAGGGAGCAGCCCGCCCCCTCCCCCGCGAGCCGCCGGCGCTAGGACCCCGCGGGCCGCACGCACTTCCTCCCCCCGCTCCCGCCCGCCGCCGCCGCCGCCGCCGCCCGCGCGCACCACCCTACCTGGCGAAGCAAAACTCGCAGTGGTTGCCCCGCTCGTTGACCGTGAGCACGTAGGCGTAGGCCGGGCAGGAGAAGAGCAAGTCCCCCACCTGGAAGGACTGCAGGGCCCGCAGCCCCCGGCCCTTGCCGGGGCTGCAGAAGCGCTCAAGACCGCTGTCGCCCTCGGCCCTCATGCCGGCGGCCGGGCTAGCGCGGAGGGGCCCTGGCGCCGGCGGAGCCCCCAGCTACGGCTCCCCGCGAGCTGTTATTGGAGAAGCGTCACCCAGAGCCGCGGGGGGGCGGGGTGGGAAGCTGCCCGGCGGACGCGGCGGCGGCCACCGCTCCCCGGAAGGGACGGCGGCCCCGCCCGGTCCTCGCGCGCCCCCGGGAGGCGGGGGACCTGCCCGGCGGCCCCGCCCCGCGTGCGGGACCCTCGGCTGCCGCCCCGCACGCGCCCGGGGCCGCTTCCGGTGTGGCAGCCGCGGGGAGCTGCATCCCAGGCGGCTCCTGGAAGGAGGGCGGGAGGCGTCTGCGCCTCCGCGGCGTCTCCACGGAGAGCGCTGGACGCTGCCGGCTTTCCGGTGGGCGGGATGGGGTCGCCCGGGGGTCAGATATCCAACGCCTCCCGGAGAATCCCGTAGCGTGACCCGCGCTTGGTTAATTGAAGGGGGGGGCCCAAGATGTTTCTCAACCTTAAGTTCAGTTCCTCTGTCCTTGTCAAGGACCCTAGAAGGAGTCCTCGGGGGACACCGAAGAGAAACCGCAGTAGCAAAGTTTGATGTGCTGAGGGTTAAAGGGTGCTTCCCCAAGGTTAAAGGTGTTTAAACCCTGTGAGACTTCAAACCTTCCAGAGAGTCTCTCAAGTATTCATTGTAAACCTACTCTGCCTCTGCCCCTCTGGTGGAAGTTACTTACGTAGACGGAAAAGGAAATGCACTGGTCAGGCTTGCTCACTCAGTCTCTGCATAGAGGCAGCGATGCGGAGAAGGAAGGAGATAACCTTGCAGTCAAGGAACTTAGACTTGTTGGGGCGATGCCATGCTGTGGCCAGAACACACGGCTAGAATTTGCGGTGATTCTAATCGGTTTGACCACGCACTGTCATCTTAGAAAAGTCAATTAGGTTATAAGTCTCATAGAGGAGTTAAGACACGCAAAGCTCATAGAACAGGGCTGAGCACGTAAGTCCTATACATTTGCATGCGATATGAGAAAGAAGGATATAATCTGTTTCACCGAGGAGTGTGTAAAGGCTGAAATTGATGTGCATGCAGTAAGGACTCAATGTATGAAGAGAGAATTTAGCAAAAAACACTAATACTTAAAACTCAAGTTTGATCTCATGTTGCATGTGTAAGTTAAGGACTGGTTTAGCAAAGGGAAAGATAAAT
The DNA here is from genome assembly GCF_028564815.1 of Eubalaena glacialis. Taxonomy (NCBI): domain Eukaryota; kingdom Metazoa; phylum Chordata; class Mammalia; order Artiodactyla; family Balaenidae; genus Eubalaena; species Eubalaena glacialis. Next base: position 45,780,489 of record NC_083718.1, on the reverse strand, counting down.
GTGATTTGGAGTATGTCATAAGGTTAGTAGAATTTTTGACACGTCAGTAAAATTCCTAAAATGAATAAGCCTCTGGCCTACCTGAAAAAAAAAAAAAAAATCATGGATACTTTCCCATTTAGGCACTTCAAGAGGCATTCACTGAGCATCCACTATGGCCAATCACTGGGATACAAAGATGGGCAAAACGTAGGCCTGGTTCTTTGCATTTGACATGTTCGCAATCCAACAACAATTACCCTTAGTTATTGAACATTATGGGCCAGGCATTGTGCTAAGTGCCTTAAACACATTATCCCATTTAATCTGTAATTCCAACTGCCCAATGAGTTAGGTGTTATATATCTCCCATTTCCAAAACTAGGAAACTAAAACTCAGAATAATTTCCAAGGCCACACAACTAGGTTGCAGAATTTGGTTTCAACCTCCAGGCAGTCTGAATTTGAGGCCCATGCACTTAACCCAAATGTCCCTCTGCAAACAAAGACAGCTCTCTAAGTGTTATTATGGTGGATTGTACAAAGTGTTCTGTGGGAATACAGGCAGGGAGTGACAAATTCTGCCTGGAGAATGAGGGTTTGGTCAAGGCGGGGGCCACATTCCAGTAACGTTTGAGCTGAGTCTAAAAGATAGATGGGACTTTGTAAGTGCAGGAGAGGAGGAGAGTTTTCCAGGCTGAGAGAATTGCATGGGAAACAGGTGTCTAGTTGCAGCCCCCAGAGGAGTTCTGAGTGGAGCATGAGTTCTCAAGGAGAGGGCAGGAGGTGAAGCAGGAGCAGTGGAAGGGCATCTTCTCAAGGGGTGAGTTTTGTCCCAGGTGGTGTTGAAGTCACTGAAAGTGTTTAAGCAGAGGGGCGCCACGATCAGTCCAGTGTTACAGACAGTTCTGCTGGCAGCTTTGCAGATAGACTGGAAGAGGAGAGGACCAAACACAGGACCACCAGTAAAGAGAGCAGTTGCAGTATTTTAAATGAGAGTGGAAGAAAGCTGGAATCAGGGCGGTGGCATTAGGGAAGAAGGCAAAGGTGTCGAGGGTAATTTTAATTTCTAGCTTGGCATATGGCTTCTCCACGGCAGGCAGATAACAGTGCTGGCTTTCTAGCCTAGTAAATCTTGTAGGCTCAAAACAGGAACCATATATCCTAGAGTTTGGGGAATGTAACAGGCATTTTCTTACTAATGAGGAAAGTGAGGCCCTGTGAAGTTAAATAAGTTGCCTAATAACCCAGTGGCAGAGCTAGTGTGAGATTCCATGACATATTCGTTCAACATTTAAATATTTATGATATGCTTACTGTGTTCCAGCAACAGTGATAAAGGCTGGCGATATAACGGTAACAACAACAACGAAAAAAAACTGACTTATTCCCTGTCCTCACGGAGCTTTGTACAGTCTGGCAGAGGAAGCAGACATTAATCAGACAATCACATAAACAAATACAGACTGTCAACAGTCTCAAGTGCTAGGGCAGTGCTTAGAGGATATGACCTAATCTAGGAATGCTTTTCAGAGAGAGTAATGACTGAACTAAGATCTGAAGGATGAATAGAACTTAATCAAGAGAAGAGGAGGAGGGACAAGCATTGTAAGCAGAGAGAACAGCATGTGTAATCGACAGGACCCTATGGGGCCTTCTCAGAACAGACCCCACCCCCACAGGGTCCCCTACCTGCCTCTTGTCTGTAGAAAAACTTTAGCCTCCTAGGCCTTCCCCCAGTAAATTTAATCAGAGAAGCGAGAAAATGCAGAAAGAAAGGAAAACAGTCAAGCAAGACAAAATAATAATAGTTTAGCCATTAAACAAAGTCAAGGATCTTTAGTTCTTTCTCAAGGAACATAGATAATATTCTGAGCCATATCCTCTGGGCTGCTTTGCAGATACAGAAATCCCTACCAGGTAGAAGAAGTTAATTAACTTCATGCTCACCACAAGCACATGGACTCCAGACTGGTTGGAACCAGGAAGTTGATGATGTTGACTCCCGATTACCTCACCACCAACCAATCAGAAGAATGTCCACTAGCATGCATCCCCACAACCCCAAGGCCCCCACCTTTAAAAACCTTTCCCTGAAAGCCACTGGGGAGTTCAGGCCTTTTGAGCACTAGCTACCCAGACTCCTCGCTTGGCACCCTGCAATAAATGCTGCACTTTCCTCCACCACAACCCAGTGTCAGTAGATTGGCTTTACGGTGCATGGGCAAGCAGATCCAAGTTTGGTTTAGAAACACATGTCCGAAGTTTCATTGATTGCAAGAAGTATGACCTCCATGAAAGGGTGACTAGAGCAGGGCTAGAGGGAGAGTGTTGTTCTAGATGATTTTAGGAGGTAAGTAGGTCCTGTTGGACAACCTACAAGGAGTCCACTCTGATGAAAAAAGCCTCTGGCAGATGCCAGACTACGTTAGATGAGCTTTATGCCAGTTGCCGTCACCTAAATCGATTTGGACAATTGTGTTTTATTACAGATGGATGTTGTATGTTAATGAAAGAATTTTCTCAAGCCTCAGAAGTTTCCAAATACACACCTCCCTGGGCAAATCTTGGATAAATTTGGGGACTCTATGGTTTTTTTAACTTTCTGATTTCTGGAAGCTCTAACCAGCACAAAGATGAAAAGACCGACATAGAAGTAAACAAACAATTATAATGCAGTAAACAATTGACTGTTTCAAGGATTACTTGTGCAAAGTAATCTGCTTGTTTACTTTATTGCAAGTCATTTTTTCCTCTTTCACTGAGAAAGATTTCCAACAGCTGAGCAAAACAATCGTGTAACCCCCGAGTTGTCTTTCCAAGTGAGTGGTGGCTGGAACAGACTTATTCTTATGGTGAAGGTGGCTATGATTTTAAGAACACTGGAAAAGAAACAGCCTCATTTCAGAAAAATGCCTGTACTGAACTCAAATGACTCGAGATGGAGAAATGGTCAGTTAAGTAATAGCCATGAATTTAGGAGCTTAGCTTATGAAGAATACTGTATTTAAAATAAACTGCCAAGGAATGGCAACTCACCAGCCCCGTAGACCGATGACAGAATTCTTAATGCAGCTCATGCTTGTCAGACAGCTACGCCACATTCTCACATTCTGGGAAAGTCGCCGTTCAGCTGCCAGGGCCCCTCCACATTTTCCACTACCTCCCACCCCACGGCTTGGAAGGAATGGAGTTTGAATGGAGTTTTTTGGTTACTTTGCCTCACCATAGCTCAGAAGAAGCCATGAGAGCATGAAGGCCCCCTTCACTTAATCTCTCTAACCTATAAGTTGATCTGATTCATGAGTAAAATATCCTTCCAACCACAGATTAGCACATAAAAGATATAACTCTGGCCTGGGGAAATAAAGCCTTAGCAAAGCAGGAATACCAATGACCACTGATAGTGGACCCCTAGCCTATACCACTATACCTCTGCGTGTATTTCATTTATTGACTACACATGATGTGCTTACACTGTGAGAGACCCTTATTATACAAAGGTGAAAAGACCAACACACATGCAAGCAGTTCTGTAGTAGCTGAATAATGGCATCCAAAGATATTAGGCCCAAATCCCTGGAACCTGTAAATGTTACCTTCTATGGTTTAATAGGGTCTCGCAGATGTGTTAAATTGAGGATCTTGAGTGGCGTGATTGTCTTGGATTTTCCAGGTGGGCCCTCAATGCAATCACGAGAGTCTTCACGAGGGACTTCCCTGGTGGCGCAGTGGTTAAGAATCAAGTATACTTCAATAAAATAAATTAGAAAAAAAAAAAAAAGGCAGCAAAGACCCAAGAAAAGGCCCATTAGTGACATAGTTGGTCCTGATCTAGACTAGTAAACTTTTTTCTTGGTTAAGAATCAAGTATACTTCAATAATATAAATTAGAAAAAAAAAAAAAAGGCAGCAAAGACCCAAGAAAAGGCCCATTAGTGACATAGTTGGTCCTGATCTAGACTAGTAAACTTTTTTCTTTATCTCTTGCTACCTTTTTTTCCCCATTTAAAAAAAGTACTGTAGCAAAGTTTAGAGGTTTTGCATACTTCCGTCTTACTGAGAACTGTTAACAACTTCCTTATTTTGGGTGAAGCAGTGTCTCTAACTGGCTGGAGGAGGGGTGCTGGGTACAGAATTTGACTTGTTACCAAAGGCCCATGACCTTGAGCAACTCCCCTGGAGCCAGATTTTCAGGGTTTTGCGCTACGTGTAAAATCCCCACCGATTTATGTGAGGGCAGAAGAGTTCCACCAAAAAAAGAGATGAGATATGATATTTAAAGCCTTAAAGCCTGAGTCTACCCCTCTTATAGGTTTAATCTTTACACAGAATTTGAATATATCAGTATAGTTTATTTCTTTTATAAGAGGGGAGAAAAATACAGGAGGAAAAAGTCGATAGCTGTGAATTGAATTCTTGAAGAAGAATCCGTGCAAAAATGACTGTCATCATCTCAACTGCGAGCTATGGCAACACTTTGAAAAAAAATCTTTGGTTTAGTTTTCTTTCCTATTAAGCATTAAAAATTAGTAAGGTTAAATGTTTATTAAATCATGAAAATTTAAGGTAAATACAATATATTTTCTTAAGCTGGAAAAAGAGGATTTGTGACTTTACTTGATACAAAATGAATGTATGCAACAGTGTTTTTAAATACAGCAAAGTTAAGACCCCAATAATTTTTTGAATGATTTTGGAAAGTATACACAGGTCAAAACATTTTCTTATCTGAATATATTTTAAAGGCTACTTTTTATGAAAATTTAAACATTCAGGCATTTATTTCACTGACACATTTCTGAATTATAGCACTTTGAATGCAACAGATGAAATGTGCATTTTTGCTCCATCATTTGCTAGCTTTCCTCCACCACAAGCCTTCTCTCTGTTTTTTCTCATCTTCAGCATTTTGTAAATTGAAATCAGAAAAATTGAAAACTGAAAAAAGAATAGATTAAGTGGAAAAAAGGGAAAATGATTAATAAGTGTGGTTCTCAGGGTCAAAGTGTCAAACAGACCAAAGAGCTATGCATCCTTTCCCTAGTCAATTATTTACTGATATAACAGTGCAAAGCGCTCCCTTGGGTGCTATGGAGGAGTCAAAGTTAAATTAGACCCAGATCTTGTTCTCTAGGGACTTAGAATCTAGATGCGGAAACATGACATATACTTAGAAAGCAACAAAAATCTACTACAGTGTAAGCCTCATGAGGGCAAGGAATGTTGTCCCTTCTGCCCACTGCTTTACTCAGGCAGTGCCAGATACAAGTTGGGCACCCAAGAAATATTTGTTGGATGAATGGATAATACCAGGTAGAGAGTGCTGAGCCATTTAAGAACCATAAAAAAATTGAAATTGATAATAGGAGAGTTAGGTCAACTTGCAGTATCTTTAAAATTATACACGTATCTTACAGACAATTAAGCTGACAGGCCATGAAGAGATTCTGTGCATTGCTATTGTTTTTCAAGTCCATCAACTGCTCTGCCATCCTCTTCAAGTAAGATCATGAACACATAAGTAAAAAGCACACTATTTAACATGCTGCTCCTCAGTGAAATGAGGAAGTTAGACTAGGTGAGTGTTTGTGGAGACAAATATGCAAGATCCTTTAGATGGCAGAACGGTTAAATGTGTACACTTGCCCATCAGATCTCTGGTTTCATAGGTATTATTGCCTAGGAGAGAGGCTGAAAGGAAAAATAATTAATAAATTATAGTAGAGGTGTTATGCAAATATGACAAACCTTGTAAATACAACACATAAATGACATGTTTGGGAAATGGGAAGAAAGATGATTAAGTTCATTTTAGTTTTACTGTATTGTTATTTAAATGAACTTCAAGTGGAAAAAAAATTGTCCTTATCTAACCTAAATAATATTAAACTTAGTTCACTTTCTTAAATCATCTGAATCGTTTCTCAACAACTTTCTGAATAGTTGACTAAATACACATAGTGTTTGTTTGTCCTGGGTTTTTTTTTTTTTTTAGAACAGGAACCTCTTTACTAGATAACTGACTCAAAAAGCAGTGCTAGTGCCTGCTCAACTTTCACCAGTCTATAGTAAAATGAGACAAACACGAACAATGTACTGCTTATATTTATAAAGCTAAAGTGACTTTTCCTAAAGGACTTAAAAAAAAATCTGAGATTAGGATCTTTTTAAGTTTAGAATGTCTTTTCTTTTTAAACGATGGAGGCTGTAAGTGATATTCTTTTTTTTTTTAACATCTTTATTGGAGTATAATTGCTTTACAATGGTGTGTTAGTTTCTGCTTTATAACAAAGTGAATCAGTTATACATATACATATGTCCCCATATCTCTTCCCTCTTGAGTCTCCCTCCCTCCCACCCTCCCTATCCCACCCCTCTAGGTGGTCACAAAGCACCGAGCTGATCTCCCTGTGCTATGCGGCTGCTTCCAACTAGCTATCTATTTTACGTTTGGTAGTGTATATGTGTCCATGCCACTCTCTCACTTTGTCCCAGCTTACCTTTCCCCCTCCCCGTATCCTCAGGTCCATTCTCTAGTAGGTCTGCATCTTTATTCCCATCTTGCCCCTAGGTTCTTCATGACCATTTTTTTTTTTTTTTAAGATTCCATATATATGTGTTAGCATACGGTATTTGTTTTCCTCTTTCTGACTTACTTACTTCACTCTGTATGACAGTCTCTAGGTCCATCCACCTCACTACAAATAACTCAGTTTCATTCCTTTTTATGGCTGAGTAATATTCCATTGTATATATGTGCCACATCTTCTTTATCCATTCATCTGTTGATGGACACTTAGGTTGCTTCCACGTCCTGGCTATTGTAAATAGAGCTGCAATGAACATTTTGGTACATGACTCTTTTTGAATTATGGTTTTCTCAGGGTATATGCCCAGTAGTGGGATTGCTGGGTCGTATGGTAGTTTTATTTTTAGTTTTTTAAGGAACCTCCACACTGTTTTCCATAGTGGCAGTATCAATTTACATTCCCAGCAACAGTGCAAGAGGGTTCCCTTTTCTCCACACCCTCTCCAGCATTTATTGTTTGTAGATTTTTTGATGATGGGCATTCTGACCGGTGTGAGATGATATCTCATTGTAGTTTTGAGTTGCATTTCTCTAATGATTAGTGATGTTGAGCATCCTTTCATGTGTTTGTTGGCAATCTGTATATCTTCTTTGGAGAAATGTCTATTTAGGTCTTCTGCCCGTTTTTGGATTGGGTTGTTTGTTTTTTTGATATTGAGCTGCATGAGCTGCTTGTAGATTTTGGAGATTAATCCTTTGTCAGTTGCTTCATTTGCAAATATTTGTAAGTGATATTCTTTAGAATATTCTAGGCAAAATAAAAATTGTCAGTCTTCTGGGGATCCCATCAGCTTTTTAATAAATTATACTATTTTGTGAAATTTAGAGGTGTGAATGTTAAGAAGGGCTTTACAGTGTCGTTTCAGAGACTACTTGGAATTATTCCTTAGTGCAGAATGGTGAGTCTTCAAATAACCCAATGCTAAGTATTCAGAATTACGGCACCTTGATTTTCTTTATTTTCCTCTTGGTCATGGACCCTGGGGCTTGTCTGTACCATCTAATGTACAGACTACTGTGGTTCAAGAAATATAAGGCCACGTTTAGTTGAAACTATCATTTCTTCAAAGACATTTTAAAAATTCACTTCTGTGCTTATCACAATTTTATTATTTTTAGAAAAGTGATTAGGCATCTTTGATGATGGTGTTATTTTTTTTTTAATTAATTAACTTATTTATTTATTTTTGGCTGTGTTGGGTCTTCGTTTCTGTGCGAGGGCTTTCTCTAGTTGTGGCAAGCGGGGGCCACTCTTCATCGCGGTGCGCGGGCTTCTCACTATCGCGGCCTCTCTTGTTGCGGAGCACAGGCTCCAGACGCGCAGGCTCAGTAGTTGTGGCTCACGGGCCTAGTTGCTCCGCGGCATGTGGGATCTTCCCAGACCAGGGCTCGAACCCGTGTCCCCTGCATTGGCAGGCAGATTCTCAATCACTGCGCCACCAGAGGAGCCCCCTGATGATGGTGTTATTAACATTACCATTTTAAGCAAGAATTTACTGATATAGTTTTATTGAGTCATATTTTTTTTGACAATAAGTGATTTATTTATGTTATCCAGAGTGCTACGGGGGACAAACTATGGAAAAAATTCATAAGTCCACTGATTGTATTGCTCCATAAGCAATGTATATTAACTTTATAAAGTTTATAAAACACATATAAACCCAGTGATTTCTAGGTAAAATTTTGTTGTAGATCCTTCCATACCTTTGTTTATGAACATATAAATATTTTACAACAAATACGGATTATATTGTAAATGCTGTTTTATAACCTGCTTTTTCAACTTAAAAATGTGTTGTAAATCTCTTTCTATGACAAATATTTTTCTACATCATTTTAATGACTATTGTGGTATTCTATAATGTACAGTAATCTATTTAACTAGCTCCCGTTGGATACTGTCGATGCCCGTTGTTTCTTTTTTTTCTATTGTAATCTTGAAATGAACATCTTTGTCAAATTAAATCTTTATATACATTCTTGAATAATTCATTAGGATAAATCCTAAAAGTGGAATTGCTGGGTAAAGCACATACAAATTTATAAAACTTTTGATACATTGGGTGAAACTGATGTAAAAATATGCGTATATATTTATTTGATGATTTATTGTAATGTTTACCATCGGTGAAGAGGATAGAAAAATAATTTAAATCATTGTATAGCATTCCCTGCATTTCATCACAGTTAAGATGAGACATCTTAGATAAAATCATACAACTTTGGCTAAAAGAATCCTACATATCATCTGGTCCCTAAGCTTTATTCTAGAGTTCAGGAAATTGAGGCTAAAGTTGTTACAGATCCTCTTCACAGTAATAGTTAACAAGGAGAGAGCCAATCCAATCCTGGCCCCAGGTGCTCTCTTCTGCTCCCAAGGTGCTCACTGAAGTTCAAGTTGTTCTTTAGATATTCAAGAAACACTGAGAATTGGGATGCAAGGAAGTAAATAGATTCTAAGTATAAGTTTCACCACTAATTTTGTTATTGCTGCTATTAGCAAGATAGAGTATTTAAAAATAATTTTGTGATGAAAGTTTTCAGCTTGGAAAAGCTTTCTAAAAGGTTGGTTTATTATCTGCAGTTTTATACTGATGGCCACCAAGTGCTGTGTAATTCCATTCAATCGATGCTGCTTATATTTATTTATTGTTTAAATATTGAAATAGCTTTATTGCTTTTTCTGACTAAATAAGACATGTTCATTGCACAAACCATCATACACAATAATAAAGATATAAAATACAAAGTGAAAATCATTGCACCAACCAAAAATAATTACTATAAGCTTTTTGGTATATATCCTTGTCATCATAATATATATAATATGTATATATGATATATCTGTCTATTTAGACAGCATACAAAATTTCATAGTGTTCTAGAATCTACTTTTTCTCATATGTCGTTGACATCTTTTAGTGTCAATAAATATTAACCTATATTATAATTTGTCATGGCTACATGGCCTTTTATTGCACCATAATTCATTCAACCAGCCTCTAAGTTGATGGACGTTAGGGTTGTTTGCAGTTTTTAATTCGTCTAAACAATGCCGCAATAAACAATCTTTTAAACAGTTGTTTAAATATCTCAAATAAATAAATTGCTTTTCTTTAGCAATTTACATGTCACATGTAGTATTATTTCTTGGAGATTCACAGTGCACATTCATGTATTAAGCAAATACTTATTGGGCACCTACCAACTGTGCTAGGTGCTGGGATTAATATAGTAAAGGCTCTGAAAATTCTCTCAGTAAGGAAACCCTTTAATTTTTTTTTTAATTTAAGATTTTCCAACTTTTTTTTAATAATGGAAATTCCTCTCACTCCCTTCCCCTTTTTAAAATAGAACATCTACTAGTATTTCACTGATTTTATCTGGAGCAGAATTTCGAAAGTGCTAATCTAGTATCTTGTTAAAAACTACTAATTAAGTGCCTGTACCTACCTGTCATTTTTCTAGGAACTCTGAAAAAATCTTGGGATTTTTTTTTTGTTGTTTAGAGGAAAGAAATGCCTATGTTTTAGGCATTTCAGAAGATTACATCTTTGATCTGAATTGCCCGATTAAGTTTCAGAATAAGTAGTATTTTGGTACAAGTATTTTGGTGGGACCCTGGAGTTTTGTTTCCTTAATAGTATTCATATCATTAGAACAAAAGAGAGAGTTGAATGTAAAAGGAGAATGTGGGATATAAAGTAGTCTTTTGTTCATCAGCAGATTTGTTGGGGAGAGGAGCGAGTCAAAGAAAGAGATGAAATTATTCAAAGGAATTAAGGATGGAGGTTATGGAGATTATATGGCAACATGTGAAATAATTAAAATAAAAATTTGGTAGAAAAAGATTACAAAATCCTATACATAGTATGTGAAACCAATAAGAAAAAAACCTGAGGAATCCAATGAAATAACAGTGTTTGGCTTGTGGGGGGGGGGTGCATTTTTCCCCTTATCTCTAATTGTCATTTTCATTTTTATTTTTAAAATTTATACTAAAATTGAAAAGAAAGGAAATACTAAAGGATCAGACAAAATTAGGAGAAGAGAGGCTTATGGAGGAGGAGGAAGATAGTGGTTGAGTCGAACAAAGGCGACAAATAGATTAAAGTGAATAAGGGTAGAAGAGAGAACATTCCATTTGTCCTGGAAGAGATCATTAATGGCTCAAGTGCTGTGAAGTGGACAAAAGCCAGTCTGTAGTGGGGTCAGATGAGAGAACCAGAGAAGAATAATTTTTTTTAGGACCTAGGATCATAATAATTCACTTAGAGGTTCCCCCCAACCAGTATTACTTTAGTTCTGGTTTTATCATGTTGGGATTTTTGCCTATATCAGTTTTTTTTTTTTTTTCCAGGAGCTGATAAATGAAAACCATGAAAAAAGAAATCCTATGAGTAACTTTCTTTGCCCTTATATTTGAACTGAATAATAAAGAAATGGTAAATGCTCTTTCTGAGCTGTGCTAGAAATGCTACCATATAGAAATCTTAATAATATACCCTGTGTCTGCCATTTAAAAACAGAACTTGGTCTCCCAAGGTCATTTTAGATGTCTTTTTTTCTAAGTGATTTGTGTATATTTTATCCATAAAAGACAAATTATTATGAAAGGATATGAAATATAGGTTTAAGAAACTTGAAGAACAAAGTGCATCCTTTGCTCTTTGAATTTCTTAAAATTAAGTTCTTAAGACTCCTGCTGTTTACCTTCAGACAAGCAACCTTGAAACTACTCCATGAAACCCAGTTAAAGGAGGAACCAAAGACTTTCCACTTATAAAGAAAAAAAAAGTAGCACATGGGAGTGAGAACGTTCAAGTCTTCAGTACCCATACTTATTAACTAAATTGAATGCCTGTGGTGGGTCTCATGGGAGCACACAGTGGCAGCCTCTTTATATTACAACTCAGCCAGAAGCACTTATTCCCTTGTAATTAAGGCCAAGGGTGCAACCAGTGATGCAAATGAAAGCAGTTATGTGGATTATTCAGTTCCCTCAACAATTCTCAAGCGGTTGTATGTTTGTGGCCTTATGTTAGTTTGAAGTTCTTGTATGGCTCCCTCGGCTTTTCTTGGTACTAGAGGTCCAACCTCAGTTAAGAACAATAGCTAACACTTATACAGCACTCACGATATGCCAGATGCTGTTTTAGGTGCTTTAGGTGTATTATCCTCCTCTATCCTTTCTAAACTCTGCGAGGGTTAAATGTGAAGTCCTAGGTCCCCAGAAGCAGATACTGAGATGAGGTTCAAATGCAAGGAATTTATCCCTGAGGTGGCCCCAGAAGAGACCAGTATGGAGTGGGGGAAGCAGGACAGGAAATGGAGTTGAGCCAAGTAAGGATGCATATCAGGCCAAAGTCTTTAAGGGGCAACTCTGGGGTAACTGCTAGGAAAGGGAGCTTGGCTTCCACCCTCCCCCAGAGTTATTGGTTAACAACCAACAGGAGTGGCAAGGAATGTGGGGTGGAGGGAGAATCCATGAAGGAAGAGCATCAGCTGCTTACCAAAGGCGATGGGTCAGAAACGCCTACATTGTCTGCTACAGGTAGGTACAGGCATACTTCGGAGATGTTGTGGGTTCAGTTCCAGACCACTGCAATAAAGCAAATATAGCAACAAAGTGAGGCACACAAATTGTTTGGCTTCCCAGTGCATATAAAAGTTATGCTTACACTCTACTGGAGTCTTTTATGTGTGCAGTAGCATTATATCTAAAAAGACAACGTATAATACATACCTTAATTTAAAAATAATGCTGTTGGAAAATGGCGCCAATAGACTTGCTCAAGGAAGGGTTGCCACAAACCTTCAGTTTGTAAAAAACACAATATCTGCAAAGCACAATAAAACAAAGCACAATAAAACGAGGTATGTCTGTACTATTATCTCCATGGGACAGTTGAGGCCACTGAGTCTTGCCCAAGATCTCAAAGCTTGTAAGTGGAACAGCTGGGATTTGAAACGCTGCAGTTCGATTCCAAATGCCACGTGCTTAAACCACTATGTTACAATGGAAAGATCATACCTTTACAGTGTGCTATGGTATTATTACAATTTTCTACAGTTTTCACAATGGACTATATAGCATAAACTATTTTGATTTTATTGGGTTTCTAGAAGTGCTGAAAGTATATCTGAGGAGCAATCAATAATTTGTTGAACTAAGCTTCAGATACCCAAGCCCCCAAGCCTAAGGTAAGCTCAGCGGACAGACTAAAAAACTAGACAATTGGTGTATTTGTACTGCTCCCAAACCACTCTAACCAATGGAACCTGCCTGGTTCTCAGAAAATTATGTAAAAAGTGATTCCACAAGTCTTTCTTAACAAGATGTACTCACACAGATCCTGTTTTTACATAAGATGATGTCAGTTTAAAATGCTGATCTGATTTTCTATATAGTCATCATCATCCTCTTAATCTCCTATTTTTTAAACAAAGTTTATTTTCCTCTCCAAATCACTAAAGTGATTTTTTTTTTTTTGGTTTTGGTGTAACAATATCTGTTTTCCAAAACATTTTTAAATTCTTTTTTTTAAACTTTAAAGGAGTTCACTTTATTTTTACTAAAGGAACTCTATTTTTCTGTTTTAACATGGGGAATATGTATAATTCTTGTCTATCTCTTTCCGCTCGGTTAAAAGAGGGGAAAAGCTTGTTCATAGTGGTGGGTGACCAATTAAGTATTCACTCAAGAGGTTAGAATGGCTGTGCTAGAGCAGGTGATCAAGAGAGAAACAAGTGATAACCAAACCTGCATCAAGAAAATCAGCCAGAACCTTGCTGGTCCAGAGAAGATGATGCAGAGCCTATAGAAAGGGACTTAGATGGATCAAGGGCACTTAAAGGAGAAGGCTTAGGAGATGCTGAAGTTGTACAGTTTTCTTCCCGTGTGTTTTGGGTGAAAGGAGAAATGCTCTTTTTGCAGATACCTGTGCAGAGTAATGCTCTGTGGGTGCGTTGAATCGTGGTTGCTGCTCTGCCACCATGGTTGTTGAGAAGGGGAGAAGGGGGCAGGGAAAGGCTTGAATGCTTGGCAAAGATCCTGAGACCCTAGCTAATAAATGTTAACACTTCTATGGTGCTTATTAAGTACAAGGGACTGTTCGAAGAGTTTTACATGTATTAACTCCTTAAATATTCCTAACAACCCTATGAGGTAGGTACTATCAATATCCCCATTTTACAGAAGAGGAAACTGAGGTACAGAGAGATTAACTTGTTCAAGACCACACAGCTAGTTAGTTGTGGAGCTGGGATTCACACCCAGGTTATCTGCTTTCAGAGTCCATGACCTTACCCATGACCCTGTACTGCCCATCTGAAATGTTGAGAATGTGCTAACAACGTTGCTGATAATTAATTATTTGTAGTTTAGTCAATTTTTGAATGCTCTGAAAGATTTTTAGGAGGCCTCTATTTCAACACTTGGAAATAGCTTAAGCTATAGGAGAACACTTGAATTCTGATAGTTAGAACATTAACCGTGAGGTCAAAGTTGATATGAAGTAGGAAACCCCTGTACATGTTTGGAAACTAAAGAAGAAGAGGTGGCAGTCGTGCCGATGGGCTCTCTGTTCTGCTGGGAGAGGATGGTATTCCCTGCCCATGGGGAGCTGGCACTGGCAGCAATTATATCAGAGTCACTCTTAACACTCAGCTGCTTGCTAAGAATTAAATTGCTGGAACCAGACCTAGTGAGTTTCATGTTACCATGGTTTGGATGAGGCATGCACACAAGTGTGATATATTTAGTCTTGGAAACAGTTAAATCTAAGCTTAGCTTTCTTACCAAAACGATAATATACGTCGGTGCTACTTGTGGTTATTTGCTTCATCTCCCAAGTAAAGAATCGCACACCTCTTTATTCTGTTAAGTACAGCCGACCTCCTACCCCGGTTATGGAGTGACTCACGTGGGGTTCACTTGCAACGAGCCAGAGCCGCTAGTGCCTCTGCTGCCCTCTAGAGGCGTGTCAGATGATGACAGCTCATCTCTGAACCTTTCCCCTGGGTTGCACACACATGCCACTCTTACTCTCCTTTCTGAATCTCCAACCAATGCCATTTGTCAAGACGGGATGAGGTAAAAAACACTCTGAACTTCCAGAAACAATAATGGGACAATTTTAAATTCTAAGCTAGGCCTTTCATAGTTTTCCTGTGTCCCCCTCTCAGCCACTAAATAGAAATCAGTCCAGATTTTTTGAAAACTATAAGTAGAGCTAACACAGGGCATTTGCCAAATGCCAGGTACTATTTAAGTGCTTCCCATACACTAACCTATTTAATTTACATAACACTGTGAGTAACATGATCATCTCCATCTAATAGGGGAGCTGAAGCAAAAAACTATTAAATATTTGTCACAGTACATGAGTGGTAGAGCTGGATTTAAACCCAGGTATGTGTGGCTGCATGATCTAGGCTTGTAACCACTTCATTGAACTGCCACTTTTATAGCTATTAAAGTATCCATCAAGAGCCTAATTTTAAGGGAGAGGTTTTGCTGAAAATCTTTAACCTGAATCTAGTAATGAGGAAGTGACTGGCTTGGACACTTTTGAAATGTCAATGACATCACAGACAAAAAAGGAGGAAAAGGAGAAGAGGGAGGAGAGGCATAGGAGGAGGGAGAAGGCGAGAGGGAGGAGGGACTATTTTAAAGATATGGCATCTAAATATAATGCAGAGTCTATGGTTATATCCTGAATATAAAAAACAAGACTACAAACAACATTACTGGGAAATTGAGGAAATTTCGATATGGACTATATTGGGTAAAAATATTATATTAATGTTAAAATTCCTTGAGTATGATTCATTTATTGTGGTGAAATAGGATACGTTCTTGTTCTTAAGTGATGCTCAATGAAGTATTTTAGGGTGACATATCATGATATCAGCAAATTGCTATCAAAGGGTTCAGGAAAAAAATTAAAATATATACAAGAAAGAAAGAAAGCAAATGTGGCAAATGTTAAAAATTGGCAACAATAGATAAAGGGGTATATACTATTTTAAAAACTTTTTTGTAGGTTTAGAATTTGGGGAGTAAAAATTAGAGGAGAAATAAACTTCATCTCAAGATAAAATCCAGCCAAGGATATAGCCAATATATCTGCCTGGACTGAGTTAGGACAAATGAGAGAAGTGTGCTGGGGTTGGAACCCATAGGCAAGCTTTGAAATCTGTAGACATGTGTTATGTGTGGGTGTATGAGATGTTAAAGCTTATTTATTAATGAGTTTCTATTAGTACTAGTATTACATGCATCAGTACGTATTTTCAAAAAATATTCACGTTTCCATGCAACGGAAAATAAATAAAGCAAATTGTAAAGCCCTTTATAAAACTAAAGAAGGTCTAATTTCAGTCTTAGGATTGTTCCATTTTTGTCACCAACAAGTAAGGCATGTATAGTAGTCTATGTTTCCTATTATTTGTTCAGGAAATATGTATTGCATGTTCACCATCTTCCAGGCACTGATCAAGGTGTTTGAGATACACAAGTGGACAAACCAAGATCCCTAAATGCATGGCGCTTATCTTCTGACAGGAGAGAGAGACAATACACATGATAACTAAATAAAGTGCAGAGAATGTTAGACAGTGATAGTGCCAAGGAAAAGTAGAAAAATAGAACAGTGTGGCAGGAAATTGGAACAGGTGGTTGCAGAGAAGAGAGTTTGCGATTTTAAATAGGCTCCCCAGGGTGGGTTTCATTCAAATATGACCTCACAATGATCTGGAAGGAAAGTGGAAGAAAGGGAAGAAAGACCATCAAAGGTGAGGGTGTGCCTGGTGCGGCTGGAGCTGAGTGATTAAGGGGGAATGCATAGAAGGATATGAAGTCAGAGAGGAAGTAGAGGGCTATGCATAGAGGTCATTATGAAGGTGCTGGTTTTCATGCTGAGTAAAAATAGGAAGCCATGGATGATTTTGAGCTGAGAATTGACATGACGTGACTTAACGTTGAAAAGGATCTATCTTGTAAGTTATGAGACAAAGGTGGGAGCGGGGTCCCCAGTTAGGAGGTTATTGCAATGATCCAAGCAAGAGGTGACAGTGACTCCACATAGGCAAGTGGAATTGGTGGTGGAGAGATGTGATCCAATTCTGGGTATGTTTTGATGGTAGAGCCAACAGGAAAGATTTACTGATAAATTAGATGTTTTGTTTGGGAGAAAGAGATGAGTCAAGGGTGACTCAGTGTTCTGTCCTGAGTAACTGGAAAAATGAAGTTGCCTTGCACTGAAATAGGGAAGACGAAAGTCAGACAGATTTTGAGGGGGAAGAGCAAGAGTTGAGTTTTGGTCATGCTGAGTTTAAACGATTAGACATCCAGATGGAGATGTCAAAAAGGTATTTGGAGATAGAAGTTGTGATATTGGAGAGAGGTCAGGGGTGGGGATTTAAAACTGCTCATAATTGGTGTACAAATGTTATTTAAAGCCATGAGGCTGGGTATGATCACCAAGACAGTGAGTGTGAATAGAGAAGAGAAGAATATTAAGGACTGTGCCTTGGAATATTCTGTTTTATGTGTTTATACTTGTTTTGTTTCTCATTTTGTTTAGAAAAATATTACACTGCACAAAATAAAAGGGAAAGTTGACAGTTACCTAAATTACTGAAGATAGTCCATCAAATAATTACATTTGCAAAATATATTAATTTTCATCCATTATCTGGTTTGATTTTCTGTAAATGTCAGCATTATTCAGACACTAGGACAGCTACAATTTGAGCTGCTTTAGACTAGTGTTATTTAATCAATAATATATTCATCTTTAGGGCAGTAAAGTTCAAAAATGCTTTCAAGTAAACCTTGAGGTGGAGTAATCCTCATCTGTATTTATTTTCTGAATTTAAACAAAACGTTTTGTTGGAATATGATTATCGTTTCCTCACTTTCTAATGCTTGTGACTTGACAGTTCTCATTTTGATGATATAGTAAATGGCTTCTAAAAGTTTTGCCTGACCAGAACTACTACTAATCTAGGAGAGAGAGAGAGAGAGAGCGAGAGAAGGAAATGCTGTCTCCAGGCAAAGATAAAAATGTGTAAACATATTTGTTGTTTTATCTAATAAAGACAATTCATGAAGATGAAGAGTTCACTCAACTGCAAATAAGCCCATGGCATAAATACATTTTGTCAAGATCTGAATTTTAATGTCAGAACTATTTTTATACTCTTTTATAGTTAATTGGGTAAATATGGGCAAGTTCAGGAGCATTTTTTTTTTTTCATAATGAACTGTATGATAGTGGTTAGGCAATCTAGAAAATATAAGCATGTGATAAGATAAAGAAAAACCCAAACTCGACCAACTTTAAAAATAAGGGAGTTTACTGACCCATGTATAATAGAAAATATGGAGGTAGTCAGGCTTCTGGGTTTGTTTATCAAAACTCTAATATTGGGGTTTTTCTTGCCTCTCTCCTCTGCCATCCAATGTATTGTCTTCAACCCAAAGCTGGCTTTCTTGACAGGCCTAGAGAGGCTGCCAAAATAGCTAGGCTATTTGCTTTCTTGAAAATGCCTCAGGAGAAGGAATGCCTTCTTCAGTTAGTAGGCAAGTGAGAGCTTAGTGTCAATCCTTGTGGCCAGTAGAATGCCATGTGATGATGGTGTTAAGGCCCAGGTCACTCAGTGACCCAGGGATCGGATTCCCTTGACTTGCTTACATCTTTGGAGATGTCAGTGGGGTCAATGCCCTTTGAAGCACGTGGGCTGCTACACAGCAGGGGTAGAGTGGCACGTTGTTGGGCAGACAGTCATCACAGAAAATCTATGGGCCTGAATCATCCAGATGATCCAGACTTGACAGATGCTCCACTTTGATTTATTGTTGAGACTCAGCTTCCTAACCTTGACTATATTTCTCTCGCTCAGGGCCTTTCTCCACTTGGTAGTGACAGAAAACCGACTATATCTAGTTATGAAAAAAAATTTAACTAAAACTCAGGAGACATAGACAAGAGGAAAAACTTTTACTTTTCCTCATCTACTAGTCAATATAAACAGTCAATGCCTTGTTGCATCTCTAGAGAATGTCTTTGTTGCATCTATAATGTCCTTGTTTTTTTCTGTTACCAGAGCAACAGATACATAAAATCCGTTTTATATGAGCATTTCTCTGTCACTGATGTTGTTTAACAAATTTTTATGATAGAAGCTTATTTCTAACACCTTCAAGTTTCATTATATCGGTGATTTGGAGAAAGACATCATATTTATGTCACAGTTTAATGGGAGAGAGGAGGCTTCAACTAGTTGATGAATTGAACATATGTGATTACCACAGCTTCCTCTAAAAATGATACTAAAATGAAAATAAAGGTGTTTTTAAAGGCATAGATCATCAAGGACAAAGAGAACATGAGAACAGATAACAACAATGATGCGATGTTGGAAGTTAGAAAGGCAACGCACAGGTATTAGACCATGCAAACTGAAAGCTTGCAGTGGAAAAAAGCACAGAAGCAACTGGATTTGAACTTCCATACCACAAAAGGCGCAGGAGCTGGCAGTACAAGGTGTCTTTGAAAGTTAAGGTATAGATGGGGCTGAGAACAGAATTGTTTGCAAGGCTGTTAAAGAATCAGTTAAGCCCCAGATCAGTATTCTCATATTGACAATTGCCCCCCTTCTCCATTCCTCCACACCATAATATGAAGGGAAGAGTTTTATTTTCTGAAGAGGTGAACCCAAGGAGCTCTGGACTGGAGGACACCAGCACAGCTGAGGGGAGGGGTAACCTCTAAAAACAGATGATTAGAATGATCATAAAAAAGGAGAGAATCTCAACTTTGTCCCCTCAACAGGGGATAAATGCCAGGAGCCAGGCAGGAGATTGGAAGTCCTTTCTCTGGGGAATTTGACTAGCCCAAGAGCACAGACTCAAAAGTATTTATAGCATCCCTTAATGAAAAGGCCAAGCAAAATTATCTTAGATTGAAGTCCATCATTCATGAAGCCTTGCTCTCTTACAACTTCCAATTTGTTTTTTTTTTTTCGTTCTCCATTATAAGGTATGAACAGATACATTTGAGGAAAACTTCTAACAGGAAAGGCAGACCAAATAACTGAGAAAGAAATGTGGAGGAAATAGAGACCATGTGTAGAGAAGAAAGCTGTGAGGAGAAAAATTAGTCTCAGAAATATGAGAAGTTATTATACCTATGAAATAAGAACATGATGCTATAAAAAAATTCAGAAACTATAAAAGAATCCTTGAAATTAAAAATATGATTGCAGAAATAAAAAAAAAAGGGGAAAGATGAAATAGTGGAAATTTCTAATAAAGTAGAACAATTTGACAAAGACAAGACATAGAAAAATGTTTTTAAATTTAGAATATCCATCTAGGAATTCCCATGTTTAAATAACAGGAGTTCCAGAAAGAGAAAATAAACAAACATAAGAAATAGAAATCAGCAGAGAAACATGAAATTTTCTATTATTAATTGAATGAACCCACCAAGAGCCTCGCATAATGGATGAAAATACATCTATCTACATTATGAGAGATCACCATAAAGTTTTAGTACACTGGAGACAAAGAGAAAACCATAAAGCTTCCAGAGGGAGTGGAAGGTGGGGACCAAGTCACATACAAAGAAGGTCAGAATAACATTTGAGTTAATAATAATAACACCGGAAGTTAGAAGAGAATGGAATAATGTAAAAAGTGTGAGGGCAAATGATTTCCAACCTGGAATTTTATATCCTGCCTTACTATCATTCAGAGTAAAGGTATTTTCTGACATAGAAGTTCTCAAAAAACATGAAGTCTATGAATCCTTTGCCCAGAACTAACTGGGGGATGTGGTATACCAAAATAAGGAAATAAATCAAAGGGAATGATATGTTATCCAGGAAACATACACAAGGAGAAAGAAGTTTCCTAGGATGCTAGTGATGGAGGATCATAGGACATCAGCTGTGCAATAGACATCAGAGCACCCAGTTCAGATTGCAACTAATCAGATGTGAAACGGGGAGTATTTCTGATCTTGATTTCTTTCAGAGATTTATACTTTTAGAGAACAATTTGTGGATGAATTTGTGATAAACATTTAGAAAACAATACAAATGAAAACAATGAAATAATAACTCTAAGGAAAACAAAATGTTCAAAAAATAAATATAATCATAATTTATTACATTCCATATTTTGTTGACTCTAAGAGGCTATAAATTATAAAATGCACCAACATTTTAGACTACTAAGAAAGAAAAATCTCTGCAATCAAATGATGACACAATTACTTAATGTTAGTCCTGTGTGATGTATGAATCAATGACATTAATCTCTTGTTGCTTTGAAATTTCTTCATTCTGTACGGAGCTATTTGGTATATTTTCCCGTCTTCATTTGCATTGCTGTGATAAGGTACCTTCCCATATTCTTATTAACCAACATAACATAGTTTCTCTACCTGTAAGCATCTTTTTTCTTAGATCTACACAAAGCACTAGGTTATGCTTTGCAAGAAAATATTGAATTGCTGTCACTCTTCCAATGACAGATATTTGCTTCACTAATAATAAATTTATGCTCCACTACTCTGGGTTTTTTTTTTTTTTTTTTGCCTTTTTAGGTACACAATAACTTTTTGTTTTAGTGTCAATTCATACTGTAATAGTTTGAAGATATTTTGTGTGGCAGTTAAACTCAGCATGTGTAGTTCCTCTCATGTACAATCTCAACTGAAGTGATGACATTATCAACAGCTTTGACCAGACTTGTGCATATACAGTGACAACTATTACAATAGCTGTCTGGCTAACCATAAATGAAAGACACATCCAGATTTCAGAGATGTTAAAATGTGAGAAAAAAATTATTTAATAAAGTAGTTCATCTGTGATTAGGATAAACATAGTAATAATACTATAAACACTGAATATAAACTAATCAAAAGTTAAGATGTAACTATATTGGAGGAATGGGGAAGGGAAAGTATATATATATGATGATATATATGATGGTGATGGGTGCATCATTGTTGGTAAAAAGCTAAATCCTGAATTTTTATGGTGAGAAGGCAATTGTTTATGCCTAATCTTGAAAATTCATGACATACAATAAACGTTATTGAAAGATGATATTAACGTATATTAGCTAAAAGAATTGAGAGAGGTTGCCTCTGGATAGCAGTCCTGAGGCAGAGGACTCTTTTTAAAAAAAAAATAAGGCTTTGAACTATATATTTGAAATATTAGAGTATGTGTATATAACTTTGATAAATATAAAATTTAAATTTGAAATAAATCAGTGGCAACACAAGGATTGCTAACATAATTTTCCATTCTTAGTAAACTATTTTGAAGTTTACAAGTCTTATTTGACATTTAGAAAATCTCAGGAATAATTTTCTAGTGGCAGACATAATACACCAGATGTGACACACTGTACACTATAGGCCTATTACTCTTATGGAGTTAGACTAAACTAAGAAAGAGATCTCCTGTGTTGTTATTGAAAGTGAATTTTTGTATTTGGTTCAGATATAATCTTACCCAAAATATGCAGAAATGAAAAACTTTCTGTCTAAATATTTTATTAATGAAGGCATTTATAGCTTGAATTATTTCCACCTTTCTGCATGTTAGTAATCATGACTAGCTGGGCTTTTAGTCATCCCCAAAGTTTTCTCCTTGATATAGTCTGCAGATCAATCTTCATCCCTTGTGGTTGATTACCTCTTTGTGGGTTCTTTTTCCTCTACTCACATCTTATGTTAGTTGTAGGTTGGTGGATGAGATTTGTTAGTCAAGAGTCAGTATCTCCCATTTCTTAATTAATCTGAACCCTGTTAATTAGTAACTATCAGGGCAGCATGGTTTAATGGGAAAAACACTGGACCGGGAATCAGGAGACTTGATTCTTATCCAAGCTGGGCCATCTGAGTGTCTTACCTCTCTGTACCTTAGTTTTCTCGCTTCTTGATGGAAAGATTTAGAATAGAAGCTCTCTAAGGCATCTAACAGTTACAATATTGTATGATTCTGGGCATATGCATTTATCTAAAGGCTTTATTACAAGATTAAATCATAGTATGAACAACTTGGGAGTTTTTTTTTTTTATAAAGCTGTGAATATCAGTGTGTGTAATAGGTTGACAAATAAGGACTTGAAGGAAAGAGCCAGATAGACTTAAGTCACTGGACGAAGGAAATATATGGGTGAAGAGCACACACAATTCTTTAAAGTAAAGAACAATATTAACATTGCATTCTATCTATACTGGTGTGTCTAGCATGATATTCTAGGGATAAATGCTTCTTGACTAGTTGCAGCACATTTGTGAGTGAATAGGACATATATTCTATGTTTCTAAACATTACGTCTCATCAAATTAATTACTTTAAATATTAATCCATTGGATTTTATTCTGCCACAACTATCGCTGCTTGTTTTATGTACTCTGTGAGGTCGCCAGCCAAGTCAGAAGCTGATTTTGCAAAACTGGATGAATAACTGCCTTGAAAACATAAGTCATCTATACTCAGTTAACTAAAGAATTAGAAACTATCCTGAAAATGATGTCAGATTATAACATAAAAATGCTCAGTGGATATACATAATGTACCATCTAAGAAAAATATCCTCATTTCAGTTACTGTATTTAATGAAAACAGTAATAAACATTGCCTCTAATACTAAGAGTTACGCCAGCTCTAAAAGGCCTTAAAGGATGAGGCAGGCCATACTGTGCTTGCTTTGTTTGGTGAGTCCAGGCTATATAATCTCTCTCTGCTGGTGGGGAGTTGACCTACAGTTAGAGGACAACCAACTTTTCCTTCCTCAGTTCTACCACTTTTAGCAAATGTCATGCCATAAAAGGGAACCAGGTGAAAACACTGATCCATTCCTGTTACTAGGAAAAGTAAGCTGAAATGTCAACCACATGTTCAAGTAATCACACATGATTTATTATTTAAAGCCCTTAAATTGTACATAGGCCAAGTCATTACCTCAATGGTTTTCACCTTTTGATATACACTGCAACAGTCTGAGGTTTTTTATTATCAAATTCATGTTTCCCAGACCCTATCCCTTGATGTTTTGCTCAATCTGTCTAGAATCTATATTTTTTGAAAACTACATTAAATGCTGATTCTACTATCAACCAAAGATGAAAAAGACTGGTGTATATGATAATTAAACTCTTCAATGAAACATTTCTGACATGACCAATTTACCTTAAAATCTATCTGAATTCTAGACCACTACTCTAGGGTCTTTGGGAGGGAAATGTCAGAGATATACCCTGTTAGCTTACCAAGCCATGGGCTACTTGTTTTGACAGTATTTCATTGTTTTAAGGAAAATAACTTCTTATAGTCTATTTTAATCATCTTCATTGTTTTTCCTTTTTAAGAGGTTTTACTGAATTATTTATTCTATATCCCTCAAAGCATGGGGAACAGGGAGATCCATGTCTTAGGACATGACATATGAAAAAAATAGGTAATAAATTATGTTACCACCACTTTTCAATATCTCATTTCCCCCTTTGGCTTTCCCTCATTTATATGTAGGATCAATACGCATCATATGTAGTCATTTTCCAAAGATACTGTACAATTTCAGAATCTCACATTTTTTTTTTTTGTAGATTTTTAAATCCCCTGAACTCATTTCTTCCCTGTTCATTCAGAGTACAGTGGGTAAAAAAGTCCAAAGGAAATACAGATTACAAGTAGATTTCTTCTCCTTTGCTCCCCTCTCATTTTGTTTTCTATTATTCATGACGAAAGGTAATAGGGAAATGGGTGATGGGAATGAGGGCAAGGGAGCAAAGACTGGAAAGTTTTGATGGACTTTGTTGGGTAGGAAATTTTTTAAACAAAATCTTCTCCCCAGCAGGTCTTGGTGAATCGCCTGCCTTTAACATGGTTGGGAGGCTACGAGATGAAACTAGTTCCATGTGAAGTGAGGAGCAGCTGAGTGACTTACAAGCTGGCAGGGCTGACTTGGAAGTTGCTGCCTTCATGGTGGAGCTACTCAGCAGGGCCCTCACGGCCTTCTGATGGGCCACCTGCAAGTCTTCTTTCTGTTTTCATTTCTGGGCATGGACAGAGACCTAGACTCCAGCCCCCAAACCACCTTCCCAAGCTTTAGAAACCAAAGTCTTTCTTGGGCTAGGTTTGATCCCATCTTTTCCTAGATATATTCTTTAATTCACACACACGCGTATCCTTTCCTTTCCAGCGAACATGATGAAGGCGAGAGAAAGGAAGGTGATGGATCCCAGAGAACAGACAGATTCTTTTATCTCAAGTCGCTTTGCTTCTATGGTTCATGGGACTTTGGTTTTGGAGTCTCAGCCCAATTTTAACGTTCAAGCTGCCTATTACTGGTGGAAAAGGGGGGCAAAAAAGAGCCGCTTCCCTGTCTCTTTGCCTTAATCTACTGTGCACGTGGAAGTGTATGCGGCTGACCCAAACCTCGCTGACATGTCAGCGTGCAGCCGCTGGGCGAGGGGCGTTTGATTTATAAATGGAATGTATAATAGGCACGATGCCTTCTGAGCCGAACGTTCATGGAAAAATCACATGCCGCTCACATGAGGGACCAAGATCTTTTTTTATTATTTTAATGAATTGAGTTTTTTCAGTGCACCAGGGAGATAAGAAGATACCTGCCAATAACCCTCTGATTGTGTCCTCGGCCAATGGGTGGGCTTCAACACGGGTACTCCTCTCCTCAATTGGGTTTGTGTGTTAAGTCAAGGTTTAGCTTTGGATTTGAAGCTCTCGCTCAAACAAAGCCACAGACGCTCCGACGGTGGAAACCATCGCATAATTCTCCTCTTTGTTTCTTTAAAGAGCACGGGGTTGGTTAAAAAAAAAAAAAAAAAAAAAAAAAAATCCGTTTTGGGAAGACTCGGTCTGGGGATAATGATAGTGGAGATGAGAAAAGACAGCAGGTTGTAAGTTCTGGCCTAAGTTCGGAAAGAGGCAAAAAAAAAAAATAAAAAAGGTTGAAAAGGTAATAAACTACAGCAAGGCCAACAGATCAACCAACATGAGAAAAACCAACAGGTAACAAGGGGCCTCTGGAGCTTCTGAAGAATAGGGATCAGTAGGAAAGCATTTTGAATGAGAAATAAAATGTTCCTTCCTGTCAGGGAGGAAGGGAGGTGTCTGGTGCTTGAGAAATGGAAAAAAAATGCAATTAAAACCCAGATATGAATAAAGATCAGGTGAGAGAGGATGTCACCCTGTGGCCTTTGGAACTGTATTTCTGCTGCCTCCCCAGATTATTTTTTTTTCCTGGAACAAAGGAACAATGTTGTGGAAAAGTGGGTGCCAGATACTTTAGGAAAACAAGACACAGTGAAGCGGATAAAGGAGACAAAGACAATTGCAGTCCTAGGCAGTAAACTGAAGGCAGCTGAGGCCTGACACAAAAGGTGAACATTTGGAGCCAGCAAGATGACTGAACCATGGGAAGGAAGGAGGGAAAGATGATTCACAATAGCATTTGAAAGACATTGGCTTGAATATTTATTACTGCTTGGCCTTGGGGAACTGCCTTTGTTCGTTGAGCCATTTCCCAGTTTTAAGGCAATAAACAGGAAAAGAGCTTGAAAGATGGTCACGGATGCTTGGTACATCGTGTTGGAGAGCGAAGTTGAGATAAGACCTTGGCTCTGGGAGAGTGACCGATGGAGGAATTGTCACTGAGGAGGCTTCTCCATCTCCACACTCTGCCTCTAGGGGGGAATGCGTGATTAAACTGCTGTGAAAAGGATTCCTTGTCATGAGGCTAAACTTTCCACCACATCCTAGTCTGGGGTAATTTCATTTATGTTTAATTCATCTTGAATACAGGCAAGAATAAAGAAGTGAGCAAAGTCAACTGTAGGGTAACTGAACCTCATAAACCCATAAGTCATTCACCTCTGGGGAGCCTGAAGTCTATATTTGTATCTATATTCCTTCATAAAGACAAGCACATTGGGCAATTTTAAGTGAGACTTATGGTCCATCCCTGTCAGGATTTTTCTTGGAAAATGGAACACAAGGATAATTTGTAGAAGAGGATGATCATCATCTTCTGGGATGCTGTTCTCAAAATGTTAGCAGTGTACCCCAAAATATAATATCCCTAATGCTCCCTTATTGAGCATCATGGTTCTGTCAGCATGGAATTTTCCTTCTATCATTTGTTCTTAACAATAAAATGAATTTTTCCTAAGCCAGTCAAGGACCAGCTCATATAACTACTTGGTCAGAGTTTATTCTGGCATAGAAAAATCACTTGAAACTCTGGAGTTGCTGTTTAAGCATTTATTAGGAAAATTCTGCCCCAAATGGAAAACAAGAGCATCTAAAGATAAATGAAAAAAATTCAAAAGTTAGCTGGCTCTCAATCTTACGGAGTTGAGACACTGTGCCAAATGGCACAAGAAAAGACATAGAAGAGTGGGAAGCAAACTTGGGTGACAGAACTGTCAAGCGTCAGTGAGCCCAAGCTGGCTCAGCACTGTTTCTTTGCAGTTAGCGGAAAATGAACGCCCTTCCTAATCTTCCAGAGCACTCTCTTATGGAGTAAATGCATCCGCACTAGCCACGGGAATGCAAAGGTGACTCAAGGGCTGGCCAGCTCAATACCCAAAGCAGCATAGTTTCCACAGTGGAGCCTGTTTGTAGAAATGGGGCAGTTGAGATGATAGTACTGCGTAGAAGCATTGATTTGTTGTTGGAAAGACATCCATGTTCAGAATCTCAACACATACCGAGATGGTTGTTTCCGTATGTCCTCTGCAGAGGGGCAGCAGAACAGTTCTGGAGAGGCTGAAGCCTACAGTCTCTTCATTTGCCCTTCTCTGCATTGATGAGCAAGTCTATTTACAAAGGTCAACTGGGGTAAGACCACGGTGATTGCTGGCTGGTTAGTTCAGTGGCTATACAGAAGTTATTTATCAATCTTCTGAAATCGGCGATATGGATGCCTAAGGTGTTCGGTTACATGTTAAAACGGTTACCACAATTTCCTGCAAAGAAAAAGCAGTGGAGAGGTATTTGCTTTACATAGAATTCCAGGGTCCAAATGCAGAGAAGCCATAATTACACATTATATCTCCCTAACATTCACTGTGTGCAAATGCTTTTAAAATGTGTTAACTCATTTAATAACTAGAGGGTGATTATTTGCTTTGACAAGGTAAGATGATTGAGAGCAAAGTTCACATCTTGTTTGTCTTCATCCTATCATTGCCTAATATAGAGCAGAGCACATGGTGGGCATGTGATAAATGTTTGTTGAATAATGGAAACTCTTTATTTTGTTTCAGGAGAGATTCAAATGTCTCATTAACAATTCATTTAGTTTCTCTGTTTCTCGTATAAAAAAATAAGATGTCTGGACTCAATTTGTCCACCTTGGCTGGATATCAGATCAACTCTGGGCTTTTTAAATGAACTCACTCCCAGCCTGCTGCCCCGTACACATAATCAGATCTCTTGTTGCGGGTCCAGCAAAAGCAGGTTTGAAAACCAGTGGACTAGATGAGCTCTGAAGACCCTTCCATCTTCAAGAATCTCTAAGATCAAAAGCTCCTTTAATACTTTTAAGTGTTTATTTAGCATTAACTCTCTGACAGCTAAGTAAGGACTTTTCAAGACTTTACCTGTTAGAAGTACAGAGAATGCATCTTTGAAATGATCATGTAAGGCAAAAAAAAATCATGCTTGGTTTACAATACTGTTTTTACACTTTTCAGAGGAAGCAGTGACTATTGTTGTAATCTCTTGCATTTGTGTGCTGTGTGGCTTTGCCTCATCATCTTGTGTTGTTTTTCACAATAATTCTCCCCATCCCCATCATGTTTGTCTTCTGAGACTCACACTGACAGGTCAGAGAGGAGAGAAGTAAAGGAGTCAAAACACAGAGCAAAGAACTGTAAGAGGTAGCATATTTGATTCTTCTGGTCATTATGGGATTTTCATATTTTTAGTCTTCTAGCTAATTGTAATTTGGAAATTTGTAGTTGTGCGTCTTACCTGAATGAGCCACGTTTACCCAGCTGCTTTCTTGCCATCGTTGATAATTAGATGGTGACTTCTGTCCTTCTTAAATAGGAAAATTTGGAGTCACACTAGATTGTTTTCACCACAGGGACACTGCTGGCCCTTCTGGGCAGTTGTGACAGGTAGAGGGCGAGATTCCAGACAGGACCTGATAAAGTCACATGGGATGGAAATTACTATTAATGAAGATTTTTAAAAATATGCAATCTGAGATGAAAATGCCAGCTTTTCCTTTCTTTATATACATATATATATATGTATATTTAATTAATTAATCTTTGGCTGCGTTGGGTCTTCGTTGCTGCATGCGGGCTTTCTCTAGTTGAGGTGAGCGGGGGCTACTCTTCGTTGTGGTGCGCGGGCTTCTCATTGTGGTGGCTTCTCTTGTTGCGGAGCACGGGCTCCAGGTGCCCGGGCTTCAGTAATTGTGGCACATGGACTCTAGAGCACAGACTCAGTAGTTGTGGTGCACAGGCTCAGCTGGCTCCGCGGCATGTGGGATCTTCCTGGATCAGGGCTCGAACCTGTGTTCTCTGCATTGGCAGGCGGATTCTTAACCACTGAGCCACCAGGGAAGTCACTTTCCTTTCTTTTTAAATGAATATAGTGTGGACCACTTTGGATTTAAAACCACATTAAATAAAAAATAAAAACTAGAAAGGAGCTACAGCCAAGAAAACAGGAAACAGAAGGGTTTTTTGGTTTGTTTTTGTTTTAAATTGGGGAAACAGTTTTTGTCACTGATGGCAAGATCAGGTGAGAATGTTTCTGAAGGAAAGATGAAGGTTTGGGGGGATATTCCCAGAGGCAATTAATTAGACCTTGTCTTGGACAGTTATGGGGGGTGTGTGTGTGTGTATGTGTGTGTGTGTGCATGCGTATGTTTGGGGGACAGCAGGTGAGCTGAGGAGAGAGGGTGATCAGTCTTTCTTAAAACTCACATAGCTTCACAGGAGGAGGAATGGGTTACAAAGTCACTTTGGCTAGATGTACCCAAGGAGAATTCCCAGGCAGCCCTAAGGCAACTGAAATAAGCTCTTTCCTCTTTATTCTCTGGAGATACGGTTTTATGGAGAAGTGTTCTGAAAGCCACAGGCTGTGGGCAGGTGGACATGAGCCTCTTGGAGGTCTGGAGGAGAGCAGCATCCGTCCTGGAGGTAGAAGGGGAAGTCATGGATGGATGAGAGAAACAAAAGGCCTCCTGGAGCCCATGGAGAACATTCTTGGAGAAGAAACCCAGATTCATGAAATAACCTTTGAATTGTAAATAGCACACACTCAATTACAACCATATGAAAATATCTACGTCTACACTAACACAATGGGGGAACTTTAGAATGGTATAAAAATTTTCAAATTTCTTGTGTGTGTTTGTGTGTGTGTATGTGTACATGCACAAAGATCTTAAAATTTTAAGTTCTTTTTAAAAAGAACATAAACAACCAAAGAATCAGAGAGTTAATTAATTCATTCAGCAAATATTGATTGAGAACCTATTATGTGCCGGGCACTTTCCCAGCTTTTGGGCAGGCAGCAGTGCCCAAGCTCCCTGTTCTGTCACATCTAGGCAGACACACAAGCTTCTCCCAGGTGGGTCCTCAGCCCTGACCACAGAGAGCCTGGAGACACACGCTGTTGCCACAGAACCGAGGCCCAGAGACATGTCCGCAGCCGACTTCCTGCACTCTTCCTCTGAGTGCGGTGTGAATGAAGGAAGGGAAACCAACACGTTGTTTTTATAGATATATATTTTTTTCAGGCTGTCCTTGGGAAAAGTCATCTTTTCTAATGTAAATTAGCTTGTTTACCTTCAGGAAATAGAAATAGTCATAATCCTTCCCCATTGACATCACTTTGAATTACTAATGTGGTTCCATGCCCGGGCAATAATGCTTTAATTTCCCTCATGCAGAGCTATCACTTTGGGAAGTGTATTTCTCCTCCCATAACACCAGGGGCAGCTAGAGAACAGTCCAAATGTGAAGTCACAAGGAACCCAATTGAAGGGACTCTGAATGGTTTATCTTCTGCACTAATCTCTCTCTCTCTCTCTCTCCACACACACACACACACACACACACACTTACACTCACACACATTTTCCTTGAAGTTGACACGAGGGTTTAGTGCCTATGGTAAAGATTTTGATTTCCTAGGGTTAAGTTTTATAGATTTGAAAAACCTAAAATGTGGCAAACATTAAGACAGCATGACATTAAAAAAAGATGCTGGGGCTATGCCTGCAATATTTCTTCAAGTGTTTAGATCATCTGCATCAAAATCACCTGGACAGGTTAATTAAAGTGCAGATTCTTAGACCCACTCCAGACCTGAGGAATCAATAGCTGGGGGATGGGTTGGCGAGTGGGCAGGGAGTTCTAAGCAATCTTCAGTTTCAATAAGCAACCTGGGAAATTCTGGTGCACACTCTATTTTATCATCTACGTAGTGCTTTAGGGCATGAAACAAGAATGCTTGATAACCTATTTCCAGGCATAGTTTATCATCAGCCAAGAACTACTGCATCTTTTGATGCTGCCTTTAAGGCTGGTCCTTGACATCAAAGCTGCTGTTCATTGGAGAACCATAGTTCGCTTGGTTTGTAAGGTGGTGGTGAGGGGAGGCCTAGCATTTTCTCAAGGTCAAAGGGGCCCTAGACATTTGTGGGGTGAATAAGAACTTAGACCCATGTTACCTTGGGGAAATTCTGCTTTGGTGGTTTTTCTGTTCTGATCTGATTGGCCCTGTTGGCCATGTAGACAATTCCTAATTAAACAGGGGCTTTTCTTATTTATAGGCAGCAAGTCAAAATCTCCAAACATTTTCTTGTACAATTTTAGACCCAGTTTCTATTTAAAATTATTTAAAAGTCTATAGAAGAGAGTGTTAGAGGTCTAAACTAAGATTTCTGAAGGTATGGTGTTATAATTACTCCACAGAGTTCCCATTTCGCATACACCAAGCCACACTGGCGTTGAGACACTGGAAGAAGGCCTGCAAGCTTACCTTTTGCTTCCATCTGTCCACTTTCTTCCCAGGTTTCCTTGCATACTTTTCCTCTTCTCTTCTCTTTTTCCCTCTCTCATTGTCTTCTGTTAGAATTCTCTTGTTCAAATGATCGCCATTCTGATTTGCAAATTCTTTTTTACATCTTTATGTGTTTTCTCAGTTTCCCCTCTTCCAGGCTTTTACCAGTTCTCAAAAAAGGAGCTTCTGGGGATATTTCTAAAAACCATGGAGAAGAGCCCTGACTATAGGGCTGTCTTCTTTTCCATGATCTTCTACCCCTACAGCCTCCCTGAATAGAGGAACCCAAATGAATGAATCAGACCCAAATGTCGTCCTAGGATAGCCCACCCAGGGAGTTCCCAGATCACTACAACTGATTGATGATAATTTCGATGATGATAATGGTGATGATGGTAAATGTTTATTACCCCATCATGTCTGCCTAATGCCACCAGAGCCTCCCTCTAAATGTCATAGATTGGGTTCAGTTCTTTAGCACCGGTGCTCTGCTATCCAAAATGGCAGCAATAAGTCAGTGATGGTTATTCCTCTCCCAATGTGCAGAACATTATTATCCCATGAGAGATGGGAGGGAGGAAGTTGTACAATAAATATAAGACAGCTTGATAGAAAGCTGGAATAGAAATGCTCCAAAGAACATTTATGAATGAATGAGTCTAAATGCAATCTCTATAAATAACAATGGTCTGGAGGAAAAAAACAAAGGAAAGATTTACACCATTTAGATTCACGGGATTAAGAATTGAATAAATTAGCCTATTAATATTGTAACATCATAAAACAGAAAGTGCTCAATGAATATTTGATGACTGACTTACTGAAAAGTTTGTTTTTGTTTTCCTCATTAAAATGTGTGAATAAACAAAGCTAAAAATATGTTGCTCTCGGTGATTTCCCTGGTGGCGCAGTGGATAAGACTCTGCACTCACAATGCAGGGAGCCTGGATTCGATCCCTGGTCGCGGAACTAGATCCCACATGCATGCCGCAACTAAGGAGCCAGGGAGCCCCAACTGAGACCTGGTGCAACCAAATAAAAAAAATAAATCAATATTAAAATATATATATATATACTGCTCTCCATGTGGGGAAGCTGTGATCACTAAAAATTAATCTGTTTCCAATATTTCCACAAGTTATCAGGTACTCTTTAAGGACTCAAGGGATTGTTGACATTAACCAGGGTTTCTAGGAAATCAAGATTGGATTCAAATTGAGAGATGTAAGATTTTATGAACCTAAAGATTTAAAAGGCATTAAAATAAATGTTGACTAATCCCTTAGGGAAATCAGTCTAGGATTAGATTATGTTCCTATGATAAATGAGAAATTCTCAAGAAAATGGATAAAACACCATGCACATATTAAAATCTGTGTATTATCTGGAAAATGTGAGGAACAATACATTTATGTTGATATTTTGTAATACTTGTAATTCTTGTTGCAAATTTTACTCAATTTTATTTAAATATAATATCATAGAATAATTCCATGAACACATTGGATAGTCTGTTGATTTTTAAGGGGGGAAATAATGCTTACCTCTGAAAGTATGTAATCATGGAATGACGCAGTGGCAAAGATCTTTATAAACTTTGTACAAAAAACCCTTCCTTTTCATAAGGGAAAATGAGGCTCAGAGGAGGATGAGATCTACTCTACATTATACCCATAGTTCTCAGCAGATGGTCTTAGTGTGAGGCCCATAATTTATATCTTCTCCACAATCACCATCTTTGACAGATGGTTCTTCAAAAGGGAGAAGCAACAAGCTAAGCTGCCTCTTGAAACTTTTTCTGATTATTTTGTCACTTTATTGCTAAAAATGTGATAGAAGAGGAAGAATTAATTCCTTGCTGTAGAAAGAACCAACTGTTCACTGAAGCCCGCATGGAGTTTAAGAAAAAAAATAAGACCACATTGTAGCTACCAATTGACTCAAAAATAACAGTAATGATAACTGAAATGCATTGATTGTTTACTATGTGCTAAACATTTTAAATGATTTTTATTTCATTCACTTTTAAAAAAAATAAATTTATTTATTTATTTTTGGCTGTGTTGGGTCTTCATTGCTGTGCGTGGGCTTTCTCTAGTTGCGGCGAGCAGGGGCTACTCTTCATTGTGGTACGCAGGCTTCTCATTGCGG
Organism: Eubalaena glacialis; assembly: GCF_028564815.1. Taxonomy (NCBI): domain Eukaryota; kingdom Metazoa; phylum Chordata; class Mammalia; order Artiodactyla; family Balaenidae; genus Eubalaena; species Eubalaena glacialis. The sequence continues at coordinate 45,746,669 of NC_083718.1, read as the reverse complement.
TGGCTTCTCTTGTTGCAGAGCACGGGCTCTAGGCACATGGGCTTCAGTAGTTCTGACACGTAGGCTCAGTAGTTGTGGCTCGTGGGCTCTAGAGCGCAGGCTCAGTAGTTGTGGCGCACGGGCTTAGGTGCTCCGTGACATGTGGGATCTTCCTGGACCAGGGCTTGAACCTGTGTCCCCTGCATTGGCAGGTGGATTCTTAACCACTGAGCCACCAGGGAAGCCCTATTTCATTCACTTTTGAGAAGCATTATCTCATTTAATCCTCTTAATAACCTCATAACATATTATTATAGTTGTAATAATATGTGTTATTATACATTGTAGATGAGTAGATGGGTTCAGACGGGGTAAGTATAACTTGCCTCTGCTTTCATAGCTGATAGGCCAGAATTTGAAACCAGGCAGTCTGAGTCTGAGTCCTTAACCAGGCTTTTTTAAAAAAAATTTTTTCCCCTTGCATATTTTTTTCATATTGAAGTATAGTTGATTCACAATGCTGTGTTAGTTTCAGGTGTACAGCCAAGTGATTCAGTCTTACATATACATATATTCTTTTTCAGATTGTTTTCCATTATAGGTTATTACAAGATATTGAATATAGTTCCCTGTGCTATCCAGTAGGTCCTTGTTGTTTTTCTATTTTATATATATTAGTGTGTATCTGTTAATCCCAAACTCCTAGTTTATCCCTCCCCACCTTCCCCCTTGGCTGTTAAGCTTTATACTTGTGTCCCAAGGAGGAGGGAAGGCTCTGTTAGACATCAAGGTGGAGGCTCACAAAGATAGCTCATTTGGCATCTCAATGAGAATCAATGATTCAATGAAAATCTGCCATGAAACTATGGGAAGCAACCCACCATTTCTCTTCAACCTTGAAATGAAAAATTCTCACCACATAAAATATAACACAAACCCTTGTGTTTTTGTTTGTTTGTTTGCTAATTTTGGTAATACCTTATTGACTAGGTTTCCTTAGTTTGGTCACTGATTTTTACTAGGCTACTTGAAATCTGAAGTTGGAGTATCTTTGATCTGTGGAAGGTGGTCCAATATAATTCTTTGTTTCTCAAGCTCTCTGGTCTCAGAACTGCTTTACACACTCTTAAAAATTATTGAGGACTCCAAAGACCTTTTGTTTTTTGGGTTATTTCTATGAATGGATATTGGAAATTAAAACTGATAATTTTTACATACAAGAATACACAAGTCCACATTCTATTAGCTGTCAGAGTACTGCCGTCAGTGCATAGCTTCTGGAAAACTTGACTGTATATTCATGAAAGAAAGTAAAAAAAGTATTAGTATTATTATTATGAAAATAGTTTTTGGTCACAGAGATGCTCATTGCTATAATGAGAACCGCTGTTATTATGATTCAAATTCTGGCTCTGTCGCTTACTAACTGGCCAAGTTGCTTAATCTCACTAGGATTCAGTTTCCTCATCTTAAAATATGTATAATAGTGTCTTCTTGTAGGCTTGGTGTTAATATTCAATGAATAGTGTACATAAATACCACTGCATGGTTCCAGGTGAGCACTCAACGTTGATAGCTGTTATTAATATGGGTTGTGTCCTTGACTGAGAAGTCATAGCCCACCAGCATCATTATGTAGCAGAGGAGGGATTATTTGTACCCAGACAGTGTTGTATCATCAGTCCTAATGGGGTCCTATCCAGCCTCTTCTATTCCCACAATTACCACTCATTTCTAAGTAAAATAATATTGTTTTAATAAAAAAGCCAGTCTTCTAAAATAAATGAGACTGACAGAGAAAGAAGGTAACATAACAGTTATTTAATACTTTTATAGTTTATGAACAGATTAAAGAGGAAGATTGATGTATTTTATTATCATTTAATTTTCATTAAAAAATAAAGTCTATTTTTACAGAATGACTTATTCCATAAAAATGGTATCTGTACAAAAGAAAAATTCAACTGGAGCTATTACAACAAATAGGGCTAAAGTTAGCAGCTCTGATATCCAAAATGGATCTTCAAGTGTAAGCTAATTGCCCACTTACTTTAGGACCTCTTTTGTATACTAACATTCCAATGAAATAGAGAGTTGGGAATTTGCTGAGACCTGTTTTGACTCAGTAATTTATGAATAGCAATTGTTTGTGGTATAGAGAATATTTTGTAAGAAAAGTCTTGAAAACATATGGTAAAAGATGTATAGGTATAAATTTCATCTTGGCTCTATGTGCAATTAAGTGTAATGTGATATTGGTTGAAACTGAAATCCCCATGAACTCCTTTTTCTTATTCTTGCTATTAATAAAGTGTCCACTTAATTAATTTAGTCACCAGAGAGCTATATTTATATGTATATTAGGATTGACATATTGGGATTGAAATGTCCACAGAAATTGGTAACTGAATTGGAGGGAAGGGATAAGGGTCACAAAAGTATCTAAATTTTTCATTTTTTAGAAAGTAAATAAAAATGACAGGATGACAAAAAGACATCTGAAACTTGTTCTCTAAAGCAATGTCTATGATGAGTCAACTAAACTTACTCCTATGTAATTGCTCCATGGTTGACTGAGGGTCAGCATTAGAGCCTGACTTTCTCTGAGACTTAAAAACACCTGCTAGATGAGCCTGGAGAGGTCTACCTGTGTTCACAGGGCTTCAGTATCCAATGGATCTTGATTCTACCGGTTGAAACATCCATATTCCAAGTCACATGGATGAACCTAGAGGACATTATGCTAAGTGAAATGAGCCAGTTGGATAACTACTACATGATTCCACTTACATGAGGTATCTAACATAGTCAAATTCATAGAATCAAAGAGAGAAAACGTGGTTTCCAGGGGCTGGAGTGAGGGGGGAATTGGAGAGTTGCTAATTCATGGGCATAAAATTTAAGTTAAGCAAGATGATTAAGTTCTAGAGATCTGCTGTACAACGTTGTATCTACAGTTAACAAAACTGTATCTATACTTAAAATTTGAGAGGGTAAAGTGTTCTTACCACAATGAAAAATATATATATATATTTTTAAACAACTCCTTTCTCTGAACATTCCAGGTAAATGTACTGTCTCTTGACTCAGCCTAGTCAGGCCCAAGGAACACAGTTGCAGGGATTTCTCATAGATTTGGGATCAGGTATGAGTGACCCGGAGAGACCCTGAGTAGTTTCCCTGTTACATGTTCTCCAAGTTAAGTGGTATTTTGAGAGGCAGTTTAAGTAGAAACCCCAGCTAGCTGTGAATGACTGAAGTAGGATCTCCATGTGAGATATGAGAGGACATCTTGTGAATCCTAAAAACAAAGGGTAATGTTTGCTCTTATCCTATTGTTTTTAGACAAATCTGCAATAGCAGGAAAAACCAGATTACAAGCCAACAATGAAGAAGAGTCAGTAATGAGTTACTTCAGGCGAGGAGCCTAAAATGACCCCTGCCAGGTGCTCCAGATGTTTCCTCTCGCCTTGTCTCATCTCTTCAGTTTTATCTGTATTGAACTCTTGCCAATTTCTTCTACCTAACTGCTCACTTCCCTCACCCTCAACCAATACTCTCTCTAAAGCCTTTAAATAAGCCAGAGGCCAAGGATTGAGAAGGGACGTGTTGACAAAAGTGTTGGGTATACTCCAAGCAGGATCTACTTCACAAGTGTAAACACACATCCTTATCTGTCCTCAACTCACTGAATGATATTTCCATGCCATCTCCAGAAGATGTTTGTGTGCCCATGTCAATGGTCTTTCTAAAGCCATGGAGTGAAAAAAAGATTTTTTTCCCAGAGGACAGAAGATTATTTATGTTGGAGCCAACCAGATATTTCTCAGGCTCCTGTACTGTCGCTTCAGCCACTGATGAGCGGATGTTAGCTTCTTCTGATACGCAAAGAAGAAGGGTGTAATGTTCTCACCGTCCTGATGTCATCTCCGATTGTTATTTTTGTTGTACTTCTAAATAATAGGATTTCTGGCATGAAGATTTATCTCAGGATTCAACACAGTAGTGTTCTGAGATCAAGGGCCCTGATGATGATGGATTTATACAGGTTGTGATTCTTTGACTAATTTGCTTTGAATGAAATGAACACTTGGGAAAACCAACACTTTATTCCCAAGATTTTACATCCTAACTGGAAATATAACAGGAAATATAGTGCAAAACAACAATTTATTTTTCACCTCTGAACATCAAAATGGACTTTTTCATTTGTTACTCAAATGAATTTAAAAAATAGGTGATAGATACCTCAGTTATACTTCCTCCTTCTTTACACAAAACTTGCAAGACCTTGCAGAACTTCTTTTCTTCCTTTTTGCTAATGTAAGCTAATGTAAATGATTTTAAACACGCTCTATGTTGCTGGAAATAGTGACTATTTTCATGGTTCCCGCTCCGTGATACATGTATGTATGTTAATGTTTTTACTCTCAAGATCAGGGAAGGGAAAGAGTTCAGGGCACAGCTGGGATTAGTATTAGTCAGCTAATAACAAAGTACTGTAGATGGGGGACTACAGCAATGGAAATTTCTTTCCTCACAGTTCTGGAGGCTGGGAGTCCAAGATCAAAGCGTTGATGGCTTAGTCTCTCCTGAGGCCTCTCTCCTTGCAGATGGCCACCTTCTTGCTGTGTCCTCATGGCCTTTGCATGTGCTCCTGGTGTCTCTTCCTCTTCTTATAAGCACAGAAGTCCTATTGGATTAGGGCTCCACACTTAGGACCTCATTTAACCTTAATTACCTCATTAAAGGAACTACCTCCAAATAAAGTCAGGTTGGGGGTTAGGGCTTCAACATATGAACTGGGCAGGTGGAGGGGGGAAACACAATTTAGTCCATAATAAGGATTTTTTTCCCTTTCCAGTTTTATTGAGATGTAATTGACATTTAATATTGCACAAGTTTAAGGTATACATTGTAATGATTTGATAAAACATTTAAGATCTACTCTCTTAGCAACTTTCAAATATACGATACAGTATTACCCATGACTTATTTATTTTATAACTGGAAGTTTGTACCTTTTAACTCCCTGCACCCATTTCACCTACCTGTCCCCCCGGGCCTCTGGTAACCACCAATGTGTTCTCTGAATCTATAAGCTTTTTTTTGTTTTTTTTGATTCCACATATACATGAGATCATACAGTATTTGTCTTTCTCTGACTTGTTTTACTTAGTATAATGTCCTCAAGGTTGTTGCAAATGGCAAGATTTCATTCTTTTTTACGGCTGAATAATATTCCATATCACACACACACACACACACACACACACACACACACACACACACACACCATATTTTCTTTATCCATTTATCCATTGACGGACACTTAGATGTTTCCATATCTTGGCTATTGTAAATAATGCTGCAATGAACCTGGGGGTACATATATCTATTCAAGTTAGTATTTTCATTTTCTTTGGATAAATGCCTGGACGTGGAATTGTTGGATCACATGGTAGTTCTATTTTTAGTTTTTTTAAGAACCTCCATACTGTTTTCCATAGTGGCTGCACCAATTTACGTTCCCACTTACAGCGCACAAGGATTGCCTTTCCTTCACATCCTCGCCGGCCTTTCTCTTATCTTTTTGATAACATCCATTCTAACAGGTGTGAGATGGTACCTCGTTGTTTTGATTTGCATTTCCCTGATGATTAAAGATGTTGAGCATCTCTTCATGTACCTGTTGCCCATCTGTATGTCTTCTTTGGAAAGACGTTCTTCAGATCCTTTGCCCATTTTTAAATTGGCTTGTCCTTCCAAACCATGGCCAAGGCCAAGACAGTCATGCCCATCACTTGGGCATGAAGAAGTTGGACTGAACCTGATACTCTCTTCCGTAAGACTTGGGAAATTTAATGCAAATGGTGATTAACCAAACTTTTAAGGCTTCAGGGCACTAATTTGATCATATTTTTTAGATGTTATAATTCCTTTCTGGCTACCTGCATAAAAGATGAGCTACATCATTCTTTCCTCCACAGTATACTGCTTAAATTCTTATTACCATCTAAATATTTTCAAAACTATGTCTTGAAAAAAATTGTATGTAATTAGATTAAATCCTAATTCAGATTAGGGCTAACATTTCACCATAGATTTGCAGACAATGGGAAATTTATACCTGGAGATTTACCCTGCTACATGAAATAAATCTAATTCCTCTCCAAGTTAAGAGAAAGAGCTAGGAATGTGCATTTTAGGAAAGTTGAATCTCAGGGTCTGGGGAAAAGCACTGGGCAAGAAATCAGATCTGTGTCCAGCTGCATCTCCACCAGCAGCTCCCTTTGTTGAGCCTGGAGACATGGCACTAAGAGTAAACACTGGCCTGGCGAGTGCCCTGCTCCACGCACCGTTCTAAACACTGCATAAGTGAACTCCTTTAAGCCCTTGTAATAACCTCTTAATGTAGTCTCGCTACTACTTTCTCCATTTGAAAGTTAATTAGTCTGTTCGGGATGCTATCACAAAAATACCGTAGACTGAGTGGTTTAAACAGCAAACATTTATTTTTCACAGTTCTGGAAGCTAGAAGTAGAAGATCAGGGCACCAGCAGATTCAGTGTCTGGTGAGGGCCTGCTTCCTGGTTCACAGACAGCCTTCCTCTCACTGTCTCCTCACATGAGGAAGGAGTGACAGAGCTCTCTGGGGGCTCTTTTATGAGTGCGCTAATCCCGTCATGACATGGGACATGACAAGGCAGAGCTCTCATGACCTAAGCACCTCCCACAGGTCCCACCTCCAAATACCATCCTCTTGGGGTTAGGTTTTAACATATGCATTTGGGAGGACACACACATTCAGTCTACAGCACTTGCCCAAGGTTTCACATCTGGAAAAGTCCAGGTGACTGCTAAGTGCCATCCAGGGCTGTGTGATTCTGAGCAGGAGGCTGAACTGGGCAGCCCTTGTTTGCAGTGGTTTCCTGGAGCTTCTCTGCACACTTCTACTAAGGACCCCAGAAAGGAACCTACTTCTCTCATAACATGAAGGTCACCTGGGAAAACCAAGGTGAAGAGGAAAGAAGTCCTGCCATTCCCTGAATGCCTCCTCCTGCCAGGTCCTTTTCTCCCTCAAGGCAATGTCCCTGGAGAAGGAATTGTGATCCCAACTTTACAGACTAGGAAACTTTCGGTGGGAGTTGTTCAGTGATGAGTCTAAAGCAATTGGTCACAGAACCAATCAGTGTGGAAACGTCTATCCTACTGCAGGCATCACTCATTGCTTGGCGTACTTAGTTATAGCCCGAGTGAGAGGAAGAGTGGAGAGTTCTGAGGACGGGGAGTTAACGTTGGTATGGATGTTTGGATTAAATAAAATAAAACCTTTTGAAGGCTTTGGATGAGTTTCTGCAAGAAAATTGTTATTATCTTTTTCTAATGCCTCATCCAGAAAAGTTCATAAGATAGACCCCCTCCTCAGGGAGCTTGCCCTCCACCTGGTCTTTCAGGGATGATTGCTCAGAGGGTCTAAGATGGAGCAACTCCATGAAGCTCTTCCATGAGAGGGGAAGGACGTGGATGCCAGGCTGCTGCTGACTGAGACCACAGGGGTCAGTACATCTCCCACCACCACCACAGGGGCTGGCTGCTGGCTCACGCACTGCCACCTTTGGAAAAGGCTTCCCTTTTTTCCTTTAAGCCAGTCTTCTGTATCTGTGTGTGGTGCAAAGGAAAACAAAGATGTGATAAATACTGGGTCACAGGCCCCATTTGGCCTGCCTGAAGGATGCTAATACGATTGTTAAGAACTCTACTAGATCTGTGCTCAGAAAATATCATTTAGTTATTCTAGTCCTTTAAATAATATAATTTTTGCACAAACAGGCTACACATACTCTGCAGGGCTCATAGTTACCTAAACTATGAAATGGAGAGGATCGAATAACAAAATTTAAGGTTATTAAAATAAGCGTCTGCAAAATCCAAATTGTGTGAAAAATATGTATGTATATATTTTTTAAGGCAAGACTATAGAAGCAATTTGACCTCGCAGACCATAAGCTCTTCAAGGGCACTGATCATCTCTTTAATTTCTTTTGATTCCCTCTAATGCTCGGTACTTAGCACTAAGCAGGTGTTCAGTAAGACTTGTTGGCTGTCAAGCCAAGTGTTAAGATGCAGAAGCTTTATTTGTCTGCACAAATCTGTGCTGGGGGCCAACCCTACCAAAATAGGCCAGGGAAGTAAAGATTCTATAATTAGACCTACAGTGTTGCACCAGGCACTCTGTGTCCCTGCTTGTCAATGTGTCCTCACAATGACGTAGTGACAGATGCCAGTCTCTCTGGGGCCTGTATTCAGCTAATGGGAATGTTCATTTCATGTTATTTTTATTCTTGACAGAGGAAAGACTCATCACAGAAGCCCATCACAGAAGGGCTGTCGTTTTATAACTTAAGAAAGGGATCCTCTCCACCCCCCACTCCCACCTTAGACTTCAACTAATGGGTTGAGGGTTTAAGTTAAAAAAAGGAAAAAAGGTCAGTCTGTAAAGTCAAACATACGTAGTGTGAGCAGTCTGAAAAAGGAAATACATACACGATTTAATCCCATTTATGGAGAATTTAATGATGTCAGGAATTTGGATTTATTTTCACAAAACCCTTATGGCAATACTAGTATATTATTTGCCCTTTTTACAAAAGAGAAAATAGGTTCAGAGAGATAAAACAGCTTGCCCAAGTTCACATAAATGGTAACTGGTGTGCAAGATCATCTCTCTGATCCCCAAACTGCTATACTCATCTCTGTCCTCTCCTCTCCCCCACTTTCTCTTATCTTTCCTGCTCCCTGTTTTATAAGGAGGGGGGGAGCAGGCATTGGTGTGTTTCTGCAGTTGCCTTTCTTTTGCCTTCTCCCTGTCTTCAGTTTGTGCTAAAGAGGTAAATTAGTAGTTCTCTGAAAAACATGTTATGATTGTTCTGTTTGTAGGCAATTCTCCATAGAGTTCTAGGAGCTGCATGTATTTCAAATTTTTTTCAAATGCTTTACTCTTCCATCCTTATTACTTTAGTCAAAGAAAGAAAAAGAGCTAGGATTGGGAATAGTAGCAAGCACAATGTTTACAATTGATAGTTACTGGTTTACCTGATCCTCATAACAAACCCTTAGAGGCAAGTAGGGCAGTATGGTTAATCTTGAATTTATACATGAGGAAGTGGAACCCTGTGTTTTGAAGGACACACTCAAGATCACTCAGTTGGTGAAGAAAGCACTGCATTCAAATCCAGATCATTGACTCTAAGTTTAGGATTCTTGAAAATACAGTGGAGTGTGATTTAAATACTCAGTTCCCCTAGATTTCTAGGGGATTTGGGGCAGATGGCAACCTGACTTCATCCCACTTCCTCATCATCCCCAACACTAAACCTAGCTGTCAGTCCTGATTCAAACAGCTGCCAGACTGGCAGGCAGCTCAGAGCAATTAAGACCTTAGTCTCCATGGGAGTTCCAACAACTGGGAGAGGTCCCAAAGAGCAGACAAAGAAAATAACACATACAAGGGCACCCCTCAGCCAAATAGGTGAAGATCAGATAGAACAATGGGAGCAAAGTAGAGCAGCCTGGGAGATATTTACCCACTTTAATGAAGAAAATAAGACCACTTAAGGGAATTCAAGGATAGCTCAAAGAAGAATTTCCAGCTAAAAACTGTGATTTGTGAGCCAAAATGCTAGGTAGACAATTTGAAGGAGAGGATGGACACTGTTGATATTCAAATGAATAATTTGGAAGACCAGGTGGAAGAAAAAAATCTTAAAGCAAAAAATAAAAGCCAACCAACTAAAACAAAAACACAGAAAAGACAATCATGAGGGAAAAGATAAGAGACTTGGAGAACAGATCCTGGATGGTTAACATGTGACTAAGGAATATAAGGCAAAACAGAAGAGATGGAGGAGAATCAATAATAAAACAATAGGAGATAGTTGTGCTGAGCTGAGGCTGCTAAAGGAATCTAAGAGGAGATGGTGGGTGATGGGCAGTTCCTCTAGCCCATGAGATTCAGACTTTGATCAGTAATGATAGAGAGGTGATTATTTTGACTTTCTATGTATTGAACACTATGTGTATGTATGTGTATAAACTTACAGTCTAAGGTATGAAGAGACGTATGAGGAGAAATATACATATATAATATGTATTACTATATGTGAGTGTATGTGTATATATATGTGTGTGTGTGTATGTGTGTATATATATATATATATATATATTTGTATGCTCTCCCCTTCCTGTCTCACTTCTGTGTCTCCTCATACCTTGAACTCTAAGTTTAAAGGCAAGATCTGTATGTTTGTGTTCTGTGGTGGCTCGTATCTCTGAACCTAGAAGGTATTTAAGATTGGTGACCACTCTCACTTTCACCCCTCTGTTGCACTTTCTCTTCATTTTCTGGCCATAACTTTCAGCCTTTAATGTGTATTTATTGAATATTGGCTTCCTGGGGAGGGAAAGAAAACACGAGAGATGATCTTGGGGAGTGGGAGAGGCTAATATTTTTTTCCTTAAGGCCACAGCTGCCTCCTTCACAGGCAAAGTTGTGAAGTGGCACTTGGTCCCCACCTACCCACTCACCCATCCCCGCATTAGCACTTAAAACTTCTTCCTCTATCTTGCTCTCACTATCTGTCAACAGAGTCCCCCAATCCAAATAAATACTAATCATTACTTTCATATGCAAACCATCCCAATGCTGACTGTGTTCATTCCTTTGGTTCAAATCTAAAAAAATAAAAACAAAAACAAAAATAAAAACAAACAAAAACAACCCTAAAAGAACATCTTCTAAAGAGGTAAAATTTCAGGTATTATCAGACACGAAAGAAAGTATTTGGGGTTAGGTGAGCCTTTGGTGAGCTCCTCAAATGACAGGGATTGACCCCTAGAAGAGTCCTTTAATAAGAAACACTAGAAAGTTTGGAGGGCACACTCATTCAACCCAAGGCAAAGGGGCAAAGCCAGTGGTCTGCAGTTTCAAGTGGGCTGAGTCCTGATGGCTAATCAGGTAGGCTTCAGTATAATTTTCTTTCTTACTCCTTTCTGAATTACCAGGCCCTAGAGTGGCAAACCGTGTGTAAGACGTTCAGGTTTCTTTTAAAATGGAGCCAAGAAAGGGCTGACAGATGAGCACACAGCACAGACTGAAGAATATTCAACTGGGAGAAACTGAGCAGAAAGGAAAGTAAGCAAACAGCTTACTGAGACTGAGACGGCTTCCCATTAGTATTAATTTAGGCATCAAAGGGGAACCTGACAACACAATGAAAGCAGCAGTCAAAGACCTTGGTTGTAGGAACAGAGGATAATAAGGCAGAATTAAAGAGCTGAAAACACACAGTACGGGTGCCTCCCCAGAGCCAGGCCTCCTGGCCCCTAACTAGGAGGAAAAGGAGGAGGAGGAGGGTGAAATGAGGGGTAAGAGCAGGGGTATCAGGAGGGGTGCAAGGAGCAGGTGCTGGGCCGTGTGAGTGAGGCTGTAACTGAGAAGAGAACCCGAGAATCAAATGTGCTCCAGATTTCATTTACTCCATATCCACATGGGAAACCTAGAGGGCTGAAGAGGTGAAGGGCCTGCAAAGCTGGGGTGCATTGCCTGCTCTGGACAGGCCGTCATCCTTTTCTCTTTTCACCTGCCTCCCAGATGATTAAGTGGCCCAAAGAGAGTGGTGAATGTCTGTGGGATGCCAGTTGTTTGTATGAAGTTGGGTCCATATTTAGTTGAAACCTAACTGATGATTATTTCTCTGCTTCCTTATTCTCAAGACAAGAGTCTGAGGCTGGGAAGTGACCGTCTCTCCTTGACTGAACTTTAGACAGGCTCCTCTGAATTCTCTTCCCAACTAGGCCTGGACTTTTCCTGTCAAGCTGATTTAGCAGAATCCCCCATCTGATCACCCCTGATATCTAACCAAATCCCTCAGTCCCCACCATCCCCCAGGTGATGTCTGATTACACTGACCTGCCTTCAGCAAGAACCTTGTTAGGTTGATTTAGCCAGAATCCCCTCTTACCTGTGATGTTTCCTCTTCGTAAATTTCCACCCCTCCCCCCTCCCCCTCCCCGCTCTTCCACCTCCTCCTCTTTGACTATAAAATCTCCATTTTCCTTATTGCATTCAGAGTTGAGCTCATCTCTCTCCCCTACTGCAAAACCCCCAATGCAGTAGTCCCTATATCTATCCTAATAGGCCCCCTGAATAAAGTCTGCCCTGTTGTTTTAGTGAGTATCATGAATAATATTTTCTTTCACAGAAGAGAGGGCCAGTTATCTTCTGATAATCTGAGGAAAAAGCAAAAGCAAATGAACTGAAACGAGGCACCCAAGAACTCACTAGAAGTAAAAGCATAGCATTCAGACCCAAGGGTGTGTTTTACTTATTGTGGTACTGTAAATTCCTCTTCTCTCTTTCCTGTTCTCCCCCACCAATCCTCTCTCTCCTCCAGCCCCCAAGTTTGCATAATTAATAAATGCAAAATTTTAAAGATGAAGCCAGACTTTTGAAGCCTACTTTAGGCTCTCATTGCTTCCCTCCTAGATCCATCTTTCCCAAATTTTAATGTGCATTCAAATTGCATGGAGCTCTTGTTAAATGCAGATTCTGATGTAGTAGATCTGGGGTGCATTTTGAACAAGATCTCAGGTGATGCCAGTGCTGGTCTTAGATTATTGTTTTTTGTTCCCCTTGAATCACCTTGAAGAGGTCTAAAAACATTCTGTTGCCTGGGTCCTACCACCAAAGATTCTGATTTATCTGATTTAGGTGTGATCTGGGCATGGAGAGTTTTAAAAGCTCCCCAGGTGACTTCCATGTGCCAGCCAGGGTCGAGAAGAGCTAATATAGAAGATGGAATGTTGGTGTGGAAGTGCAAGGGACTTGTAGCCAATACATCCTGGGTTTGAATCTGGTTCTTCCATTGACTGGCCAGGTAGCCTTAGCTCCTGACTATCTGAGCTACAGTTTTCTCATCCATTAGAATAAAGGATAATAATACCTCCCTCTTAGAATTGTAAGGCTTAATTAAAATAAATTGTGTTCAGTACCTAAAACAGTGCTAGATATATACGAGTAATTTATTCTTTCCCCTCATGTTACTTTCTAACTCAGAAGCATCTAGAGCAAGATTAAAACTCATGATTTGTGGTCCAAATTTGGTCAGCAAATGAGTTTTGATTGACTTGAATAATATTTTTAAAAAATTTTAAGCTATCATTTAAACATCTGGAAAATAAAAAGAAAAATCTAGATTTTTATTTTAAATAAAAATCTAGATTTTGCCTTCTTTATATTGAAGTATAGTTGATTTATAATATTGTGTTAATTTCTGCTGTACAGCAACATGATTCAGTTATATATATATTCTTTTTTATATTCTTTTCCATTATGGTTTATCACAGGATATTGAATATAGTTCCCTGTGCTAAACAGTAGGACCTTGTTGTTTATCCATCCTATGTACAATATTTTACATAGTATAACCCCAAACTCCCAATCCATCATTCCTCCACTCCCCCTTTGCCTTGGCAACCACAAGTCTGTTCTCTATGTCTGTGAATCTGTTTCTGTTTCATAGTTAGGTTCATTTGTGTCATATTTTAGATTCCACATATAAGTGATATCATATGGTATTTGTCTTTGTCTGACTTATGTCACTTAGTATGATAACCTCTAGTTCCATCCATGTTGCTGCAAATGGCATTATTCTGTTCTTTTTTTATGGCTGAGTAATATTCCATTGTGTGTATGTATGTATGTGTGTGTATATATATATATCACATCTTCTTTATTGATTCATTTATCAATGAACATTTAGGTTGTTTCCATGTTTTAGCTATTGTAAATAGTACTGCTATGAACATAGGGGTGCATGTATCTTTTTGAATTATGGTTTTCTTTAGGTATATGCTCAGGAGTGGGATTGCTGGGTCATATGGCAAATCTATTTTTAGTTTTTTGAGGAACCTCCATACTGTTTTCCACAGTGACTGCACCAACTTACATTCTCATGGATTTTGGCTTCTTGGGAGAATATCAAGACCTGGTGATAACGGCTGCCACTGGACCTGCTTGGAGCTGAGCAGCTCCTTTCCTGTTTAGTGAGGGCACCGCCTTTTTGTGTGATGTGCATCCACTGTCTCCATCATACTCTAACTGTACACAAGCACCTGCATCACTTCCCAGCTCCACCAATTTGCATAACCTCCCTGGGCCTCACAAACATTTGAGTTCACCACTCCTGGACTAAAAACCTATGTTCCAATTCCTTACCTTCCAGGATCTGGTTATAAACCACTCCTCTCTCCCATGATTTCCTCTTCTTCTCTGGGCATGTCACTTCTTGCCATTTGTCACACAGACTCCAACATTTCACATTCTAGTGCTCAAGGTTTTCTCACTGCTTCCTGTGAGTGAAATGACCTTCTTGCTTCTCCATATGTTGAAGGATCCCAGTTATTCACTTAGTGAGGAAAAGTGCATGTTATGGACTGAATTGTGTCCCCTCCCCAGTTCAAATGAAGCCCTAACCCCCAGGTATTCCAGTACTGCAGAATGTGAGTCTGGAGATAAGACCTTTATAGAGGTAATTAAGGTTAAGGTTAAATGAGGCTGTTAGGGTGGGTCCTAATTTATTGTGATTGGTGTCCTTGTAAGATGAGGAAATTTTCATACGCAAAGAGACAGCAGGGATGTGAGTGCGCAGAAGAAAGACCATGTGAGGACACAGCAAGAAGAGGCTGTTTGCAAGCCAAGGGGAGACGCCTAGAAGTAACAACTCTGCCTACACCTTGATCTTGGGTTTCCAGACTCCAGAACTGTGAGAAAATAAGTTTCTGTTGTTTAAGCCACCCAGTCTGTGGTACTTTGTCATGGCAGCCCTAGAAAACTAATACAGTGGAGAAGAAAGTTTTCTGTTTTAAATAGAATCTATTCTTTGAAAGTGGTATCTAGTGAATGACACAGAAGGGTCTAGTAGCTTTCTATGGTTTTTGTCTTTAGGTTTGATGTAGGAAAGCTTTATATGAAGAGATTTTCCTACCTAAAATGATTCTTTGTCACTTTCCCATGGGGATTCTATCCATTTTGTAGTTCTTATCAGTTTTATTACTTCTACAGTCATGGATATATTGAAGAGTTCCAGAGGCTTGAGTTGGTATGTGGATGAGCTGGCCTGCAACTTGAATCCTAGTATTCTCAATGTGTGACGAAGAGAAATCCTTAAAACCTTCCTAGACAACTAGCCTATTTTAAAATAAATTTTAGGAGTAGAGATTTTTCAATAGACAAACTAGTAAAGCAACCAAGGAATTAGATCATTTAGTTCTACTTTGGGTAAAAGTCACCTGGATTACTGTATTTAGCCATATACCTCCAAAGGACATTTTTAAAACATCTGTTGGGATAGACACCAACATTTGGCTCAATCTAGAAGTCCCCAATGACACCAGCCAGATGTCCATTTCCCCTGGAATTGCTTATCTTCCCAATATATTGGCCCCATCACAACTGGTCCTGACAGCCAAAGGCAGCACATCAAAACAGGGCTCAGTCAACAGTGGGATGAGTTTGCCTTTGGAGGCCAGGAAAAGGAGACTAAACAGGTAAAGAAGAAGCAGTGTTGCAGGAAGTCCTAATAGCAGAAGATAAGAAGTGCCAGCAGGAGAGAAATGTAGCCTCCACAAGGGCAACCATGTGCCTGGCTAAAACTTGAAATTCAAATATTAAGGAATGAAAGATACATTATTTGTTGGCAATTAATGAATTCTGCCCCAGGTACTAAGTCCATGAGTCTAGGGTTCATGGCATTTCCTCTCCCTGTGGTTGAACTAGTTCTAGGATATCCAGAGAGGCTTGGGGCTCAGTTGTATACATGTATGCATTCATTCACTCATTCATTCATTTATTCTACAAATACTCATTGAGCCATTCCTCTGTGCCAGGCAAGGTACTAGGTGCTGAATTATGAAGGGTAGCAGGCTTCAGAGAGTCAGATAAATGAATTCACAGCTAAGACTTTATTTCCATTATTTAGATCTTCTCTATTCATTTACCCACTTCCTTATCAATGACAATAATAATATCCTCACTTTACAGATGAGGAAATTGTGGCTCAAAATGTTAACTAACTTTCCTAAGGTCACAATTTACTAGCTGGCCACTCTAGGATTTGAGTCCAGGATTTATGTCTGACTCAAAACTCATGCTTTAATTGCTACCTTATATGGTCTTTCTAAAACTATAGCAGTGGTTCTAGGCCATTGAAGATGGAAATTTCTCTAGAAGACAATGTGTCCTTAAAATATTTTTATTTTTTTAACAAAAGATACACACACATAGTGTAAAAGTCAAATGGTTCTGCAAAGCTTATTACAAAAGCCACCAATGCCTTCCCCATTTCTCTCTTTATTTACCATTCCTTGTTAACCACTTTCAGATTATTTGGCTTTTCCTTTCTTATTTTCATCGACTTCTTAATTTTTCAGTTAGGCATCATCCAGTGAATTCTCACCATGGAAGACTGTTCACCTCTATCATACACTTATTGCTTCCTGCCCACTCACTTTCCCAGTATAGTTAAATCACACTTTGGGTTAGATCCACATCCAGTATTTACATTATTTTGACTATACGAATGGCATTCACACATGAGCTATATAGTATATCATTATTATGTTTCTTTTCTTATGTGACTGATTTTCCTTCAAACACACCAGGAATTCTGTCCATTTCTTCTAGGAGACAGCTCTCTGAGGGCATTCTGACCTGCTGCATTCTGAGCTGGGGCAGAGCTGTCATCCTGGAATTTTCTTTCACCAACATCTTGGGGATTCCCTTTGTGTCCCTCCCTTTCCTGAGAAAGGGTGCATGGAAGGAAAATTCTGAGACCTTGTATGTCTAAATATGTCTCTTTTCTACCCTCATATCTGTTTGTTAGTTTCAAACTGGGTAGAGAATTCTGGGCTGGGAATATTTTTCCCTCAGAATTTTGAAGCATTACACTACTGTCCTACAATGATTCCTGAACCTTCTTAATAAGTATTATTACATTATAAATACATCCTCTGTTTTCCCCCATTCCTAGACACTTTTAGGATCTTCTCTTAGCCCCCAGTATTCTGAAATTTTACCAGGATGAGCCTCGTGTTGGTTATTTTCTTCTACTATTAGAAATAATTAGAAATAATTATTAGAAATAATTTTCTAAAATAATTATTAGAAATAATTTTCTAAATTATTTCTATGATGATTTCCTCCGGAAGAGACTTTTTCAGAACAGTAGCCTGGAGTTTCTTAGTTTCCATAAGGCAAAAAAAAAAAAAAAAATCTTTTTGTTTAAATTCTTCTTTACACTGCCAGCACTTTAGCAATAGCACCAGGCATTTGCTAAAATGGTACTCAACAATTGTAGTAAAATGAATCCAATTGAAATAAGCTTCTTGTAAAGTTTAAGTCTTCCAATTTAAATCTATGATGATACTTCTCACATGCATCAGCAAAAGCACAAGATAGATGATCAGAGTATTGAGTGACTGACTCAGCTGATGACCCCTTATTCCATCAAAGGATTCTGTAAAGCCAGATTGTAGAATGACTGACTATCTCGTAATATGAATGCTACCAGATCTCCCATAACTTTCCCGTGAAGTATTCCTCCACAGCTAACTCATCCTTCTCTATCTCTTCCCACAGTTACGCTGGATTTTCCATGCTGGGGGCATAGGAGAAAGTGGTGGTCAAGGAAGGAGGTAGAACATGAGTCCACCAGTTTCCTGCTGAGTTGATGGAAGCTTTTCCTGTCTGACCTGCCCTTAGAAAGAACTGCCTGCTAAGACAGATACAGATGGCTGGGAGAGACTTGAGTTGAGGGTAAGGCCGGAAATGATGTGCAGACCTGTCGGGAAAATCCAAAGAAATGAAGGTTAAATGCAGGAATTGCTTAATTTAAATGGAAATCCTTTGGGATGCTTATGAGGGGTAGTTTATCTTTTAACTCAAGATTTAAGTTTGAAATGTATATGGTTATAGAGAAGAGGAATATTCAAATATCTTCTTTAAAAAATGAACAGAAATATCATTCTCACCCTCAAAGTTCTGCACTTAATTTTAGAATTAGTAATAAGTAAGACATCTGGGAGGAAATGAACAGAAGTGTTTCTAAAGAATTTTGAGATCTGGGCATACTTTTCTGTAAATGAACAACAGGCTTGGCTTTGAAAAGTATTCTTTAATGTCTAAAGAAATAGCCAAGGACTTGTCTCCCATTCTCTTCTCCTTGGGTTCCCTTCACCAACCACAAACTTTACAAAAAAAAATTAGACTTTACTTCTTTAGAGCAATTTTAGGTTCACAGCAAAATTGAGCAGAAAACACAGAGATTTCCCATATACTCTTTGCCCCACAAATGCAGAGCCTCCTCCATCATCAACATCCTCTGCCAGAGTGGTACATTTGTTACAACTGATGAACCTACAGCGATACATCAGAGTCACCCAAAGTCCATAGTTTATATTAGGGTTCACTCTTGGTGTTGTACATTCTATGGCTTTGGACAAAGTTATAGTGGCATGAATTCACCATTGTAGTATCAAACAGAATAGTTTCACCACGCTAAGAATCCTCTATGCTCCGCCTATTCATCCCTTCCCCCTATAACTCCTGACAACAACTGACTTTTTTTTTTTTTTTTACTGTACCCATATAAATGGAATCCTGGACCCAATTTCCAATGTAGGGGGTGGGGATTCCCACATTAACAAGCAATTCTTGAGACACCAGCTGGGTGTCTTACGATTCAACTCATGTCTGACACTATCCACCCACAGATAGCATCAGATTCCACAGATTAAGGGTTCAGTCCTACAAACTTGTCCCGCACCCAGTACTTAGAAGCCGGTCGCAAACCCCGGCTCCTTAACAACTGCCCTCCTACTCAACTGCCTATCAATCAGAGGTTCCCATGACCCCCTCCTTTGGTTCGAATAATTTGCTAGAGCAACTCATAGAACTCAGAGAAACATTTTATTTACTAGATTAGTGGTTTATTATAAAAAGATATAACTCAGGAACAGTCAGATGGGAGAGATGCAGAGGACAAGGTATGAGGAAAGGGTGCAGAACTTCCACGCCCTCTCCAGGCATGCTCTCTTCACATTTCCACCAACCTGGAAACTCTCTGCATCCCATCCTTTTGGGTTTTTATGGAGGTTTCATTATGTAGGCATGAGGGATTAAACCATTGGTCATTTGGAACTGATTCAAAGTCCACCTCCTTTCCCTCCCTGGAGGTCAGGGGTGTGGGACTGCAAGTTCCAACCCTCTAATCACAGAATTGGTTCCACTAGCAATCAGCCCCCATCCTTAGGTGCTTACCATCCCCCCAAAGTCACCTTATTAACATAAAAAAGACACCTTGAACACTCTCAACATTTAGGAAATTCTAAAGGTTTTGGGACCTATGAGCCAAGAACCATGGCCAAAGCCCAAATATATATGAGAAATATCTTTTTGTCATCTGAACTACCAAATATATATTTTTCTTATGAGTCACAATATTGTACCACAGATTCCCCTTTTCCAGAATGTCATGTAGTTGGAGTCATGCATGGAACATGTAGCTTTTTTAGACTGACTTCTTTCACTTAGTGATATACATTGAAGTTTCCCCCAGGTCTTTTCATGGCTTGATAGCTCATTTCTTTTTAGTGCTGAATAATATTCCATTGTCTGGGTATACCACAGTTTATATTTTCCCCTCCTGAAGGTTATCTTGGTTGCTTCCAAGTTTTAGCAATTATAAATAAAGCTGCTACAAACATCCATGTGCAGGTATTTTTTTTTCTGTGGATATAAGTTTTCAACTCCTTTGGGTAAATACCAAGGAGTGCAATTGCTTGATCTTATGGTATGAGTATGTTTAGTTTTGTAATAAACTTGTCGAACTGACCTCCAAAGTGGCTGTACTACTTGCATTCCTACCAGTGATGAATGAGAGTTCCTGTTGCTCCACATCTTTGCCAGCAGTTGGCGTTGTCAGTGATTTTAGCCATTCTAATAGGTGTGGAAAATTGTTTTAATTTGCATTTCCCCGATGACATATGATGTAGAGTATTTTTTCGTATTCCATCTTTATGTCTTTTTTGGTGAAAGCATACACCAAATGGGTGTATATCTTTTAATTGGGTTGTTTATTTTCTTATTGTTGAGTTTTACTGAGTGTCTTTGGGGGCAACTTCCTATATCAGGTGATATGGACTTAGCTCATTATCTAAAAGGAGGGAGAAGATTTAAAACAAAACCAACTTTTGGTGAGATCTGGTTTAGTTTAAACCAAAGGTAGAAAGGACACCCCATAAAGAGCAGCAGCTGATGGGATTAGGTTAGTTCTGAAGCATCACCAAAACTGGGCAACCAGAACTAGCTTATTCCTGTCTGTCTCCTGCTTCCACGGAAGCCATGCCAGAATTGTGGGTCTCAATGGCCTTCAATTTAGTCTTGCTCAGTCCCCTTCCACAAATATTAATAACATGGCCAACCTTGCTATTGCCGTGTCCTCCATTCAGTGCTTTGCTTGAGCACAAGGTAGTGTGGAGGAGACACAGAACAAAGCTCTAGAATGTTTTCTGTGGTTCAAAGGAGTTATCTAAATTTTTTTCAAGCCCACTTGTTTTTGTTCTGAACATCTACAGATGGTTCTGGGAGTATCCACTCTGAGCATGGTGTTGGATTGTTCCCCATGAGAGGAGTCAAAAAGGTGGATGGCAGTGATTCTAAAGAAATTCTTGTGAAATGAATGGATGGAGGGCCAACTCAACAAACTCATGTAAGCAGACAGTTGCAAATGTGTATGATTTTTTGTGCAGACTACGCTCTTTCTGGGAGAGTCCGCCAAGTTTGGACCTGGGAAGCTGCTCAGGGAGGTTATGTCGAAATTGTATCCCAATCTACCTCCCCCCTTTGATGCCTCCTCCCTGGGCTGGTGCTTGGGATGCATGGGCCTCTTCAAGTAAACAATGTTCAAGAAGGGTCCATGGGAACCTTGACTCTCGTACATGAGTGTAGCAAAGTGAGTTTCAATTTTACTTGTAGAGAGTCCCCTCCTTAGGTAATGGGTTACTTTACACCAAAAGTGTGGACCTGTCTCCTTAGAGGCCTCATAGTTGCCATTTCTGCTACATGAATGGTTCAAAAAACCTGTTGACATTTGTGAAGTATGTTATTTCATCCAAATTACCCTTCTGGAATACTGCTGTTTAGGGACAACTTTCATGCCATTTCATTGCTCAAGAAAGCACTTGTGACACCAATTAAGTTTCTAAACGTAAAGATAGCCATTGAGTTTCTATCACTTTATATACTTAATTGTAGACAAAAAATTACAGCATGATACGTGAATAACCAAGCTTCCCCAAGTCCTGGCTAACCCCAGGAGCCCTGCAGCTGTATAAGAACTAAGAGAAGGCATTCTCCAGAGGGCAAAGAAGAAGTCTGTCTGCTCCGTCCTATACCTGCCCCAGTGCCTTGTACATAGTAGATGCTCAATTATCATTTGTTCAGTAAAAGAAGCAAACAATAAATGTAGTTTAATAACTCTCTCCAGTCCTTACACATGTTCCTCTCTGCATCAGATTCTGACTCAGCTGGTATTTAATGGACATTCATTGTGTACAAGGCTCTGTGTTTCAAACTTGTTAGTTCATTTAATCCTCATAGTCATCCTGTGAGCTTGCTTAAAATTCAAATCTAACAATTAAAATTTTCTCACCAGCCTTGAGAGGAATGCATTTGTCTCAAACATTTAGTATAGTATCAGATTTCATCTATGAAAATGCAAGTCAAGTTTGGGTCAAAATCCCTTTACTAGCTGACTTCAGCTTTCCGGAAGGTCAACGCATTTCCCTCTTGCAGCCTAACAATGGAGTGGTTCTCTGAGAAGCTCTGACTCCTCTGGTTTCCATGTATCATCTTCTTTCAAAGCTAAAAAAAATGTATTGTAAAAGTAGTAAATATGTTTTGCAAAACATTCAAACAGTACAGAAGTATATTTAAATAAAATAGTAATGTGCCTGGTTCCTGCTGTCTTCCCCAGGTCTTTCTCTGAGAACTTTATTTGCAATAGGTAGCTGCCACAGTCATCATCGGCTTGAGGGGTGGTTCCCAGATATTTTCTGGGCTTTGTTCTAGCATCATATTAGTATTCATACTGCTTTGAAACTTTAGTTTTTTTTATTAATGACATTCTGTGGACGTCTTCCACATCAGGACATTTGATTTCACTCATTTTTAAAAAATGGCTGCTAAGCAGTGACTGACATTTATTGAGTGTGTCTATGTACCAACTACTGGGCATCATTTTATTTTAGTCTCATAAAAACCACATGAGGTAGGTACTTCTATCCCATCTATAGTCCATATGAGGAAATTGAAGTTTTTTAAAAAAAATTATAATTCATTTAATTGTTAACTAATCCCTATTAAGGCACATTTAATTGAATATATATTAAATATTATCACATATTATTTATAAATATTATATATATATAGTCTGCAATGAGCATCTATAGGATAAAGTCCTAGATTCACTTATTCCACACCTATTTTTGAGAGCTTGCTATGTACCAGGAAATGTTCTAGGTACTAGGAACACTGCGTTGAAGACAGATAAGGGTCCTGTTTTAACAGTATTTACCTGCTAGTGGATAGAAAGATAACAAATAGGCAAATATACGTCAAAATGTATGCTAAGAACGACAAAGCAGGGCGAGGAAGTGGAGAGCAATAGGGTTGCTGTTTCAGAGAGGGTTGTCAGGGAAGGCTTCTCTGATGAGAGACCTGAACATTGGGCTGAACATCTGAGCTCCCATCACACAGCGAGGGAGAGAACATTCTAGAACAGCAAGCGCAAAGGTCCCAAGATGAAAATGTTTCTGGCATGGTCAAAGAGAGAAAGGAGTATCAAGGATGACTCCTGGGTCTGGAGACTTTGCTAAAATGCTTACTTACTGAGAAGGGGTGGGAGAGAGGGGGCCAGGAAGGACAAGTTTGAGGAGGTGGGGCAGGGAAGAAGAGTCCCTGTGTGGACTGAGGCTTTCTGTGTCTATCACACAGCTGGGGGACCGGTTCAGAAAGGAGCCTGGGGCAGAGGAGTGGTCAGGGCTGGCTAGTTTGGGCATCACTGGCTTAT
The DNA here is from genome assembly GCF_028564815.1 of Eubalaena glacialis. NCBI lineage: Eukaryota > Metazoa > Chordata > Mammalia > Artiodactyla > Balaenidae > Eubalaena > Eubalaena glacialis. The sequence goes on along the minus strand of NC_083718.1, from coordinate 45,723,501 downwards.
AGGACATGTTTAAAAATATGGGACTGGGTGAGTGCACCCAGGGAGAGAGGGAAGCAGAGAAAACTGAGATTTCTGAGTCAAAGCCATGCAGACATGTTTCTAAATGCTGTCAAATTGCTCTTGAAAAAGTTTTGCTAACTTACACTTATCAATAGCCTGAGACAGGGCTACACTCAAAAGTAAGCTATTTAAATGTGCATTTATTTAGTTATAAATGAAATGGAGCCAATTTCCAACGTTTTATTGGCTGTTTTCTCATTTTTTTAAAAATCCTGTGACCTGCCTGCCTTTTCCCATATTACTGATTTTAGTAGGGTTACTGATATACAAATTTTATTAATTTATGAGTTCTTAGCATATTTGTATTTAAGAATATTAGTTCTTTGTCATATGTTTTGCAGTCTTTTTCTTTCACATTTTAAAATGCTTTTTGCAGTTCAGAAGATTAAAATGTTTATATAATCAAGTTTAATAATATACTTTCCTTTATAGCTTCTGAATGCTAATTTCTTAAAAATAATTAGGTCTTTTATCATCTAAGATGACAATCAGATTTTTTGTAATTCTTTTAAAGCTTCCAGGATATCTTTGGTTTCTCCTGTTTTTGTGGCAGAGCTACTCAGGAAATGAATCCACAGAACTAACTTTCCTAGCTCATTTTGCAGTAGTGAACAGCAGGGGAACCAGGAGGAGATATATAGCAACCGCAAGCTTTGGGTTGAACCTAGAGCCTGGCCCACAATAGGGGCTTAACACACCTTGTTGAAGTAATACACTGCTGGCTTTTGTCTTAACTCAACAGGCATAGAGATCTGCAGATGTTGCCAAGTACTTGCCAGACATTGTCACTTGCACAGCCCCAAGATTTCCTGCAGGAAAAAAAGAGGCTGGGGATGATGCCCGGGGTGGCTTGGTCAGCACTGACCAGAGGTGGACGAAAGTTTTATAGAGGAAGCTGCTGAGGTAGTCCCTCCTCATGGTACTGGGACACCGTGATTGGAGAGCTTCAATCAATTACAGTTTGTACTCGGGAGCTAGCTCGCTCTGAGGAAAAAATTTGTTACTTTAAACAAACCGTACTGTAGGCAAAATACATTTTGTGATGCAAACTGGGAGCCAGCTGGGTGTCCCGCTGTGGTTTCCAGTCCTTTTCTTGTCACTTTCTGCCATCTACTGGCCACAGTGCAAATTACTCCGGAGTTCCTTGAGATGATACGCATGAGGAAGGACGTTTTCTTCCCGTACCTTCCCAGTCTGAAATGTAATTTCCCGGATAGGTTGTGCTGTAATTCACCAGGATCCAAAATGCATATCTCTCAAAATCACAGTTCTGAGGGGACTGAATTATCTGAGCAGTCACTTTATTATTTTTTTTCCTTTGTCGGAGAGGCAATATTTGAATTCTGACCAGCTGAGTTTAAATCTTGGCTCTACGATTTATCGTCTGTGTGGCCATGGGCAAGAAACTCAACTTCTCAGAGCCGCAGCTTCCTTGTTTGTAACGTGGGGATAATACTAGACCTTGCTCCACCGGGTTTTGGCTCATATGACATGAGCTCTCAAATGTAAAGCATACAGTAACTGGTGCCTCGCAAGCTCTAGATAAATGCTATCTATCATTTGCTTGAAGTCTGTGTAAGTTTAGGCAGGTATTACTTTGGAACACAGTGAATTTCATAAATTAGTTATTATTTATAACCTATGCCCAATGTTTGCATAGGAATTTTGTTTCCAAACTGCTTCCATTTTAACTCTTGAGACTCAGCTCAAAAGCTGCAGCTTCCATTCTGAAGCCTTCCTTCATACCTCCTTCTGGAATAATCCATCTTCCCTCTGAGCTCCCATAGCCCAGAATCGAGACCTCTCTTGGACTAATGGTTTCCACCTTGGAATATAGACCTGCCTTGCCACCCACATGGCCTGGATCCCCGAGGGAAAAAGCCAGTCTGATTCATCATTGTGTCTCTCACAATCTCTCTCACAGTATGATGTTATTTAGCAACTGCTCAATAAATATTTGTTGAGAGGATGAATGAATGATCTCATACGATTTCCCTCAGGAACACTGAGTCAAGTACAGCAGATATGAATTGTGCCCATTCTATAGATGAGGAATTGAGTGACTTGCCCCACAAGAAATGGGATGGTAGAGCTGGGACTAGGTTTCAATGGGAACAGGTAGAGCTGGGGACTTTGCCAGGCCAAGATGTACACGAAGGGGAATAAAGCAACTACACTGGGCAGCAAGGCTCACCCTCAGCCCATGTGCACAGGAGCTACAGGCTGAAGGCTGATTTTGGTGGGACTTGGAAGAAAGGTTCACGTCTGAAGCTGGTCTTCTGGCTTCCATGCCTCATCCAACTCCTACCGAACTGCATTCTCACAACCTAGTGCCAAGTTCCTAATTTCTGCTGTCCCATCATAGATTGTCAATCTCACTTGTCCTCGAATGACTAGTGCTTCGGGTCTAGACGTCAAAATATTTATTCCCAAAATTCACTTGTAATTGTCAAGAAGCCAAAGGGTCCCGTCAGAAGAGCCCTGTTACTTTTTTTTTAATCATTCTTTTTTCTTTTCCATTATGGTTTATTACAGGATATTGAATATAAGTCCCTGTGCTACACAATAGGACCTTGTTTTTTTATCCATCCTATATATAATAGTTTGCATCTGCTAATCCCAACTTCCCAATCCACCTTCCCCCAGTCTCCTTCTCCCTTGGCAACCACAAGTCTGTTTTCTATGTCTGTGAATCTATTTCTGTTTCATAGATGAGTTTATTTGTGTCATATTTTAGACACCACAGGTAAGTGATATCATATGATATTTGTCTTTCTTTTTCTGACTTACTTCACTTAGCATGATAATTTCTAAGCCCATCCATGTAGCTGCAAATGAGCCCTGTTACTTTTTATTAGGTACTAAGAGCCTAGCTCCACTGAGAGCCAGGGACCACGTGGGTGCCTTTATTCTGTTATCCTCTATTACTCAGTATACTTTATTCCTGGAGGCCAAATGAGACTCTCTGATGACTTTCAATATTCATTCAACAAATGCTTATTGAGTACCTACTATGGGACACACAGAGGGCTGGGAGTGCAGGGAAGATATTGTTCCTGTCCTCTTCCTTATGTCCAAGTGGAAAGTCAACTGCACGGATGAGCGCTAAGTGATATCAGTCAGTTTGGAGGGCTTGGTTTAAACTGGGTTTGTTGTTTAAATGCATCGCATGGAGGTCCTCAGAGAACTCAACTAAAATATTTTTTTAGGTAGATCTCTTTTAAGGATTTCAGACATGAAGGGGCTGATTGGCCAAGGAATCTATCACTCTTTCAGATCTTTCTTGTTTTGAGGTTAACTCTTGCATTCTTTCATAAAAAGTGACCAAGTATCAAGGAAAGGTAACCTTCCTCATACCCCCAGCTAGTGGCTGGTCATTACCCCAAGGAGAAAGTCCTCAACTGAGAATAGAAGTGGTACATCTTTACTGTCTAAGTTCAGAGAAGCACCCTTGCCTTGTGCCAGACATCCATCCTCAGGCTTGTAGGGAGGTGGGACTGGATGGCCAGATGAGGTGGGGATTCTGGGAGAACACCCTAACCTCGGAAGTGGACGTAGCACGTGACAGTGTTAAGATCTTGGAAACCACTGTTGTCCCTCTGGGAGCTGGAGCTGCTAGAGAAATTGGTCTGGCTCCCTCAAGGACATCAAAGCCATGGAAACCACATGTTAGCCGAGCCAACAGATGCTGTAAATGTTAGCAGTGATGCGGTGCCAGACCTGGGATACAGAGTAGACAGGACCGAGAAAGTGAAGGGTTTCCTCCAATTTACACATTATATTGCAGCATATGAAAATTCCTGTTGCTCTACATCCTCATTTTTAATGTTTGACAATCTGGTGGCTGTGGTTTTAAATTTGATTTACTATTGAAATTGAGTACTTTCACTTATTTTTATTGATCATTTAGATTTACTATTCTGTGAAGTACCCATTTAAATATTTGGTCCGTATTTCTATTGGTTTTTCTTTTCAAAAAACATTGTTTGGTAAATATTCCATATGCAAGTCTTTTATTGGTCCTAGGTATTGTAAAATATTCTCTCCCCTTCTTTGGCTTTTATCTCTTTATTGCGTTTTCTGACGATTGGGAACACTGAATTTTACTGCAGTTGGATTTATCATTTTCCTTAATATATAGACATTTTGGTCTTATCTAAGATATCTTTCTACAGCTCCAAGTTAATAAAGATATTCTTCTATTCAATATATTATCTTCCAAAAAAAAAAGTGAAGGGTTTCCTTCTATGTCTAGCCCTCTCAGATAAACAGACTCTGACCTCCAACCTCCTGACCCCCTACTGCTGACTTTCTGTAGCCCGTCCAAGCAAATGAGATCAGGCAGAGAACCAGGCCAGACCAGACCAAGAGGATAACATTCCAGATCCTCTCCTCCTCTCAACAAGAGTTCCATGATTTCGACAAGGCCAACAAGGAGACAGAGCTATGAATGGAGGTGATAATACCCAAATTTCCTGGATCATGGTGAATTTCAAGACTTGCATAATGTAAGATGTCTACTCTCAGGAGAGCAAAGTTGAAAAATAAAAGTGATTCTTATTTTGCGTATATCTGATGGTGACTCTCTGATTCATGCTTGCTACAGCATTGTATTCTATGCCACCTGGAGGACACAAAGGTCAAAAAAGTGGCCACGGGTCAGAGTGGAAATTGCACTGGCTTTGGAGGTGGACAGAGGGTGTTTAAGTCTCCCACTACCAGCTTTGTAGCCTTCATTCACCTCTCTGCATTTGTCTACTCATCTGAAAAATGGGTATAATAATATATTACTTTCAGAATTATTATAAGGATTAAAAAATATATATAAAGGATGGAGCTTGGTACAGTACCTATTATTATTATGAAGAATATATTGCCTTGCCCTCAGGGAAATTGTAGTCTAGTTTGGAGTGCTAAGACTATAATAATAATCATGGTAATGTAACCTGTAACAAACAATGCCTTTGCAAGTCAGACAGGAGTTTGAAGTAGGGAGAGAAGCATTCCACCAAATTCCATTACATCTGCTCAGTTTTCTTCAACATACATTTATTAAGCATCTAACATGCACCAGGCTATATTATCAGAGTAGTTCAGTTCACAGGTTCTGGAGAAAGATCTGGGTTTCAATCCCATCTCTGTCACTTACTAGAGGTGTGATTTTGGGAAGCTACTTAACAGACACTCTGAGTTTATAGAATAAGGTTGTTAATAGTACCTGCCTCACAGGTTGCTGTGAGGAATAAATGAATTAATGCACATAAAGGATGTAGCAAAGTCCCTGGCACACTGTAAGTGCTGAACAAAGCATAGTTGCTGTCATCATCATCATCATCATATCACCACCACCAGTCCCTATGCAATGTCGGGATTTTAAAAAAACGAATAAGATACATTTCCTTCCCCCCGAGCACCTCACAGTTCAGGTCATCCTGGGACCATTTCTGATCTTTGAAGCCTTTCGTAGGTGAGCTAGGCAGAATATAGCCTATTTTCCTAGAATGGGAAAAAATTTTTTTTGCCTGGGAAATTAGCAATACTTTGACCTAGAGGAGGGTATTTACTTTCCCTTAACGACACCCACTTTGGGAATGTGCTTCCCTCGAGCTCCCCGTGAAATTGAGACAGAGGTTTGAGTCTTTACTAGGTCTATGGGTTTTGCAGGATTGAAACTTATCTTATTCAGTGTTTATAATGATGCAAATGGACAGATTTAGAGATTAGGGGTCCCAACTTGCTGTACCCTTTAATATATATTTCATGCATGTGGCTGTGGTTTGTATATTCCAGGGTATTCTAAAGATCCATAAAATAAAATACGACAGAGCTGTTATTATACTGCATAGGAATCACCTAATTAGGGAAGTAGCATTTTTAGCATTAAAGTGGCATAAAAGTCATGAAGTGCACGCTTCAGTAAAAAGAATTTCTAGTATCTGAACTCAGGATAAGGGCTTTCACTCCCGTGTTATAAGAAAGAAAAGGAAACAAAACAAAACAAAACAAAAACCATGCATCTTTAACAAGAGCCTTTAATCTAAGAATTTTGAAGGGTGAAGTGTAACTCTCTGCTCAGAGGCAGGGACTAGACCAGTTGGCTTTCAAGTTTCTTTTGCCTTATGCTGTTTAGCTCGTTTGGTGGAAGGATGAACAGGACACAGAACAGTTAAATGGCCATCAATTACAGACCATACAGAGTTCTCTTAAGACTTCTTCCAGCGCTGTCTCCTACTATCTATGGCAAGTCAGCATCCACCAAGGAGAAGGACATCTGTGTATTTTTAGATAGAAAAGTGCTGTCTCCTTGTCATTTTGTAGGAAATGCTTTTCTGTCTGCTTCCCTTCATCGGGCCTGGTGGTATCTCCGAAGAGAAAGGAGCTACCTGGTAAATAAAGATAAGCTGTGCTTATTAGCAGAGATTTGCAAGGGAAGAGGCTGTTTAAAAATGGATAAGTAGGTAATTGTGTTCCTCTGGCTTAAAAGCGGGGACTCGCTTTCCTCCGCCAGGGCCGGGCAGCCAGCGAGGAGCTGAACAAGCCTGCTCGCCACTGCGGGGTGACCTGGAGTTCGCATGCACGGGGCTGCTCTCAGCCGCAGGAACCCTCAGGCCTTTGAAGCTGCTGAGTTGTCCCGACAGTAGATCCCTTCCATGAAGGACTGATGCTCTGCCAGGAGAGTGAGACGCCGTCGTTTTTAGACTGCCCTTTGGAAGAAAGGGGACAGTCGTGCAGTGCAGCCCCAGTGCCAGTCTCACTTCTGATGGAGCCGCCGTTGTGTGTCTCCCCAGCCTCACCCTCTCCACACAGCAAGCAAGGACTGAGCTGCTGCAGGGCTCGGGTACCGGGTCCCTTGGGAGGATCTAGGTAAACCATCGGTTACGGAAATGAAGGATGGTGGTAGAGGCCACATCGACACAATGTCTAACATCAGGTTCAAAACTGCGTTCAGTCATCTCTCCAGATGTTTCCACACACACAGAAGTTTGCCACTGGGAAGACAAAGCCACCTCTTTGTCGCACTTCCCATCCGATTGTGCTGGAGTCACTGGTCTGTTCTTCTATCACGTTTGCTTTCAGATGTGAAGAATTGATCTGGGCCGAATGATAGAGGCACCCAAGGTTTTTTGTCTAACGTTCATCTCCCACCTTCCCCTGCCATTCCCATCAGGAGCACGTCAAGGAAATGGGAGAGCCCTGCGCCCAGGGGACTAAGTCTGCTCTTTGTCTGCACGTGAGCTCAGCTTACCCTGATTATGCTGACTCTGTGGGATTCCCAGAAAATAAAAGCCAGGGACAAAGCACCGGGAAAATGACCTGGTCCACCTGGTGCCTGGTCTCCTTCCCATAGCCCCACCACCTGTGAGTAGCCCTGGGACGGGGGCAGGCGAGCTTGGAAAGGAGTTATGCTGAGAAAGCGAATACCTTTGCAGCCCTCACATTTTCTTCTCAGGTTAATTTCTGAGGCATAATGGATGTATGTGTGTGATACCTCAGATAGTGTCACAAAGCAGAACGCAAAGTCTGTTTCCTAGGAGTTGGAGGTGTCAACCTTCCACCCGCCCACCAACAGTTTTGCTGAAGACGTTTTAAATATCATCTGGTTATCTGGTTATTTCTGAGGAATAAAGGATAGCTGTGAACTGAATGTTATTGAAATATCCATTTTCAGCTGTGATTTTAATTGCTTGGAAATATGGAAGTTCAGTTTTTAAATTTCCAGACTGTCTCTCTTCCTGGCACTTTCTCTTCAGGCTTCCTTTGCAGGAAGAGACAGAACTCCAAATACTTGTAGAACAAGTCTGCCACTCAAGAAGCCCCTCAGTCAGAGGTGGATTTACCCTGAATGAATTAAGCTTAAGCTTCGGAGCTTCTCATTTTTTTAAAAAATTAATTTATTTATTTAATTTATTTTTGGCTGTGTTGGGTCTTCGTTTCTGTGCGAGGGCTTTCTCTAGTTGCGGCAAGCGGGGGCCACTCTTCATCGCGATGCGCGGGCCTCTCACTATCGCAGCCTCTCTTGTTGTGGAGCACAGGCTCCAGACGCACAGGCTCAGTAGTTGTGGCTCACGGGCTTAGTTGCTCCGCGGCATGTGGGATCTTCCCGGACCAGGGCTCGAACCCGTGTCCCCTGCATTGGCAGGCAGATTTTCAACCACTGCGCCACTAGGGAAGCCCCGGAGCATCTCATTTTTATAGGCGGCTTTCAAGGTCCTGAGAGGGGGCCTACCAGTGTATTCACACGGTCCCGTAAATTTGCAAAAATAAGATCTTTTAAAAATGGAGTTTTTCTTAAAGAAGGCCACACCAATGATATAAGTTTAGATTCCTGAGCAAACTCTAATAGCAGGGTGAGTTATTTCTTATAAACTCCCATCTTAATAAAGGCACGTAAATTAGGTTAACTTAGAATAATTTAAAGAGGAATTTTTGGGCAATTGCCATGGTCCTCTCAATATGCAAAACACCATTTATTATACTTTGACTTGTGTTGAGGAAAGAAGCTGCAGATGACAGAAGGCTTTCCAGAGGGTTTCACAGTGCTAACTAACAGGGAAGAAAATAATAGCCAATATTTCATGACAGGAAGGGGCCACCTCCTTGATATTTGGTGGGACATTAGCTATTGGCAAAAGGACTGCATGGCACATCTTCTGGACCCTTTCTTCAGGACTAGGAGAAATTAGAGGGAGGTTTGATGACTTAGGGCCCTCATATCTCCTTTCTCCTTTCATCTTCAAATTTTTTGGGTGGCAAGGTTTGGGCCTAGATGTTTCCTATGATTGACTTTGGTAAATCAAGTGGTTGGTTCCAAAGGAGAAGGGAGCAATGAGGGTCCTTTGGGCAGTGTGTGGGCTCCGGAGAGGGTTCAGTGAGAGGGTTGTTTGAACCCCAGCTCTGGTCCTCATGACCACATCACAACAGGGGAGCTTGCTGAAGCAGAGATAGAGGCAGGACATAGGAATTTCATGGACCCCAAGATTTAGTTAGTATGGCCCCAATCTTTACCCCTTCTCTTTTCTCCTTGCTTCTCCCTGTGTGTTTTAAATTAATTCAATAAACTACATGATTGGAACATGTTAGCTTGCTCTGTGAGTCTTTCTGTTCTACGATCTCAAAGGTAGTTTGTCTGGTAATATACTTGGAGGCTACCAATGCATCAAAGTAATTTCCCTTTGACACGACAGCATTAATCAGGGTTATTCAATGCTGGTAATAACTCCCCAATTTAAGAGGTTTAACAGACTCTATTTTTGCTCAACAACAATCCAACAGGGATGTTCCTTGTCACGCAGCTTTCCTGGGTAGCTCTCCTCAAAGCTCAAAGGGGACACGGGAACCTTCCATCCTGTGGTTGTGCCTCTTGAGGCCCTTGGAATCCTCTTTATTAAACACACAGTTAAAGTGGAGGATTACACATGGGAGGATTTTATGGGGCAGAACTAGAAGACGCACACATCACACTCACCCACATTCTACTGGCCAAAACTAAGTCACATGACTGTGCCCAAGTGCAAGGGAGTCTAGGAAATGCAGTCTAGCTTGCTACCAGGAAGAAAAAGGAAACAGGATTGTGAAGGTTCAGCCAGTCTGTGCTGAAGTGTGACTACAAACTAATACCAACTACAAAGCGAAGATGTGGAATCTTCATTCCTCAAAATTAGTATTGCAAGATTATTCTTTTTTTTTTTTTTTTTTTACTTCAGAGCATGGCGGTTGAAGCTGTTGGCTTCTTAAGCCAATTAAAAATGACACAAATAGTCAATGCTCATTTTAGAAAAATTAGAAAATACTGATTCAGGTGACTACTTGATATACATTTTAATCAATGGTGTACTATAGGGGTAGAATTCTGCTGAGTGGTAAGAAGTGTGTGGATTGGTTTTTTAAGACTGTTTTGAATCATAGAATAAAGCAAAGAACTAAATACACAGAATTTTAGAATTAGAAGAAAGCTTAGAAATGATTTAATCCAAAGCTTTAATAGATGATAAAACTGAAAGCAAAGCAGAGGGAAGGTACTTTTCCTGAGCTCTGACAGCGCTCTGAGGTCAAACTCTCTCCATTCCATGGGGAAGCATAATGGTGTGACTTACCCAAGGTCACACACCTACTGAGAGAAGTGAGACTGGGGCCCAGTGCTTCAAATTATGAGTCAATGTGCGCTTCACATATTTTCAATTAGCCCGCTCTGCCTCCCCCTGCCGTGTACACTATATACATTCATGCTCCTCTTCCAAGTCATTCATGTGAGTTTAATTCACAGTCCACTGAAAAGGAAGGAAGACGCGATTAATGTGCATTATTCTCATAATGTGAGGCTAGCAGGTCTGTGGTGTTACATTTGTAACAGCATCGTTTTCACGGCTTGTACGCTATTTGGCAAATAGTGCTAAAGTATTTTACTTGGTGATCGCCAAGTTCCAAGAGAAATGAAATTCTTTACACGGGTCTGGAAAAGAGCAAGTTGCACTGGTTGACTTCAGAATGACCCATTGTTCCGAGCCTAACAGGTGCAGGTTTCAACACTAAGGGTCGGATCCCATTACCACTCAAGTCGCATGGATCACTGACCTTGAAAGGGGTCTGCACACACATCAGTGTGGGACCCATCCTTTAGGAACCAAGGCCACTAATCTGAATGGCTCTTTAGAGCCATGAATGGCATGTAACAGGCGCTCCTCCATTCTCCCATGCTCATTGAAGAATCCCGGTCCTTCTCCTGCTCATTAGAACTGACACTTCCCAGGCCAGAGGGATGGCCAGGGTGAATCAGAGAGGTGAGATCTTCATCCTGAAGGACAGGGTACAGTTTGGGGCCAGCTGGGGATGAAAGAAGTTACCACTGACAATTGGGACTTGGAGCTTATGATTGTGTCTCCATTACAACAAACACACAGTTACGTGGAATATCTCAAAGATACCTCAGTTTGAAAGTTAGATGATCCAATCTAATCATTTTATAGTAGCCTGTTAAAAAGAATGAATCCTTCAGCCTTTATGCGTACACCACCTTTCCACTCTTCATATCTCGAATAAATAGACATTTTCCCTCTGAAACTGGTTTAATGTTCTGTTTCCATTTTATTTACTTCATTTAGGGTGTAGTTTGCTTTTGTATACATGGTGGTCATATTTATCTCTTTGGCTAATTCCTTGAAATCAAAACATAAAAAAGACACTACACATGTTTTAACAATTCAATTGAATTTGGAGGGTATGCAGCCACTGTATGGCTATTTCATGGAGCAAATTTGTTTGTTTGCTACTGGGTGCAAATTAGGCATTTACCACTCTCGAATCCCATGTTATAGACAGTTACTCAATTGGTATTCTACTGATGGATGAAAGGCAGAAGCATTACATATAAGTATGGAAATAACTTCCATTTAGCCTAAAGAGGCAAAATGGAAATGATTTTCTTGGGGTTTGATTATCTAGCTAGTTCATCTATTCTGATTAAAGTAGATGCAGTTTACAATTGTAGATATGATTATAAGGAAAGATGTCAATGAGGAGGAGGATCTCATATATTTTCAGGGATATTACAAGTGATCTTGTAACTGAAAGTGGGGTCCAGCTGTGCACCGCTCAAAAGTCAATAACGAGGCCAGGTTGGTGGAAAGGAAAGTTTGCTTTATTTTCGATGCCAGGAACCGGGGACGGGGGGGAGGGCAGATGCCTGTCCAAAGGCCGACTCCACCCTCCCACCGACAATTAGGAGGCAAGAGCTTTTATAGACAGAGGGAAGGGGCTACACGCAGAAACAATACAGTCAGCTCTGACAGTATTCTTGAAATTGGTCATCAGTGGTCTGACCAGCATCATCTTGACTGTTTTAGGTACAGTTAATCTTCAGTTCCAGGTTCTATTTGTTTCCATTCCTTTGAGGCCAGTTCTCGGAATTGTGGCAGCTTATGTCATGGTTATAGTCAGGTCATCATGTAGTTAACTTCTTCCACCTGGTGGAGGTCTCAGTATCTATAAGACAGCTCACAAGATATGGCTCAGAATATTATCTATAGCCCTTAAGGAGGAACTAAAGGTCATTGACTATGCTTAATGACTAAACTATTATTATTTGGTCTCCTTTGACTGTTTTCCTTTGTTTCTGCATTTTCTCACTTCTCTGATTAAACTTATTCTTTGGCTAAAGTTTTACCACAGACAAAAGGCAGGCTGAGGACATGGCGGAGAGGCAAGGACCATAGGGTCCTGCTCTGTTTCAATCTTTGCCAAAGGTAACACTCTGGAAAAATTTCTATTATTTTGAAAAAGTAGCACTGTGGCTTGCGTGTGATAACTATTTATTATATTAATTAATGATTTTGTTCATTCATTTAGCAAACTGTTGAGCACTTCTTATGTGCAAGATGCTGGAATATAAAGTTGAGAGTGACATGATCCCAGCCTTCAAAGGGCTCACAGTTTAGTGGAGGAGACAGGCAAACATCCAGATACTACATGATGTGATAAGTGTTTTGGTGGTCATATACACAAACCTATGTATATGTATACATATATATATTATATATGAATGTATGTATATTCATGTATACATTCATATGTAAATGCATATATATGCATATATAATGTATATATAATGTTTAATGGCTCCCCTTCCCAGCCATTTGGGTGAACGTAGTTTACAGTTTTCTAAGGGGCTAGGGGAGTCCTGTGAGGGAAGTGTGGAGGAAGAGTGATGAGTTTTTCCAATGAAAGTCTACATCTGTGCCTTGCAAACTGGTTCATCTGTACCATTTTTCTAGATTCCACATACATGCATTAATATACCATATTTGTTTTTCTCTTTCTGACTTACTTCACTCTGTATGACAGTCTCTAGGTCCATCCACGTCTCTACAAATGACCCAATTTCATTCATTTTTATGGCTGACTAATATTCCATTGTATATATGTACCACATCTTCTTTATCCATTCGTCTGTGGATGGGCATTTAGGTTGCTTCCATGACCTGGCTATTGTAAATAGTGCTGCAATGTTGTCCTGTGTTTTTCTCATCCTTTCTGAAGGCTAAGCTTTTGAAACCCAAAAGCCAATAACAGATTCCATTCTTCCCTGTTTTCTACCTTATAATTCTTTTCCTGAGGTAAAGGATCTACAAAGGTCTAGATCAGGGTTCTCAATCGCAGCTGCATGTTACCATCACTCTGAGTGCTTAAAAACGAATATAAATGCAGTAGATCTTCTTCCTGAGCTTCTGATTTAATCGGCCTGGGGTAGAGCACAGACATTGGTATTATTTAACTGGCTCCCCAGCAGATTCTAACTGTAGTCAGAATCAAGCATAGTATTGAAAAAGGTCCAACATATTCAAAAATGCAGGGAAAACATCAGCTAATATTGCAAAGCATTTTCCAGGCCTGGTTGGCCAGTACTGCGTTTGGAAGAATCTTGAATGCTCTAGAATGGAATTTTGACTTTATCATGTTGAGAATGCAAGATATTGAAAGAAAAAGTAATATTTACTACCTACCCTGTGCTAAGTGCTATGTTGTAAGTATTTATCTAATTTCAGCCTGAGATGAATCCTGCACGGTGGTCTTATTTTTTAATTTTATTGAGATATAATTGACATACAATCTTTTGTAAGTTTAAGGTGTGCAAAGTGTTGATTTGATACATTTATATATTTCAATGTGATTGCCACCATAGCATTAGCTAATACTTCTAATATGACACATAATTGTAATTTCTTTTTCATGGTGAGAACAATTAAGATCTAGTCTCTTGCCAACTTTGAGGTTTATAACACCGTATTGTTGACTATAATCACTATGCTGTGCATTAGATCTCCAGAACTTAGTTATCTAGTAGTTGTAAGTTTGTACCCTTAAATGACATCTGTCCCCGCATTGATCACCGGGGTTGATTCAGCTGATCCGGCTGGCTAGGCGGGTGCCCCTTTCCTCCCTTGCTGCTCCATGTATGTGCCTTGTCGACGAGGATGCCCTTCCCTGATAGAGGAGGACCATTCTTCAGTCAAGGGTATACAAGCCCCTGTGCCCCCCTGCTAGAACCTCCAAACACACTCTCAAGGTCTCATTACCTTTAGTTTGCATGTGGGGAAACGGTGAGTTTATAGAAATTTCTCAAGGTCGTTGGGTAAGAAAATGGCAGCTCCCTCATTAGAATCCATCTGCTTTTTCAAAACCTAGGCTATTTCATGAAATGCTGTTGCCTCCCAAAGTGACCAGATAAGACAGTGTTTTAACTGAATAAGTCAAGGACGAGTTCTGTTAACAAAATAGTAGAAGGGTGAAAGGTTAGCCCTAAGGAAATGAATAGGTTGTTGGCTGAGGTTGTCTTCTTTTTCAGGTGGTTGTCATCATCCATTTAATTGTTATTACCACTTAGGTCTTAAGCTTTCTTTCAGCATAATTTAGGGAACCAGAATTTAAAATATTCATTTGTATTTGTTCTACAAAAATATAATTCTTTACAAAGTAATCTTTTTTTACCCAATTTCTCCCTATTTCTCCTGATTTATTTGTAGCAATGAGCTTTTATAATTAATTTCAGCACTTTTTGCACTAGTAGAATATAATGTCACTGAACAAAGATAGAAAACTAAACTCCTAAGTGTAAATAAAGTATCCTTGCTACTCCCCTGAGTGGGGTTTACATAACCTTTGCTTTCTTTATATAAGTCTGAGGAAGATCATTATCTTACCTTCATCTCTTGGTTGCTTCATTCTCTTTTGATGAAAGTTATCAGCATGATTCGGATAAAACTTGCTAGTTATTTCCTTACTTGTGGCCATTAATTTTCTTACTTTCTACTTTTCATTGTTTAGAGCACATGAACGTCCATACTTACTGAATCCATTTTTCCTTCTTAAAACGAGGATGGGTAAAATCCCTTCTTCAGAACTTGCTGCTGGATAATTTACTTGCCGAGAGATCACATTCCATTTTATTAAGTGATCTCTTGTTGGAGACATCAGAAAATCAGAATATATTCAAAACATTGTTTTGCCTCCACTAGGTATTGTACATTTACTTTTCCCAGTAATCCAGGTCTAGCAGAGTACGTGACACAGTGTAATTAATGTTGACTCCAATGTGGTCTTCACGTGTTAAACTGGTATGGGGTAAGCCAGGTACATTTCACCACCCATTGTTGAAATGCAAATGTCTTAGTTATGCATCAGGTGTCCAGAAGTATAAGATTCTGATCTGAGAGAAATGCATAGTGAATTTTGCCCTTCTTCTGATGTTTAAGTCGTTTCTGCCCAGCTCTCCCATTCTCGACATGATAGCAAGCTTTCCTTTGATGTCGCCAAATCTCCATATTTGTTTCATTTCCTTTTCCAGAGCCACACACTTATTTATCTTCCCTGTGTGTGTTTTGGGGATGTATCTACTTAGTGAAAAAACATTTTCAATAACATCTTCTGCTTTTATGATGCTTCTATCAGCCTTCCCCTTTTATTACACAAGTTGACCTGGGCCCCATCAAAGAAGCAAGGGGCTTTCAACATATAGGATCCAGTAACACAGAGTAGAGACACATAGTGTGGCAGTAAAATTTAGTACAGAGAGTCGAGGTGGTTAGAAAGGTGGAGAAATCACGGCTAGTGGAAGAAATAATGAATGAACAGTAAGCGTACTGAAGATGTGTTTCAGGAGGAATTTGTGTTTTTAAAAACAAGGTTGGGGCAGAGGGATGACCTAAGAGCTAAAACATAAATACAGTGGTTCATTTTAGGGAATTGGGCTTGAGAGTAATGGGAACACTGGCTTTCCAAGTCTCGGATGGGTTCCCCAGGCTTGTTTAGATTTGACTTTTATTAAAATCTATTACTACTGTTATTTTTTGCTTTTTTCGCTTTTGAAGGCCTCTGTTGTTTTGATAGTATATTAGAATTACATTTGGATGGTGGGGGGAATAGTTTTAAAAACTGGATGTCCTGATAGTAGGTTGTTTTGAAAGTTTCATGGTTAGAGGGGGAGAGGCAAAGGGGAATTTGCCAATGTTCTCATATTAGGAAAGATGATTTGCAAGGAGTGAGATTTCAGAAACTGCTCAGATAAAGGGGACCTTCTAACTGGCAGAGTGTGCAGGGGGAGAGGAGGCTGCAAGGCAGGAATGGAGGAATTGAATGGAGAAACTGTGAGTGCTGGTAATTTATTATGAAACGGATGCTTATTTTGTGGAAGCTGCTGCCCTGAACTTGTCCATATCTGACCCTCTTGGTGTTCTTGAAACTGGTCCATCATAGGTTCTGGATGAAAGTCTGTCTTCCTCTTTTGTCCTGATCAACTGCTTTTTCCATTTTGGTGAATGAGGCCCGGCCAGGTGTAGTAAACAATTGAGAGGGTGTACAGAAAAATAACATGAAGGAAAGTAATAGAACAAAACTGTGATATGGAAATGGTTTCCCTCAGATTATAGATAAACACACATAAATAATGCCATCCCACTCTCCCAAATTCCCTTCCCTGTGAAATTCTGACCCAGCTCAATTATCCTGTCTTTTCTGTGTCCCCAGCAGTGTGTGTGTGATGTTCTCCTTCCTTCCACTGTGAGAGCATTTTCAGCCTTGTCTTATACTCCTTGTGGGCAGAGATTATGCCTTAGCTCTTTTTCACTTGCCTGTAACAAGTACCTAATACATATTTTCGAATCAAATATAGATTAAAATGCATGGAAGATCTTGAAGTACTGAGTCTATTTGGACTGAATTGGTAAGCTCTGCTCTCAGTTTGTAATGATCACATAGATATTTCCATATGCACACACACGTGTGTTAACCTTTACATGTGCACATGTATTTGAAGGCAGTGGTGGGTAGAGGTTTGGCATTCAGGCTCTGGACCTGCCTGCCTGGGCTTTGAATCTTAGGTTTATCACCATCCAGCTGTGTGATCTTGGTCAAGGTTTTCAACCTATCCTATTTAGGTATTCTCTTATATAACTGGGATGATGCTAGCATCTCTCTTGTAAGACAGTTGTCAGAATAAAATGATATAATACATGTAAAGCACTTAGAACAATCCCTTTCACTAGGGAATACATGCCAAATATTAGCTGTTGATATTATTATTATTATTATGGTCTTGCTTACAAATTCTTCCATCTGTGTGAGTCTTGTCTCTTATCCCAGATTATAAACTTCTTGTGAGTAGAGACTGTTTCTCTCTCTTCTGTATTTCGTAGCTCAATCTTAAGCAGAGAGTAAACTTTTAATAATTATGTATTTCTTAAGTGTTGGAATAAGGGTGTTATTGGAGCCCAGAGAGCTCATGGTGTTTCAGAACATTTCCCTGAAACATTCCAGGTAGTAAAAGTGTATAGGTAAATGACAGTTCTGAACCCAGAAGAATCCCATATTTGGTTGGAAAGGCCAGGGCCTCTGGAACTTTCTGAGATGGTAGTAAGAAATATTTATAACTATAGGCAAACTCTTTTTCAACAAATAGCATTAAAAAGAAACTATACATTTTCCAAGTTCTAACCAGGTCCATGTTTTAGGAGTGCCAATTCCAACAGGGCTCATGAATTTAGGCAACTTTAATTTTTTCTTTTCCTTGATTGCTTTCTTTTTTTAGTAATGATATTTGAACTTAAGTTCTGCTTCATTGCTATGTCCTGAATTAGTCTTATTTAGGATAATGTTGGTTTCTAGATGGTGCAGGAATTAGCCTGGGAATATTCAGTGCACCTTTTCAGACTTTCTATTCAAAGAGGAAAAGGAAGAGAGGGCCAGCAAGATTGTGATACTGGAAAAATATCTTCGTCTCTGTTTCAAACATTTTGAGATGATGAGATTCCACATACATAATGGTAAATAAATGCCTCCTTCACCATGAAACCATCAAATATTTCAAGAGAAATTAAATCCTTTAGACTCTGATTCTTTTACACTTGACTCATCAGAATCTTCTTTTGTAAGAGCAACTTGATAGCTCAGAAACCCCCGGAGACTTTATTCTTGAACGAGGAGGTCACATTTTTGCCAGTGCTCATTGCAACATGAACTGAGAGAAGCTCAAGTTCAGCTTCAAATTTGGAACCCACAACCTTGAGTGAGTCATTGTGCCAGTAAAATCCATTCTCCCTGCAAATTCACTCAGAGGCCATGCTTGGAATAGGATGGTCATCTTAGACAAGTATGTGTTCTGAGGAGGGAAAGAACTGCAAGGCCAGTCAAGAGATGTCCAGTGGGTCAGGTCATGGCAGAAATCCACCCAGGAATGACATTCTGGGAGAGCCGAGAAGTGGAATTCTGAAGCAGTGGACCTATGTGCTAACATGGGAAAGGAGTACATCAGGGGTTGTAGATGAGGTGAATGTGTTTTGTAGACTGAGCTCTCAATGACTGTTCCACAGTGAATACTCACTATATGTATTCATTCATTCTTTTAACAAATAGCCATCAAGCCCATGCTGTGAACAAACATTGCACAAACATGGGAAATACAGAGGCAGCAAGGCAGAAGTGTCCCTTTCATCAAAGATAAGCAAAGCTGGGTACTAGTTAAAGTGGGAAGGACAGAATTTAATCAGAAATAACTACTGCAGTGGGGAAAAGAGTCCAGCATGAACTGAACTCGGGTTCGATCTGTACAGAGGTGACTGTATATTTTAAAGGGAGAATGGGGGAGTAGGGTGAGGAGTGAGTGGGGGCTCAGTGGAGTCAGGGAAGTGAAAACTTGCCAAGAGAAGGAAGAGAGGTTGGTCCATGGGAAAGCCATCTGGGTTTGCTAACTGGTGTTTATCGCAGATACGCTCCTATTCTCCCATAGAGATAGGTGTTGGCTGGAACAAATAGTGAATTCTTTTGGCAGCCTTGAATTTTCCCAGGCAGGCACTTTAAGGGGCTGGGGTCATCTTAGGGGTGTGGCCTTAAGCTGTTAGAAACTATGTTAGTGTTTCTTCAAGTCTTTCTAGGCTGAGGTTGAGGACTAATCGAGAAGAGGGCTCAGAGGAGAAACTGACCAGAGTTTGGTCAAGAAGAGAATCTTTGTCACTTCCCTTGTAGAACTTCATTCTATCAGGAAATTAGAGAATAGCACTTTAATTAAATGTTTAATTAAATCTTTTAATATTACCTTATGGTAAGAGTGTTCATTCTATAGTTCTGATCTTCCTAGCAAGATGAGTAAAGAAGCAACTTGTCAATTTTCCATGAAATTAACTTTGGAAATTCATGCAAGAATTACTCTGAGTCAGGTGTAATGTGTAAATGAAGGTCATCTTGTTTGACATGTTTGTTTCACTGTCTTCAAAAAGTCTAAAAGTCTACCAAGATGTCTGAGTAGTCCAACTTTCCATTTGACATACCAAGATGAGCTACGTATATTGTATTCAGAAAGTCTGGACTCTCCCAAATCAATGATTTGGATCATTTCAAACATGTGGACACATCTTTCTTTCCCTATATTGACTCTGACAAGATGACTTGGACACTTTCAGAACCAATTGCTGCCCCAAGTCTTGAAATCACTTCTTAGCTCAATCAGCTTCTCAGCACTACTTTCTTACCACTTTTGTAGTTTCAAAGTGGGAAACTCATAATCTTAGGGGACAATAAAAATATGAGCAAAAGTAGAACCTGAGTTCTGGTTCCAACCCCATCATGCTTCCTCTACAATATGGGACAAGTCAACCTTCTGGGGCTTCAATTTCCTGCTCTCTGCTCAGCAGGATACAATGAGATGTGCCCAGATGTGCTGTGAAGATGAAAACATGCTATGCACATGCTAGCTTCCATTAATTTCATAAGCATGCATTGTGCACAGAGCACATGGTAAGATTAGGCACTATGGTGGAGACAAATTACATGAAAGACTTGGTTCCTACCCTTAAGATATTGACAATCAGTTCAAGTTGATGACATAAGGAATTACAAGTGAAACAGGGAGTGATACTGTGGTTTTTGTTGTTGTAGTTTTGTGGTTTTTAGGAAAAGGAGTTGGAAGGAGAAAATACATTTTTTCCTCTGTCTTAAGCCCTGTGTATGAGGGGCTAGAAAGCACAATTATACTTAATGTGCTATTGTGATTTACTAGAATATGAGATGCAAAGTAAGGTAGTGATCTGGCCACATACATGAGGAGACTAGCCACCTGCTTCTTGGATACAGCGTTTGATGATCAGGGCCACAGGCCAGGTGGTGCCTCCCTCCACGGGGCCTTTGCATGGAATGATGACTGATAAACTCTGATTAGGGAACATGACTGTTCAGAAGAGCCTTTTCTCCTGAGAGCCATGATGTGTCCAAAATGGATCAAAATCTCATTTCTTCTCTCCAGTTTTCCTTGAAAGGTTCACTGGAGTTATTTGTAAATTTGATAGCAACTAAGATTCAAACTCCTCTTACTCCCCAGGCCTTGACTTCGTGTCTGTTCTGGCCCCTTATCAATACTCTCCAGAGCCTGGGACTTGCAGCAATAAAAAGGAGCCAGGAGCTATCGTCTGCATCTCAGCGAGGTCCTTGGTATTCTAGACCTGGGATGCCAGGCTGCCTTCTCCTCCAACCTGCTGCCTCCAGATGAAGTGACAACTGAGGACAGAGTCACAGAGAGGGCAAAGCAGCTGAAGGGACAGGACACTCAGTGTCCCCAGTCCCTTTTCCTCTAATAGGAAAATTATGCTGCATCCCTCTTGGGGAAGCATTTGCAGCCTCGTAAGAATGTTAATAACAAAAACTCTCACTGAAAAGTTAAAATTGATGGAAATCCTAGGGCTGATTTTCCTTTGGTTTGAAACGCATGCTGTTGCAAAGGCAAGTGACCTTCCTTTGTTGATGAAATACCTTGAAAATTTCTTTCACAGTCTGTTGCTGCCATGCCCAACCAAGTAAATCCTGCTTTCTCCCCCTGCTCCCTAGAGGAACGCCTCAGGACCACACCGGAAAAAGCGAATGATCGATTAATGATGAAATTGGCCAACCTGCCGGTATCAATAAATTGCTTTGTCCTTCCCACAGCAAGGATGCCAGCTCAGTGTGTAGTCTGTGCCTAGAGATGGAGGATGGGAACCCTGGTCACACTTAACATAGGTGAGCTTTCAGACCCAAAATGAGCACATTGACAACAGTAAGAGTGACTCACAGGTCTGTCTTGTTTTTGACCAACTTTGTATGTTTCATATAGTCTTATGATCGGATATTTACACTTGTGGAAAAAATACAACACAAGTAGTCAAGATTTGGTCCAAGCAGGCTTCTCTCTCCTTTATTTGAGTGGATGAAAAGTATCATGGATGGACAGGCAAATTTTAATGTTTTTAATTTTAATTTTTCTGAAGACAGCAAAACAACAAGAAGACCCACTAGAAATCTGCAGTCCCCTTGAGGAGATAAAATCTGCACATGAAACAATGTGAAAATAAATACCAAACAACATGCCGTAATGGACAAATGGATATACACAGTCACTATGTTTATTTAGTAGTTTTGAAATCATGGAATTAATTATTTGAAGAGTAACATTAATTATGCTATACAAATTTAAGAATACATAAAATAATAAAGATAAAAATAACTGTTAACTGGGATCCACCACTCAGGAAAAAGAAAAGCAGTCACTTAACATTTTACTGCAATTATTTCTCATCTTTTTTTTTTTTTTAAGCTTGTAGACTTTATTCATAGAAGAGTACTTCACCCATTCTCTATTTAATCTTTTTTTAAAAAACAGTGTGCAGTAGTGTTAAGCACATTCTCGTTGTGCAACAAAATTCAGATCTTTTTAAAAAGACGCATATACATGGATATGATAGCTTTTTGATTATATTTATTTTTATAAGTAATGTTTTTTCCCAGTATCAAAAATAATCCATGTTCAATACAGAAAACTTAGAGAATACCCATTATTCTAACACTAATAAATTAAATTTTACTGGTTATCCTTCCAGGCTTTTTCCACGTGAATACAAGTATTGTATAGGTATGTATGTATGCAGCATTAGGGTTTCAATTTATAAAGACAAAATTATATCAAAGGTATCAAATGACTGTTCCTTTCGGATTATTTTGTGAATGATCTCATGAAAATAAATCTGTACATACAGTTTTGTTGCCTGATTTTCTTTTATTTTTTCATTTAACACTGTAGTGTGGGCATTTTGTGGTTACTTCCTATGAAAAAGCTGGAGGAATTTAAAGTAAAGAAAGGAATTTGATTGATCAGGGAGGGCTTTCTGGAGGAGGGGAGCATTAAGGCTGGGGGAGAAGGGAGTGCCGGTCTCCTGCCAGGCTGTTGGCTACCTCTCCCGCTGCTCTGGCCTCTGAGGCTTTTACAGGTGGCAGGCTGTGTTCAGTGTCTACCCAGGGCGCAAGACTAGGGGAAGTTCCCTGGGTTGTAGTGAAATGGGCCGGCCCAGCTGTTGAAAATTAAGCTTCCTGCCTCTTGTTTGCTGGCTAAAAATGTCTTCTTTTCAGGTTGAAAGATAATAATGCTCTGGTGGAGCACTAAAGGCAAGAGGAGAGGATACTGAAAGGCAGATGCTTATTTGTTGCCTATAATATGTTTCAAGATACACAAGGGAATTTACAAATACTCCTTAAAATAGGAAACAATTTCAAAAATTTCAAGCAATTAATAACAAGTAGGAAGTAGGCCAGATTATAGAGTTTCAACTGTATCCCGGTGTTTGACAAATTGAGACCTTGGGTTTATAGGAGTCCTCTTTAATCTGCGATTTACATAAATTGATACATATCACTAATCACTTTAATAATCACACAGGCTGCAGACAAGCTGAGAGAGTTATCAGATTGCTGGGGGTGGAGGTAGAAGTAGCATGTGTGACAGGTCATAGCAATTCACTTACTATGAAAAACTCTAAACACACACACATATACACACATACCTACACACACAACATATATTCCTACTACCTGGTTTGATTATAAAAACCAGTAATTTTGAGGTAAATTCAGAAAGAACAGACCTTCTTGTTTTACAGTTGAAGAGAGATGTTGAGTGATGGCTTCGGGCAACACAGCAGATGAGCAATGTCTGACTTCCCTTAAAGGCTTCCTGCGGGGTCCGGGGCTCTGACTGAGGCTGGAGTCCAGGAGCCTGTACAGGGTGGGTGAGTGGACAGAAGTGGTGTGTGGTTCCAGGCCATGGGTGGCAAGTCTGAGTCCCAGTAATGGTAGTCCAAAGGGTCAAGTCTAAGAGCTTGGCGGAAGTTAGGATAGGGTGGAGGCAGATCCAGGAGGGATTCCCGAAACAACACTGCAGAAAGATTGGAGAGAGAGAGGGAGAGAGTGAGAACTTTTTTTTACCAGGGACCAGCTGTCCAGTCTGTAAATATGGTCAGCTAGTTCTGACAAGTGCAGAATCACACCTAGAGCTTGGGTGTTCTGACTCCTAGGTAATTTCTAAAAGCCACACAAAAAGTCAACACATTCTGCCAGCAGGACACTGTTCTGAGCATGTTCCAGAAGCACACGTCAAAAGCCAAAGGTCAGTGTGGTGGATGTGATGGCCACCACCCTGACCCCTGTCCCGGAAGAGAGGACTGATTCCCTGCCTGGAAGACCCCAGGCTGTCAGCTGCTTCCACGCAATTGTCTCTGCTGAAGAAACCCTTTCCCAGATAGCCTGAATCCAATGACTCAAAGGAGAATAAAGGTATGGGCCCCTCTGACAACATGGAGCTATTTTGAAAGGTCACCCCTGCTTCAGAGGACCATGTACGACTGGTTGGGGACTGCGTTGAGAATATCCCAGCTCCTTTCTGCTTCCTTCTCTTTTCTTTTGCGGGTGTTGAGCACTGAAAGCTAATCACCATCTCAGAGTCTGTTTCCCAGGATCTGCTCTGGCTGACAGTCAACTTGTCTTCCAGGAGACTGGGGTTGTTACCAAACGCAAGTCTGTGTGCCTGACGCACAGCGAGGCCAAGCAATACAGAAACGTCAGAGCTTGGAGCAGAGAAAGGTTTATTACGGGGCCGTGCAAGGACACGGTGGCTCATGCCTTAAAAACCCCAAACTCTTAGAAGGCTTTCAGCAAATCCGTTTTATAGGAAAGGTGAGGGAGGGGTGTGGTTAGTTGTTGCAAACCACTTGGTGTCACATCCTTTGTTCTTGCAGCTGTCCGCGGAGGTCAGGTCACGGTCAGGTCATGAATTTCCTGTAAACCTCCATCCAAAACAAATGTTATTCTCTGTTCCGCAACTTCTTTTAATTAAAAAATTCTTTTTATTGAAGTATAGTTGATTTACAATGTTGTATTAATTTCTGCTGTACAGCAAAGTGATTCAGTTATATGTACATATACATTGTTTTTTTAATATTCTTTTCTGTTATGGTTTCTCACACGATATTGAATATAGTTCTCTGTGCTATACAGTAGGACCTTGTTGTTCACTCATTCTATATATAAAAGCTTACATCTGCTGACCCCAACCTTCCACTCCATCTTTCCCCAACCCCCTCCTCCTTGGTAACCACCAATCTGTTCTCTATGTCTGTGATTCTGTTTCTGTTTCATAGATAGGTTCATTTGTGTCATATTTTAGATTCCACATATAAGTGATATCATATGGTATTTGTCTTTCTCTGTCTGACTTGCTTCACTTAGTATGATAATCTCTAGTTCCATACATGTTGCTGCAAATGGCATTATTTCATTCTTTTTTATGGCTGAGTACTATTCCTTTGTATATATGTACCACATCTTCTTTACCCATTCATCTCTTGATGGACATTTAGGTTGTTTCCACATCTTGGCTACTGTGAATAGTGCTGCTATGAACATAGGGGTATCTTTTTGAACTACAGTTTTGTCTGGATATACGCCCAGGAGTGGGATTGCTGGATCATATGGTAATTCTATTTTCAGTTTCCTGAGGAACCTCCATACTATTTTTTATAGTGGCTGCTTCAACTTACATTCCCACCAACAGTGAAGGAGGGTTCCCTTTTCTCCACACCCTCTCCGGCATTTGTTATCTGTAGACTTTTTAATGATGGCCATTCTGACTGGTGTGAGGTGGTACCTCATTGTAGTTTTGATTTGCATTTCTCTAATAATTAGTGATATTGAGCATCTTTTCATGTGCCTCTTGGCCATCTGTATGTCTTCTTTGGAGAGATGTCTATTTAGGTCTTCTGCCCATTTTTCGACTGTTGTTTTTGTTGTTGTTGAGTGTTCTACAACTTTTTATCTAAAGGTGTAATGCTCTTAAAGGTCATAGCCTTGAGAATAAGCAAAGAGACACCATTACCCCTCATTTTAGTTGTTCAATGTCCCAAGGCTTGACTTTCTCCCTCTGAGGTCCAGGCCCTGGCTAAGAGGAGGGGTTCCCTGCACATGCCGGTTACCCTGCCCCAGAACGTTCTTCTAGCACCCATTCTGGGTCCTCTCGCCAGTGCGCAGACCTGGCTGAAGAGGCAGATCTCAGCTGGCGGTGCCCTGGGGGCCAGGTGCCCAGACCCCGCCCAGCCGTCATCACTGAGGGAGCCAGGCGCCCAGGACCCAGCCAGCCCTGAGGCTCCTCAGGCCACCCAAAGAGGGCCAGGTCCCACGGACTGCGACCCAGGGTGACTGTCAATGCCAGGACCACCGCGATGCTGACTGTTGGCAGGGCAGTACCGCTAACCACCGGGCGCCAAGGGTCTCTCGCTAACAGTCTCGGGCTAACAGTCTCGCACTAATGGTCTCGCGCTAACTGGCTGCGCACCTGCTCCACCTCTATTAAAGGGTCACAATAGTTTGACAACATGGTGTGAAGGTCATTTTGCTCTGTGATAATATTACCAGCTCACTTTAAATTTTCAAAACTTTTCCTGCAAGGCTTTGATCATCTCAACGACCTTGTGAGATAGGCGGGACAGTGGGTTTTTTCCCCCCCATTTTACAGATTTGGAAACCAATGCTCACTGAGGGTTATGGACATGAACAAGAATCCATGACTAGTAAGTGGCAGAATAGGGACTTTGAACTCTTTTGATTCCTGGTTTACTACCCTTATAAAATATATGAAAATGGGACTGTCCTAAAAAAAAAGATGGGGATTTATGGGGACACCACAAGCAGGGAGGCAGGAGAATTGCTATAAGGATCTACTGAAGTACAAACAATATGGCATAGATGTGTAACCATGGAAAATTGCAGCAGTGGCAATGTCAGCTGGGGGTGGGAACCTGGGCGGGGGGCGGTCCTCAGGGATGGTGCAGATGCGGGGAGAGGATCGTTGAGGATACTTCCCCCCATCTGAGGTGAAAAGTGAAAGAGATCTGGTGACAGTTTCTGAGATTGGTAGCTCTAACCCCAAACTGAAAAGCAAATTTTCTGTGCAGGATTCTATGGTCCTACATGAATCACACCATTTCTGTCGGTCAATATGTTAGTCTTTTGATAACAAAGAATAATTCTCTTTTTTGGTCACTCAAAATACACATATAAATTTTTATAGTATATATATATAATTGTATACCATATATATATAATTTTCCCCCCACCAGTCACTTCTATGGCTATTGTCCTGCAAGCTCTCTTCCAAGCATCCAGTGTTGTGGCTGCATGAACCACTTCCAGCTTAGTCTCAGATGACAGGTATTTCTAACGTATTTCTGTGTGTTCGAAACATGCACATTAGAGCACAGCGCGGCCAGCCCAAGTTTTCTCACGGTTTCCTCTCCTCCCGAAGCTGCCTTCCTTTTGGCCCCCGAGCCGCAAGTCACAGGCAAACAGGCAGTTTTCTTTCGGGATGTACCGCGCGCCGCCTGCCTGCTGGTCCAGCTCGGCCCTTCTCCTGCAACAGACCACATCGGGTACGAGCATGTTGAGAGCAAACACGCCGCTCTCTGGTGTCTGTGACCCGATGGGCGACCTCGGAGCGCGGGCATCCGCTACACTCCTATCAGGCAATTAGCTGATTGCTTGCAGCCCGAGCGGTGCGCGGGGACTGGACTGCCTGCCCGTCTCTACTGCAAATACAGGCACGTTCTCCGACTTTGATAGCTCCCTGGGTTCCTGTGAAAAACAACCACAGCCTTTCCGTAGCGTATTTCTCAAATACCGGCAACAGGGGATCGCAGAATTACAGCAACAAATGTTACGAGGTGCTATTTCCAAATAGACAGGCGGAAAAAGAATCCAAATAGGCCCATTAAATAATCATCCTCATTAAAACCAAACCAACCCAAACGCAATCGTTCTTAAAAGTGTATTAGAGGGAAAACAAAATGTTTTGAGAAGATTAATAATTTGTTCATTAATTTTATTGGATAATGACTCATCATTGGTCTTTCCAGAGTCGTGCATTTTTTAAACTAAAAGTGCCTTTTAGATTTCTCCCGTGCAATGTGCACATCAGGTGTGCAGAGAGCTTTTTAACATGCAAAAAGGAATCACAGTATTAGACAATGTGCTATTTTTCTATATCAAGGCAGCCTTTCCTAAAACATTAATCTGCTGCAAAAAGATGCTCCTAATTTAGAAGAAATTAGCGGCAGAGTCTACTCAACAAACACCTCTGCTAAAGCTTCATTAGTATGTATTTTCACATAATTCAATTAGCCAAAACACATACGCATGCTAGCAGCGCTGTTCCCTGCTCTGGGAGTGTCAGCAAGACTTTAAGCAGATCTGAAACAAAATTGCATAAATGGCATGTAAAGCTCTGTGCATACAAAGATACCTTCAGGGTTCTAATAAATTCATGAAACTTTTAAAAGTATGATTTCCTAGCAGGCAATCACTTTTAATTAACGGGATCACCTACAGCAACACATGTCCTTCAAAAACTTACATTATTTTTTCTTTTTGAATTTCAAAGTTTCTGTAGTAAAAGTTGAATAGCTGAGTAGCTTAACCTCAAAAGGATTCCAGGCTTTTATGACAGTTATAAATCACTGTGGTGCCTTCTTTATAAGAAGAAAAGATTCTTAACACAACAGAGAAAGAAGGAAATCTCTTTTTAGTCATAGCTAGAAGCAAGCATTTTCTCCAAAGGTCAAAAAACTTTTCCTCAGTTAAAGAATAATTTTAAGGACATTGCAGCTACTTGTACAAGTAATCTCTTATAATTTACTTTATGAATTAAACATTCAATTTCCAGGATTGTGGTTTGACATGGGATGGACTCACCTCTTTCCGGAGCTGGCTTTGTACAGTTTTTCCTCTTTAGTTTTTAGTAAACAAGGGCCCTGGCTGAATGTAGGGTCTTATTTAATGAGCCCTCCTCCGTGAGGGAAATGAGACTCTGTATACTTGCCAAAGGATTCAGTTGAGTGGTTCTTGCTATTTCCTTTTCAGGCTTTTGTTTGAAAGACAGGCACATGCTCACAGGATGTCTAGGGCTAATGGTAAGGTTGCAGAAATCTGAAAGAGACCTTGACAATTGAGTTGAGGGAAGAGTAAGGGACACCAAAGAAAAATCTGTTCACCTTCCCTCCCCTGTCCTTAAGGAACCTGGGCAGTTACTAAGGAAGGGTAGATGACCGGTTCCAATAGCACCACCTGGTGAGAGATCTCCCCCTCCCCACTTCCTGTATCCCAGACCCAACACCCCCTCTCCCAATGCTTTTCTTCTCTTTCCTAGGAGACTCCTTTTACTCTGTGATTTCCCCAAATGTGAGGGGATAAACAGGTGGGAATTGGGGGCATGGAGAATCCAGATGATGTCTTCTGCCCTTCTGCCAAAGCGGATAACATACCTGCAGGGTGGAGATTGCACGGTCAGGACCATAGGGGAGAGGAGTGGGAGAGAAGCCTTTGCAGGCAGATGCAGCAAAATACCCAAGCTCTTCTCTCCACTGCAAGGCCCTTCCTGAAGCCAGCCAGCATCATTTCTCACCTGGGGCACTGCAGAAGCTTCCCTGCTCGTCCTTCTGCCTCCGGTATTGCTCCTCTCAAACCCATTCTCCACATAGAGTTCACTTGTTGGCTTTTTGAGGAATTAGCCTGACCACAGACTGTAGTAGGTGTTAGGAACACGAGATCTTTACAGAACATAAATCTGATCATCTACTTTCAAGCTCAATTCTTTCAATAGTCTCTTACCATCTTTAAGATAAAATCCAAATTCCTTAATTTGGTGCAAAACCCTTTCACGATCTTCCCCTCTGCTTACATTTCCAGCCTCAACATTCACCCTCTTTTACCATCAATCTGATTTCCAGCTATATTGGACTATTTATACAGGCCCTGACCCTAGCCAAAGGACCATTTTATTCCTCACTTTTCCCCCCCAAAATGTGGCTTTTTAGTCTCAGTCTTTGGGAGATCTCTTTCCCCTTTTCCTCAGTTTGAGTCAAAGGCCACCCTAGTTATTACTTATGAATTCATCAAAAAAAAAAAAAAATCACCCTTTCACATCTTTTTGGAAGTGTTCTGTAACTCCTCCAAACTGTAGACTCTTCTAAGCTCTCACAGTGCATGCTCTGTTCATTTCAGGGACAGGCCTCTTTCATTCAGTGAATATTTATTGAGCATTTACTATGTGCCAAGTACTGTTCTGGGGATATAAGGATGAACAAGAGAGATCTATATTCTAACGGAGCTTGTATTTTGGTGGAGGAAAATAAACACAGCATAACTGTTCATATAAGTAAGGAAATAAATAAATAAGGCAATTTGTGATTGTGATTACTAGGATGGGGGAAGAATGGCCCACTTAAGTAGGGTGTTGATGTAAGGTCTCTGTCAGGAGATCACACTGAGCTGAGGTATGAATAATAAGAGGCCAGTCCAAGAATATCTAGTTAAAAGTCATTCCATATGTAAAAGAGGAGAAAATGAGCACGAAGTCTCTGAGGTAGGAACAAGGTTGGGGTGTTCCAAGACAAAAAAAAAAAAAGCCACTGTAGCTTGTGTACCAGGAATGTCTTATACTTTCTGTGACCTGTCTTAGTCTGGGGTCCTGTTAGCCAGCCCATTTGGTTCTCACACTAAGCAGTGTATTACAACCAAGTCTTCACCAGAAATAAAGTTGTTGTTTTGACCTCTATATGCCATTCCATTGTTTTATTTCTCAGTTTGTTCAGAACTAAGCGAGGTAGAGGGCTGCCACTGATTGGGCTCCTCAAAGACTTCAACACTTGTGACTACGTATTGTAAACATTTTTTCCTATGTAGTTGGTTTCTTTATGTAGTTTATGGTGTTTCTTTTCCTTGTAGAACTTTTTTATTTTTACATAGTCAAATTTATTATTATTATTTTTATGGTTTCTATGTTTGGGTCATGATTAAGCTTTTCTCCTGATATTTTAAAAAGTGTCAATTGGTTTTATTTAAAGGACTTTTTTTTTAGAGCAATTTGAGGTTCACAGCAAAATTGAATGGAAGGTGCATCTATTTCCCATATATTCCTTGATCCCACACATGCAGAGCATCCCCCATTACCAACATCACTCACCCATGTGGTACATTTGTTACAATTGATGAACTTATATTGACACATTATTATCCCCCAAAGTCCATAGTTTACATTAGGGTTCACTCTTGGTGTGGTACATTCTATGGGTTTTGACAAAATTATGACTTGTAGCCATCATTACAGTATCACACAGAGTAGTTTCACTGCCCTAAAAATCCTCTGTGCTCTGCCTATTTATCCCTCAGCCCCATGCTCCTAGTACATTCTGTGGGTTTGGACAAATGTATAATATCATGTATCCATCATTATAATATCATACAGAGTATTTTCACTGCCCTAAAAAAATTCTTTTTTTTCTGGTACTTTTAAGGTTTCATTTTTTACATTCTAGATGTTTGATCTATCTGGAAATTATTTTTGGTGTAAAATGGTAGAGATCCAACTTGATTCCTTTTTTCCCCCAGCTTTATTAGGTAAAATTAACACATAAAATTGTAATTTATGTAAAGTGTACAACCTGATGATCAGATAAATATATACATTGTGAAAGAGTTTCCACAACCAAGTTAATTAACACATCTGTCACCTTACATAGTTACCTTTATTTATTTATTTTTGGTGAGAACACTTAAGGTGTACTCTCATAGAAAATTTAAATTATACAATACAATATTACCAACTACAGTCACTATGTTATCCATTAGATCCTCAGATTTATAACCAAAAGTTTGTACCCTTTTACCAAACTCTCCCTATTTCCTCCACGCCCAGCTCTTTGTAACAACCATTCTGTTCTTTGTTTCTATGAGTTCAACTTTCTTTTTTAAATCCTACATATAAGTGACACCATGCGGTATTTGTGTTTCTCTGTCTAGCTTTTTCTCGTAGCATAATGCCCTCCAGGTTGATCCATTTTGTTGTAAATGGCAGGATTTCATATTTCATTCTTTGTAAGGGCGAATAATATTCCACTGTGTGTGTGTGGGCGTGTGTATATACGTACCACATCTTATCTGTTTATCCATTGACGGACACGTAGGTTATTTCCTTATTCGGCTTTTGTGAATAATGCTGTAATGAACACGGGAGTACAGATATCTTTTCAAGATAGTGATTTCACTTCCTTTTATATACACAGAAGTGTGATTGCTGGATCATATGGTAGTTCTATTTTTAATTTTTTGAGGAACCTCCATACTGTTTTTCATAGTGGCTATACCAGTTTACATTCCCAATAATAGTGCACAAGTGTTCCCTTTTCTCCAAATCCTCACCAGCATTTTATATCTCTAATCTTTTTGATAACAGACATCCTAACAAGTGTGAGGTGACATTTCATTGCGGTTTTGATTTGCATTCTCCTGATGATTAGTGATGTTGAGCACCATTTTATGTACCTGTTGGCCATTTGTATGTCTTCTCTGGAAAAATGTCTATGCAGGTCCTTTATCCATTTTTAATGGGGTTATTTGTTTGTTTGTTTGTTTGCTTTTAATTTTCTGTCTGGATAGTCTATCCATTGTTTAAAGTGAGGTATTGACATCCCCTACTATTATTGTATTGCAGTCTGTTTCTCCCTCCAAATCTGTTAATATTTGCTTTATGTATTTAGGAACTCCAAGTTGGATGCATAAATATTTACAATTGTTATACCTTCTTAATGAATTGATCCCTTATCATTATATGATGACCTCTTTTGTATCTTGTTACAGTTTTTGGCTTAAAGTCTGTCTTGTCTGATATAAGTATAGCTACCCCTTCTTTCTTCAGGTTTCCATTTGCATGGAATAACTTTTTCCATCCCTTCACTTTCAGTCTATGTGCATCCTTATTTTTTATTTAACATCTTTATTGTAGTATAATTGCTTTACAATGGTGTGTTAGTTTCTGCTTTATAACAAAGTGAATCAGCTATACATATAACCCCATATCTCCTACCTCTTGCATCTCCCTCCCACCCTCCCTATCCCACCCCTCTAGGTGTTCACAAAGCACCGAGCTGATCTCCCTGTGCTATGTGACTGCTTCCCATTAGCTATCAGTTTTACATTTGGTAGTGTATATATGTCTATGCCACTCTCTCACATCGTCCCAGCTTACCCTTCCCCCTCCCTGTGTCCTCAAGTCCGTTCTCTACACCTGCGTCTTTATTCCTGTCCTGCCCCTAGGTTCTTCAGAATCTTTTTTTGTTTGTTTGTTTGTTTTTTAGATTCCATATATATGTGTTAGCATAAGGTATTTGTTTTTCTCTTTCTGAATTACTTCACTCTGTATGACAGTCTCCAGGTCCAACAACCTCACTACAAATAACTCAATTTCGTTTCTTTTTATGGCTGAGTAATATTCCTTTGTACATATGTGCCACATATTCTTTATCCATTCATCTGTCGAAGGACACTTAGGTTGCTTCCATATCCTGGCCATTGTAAACAGAGCTGCAATGAACATTGTGGTACATGACTTTTTTGAATTACAGTTTTCCCAGGGTAAATGCCCAGTAGTGGGATTGCTGGGTCATATGGTAGTTCTATTTTTAGTTTTTTAAGGAACCTCCATAATGTTCTCCATAGTAGCTGTATCAATTTACATTCCCACCAACAGTGCAGGAGGGTTCCCTTTTCTCCACATCCTCTCCAGCATTTATTGTTTGTAGATTTTTTGATGATAGCCATTCTGACCAGTGTGAGGTGATACCTCACTGGAGTTTTGATTTGCATTTCTCTAATGATTAATGATGTTGAGCATCCTTTCATGTGTTTATTGGCAATCTGTATATCTTTACTGGACAAATGTCTATTTAGGTCTTCTCCCCATTTTTGGATTGGGTTGTTTGTTTTTTTGATATTGAGCTGCATGAGCTGCTTGTATATTTTGGAGATTAATCCTTTGTCAGTTGCTTCATTTGCAAATATTTTCTCGCATTCTGAGGGTTGTCTTTTCGTCTTGTTGATGGTTTTCTTTGCTGTGCAAAAGATTTTAAGTTTCATTAGGTCCCATTTGTTTATTTTTCTTTTTATTTTCATTTCTCTAGGAGGTGGGTCAAAAAGGATCTTGCTGTGATTTATGTCATAGAGTGTTCTGCCTATGTTTTCCTCTAAGAGCTTTACAGTGTCTGGCCTTACAATTAGGTCTTTAATCCATTTTGAGTTTCTTTTTGTGTATGGTGTTAGGGAGTGTTCTAATTTCATTCTTTTACATGTAGCTGTCCAGTTTTCCCAGCACCACTTATTGAAGAGACTGTCTTTTCTCCATTGTATATTCTTGCCTCCTTTATCAAAGATAAGGTGACCATATGTGCGTGGGTTTATCGCTGGGCTTTCTATCCTGTTCCATTGATCTGTACTTCTGTTTTTGTGTCAGTACCATACTGTCTTGATTACTGTAGCTTTGTATTATAGTGTGAAGTCAGGGAGCCTGATTCCTCCACCTCCATTTTTCTTTCTCAAGATTGCTTTGGCTATTCGGGGTCTTTTGTGTTTCCATACAAATTGTGAATTTTTTTCTTCTAGTTCTGTGAAAAATGCCATTGGTAGTTTGATAGGGATTGCATTGAATCTGTAGATTGCTTTGGGTAGTATAATCATTTTCACAATGTTGATTCTTCCAATCCAAGAACATGGTATATCACTCCATCTATTTGTATCATCTTTAATTTCTTTCATCTGTGTCTTATAGTTTTCTGCATACAGGTCTTTTCTCCCTAGGTAGGTTTATTCCTGGGTATTTTATTCTTTTTGTTGCAATGGTAAATGGCAGTGTTTCCTTAACTTCTCTTTCAGATTTTTCATCATTAGTGTATAGGAATGCAAGAGATTTCTGTGCATTAATTTTGTATCCTGCTACTTTACCAAATTCATTGATTAGCTCTAGTAGTTTTCTGGTGGCATCTTTAGGATTCTCTATGTATAGTATCATGTCATCTGCAAACAGTGACAGCTTTACTTCTTTTCCAATTTGGATTCCTTTTATTTCTTTTTCTTCTCTGATTGCTGTGGCTAAAACTTCCAAAACTATGTTGAATAATAGTGGTGAGAGTGGGAAACCTTGTCTTGTTCCTGATCTTAGAGGAAATGGTTTCAGTTTTTCACCATTGAGAAAGATGTTGGCTGTGGGTTTGTCATATATGGCCTTTATTATGTTGAGGTAAGTTGCCTCTATGCCTACTTTCTGGAGGGTTTTTATCATAAAGGTGTGTTGAATTTTGTCGAAAGCTTTCTCTGCATCTATTGCGATGATAATATATTTTTTCTCCTTCAATTTGTTAATATGGTTTGTCAGATTGCTTGATTTGCGTATATTGAAGAACCCTTGCATTCCTGGGATAAACACACTTGATCATGGTATATGATCCTTTTAATGTGCTATTGGATTCTATTTGCTAGTGTTTTGTTGAGGATATTTGCATCTGTATTCATCAGTGATATTGGCCTGAAGTTTTCTTTTTTTGTGACATCTTTGCCTGATTTTGGTATCAGAGTGATGGTGGCCTTGTAGAATGCGTTTGGGAGTGTTCCTCCCTCTGCTATATTTTGGAAGAGTTTGAGAAGGATAGGTGTTAACTCTTCTCTAAATGTTTGATAGAATTCACCTGTGAAGCCATCTGGTCCTGGGCTTTTGTTTGTTGGAAGATTCTTAATCACAATTTCAAGTTTCAGTGCTTGTGATTGGTCTGTTTATATTTTCTATTTCTTCCTAGTTCAGTCTCAGAAAGTTGTGCTATTCTAAGAATTTGTCCATTTCTTCCAGGTTGTCCATTTTATTGGCATATAGTTGCTGGTAGTAATCTCTCATGATCCTTTGTATTTCTGCAGTGTCAGTTGTTACTTCTCCTTTTTCATTTCTAATTCTATTGATTTGAGTCTTCTCCCTTTTATTCTTTATGAGTCTGGTTAATGGTTTATCAATTTTGTTTATCTTCTCAAAGAACCAGGCTTTAGTCTTATTGATCTTTGCTATCATTTCCTTCATTTCTTTTTCATTTCTTTCTGTTCTGATCTTTATGATTACTTTCCTTCTGCTAACTTTGGGGTTTTTTTTTTTTTGTTCTCCTTTCTCTAATTGCTTTAGTTGTAAGCTTAGGTTGTTTATTTGAGATGTTTCTTGTTTCTTGAGGTATGATTGTATTGCTATAATCTTCTCTCTTAGAACTGCTTTTGCTGCATCCCATAGGTTTTGGGTTGTCGTGTTTTCATTGTCATTTGTTTCTAGGTATTTTTTGATTTCCTGATTTCTTCAGTGATCTCTTGATTATTTAGTAGTGTATTGTTTAGCCTCCATGTGTTTGTATTTTTTACAGATTTTTTCCAGTAATTGATATCTAGTCTCATAGCATTGTGGTGGGAAAAGATACTTGATACAATTTCAATTTTCTTAAATTTACCAAGGCTTGATTTGTGACCCAAGATATGATCTATCCTGGAGAATGTTCCATGAGCACTTGAGAAGAAAGCATATTCTGTTGTTTTTGGTTGGAATGTCCTATAAATATCAATTAAGTGCATCTTGTTTAAAGTATCATTTAAAGCTTGTGTTTCTTTATTTATTTTCATTTTGGATGATCTGTCCATTGGTGAAAGTGGGGTGTTAAAGTCCCCTAGTATGATTATGTTACTGTCGATTTCCCCTTTTATTGCTGTTAGCAATTGCCTTATGTATTGAGGTGTTCCTATGTTGGGTGCATAAATATTTACAATTGTTATATCTTCATCTTGGATTGATCCCTTGATCATTATGTAGTGTCTTTCTTTGTCTCTTGTAATAGTCTTTATTTTAAAGTCTATTTTGTCTGATATGAGAATTGCTACTCCAGCTTTCTTTTGTTTTCCATTTGCATGGAATATCTTTTTCCATCCCCTCACATTCAGTCTATATGTGTCCCTAGGTCTGAAATGGGTCTCTTGTAGACAGCATATATACAGGTCTTGTTTTTGTGTCCATTCAGCCAGTCTACGTCTTTTGATTGGAGCATTTAATCCATTCACATTTAAAGTAATTATCAGTATGTTTGTTCCTATTACCATTTTCGTAATTGTTTTGGGTTTGTTTTGTAGGTCTTTTCCTTCTCTTGTGTTTCCTGCCTAGAGAAGTTCCTTTAGCATTTGTTGTAAAGCTGGTTTGGTGGCGCTGAATTCTCTTAGCTTTTGCTTGTCTGTAAAGGTTTTTATTTCTCTGTCGAATCTGAATGAGATCCTTGCTGGGTAGAGTAATCTTGGTTGTAGGTTTTTCCCTTTCATCACTTTAAATACATCCTGCCACACCCTTCTGGCTTGCAGAGTTTCTGCTGAGAAATCAGCTGTTAACCATATGGGAATTCCCTTGTATTTTATTTGTTGTTTTTCCCTTGCTGCTTTTAATATTTTTTGTTTGTATTTAATTTTTGATAGTTTGGTTAATATGTGTGTTGGCCTGTTTCTCCTTGGATTGATCCTGTATGGGACTCTCTGTGCTCCTGGACTTGATTGACTATTTCCTTTCCCATATTTGGGAAGTTTTCAACTATAATCTCTTCAAATATTTTCTCAGTCCCTTTCTTTTTCTCTTCTTCTTCTGGGACCCCTATAATTCAAATGTTGGTGTGTTTAATGTTGTCTCAG
The DNA here is from genome assembly GCF_028564815.1 of Eubalaena glacialis. Lineage (NCBI taxonomy): Eukaryota > Metazoa > Chordata > Mammalia > Artiodactyla > Balaenidae > Eubalaena > Eubalaena glacialis. The sequence continues at coordinate 45,686,541 of NC_083718.1, read as the reverse complement.
AGGTCTCTGAGACTGTCCCCATTCTTTTCATTCTTTTGTCTTTATTCTGTGGTAGTATTTCCACTATTTTGTCTTCCAGATAACTTATCCGTTTTCTGCCTTAGTTATTCTGCTATTGATTCCTTTTAGAGAGTTTTAAATTTCATTTATTTTGTCATTCATCATTGTTTGTTTGCGCTTTAGTTCTTCTAGGTCCTTGTTGAACACTTCTTGTATTTTCTCCAGTCTATTTCCAAGATTTTGGATCATCTTTACTATCATTACTCTGAATTCTTTTTCAGGTAGGCTGCCTATTTTCTCTTCATTTGTTTGGTCTGGTGGGTTTTTACCTTGCTCCTTCATCTGCTGTGTATTTCTCTGTCTTCTAATTTTGCTTAACTTACTGCGTTTGGGGTCTCCTTTTCGCAGGCTGCAGGTTCGTAGTTCCCATTGTTTTTAGTGTCTGCCCTAGTGGCTAAAGTTGGTTCAGTGGGTTGTGTAGGCTTCCTGGTGGAGGGGACTGGTGCCTGTGTTCTGGTGGATAAGGCTGGATCTTGTCTTTCTGGTGGACAGGACTGCGTCCAGTGGTGTGTTTCGGGGTGTCTGTGAACTTATTATGATTTTAGGCAGCCTCTCTGCTAATGGGTGGGGTTGTGTTCCTGTCTTGTTAGTTGTTTGGCATGGGGTGTCCAGCACTGGAGCTTGCTGGTCATTGAGTGGAGCTGGGTCTTAGCGTTGAGACACAGATCTCTGGGAGAGCTCTCACTGATTGATATTATGTGGGGCTGGGAGGTCTCTGGTGGTCAAATGTACTGACCTCGCAACTCGGCTCTCCCACCTCCGAGGCTCAGGCCTGGCAGCCAGCCGGAGCACCAAGACCCCATCAGCCACATGGCTCAGAAGAAAAGGGAGAAAGAAAAAAGAAAGAAGGAAAAAAATAATAAAATAAAGTTATTAAAATAAAAAATAATAAAGAAAAAGAAGAGAGCAACCAGACCAATAAACATATCCACCTGTGATAACAAGTGCCAAAAAGTAAACTAAGGTAAACATATAAATCAGAAACTAGTCAGTCCCATATAGCAAACCCCAGGTCTACAGTAGCTCCCAAAGTCCACCACTTCAATTTTGGGATGATTCATTGTCTATTCAGGTATTCCACAGATGCAGGGTACATCAAGTTGATTGTGGAGATTTAATCCACTGCTCCTGAGGCTGCATGGAGAAATTTCCCTTTCTCTTCTTTGTTCGCACAGCTCCTGAGGTTCAGCTTTGGATATGGCCCCGCATTTGCATGTAGGTGCCCTCTGGCGTCTGTTCTTCGCCCAGACAGGAGGGGGTTAAAGGATTGGCTGATTAGGGGGCTGTGGCTCACTCAGGCTGGGGGGAGGGAGGGGTACAGAATGCGGGTCAAGCCTGTGGTGGCAGAGGCTGGAGTGATGTTGCAACAGCGTGAGGTGCACCTTGTGTCCTCCTGGAGAAGTTGTCCCTGGATCATGGTACCCTGGCAGTGGCGGGCTGCACAGGCTCCCAGGAGGGGAGGTGTGGATAGTGACCTGTGCTTGCACGCAGGCTTCTTGGTGGCTGCAACAGCAGCCTTAGCATTTCATGCCCGTCTCTGGTGTCTGCGCTGATAGCTGTGGCTCGCACCCATCTCTGGAGCTCGTTTAGGCGGTGCTCTGAATCCCCTCTCCTTGCGCACCCTGAAACAATGGTCTCTTGCCTCTCAGGCAGGTCCAGACTTTTTCCCGAACTCCCTCCTGGCTAGTTGTGGCACACTAGCCCCTTTCAGGCTGTGTTCACGCAGCCAATCCCAGTCCTCTCCCTGGGATCTGACATCTGAAGCCCGAGCCTCAGCTCCCAGCCCCCACTTGTCCCAGTGGGTGAGACAAGCCTCTCAGGCTGGTGAGTGCTGGTTGGCACCGATCCTCTGTGTGGGAAGCTCTCCACTTTGCCCTCTGCACCCCTGTTGCTGTGCTCTCCTCTGTGGCTGCAAAACTCCCCCCGCCGCCTTCTGCGAGCGAATGGGCTTCCCAGTGTGTGGAAACTTTTCCTCCTTCACAGCTCTCTCCCAGAGGTGCAGGTCCTGTCCCTATTCTTTTGTCTCTTTTTTTTCTTTTGCCCTACCCAGGTACGTGGGGAGTTTCTTGCCTTTTGGGAGGTCTGAGGTCTTCTGCTAGCATTCAGTAGGTGTTCTGTAGGAGTTGTTCCACATGTAGATGTATTTTTGATGTATTTGTGGGGAGGAAGGTGATCTCCACATCTTACTCCTCCATGATCTTGGAGGTCCTCCTCTATGTGCATCCTTAAAGCTGAAGTGAGTCTCTTGTAAGTAGCATACAGTAGATTCTTATTTTTTTAATCCATTAAGCCATTCTATATCTTTTGACTGGAGAATTTTAGTTCATTTACATTTATAGTAATTATAGATAGATATGGACTTACTATTGCTGTTTTGTTAATTGTTTTATGGTTGTTTTATAATTCCTTTTTTCTTTTTTTCCTCCCTTGCTCACTTCTTTTGTGATCTGATAATTTTTTGTAGTGGTATGCTTTTATCCTTTGTGTATTTACTATAGGTTTTTGTTTTGAAGTTACCATGAGGCTTACATAAAACATCTTATAGTTATAACGGTCTATTTTAAGCTGATAACAACTTAATTTTGAACGTATACAGAAGTTCTACATTTTTATACTCCCCCATTTTATGTTTTTATGTCACAATTTACATCTTTTTATATTGTGTATTTATTAACAAATTATTATAGCTATAGTTATTTTAAAATTTACAGTAGAGTTATAAGTGATCTACACATCACCATTACAATATTAGAGCATCCTGAATTTAACTATATATTTATCTACCAGTGAATTTTGTACTTTCATATGTTTTCATGTTGCTAATTAGTGTCCTTTCATTTCAACCTGAAAAACTCCCTTTAACACCTCTTGTAAGGCTGGTCTAGTGGTGTTGAATTTCTTCAACTTCTGTTTGTCTGAGAAATTCTCTATCTCTCCTTCAATTCCAAAGGACAAGTTTGCTAGGTAGAATATTCTTGGTTGGCAATCTCCCCCCCCCCCCCCAGCCCTTTGAACATCTCATCCCTCTGTCTGCAGGATTTCTGCTGAAAAATCTGCTGATAATTTTTTTTGGGTTCCCTTGTATGTAACAATTGCTTTTCTCTTGCTGCTTTTAAGATTCTCTGCTTGTCTTTACCTTTTGACAATTTAATTGTAATGTGTCTTGGTTGAGCATCTTTGGATTCATCTCGTTTGGACCTCTCTGGTCTTTATGGATCTTCATGTCTGTTTCCTTCCCTAGGTTTGTAAAAATTTCAGCCATTATTTCTTTGAATAAGCTTTCTGCTCCTTTTCCTCCTGGAACACCTATAATGTGTATATCAGTCCACTTGATGCTGTCCCATATGTATTTTTAGCTATCTTCACTTTTTTTTCATTCTTTTTCTTTTTGTTCCTCTGACTGGATGATTTCACTGCCTTGTCTTCGCATTAGCTAATCCTTTATTCCACTTGATCTAGTCTGCTGTTGGAACCCTCTATTAAAATCTTTAGTTCAGTTCTTTTATTCTTCAGTTCTATGATTTCTGTTTGGTAATTTTTAAAAAATACTTTCTATCTCTGTTGAAATTCTCACCTTGTTCATGCCTTGGTGTCTTAACCTCGGTGTTCATCTTTACGACCATTATTTTGAACTCTCTGTTGAGTAAATCATTTTTCTCTGTTTCAATAAGTCAGTTTCTGGGGATTTATCTTGTTCTTTTGTTTGGAAAATACTCTCCTATTTCTTCTTCTGTTTTTTTTCTCTCTGTGCTGGTTTCTGCACATTAAATAAAAAAGTCACCTCTTCCAGTCTTGAGAGATTGGCCTAATGTAAGAGATGAACCTTATCAATCAGCTTGGCCTGAGCTCTTAGTGGCCTCTAAACCTTTGTGGTTGTCCAAGTCAACGTCTTTATTCTTAGTGACTCCCAGTAGGTGTGCCCCAAAGGCATGGGAAATGCCCACACAACTGTTTATGCTCCCAGAGGACTACTAGTTATCTGCTTCTTCAGCTCCCTGATGCAGGCTAATTGGAAGCCAGTCCTTCAGGCAGCAGCTGGGAAATTCAGAACATTAGATATGCTGTCTAGCCCCTATCAGGAAAAAAACAGGAGCTGGGTGTTCTTTTCCTACTCACTTTGTGATGAGTCAGAGGGGATAGTTGCAGGGAGTGCTTGTATATCAAATAGAACTGCCTCTTTATTTTGTGTGGTCTGGGGGATTCATGAATGTTGAGCCTCATCAGCTCCCAGACGTAGGTGATTTGGGAGCCAGTTTCTCGGGTGGTAGCCATAACCCGAGTTGGAATGGTAGAAGTGTGGACAAGCTCTTTCCAGCAAGAAGCTAGAGAGTTGATTTTATTATTGGAGTGACACAGGGGGAGGCAGCAGGCAATGTGCCCACCAACTCAGCTTCCCGGGAGGATCCCAGTCAGCTCTCAGATGCAGGCTTATTAGAAGCCAGAAACCTTATCTAGCAGTTGGAAATGTATGTAGTCAATTCCCTTACAGGGAGAAATTGGGAGATTGGCATTTTTGCCTATTCACTCTCTATCCAGCCTGGCAAGGGAGAGATGCAGGAAGTTCTTATGCTCCTGTTTAACAACTGCTTCTTTGTTTAATATGGTCCTGCGAGACTCATGAATGCCCAGCTCCATTGGCTATCAGAGCTAGGTGACGGAGGGTCCATCCCTCAGGTGGCAGCTGCAAAAGTTAGGGCACTAGATGTGTGGACAACTTCCTTTCAGGGAGAAGCTGGTCACTTGGTTTTATTGTTGAAGCAAGCTGGAGGGAGAAGGTAGTTGCAGTGCCCACTGACTCTTTCAGGTTCATGGGAGGATTCCAGTCAGCTCTCAGATGCAGTCTGATTAGAAGCTGTACCCTCAGGCAGCAGCTGGAAAAACATACAGTCAAACCCCTTCCAGGGAGAAACTGGGAGATGGGCATTTTTGTCTGCTTCTTCTTCAGTGCACCTGGGGGGGTAGCTGTGGGAAGTTCTTGCTTATCTGTTTAAAAACTGCTTCTTTGTTTGCTCTATCCCCATGGGACTCGTGAACACAATCCTCACTGTGTCTCAAAGCTGGGTGATTTGGGGGCCCATTGCTTGGGTGGCAACATTAAAGGTAGGAGTTCTAATTGTGTGTCCCAAGCTTTTTGCTCCTCAGGGAGAAGTTGGGATTTGGAAGTTCCATCCTGACTGAGGGAGAAGATTGGATTTGGAAGTTCTGTCCAGATTGTAAGGTGCTGTGGCAGAGGTGGGGTTTATGACGAGAATGTTTCTTGGCTTTTCCCACTTTTTTTGATGTTGGTATTTTCTCAGCTGCCTGATGTGTAGAAGTTGCCCAACCAGCTTCTGGATTTCTTTCAAAGGGGCTGGATCCATGTATAGCTGTCTATTCTGTGCATCTGTGGGAGGAGAGAAAGTCAGGAGTCTCCTATCTTGTCATCTTGGTGATATAACTCAAATAACTTAATTCCTTTTTAAGGTGTCTATCCAGTTGTCTGGTAATTTTATCAAATAGTTTATCATTTAACCACTGAATGTCATGGCTAACTTCATTAGAAATTACAGTCTTCGGGACTTCCCTGGTGGCACAGTGGTTAAGAATCCGCCTGCCAATGCAGGGGACGTGAGTTCAATCCCTGGTCTGGGAAGATCCCACATGCCATGGAGCAGCTAAACCTGTGAACCACAACTACGAAGCCTGTGCTCTAGAGCCCGCGAGCCACAGCTACTGAGCCCATGCACCTCAACTACTGAAGCCCGTGTGCCTAGAGCCCGTGCTCCGCAACAAGAGAAGCCCCTGCAGTGAGAAGCCCATGCACTGCAATGAAGAGTAACCCCTGCTCACCACAACTAGAGAAAGCCCACGTGCAGCAATGAAGACCCAACGGAGCCAAAAATAAATAAATTAATTAATAAATTAATTTTTAAAAAGCCACTCATTAGAACATAGTGGGATATATTCATGAAAATAAAAAATTAGAACTTACAGTCCTCTATGTATTTGGGTCTATTTCTGGTGCTATTTACTGTTCTATTTATGTGTTCTTAATCTTGTGCCATTACCCAGTGTTTTTTTTTTTTTTTAACTTAGTCTCTCATCTGTGCCACTATTCCCCAATTAGATCCCATATCACATTGTCAGATTCACAGCCTGAATCCAGATATTTACAACATAGTAAGATAGCAAGGTTTTTTTTTTTTTTAATTTTATTTATTTATTTATTTATTTATGGCTGTGTTGGGTCTTCGTTTCTGTGCGAGGGCTTTCTCCAGTTGCGGCAAGTGGGGGCCACTTTTCATCACGGTGTGCGGGCCTCTCATCATCGCGGCCTCTCCTGTTGCGGAGCACAGACTCCAGATGCACAGGCTCAGTAATTGTGGCTCACGGGCCCAGTTGCTCCGCGGCATGTGGGATCTTCCCAGACCAGGGCTCGAACCCGTGTCCCCTGCATTGGCAGGCAGACTCTCAACCACTGTGCCACCAGGGAAGCCCTACCCAGTGTTTTAATTATTGTTTTATATTTGGCAGCATTAGTTACTCAATTATTTTTTCTTTGAAGAATTTTCTTAGATATTTTTATGTATTTACTTTTCTTTTTCTAAAAATGTCTTTATTTTTCTCTTAAATAATGATTTAGCTGAATCTACAGTTATACCTTGATGGTTATTTTCCTTCAGCATTGTGTAACATATTGTTCCATTGATTTTGATTTCCATTGCTGCTGTTAAAAAGTGTATGATCAATCTAATTATCATTCCCTTGTGAGTAGTCTGTCCTTTCTCTGTGGTTGTTTTTAAGAATTTATTTTTGTGTTTGATGTTTTATCGTGATATCTCTAGTTGAGGATTTCTTCTTATTTTTGCTGGAGATTTGTTGAGATCTGAAGACTCAAATCTATCATCAAGTCTGGAAAGTAAGCAGATACTATTATTTTCTCTCTCACATTGTCTGTATGTTTTCCTCTGGAAATCTAATTAGATGTATGCAAAACCTTTTCATATTATCTTTCATGTCTGTTAATTTCTATCTACTTCTCCTCTGGTCTACTTCCAAATTGCAGGGTGTGACAGGACTTAATCATTCTATCTTCTCTTTCTAGGTGAATTCATCTATTTTCTGCATTTAATTCCATTTCCATGCAGATGACGCCTAAATTTTATTTTCTGCTCTTTCTTTATTCTCTTTTGGCTTGTATATTTATTTGCTTCTTTGCCATTTCCCTTTGGATATCTCAGATTTAAGCTATTTATCTTCCAGTCTTCACCCACTTCGGATAATGGCTCCTTTCCCACCCAGTTATTCATACTAGAAACCTAGGAGTCATGTTTTTTACATCTCCCTGAACTGCATATCTGATCAATCAAAATGTTGTATCTTTTTTTTAATTTTTATTTTTTGTTTTTGGCTGCGTTGGGTCTTTGTTGCTGTGCAGGCTTTCTTTAGTTGCGGCGAGCGGGGGCTACTCTTTGTTGTGGTGTGCAGGCTTCCCATTGTCATGGCTTCTCTTGTTGTGGAGCACAGGCTCTAGGCGCACGGGCTTCAGTAGTTGTGGCAAGTGGGCTCAGTAGTGTGGCTCGCAGGCTCTAGAGCATAGGCTCAGTAGTTGTGGCACATGGGCTTAGTTGCTCCACGGCATGTGGGATCTTCCCAGACCAGGGCTTGAACCCGTGTCCCCTGCATTGGCAGGCGGATTCTTAGAAATGTTATACCTTTTAAACTTTTAAAATAGTGTTGAATCTGTCCTCTTCACTTATTTTTTTGCCACCACTCTCATCCAAACCACCCTCATGTATCATTTAGACTTCTGCAGTAGCTTAACTAGACTCCTTGCATTCACTTATTTCTCCTTGAGTCCTTTCTCCACTCAGTCATAGGAATTTCCTTAAGCTGTAAATCAAGTCATGCTCCTGCTTAAAATTCTTTAATACCTTAATATTGTACTTAAAATAAAAATTAATTATATGTCCTATAAGGATCTACATGATCTGTTCCCCTACTCAACTTCTCTAACATCATTTAATGTCATTTGGCTTTCTTACTATGCTATATAGCCACACTGACTTTCTCCGTCATCTTAAAACATTGTGTGTCAGTTATCAGTTTCTTGATTCTTAGCTCCAACTTCACCCTTCACTGCGTGCTCTGCAAAAAAGGGGAGATAGGCCCTTAAAATATTTTTGCTTTGCCAGCTGGCACAGTGTTACATTTTACTAGTAGAGGACACAGGAAAGACTTTGCAGGCAGGAAGGATTTTGCTTCCTGGTTCCCCTGTACTTGCTCTCCAGGCAGGCTCTTGTAGTTCTTTCAGCTTTTCTAGCACTGTATATCTGCAGCATATGTACCTCCTAAGTGCCCCATATCGACAGGGTGGGCAGTTTCTCCAGCACCAGGCTTCTGCAGGACTCACAACTTCTTTACTGCCTGGCTCCTGCAGTGCATGGTGACATGTGACACTAAGAGGCCATCAGTTTCTCTTAGAAACTCCTTTGGACAGTTCTGTAGTGATGGGCCTCTAATGAAACACTTTGTCATGGACATCTTCTCCTGGCACTCTAGAAGGTAGATTTCTAGCAAGTTCCATCAGTGTAGCACTACAATGACTTCTCTGCCACTCAGTGAGCCACAAACATGCCCACTCTAAAATATCTGAATCTCAGCTATGAGCAGGGACTCCTCCTTGGGCACTCTGTCTCAGCCCTGGTTGGGGGGGGGGTGCTGCTAAGGGCTGCTCTTTATATCTGCTATTCCTATATTCTTTAAAGTTCTCTTTATTTTTACTAGCCAATGCCTCGTTACTCCAATTCTCAGTAATAGTTAATAATTTTTTTATATTAAACTTTTCCTGTTCAAATCACAGTGAGGTTTTCTATTTCTTGATTGGACCCCTGATTGATACAGAATTGGTACCAGGAGTGGTCTCAGAAGATAAACTGGCAATATAGGATCTTGGGTTTGGCCTGGTCATATCCTTGGGTTTGAGTGCAATGCTGATCTTCCTTGCCAATGGGAAATGGGATGATAGCAACCTACATCATGCAATGATCTCATCCTTAAGCTGTCATCTGTGGTTGATTGTGATGAAATGCCAACAAAAGCACATGTTTTGGGAGCCCAAGTGGCTGCAGTTGACCATTATGGCAAAAATGATGACTAACAACTGTGGTATGGAGTGAATTTTTCTGAGTGCACTTAAGTGACAACAAGGAGAAAATGTCAGGCTCAGATCCAATAACTCTCAGCTCAGGTTATGGTCTGAGAATCAGAGAGTTCCCATGACAGCCCTAAGAGAGATTCTTATTTATTGTAATTAAAGTCAGATAGTGCTGAAAATCAAACACAAATTTAATTGGATGGTTTGCTGAATTACAAAGACAGTTGAATTTGTGTCTCACCAAATTACTTGAGTGGAAGTTAGGGCATTAATTGGTAAAGAGAAGGATCCTGAAACATGGAATCTGGTTGGATCCAGATGAAATTGACATTCTTGAAGCCCTAAGTTACTATGAGCCTCACTTAACAGTAGAATTAATTTTGCCTATGGTGGTTTTTATTATTTAAACTTTATAGTAAGTATTAAAGTCAGGTAGTATAAATCTCCTAATCAGAATGCATTGAATAGTCTAGGTTCATTGCATTTTCATATTAATTTTAGATTCAGCTTGTTAATAAAAAAAAAAAGACTTCTGGGATTTTAATTGGTTGGTGTTGAATATACAGATCGATTTGAATATAATTGATATCTCAATATTTGTTATGGGTTGAATTGAGTCCCTCCAAAATTCATATGTTGAAATCCTAACCCCCATAACCTCAGGTTGTGATACTATTTGGAAAAAGGAAAATTGCAGATTTAATTAGTTAAGATGAGGTCATACTAGAGAAAGGCAGGCCCCTAAATCATTCTGACTGGTGTCCTTATAAAAAGGTAGAAATTTGAACACAGAGACACATATACAGGAAGAATGCCATGTGAAGAGGGCAGAAATTGTGGTGATGTTTCTAAAAGTAAAGGAATGACAAAGATTGCCAGCAAAGCAGCAGAAGCTAGAGGAGAGGCATGAAACAGATCCTTCCTCACAGCCCTAAGAAGGAACTAACCCTGCTGACAGCTTGATTCCCAGATCTGTGAGACAATAAATTTTTGTTGTGTAAGTCAACCAGTTTGTTGTACTTTGTTATGGAAGCCCTAGTAAACTAATACAATAACATTGGGTTTTCCAGTCCATGAATGTGGTATATCTTTTCAGTTATTTAGGGATTTAAAAATTTCTATCAGACTGTTTTCTAGTTTTTAGTCTATAGATCTTGTGCACCTTTGTTAAACATATCCCTGAGTAGTTCATGTTTTTGATGTGATTGTAATGACATTGATTTTTAAATTTCCTTTTGCATTTGTTTGTTGCTTGTATGTAGAAACAAATTGATTTTTGTGCACTGAACTTGTATTCTGTGACCATGTGAAATTTGTCTTATTGTTTCAAGTACCATTTTTGAAGATTTATTAGAATTTTTAAATGAACACAATTATGGGTTTTTAAATTTTTTTTACTTGCTTTGTTGCTCTGGCTAGGGACTCCAGTACAAAGTTGAATATTTGTGAGAGTGGGCAGCCTTGCCTTGTTCCCAATCTTATACAGGAAGCATTCAGTCTTCTACTATGATGTAGGATATTAGCTTTAGATTTTCTGAAGATATCCATTATCTCAAGTTAAGAAGTTTCTTCTGTTTCTCATTTCCTGATATTTATTTTTAATCATAAATGGATTTTGAATTTTGTCAAATATTTTCATTGCATCTCGATAAGATTACTTGCCTTTTTCTTTTTAGTCTATTAATGTGGTGAATTTCATTGATTCATCTTTGAATCTTATATCAAGTTAGCAATCCTGTCATGACCTCAACTTTGTCAAATGTACAATATATTTTATATATTGTTAGATTCTTTTTGTTAATATTTTGTTAAGGATTTTTGTATTTCTGTAAATGAGAGATATTGGTCTGTAGTTTTTTGTCATGTTTTGTCTTTGGTGTTACACCAAGTTTTCACAAAATGAGTTGGGAAGTGTTTCGTCCTTCTTCATTTTCTTTAAGAGTTTGTGTAAGATTGATATGATTTGTTTCTTAAATTCTTGATAGAATTCACCAGAGAAACAAACTGGGTCCAAAATTTTCTTTGTGTGGAAGGTTTTAATTATTAATTCAATGTATTTTATTTATATAGAACTATTTAGGAGTCTATTTCTTCTAGTGTCAGTTTTGGTAGTTCTTATCATTCAAGAAATTTGTGCATTTCATCTAAGTTGTATAATTTATTGGCATAAAGTTGTTTATAATATTCTATTATTGTCCATTTAATGTGTGCATGATTTTTAATGATGTTTCCTCCATTTGTATCATTTCTCTTTTTTTTCAATAAGTCTGGTTAGAGTTTAGTAAATTTTATTAATCTTTTCATAGAACCTACTTTTGGGTTTATTGATTTCCTGTATTGTTTGCCTGTGCTAGTTTATTGATTTTCATTCTTACCTTTATTATTTCTTCTTTCTACTTCCTTTGGGTTTAGTGTATTCTTCTTTGGCTAACTTCTTATAGTAGAAAGTTAGATAATTGATTTTAGACTGTTTTTCTTTTCCAATATATGCATGTGCAACTATATGTTTTTCCCTAAACATTGCCTTAGTTACATCTTAGAAATTTGGATGTGTTGCATTATCATTTTCACTTATTCCAAAATATTTTCTAACTTCCTATGTGATTTCTTTTTTGACCCATTGGCATTTAAAGGTATGTTTTTTAATTTCCAAATATTTGAATATTTTCCAAATATCTCTTTGTTATTGATTTATAGCTTGATTTTATTGTGGCAAGAGATAAATCCCTTTAAAGTCATCGAGTTTTATGATTCAGCACATGGTCTAACTGAATCAATGGTCAACATACGCTTGAAAAGAACTTGTATTCTGCTGCTCTTAGTAAAGCATTCAGTGCATTTAAATTATATGAATTTAGTTAATAGTGTTGTTTAAGTAATCTATATCTTTATTGGTTTTTCTGTCACTCTGTCAATCACTGAGAGGAGTGTTGAAATCAACTATAGATGTGGATTTGTCTTCTCCTTTCAGTTCTGTCAGCTTTTGCTTTAATGCAGCTTGAAACTTGATTGGGTGCACATATACTTAAGATATTTATGTATTCTTACTGAGTACCTAAAAATACATAATATGGTTATTATTATAAAATGACATTTTTTATCCCAGGCATATTTTTTGTCCAGTGGTATATTTTGTGTAATATTAATATAGCTACTCCAAGTTATTCTGATAGGTATACTCTTGGTATGTATTTTTTTCACTCTTAATTTTTACCTATTTGTGTCTTTGTATCTAACATGTGTTACTTGCAAGCAGCATATACTTGGGTCCTGACTTCTTTTTCAGACTGATTAATCTCAGCATTTTATTTGTAATATGTAGATCATTTATATTTAATGTAATTATTGATATAGTTGTATTTTAATATACCATCTTACTATTTGTTTCCTGTTTGTCAATTTAGCTCTCTTTTATTTCCTCTTTTCTTAACTTCTTTTCAAAAAATTGACTATTTTTGAATATTCCATTTAATCTCCATCATTGGCTTATTAGCTACACCTCTTCATTTTACTGTTTTTAGTGATTGCTTTAGGGGTTGCCCTATGTAATTTAACTTACCACTGTCTACCTTCAAATACTATTTTACCATTTCATGCATAATGTAAGAACATTACAAAATTATACTTCCATTTCATTCTTTCTTTCTTTGTACTATTTTGACATTCATTTTATTTATACATATGTTATAAATCCCACAATACATTTTTGTTTTTGTTATGAGCAGTCATTTATGTTGTAATGAAATTAAAATATGAAAAAAGTATTTTATATGTACTCACATACTTATTTTCAGCACTCTGTTCCTCCATTCTGAAATACTTCCTTTTGTAAACTCTTTATTTCATCTTAATTTCTGATGGTTATTTTCACTGGATATAGAATTTTAGGTTAACAGGTATTTTTCTTTCTGCATGTTAAAAATGTCATTATGTTGTCTTCTAGTTTTCATTGCCTTGTTATGAAGTGTGCAGTCATTTAAATTTTTGTTTCTCAGTTTGTGATGTGTCTTTTTGCACTGATTCCTTTTTTAAAAAAAATTTATTTATTTTATTTTTGGCTGCATTGGGCCTCCATTGCTGCGCGCAGGTTTTTCTCTCGTTGTGGCGAGTGGGGGCTACTCTTCGTTGCTGTGTGCATGTTTCTCTTTGTCGTGGCTTTTCTTGTTGAGGAGCATGGGCTTTAAGCACGTGGGCTTCAGTAGTTGTGGCACAAGGGCTCAGTAGTTGTGGGATCCCACGTGGCATGTGGGATCTTCCCAGACCAGGACTCGAACCCGTGTCCCATGAATTGGCAGGTGGATTCTTAACCACTGCACCACCAGGGAAACCTTCACTGACTCCTTTTTAAGATTTTCTCTTTTTCAGTGTCTTTTTTTTTCTTTTTTTCCCATTTGATTATGTTATACCGTGATGTAATTTTGTTTCTCTTCCTTGGGGTATGTTGAAAATTCTGATCATTATTTCTTCAGATATTTTTGCACTCTTCCCTGGCACTTTAGTTACACATATGTTACACTACCTGATGTAGTTTCACAGTCACTGAAACTCTGTTTTGCTTTGTTTTTTGTAATTTTTTTTCTAGGTTTTATTTTATTTTGGATAGTTTATATTTCTCTGTCCTAAAGTTCACTGACTTTATTCTTCAGTATCCAATCTGCTGGTAACTCCACCCAGTGAATTTTCATTTCAGATGTATATTTCAGTGAGAGAAGTTTCATTTCATTTTTTTTCTAATCTTCCATTTATCTCCTTATTATATATATTTCTTTAAATTCTTGGGCATATTTATAAAAGCTGTTTTATTGTTCCTTTTTACTAATTACATTATCTCTGTCATTTCTGCATCTATTTCTATCAACTTGTTTTCCTCCTGTTACCAATCACATTTTCTTGCTTGTTAGTATTTCTTGTATTATTGATTGAGTGCTGGACATTGTTTAATCTTATGCTGTTGAAAGTCTGATTTGCATTGCCTCTCTTTAAATAGCATAAGATTCTGGTCTGACAATTAAGTTAACTGAGGATCACCTTGATTTTTTTGGAGTTTATTTTTAAATTTTTAAAGGGCTGGTCTAGAGTAGTTTTTACTCTAAGGTGAATTTAGGTCTCCTACTAGGTGAGACATTTCTAAAATCTATACAAAGTCTTGAATGAACTAAGTCTTCAACAAGTCTCTCCATTTTGGCTGGCCAGAACTTAAAATTCTTCCAGCAGTGTTTGAAATCTGAAAACTTTCCAAGCAAAACTACATTTTCCAAGTTTTTCTTCACCTGGCCTTGTGGATGTTCACCCTATGTATAAGTAGTATATTCTCCAGGAGCAGATTCAAGAGGTCGCCTATGCAGATACCTTTAGCTCTTTTTCTGAATTGTTCCCTCCTCTTTGGTATTCTGCTCTATACATTCTAGCTGCTTCACCTTCCCTGAACGCTTATCTCTGCCTCCTCTACTCAGTTTGATTGCTATGATCTCCTTTGGTACCCCTTCCTAGCACTGCAGTCCAGAAAATTCCCCCAGGAAGAAATCTGTTTTGTTCTTTTTTATAAACTCAATATCACACATTTGGCACATGACAGAGTGCACATTCAAGCCAAAGGCTGTGAGTGTCCAGAGCCCATGCTCTTTTTCCTAACCACATCACAGGGCAATTCACACTGGTCTTGTAGACTACAGGACTTAGAGGTCATATGAATGAAATACCTTATAATCTGAATAAAGTGACTGTGCAAATTATTAAGGGCTCACTGGCCAAAGAAGATCAAATAACTGAGTTTACAGACAAGCACTAAGTGAAAAGATAATAATAGGAAGGAATGGGAACATACATAATAGGTGGGATTACCAGATTACCTTTCAATACTGTAAATTCATAGCTTCTTAATAAGCAACATAGAAATATTAAGGTGGCTGGTTGAAAAAATAATGCTGTAGATATTTGCTTGGTAGATCAAACACGCATCCTGAAGTGCTTCTTCCCAAAGAGTTTAAGACAATGATGCCATTTTGATGGTCACTGACGATATGTAGATTGCATTAGGAATCACTACCGCTACTTCTCTATAGTGTTGTTAGTGTTGTTGTTGTTCACTGTTTTAGACTAGCTGACTCAAATAGTATTAACTGGAATAAATGAGGCAGCCCTAACTTAAAAATTCTGATAATAGCAAAAATGTCTGTTTTTAAGTTTACTTTTGTTGTATTTGTTAAGGATTTGTTGATCAGGTAGAAGCACCCATTCTCTCTGATAATTTCAAATTATGTTTATCTACTCATTAAAGCCATTACTCAAATGACTTCTACTTGAAAATTTCCTTTAGAGCAAACAACCAAGGTATTATTTATTAAAAATATTCTTACATGAAGAA
This sequence comes from Eubalaena glacialis, assembly GCF_028564815.1. Taxonomy (NCBI): domain Eukaryota; kingdom Metazoa; phylum Chordata; class Mammalia; order Artiodactyla; family Balaenidae; genus Eubalaena; species Eubalaena glacialis. The sequence continues at coordinate 45,670,981 of NC_083718.1, read as the reverse complement.
TTTTCACTAGGTCATACTTGTCTTTCTCCCTCGTCAGACCACATATTGGTACTTTGCTATGTTTAGAGTCTTGTAGAAGTGATTTGAACTTGCATTATAACATAGTTTGTCTCTGAATGCTATCACCTCCCAGACAAAACTCCATTCTTCTGAAGGGGAGACTTGGATTCATAAAGCTTACCATGGATTTTCAGAGTATTGTTTTATTGGCTGTTTCTGGAAGCATCAGACAGGTATGAGTCTCAGCATCTCCTGTCTCAGCAGAGGCTGTTCTCGGTTCCCCATTTCTTCCCTGTCACAATCATCTTATTGAATGTCATGACCATCCAACAGGACTAACATGCTGTGTGGCTGAATAGGCAAGTTTTTCAGAACTTTGCTGCTGAGAATTTCAAAGAGCTCTGGAAAAGAGAGATTTATCTGACTTTTCAAACTACCTAACAACTAAGATACCAAGTTTGCAGATACCTGAAGATCCAAATGTATTCTAGTTGCCAGAAACATTTGATCAAGATATTAGAAAAGAAGAAATGAGTAGAAAGAGAGGTCAATGAAAACATTAGCATGTCTCTCTTTTAAACTCCAAAGAAATCATTGAGGATCACTTTCTAAATGTAGCTGACTGTGTTCAGGTTCACATGACTTATATATCTGGCTTCTGTAACCTATGTTTTCAGATCATTTTGGTTTTACCTCTGTAAGAAGTGTCAAATTGTGCTGAAATTGAATGTGGGGTTCTTATGAGATAATACTATTTTAAGCAGTATTGTGTGTGGGATGGTGAACCATATTACCTATAAGGAGGGTGACCAGTTATCTATTGCTGCATAACAAACCATCCCAAAAGTTAATATATTAAACCAATAATTTCTTATTTCTAATGATTGTCTAGTTTAGCAGGGTGATTCTTCTGCTCCACATGGTCTTATCTGGGAATCACTCACATGCTTCCATCCTTTGGGGCCTGGGCTTCTTCATAGCATGGCTACTGAGTTCCAAGAGAGCAATAGCAGTGGCTGCCAAACTTAAGCTGGGCCTGCAAATGGCATTACTTCCACTGCATTCTATTGGTTAAAGAAAGTCATAAGGCTAGCCCAGGATTCAGGGGGAAGGGAAATAGTTTCCATCTCTCAATAGGAGAAGCAGCATGTGCATAGACTATGGAAGGGAGACCATCTTTGGAGATTAATGTTCATGCATCCAGGGAACCATCCTGGTTTGCTCGGGATCATCCTGGTTTATGTCCATTGTCCTGCGGTAATTAATAGCACTCCCCCTTTACTCTCAAAGTTGTTTTGGTTTGGATGATAAATTATATGGTCACACTATACATAAGATACCTTTTAGCCCTCAAATGCTATAACACAAGTTCCACCTGGTAAGGCTGTTTGACCATGGAGTGAATTGTGAGACACAGGTTTCACTCCTGGTTTAATATTTAGCAAGATTTTTCCTCACATAAGGGTAATGATGGTTTAGCAAGTCAGTCTTTGTATTTCTGGGTCAACTGCTTGCTGTATGGCAATTGTGAAGAGGCTTTGAATCTGTGAGGGCCAGTGAGAGAATATAATGATCATCACTTCTCTATCTCTGTGAAGTGTTTTAGGTTATTTATATCAAAACTTTCCTAGCAGAGAAGAATGGGAACAGCAGAAATCAGATATAACATATTTTGAGAACGCCTATGTTTTAGCTATGCCTTGCTCAAATCACCTGCAACATAACTAAAAGATAAAGCCTTTTAGGATGTTCCTTGGCCTGAGACTGTGAGGTAGGCCAAGTGTGTTTTAACACCCTAGTCTCTCCACCTCTGCTTTTGTTGTCTCCTGGGCCCTTTGGCCATGTCCATGTTCACAGAGCTCTCATGCCATCCTTTGGTCACCATGGCCTTCAGGACAGAGAACAGCCAAGCAGGGCCCTCTTTCCAGGCTTTTCTTTTTTTTTTTTTTTAACTTATTTATTTATTTATTTTGGTGGGGATCTGCATAGGGTCTCCATTGCTGCGCACGGGCTTTCTCTAGTTGTGGCGAGCGGGGGCTACTCTTTGTTGCGGTGCGCTGGCTTCTCATTGCAGTGGCTTCTCTTGTTGTGGAGCACGGGCTCTAGGCGTGCAGGCTTCAGTAGTTGTGGCACACGGGCTCAGTAGTTGTGGCTCGCGGGCTCTAGAGCGCAGGCTCAGTAGCTGTGGTGCATGGGCTTAGCTGCTCTGCGGCATGTGGGATCTTCCCAGACCAGGGCTTGAACCTGTGTCCCCTGCATTGGCAGGTGGATTCTTAACCACAGCGCCACAAGGGAAGTCCCTTTCCAGGCTTTTGATCTTGCCTCATCCTCTCCAATAAATGGCAACATTTGCTTGTCATGTCCACCATCACAAATTTAGGAATTAGTGAACATGGAAATGGTTATGAATATATTCTATCTCTTAGGAAAATATTCAAATTTGACAATAGGCTTCTGCTAATCTGACCCAATGTTCTTCATTATCCTTTAACTCAAGGTGAAATTTCTCAGTGCTGATCAACCTTCTTAAAACTATTTCCTCTCTAGAATCCTGAGGATACTCAAGTCCTCCTCTTATCCCTGACCGTTCTCTGTGTTTCTCTGGGGTGCACTCACCCACTCACTCTCTGTGTCTCCGTTTCCCTCTCCTTCACTGTAGGCTTCCCCCCTGCACTCTGGTCCTCACTGAAAACCTTTAGTAGGAGGTTGGATCCCCTCAGGGATAGGTTTGGAATTAATCTTGTTGCCCTAATCCAGATAGCTGCTGTTAACCCGTATATTTAACAGCCACTCAGGTTTACATTGTAGAGAAGTACAGTTTATGGCTGGTGCCAGCCTGCACAATGTTGGCAGCTGGTGCATGAGGAGAGAAGTATAGAAACTGAAGTAAGTATGCTTGTGACAGGCACTTCTTCAGTCTCTGGCGTTTGTCCTTCATCCCCATCAGGATCTAGCCTTTCCTGCCTGCTCTTAACACTAAGGAACCTAATGTCAATTATGTATATGTATACAGAAAACATATATATGAAACAAATTGTCACTGTCTAGAATGGAGAATTCATAATGAGATTATGACCTTAGAGAGGCCCAGCATGGTCACAGCCTTATGTCAGACCTCTGTGAGCAAAAAGTTAAGTGTTTATTCTTTCAAGGGACTGAGATTGGGGGGTTGTTTGTTGTTGTAGCAAAAACTGACTACTACCAGAGATTATAAAATGAGAAGAAATCATATATTAAACAGAAAAAGAAAATATTATGCAAATCAACTAGATTGTGCAAGAAACCGAAATCATGTTGAAATCTTACATTTATTACATGCAATTGTTGAGCTACCTAAGGAACAAAACAAGAAAATAAAAAGAAATGAAAATTTCATTGATTTTATATCTGAAATATAAATTTAATTGAAGAACTGGAGAAAACACCTTTTTCTCTTCCATGTTTCAATTAGAGCATCTTGTTATTTTTTTATAAAAGTATAGTTGATTTACAATGTTGTGTTAATTTCTGCTGTACAGCAAAGTGATTCAGTTATTCATATACATACATTCTTTTTCATATTCTTTTCCATTATGGTTTATCACAGGATATTGAATATAGTTCCATGTGCTATACAGTAGGACCTTGTTGTTTACTCATTCTATATATAATAGTTTGCATCTGCTAACCCCAACTTCCCACTCCATCCCTCCCCCTGCCCCCCTTGGCAACCACAAGTCTGTTCTCTATGTCTGTGAGTATGTTTCTGTTTAGTAGGTAGGTTCATTTGTGTCATATTTTAAATTCACATATAAGTGATATCATATGGTATTTATCTTTATCTTTCTGACTTACTTCACTTAGTATGATAATCCCTAGTTCCATCCATGTTGTTGCAAATGGCATTATTTCATTATTTTTTATGGCTGAGTAGTATTCCATTGTATATATGTACCACATCTTTTTTTATCCGTTCATCTGTTGATGGACATTTCAGTTGTTTCCATGTCTTGGCTACCGTGAAGAGTGCTGCTATGAACATAGGGGTGCATGTATCTTTTTGAATTATAGTTTTGTCTGGATATATGCCCAGGAGTGAGATTGCTGGGTCATATGGTAATTCTATTTTTAGTTTTCTGAGGAACCTTCATACTGTTTTCCATAGTGGCTGCTGCACCAACTTACATCCCCACCAAAAGTGTAGGAGGGTTCACTTTTAGAGAAAACGTCTTTTAATGTTAGGCACTAATTTAAAAGGTTGTCAAGGGGAAGCCCATTATAATGGAACTAACATGGTTTTCTAGAAAAAAGTATGCAAGCCAGTATTCCTGATAATCCAAATGCATTCTGTCGTGTTGCTTACATAGCTTGAATTTGTTACTAGGAGACATGACCTCAGCTGATGACAATGACATTCTTTGGAACACTTCCAAGATTATGTACTATTACATTTTCTAGATCCGTCTGAAGATGAAACATCTTGGTAGAAAATATAAAATTTGGCCTGAGATCTACTCTTATTTTTTTATTTTTTTTGAGATCTACTCTTAGACTCACAATGGGAATGCTAACCAAATGTTGTTAAAGTAATTAGATTTAATTTAGACAGGATATGAGATTCACTAGAAGAGTTGAACAAAACAATAGAAAATCCTCAAATGAAAAGCAAATTGTAGACTTTGGTAGGAATGAAATTAATTTTGAATTTTTGGTATGTATGGTTATTTGGTATAAATTATAAATTGCTGTTACTTTCATAAAAGGTTACAAAACACTCAAATAGATACATTTGGCTATTTCATTTTTTAAATGACTAAAAATATATTTTAAATTATGGAGAAAGTAATTTTTCTTTATTGGAACTACATGGGATATATGCAACAAAAGTGACATTTCAACTTAAAAATAGGGGAAAAAGAACAAGGAAAGGAAAACCTTTGCATGACTATGGAAAAGAAGAAACAAGATATACTTTCAATTGAAAAATGACTTGCATACATTGAGCAATATATCAAAATGTTTTTTTCTTTAAACTTCCAAACATGGAAAATTTGAAAAAACCTAAGAAACAATGTATCACTTCAGATACTACTCTATGGAATGATGAAAATTGCAATATGAGTGATAACAATTTATATGATAAACTTGACGTATTTCATAATATGTTCTGCAATGAAGATAATTCTCATGTATGACTCCATTATAATGTTTACATGTAATATGTAAAAATTCATAGTGCCCTTTTGAATCTAAGTATCACTTCAAGCATCTTTTACTGACAATTCCACTTACTACTGCAAAGTTTTTCCAAATTGAAATTAATTTAAAAAATGATTTAAGAATAACAATGGCTTAAGAAAAGTTATCTAATTTGGTATTACTAAAAATAGAACATAAATTATGTGAAAATATTGATTTAGCAATTAATTTGTGATTTTGCTGAAATGATGGTAAGAAAAATAAATTTTAGAATGAATATAAATAATGTATGCAATATATATCTTTATTACTAACCCAAATATTTCTGGCCCCTCGATCTAGACATGCTGAATAGTAATTTGCTATCTGATATTTAAACTAGTTTTGTGTGTTTGTGTGTGTATAAATTTTAACTTTACACACGCCTTTCAATGTTGTTGTTATGAAGAAATGTTTGTCAAAGTAGGAGGCTAGAACATATTGCATTTAAAAATTTGTTAGCTTGACTTATAACATTTCAATATTTAGATTTATGGTAAGTGGGCCTTCACTTGTCCCAGACCTTGCAGGTAATAGAGGTGCCCTTGGTCAGAAGGACCATTTTTGAGACAGTACTTTGCCTCTTACCAGCTGTGTCATCTCAAGCAAATCACTAAACTTCCCTGAAACTCATATCCCCCATATGTAGGTTTATGATATCTTACCCACTTGTCTCTTAGGGTTGTTTTGAAAATCAGCTGAGATGATGATAATGATGATGATGATGATGATGGTGGTGGTGATGATAATGATGATGATAGCAGCAGCAACAACAACAAATACCTTTTATGCCAATTGTGTGCTATTTATTACCTCTTTAAGCATTGCAACAACCCGATGAGGTAGTACTATTATTGTCCCCATTTTATAGGTGAGGGAATTGAGGCATAGAAAGGTTAGTAACTTACCCAAGGCCACACAGCTAGTAAATGGTGGCGATGTGATTTGAACCCAGGCAGTCTGACCTGTATTTTGTAAACCACAAAGTACATATCAGGTATATTGCCATGTTTATCCATAGTTTGTGAAGGTTTTAACTTTTGGATAGTTGTTATAACATATGCCGCATCTGCATTGTTAGTTTGATGGTAGAATTCTTGCCTTCCAACTCCTTATATGAGTTAGGGCTTTGTGAATTTATGTCTTGCTGGAGTTCATGGTGTAAATAGACAATTGATCTTGAAAACTTCAGTTATCATTATTGCTTTGTAAAAACTATTCAAAGGTTTGACTGGAGATGAATCTGATTTATGTGTTAGAACAAATATCATGCAAAAGTTGGGGTTAGCTCAATGCAAAAATTTCTTTTAATATATTCTTGGTACTTCAAGTGATCTCAAGGTCTACTAATTTGATTTGGTTTGTGGAAGAAATAGAAAAATATTATGAGATGAACCAATGACAAATCAGATAAATACCAATTGCAAATCAGATGAGTAGCTCAAAAATTGCGGGGGATAGAGATCCGTAGTCCTTAAAAACCCCAAATTTACAAAATACAGTGCATATTTTTTCTAATAAAATGCAGTAATGAATAACTAAAACATTTAAGCTCCCCTCAGACCCTCAATGATTTTAGAAAAAGACACGTAATTTATAAAGTTACTTTAAAAGTCTGTTCTGGCAACTCTACATTATATTGTTAAGAGTAGTGAGCAGGGGCTTCCCTGGTGGCGCAGTGGTTGAGAATCTGCCTGCCAATGCAGGGAACACGGGTTCGAGCCCTGGTCTGGGAAGATCCCACATGCCGCGGAGCAACTGGGCCCGTGAGCCACAACTACTGAGCCTGCGCGTCTGGAGCCTGTGCTCCGCAACAAGAGAGGCCGCGACAGTGAGAGGTCCGTGCACCGCGATGAAGAGTGGCCCCCGCTCGCCGCAACTAGAGAAAGCCCTCGCACAGAAACGAAGACCCAACACAGCCAAAAATAAATAAAATAAAATAAAATTAATTAATTAAAAAAAAAAGATTAGTGAGCCGAAATATAAATTCATCTTAATCTGAAAACTTTTATATTTTCCGTATAATTTCTGCCTATGGAAGGAAGAGAAACAAACTTCATACACATATGGATGCTGGTGGTCATTTGGGTTCACTCACTAGAAAGAGAACAGTGATTAACGAGTGCTACTCAGTTATTTACGGGTCTTGGCAGATTGGAAAAGTACTAAATGGCATGGACCCTTGTGGTGTCTTGTGTGTAACTGAATTTGTTAATCATATCTATATATTGACCATTGGATGTGTAAGTAAAAAGATGGGCACAAGCTTTGAGGTAAATTAACCAGAATTTAGGCAGTCAAATAAAATTTCCCCCAAGTAAATATGTTAGGATACCACACCCTTGTTCCTTACTTAACTTTATTTAAATGATATTTCTTCTGGAGATATTATTCTGGAATTCTTCTGATATTTGGAGCCAGGTTTGGGGGGTTTATTTCTGCTGGTGTTTGAGAAGCTTAGGAAAATTGGTTCTATTTCAGAAACACTCCCTCTTTTGACCCCAGTTGTTTTGAACAATGACGTCATCGTTGCGGGGTAAACGTCTAGCTGCCCAACATGACTGCAGGAGCCACTGGGCTATGTCAGTGCTGGAGCACTCATTAAGGGGAATGGAGAACATTCCTCCACAGCAGCATCCATGGACTGGTCTCTGATGGGAGGGTAATGGGTGTTGCATGAAAAAAGGGTTTGTGTTCTAATGAATTTGGAGAACACTGCTTGAAAAAGTCAAATGTGTGTATTCCCCTATGCCGCAGGACTTATCAGAACATTTAGTATGTTAATGGGTGCTGTGATCTCGGCAGGGGATTTTTCAAGATGTGTAGCTGGTGAATTTTCTGTGGAACACACTTTGAGGAATGATGCTTTGCAGTAACACTTCATATTTCATAGTCTATCCCCCCAAACCAAGCCAGTTGCTTGAAAAAATAGGGAGTGTAAATATTAAGGCAGCACCTGTATGAGAAAGGGGTGGAATAGAAATCACTGACCCCACTGTCTGTCCCTTCCCTCCTCAAATGCAGGAGCACGAATGGCTCCTCTCTCTCCATCACTTTCTTTTTTCCCTCCAAGAACAAGAAGCAGAGCACTTGGGACAAACAAAACTGCTTGTGCAAAGAATCAGGCAGAGTGGCTCCGAGTTGCTCTAAGGCTCTCGCTTGAATTAAAGGCGAGGCCACATAAGAGGAAATGAAAGGGTCTGCTCAGAGATCAAATGAAGCATTTGTATAGAACCTTATTCAAAATGGATACAAATGCATCAATTCTTCAGAATTATAGGTGAATCAAAGGAAAATTACATCCAAGGAGATAAAGCAGCAGCCAGCAGTCTAACCATGTACAGCACAGAGATGCAACTTTGAAGCTTCTGGCCTGGTGTGCCAAAGAGCCAGATGTGGCAGGTGGAATTATAGCAGCTCCAGCTCAGCATCTGGAGTGTATAAATCTGTCCCACAAAAAATTAGAGGTGCACAAGAAGGTGGTGGGAATGACCAGTTGAATATATATTTTTGAAAGAAAAGTTGCTTTGAAGAACATAAAACATTCTTTTTTTAAAAAAATAAAAATTAGATCTAGGCTCAGTATTGCTCTATGTGTTGGTGGTGGTGTGAAAGGATCATACAAAGGGATTTTTCAAGCTCCAAAATAGCAAAATTCCTAAGATTTCTCTCTTTTCTGGCAGAAAGAGAGGAGGAGGGAGGGAGGGAGGGAAGGTGGGGGGGGGAGGAGAGAGAGAGAGAGAGAGAGAGGTGGGCGGGGTCCAAGGTAGCATTATGTTATTACGTAAACATGAAGAAAGGATGATGCTTCGAGGCTGAACCAGTCATTCGTAATTAGGGCCCTGATTCAGTCACTCTACAGGCCTGAAGAAGGCTTTTTCTTGTGGATATATTCCTCGAGGCTTCCTTCCACCAATCGGAGACTTGTGATTTTTTTCTGTTACCAAAAAGATGTGCAGTATATGAAACTGTTGCGACAGATACAGTTTCGTAAAGATGATATGCAACAATGCAATTACTGCATTGCTAATAAGCAGCATTTACCTAGATCACAGAATATTCTGGCTTGAAGGGACCTTAGAGATTCTCTAGTCAACCCCCTCACGTTGTAGAAGCCGCAACTGAGGAACAGCGAAGACAGTGACTTGTGTGAGGGAAGGTTTAGTGAGTGGCAGAGTCGGGGTTGGTGTCAGGGATCCTGATTCCCAGTCTGGTGTTCACTCTCTTTGCCATGCTTCCTGTGCATCAAGGTGTCAAAATTCTTCCCTAATCTGTAGCTCTTCCATACCCCACAATGGGAAGGAATGTGAATACAGGCACATGGTGTCTTCAGCTCCAAGAAGTCCTCTGTTACAGTGGGTAGTGACTATGTTTCCCTTTTTAAAAAAAAAAAAAAAGAGATGAGAAAGGGGCTGAAAGTGTTGGGAGAGGGTTAGGGTAATAATCAGAACATACTCTCCCAGGGACTTGCTTCTGGGAGGTGACAGAGACTCATTCTCAGGGCATCTGCCATCAATAGGGAGATTCTAAGTGTGGACAATGGATAACCAACTAACTTGATAACTTGCACTAATTCATCATCTCCCTCGTACTTAGTGAAGATGAAAAAAAATAAAGAAGATGAGACCTCCAGCCTACGAATTGCAATTTCAGCCTATGATCTCATCTGATTCAGTTCTCTTGTTATAGAATCCACTGCTGAAACCCTTAAAGCACTCTCCCAGCCAGATCTTTTGACCCTTACCACTGATCCGGGAGGTAGGCAGGCAGGACAGGTGTAATCATGCCCATTTGCAGGTAAGAAAATGGAGATTCTATGAAGTTAAATGCCTTCCCCAGAGGCAGGGTGCAAACCCAGCTATCTGTCTCCCAAATGTGTGTTGCCTGTTCCTGTGAGCTGCTCCCGGGGCCACTGTGTTGATGAAGGGTCACGTGATGGAGGACCACTAGGATGGTGCTCTCCCCAAATGAAGTCCACTGTGAGGGACTTCCCTGGTGGTCCAGTGGTTAAGACTCCCCGCTTGCATTGCAGCGTTCGATCCCTGGTTGGGGAACTAAGATCCCACATGCTGCATGGCACGGCCAAAAAAAAAAAAAAAAAAAGTCCACTGTGAATAGGGGGTGGGTTAAGAACCTGGCCATCTCTGCTGGAAAGGACGTGTCAGGTTAAAAAGATGACAGAAGTGGTGGGCAACACGGGGTGGCAAATTGGTGGAGGGCTCTTGGAGACAGCTGAGAGACTGAGACTAGATGTGACAAGCAGTAGAGACTGCTGCAGGGGTCTTGACAGCGTGATGAACGCCATGGCACTCTAGGAAGATGAGTCCCTTAGATAACAGCAGCAACACGGTCCGTAGTACCATCAGCATCCTTCCTGAGCCTTGTCTCTGGGGCTTCCAAATGCTGCCTGTCACCGTGAGAAAGATAAAAGGCCTTCTCTGTTGGAATCTGGCCAGCTAATCTCAGAGCTCCAGTTCAAGGAACAGGCCAGATGTGTCCTAGCAAGGAAACACTACATGTTTGGACAAAGGCTTGTTCAGGTATAAAATATGGCTCTGGGGTAGGTGACAATTCCTACCACATGTGTAGGAAGAGAGAACCGCAAGCTGGTTAACGATGCCGCTGCCTTTTCTCCCTATGGGAACAATATGTTTCCCAGCTCTGCACACTCGGGGGGAGCTTGGTATGCACTTGGTTCTCTAAGCATCCAGGGATTAGCACATTTTTATTTGGGATCAGCATCCATTTCTTAACTCGTAGTTAAACCTTATTAACTGGAAGGTACATATATGCTTCCTTGACATCAGCTTATACAGCATGTGGTGTGAAGGACAAAACACTGAGTTTGGAACCAGATATTCCAAATTCTGTCTGTGTAACTTCTTAGGATTCCGCATCTGTAAGATCATCTTAAGCAAAATCCTTATAAGACAGCCAGTGTTCAATAAACTCATGTGTTTGGCTAAGGGTGTTGGTAACAATCAACATGGGAGTTTTTATCTAAATGTACCACCTCATCCTTTCCCTGTCCTTCTGCAAGTGTCCTTATGGAGGATATTTGGAGTGAGACTGGGTGTCTGTATTGTGACAACACAGTGGGTAATTTTGGTGAACAGCTCTGGCTAAGAACCACTACAAAAATATTGTTGCTGTTACCTTATGAAGAACTGAGCCCAATGACTTTGTACCTTAAATTGTCTGCATACAAATACCATAATTGCTGTATATTATGATATAGCCTTAGCTATTCATTTAAGCAGCTTCTCTATCTGAAAATCATTTAATATTTAGTTTCTTGCAACCATTAGTATTTTAAAAAATCTTATTTATATCCCATTTCATTCCCAAAAAGATTCGAAGGGTTTTTATAAAACAACTTTTCTACATAAAGTCAGCTATAATTCATATTGACCTTCATACCTAATTAGTTTAAATTAAGGAAGTTTTCCCATTTTTGAGTATTAATGTTTCTCCCAAAGTTCATTTCTCTGAAACTGCTCCCCATCTTCTTTTAATTTCTCTCAAAGGACAGATATGGCAGAAATGGTGAATTGTAATGGGTTTTGGGATCACCGTAATAGAAAAACAAAACCCTCCAGATTGCAGAGGCTGTGTCAGACTCTATCAAAAGGATTTGGCTAAGCAGTCCAAGACCAAGGCAGTGGAAGGCCATGAACAGGAATACAAATGAGCTCATTATCATGTCAATTTCCCATCCTTTATGACTGCTTGATTTTTGCAGGTGCCATAGGTCCACCAAATGTTCACCTTTTCCTCTTCAGTTGTAAAATAGGTTGCCAGGTAAAGTCATTATCCCAGAATCTCATCTACCTACCTTTCCTGAAATATCACTTTGGAAGGGAAGAAGATAAAGAATGACCATTTACTGAGCACCAAGTATTCTGGAGGCTATCTTAGTTTGAAACTTTATAACGAAATTAAAGAGCTATTTGGGAAGAAGTAATACAATGGAATGAACCAAGATAAAGTTACAAAAAGCAACTTAAACACTCAAAAAAAAAAAAAAACCCTCTGAACACATAAAATTCCAAATAATACTCAGGACTCAAGTAGTGTGGCCTTGCGGATTCCCACTTCCTCTCCCCTTGCGTGCCATAAAACCCCTCATCTATGACACGCCCCTGTCTCAGACCCATTCATTTTGTTTTTGTATTTGTTTTTGAATTTTTGAACTTTATTTTATTTTTTATACAGCAGGTTCTTATTAGTCATCCATTTTATACATATTAGTGTCAATCCCAATGTCAATCCCAATCTCTGAATTCATCCCCCCATCCCACCACTTTCCCCCCTTTCAGACCCATTCATTATTTTGGTTCTGTGTGTGGCCAAGTCATACAGCATTGGTTACTTTCTAAAATGTAGCTGATAGACTAATTCCAAAGGGTGCCCAGATCTTCTATTTACATGTGCTTGAAGGGCAGTGTGCTCGCCCTGATTTTTTCGAATTCTCTAGCTGTTTCTATTCCTTCTCACTAAGAGCAAAGAGCCTCATCACCCCCAGCTTACAGGGGCAGAGGGCTCTTTGGGCTGCTCGGCCTTCCTGTAGCCAGGGTTCTTCTTAACTACTGAAGCTGCACGTGGATTGGTTCCTTTAAGGCACGTCATAAACGTGGGGTTACAGCACAAAAATGGGCTGTTATTATTATTAGAGATTTTTGCATACTTACTGCTTCTACTGTAAGTATAGGGAAAGAGGTTCAATTTTAAACATCAGCTTTAAAAAGAATTGCAGTACATTCAGTATTTAAATTCTTTTGTATATCAACTAAAATTTTGTCAGAATTCACGACTCCTTCTCACTTGTCATTTGATTCTTCTTTTTTTCCATATGAATTATGAAATAGTTTGTGAATCACTTGCAAGGTTTATCCTTTCTTTCCCAGATCCTAAATGACTTATTTTTCTTATTGACTTCTAAATTTTTTCTAAATGGCTTTTTGACGAATAAAGGATTGTTGAAAGGAGCATTTCTTTAACTAGGTTAAACTGTTAGTCATAGTTTCTATGCCCTTCTTAATTTTGTTTTGTTTTTTTTTTCATTGTATAATTACACAGCAGATCATCTGGGCCTTCTATGTAATATTTCTCTCATTAACACAGTTTAAGAAATAGGAATCATTTTCCACCCACATCTCCACTATCCATCCCCACCCACCGGGGCCCCTGTTGCCGCAGAGAGAATTCCGGAGGTGGAAGGTACAGCCAAATGTTCAACTTCTCCCATTCCAAGTTATTTCAGACAAGGAGTTGCTTCTGTTCTTAGATTTCAAAAGTGACAAGTCAATAATCACAGATGATTACCTGTTCCAATTAATTACGTTTACAATGAAGAAATTTAACATAATTTTTGGGCCAATTTGAATCCATCTATTCTCAATATAAATTGGTGTTTTTCAACTGTGAGTTGCAACATATTCATTTGTGGGTGTTGAAGTCCATTAAGTGAATCATGGTTGGCATTTAAAGAAAAGAAATGTAATTGAATGAGATAGACTACAAAATGTAAAATTGTCTTGCAGAACTTTCTTTCAGGGGTGTGTGTGTGTGTGTGTGTGTGTGTGTGTGTGTGTTTACTGGGAGGACGTATAGTCCTGTGGATCATGGTGAAAATATCTGAAAAACACTGATTCAAACAACTTGCTTTAAAATTATGTTCCTCAAACTTTAGGGTTCCAGAAAAAGGTGCTTGAGGTGGTTGGAAGGTAGGGAGTCCCCATCACTGATTCCACGATTAAAAAACTCTTTTTCTGTTGTTTTATGTATTGGGGGTACTGCATAAAATTTCATTTGGAGAAACCATTCTGCTTCTAAATAAAGTTTGAAAATCACGGCTCTATATCAAGACTATGTTGACCATCACTTTGTTTAGAATTGCACTGCTGCTGTTCCTAAGAAATAATTATTCAATGACCCCCAGGCTTCTTCAAGAGTAAACATTCCCACTTCCTTGTAGGTTGTATTTTTACCACCTCTCCATAATTGTTATTACATCTATGGCTCCTTTCTTATTTCTCCCCAAATTTGGGGAACAAATGGGCCCAGTTGTCACTGTTAAATTGTCTAGTTTAGGTCATTACGCCCCAGCATAGATTTCCATCTGCCTCTGTAGTAGCTTTTCATTTTGCTGCATCTTCCAAATCTGAATAAGGGGATCTTTATTCAAATAGGAGCCAAGTAAAGGTAAGCCGTGCTCACCTAGCTTTCTCCACCCCTCTTTCCCCAGCTTGTGACATGAAGGGCCTGTAGTTTTTTTTAGCTGTTTGGATACTTACCAATGTTAAAGAACATTGAATTGAATCACAGGTCAACTGAATAGCAAAATGTTAGACGTGAATGGGATAGAAGTATCATTTACTCAAACTGCCATGTTTGCATGTTAGGAAACTGAGACCCGGATAACTAACCCAAAGACACACAGTTTCCATTCCCTTCTACTCAGAGGCCTCATCCTAAAACACCATTACTTTGTTCAACTAACCATCATTTATTAAGCATAAGAGATTTATACCCTAAGCAGTGGTTTTAGAACTTTTTGACTGCCATTCAGTACGGATAAACACATATATGATCAAGCCCATATGTAATGAAACAAACAATTTCACAAAACCATATATACCCTTACAACAAGTGGTACAATTTTCTGTTTCCCATTCCTGTCTTAAGTACACGTTAGGTGCTGTAGCATAGAAATCCAAAATCCTGGCCTTAAATAAGATAGAAGTTGATTTCTTTCTCATGGAATAATTCAGTTATGAGTAATTTGGGACTGGCTGGATGGCTTTGCCTGACAAGGGTATTTGGGGGATAGATCCTTCTATTTGGTTGGTCTCCTATTTCTAGGGGGTTGTGCTTACTGAGTTGGTTGAATTTGGTTCACCTGCACATCCAGGTTCTAGCCTACAGGGAGGAAAAAGTGAAAGTCCAGACCAAATATTTGTGTCTTTAAGGGAAAGGCCTGGAAGTTACATACACATTGCATCTTCCCACATCTCACTGGTGCAAATTTAACCATGTGGCAATATCTGCAAATTTATCCTAGCTTGTAGTCATATGTCTAGCTAAAACACAGGATGTATTTCTAGAAGGATAAAGAGTGAAGGACTACTTGTTAAAAAGTAGTGGTGTTCCACTAATTCCTTTTCATTTCATCCCAGACTTGCTCATGGCTACCTAGTAAATTATTTCATAAGCCACTAATTAGCGACAACATGCAGCTTTAAAATCATTATCCTGAAGTATAGTAGGCTACATATTATAAATAATTTTACCAGGAGGAATTTTTAAAAAGATACGCTGAAAATACTATTGATATTTTAGCTAGTTTTCTTGTTATTTTTTTGGCTGCACCACACGGAACTTCCCCAACCAGGGATCGAACCCATGCCCCCTGTGTTGGAAGCCTGGAGTCTTAACCACTGGACCACCAGGGAAATTCCTAGCTAGTTTTCATTTTTATCAAAGTTATACAAGCACAGAATTTATAGGTTCAAATAGAATTGCAAGTACCCCCAATCATTCCTAACTCTCATCTTCAGTTTCTTACTTCTGGGGTGCTACCATTTTCAACTCTTGATATTTACTCCATATATTCATAGAACAGGTTTATATTTCTACTTTTTGGTCTGTTCGTTTAAGCAATATATGTTGATTTCCCACCATAATAAATGAGGATTCCCCACCTCCCTCTGCCCCTTACTCCCCACCCTACACATCTTATCCTTTCAAACTTCCAATGTAGTTAATCGTAATTTTGGTTAGATCAGGATTCAGTGTTTACATTATTATGAATATGCAAATTAATTCACAGCTGTTCCATGTATTTTCCTAGGCTTAATTTTCTTTCTTGGACAATCTTTTGTATATTCTTGTTACTGTCTTTTCTAAAAATTTATTTAAAGCTCTATGTACTTATCATTGGTTCATCCCCCAGTTCTCCTCCCGGTTATGTAAATCTCCACTCAATACTTTCAAACATATCAGGTATTGCATTAATTTCATCTTCTTGAAGGAAAATTTCCCAGAGTCTTCTGATCTGCCCCAATCTGGTTCTCTAGAAGAGCTGCATAGATATTATTTCAGGTTCTTCCTTTCCCATCATCTTAGGTATTCCTTCCAACTCCCTCAACTGTTGGATACATTGTTTTTTGGATAACAGTTGTCTTCTTTTTTTTTTTTTTTCTTACTGCTTCATTCCAGTGGAGCATATCCTCCAGCAACTACCTGAACAAGGTTGTAGGTTAAATAAATGCACTGAGGTCTTGCATGTTTGAAAATATCTTCATTTGACTTTGACACAATTCTTAGTTTGGTTGGACATAATATTCTAGGTTAGGAATAATTTTCCTTCAAAATATTGAAGATATTGCTCCATTGTTTTCTAGGCTTCGGAGTTGCTGAGAAGTCTGGTACTATTCTGCTGCTTGATCCTGTGAAGGAACCTGGATTTTGTCTCTGGAAGTTTGTAAGCATTCTCTTTGTCTTCAGCGTGCTGAAATCTTACAATGGCATGCTTTGGTGTGCATCTATGTTTATTCGTTGTTGGGAGCTCTCAGTGGATCCTATAATCTGGAGAATCACATCCTTTTTTTTCCTGGAATATTTTCTACCATTATTTTATTAATTATTTTCTCCCTTCACTTTCCTCTGTTCTCCCTTTCTTGAACTCTGTTATTATATTTGAGCTCACGGACTAGTCTTTTAATTTTATAATTTTTTAAAACATTTTTATTGGAGTGTAATTGCTTTACAATGGTGTGTTGGTTTCTGCTTTATAACAAAGTGAATCAGTTATACATATACATATATCCCCATATCTCTTCCCTCTTGCATCTCCCTCCCTCCCATCCTCCCTATCCCACCCTTCTAGCTGGTCACAAAGCACCGAGCTTATCTCTCACTAGCTATCTATTTTACATTTGGTAGTGTATATATGTCCATATATATGCTATGCGACTGCTTCCCACTAGCTATCTATTCTACATTTGATAGTGTATATGTATCCATAAAAACACTACTACGCTCTCACTTTGTTCCAGCTTACCCTTCCCCTCTCTGTGTCCTCAAGTCCATTCTCTAGTAGGTCTGCATCTTTATTCCTGTCTTGCCCCAAGGTTCTTCATAACCATTTTGTTGTTGTTGTTTTTAGATTCCATATATATGTGTCAGCATACGGTATTTGTTTTTCTCTTTCTGATTTACTTCACTCTGTATGAGAGACTCTAGGTCCATCCACCTCACTACAAATAACTCAATTTCATTTCTTTTTATGGTTGAGTAATATTCCATTGTGTATATGTGCCACATCTTCTTTATCCATTCATCTGTCGATGGACACTTAGATTGCTTCCATGACCTGGCTATTATAAATAGAGCTGCAATGAACATTGTGATACATGACTCTATTTGAATTATGGTTTTCTCAGGGTATATGCCCAGTAGTGGGATTGCTGGGTCGTATGGTAGTTCTATTTTTAGTTTTTTAAGGAACCTCCATACTGTTCTCCATTGTGGCTGTATCAATTTACATTCCCACCAACAGTGTATGAGGGTTCCCATTTCTCCACACTCTCTCCAGCATTTATTGTTTGTAGACTTTTTGATGATGGCCATTCTGACTGGTGTGAGATGATATCGCATTGCAGTTTTGATTTGCATTTCTCTAATGATTAATGATGTTGAACATTCTTTCATGTGTTTCTTGGCCATCTGTATATCTTCTAAATATCTTCTAAATAGGAGAAACGTCTCTTTAGGTCTTCTGCCCATATTTGGATTGTGTTGGGTTTTTTTTTTTTGATATTGAGCTGCATGAGCTGCTTGCAAATTTTGGAGGTTAATCCTTTGTCAGTTGCTTCATTTGCAAATATTTTCTCCCATTCTGACAGTTGTCTTTTCATCTTGTTTATGGTTTCCTTTGTTGTGCAAAAGCTTTTAAGTTTCATTAGGTCCCATTTGTTTATTTTTGTTTTTATTTTCATTTCTCTAGGAGGTGGGTCAAAAAGGATCTTGCTGTGATTTATGTCATAGAGTGTTCTGCCTATGTTTTCCTCTAAGAGTTTGATAGTGTCTGGCCGTATATTTAGGTCTTTAATCCATTTTGAGTTTCTTTTTGTGTATGGTGTTAGGGAGTGTTCTAATTTCATTCTTTTACATGTAGCTGTCCAGTTTTCCCAGCACCACTTATTGAAGAGGCTGTCTTTTCTCCATTGTATATTCTTGCCTCCTTTATCAAAGATAAGGTGACCATGGGTGTGCGTGGGTTTATCTCTGGGTTTTCTATCCTGTTCCATTGATCTATAGTTCTATTTTTGTGCGAGTACCATACTGTCTTGATTATTATAGCTTTGTAGTATAGTGTGAAGTCAGGGAGCCTGATTCCTCCACCTCCGTTTTTCTTTCTCAAGATTGCTTTGGCTATTCGGGGTCTTTTGTGTTTCCATACAAATTGTGAAATTTTTTGTTCTAGTTCTGTGAAAAATGCCATTGGTAGTTTAATAGGGATTGCATTGAATCTGTAGATTGCTTTGGGTAGTAGAGTCATTTTCACAATGTTGATTCTTCCAATCCAAGAACATGGTATATCTCTCCATCTATTTGTATCATCTTTAATTTCTTTCATCAGTGTCCTATAATTTTCTGCATACAGGTCTTTTGTCTCCTTAGGTAGGTTTATTCCTAGGTATTTTATTCTTTTTGTTGCAGTGGTAAATGGGAGTGTTCACTTAATTTCTCTTTCAGATTTTCCATCATTAGTGTATAGGAATGCCAGAGATTTCTGTGCATTAATTTTGTATCCGACAACTTTACCAAATTCATTGATTAGCTCTAGTAGTTTCCTGGTAGCACCTTTAGGATTCTCTATGTATAGTATCATGTCATCTGCAAACAGTGACAGCTTTACTTCTTCTTTTCCGATTTGGATTCCTTTTATTTCTTCTCTGATTGCTGTGGCTAAAACTTCCAAAACTATGCTGAATAACAGTGGTGAGCATGGGCCTTGTCTTGTTCCTGATCTTAGTGGAAATGGTTTCAGTTTTTCACCATTGAGGATGATGTTGGCTGTGGGTTTGTCATATATGGCCTTTATTATGTTGAGGTAAGTTCCCTCTATGCCTACTTTCTGGATTTTTTTTATCATAATTGGGTATTGAATTTTGTCGAAAGCTTTCTCTGCATCTATTGAGATGATCATATGCTTTTTCTCCTTCAATTTGTTAATATGGTGTATCACATTGATTGATTTGTATATATTGAAGAATCCTTGCATTCCTGGGATAAACCCCACTTGATCATGGTGTATGATCCTTTTAATGTGCTGTTGGATTCTGTTTGCTAGTATTTTGTTGAGGATTTTTGCATCTATGTTCATCAGTGATACTGGTCTGTAGTTTTCTTTTTTTGTGACACCTTTGTCTGGTTTTGGTGTCAGGGTGATGGTGGCCTTGTAGAATGAGTTTGGGAGTGTTCCTGCCTCCACAAATTTTTGGAAGAGTTTGAGAAGGATGGGTGTTAGCTCTTCTCTAAATGTTTGATAGAATTCACCTGTGAAGCCATCTGGTCCTGGGCTTTTGTTTGTTGGAAGATTTTTAATCACAGTTTCAATTTCAGTGCTTTTGACTGATCTGTTCATATTTTCTATTTCTTCCTGGTTCAGTCTCGGAAGGTTGTGCATTTCTAAGAATTTGTCCCTTTCTTCCAGGTTGTCCATTTTATTGGCATATAGTTGCTTGTAGTAATCTCTCATGATCCTTTGTATTTCTGCAGTGTCAGTTGTTACTTCCCCTTTTTCATTTTTAATTCTATTGATTTGAGTTTTCTCCCTTTTTTTCTTGATGAGTCTGGCTAATGGTTTATCAATTTTGTTTATCTTCTCAAAGAACCAGCTTTTAGTTTTATTGATCTTTGCTATCATTTCCTTCATTTCTTTTTCATTTATTTCTGATCTGATCTTTATGATTTCTTTCCTTCTGCTAACTTTGGGGTTTTTTTGTTCTTCTTTCTCTAATTGCTTTAGGTGTAAGGTTAGGTTGTTTATTTGAGATGTTTCTTGTTTCTTAAGGTAGGGTTGTATTGCTATAAACTTCCCTCTTCGAACTGCTTTTGTTACATCCCATAGGTTTTGATCATCGTGTTTTCATTGTCATTTGTTTCTAGGTATTTTTTGATTTCCTCTCTGATTTCTTCAGTGATCTCTTGGTTATTAAGTAGTGTATTGTTTAGCTTCCATGTGTTTGTATTTTTTATAGATTTTTTCCTGTAATTGATATCTAGTCTCACAGCACTGTGCTCAGAAAAGATACTTGATACGATTTCAATTTTCTTAAATTTACCAAAGCTTGATTTGTGACCCAAGATATGATCTATCCTGGACAATGTTCCATGAGCACTTGAGAAGAATGTGTATTCTCTTGTTTTTGGATGGAATGTCCTATAAATATCATTTAAATCTATCTGGTCTATTGTGTCATTTAAAGCCTGTGTTTCCTTATTCATTTTCTGTTTGGATGATCTGTCTGTTGGTGAAAGTGGGGTGTTAAAGTCCCCTACTATGATTGTGTTACTGTTGATTTCCCCTTTTATGGCTGTTAGTATTTGTCTTATGTATTGAGGTGCTCCTATGTTGGGTGCATAAATATTTACAATTGTTATATCCTCTTCTTGGATTGATCCCTTGATCATTATGTAGTGTCCTTCTTTGTCTCTTGTAATAGTCTTTATTTTAAAGTCTATTTTGTCTGATATGAGAATTGCTACTCCAGCTTTCTTTTGTTTTCCATTTGCATGGAATATCTTTTTCCATCCCCTCAGTTTCAGTCTGTATGTGTCCCTAGATCTGAAGTGGGTCTCTTGTAGACAGCATATATACGGGTCTTGTTTTTGTATCCATTCAGCCAGTCTATGTCTTTTGGTGGGAGCGTTTAATCCATTTACATTTAGGGTAATTATTGATATGTATGTTCCTATTCTCATTTTCTTAAATGTTTTTGGTTTGTTATTGTAGGTCTTTTCCTTCTCTTGTGTTTCCTGCCTAGAGAAGTTCCTTTAGCATTTGTTGTAAAGCTGGTTTGGTGGTGCTGAATTCTCTTAGCTTTTGCTTGTCTGTAAAGGTTTTAATTTCTCTGTCGAATCTGAATGAGATCCTTGCTGGGTAGAGTAATCTTGGTTGTAGGTTTTCCCCTTTCATCACTTTAAATATGTCCTGCCACTCCCTTCTGGCTTGCAGAGTTTCTGCTGAAAGATCAGCTGTTAACCTTATGGGGATTCCCTTGTATGTTATTTGTTGTTTTTCCCTTGCTGCTTTTAATATTTTTCTTTGTATTTAATTTTTGATAGTTTGATTAATATGTGTCTTGGCGTGTTTCTCCTTGGATTTATCCTGTATGGGACTCTCTGTGCTTCCTGGACTTGATTAACTATTTCCTTTCCCATACTAGGGAAGTTTTCAACTATAATCTCTTCCAATATTTTCTCAGTCCCTTTCTTTTTCTCTTCTTCTTCTGGGACCCCTATAATTCGAATGTTGGTGTGTTTAATATTGTCCCAGAGGTCTCTGAGACTGCCCTCAATTTTTTTCATTCTTTTTTCTTTATTCTGCTCTGCAGTAGTTATTTCCACTATTTTATCTTCCAGGTCACTTATCCGTTCTTCTGCCTCAGTTATTCTGCTATTGATCCCTTCTAGATAATTTTTAATTTCAGTTATTGTGTTGTTCATGATTGTTTGTTTGCTCCTTATTTCTTCTAGGTCCTTGTTAAACGTTTCTTGTATTTTCTCCATTCTGTTTCCAAGATTTTGGATCATCTTTACTATCATTATTCTGAATTCTTTTTCAGGTAGATTGCCTATTTCCTCTTCATTTGTTAGGTCTGGTGGGTTTTTACCTTTCTCCTTCATCTGCTCTGTGTTTCTTTGTCTTCTCATTTTGCTTAACTTACTGTGTTTGCGGTCTCCTTTTCACAGGCTGCATGTTCGTAGTTCCCGTTGTTTTTGGTGTCTGCCCCCAGTGGCTAAGGTTGGTTCAGTGGGTTGTGTAGGTTTCCTGGTATAGGGGACTAGTGCCTGTGTTCTGTTGGATGAGCCTGGATCTTGTCTTTCTGGTGGGCAGGTCCATGTCTGGTGGTGTGTTTTGTGGTGTCTGTGACCTTATTATGATTTTAGGCAGCCTCTCTGCTAATGGGTGGGGTTGTGTTCCTGTCTTGCTAGTTGTTTGGCATAGGGTGTCCAGCATTGTAGCTTGCTGGTCGTTGAGTGGAGCTGGGTCTTGGCGTTGAGATGGAGATCTCTGGGAGATTTCCGCCATTTGATATTACGTGGAGCTGGGAGGTCTCTGGTGCACCAAAGTCCTGAACTTGGCTCTCCCACCTCAGAGGCACAGCCCTGATGCCTGGCTGGAACACCAAGAGCCTTTCATCCACACGGCTCAGAATAAAAGCAAGCAAGCAAGCAAGCAAGCAAGAAAGAAAATAAAATTAAAAAGTTATTAAATAAAAAATAATTATTAAAAAAATTTTTTTTAAGTAATTTAAAAAAAAGAAAGAAAGAAAGAAGAGAACAACCAAACCAAAAAACAAATCCACTAATGATAACAAGCCCTGAAAACTACACTAAAAAAAAAACAGACAGACAGAACCCTAGGACAAATGTTAAAAGCAAAGCTATACAGACAAAATCACGCACAGAAGCATACACATACACACTCACAAAAAGAGAAAAAGGAAAAAAAAAAAAAATATATATATATATATATCGTTGCTCCCAAAGTCCACCTCCTCAATTTGGGATGATTCGTTGTGTATTCAGGTATTCAACAGATGCAGGTACATCAAGTTGATTGTGGAGATTTAATCCACTGCTTCTGAGGCTGCTGGGAGAGATTTCCCTTTCTCTTCCTTGTTCGCACAGCTCCTGGGGTTCAGCTTTGGATTTGGACCCGCCTCTGCGTGTAGGTCGCCTGAGGGCATCTGTTCTTCGCTCAGACAGGACGAGGTTAAAGGAGCAGCTGATTCGGGGGCTCTGGCTCACTCAGGCTGGGGGGAGGGAAGGGTACGGATGCGGGGTGAGCCTGCGGCGGCAGAGGCTGGCATGACGTTGCAGCAGCCTGGGGCGCGCCGTGCGTTCTCCCGGGAAAGTTGTCCCTGGATCACGGGACCCTGGCAGTGGCGGGCTGCACAGGCTCCCGGGAGGGGCGGTGTGGAGAGTGACCTGTGCTCGCCCACAGGCTGTTTGGTGGCGGCAGCAGCAGCCTTAGCGTCTCATGCCCGTCTCTGGGCTCCGCGCTGATAGCCGCGGCTCGCGCCCGTCTCTGGCGCTCCTTTAAGCGGCGCTATTAATCCCCTCTCCTTGCGCACCGTGAAACAAAGTGGCAAGAAAAAGTCTCCTGTCTCTTCGGCAGCTGCAGACCTTTTCCCGGACTCCCTCCCGGCTAGCTGTGGTGCACTAACCCCTTCAGGCTGTGTTCACTCCGCCAACCCCAGTCCTCTCCCTGGGATCCCACCGAAGCCCGAGCCTCAGCTCCCAGCCCCCGCCCGCCCTGGCGGGTGAGCAGACAAGCCTCTCGGGCTGGTGAGTGCTACTCGGCGCCGAGCCTCTGTGCGGGAATCTCTCCGCTTTGCCCTCCGCACCCCTGTGGCTGCGCTCTCCTCCGTGGCTCGGAAGCTCCCCCCCTCCGCCACCCGCAGTCTCCACCCACGAAGGGCCTTCCTAGTGTGTGGAAACCTTTCCTCCTTCACAGCTCCCTCCCAGAGGTTCAGGTACCATTCCTATACTTTGTCTCTGTTTTTTCTTTTTTCTTTTGCCCTACCCAGGTACGTGGGGAGTTTCTTGCCTTTTGGGAAGTCTGAGGTCTTCTGCCAGCATTCAGTAGGTGTTCTGTAGGAGTTGTTCCACATGTAGATGTATTTCTGATGTATTTGTGGGGAGGAAGGTTATCTCCATGTCTTACTCTTCCGCCATCTTGAAGCTCCTCTCTAATTTTATAATTTTTTTCTGCTATTTTTCATATTTTGCCTCAACTTCATATTTTAACATCTCTGATTTTTTTTTTCTGCCATCAGATTTTTAAAAATTTTTCAGAGATCTCTCTCTCTCTCTCTTTCTTTGAATGTTCCTTTTTTAGAGCATCCTGCTTGGGTCTGCCTTATCTCTGTGAAGATTTTAGTGCTTCCTTGGTGGTTTGTTTGTTGTTTCTTCTGGTATGGTCTCTGCTTCCTTCGAGTTGCTTTTCTCCTGGTTGTTTTGTTCTCTGACTTCATTTTAGATGATTTTCTCAGAGATCTGGTGACTCTTGGCTGTCTGTTCACACTCTAGAATGGGACTATAAAACTCCACATGGAAACTGTGAAGCTAGAGGGCTTCCCTTTAGGGTGAGCTGGTTGGGACTTTTCTTTGGGGAAATCCGGATGTCAGTACCTTTAGGTCCTTCCCGTTAGGCTGATCAGATGCCCTAGAAAAGAGTCTTCCAATTTCCTGCTTCTGGTACTCTGGGAGCCCAGTGGGGAAGGAGGAGGGCTGAAGAGGCAGAGTAGGTGGATCTGAGCATTCATTACAGGAACCGTCTCCTGGTCCTTATCTTTTCACTGCACTACCCCCAACCTCCCATGTGCTCCCTGTCCCCAGACCAGAAGTTTTCTTTAGAGAATAAGCCTTCAGTCTTCTGCTGGTTTCTGTGGGGAAGGGCAGTTGTATGGAGGAGATTTGTGCTTCTCAAGTAGACTTTCTACCAATCCTCCTTTTTCAGACCTACCTTCAACCCTACATCCAGAGGTACCTGATTCCACCAACTCATCATTCTGCATAGGATCTGAGTTTAAATCAGGTTACTTCTGGGGCTTTCCTTACTTTGGGGTAAAGATGCAGTTTTCTTGAATTGGCTGTAAGTTATTACTTGGACATCTGCTTTCCAGATTCCAAAATATTGTTTTGTCTTTTTTCCCCATTTTATATGTCCTAGTGGGTTTATTCCTTAAAAAAAATCCTTGTGTCTGTTACATTAGTGGAGATTCTGAAGGAAGCAGAGATTCAATGCATGTATTCAATTGCTATCTTTAACAGCTAATTTTAGGCCTCTCAAATTATTTTAAACAAGTAGCTTTAACCCTTTCTTTACTTTTCCTCCCCACAATCCTTCAAAAATTATTAAGAAGCAGTGCAGTTATCTAATTTAAATGTCATTTCTAAAATGTTATCTTTTTTTTCTTCTAGCAGAGTGCTTTTTTTCCTTTTTTCTTTTTTTAACTTTTTCTTTTATATTGGAGTGTAGTCGATTAATAATATTGTGTTAGTTTCATGTGTACAGCAAAGTGATACAGGTATACATATACATGTATCTATTCTTTTTCATATTCTTTTCCTATTTAGGTTGTTACATAATATTGAACAGAGTCCCCTGTGCTGTACAGCAGGTCCTTGTTCTTATCCATTTTAAATACAGCAGTGTGTGCATGTCGATCCCAAACGCCCTGATTCTCCCTCCCCCCACCCTCTTCCCGGTAACCATAAGCTTGTGCTCTAAGCCGAGCAGAGCGCTTTTGAACTTTAAAAGCCAGTGTGTGCCTTGTGGAGGGAAGGAGGAAGAACACGGATGGGAACTAGTTCATCCCCAGACTCAGTGATCTCCTCTTGAATTACTTAAATGTGACTATATCTAACATTTTAGAGGATTAACAAGTGAAAACTAGATCTGAACACTGAAGCTTGTACAGCTTGCACAGCTTTTTTGTTTGTTTGCTCGTTTGCTGGCATTATGAAATATTTAGGAGGAAAAAACTTGAAAACTCTGCTTTTTAAACTGTCTGACCTTGGTTAGTGGCCCTGAAAATATAAGTAAATAGAAGTTGCCGTGTCGTTCCTGGGGCTGCAGAACACATGCCCGTGGCTACTCAGAAGAAGAGATAGAAAACTTGAGCCTGTGACAATGATAATAAACCTGCTAGATTAAGCGGCACCCAAATTTCCAGGATTCACACGCTCGCTGAAGTGTCTCAAGGGAAATGACATTGCCCCTCAACATGCATCATTCTTTAGCCTAGAGGAGCATCAGAGGAAGGGGTGATCTTGGAAAAGTGTGTGAGATTTGGCATCACACAGACCTAGACCACCACGATTCAACTTCCGGCTCCATCGTCGAATCGCCACGTAGATTAGTACCAACTACTTAGCGGCTCTGAGTTGCACCTCCTGCTCTGTATATTAAGAACAATAACATCTTCTTGGAAGGATTAGAGACACGGTTTGTAAATCTGCCAGCATAATGTCTGACACTTACCAAGTGCCCAGGGAGAGGTAGCTGTTAGGTTATTATGGTGGTGGGCAAACACATGGAGATGTCTCACAAGAATATGAGTCGATTTCCCCTCCTGGGCTAGAGAAATATACAAAGTAGCTTGGGGATGCAAGGTCTAGGAAGAAAAGAAAAAAAGAAAAAGAATAACAAGAAAAGAAAGAGAGAGAGATCTCAGTTGGGAATGATATATTCTCCCTCCTGGATAAATGGTTCCATGTGAAGTATCCCAGATTAGTGAAGCAGGGAGGTGGTGAAATAGGGCATATAATTCGTGTTGCAGTCCATTAGGATGGATCAAGTCTCCTCTGCTTCACAGAAGCTCATCTCTTGAGCTTCATTTAAATAGTGTGCTGAGCCCTAGTGCCTGAGAACAATCATGTCCCTCGTCACTGCCAGCGAATAACCTTTTATTTCCAGCAATAAACTCCAAAGCCTCCAGAAATTAACGTGGAGTTAATTTTAGTAGAGACACAACAAATGAGGCTGCCTGAACTGAAGGGAGAAGGAGAGGGTACATGAGATCACATTAAGTAGGGCAGAAGCAGCAGTCAACTATGCCAAGAGATTTGAGACCTCTCAATGGAACAATGACTTTGGGTGTGTGTGCACATCTATATATAAACTCTGTGCGTGTGTGTGTTTATGTTAAACCCATGAAGACACACACGTCCCCGCCACAGGCAGCTCTGGCAGGACGGTCACAGGAGAGATTGAGGAGGGAGTAAGGATGAAGGGGAGTGGTGAGACTGTAGCCCTGAGTTGTAGACACTGGTGTAGGTTGGAGACTTCAACCTCCTCTCCTCTCTTCCTCCTGCCCTTGACTTACATTGCTTTTGATACAGAAAACCTATGTCTCCCACACTGTTTTAAACCATGAAAAGTAACAAGATTGCCTTGATCTTTTGTTCGGAAAGCCTTGAAAAATAATCCATTTGTGAAGCTGAAAACCAGGAATTGAAAAGAAAAAAAAAAGAAAGGAAAAGAAAAGGGGGGAAAAAAAGAAACCCCAACCCTTGGTGTTTCACTTGCCTAAACCAAAGTATTAACTCTTGTTTCTCTCTTTTCTAATAGTCATAAAATGAGCTTCCTCTGGATGGAAGCCCCTTTACTCTGAAGCCACTGGTTTTAACAAGAGACAGCTGCCTTATAAAGAAAGCAGCCTCACTCTTCAAGAGCTTTGCTTTTGTTTCTCATTTTATTGACCACCACAAGCAGGTTGCTGTATTCTACCACTTACAATCTAAGGTTTCTGTGCAGCATGGAAGTTAATGTGGGTGGCATCTGTCCCTGGAGTGACGTGGAACGTGGCCCCAACGTGTGACTTCAGGTAGAAGCACAAACTGCGGTCATTCGAGTCATACTCAAAGTTCTTTTGAAAGGCTGAAGCGTTTATTAGAATAAGTGCAACCCCTGTCTGATAAATGGGATCACATCTGGCTCCATCAACAACACAAACCTCCCAGTATTCAGATAGTTAAAGCTGGCAAGGGAGTGGAACATTATTTATAGTCATCTTTGCTAAGTAAATCATTTAAAAAATGGCTTTCTAAATGTAATATTTCCCTTTTAAGAAGCCCTCCAGAATTAAAGGGGCTTTACAGTGGAACATGAAACATATTGCAGGGAGAGAGACAGAAGCCGTCTTGATTAATGCCCACGATTATCAGCGATGCAAATCACTTTCACTTATTAAGTCTTGTTTAATATCGTAATGACGGCTTCTGAGCAGATTTGGTAATTCCACAGAAAGTGACTGTGAACTAATGCCCTTTCAGCATGTTGAGAATGAGTAGTACTATAAAGAAGACCTCATTTACCGTAATTCCTCGCCTGCCCAGGACCCTATTCTCAGCTTCTACTTCGCAGCAGGAGACAATTAACCTTTTCAGTGCCAGACGCGATTCCCAGCACTTTCCAGCTGCGAAGGCCAGCAGGGTCAGAGGAAGATGGAAGTTCTCTTTAGTTGTCGCTCCCCTAGAACAGTTCTAAGAAACCGGACTGCGGCGGAGTAGTAGGGATTTAAAATGTAGCTGCCGGTTCTGTTACTGGGCACGTGTGGTATCTTGCACCAAAGTCTTTTCAAATTGCCCACACCGGGCATTGGCATTGCTTATTCAGCTCGAATCAAAGAAAGACTGCCAGAAATGAAAGCAGACACGCGGAAGAAAAGCCTGTTCCACCCCGAAATGCTGGCCTTCTTTTGTGATCTGTCAGGAAGGAGGTTTTATTGAGGTTGGATATTCGGGAGGTCGCCCCCGGGGGTGGTGATTTAGGGGTTTGCCTTGGGCTTTCTTTTACAGCTGGGCTCCTCTTTCATGGCTCTGCTTGAACTTGGGGCCGTGGAGACGGCCCAGGGCTGGGGCCTGTGCTGAGCCCTTCTCTGTCTAGGTGGCCACACCCACCTGTGGATGCAGAGTGACTTCCTAACATCACCATTCCTTGTTTCCAGAAGCAGTGTGCAGAGATGAGGCGGAGAAGGACCCCGCCGGGACAGATGTACCTGACCAAGGCCATGGGCTAGTGAGGGGTCTCCTCTACTCATGCCCTTCCCAGCTCCCCTGGGGGAAGCCCCTCCAGTCAGCCATCCCCTCTGACTTTCAGAAATGCCCTTTCACTCCTCTCCCTCCCTCAATCTGGACGTGTCAACCGCTGTCCTGGTATAAAAGAGGCTTTGCTATCGGGGTGGGATAGGGAGGGTGTGAGGGAGGGAGATGCAAGAGGGATGAGATATGGGAACATATGTATATGTATAGCTGATTCACTTTGTTATAAAGCAGAAAGTAACACACCATTGTAAAGCAATTATACTCCAATAAAGATGTTAAAAAAAAAAAAAAAAAAAGAGGCTTTGCATTTGGATAAAGACCGAGGAAGGAACCAGGCAATTTCCTGGTCTGCTTTGGAACATAGAACAACTCCAAATGGACCACTTCTTTTGGGACTAAAGTGATCTTCTCCTTGTCCTGACTGGACCCATACCAAGACTGAACAGCCCCCAATGCAGAGACTCCAATGGGCCAGACACAAAACCTTCTTGTTTCATAGCACGAGCACATGAAGTCTTGCTTATTGCTGATGAAAGAAAACCACCATTCATTTTTCCTTCCAAAAGATTTCCGGGGCAGAGAAAGATCAAGGGGAGCAATGGGTGAGAGAGGAAGATGGTGAGGGTTTGGGGGATGAAATGCTGATTCTCTGTCAAGGAGGAGGACGAGAGTTGGGATGGGATTCTGGGCCACTTTGTACCCTACAGACCCCAGGTGGGGAGAGACACTGCCCCCTGAGCCCATCATCCCCTGGGGGGGCGGTGGAGGTGGGATCCATCCTACGTGAGTGCTGGAGACAGGGTACAGGAAAGTGAAGCAATGCTATGTTAGAACACGATTTCAGAACTCAGTGGAGCCATGAGTGGAGCCATCAGTGGAGCCTTCTCAGCCTGGCATCCTAGTTCGTGCTTCAGGCTGCCCTGCCCCTCCCTGCACGCCTCTATGTTTGTTCCTCACATTGCAATCTCAGCTTTTAGCGTGCTAGGGCCTTCACTCATTTAACTTGTCTACTGCTTCTTTTCTGTCTCCCCTGCTAGAATGTAAGCACCGCGATGGATCTCCATGCACGGACATGCTTAGGACAGCGCCCCTGGCAGGCGCTGAACAAATGAATGAGTCTGGGGGTTGAAGGACTGATTCTGTAGCACAATGGAAGGGTCTTAGACTAGAAGGTGAAGGAATTAGGTTTGTGCTGGCTCAGCCATATGGAAGCCACCACACATTTAAGACCTTTGACCAACTGTTTAAACTCTCTGAGCTGACAGATCCTCAGCCCTAAGATGGGGATTGACATGACCTCATTTGGCCTGTTTCTCTGTAGGGCAGCAGAAAGGGGGATGTGGTAATGCTTTGAAAACCGTGAGGGGTTAGATAAGTTTTGGGTGTTGCCATTGGTGGGGACAGGCCTGCAGCTACTTCATTTTATTTAAGTCCCACTTTCCTTGTTCCCCTTTTCTGTACCCAAGGCTCACATGCCCGCTTCTGCATGAAATGTTCCCTGATCTTCCCGGGCAGAATCCCTCCCCCTTTGTTTGTAGCCCTCTGTCTACAACCTCATTCCAGCCTGGCCTGTTATCCTGTCTATGTTGCATGCCTCTCTGCATCCACAGCAATCATAATGCAACTAACATCTGCTGAGGATCCATTACGGGCCAGGCACTGCTCTAGAGGTGTGACATTAATGAACTCATTTCAACCTCAAACAACCCATTTTACAGATGAGGAAGCTGAGGCATACAGAATTAAGTCAATAGGTCCAAAGTCATACAGCTGGGAGGTGGGGTGGTCAGCATCTGAATGCAGTCAATTAACACCTGTCCCACTATCTGTACCCACGACCTCTCAGGGCTGCATGGTGCTTGCATGTTGGAGAGCACAGCAAATGTTGCAGAAGTGGGCAAATCTGTGGATGGGGCTTTCTGCCTGTCTGCTCACAAAGAGGGTTGTTCTGAGAAGGAAGTCAAAATGGGTGTGAGGGTGCTTATAATGAAAAAGCAATAAGCACTTACAGCTTATTGTTATAATTAAATATTTTTAATGACAATGAAAGTAGAAATGTCTAGAACATAGTTAAAGAAGCATCTATGAAAATATTCACCATCTGTTCTTGGGCAGTTTTGTAAATGCTCTATGAAATGACTCACAGATTTCTAGACTTCTTTTTGACCCCCTGCCAAACTTTCAGGTTAATGATATCTGGACAATCTTTGCTTCAACCTCACTCTGAATTTTTTTTTTTTAAACATTGTATTTCTTTTATTTTCTATTTTTAAAAATTGTAGTAGGGTTTCCCTGGTGGTGCTGTGGTTAAGAATCCACCTGCCAGTGCAGGGGACACGGGTTTGAGCCCTGGTCCGGGAAGATCCCACATGCTGTGGAGCAACTAAGCCCGTGCACCACAACTACTGAGCCTGCGCTCTAGAGCCCACGAGCCACAACTACTGAGGCTGTGCGCCACAATTACTGGAGCCCGCACTCCTAGAGCCCGTGCTCCGCAACAAGAGAAGCCACCGCAATGAGAACCCCATGCACCACAATGAAGAGTAGCCCCCGCTCACCGCAAAAGAGAAAGCCCGCGTGCCCAACAAAGACCCAATGCAGCCAAAAATAAATAAATAAAATAATTTTTAAAAAATGGTGGTAAAATAGACATAAAGTTTATTATTTTTGCTGTAAAGTTCAGTGGCATTAAGTACTTTCATATTGTGTAACCATTGCTACCATCCATCATCTCTAGAAGATTTTTCATCTTCCAAAATGGAAACTTTGTACCCATTAAACAATAACTATCTTTTTCCTCTTCCCCAGGCCCTGGAAACCACCATTCTACTTTCTCTTTCTATGAATTTTACTACTCTAGGTGACTCATATAAGTGGAATAATACAGTATTTATCCTTATGTGACTGGCTTATTTCACTTAGCATAATGTCTTCAAGATTTATCCATGTTGTAGCATGTATCAGAATTTCATTTTTTAAAAGGCTGAATAATATTATATGTGTGTGTGTGTATACCACACTTTGCTTATCCATCCGTCTGTGAATGGACACTTAGGTTGCTTCCACTTTTGGCTATTGTGCATAACACTGCTATGAACATGGGTGTACAAATATCTGTCTGAGTCTGTGTTTCAGTTCTTTTGGGTATATACCTAGCAGTGGAATTGCTGGATCATATGGTAATTCTATTTTTAATTTTTTGAGGAACCATGAAACCATTTTCCACAGCAGCTGCACCACTTTACATTCCCACCAGCAGTGAACAAGAGTTCCAGTTTCTCTGTATCTTCATCAACACCTGCTATTTTCTGTTCTTTCTTTCTTTCTATTAACATCTTTATTGGAGTATAATTGCTTTGCAATGGTGTGTTAGTTTCTGCTTCATAACAAAGGGAATCAGCTATACATATACATATATCCCCATATCTCCTCCCTCTTGCATCTCCCTCCCACCCTCCCTATCCCAGCCCTCTAGGTGGTCACAAAGCACCGAGCTAATCTCCCTGTGCTCTGTGGCTGCTTCCCACTAGCTATCAATTTTACATTTGGTAGTGTACATATGTCTGTGCCACTCTCTCACTTCGTCCCAGTTTACCATTCCCCTTCCCTGTGTCCTCAAGTCCATTCTCTACGTCTGTGTCTTTGTTCCTGTCCTGCCCTTAGGTTCTTCAGAACCATTTTTTTTTTAGATTCTATATATATGTCTTAGTATACGGTATTTATTTTTCTCTTTCTGACTTACTTCACTCTGTATGACAGTCTCTAGGTCCATCCACCTCACTACAAATGACTCAATTTCATTTCTTTTTATGGCTGAGTAATATTCCATTGTATATATGTGCCACATCTTCTTTATCCATTCATCTGTTGATGGACACTTAGGTTGCTTCCATGTCCTGGCTATCGTAAATAGAGCTGCAATGAACATTGTGGTACATGACTCTTTTTGAGTTATGGTTTTCTCAGGGTATATACCCAGGAGTGGGATTGCTGGGTCATATGGTAATTCTATTTTTAGTTTTTTAAGGAACCTCCATACTGTTCTCCACAATGGCTGTATCAATTTACATTCCCACCAACAGTGCAAGAGGGTTCCCTTTTCTCCACACCCTCTCCAGCATTTATTGTTTGTAGATTTTTTGATGATGGCCATCCTGACAGGTGTGAAGTGATACCTCATTGTAGTTTTGATTTGCATTTCTCTAATGATTAGTGATGTTGAGCATCCTTTCATGTGTTTGTTGGCAATCTGTATATCTTCTTTGAGAAATGCCTATTTAGGTCTTCTGCCCGTTTTTGGATCGGGTTGTTTGTTTTTTTGATATTGAGCTGCATGAGCTGCTTGTAAATTTTGGAGATTAATCCTTTGTCAGTGGCTTCATTTGCAAATATTTTCTCCCATTCTGAGGGATGCCTTTTCGTCTTGTTGATGGTTTCCTTTGCTGTGCAAAAGCTTTTAAGTTTCATTAGGTCCCATTTGTTTATTTTTGTTTTTATTTCCATTTCTCTAGGAGGTGGGTCAAAAAGGATCTTGCTGTGATTTATGTCATAGACTGTTCTGCCTATGTTTTCCTCTAAGAGTTTGATAGTGTCTGGCCGTATATTTAGGTCTTTAATCCATTTTGAGTTTCTTTTTGTGTATGGTGTTAGGGAGTGTTCTAATTTCATTCTTTTACATGTAGCTGTCCAGTTTTCCCAGCACCACTTATTGAAGAGGCTGTCTTTTCTCCATTGTGTATTCTTGCCTCCTTTATCAAAAGTAAGGTGACCATATGTGCATGGGTTTATCTCTGGGCTTTCTATCCTGTTCCATTGATCTATATTTCTGTTTTTGTGCCAGTGCCATACTGTCTTGATTACTGTAGCTCTGTAGTATAGTCTGAAGTCTAGGAGCCTGATTTCTCCAGTTTCGTTTTTCTTTCTCAAGATTGCTTTGGCTATTCGGGGTCTTTTGTGTTTCCATACAAATTGTGAAATTTTTTGTTCTAGTTCTGTGAAAAATGCCATTGGTAGTTTGATAGGGATTGCATTGAATCTGTAGATTGCTTTGGGTAGTAGAGTCATTTTCACAATGTTGATTCTTCCAATCCAAGAACATGGTATATCTCTCCATCTATTTGTATCATCTTTAATTTCTTTCATCAGTGTCTTATAATTTTCTGCATACAGGTCTTTTGTCTCCTTATGTACGTTTATTCCTAGGTATTTTATTCTTTTTGTTGCAATGGTAAATGGGAATGTTTCCTTAATTCCTCTTTCAGATTTTCCATCATTAGTGGATGGGAATGCAAGAGATTTTTGTGCATTAATTTTGTATCCAACAACTTTACCAAATTCATTGATTAGCTCTAGTAGTTTTCTGGTGGCATCTTTAGGATTCTCTATGTATAGTATCATGTCATCTGCAAGCAGTGACAGTTTTACTTCTTCTTTTCCAATTTGGATTCCTTTTATTTCTGTTTCTTCTCTGATTGCCGTGGCTAGGACTTCCAAAACTATGTTGAAAAATAGTGGTGAGAGTGCACAACCTTGTCTTGTTGCTGATCTTAGAGGAAATGCTTAAGTTTTTCACCATTGACAATGATGTTTGCTGTGAGTTTGCCGTATATGGCCCTTATTATGTTGAGGTAGGTTCACTGTACGCACATTTTCTGGAGAGTTTTTATCATAAATGAGTGTTGAATTTTATCAAAAGCTTTTTCTGCATCTATTGAGATGATCATATGGTTTTTATTCTTCAGTTTGTTAATATGGTTTATCACATTGATTGATTTGCGTATATTGAAGAATCATTGCATCCCTGGGATAAATCCCACTTGATCGTGGTGTATGATCCTTTTAATGTGTTGTTGGATTCTGTTTGCTAGTATTTTGTTGAGGATTTTTGCATCTATATTCATCAGTGATATTGGTCTGTAATTTTCTTTTTTTCTAGTATCTTTGTTTTGGTATCAGGGTGATGGTGGCCTCATAGAATGAGTTTGGGAGTGTTCCTTCTTCTGCAATTTTTTGGAAGAGTTTGAGAAGGATGGTTGTTAACTCTTCTCTAAATGTTTGATTGAATTCACCTGTGAAGCCATCTGGTCCTGGGCTTTTGTTTGTTGGAAGATTTTTAATCACAGTTTCAATTTCAGTGCTTGTGATTTGTCTCTTCATATTTTCTATTTCTTCCTGGTTCAGTCTTGGAAGGTTATGCATTTCTAAGAATTTGTCCATTTCTTCCAGGTTGTCCATTTTATTGACATATAATTGCTTGTAGTAATCTCTCATGATCCTTTGTATTTCTGCAGTGTCAGTTGTTACTTCCCCTTTTTCATTTTTAATTCTATTGATTTGGGTCTTCTCCCTTTTTTTCTTGATGAGTCTGGCTAATGGTTTATCAATTTTGTTTATCTTCTCAAAGAACCAGCTTTTAGTTTTATTGATCCTTGCTATTGTTTTCTTTGTTTCTATTTCATTTATTTCTGCTCTGATCTTTATGATTTCTTTCCTTCTGCTAACTTTGGGTTTTGTTTGTTCTTCTTTCTCTAGTTCCTTTAGGTGTAACGTTAGATTGTTTATTTGAGATTTTTCTTTTTTCTTGAGGTAGTCTTGTATTGCAATAATCTTCCCTCTTAGAACTGCTTTTGCTGCATCCCATAGGTTTTGGATCATCGTGTTTTCGTTGTCATTTGTCTCTAGGTATTTTTTGATTTCCTCTTTGATTTCTTCAGTGCTCTCTTGGTTATATAGTAACATATTGTTTAGCCTCCGTGTGTTTGTGTTTTTTACTTTTATTTCCCTGTAATTGATTTCTAATTTCATAGCATTGTGGTCAGAAAAGATGCTTGATATGATTTCAATTTTCTTTAATTAATTGAGGCTTGATTTGTGACCCAAGATGTGATCTGTCCTGGATAATGTTCCATGTGCACTTGAGGAGAAAGTGTAATCTGTTGATTTTGGATGGAATGTCCTATAAATATCATTTAAATCTATCTGGTCTATTGTGTCATTTAAAGCCTGTGTTTCCTTATTCATTTTCTGTTTGGATGATCTGTCCATTGATGTAAGTGAGGTGCTCCCCAACTATTATTGTGTTTCTGTCGATTTCCTCTTTTATAGCTGTTAGTAGTTGCCTTATGTAGTGAGGTGCCCCTATGTTGGGTGCATATATATTTATAATTGTTATATCTTCTTCTTGGTGTGATCCCTTGTTCATTATGTAGTGTCCTTCCTTGTCTCTTGTAACATCCTTTATTTTCAAGTCTATTTTATCCAATATGAGTATTGCTACTCCAGCTTTCTTTTGATTTCCATTTGCATGGAATATGTTTTTCCATCCCCTCACTTTCAGTCTGTATGTGTCCCTAGGTCTCAAGTGGGTCTCTTGTACACAGCATATATATGGGTCTAGTTTTTGTGTGCATTCAGCGATCCTGTGTCTTTTGGTTGGAGCATTTAATCCATTCACTTTTAAGGTAATTATCGATATGTATGTTCACATTACCATTTTCTTAATTGTTATGGGTTTGTTTTTGTAGGTCCTTTTCTTCTCTTGTGTTTCCCACTTAGAGAAGTTCCTTTAGCATTTGTTGTAGAGCTGGTTTGGTGATGCTGAATTCTCTTAGCTTTTGCTTGTCTGTAAAGCTTTTGATTTCTCCGTCGAATCTGAATGAGATCCTTGCCGGGTAGAATAATCTTGGTTGTAGGTTCTTCCCTTTCATCACTTTAAATATGTTATGCCACTCCCTTCTGTCTTGCAGAGTTTCTGCTGAGAAATCAGCTGTTAACCTTATGGGAGTTCCCTCATATGTTATTTGTCATTTTTCCCTTGTTGCTTTCCATAATTTTTCTTTGCCTTTAATTTTTGTCAATTTGATTACTATGTGTCTTGGCATGTTTCTCTTTGGGTTTATCCTGCCTGGGACTCTCTGTGCTTCCTGGACTTGGGTGGCTATTTCCTTTCCCATGTTAGGGAAGTTTTCGACTATAATCTCTTCAAATATTTTCTTGGGTCCTTTCTCTCTCACTTCTCCTTCTGGGACCCCTATAATGAGAATGTTGTTCCGTTTAATGTTGTCCCAGAGGTCTCTTAGGCTGTCTTCATTTGTTTTCATTCTTTTTTCTTTATTCTGTTCCATGGCAGTGAATTCCACCATCCTGTCTTCCAGGTCACTTATCCATTCTTCTGCCTCAGTAATTCTGCTATTGATTCCTTCTAGTGTATTTTTCATTTCAGTTATTGTATTGTTCGTCTCTGTTTGTTTGTTCTTTAATTCTTCTAGGTATTTGTTAAACATTTCTTGCATCTTCTCAATCTTTGCCTCCATTCTTTTTCCAAGGTCCTGGATCATCTTCACTATCATTATTCTGAATTCTTTTTCTGGAAGGTGCCTATCTCCACTTCATTTAGTTGTTTTTCTGGGGTTTTATCTTGTTCCTTCATCTGGTACGTAGCCCTCTGCCTTTTCATCTTGTCTATCTTTCTGTGAATGTGGTTTTTGTTCCACAGGCTACAGGATTGTATTTCTTCTTGCTTCTGCTGTCTGCCCTCTGTTGGATGAGGCATCCCATAGGTTTTGGGTCGTCGTGTTTTCATTGTCATTTGTTTCTAAGTATTTTTTGATTTCCTCTTTGATTTCTTCAGTGATCTCTTGGTTATTTAGTAGTGTATTGTTTAGCCTTCATGTGTTTGTATTTTTTACAGTTTTTTCCCTGTTATTGATAACTAGTCTCATAGCGTTGTGGTCTGAAAAGATACTTGATATGATTTCAATTTTCTTAAATTTACCAAGGCTTGATTTGTGACCCAAGATATGATCTATCCTGGACAATGTTCCGTGAGCACTTGAGAAGAAAGTGTATCCTGTTGTTTTTGGATGGAATGTCCTGTAAATATCAATTAAGTCCATCTTGTTTAATGCATCATTTAAAGATTGTTTTTCCTTATTTTCATTTTTGATGATCTCTCCATTAGGGAAAGTGGGGTGTTAAAGTCCCCTACTATGATTACGTTACTGTCGATTTCCCCTTTTATGGCTAGTAGCATTTGCCTTACGTATTGAGTTGCTCCTATGTTGGGTGCATAAATATTTACAATTGTTATATCTTCTTCTTGGATTGATCCCTTGATCATTATGTAGTGTCCTTTTTTTTTCTCTTGTAATAGTCTTTATTTTAAAGTCTATTTTGTCTGATATGAGAATTGCTACTCCAACTTTATTTTAATTTCCATTTTCATGGAATATCTTTTTCCTTCCCCTCACTTTCAGTCTGTATGTGTCCCTAGGTCTGAAGTGGGTCTCTTGTAGACAGCATATATATGGGCTTTGTTTTTGTATCCATTCAGCCAGTCTATGTCCTTTGGTGGGAGCATTTAATCCTTTTACATTTAAGGTAGTTATCAATATTTATGTTCTTATTACCATTTTCTTAATTGTTTGGGGTTTGTTTTTGTAGGCCTTTTCTTTCTCTTGTGTTTCCTGCCTAGAGAAGTTCCTTTAGCATTTGTTTTAAAGCTGGTTTGGTGGTGATGAATTCTCTTAGCTTTGCTTGTCTTTAAAGGTTTTAATTTCTCTGTCGAATCTGAATGAGATCCTTGTTGGGTAGAGTAATATTTGTTGTAGGTTTTTGCCTTTCATGACTTTAAATATATACTGCCATTCCCTTCTGGCTTGCAGAGTTTCTGCTGAAAGATCAGCTGTTAACCTTATGGGTATTCCTTGTATGTTATTTGTTGCTTTTAATATTTTTTCTTTGTATTTAATTTTTGATAGTTTGATTAATATCTGTCTTGGTGTGTTTTTCCTTGGATTTATCCTATATGAGACTCTCTGTGCTTCCTGGACTTGATTGCCTATTTCCTTTCCCATATTAGGGAAGTTTTCAACTATGATCTCTTGAAATATTTTCTCTGTCCCTTTCTTTTTCTCTTCTTCTTCTGGGACCCCTATAATTCGAATGTTGGTGCATTTAATGTTGCCCCAGAAGTCTTTGAGACTGTCCTCAATTCTTTTCATTCTTTTTTCCTTATTCTGTTCTGCGGTAGTTATTTCCACTAGTTTATCTTCCAGGTCACTTATCCATTGTTCTGCCTCAGTTATTCTTCTATTGATTCCTTCTAGAGAATTTTTAATTTCAATTATTTTGTTGTTCATCATTGTTTGCTCTTTATTTCTTCTAGGTCCTTGTTAATCGTTTCTTGTATTTTCTCCATTCTATTTCCAAGATTTTGGATCATCTTTACTATCATTTCTCTGAATTCTTTTTCAGGTAGGCTGCCTCTTTCTTCTTCATTTGTTTGATCTGGTGGGTTTTTTCCTTGCTCCTTCATCTGCTGTGTGTTTCTCTGTCTTCTCATTTTGCTTAACTTACCGTGTTTGGGGTCTCCTTTCCGCAGGCTGCAGGTTCATATTTCCTGTTGTTTTTGGTGTCTGCCCCCAGTGGCTAGGGTTGGTTCAGTGTGTTGTGTAGGCTTCCTGGTGGAGGGGACTGGTGCCTGTGTTCTGGTGGATGAGGCTGGAGCTTGTCTTTCTGGTGAGCAGGACTGCGTCCACTGGTGTGTTTTG
Source organism: Eubalaena glacialis (assembly GCF_028564815.1). NCBI lineage: Eukaryota > Metazoa > Chordata > Mammalia > Artiodactyla > Balaenidae > Eubalaena > Eubalaena glacialis. Next base: position 45,631,364 of record NC_083718.1, on the reverse strand, counting down.
GGGTGTCTGTGACCTTATTATGACTTTAGACAGCCTCTCTGCTAGTGGGTGGTGTGTGTTCCTGTCTTGCTAGTTGTTTGGCATAGGGTGTCCAGCACTGTAGCTTGCTGGGCATTGAGTGGAGCTGGGTCTTAACATTGAGATGGAGATCTCTGGGAGAGCTTTCACTGTTTGATTGTATGTCGATCCAGGATGTCTCTGGTGGACCAATATCCTGAACTTGGCTCTCCCACCTCAGAGGTACAGGCCTGACACCTGGCCAGAGCACCAAGATCCTGTCAGCCACACGGCCAGGTATGTGGGAAGTTTCTTGCCTTTTGGGAAGTCTGAGGTCTTCTGCCAGCGTTCAGTAGGTGTTCTGTAGGAGTTGTTCCACGTGTAGATGTATTTCTGATGTATTTGTGGAGAGGAAGGTGATCTCCATGTCTTACTCCTCCGCCATCTTGAAGGTGTCATCTGATCTTCTTTTTTTTTTTTTAAATAGCTTTCTTAACGAATGTGAAGTAGGTCACTGAATTTTTGAATGGTTCAGTTTTTGTGTTAGTCTTCCATATGTCTCAATTAATTTTCACCTTCAAAACACAATTTTTGCCACATTAAATAGACTTGATTCTGTCATCTTGAATTTCTTCATTCCTTTATTTATCAGCCTTCAAGTAGATGGCCCAACATGTGCCAGCTACTGCCCTAGGTGCTGGAACATCCTCATGAGTAGGACTATCACAGTTCTCTAGAATTCAAGGTTGAGTTTGGTCACATAGCATATAATTATGGTGCTTTGTTACCCAAAGGTATAAATTATCCCATTTATAGCTACATTTGAAAATATCATCATTTAAATTGTGTAAGACAAAAGCTTAATTATACAGGACCCTGAAATTCTTACTCCTAGAAACCCAAATTCTCTGGATACATGAGGGCTTGACTCTATAGGCCCTTTGCTTATTTTTTTTTTTAATAAACTTTATCTTTTAGATTTACTACAAAGTTAGTATAGTGAGTTCCCATAAATCCCAAACCCTATCATTAACATCTTTCATTAGTATGGTACATTTGTTACAATTAATGAACCAATATTGATAGATTATTATTAATCCACATTCTGCTCAGATTTTCCTAATTTTTACCTAATGTCTTTTTCTGTTCCAAAATTCCCGTCTAGGACACCACATTGCATGTAATTGGCATTTTTCCTTAAGCTCTTCTTGATTGTGACAGTTTCTCAGACTTTCCTTGTTTTTGATGACCTTGACAGTTTTAGGAGTACTGGTCAGCTATTTTGTAGAATGTTTCTCTACTAGGACTTGTCTGATGATTTTCTCATGATTAGACTGAGGTTATGGGTTTTGGGGAGGAAGGTCAGAGAGGTAAAATGAATTTTCATCACATCACATCAAGGATACAATCAGTGTGTCACTGCTGACGTTGACCTGGATTGCTTAGCTGAGGTCGTTTTGATCATGTTTCTCTACTGTAAAGTTACTCTTTCTTCCCCTCTTTGTCTACTGTACTCTTTGGAAGGAAGAGTATCACAAGATGTCCTCTCCTTGAGGGTGGTTATCTACATAAATTATTTGGAATTCTTCTGCATGGGAGACTTGCTTCTTCTCTCAGATTTATTTATCCAATCACTTATTTATATAATAAAATTAATATTTTATTATATATTTTATATTTTATAATATTTTATGATATTTTATTATATATTTTATTTATATATAAAATAAATACCATGAGTTTTTATTTATATTTATTTATTTTATACCTTGGGTCATAATCTAGCACTACTTTATTTATTTTGTTGCTGAAATTGTTCCAGCTCTGGCTGTCGGGAGCTCTTTTAGCTGTCTCCTGTGTCCCTTCACAGTAGTCACACATCATTGTGGGTTTTTTGGTTTGTTTTTGAGCTCTTCTTTATTTTCTGGCTCTACAAATTGTTTCAGGCTCATCTTGCATATTTCCTGCCTGAGTCCTAGAATCAGCCATTCCTCCAAGCATCCTTGGTTCCTTTTATTGGAGAATGGTATTAGAAATCATGATATAGGTGCTAGGTGTGTTTGTTGCTATGGGGGTGTCATTGCATTTAGGCCCTTGAATTTGATTACTATTTTAGACATTTTGAATGAAAAAATATATAAAATATATTCGGCACTTTCCTGCGTTCAGTAATAGAATACAATCAACATAATTTTTCTGGTGATGTTAATATTTTTTATTTTTGTATTGAAGTATATTTGGTTTGCAATGTTTCAGGTATAAAGCAAAGTGATTAAATTATACACACACACACACACACACACACACACACACACACACATATATATTCTTTTTCAGATTCTTTTCCATTATAGGTATTACAATATGTTGAATATAGTTCCTTGTGCTGTACGGTAGTTCCTTGTTGTATATCTATTTTATATATAGTAGTGTATATATGAATAATCAACATAGTTTAACCTGTTCTTGGGATCTCAAGTATTGTCTTGAATGATGGTTATTTGACCATGATACAGTAATTGCCCTCAGCCCCTCACAAGCTTCGAAAGACTGTTCATACACCACAGCGCCATGTTCCTGTGCCATTAGAATTCTGTTCTGGCTTTTTGTAATCTTTCTAATTTATTTCCTCTTGGTGTCTTTAATAACCTCCTCTCCTCACCTCTAGTTTACTGTTTGTATTCTGCTCTGTCCTAGTAATCAGATAACCAAGTTTGGTCAGTCTGTTCATGAAGTAAAAGCAAAGAGGAACTGAGTAAGGATCTGAGATTCACTCCAGTAAATAAAGTGAATCTTGTAATACCAATTTTTGACTATGCAGAAAAATCTCTTTCTCTTATTCTATTTCTTACTTCCTGTTTTTCACCTATTCTCTAGTTTCACAATAGTACTGAATCGTTTAGGTCACATATATGTTTTAAATGTGAACACCAAATGTATGTGGGGTACAGGTTTTTCCACATGGCTCTGTGTCTAGGCCCTCAAATTCTATTTAAATAGCTCTAAGTGCAGTGAAAACAGCAGCAGACTTGAAATCACTAGAGTTGAAATGCATGTGAGCTCTGGCTCTCTTGCTCTGACTCAGGCAAGTCACTCAGCCTCTCTGGGCTCAAGGTATCAGATAGAAAATAAAAGAGTTAGCCTAGAACCCCTAGATTCCTTTCCGGCTGTTAACATCCTGTGACTTCTGAGTAAGCTTTATTAATCTTAAAAGAACAATGTGATCAAATGTACTGGAGAGCATGTAATCTCAGCTAAGCTGCCTTCAGACTGAGTGACCTTGGGAAAGTCACTCTAAAAATACCTACCTCAGAGACACACACATGTACATGCAGGCACTTATTATATAATAAAGGAGGCACTACAAATCAAGAGGTGAAGTGTGGATTGCATGCAGATAATATTGGGAAAACTGGTTCAGTCTGTGGAGGAAAATAAAACTAGATCTTCACATAAGGTCACTAGATGCATTAAATTCCTAAATGAGAAAGATTAAATTATAAATTTATAGAAGATAGTTCAAGAGAATATCCTTGTGATTAGGGATGAGAAAGGTCTTTAAACAAATGTCAAAACACAAACTTTAAGGCCCCCCCACCAAAAGATGAAATTGATTTCATCCAAGTTAGATGTATGCCAGCAACATGGATGGATCTGAGGAGTGGGAAAAAAAGTAGGAAACAGACTTTGATACGTAAGAATATCATTTGCAAAATTAGAAACATTCACAGGAACCAGCAATATATATTTTGCAAGAACACATTCAAATGAATGGAAGGATAGACTTTAAGAAGGTTGATTACAGAGAGGAGAGAGGAAGAGCTTTGCATTGTTCTCTGATGATCATGTGTTTCATATTAAGTCATGTATATATATGAACACACATATATTTTTACTATATTTTTGCATAAACATCGCTTACCCAGGACTGAACTGTGAGTCCCCCAAGGGCAGTAATTATCACTTAGCACACAGTAGGCATCTCTCCTGGTGGGATGAATGAATGAATATACATGGACCATCTCTGTACTAGCTGCTTTGCTGGGATTTTGTGGAGATAACTTCAGATAACAGGCATAAATGCTCACTGAGACTTTAAAGGCTGTTGGTCTGGAATGATCCTTAGGATTTATCTGGCCCAGTGGTGGTGGATTTCATAGATGGGTTTAAGGATAGATAGGTGAACTGAAAAAATAAAAAGTCTCATACTCTGGGTCAGCCCGCTGACCTTTTTCTAAACTCAGGTATGGACTCAAAAACCCATCATTAGCATTTTACAGAAAAAACGGTTTTTTAACATCATTGGGTAAGATAAATATCAAGTACTATGGGAATTAAAAGAGCCATTGAGATATATTGAGAATATCATAGGATTCTGAGAGACGCTAATTGTTGAACTAGGCTATGAATGATGGGTTTTTTAACATCAGAGAAGTAGAACATTTAAAATAAAGGACAGCACCTTTGATGAAATAATTTAGCTTAATGAAAACTTTACTGCATTCTTCCCATTTTTCTCACTTCTCCATGGCAACTTCAATGCAACCTGGACCGTAAGCCACTGAGCTTTTCCAGCTTCAGAAATTGTTTTCCATCCTTCTGATAGATCTAGAACTACAATCCAAGCTCTGACTCACAAAAAAGCTTTTTCCAACTCAACACACTAAGTTCTTCTGAAAGAAGTTCCCAAGATCCTACTAAGTCCTGATGGAAATTCCCTCTCATGTTGGCCAGCTCTGGGTCAGCTGGCAGATATTTAAAAAGAACATTTCTTCTGGTCCATAGAAGGGCAAGAGGTGTTTTGAACTCAGTCTGGAGAGGAACTTGAGTTCACCATGTGCACATCCCAGACCTGTTGCTATAGCACTTGAAATAAATGAGTCACAGGGGAAACACAGTGGGGAATGGTGACAGCTATATGTGTACATCGAGGGTTGGTTACCCAGCCAGCCAACAATGATAAGCTTCCTTTCAGCCATAAACCTGACCCAGCTGTGGGGCGTGAGCAAGCCTGTGTAAAGGGAGGGAGAAGGTTTATTTCCTATTGGCATCGAGTCCTTTTGAACCTTGACCTTCCTCAAACTGTCCTTATTTGATAAATGCAGTGTCCCAGAAGCCGAAGAGAATAAGTAACAGAACGCTGTGCATCAGCCATCTAAAACAACAGACCTCAGAATGAGACAGGGAACAACTATTCCACTGCAAGAAAAGCAATAAAGACGGATGTGCAATTTAGAAAATGCACCAATTCTGGGTCCTCTAAAAGCATTTGATGAGGGTAAACAAACAGTAGAGGTGATTCCTTCAACTCCTTTGACTCACTTTTGAATGTTCCAGTTCATCCATAATTTAAAAAGATAAACACACCCAATAGACCTTTAAGTGTTGTTCATGTTTCTGACACATTGTGATGGTGCTCAAGAAAGAGAAACCCATGGCAGCCAAGTGAGTGGTGTTATATCTGTTTCTTATCATCCTAACAGCTGCCCTAGTTCCAGCTGTGAAAAGTAGTAAGGTAGCCGACAGTTTTGAATTACCAGAAACCTTAGTAGGGCCAAACAAAACTTTTATAAAGAAGCACCAAGAGAGCTTCCCTGGCGGCACAGTGGTTAAGAATCCACCTGCCAATGCAGGGGATATGGGTTCGAGCCCTGGTCCGGGAAGATACCACATGCCGTGGAGCAACTAAACCCGTGCGCCACAACTACGGAGCCTGTGCTCTAGAGCCCGCGAGCCACAACTACTGAGCCAGTGAGCCACAACTACTGAAGTCCATGCACCTAGAGCCCGTGCTCTGCAACAAGAGAAGCCACCGCAATGAGAAGCCCGTGCACCGCAACGAAGAGTAGCCCCCGCTCGCCGCCACTAGAGAAAGCCCGTGCACAGCAACAAAGACCCAATGCAGCCAAAAATAAATAAATAAAATAAATAAATTTATTAAAAAAAAAAAAAAGAAGCACCAAGAACTCAGTAAAAGACAGAGGTAGTCACATGGGTGCACATGCACCCCCCCTCCAAAAACACACACACACACCCCCTCATGAGAGTCCACCCACCAACAGAGACTGTGTCAACAAAGGCAAAGGGAAAGGGAAAGTTAAACTCAGAAGCAGAAAGAAAAACAATGTAATTTGGGTGTTGCATTATTCAAATTGGCTACTCATAGTTATAACTTTCCTCTGTAATCTTACAAGGTTATTTTGGGAGAATAATACGTTTCCCACATTGAAAGCTTTTACAGGACTCACAGAATGAACATAGGAAAGAAACCAAGGGAGACAAATGACAACATTAATGAGGAATTGATTTCAAGAGGGGCCAAGGGGATGTTATGTGATGGAAGGGCTTCAAACCAATATGGACGTAGAGTCCTGAGCTCCTGAGCCTCCAGAGGGCCACCTCTCCCCGACCCTGCTATTCTGAAGGCCAAGGATGATCTACATAACCTAATGCCTTCCTCTCTCCATGCTCTCTTCCCTTCAATTCATTCAGCAGATCACCACCAAATTAACTCTCCTCAACACAGTCCTAATATAAAATGATTTCTTGCTCACAATTCTTCCATGGGTCTCCTTTGTCCACCAAATAAAATACTTTTCTAGCTCTATACATTCTTCTCTGTGCTTTAGTTAAACGACCTGCTGTCCATTGACTAAGAAGTTCCTCCCTGGACTCTTTCCGCCTGATCTTCCTTCCTGATCCATGCCCGCCTTCCAGGGGCTCCAGCCCTGCTGTTGAATTCTTGCCCATCTTTCAAGGCCTATTTCAACTATTGCCATCTGATGTCTTATCTGAAAACCTTGATCTATCCTGATGGATCTTTGAATTCCTATAGCAATTTATACTTATCTAGCATTATTTTAAATTATTTATACTTATTTAGGTAGAGAAATAATTATATTTATGTAGATAAATAATTATGTAGCTAATTAATTAACTATATAATGTGGATAAATGATTGTATTTATCTAGAATTATTATCTTTATATAAATTACAGCATTGATCACACCTCCTCTTGCATTGTAAAAAAGATTGCTTTGTACAGTATCTTTTCTACTAGATTGAAAACTGCTTGACTGGACCTTTCATATTTGCCTTTTTTTTTTTCTTTCTTTCACTTTTTATTGTGAAACATAGCCCATGGCTATAAAAGTGCACATAACCTAAATATATTGTCTAATACATTATTACAAAGAAAACAGCAAGTAACCAGCACCCAGGTCAAGAAATAAAATATTGCCAATACCTTTGAAGCCCCCATCATTTGCCCCCATGTGCCCCTTCTTCCTCCCTCCACCATATTCATTTCTTTCTCCTCTTTAGCACCTGCCATGGAAGCTTGGGCTTAGCAAGTGGTCAGGAAATGCTTGAAGGATGGACGAACAGACGACAAGGTAGATGCAGCCTGAAGAAACATCAGCTGAATTCATTATCATCACTGGAAAAAGGGTCCGAACTTCACTCCCTGCTCCATGGTGGGTGAGAATTCTCTTCATATGTGAAAGATGCATATCCTGCGCTCATGGTTGTTATTTAAGGAGCACCTACAGGGAGACGCATGCTCAGCGACATGGGATCAAAGTCCTGAGCAAGGAAAGGCACGGCTTTGTTAAGTGGTGTTCTGAGCTGTCAGAAAGTGAGAGAGAAATAGTGGCTCCCTGGGGGTGGGGCTCTAATGGGGCCCTAACAAGAGCCACGCAGGCACCTGATTCTTGGGAATGGTGACAGGGAAGGATTCAGGCTGTAATTGTGCTCCCAGCAAAGTCGGGATCCTGAGGTTGAATCCGATTTTCAGGATTTCTCGGAAGCCCCAAAGCAGGCAAATATCTAGAATGATCCAAGGGTAATAGAACCAGGGAAGATAACAGAGTCTCATGCCATCTTGTTGTTGTGACCAGTCACCTTTTCAATATTTGTGTTTTATTTTTATCTCTGTATTAGAGAGGCATTATTTGTGCACAGGCTGTTAAAAACAGTTCTGAGGGAAACACATTTCCAGCTGCTTCCTCCTGTTTTCCATCTGCTGCATTTTTGCATCTTTGTATGCATTTAACTGTTGCTTGTCGGTGTAATTGGGATTTTACTGAGGACAGGGAAAAAAAACTCCCTAGGGGTGTGTTGTCAGTTCAATTGATCTGAAAGAGATCATCTTGGTTAGTCGCTAATAAACCTTAAACTTCGAAGTAGAGCAATAAAAAAGCACCAAGTAACTAAGTTTTAAGAGTTAACTTGCTTCAGTTATATCTTTGTATTCCTATATTTATGCATCAGCTACTCTTTCTCCCATTTAATCTTAAATATGTAAATCCTCAATTTATCTGGAATTACTTAGTGAAAGACTGATGTGTGAGTGTGGCAGATTATAATATTCTATTGCCACCCCTGATCCTCTTTACCTCTTATTCTTTTCATAGCAGATCAAAAAAGCTGTGTGCGTGCCACAAGAATATATTATTTTAAGAGACTTGGACTTAGAAATTGATTTCCTTGATGAGAAAAAGAAAAGTCTCCTTCTGACCTAGAGGGTCACTTCATAATCCTGTCACTCTACATCAAAAAAGCCTTTTTTTTTTCATTTTGGAGAAGATGAGAATATTTCTGAAAAGGAATTAATTTTTCAGCTACAGTAAAAAGAGTGACTTGCAGACTTACCCATCCCCAAAAGAGGCGACTTATTCAGAACACATCTCCTGTGATTAGAACGAGCTCCGGACATATTTTAGGGTCAGGCGGTTTTCAATGGAAATTGGGATTTATACCATAGAATGAAATTGATATTCTATTTTATTGATGATTTTAAGGCTTGAGGGAGAATCTTTTTTTTTTTTTGTGAAGGGATTTCACTGCTTTCAAATATTTAATAGTGACGGTTGAAGGGAGCAGGCTCTCCTCCTTGTGTGTGGATTTAAATTAATGGGCTATTAAACAGCACGTGATTTTCATCACCTTCTGATTGAGGTTCAACTGACAACACTTCAATCTGCATTTCAGGAATGCCTGCACCTGTCACTGAACCCGTCCAGCCAGGGCAGTGGTTCTCACTCTGCGGCACATTTGAACCACCTGGAGAGCTTTACAGACTACTGGTGCCCCAGCCACAGTTCTGGACATTTTGATTCGGTTGATCTGGAGCCCAAGCCTCAGTGTTTTAGAAGCTTACCAAAGTGATTCTAATGAGCAGACAGGGTTGAGAACCAGCGAAATATAGTATATTCCGAAATCGCATGGCATTCTGTAATCCTTGAGTATCTGTTATAGCAGTCTAATATTTGCATTTCGAGACTCCATTGTTTGACTTGCTTGCATATAGGTGTTCTGATGGAAGATTTCTAATCCTTTACTAATATGAAGCCACAGAGCATCTATTTGAATCCCTCAAACTTGGAGAGAGAGAAAGAGTTGTGAGACCCATGGAAGGACTAGAGTCCCTGTGGCTGCAAGTATCGAGAGATGAGGGGCTTAGGCAAACACCCACTATTACCGAGGGATCTTAGGAGGGCATATATGGTGCCATCTCTATCCTACAATGACATTGTGGACAATTGTTCATTGACAAATATTGACCAAGGGCCAACTATAAGACTGGCACTAGGCTAAACGCTGGGGATGTCATACTAAGCCGTCATGGAGCACACACTTAGCAGGGAGACAGTCAACCACAATCACCTGGGGAAAGTGCTATGGCATAGAATGTATGAGGTGCCATGGGAATACCATACAAGGGCATCTAACTCAACTTGCCAGGGTCAGGGAAGGCAGGATGTTTATACTCAGATAGAAGGATAACTAGCAATTGGCCATGCAAAGAGGAAAATTAGAATATCCTAGAGAGAGGGAGTGGCATGTGCAAAGGCACAGGGGCACGAGACAGAAAACTGCCTTAGAGGAAATGAAATGAAGCTCAGTGTGGCTGTAAATGCCAGGGGTAGTGGGAGTGTTAAGAGATTACTGTGGAGAGGTAGATAGGAGTAAGGTCACAGATGGGGCTCATAAGTTATAAAAGATAGATCTCATAGTGACCATTTCACTAGACCACAGAACTAAGTAATGGCTTTGCATGCACTGTATCATTTCATCCTCACAACGACCTTATGGATAGGATAGGGCCAGTTGTCAACCCCATTTTACAGAGGAGGAAACTGTGACTTAGATGAAGTAACTTGCCCAAGGTAATGTCGCTAGTAAATTGTAGAATTAGGATTCAAATGCAGATGTGTCTCTTCACAAGGTCAGGGTCCCAAACCAATGTATCACATGGTTAAGAAATTTGGACTTTAATCTTAAAGAAATGGGAAATTATTAAAAGATTTTAAACATCAGGTGACAGAGCTTTGTATTTCTGGCTACAACACTCTGAGTTTCATTAAATGATTCTAGGGTTCATTTTGTCAATTGATGGACTATTGCTTTGCCTTCTTTCTTCTCTGGCCTACTTTTTGGAGCCTAAAAGAGGCAAAGAAGCCCAAACTGGTCATCTTGATTTCTAATGGGAAACTAGATAAAATTAGGTGGGGCAGACCATGGAACTCAAGGCTGGAAATGAAGATCCTAGTTTGTCTGTAGTGGTTCAGCCTCATTATGGAGAATTATCTCTATATTGCAGGCTGATATACGTAAGACAAGAAATAAAATGATCCCAAATGGTAATTTTCCTTGTGTAATTAAAAAAATTAAGTCCTCACAGAGCCTCACAAAATTCAGTAAAAATAAACACATAAATAAAACAAAACACACAAATAAAATAAAAATCAAGTAAAAAACTCTATAATCTTGCCCCTCTGCCTTCCGTTTCTTACAAGGGGTATTTTCTACCTGGCACTTCCTTTCCAAACTTCCTTGACGGATTCTCCATCCACCATGTCAACCTCCCCCCCTATAGCTTTTTCCAGGGGACACTGTCTTTTCATCTCTGAGACTTTTGGTACCTGATGTTCTCAACTTTTGTGCTTTCAGAGGAATAGCATGATCAAGTGGAAAGTGCTTTGGGGGTCTACCATAACTGGGTTCAAGTCTCAGGAAACTTTGACCTCAAGGGCTCCATATCCTCATTATAAAAATGTTAGTATCCACCCAGAAGGTTTGCTAGGGACTAAATGAGACAAAGTATTTGAGACGACTTGGTCTCTTGTAGGTTACCTGCTGGTTGGTTCTATTTCCTTCCTTCCAACTGAGACTTCAGTTCAAGTGCCTTGCCCATCTAACATTTCTCTCAAATCTACCGTCTGTCCTCATGAACTTCCCTGACCCAGATCCCTCTCCACTCTCTGTCCCTTCAGCAATCAGAGGCCCCATGGTAATGCCTGACTTTGCAAATGATTTACTCTTTTTGATGTGTGTATTAGGAACCTCCCCAGTCAGGCTCCTTGGGGGCAGAAGCCAAGTGTCATAAATTCTTTAAATATCCTACAGTGTCCACTACAGGGGTCTTTATAAAGAAGGAAAGTCACAAATGTAGCATTCATCGGCCATCAGGAAAGGGCACACATAATGTGGAGGGGACTGGATAGTTTCCCACCATTAATGTTAATGAAATAATAATTCACCAGAATTCTTTAAGTTTTTTATTTTATGCTTATTCAGGGCTCGTGACTGTGCCCATGGCTTCTTATTTATCAGTTCATGTATCACCATTTCCGAGTTCCTCGAAAACTTGTTGAAATACAAGCTTACTGTTCTTCATTCCAGAAGAGGCAGATGTGTTCACACTCGATTTTTGTAGAAGAGTCCTACGCGAATCTCTCAGGATGTGGGGCTCTCCTTAACTTTAAACATAGAGAAATGCAAATTTTTTCTTTTTTCCCTTTTTTCCTACTTGCACATAATTCTATTAGAAAGGAGAAACCAAAAGAGAGAGAGTGGAAGGAGAGTGGAACTGTTCAGCTGTGTCTGACCAGGCCTGGTCCTCAGCAATAACAACCACAACATCTCCAATGATCACGCGCACTGGCACTTACTAGGAGCCAGACGCCATGGGAATTCTTTTAATTCTCCTAACAATCCAATAGTAGGCACTCTTCTCCCCACTTTACAGATGAGAAAACTGTGGCACAGAGAAGTTAGGTAATTTGCCTAATTTTCCTCAGCCACAAATAGCAGAGCCAGTGTGTGACCCAGAGAGCTGTTTCCAGAATCTGAGCTCCTCATCTCTGTGCTGTGCTGCCCAGGTAGCACAGTGACTTCCTAAGCCTGGCCCCTTGTGTCACTTGAATATAGACCACGAGAGGGAAAAGGCAGGGCTCAGGAAGCCATGGGTTCTCACAGGGCTGCACCAACCACTTCTCTCATCATGCCCAAACTTGCATTTGTGTGCCTGTGTGAGGATCACAGGAGAGTATTTGAAAGCCATTCATACAGTGATCTGTACTCCCTGGTGTTCAACAGATAACCTGCTTGGGAGGGGTCCTCTCTCTAGTCTACCCCACTTTCCTACCCGCTTGATGAATGTCAATAATCCAGTAAAGCTATCCTTTCTCTTGAACAAGGAAACGGCCTCAGAATCCTCTAGAAAGTCACCTCCAGTGAATGACAGTTGGCATGGGGGATGAAACTTGTTTGTTATGCTTGCCCTAGCCCACAGGGGGGTAGAGATCTTGTTGTATTTGTATTTAGTGCTAAGTATATAGTTGGTCTTCAATGAATGAATGATTGAATGAATGAATACCTATGGAACTCAAGCCCATTTGCATTTACCATGGATTCTACTGTGACTCCGATTAAAACCAATGGTTTTAATCAAGGCAGAATATCTTCTTTAAACACAAGGATTAGCCTCTATGAAAAGAGAAATGTAAACAGGACTCTAATTAGAGAATTTACTAATTATTCTTCCCTGCTGAGGATATTAGCTGGGGTTTAGTCTTTAGCTGTGACAGCCACACGACTTTCTCTTGAGCTCCAGAAAGGGAAAAATTGACTGGAAAGATTCATTTCAATACCCTGATTCCTTTCCTGCTCTCTTTCACCCTCAAAAAAAGATATTCCAGCATGAAAGATCACAGACTCAGCCCAAAACAGTGGACCCAGGTTGATGGCATTCAGGAAACTGCTCACTCTTGGAGCCCCAACTGCTGAGGCAAAGATAAATCGGCAGGAAGATTTCTTTGGAATGATGTGAATTTAATGAATCATGAAAAATATCCCCAGCTGTTCTTAAATTTAAGGGAGATTGAGTGATAACAAAAGATAGTTTCCCTCCCTCTTAGATGTAGGTTGGAGCGGAAAGAGCCGTGGTAAAAAAAAAAAAAACCCTGAGGCCAAAAGCTTGCCTTTTCTTTCCTATCTCTTCTATTGTTGAAGGGAAAAAAAGCTGTCTGCAGTCAGCAGCCACTGAAGGGCATGATGAAGAGTGTTTGCTATTACCAGACTTGAAGAATTCTCTACTCTGATTTCAAAGATCAGGCTGCCCTTGCAGGCAAACATTTAGAAAGTGATGGGCTTTTCTCTCACCTCCTCCCCACCCGCAATCACCACCATCCTCACATTTTATCCAACTCCTTTATTAACACATTGACTGGCTGAAATTAAAAATAATGATGCTCCCTTTCCTCATCCCAGCTGCCGCAACCCTGACTTCCCCAGCCTGCAAAATCCTTATTAACCCATTGATTAGTGTGGGCTCCAGGCCGGTCCTCAGCTGGGAGATCTAAGCCAGACCATTGTGGGGTTGGCTAAGCTTCAGGGATTCCCAATTTAGATCCCGGAGATCTGTGCTGGAGGGCTCAGAGGAGGGCTTGAAGGACATGTGCGACTTCCCTTCTTTGCTCCTCCATTCCCTCCAGCCCTCTGCCTTGGCTGTCATGGGGCCCTGAACATGCCATGGACCACCCAGGAGGCCGGCCCTGGGCACGGGTGCTCAGCTTGCTCTCCTTACCTGAAAAAGCACAAGGCAGGTGCGTAGCTGTGAAGGTCAGGAAGCTCACCTCTGTTCACCACTGAGGTCTGTTCCCTGTCTAGATAAATTTCCCTTTCATTCAAGGTGGGTGAAAAAGGCTAACAAGCAAGATTTTTTTTTTTCCTTAAGGCAATTTTTAACTTCTAGGTATAAGTGAGAGATGTATTTGAGGGATAGAAAAGCTAGCTTCCCTGTGTAACTGTTACAAGGGGTTCAGAGAGGAGCATGGGTGAGGCAGAGGATGGTATGCTGAATATTGATGACAAACAATAAAATTGAAGACTTACAATGTACTAGATACAATGTTAAATGCTTCTTATATATGATGCACCAAAAAAAAAAAACCTAAACAAATTTGAAACAAAAGACAAAATAAAAACACAAACAGAAACCCTCCAAGAAGTGGATAATTATAATTGCCTATTGAACAAACTGAACTTGGTGAGATTTTGGCAGATAGAAAACTTACTCTTTTTCACCACTCTCTCCAAACACCGTTGGATCACTTTCCTTCCTACTGGCTAATAAGTTAGGCAGATCCATAACCTGGGCTAGCCACTTTCACGTGTTAGAAAATAATATCAGTCAAGACAGTGCAATACTGGCAGAAGGATAGGTACCTAGATCAATGGAACAAAATATTCAACCCAGAAATAGCCCTACACAGGAGCAACCAATTGATTTTTAAAGGTGCAAAAGAAATTAACTGGAAGGAAAGCCTTTTCAACAAACGGTGTTGGAGCAATTGGACATCCACAGGCAAAAATGAACCGACCTAAATTTCACACCTTTTACAAAAATTATCTCATATATTTAAATGTAAAACTATAACACTTTAAGAAGAAAACTTAGGACAAAGTCTTTGAGACCTAGTATTTGGTGAAGAGTTTTTAGACATGACACCAAAGCATGATCCATAAAAGAAAAAAAATTGATAAATTGGATGAAAGACAAACTACAGACTGGGAGAAAATATTTGCAAACCACGTATCTGAAAATGGACTTGTATTTAGAATATATAAAAAACTCTCAAAACTCAGCAGTTAAAAAGCAAACAAACCATTCAATTATAAAATGGACAAACGGCATGAAGAAACATTTACTAAAGATGTATGATGACAAATGATCACATGAAAAGATGTTCACCATCACCAGCCATCAGGCAAGTGAAAATTAAGATCATAATGAGATTTTACTATACACCTATTAGAACAACTAAAATTAAAAAGTAGTGAGACTACAAAATGCTGGCAAGGATGTGGAGAATCTGGGTCTCTCACACATTGCTGGTGGAAATTTAAAATATTGCAGCCACTCTGGAAAATAGCTTGACAGTTTCTTAAAAAGAAAAAAAAAAAACTAAACATAGACTTACCATACAATCACACCATCACACTCCTGGGCATTTATCCTGGAAAAATGAAACATGTCCACATAAAACCTATACATGATTGTTCATAGCATTTTTATTTGTTTACTTTTTGGTCCAAAAGTGGAAACAATCAATGTTCTACAATAAGTGAATGGTTAAACAAAAGTGGTACATCCATACCTTGAAATAAAAGGGAATGAACTATTGATACACCCAACAACTTGGATGGATCTCAAGGGCTTTATGCTGATTAAAAAGAAAGCCAATCTCCAAAGGTCATAAGAAGTATGATTGTATTTCTGTAACAGTCTTAAAATGACAAAATTATGGAGATGGAGAACACATTAGTGGTTGTCAGGGATTAGAAATGGGAGGAAGGGGAGTGATGAGGGAGGTGGGTGTGACTAGAAAGGGGTAGCCCCAGGGAGATCTCTGGTAGCTGGTATTTACATGAATTTACATGTGTGATAAAGTGATTCAGCACTATACAAACACAATGCACCAATGTCAGTGTCCTGGTTTGATACTGTACTATAGTTATGTCACAGGTAACCATCGAAGAGACTGGATGAAGAAAACCTGAGAACTCTCTGTACTATCTTTACAACTTCCTGTGAATCTATAATTATTTCAAAATTAAAAATAGAAAATAAAATAATGCATCTTTCAGTATGAAGCATTACTTTCCAGTGTCATATAAAAACTTTAATATCTCACCTTATATTCAGAGGGAGCTGAATTCAGAAGCAGAGTTTCTCCCTTCCCTAGCACTGCCAGGTCAGGCCTGCTCCAGCCTCCACTGCATTATTAGGGCAGGCTAAGCCTGCTGTACTAATAAAACAAAAAACAAAATAAAAATCCCTGAAATTTTGGTACTTTAGCATAAAAAAGTCCTTTGTCACTTATGTCCATTGAGGGTAGGGCAGCTCTCCTCCAGGCAGTGACTCAGGGATCCAGGCTCCTTCCATCTGTGGCTCTGCCATCTTCAACCTGTGGCCTCCATGTTCACCCTTGGAGGAGAAGACAAATAGTGGAGGATCATGCAGGGGACTTTGTGGCTAGGCCCATATCACTCTTACTTGTATTCCATTGCCCAAAATTTAGGCATCAGAACCCAGATTAACTGCCAACTGAAGTTGGGAAAGACAGTCTTCCTGCATGCCCAGGAATGGCACACATGATTGGAGTAAGGATCTTGTGGTGGGTGGGTGGTGGGTGATGAGATTCTGCACTCCCTTCAGAGAAAGGTGACTTGGCTAGTTTCTTTTCTTCTTCCTCATCACTCACATCTGCTAAATCTGATTTCCCCAAGGAGGTAAAAAATGAGTAGAGGGAAACAACAATGTCTTCCACTGGTTTGTAATCTGAGGTTGGCTCCATGCATGGCCCTGGTGCTGGCTCTTTTCCTCCTTAGGCATCTTGGTGGGTCATCTAGAGATACTGTTTCCCCCAGCAGGGACCTCTCATGGTGCCACTCCTTGGCATAGTGAGTCACCTTCTAGCTGACTCTATGTGACACTCACTCCCCTTCTGCATCTACAGGCACACCCAAGCCTCTTTCTGCTAGAGTTATCTCACCCTGCCATTCAAGACAGGCATGGTGAGTCCTCTTGGGCAGGGTCCTTTGATGATTCAAGCCTCATCCACAGGAAAACTCAGCATCCTTCCTCCACTGAAAGCTGGAAGGGCTGGCTGCTCCCCTACTCACCCATGGCCCTCTTACTTGGCTTTGTCATGAGAGGAAGCCTTAACCAGACTCTTGTCTTAGGTTTTTTTCAGGCAAGAGTCAGGCAACACAGGCCATTTGCTCTCAAGAACTTGATAAATTTACTCTTCACTAGCGCCCATGGGTTTCCTTGTTACCAAAAGTGGGGTCTGGCTGCTTGCTGCTCAAAAGCCAATAAAGAGGGAAAACTGGTGGAAAGGAAAGTTTGGTTTATTTCAGAGGCTGGCAACCGGGGCGGGGAGGGCGGACTGATATCCAAAGGCCAACTCCCCCCACTGACAATCAGTGGGCAAGAGATTTTATAGGTGGAGGGAGGGGGCTACATGCAGAAATAGTACAGTCAGCTCTGACGTCATCTTGAAATTGGTCATGCAGTGGTCTGATCGGTGTCATCTTGATTAAGTACAGTTAGTCTTCAGTTCCAGGGTTGGTTTGTTCCCATTTCTTTGAGGCCAGTTCTCAGAATTGTGGCAGCTTATGTCATGGCTACAGTCTGGTTATTATGTAGTTAACTTCTTCCACCTGGTAGGGGTTTCAGTATCTACAAAACAGTTCAAAGGATATGGCTCAGAATTTTATCTGTAGCCCTTGAGGAGGAACTAAAGGTCCTTGACTTTAATGACTAAACTATTATTATTTGGTCTCATTTGACTGTTTTCCTTTGTTTCTGCATTTTCTCACTTCTCTGATTAAACTTATTTTTTGACTAAAGTTTTTCTACAGACAAAAGGCAGGTGGAGGACATGGGAGGGAAGGACCACAGCGACATTTTTCTGAATCTGTCTTCCAGGTCAAAAGAAATAAAAGCAAAAATAAACAAATGGGACCCAGGTAAACTTAAAAGCTTTTGCACAACAAAGGAAATCATTGACAAAATGAAAAGACAACTTACGGAATGGGAGAAAATATTTGCAAATGATATGGCTGACAAGGGGTTAATATCCAAAATATATAAACAGTGCATACAACTCAATATAAAAAAAAAAAAAAGATTAAAAATAGGCAGAAGACCTGAATAGACATTTTTCCAAAGAAGACATACAGAAGGCCAATAGGTTCGTGAAAAGATGCTCAACATCACTAATTATCAGAGAAATGCAAGTCAAAACAACAATGAGGTATCACCTCACACCTATCAGAATGGCTATCATCAAAAAGTCTACAAATAACAAATGCTGGAGAGGGTGTGGAGAAAAGGGAACCCTCCTACACTGTTGGTGGGAATGTAAATTGGTACAGCCACTATAGAAAACAGTATGGTGGTTCTTCAAAAAACTAAAAATAAAACTACCGTATAATCCAGCAATTCCACTCCTGGATATATATCTGGAAAAAACAAAAACACTAATTTGAAAAGATGCGTGAGCTCCAATGTTCATAGCAGCATTATTTACAATAGCCAAGATATGGAAGCAACGCAAGTGCCCATCAACAGACGAATGGATAAAGAAGATAAGGGGTGTGTGTGTGTGTGTGTGTGTGTGTGTGTGTGTGTGTGTATAATGGAATATTAGCCAGAAAAGTATGAAATTCTGCCATTTGCAGTAATGTGGATATTATGCTTATGAAATAAGTCAAAGACAAATAGTATATAGTATCACTTATATGTGGAATCTAAAAAATAGTACAAACAAAAGTATATGCAAAACAGAAACAGACTCACAAATATAGAAAACAAACTAGTGGTTACCATAGGGGAGAGGGAAGGGCGGGGGGCAAATTAGGGGTATGGGATTAAGAGACACAAACTCCTATGTATGAAATAGGTAAGCCGCAAGGATATACTGTGTAGCACAGGAAATTGTAGCCATTATCTTGTAATAACTTTTAATGGCATATAACCTGTAAAAATACTGAATCACAATGCTGTACACCTGAAACTAAAATAATATTGTAAATCAACTATACTTCAATAACCTCCCCCCCGCCAGCCCCAAATTATCATTGAAACAGCTGTAACCAGGCGGCTTTGTAGGGGAGAAAATTTGTTCAGGAAAACAATTTGAAAACTTGAGGTTATGGGTTAAAAGATGCCTGCAAAACAGAACAAAATTGCCGGAGTGTCACGCATAAGAACTGGAACTTGAATTTGGGGGAGGGAAGAGCAGGGACAAGGGGAGGGAGGTAGAGAAGAAAGAGGCTGGATGAGGCAGCAAGGCGGGCACCTGGACCTGCAAAGTGGAGCCCTGGAGAAGGAACTTAAGAACAAATGTGCCCAGTGGCCATTTTAAATTACTTGGAGTGTAAACCACCTCCATCTCCCAACTTTCAGTTAAGGCTTCTGAACATCGATGCCTTTTGTACACACTGTTTGGGAGGAGAGAGATCAAGGGCAGAGCAGCCTTTCGAAGTCCAAGTTGGGGAGAAGTCCAGAGGAGAGAAGCCGGCTAAAAAGAGGAGTAAGGTCAGGGGCTTATTGAACGCAAGCTTGGAGGTCGATGTGGTCCTGAGAGGTCCGCCCTCGGGAATGTGCAGTCTTGAGGAAGGCGTTCAGGTTCCTGCAGGACATCGCAGAGTCAGCTTGAGCTAATTTAACCCAAACCTCATGTGATGGGGTGACGGCAGCTGACATCTGGGTTGCACTCGAAAACTCAAAAATCCTCTTAAGAATATGCTTCGTAACCCTTTCCTCACTAAACTTTTTACCCAACTTGCTAAAAAGAATAGTTTTGATACTGCTTCTACTTAATTGCCATCCCCAGGCCTTATGAGGAGGTGCTAGAGAGGAACAAAATAAACACAAGAGAGAATCAAATTAAGGAAGAGAGAAACAACTGGTATAATGGGATAAACTGACAATCAGCACACAATAATTAAGTTTAGTCAGTGAGTTAGCAAAGAGCTAGTTCTCTGTGCGTGCGTGTGTGTGTGTGTGTGTGTGTGCACTGTAGAGCAGTGCTTCTCAAATTTTAATGTGCGCACCAATCACTCCGGATCTTGTGGTGGGGTGGACGGTGGTTGATGAGATTCTGCATTGCCAACAGCTTGCAGGTGATGCCATGGCTGCTGGTCTGAGCACCACGGTTTCAGAGGTTTTAGAGCACGATGCAGTAACCCTCTAACCCGGAAGGCCATTAATGGGCCCACAGAAAAAAGGGAGAGACGGGAAACATCAGAGTGTAGATGAGGGGAGAAGAGTGAAGGGAAAATAGAGGGAGAGAAGATTAAAACAACCACCACCACCAAAACAACAAGCCAAGAATCTCCAGGAAGGGACAGAGGAAGTCACCAGTAATTGTTCCAAAACAGCTTGATGTTTATCTCAATGACATAGGTTGCTTTGCCCTCTATGAAAGAGCACACATTCTTTGTGCCCCGACAGTGCTTAAGTTTCAAGGGTGAAGAAGTAAATACCTGATTCTCTAGTCATTCACAAGTATTTATTCATAGGTGTTATAGAATGCCAGTATGGACAGAGCCAGTGCTATGATACACCTGTTTCCTGTGCAGATGGAACTTACAATCTGGTGGAGAACCTCAGACACAACACACAGGGAAAATTAAATTACACGTCAGGTAAATTAGGCATGGAGCCTAATACTGTGCATTTTGTATTTAAAAAGGAACTTTTCATCCATTTCACCATTTTTCTACCATTTGTTGATGCAGGGAAGACCGACTTATTATCACAATTTTATGGAGGAGGAAAGGGAAGCTCAGAGAGGTCAGGTGACTTGTCCAAGGTCACATGGCTACTAAGTGGCAGAGCCTACACAAGGAGCCTTCTTTTCTGGCTCCCATTCTTTCCATTAACCTCCCGACTTGAATGCAGTGAAGTTTCCCAAATTCCATTTCACCCACCGTTGTCCTGTCTTTTTGTAGCTTTGGGAGCCAGGGTTTCTCAATAGCTCAGCATTTAATTGGTTTTGAGTTCACAGTTACCTCCCTCATTCAAAATCTAAACCAGTTAAACAAATTTCCCAGAAAAACAAAATAATGTTTAAGCAAAGGTCACTGCCAGGTCACATCTGTCTAAGTAGAGGTGTTTTCAGGATACAAGTCATTAAAAGCAGTGGGGAATAATGGAAACCTCTTTGCAAACTAATTTCTCCATTGCCTACTGCTTGGGTTCTAAAACATACATACAGCCGAACTTCTCTTAAACATATGTATGTTCATGTGAAATGTATATTTATACACATGTGTACATATTTAGGACATCATTTTGCTAATCAGTTGCAAAGAACTGAGTTCTTTCACTTATGTCAGCACATTAATTTGACCCTACTGTTATTGTAACCTTATAATGTAGCTTAACCTTAAACAATTCTGTAATCTGACAATTTTAATAAGTGTAATGCAGCTGAATTTCCACCTAAATTGTTCAGGCTGGGCAATGCCCGCTTCCAGTAACTTATAATGTGCACACAAGTTAACTAGTCAATTGGAATTTGCTTTGGGAGGGAGTCTGATGGTGATGGGGCTGGTGACAGAAAGGGTGACAGTGAGCCAAATTTCATCCTTAGTGGAATTTTCTTGTGCTCTCCTGAGGCCCACCAACAGAATAGACCAGGCTCTTTATTCCCCTCTTGCCTCCTGACCTTATGGTAGTGAATAGGAGTGCTGTTGAAGGACAGCCATAGCATGTGCTGGAGATTCTGGTTCTCGGTTCTTAATCTGGCCCCCATCCCCCAAATACTTTTCCATTTTTTCCTTTGTAAGTCTGTTCCTCCATCTTACCAATTCCCGGTCTTTTCATCATCTTAACACCTTCACATTTTAGAATACGTACAACTGAGGTAAACAGTTTAGAGCAGTGGTTCCCAACCTTTTTGGCACCAGGGATCGGTTTCATGGAAGACAATTTTTCCATGCACCGGGGCGTGGGGGGATGGTTTCAGGATGATTCAAGCACATTACGTTTGTGTGCACTTTATTTCTATTATTATTATATTGTAATATATAATGAAATAATTATACAACTCACCATAATACAGAATCAGTGGGAGCCCTGAGCTTGTTGTCACTTGCTCCTCACTGATGGGGTTTTGATATGAGTCTGCAAGCAATTGATTTATTATGGTCTCTGTGCAGTCAAACCTCTCTACTAATGATAATCTGTACTTGCAGCCACTCCCCAGCGTCACTTCCTCAGCTCCACCTCAGATCATCAGGCATTAGATTCTCATAAGGAGCGCACAACCTAGATCCCTCACATGCGCAGTTCACAGTAGGGTTCGTGCTCCTATGAGAATCTAATGCCGCCGCTGATCTGACAGGAGGCGGAGCTCAGGCGGTGATGTGAGTGATGGGGAGTGGCTGTAAATACAGATGAAGCTTTGCTCACTCACCCAACACTCACCTCCTGCTGTGCAGCCTGGTTCCTAACAGGCCACGGACTGGTTCCGGTCCATAGCCCCGGGGGTTGGGGACCCCTGGTTTAGAAAAATCCAGATATTGATGTTTCTTTCCCATTCCCCATCTGATGCATAATTCTTGGAAGGATCTTCCAGTTTGCTTGTCTCTTCGGGACTCTGAAATTCGTAGTTCAGAAGGGGGCAAGGGTAGGGGAGCCAAAGATGTGAATTCTTGAGAGTTGCTTGTTGTTGGAGATTTGGGATGCTAATCAATCTCCAGGGCTACACTCCCTTTCTTTAGTTCGAACCAACTGATAATTATAGATAAGGAGGCAAACGGGTATCAAAATATGTTTCCTGGCTTTATTGATGGCAAAGCTGGATGGAAGAACACAGCAGGATGTGCGTGCTCTTTGAAAACAGAAAGGTTCAAGAGAATGAGGGCTAAGAGACATTGGACACAATCTAGCAATGTCCCTCCAATCCTTCTCCTGAGCCTGGTATGGGTGTGGGGATAGAACCTCTGGTGAAGGAGTAAAGTGATTCCAGAAACCCTTGCACATTCTTTCCTCTTCTCGTGCTGCTACAGGAAGAAGTCAGGTTGGGTATGTCTACTACAGCCTCTTCAGTTCTGAGCAGCTGTGGAGGGAAGGCCCAGGAGCAGTGCTGTCTTAGACCCCTGCCCTAGGCCCTGTGCTCTAGAGGACCCTGCTCTGGCCCTCCTCTGGCAGTGCCCTTTCCCATGGGACAAGAGGAGGGGCCCATCCCAAGACCACACCCTCCTTGGGAGCTTCCTGCTCAAATGGCCCTGAGACGACCCCAGGGTGTGTGTGGGCTTCTCCCTCGGTAGGTTGGTAGGTGTCTGTCCTCCTGCTCATGCCCCCTGCCCTGAGGTGGGGTCATGCCACTTGTGTGTAGAACTGAGGAATAGACATTTCAGCTGGGGTTGCAATGTTGCGGTGTAGGGTGGAGATGGAGGATGGAGAAGGGAAGTGGGCAAACCACAGGCTGGTGGCCAGTGGTCCCAGAAGCCCATGTTCCAGGACAAAGCTCTGAGGACCATGGGAATTTTTAATTAGAATCTTTCAGGTTGTTATAAATATAAAGGTATATTTATGTAGGAAGACAGAGCATATTTTACTTAATAGTTTGTTAGGGCTTCCCTGGTGGCGCAGTGGTTAAGAATCTGCCTGCCAATGCAAGGGACACAGGTTCGAGCCCTGGCCAGGGAAGATCTCACATGCCGCGGAGCAACTAAGCCCGTGCGCCACAACTACTGAGCCCACGTGCTCTAGAGCCCACGAGCCACAACTACTGAGCCCGTGTGCCACAACTACTGAAGCCCACGCACCTAGAGCCCATGCTCCGCAACAAGAGAAGCCACGACAATGAGAAGCCCACTCACCGCAACGAAGAGTAGCCCCCGCTCACCACAACTAGGGAAAGCCTGCGCACAGCAACGAAGACCCAACGCAGCCAACAATAAATAAATAAATAAACAAATTTATTAAAAAAAAAGTTTGTTAGCTTGATTTATAGCGTTTAAAGGCTCAGACATACAGTACGTGGGGCTCTGTCTGATTTTGCCACAGACACCACACATTAGGAGTAGGAACAAAGAGGTCCTAGATCTGGCTCTTGTCTAGGGTCTCCGAGAGCAAAGCCTATATTGCTAACAAAACACTCCAAACTTAGAGACCTAAAACCAGTGATTTGTTAGGTTCACCAGTTTTGTGGATCAGAAATTCAGAATGGACCCAGAACAGGGGCAGAGCCTTGATGTCTGAGAACTCCACTGGTAAGACTTGAAGGTGACTCAGTGGCTGGGGACTAGAGTCTCTGAAGACACCCTCACTCACCCATTTGGCAATTGATGTTGGTAGCGGGGAACCCACTGGGGTTGCCAGCTGTAGCATTTACACAGGGCTTCTCCCTGTGGCCATAGATCCTCACAGCCTCGTGGCTGGGTCCGAGGGTAAGCATCTCAAAAAGAACAAGGCAGGAGCTGTTATGCATTTTATGACCTATTCTTGGAAGTCACATGGCACCACTTCTGCCATAGTTATCAACCCACGCAGATTCAAGTGGAGGAAACATAGACCTCACTTATTAATGCGAAAAGTGTCAAAAACATATTGTACAAAGGGCCTGTGGGATGAAAGATACTGTTGAGGGTACTTTTTGAAAATGCAATCTGCCCCAGTGTTCTTTGCTCAAGAGTGCACAATGGACAGGAATTTGGGAGGAGATCCCCGGTCCAGGGTGTCCAGAAGTATGTTGTGAGTTAATTCAAGTCAAAGGCTTAAAATAGTCCTTTGGCTTATGATAAGACTCAATAAACAGCAGCTGCTGTCATCATCGCCATCATTGCCATCAACATTATCCTCATCATCATCTCTGAGGAACCTATGGAAATGGTTCAATTATCTACAGGAGATAGGAAACCAAGGCCTGGGTAATTTAAGTGATGTTTTGGTTGTCCCTAAATGATTCAGTGATAGTTCTGTATTTGAACCTGGACTTCTGACTCCTACTGGGGGACTATGACGGAGTGGTTTGGGGACATTGTAAGGAATGGGCCATGTATTAAAACAGCATCGATAACCCTGGCTATCAGTCACTCCTTTCTTTTTTTGGTCTCTCCACACGGTTTACAGGACCTTAGTTCCCTGACCTGGAATTGAACCCTCGCCCTTGGCAGTGAAAGCGAGGAGTCCTAACCACTGGACCGCCAGGGAATTCCCCAAATCACTGCTTTTGTTTGTCAGATGCTAATGGCTCCAGAAGAGATTTAGTCAGTAGATTTTTCAAGTATCCCTTAAAGAAAAATAAAACAACAATTTTAAAACTAATAACCATAACACTTTAGTAATAAGATAGCTAATTCGGATAATTTAGATGAAAAAAATCTGATTTGTTTTTTATTTTGAAACAATGTCTCCTAAGCCAATTAGCAAAACAAGCTTGCAGGGCTTGGTGTTTAATTACTTGAGGAGCCAAACTTTATCTATACAAATATTATATGTATGGAATGAAAAATTTATAAGATTTTATCACTTGTTCATTAAAACTAGTCTCCAGAAACCCATTTAGCAATACTCTTATTTGATGGTGTTTAAATATTTAAAAAGTAAGCAATTTCTTTAAAGAACTCGTCTGTAATTACTCTCACCAGCCTTTCGCAAACTTATTTTTTCCATAAAAATCTGAAATTATAAACTTTTGTCTAGCCTATGTGTTTTGTTTTGTTTGGTTTGGGTTGATGTTTAGAGAGCTGTTCTTCCCCTGAGGGAACACGGGTAGCAAAACCAAATCAGTCAATATCCACTGATCTCAGCCCAGCTGGGCTTATGGCAGGGCATCTGAGGGGTGAGAGTGAATCGAACATTAGTTTGTGCTTCTCTCCTAGTGAACATCATCTGTGTTTGCTCTGGAGAACCAGAAACAACTTAGAGTGCCAAGGATATAGGTCAGTATTACTTTATGTAACCGTCCCCTTTTTTTGTTTTCAGTTGGGAGACCAGGGCAAGGGTAACTGTTCTTAGAGGTCATCCGTCCATGTTGAGCCTGAGGCCCATCCAAGGAGACAGAGTCCAGTTGATGTTGGATGTTCACTGAGTGGTGTCAGCAAATGAGAGGGATAGTGATGAAATCTTCCACTCAGGTGTTTTAGGCAAAAATGGCAGCTCAGCTATTTAGTCCAAACACTAGACCTTCCTTTCTGAGGAAACGTCTAGAGCCAGACAACTTGGGTTCACCATTACTAACTATGTGATCATGGATGTGTGTGCCTCAGTTTCCTCATGTATATAAAATGAGAATAAGAGTAGCATTTACCACATAGAATTCGTATGAGGAAAAATGAAGAATATAGGCAAAGAGCTAAACACAGTGTCTTACACGTAGCTGGTCCTCACCAAATTGGTTTTCTACACCCAATACCAATAGCAGTCATTTATTGAAAATTTGCTATGTGGCAGGCACCATGTTAAACTTGTTATGGATATTTTATCCTGACAACAACTCTATGTGATAGTTATTTTCACCCCCATTTCATAGATGAGAAAAGAGAGGCACAGAGAATTTCCACAATTGGCTCAAGGTCACACAATGATGAGTGAAAGAGCTGGGATTCTAACCCGGTTTGTCTGACACAAAAGCTTGTGATCTTCCCCTCCACATGGCACTGTGATAAAAACAAAGAAAACAAAGCAAAAATAACCTTGTCATTAGCATACTCCATATTCCCTGAGAAGGCTAGTAGGTTATTCTTAGACCATAAACTCTAAGGTGACAGAGCTGTGGCTGTGATTTTTTGCTACACAACCTAGCAGGGTGCTAAGTGCAGAAGACACTTAATAAAGGCTTTCTGTTCCACCTGTGACTGTTGTTGTTGATGACACTCTAAGCTGTAACCTCAGATGTGGCCTATAGGCAGGGACCCGGCACACAAGCACCAGCCTGAATGTTATAGGAAACTCGACAGTGGTGTTTTGGGCAGGGGGAGATTCAGAGAGTCCCCACAAATCCTGGATACTCTCAATTTCCACCCAACGTTCAGGAAGAGTCAGACCAAGTTACTTATTCCAAGGTCTGCTAAAACAGAGCTGAGTTACCTTTCTGATTACACCTCCCTTCTCCTGTACTTCTCTTTTTTCCTCTGGAACCACAAACAAGGGAAGATTGATAGCTGGAATGGAAAAACCCATGGTGTGGCCTCACAAATCTAGGTCTAGGCTGGGGTGGGGGAGATTCTCCTTCCTCATCTGTTTGTTTAAAGATAAAGAGGCCCTTTCAGTCCACATGGGGTCCAGCAATTTAACCGTAAACTATATTAATGGATACCAGAAAGTACCTGCTCTGCCGGGCTCTGTGGGGAGGGGCATGAACCCTGGGTCCAGATCACTCTGGGCCAAGCTTCCCCAAACCCCTCAATTCAGAAGTGTTATCCTTCAAGTGTTCACTCTAGCATCTCATACCCCATGTTTAAAATTAAAAAAAAATTTTTTTAAAGAGCCTTTTGTATTTCTAATACACACAGATCCTGGAATTTCAGATCTGCCAATAACTCACCCTGTTCCAAAGAAAAAAAAGTCATTTTTTTTTCCTTACTGGAATTTTTTCATTCCTTCCCACCCACCCCACCTCCATTTCTCATTTCCTCAGGAAACCATTTAGTTGGAGACAGAGGGAAAGTTTTCCAACACACTTCCCCCAAGCCCCTACAGACTCATGCATACCCAGAGAGAAACTTAGCACCGAGAACATATGTTGCAATGTACTCAGCCTTGCCCCTAAAGATTTCTGTCTCCAGTTCTCTGGAGCATTTGGAAGGCCTTGCGGTGAAGGCAGCCTTCAACCCTGCTAACACCAGTCACCAGCCAGGAACCCTTGGAGGCGCTCAGGTTGGCCCCTGGGTGTCTGCCCTTTGCTCCAGACTGTCAATCAATGAGGCAAATATAGAGTCATTATGGCACTTCCATGGTGTCCCTGGACATGACCATCTGTGGGCTTTCTAAAGTAAAGGAAGGTAAAGTAGGGGCTCCCAGATGATTTTAGGAGGAACTATGGGAGTTTGTTGTCATTCTTTTCATTGAACAAATATTTGAGAATTTTACCATGTACTAAACAATGTTTCAGATGCTGGGGATATAAATGGTGAACAAGGCAAAGTTCCTGCTCTCAAGTTTACTTTCTAGTTTAGGGGACAGGAGTTTTGAGGAGAGAAGGCAAAATCAAGAGTAGGTAACACGGGGACTTCCCTGGTGGTCCACTGGTTAAGAATCTACCTTCCAATGCAGGGGATGCAGGTTCGATTCCTGGTCGGGGAATTAGGATCCCACGTGCCTCAGGGCAACTAAGCCCGCGTGCCACAACTACTGAGCCCATGTGCTCTGGAGCCTGCACGCCACAACTAGAGAGGAGCCCATGAGCTACAGCAGAAGATCCCGCATGCCGCAATGAAGATCTTGCGTGCCGCACTAAGATCGGACACAGACATAAATAAATAAATAAATAAATAAATAAATTGGAAGAAAAGATCACTGGAAGATTTGGTGGAACCAAAGTCCACCATTAAAAAAAAAAAAAAAAAGAGTAGGTAACACAAAACCAAGAAAGCAAATAAATGAACAAAATACGTTTATTTAGTGATGAGCTATGACGAAATCAAATAGCATTTTAGAAGAGCAACTAATCTCCTTTCTGCCTGCAGCTTTTGGGAAGCCTCCCTCTCCAACCTTTAATTTTGGAGTTACTGACGTACCTCTGGGCTCTGGGACTCTCATTGGTGGATGCCTTTGTCCCATCCAGAGCCAAGATTCCGTGTTACTTCTCTGAAGATGGAGTTCAAAAAACTTCTGTGAGCGAGATCTGAGGCACAGGACACGTCCACCAGCTCCTGGTCTCACTCAGTGTGCTGAGAGACAGAAGAGTAGAAGAATTCAGAATGCTCTGGAAGACACTTTCCAGTCTATGGCCTCAAACAAATGGAGAGCTTTTTAAAATATTTGAGTGACAACGGGAAAATGAATAGAAGTAGAATTATTTCCAGCTGCGACAAAAATGTTACCTTCAACCAAAAGGGAATCTCCTGTGTTATTCACCTTCCATGACTCATCAGGTATGTTGGGACCAAGTCAAATCTTTGTCAAAATCCTGGAAGTCGCTTCCAGGGAAGGTGACTTTTCACTTTTCATTCTGGTAGCCAACATGTCTCTATTTGGTGCCAATTGTTTCCTTTGCTTCTTAGTTTGCATCTTTGCTTTCCCTTTGGATACAAAAACATTCTTAGTTCAAGAGGAGGCCTCCAAAAATTGGTGGCTGGGGAGTTTATTGTAATCTGAGGTAGAAGTCCTCCTAAAACTGAGCTTACACTCTGCTTAGCAACCACCAGATGTCAGCAACTCATCTGATTTCAGTTCTTTAGCAAAGGGAAAGACAACCCATGACGAATGACAGCCTTTGGCTGACACTAGCTTTTTCTGTTTCAGGTGTAACCTCAGAAAGTTGTCTACTCTTAGGGAAAGTGCTAATGGCTCAAGCAGGATCCCAGTCTGAGGATGAAAAAGCCACTCAAGCACACTCAGGTGATGGAATTCCGGGGCTAACACTTAATTTGATTTTCCTTTGTCAGCACCTTTACAGAGAGCAAAGAAGTTTGTCAGGGAATTAGAGAAGATTCATTGGGAGGATTTTTAAGGTCCAAGGCAACTAAATGGATAAGTTTGCTTTTAAATTTTCTTTTTTAAAGAATCCTGCTAGACTCTTAAGAAAAACTCTGTAAGAAGGAAAAGAGAAGTCTGAAAGTGCAAACGTTATTTAAAAGAGGGGCTACAGCAGAAACTAACACAATATTGTAAAGCAACTATACTCCAATAAAAATTAACTTAAAAAAAATTGAGGGGCCATAAATAAGGTATCCAAAGGGCAAAAGGTAATTAGGATCAGCTCCTGTGATGGTTATTTATTTTGCAAAACCAGGTAAAGCAACTATCAGTACAGTAAAGTGTGAGACAAAATGCCCTGGGTGAATTAAAAGGCAATATAGCTAAAACTGCCTCTAGTTTTGTGGAGGAGGCCTGTGCATTAGTTCCTGGGTTTCACAGACACTGCATAATGTGCTCTTCGGTAAGCCAAGCCCAAGGTGTCAATGCAGTAAGATGACATTTATTAAAAGTTCTCAGATTCCCAAGACCCTAGTGGCAGTGATTCTGAGACAACTTCCAATGTATCTTCTCCCACTCTTCACCTTCATTCTTCTTGTTCCTGCTATTGATTCTGTACTTCAAGGTCAAATCACTCCATTGTCGGGCGAGTCTCTGCATGGCAGGAACTGTGAGAGGAAGGGTCAGGTGTCCCCTGTCACAAGTCTCCCAGTGTGAAGGCTGGTACCAGAAAATTAAAATCTGCGACCGTACCCGGAAGCCTGGCCTTCAGGCTGGGGCAGGGGTCTTGTGGAGGCTTTGCAAACAACTCCCTCTCCATGGCCAAATTTAGGATCGGGCATGGAGCGGGTGCTAAAACCACCCATTGACAAAACAGGGCACAACCCACCTCTCCAACGTGCTCCCACCGCCCACTTCCCATCAACCTTACCTCAATCTCCCACACATGCCACAACTTTCCTTCCTTTGACCTTCACTTGCAGTCCCCTCTACACTCACTCCCCTGGAATTTCCTTCGAACTCATTTAAACTCAACTGATGTTTCAAACGCTATCTCCTCCCTAAAGTTTTTCCCTATGTCTTTTGTCTTGCAAAAAACCTCTGTACCCATTTACCCATTAAACAATAACTGTTTACACCAATTCCCAGCCCCTGGCAACCGCCATTCTTTCTGTCTATATAGATTGGACTCCCCTAAGTATCTATGTGAGTGGGATGGTAGTGTATTTTTCTTTTTGGGACTGGCTTTATTTCACTTAGCATAATATCTTCAAGGTTCATGGATTTTACAGCCTGTGTCAAAATTTTCTTCCTGTTTAAAGCTGAATACAATGTAATTTATAAATATATCACATTTTACAAGTTGAAAACAAACAAACAAAAAACCCCTCCCACGCAATGTCATTTCATACCTCTTCTTTCCTAAGTACTGTGGTAGAAGATCTTTAATTCTCTTAATTAATAATCAAATACTCTATTAGTAATTGCACAGATATAATTATATACCAATAATATGTATCATATATGATACATATTATATGATACTGCCATCTATATTATGTAAACCTATTTCTTCTATATTTTCTTCCAAAATAGATCTTACATTTCTTGAAATTTAAAAATAATTTTTAGGGAATTCCCTGGCGGTCCAGTGGTTAGGACTCCGCGCTTTCACTGCTGAGGGCCCGGGTTTGATCCCTGGTCGGGGAACTCAGATCCCACAAGCCTCACGGCAAGGCCAAAAAATAATAATAATAATTTTTAGCCAAGTATTTTACAAATGGTAGGATGCCTGAAGATACCTGTTACTTGAAAGTTTATGCTCTAACTTCCAGAGTACATGTCCTCAGAAGTAAGTTTTTAAGATAAAGGAGAAGTAGAGCCTGCAGCCCTGTGTTCCTCCCTTATTTACTGCTCCATTTGAGATCCTTAAATGAAGAAAGGCCCAAGGAAGTGTAGGTGGTTGTCTCCACCCCCTTTCTCTGAAGGCTGTGGTTCCTCTAGACAATGAGGAATGTCAAGCCTCAATTCCCTGAGGGTAATTTGATCGGCTAATTATATGCAAAGACTCAGATCCCTAAAAGAAGGCTTGACTTTGTTGTCACCTGGGAAATGTCAACAAATGACGTTATCTCCTTTTGAGCAACCATTGTGGCTCCCGGTTGGGCGAAGAGGGTCAACAGGGAAGCCAGGTGAGTCAGGGGCCCTCAGGGTCACCAGGGACTGGGATGGGTGTGGCACTTAATGACAATGACCTTCTCCCTATAACTGTTTTTCTTGCTGAAATTTTAAACATTCATCATGGTTCTTTTACAAGGAGAATCTTGAAAATCACCTTTCCATTGTCTAACTTGGAAACAGAGAAGAGCTGTGCTAAAGCTTTGATGGGCATTTGTAGTATCATGACATTGCTTTTGCTGGTTAGACTAAGGCCACATCCAAAGCGACTGGTGTGGAATGGGGGCTGCCCCTTCTCTGCCTCCTGCTAGATTAGGCTGAGGTTGAATGAAAGGCAGGCAGTGTGGTCGGTGAAGTCCATTATGATCATTTATTACTCCATTTAGCCAGTGCTTGCTGTGGGCTAAGTGCTTTACATCCATACCCTTATTTAATCCTCACCACAACTCTTGAGGACTTATTATTTCTATTTTATAGAAAAGGAAGTTGAAGCTCAGAGAGGTAAGGAAAGTTGCCCTGTGTCACACAGCTAATAAAGGGCAGGGCTGGGTTTAAACCCAGGTGTCAGTTACCGTGGATTCTAGTCCTGATTTTGTGACTTAGAAAGAACAACTCAAAAAACTTGTTTGAGCCTTGTGTCCTCTTCTAAAAATGAGGCGGCTGGGCTAGATGGTCTAGAACTACTCTGTCCAATAAGGTGGTTACTTGTCACACGTGGCTTTTGAGCACTTGATGTGGCTGACCTGAATTGAGAATGGTTGTAAGTGTACAATACATACTGAATTTCAAAGACTAGAAAGAAGAATGTGAGCTATCTCACTAGTATTTTAAATATTGATTACATTTTAATTAATATTACATTTTATATAAATGATAATTTATATACAGATTGCATATATATGTTTAAATAACCTATATTATTGAAAATCATTTTACCTGTTTATTTTTACTTTAAAAAATATGGGTAGTAGAACATTTAAAGTTACATGCGTGGCTCACATTATTTTTCTATGGGAGGGTGCTTTCTAGATTTTTTCTGATAGATTGTCTCTAGAGGACATGTGTCGCAAGAATTGATACAGTAAGTCCCCTACATATGAATGAGTTCTGTTCCAAGAGCGTGTTCCTGAGTCCAATTTGTTCGTAAGTCCATCAAAGTCAGACTAGGTACCCAACTAACACAATTGGATATATAGTACTGTACTGTAATAGGTTTAAAATACTTTTCACACCAATAATACATAAAAAACAAACGTAAAAAATAAAGAAAACATTTTTAATCTTACAGTACAATACCTTGAAAAGTACAGTAGTGCAGTAGTACAACAGCTGGTGCTTCTTAGCAGTACCAGCTACATCACTGGTGTTTTACGCTTGCTTCCAGACTTCCTGGGCTTGAAATAAAGATACTGTACTACTGTACTCTATACAGTACTGTACAGTAAAGTACACAAAAACACAGCCACTTGTAGAGGATGCATGTACGTGACAATATATGCCAGACATTTGAACTAACTTATGTGATTGGACATGTGAACGCACGTTCACATCTTTGAAGTTTGCAACTTGAAGGTTCGTATGTAGGTGACTTACTACATTTCTTTATGACTTGTCAGGTCTGGAGTTGGTGATGAGAGTAGGAATCAAGGCTGAGGGGGAAAGCGCAGACACTGCAAGAGCCACCCCTGGAAATGGCTCAAGCCTCACTATTGAGACCCAAACTGGCCACTCAACTTGGTTACAACAGACTTGTACTTGACAGCACATTGATGGAACAAACAAATACGAATGTAGTTTTGCATTTTTCAGCAAACACAACCACCATCACATTTACAGGTGCCAGGTGAAATTCTCGACCATATACATAATTCTTTACCAAACGGACAATTTCATTTAATCCTCACAACAGGCCAATGGAAGTCAGTTCTACTATTATGCAGATTTTGCAGATGATAAACTGAGGCTCAGAAAAGGTTAAGTAACCTGCCCAAGGCCATAGAGCTAGTTAGTGATAAGTGTATCTGACTCAAAAGCTTAATTTGTAATTGTTAGGTAATATTACCTAATCCTAGTGGTCTCAGGTTCTCCAGTTGTAACCAGGTGGAAAGTAGAAAAAAGCATCTGCTTTGTGGAAAGGATATTGGTACTGGAGGAACCTCCAGAAGGTCCCTGATTCTGCTCAGGGATTATTTATTGGGTTGGCCAAAAAGTTTGAGTTTTTCCAGAAGATGTTACGGAAAATGATACGGAAAACCCGAACGAACTTTTTGGCCAACCCAATATATATCGCGAAGGGCTTGTCCATCATTACCTACCCCTCATGCAGAAGTGCTCCACTGGGCTCTGCATCCCAACAGTTTGGAGAGTTCTAGGTTCTTCAACTGAAGACAAACAGCAGTGAGGCAAATAGAGATAATTATTTACCATGCACAAAACTCTACCAAGAAATTGGGTGAAAACTGGGAGGTTTGTCTCTACTATCCAACCATCATTTCCAAAAGTTCAGGTTTGGCAATTTAGAGACTGGATTTTTAAATTTCCTTCCAAATGTGTGATGCTGTATGTATCAGTCAAGTTCCAATCAGGAAGGAGAATCTACAGAATAATTTAAACATGAAAGAGTTAATATAAAAATTATTAACTGTAACAGTGTTGGCTAGGAATAAGTAAAGAGCACTGTAAGATATAGGCATAGCAGATATAAGGAGCACCTATTACACCCAGGACTGAGACAGAAGCCCACGGAAGATCACCTCCCCACTACTGCCCTTTCCTGCCACCCTCCCTCAAGGTATTGAGGGACATTGTTGGAGAACGGCCCACTGGATGTGGCTATGGCCCAATGGATGGAAGAGGAGTAGCTGCATCAATGGAATTTGCTGGAAATTTGCCCTGTGGAACTTGTAAATCTGTTCTCTAGGATGCAGGGGAAGTTGTGCAAGAGGTGGAGTCTCTCTGAAGGCGCTTAGTATGAAATTATCTTGTACTGGGGAAGCTTCTGGATGTGAGGTATGACTGGCTGCCATGCACTGAAGGAACTGGATGCTTGAGGAGCCACCTGTACTTCAGCAGCTGGCTGCTAGAAAAGCTGTCTGTACTGCAGGAGTCTGGCGCTGAAGAAACTGCCCACCCAGCAGGAACTGTGTGCTGGGAAAGCCACATGTGCTGTAAGACCCTGGTGCTGGAGGAGGTGTCTGTACCACAGAAACTGGCTACTGGGGAAACCCTGCATGTGCAGAAGTGGGACAATGGAGAAGATGCTGGTGCCGCAGGAGCCTGCTGAACCAGAACACCAGAACCGGGATGGAAGTCCTCTTCCTACTGCAGTGTCTCTCTAGTGCTCTCTCCTGACAAGGCTTAACATTGTGACAGCTGGTGAAGGAAAAATATTTAAAGGGCCCAGATCTATTTTTTGCAGAGCAGACAGTGAAGGATGAATTTGGAGCTGAGAGGCAATAAACTGATAAATAGCATATTATAGAATTAAGGTTTTTAAACTCTAACATACTTAAGCAATACCTGGGGAGTACTTCAGAGTCCTGGGGACCCCCATCCTGGATTAGTGGATCTAAGTTTGACTCTGAACTTTGTAGGCATTCTATCATTTTAATGGGTGATCTGCTACCGTCAATATTCACTTGGATTATTGCAGTACCCTCTTAACGGATGGCCCTGGTATCATCTATTTTTCACACAACAGCCAAGTGTGAAATGTAAGTTAGAATATAAATTGGAATTAAAATGTAAGTTAGAATATGTCACTCAGTTACTCAAAATCCTCCAGTGGGTCCCCATCTCACTAGCGCAAAAGCTCAAGTCTCTACTGAGAGAGACTTGAATGATTTGGGTCCCTACTATCTCCCTCCTACTACTCACTTCCCCGTTCACTCTACCCAGGCCACACTGGCCTTCTTGTTGGAACTTGAACATCTCAGGCATACTCTAACCTCAGGACTTGTTCTACTGTAGTTCCTTTTTCCTGGTCGGCTCTCCTCCCAGATTTCTGCCTTCTGGTCTTTGCTCAGATGACACATTTTCAACTAACTCTTCTCTTCCCTGACCCCTTTATTGCAAATTATAGCCCTCTTTCCACCCCTTCATCCAGGGTACTCCCTCTCCTCCTTCCCTGGTTGTTTTTCTCCATAGCACTTATCACCGTCTAACTAACTATATTCCACTTATTTATTTTGTTTGTTTTTAGTCTTGTCCACTGGAAGGTAAACTCCATGAGAAAAATAACTTTTATCTGCTTTCTTCACTGCTGTACTCTCCAGGGTCTGGAATGATGCCTTGGACAATAAGGGCTCAGTGAAGATTTCTTAAACAAATGAACTCAGACTACGCTTTGAGAAACTTGTTTATAGAGCATATAGATTGTGAAGTTGTTGTACTAATGGGCAGCCGAGGTCCTCAACAGTTCTCAAACTTTTCAAAAGCTTCACATATGTAAACTCTAACCTGGACCTTTTAAAGGAGCTGCCCTTTATGAAAAAAGAGCCTTCTAGAGCAGTGTGGATGCAATGGATAAAGAGAGCACTCCTGCACCTCTTCAGATGGCTGGAAAAGCAGCCCAGTTCATTGAAAGAGCACGTGAAGTTTCAGAGTGGGAAAATTGTAATTACTTAAAATGACTAATTTTTTTTTTTTTTATAATTTGGACAGGCCATGAGAATAATTCTTTTTTTTTTTTTTAAACCTTGGGTTTATTTATTTATTTATTTATTTATTTTATTTATGGCTGTGTTGGGTCTTCGTTTCTGTGCAAGGGCTCTCTCTAGTTGCGGCGAGCGGGGGCCACTCTTCATCGCGGTGCGCGGGCCTCTCACTATCGCGGCCTCTCTTGTTGCGGAGCACAGGCTCCAGACGCGCCGGCTCAGTAATTGTGGCTCACGGGCCTAGTTGCTCCGCGGCATGTGGGATCTTCCCAGACCAGGGCTCGAACCCGTGTCCCCTGCATTAGCAGGCAGATTCTCAACCACTGCGCCACCAGGGAAGCCCCAAAATGACTATTTTTGAGAGAAGTCTATATCCTTAGTCATGTTGCTTCTGGAAAGTTTCTGGAGGCCTCTGGATTTAGAAGACAAGGCTTCAGATACAAATAGAGCAGGTCTGTCTGGCTTTTTCCCAGAGCCAACTTTTCTTGTTCTTGGAGGAAGGAAGCCTGAAGCACTTCCTTCAGGCTCTGGAACTTTTCCTCCATCACCATCTGGATCAAACCTCTCCTGCCTGCTCTTAACACTGAAGGACTGAGTGAATTCCAAGTGTGGCCTTGCCAAGTGAGTCATATCCCAATTTCACGTGATTTGGACCTTATTTAGCCAAGGACAATTATAAGCTTGTGGATGGATTATGTAAGAAGATGGCAAAGGAAGACCAAGAGGTAGATCTTGAGAATCAAGTTGGACTCTGCAAAATGGGTTAGATGCAAAAAAATAGGCTTGACACATCATATACACATGCAATTGGCAGGCCAACAGTCCATAAGTCTTTAGATATATTTTTAAGATGGAATTTGACAGAAAAGCACCATCTTGTTATTGCCAGAAGACAGAGAAAAAATGAGACAATTCGAGTTCATTTGCAGTTGTTGGGGTTAGTAGTCTATTTATGGAATCCAGACAATTTAATTCTAATATGACTGCTTCACCTAATGTTAATACTTGCTAACAAGGCATCAGCCACATACATGTTATAATATTCTGCTGTTGAGATGAATCTTCTTCTGAGTATAGGCATGATCACCTGAAAATATTCTGCTTTGTAAGTTCATGAAAGGCTGGCAAATGTATTCCTTCTTCCAAGAGTTGTCAACTCACCAAAGTTTGGAAGGTGCATTGGGTCCTGAGACGTTCAAATAGGAAACTCACCACCAATCATCATTAACTTTTTAAAAACTATCACTTGCTCATCATTTTGTCTCCAATATTTCTAGGATGATAATGAGAGAAGCCAAATTAGACTAGTAAGAAGAGTTTAAAGAAGCTAATTAACCGCCTGGTGTCCCTAAGAACCATGAGACAAGAAGGATGAAAAGGTGTAGGTTCATTGCCTCCCCTACCCAGTGCCCTTTAACAGTGATCTCTTGGTTTATTTCACTTGCTTATATTGGTAATATACGTGTTCTCCAAATTGCCAAATCCAATGGCCAATTCTCAGTCCACATCACACTCTAGCAGCAGCAGTTGACAGGATTGGGCACTCCCATCAATTTGCAAAGTTTTCCTCACCTGGCCTGGCTACCCCTCTCTTCTGGTTATTGATTTATTTCACTGGCTTTTCCCTCCCAGTCTCCTTTGCTGTTTGCTCCTCACCTCTGCAAGATCTTCCAACTGGAAGGCCCAAGGATTTAGTCCAAAGATCTCATCCCTGTTGTATCAATTGCTAATCACCAGCAAGATAACCTCATTCAGGGTCATGATTTTAAATACCATCTATCTTCTCCAAACTTCCAAATTCATATCTAATTCCTAGACTGTTCCCTGAACTCAGATAATATACAACTTTTTACTTGCACACTTACTTTGATGTCTGAGAGGTATCTCAAACTTAATGTACCCCAAAATAAGTCCCTGATTTCTACACTCCCTCAAAAAAATCTCCTTGTAGTTTTTCCATCCTAGTTAATGGTAATCCCCTCTTTCTAGTTGCTCAAAGCTGAAAAGGGTCCTCCTTGACCCTTTATCTCATACCCCATTATTTGATCCATCAGCAAAATCCCGTGGGTTCCAAATAGATCACTTGCCCCCCAAATATAGTCTCAGGACAGTAGTTGTAGTGAACCTTTTAACAGATATGTCACATCTCCGCTAAAAACCTTCCAGTGGCTTTCCATCTCACTGGGCAACAGCCAGAGTTTTGCAGTGGCCCTCAAGGTTCTATGTAGTCTAATCTCATCCTGGAAAACCCTCTAGCCTAATCTCCACCACTGTCTTCCTCTAGTAAACCCTGGACTTCCTCAGACACACCAGTCACACTCCAATCTCTGGGCTTTTGCTTTTGTTGCCCATTCAGCCCTAGAAAGTTCTTCTCCCAAATAACTTGATAGCTTGTTTCCTCACTTCTTTCAAGGTCTCTGCTCAAGGACCTTACCTGTGAGGTCTTCCCTGACCACCCTAAAAAATAGCAATCTGTCTTAGCCAGGTTTTTCTATGTAAGGCAGGAATAATTATAAATAATAATGCAACCCACACGTGATGCTTAGCACTACTCCCCTTCCCATCACTGTGTGTCCCGCTCACACTACTCAATTTTCTCCTCATATTGGTTTGTCTCACTTACTATCTGACATCATATATATTTGCTTGTCTGTTTATTGTCTGTCTCCCTAAACTGAAATATAAGTGCCACAAGAGTAAAAGAAATTTGTCGATTGCGTTCATTGCTGTTTTCCAGTTGCCTAGCATATCACCCGGCACAAAGTAAGTGCCCAATGAGTATCTGTTGAATAAATGAATATACAAACAAAAAGAGAGCAGTTGCTGGTAGATTAGGACATGCATAAAGAATGACACTGCTACATACTGAATGTTTGTGTCCCTCCAAGCCTACCTCCCAATGTGATGATATTTGGAAGTGGGTCCTCCGGGAGGTGATTAGGTCATGAGGGCAGAGATCTCCTGGTGGGTTAGTGCCCATTATTAAAGAGACCCCAGGATGCTCCCTCACCCCTTCCTCCATGTGAGGACACAGGGAGAAGATGGCTGTCTATGAATCAGGAAGTGGGTTCTCACCAGACCCTGAATCTGATCTTGGACTTCCCAGCCTCCAGAACTGTGAGAAATAAGGTCCTGTTATTTATGAGTCACTCAGTCTATGGTACTCTGTTAACGCAGCCTGAATGGACAGAGGCAGGCGCTGTGAATTTAGGAGGGTTAGGAAGAGATGGATGCCTTCAAGAGAACAAATTCATGAGGGAGGTGATAGCACGTCTCTCCTTGAAGAACTGCAGCCACAGGCAGGGGGCCGAGGGTTTCCTGTCCTATTCCCTTTGAACCTGTGTTTAACTCTTTTGGTCACTATGAGCTGTCTGCCTTGGACATGATATTTAAGCTTGCTAAGTCTCAGTTTTTCTCAACATGAGGATAATAATAGAACCTACCTTAGGATTCTTACAAAGAAAACTATGTTAAAAACACTTAGCATGGTGCCTGGGCCTAGTAAGTGCTCAATAAATGTGACAATTATTTTCGTTGTCTAAAGTAAGACTTTGGTGGGATATACCCTCAAAAATCAATAATGGCTAGCCCGAGGCTTGGGATTGTGGATGATTTCTATTTTCTTCTTTTGGTTTCTATTTCACCATTTTTCTACAATGAATAAGTATTGTTTACTACATGAAAACAAATGAGAGTTATTGTTTTTTTAAAAAAAGTTAGACCAATGCAGCTGTGTTTCGCTGGGGTTGAGTCAAGTGGATCAGTTTGAATGGGTCTGATGGTCTCCTCAGGTTCTTATCAGCCTTTTTATTCTGCTATTTCTAAACCAAAGGCCAGCAGGTAAGAGCCAGTGTTCTGAGGGCGAGGGTGGGAGATAGCAAGAGTGAGAGGTGATGGGAAGAGGCAGAGAACTTAGGGAACCAAAGAGGTCCAGGTGCTGCTGAGATGAACCTCTGAGCCTGCCTTTCCATTTCATGGCTTGGGCTGAGGGTAAATTTAGGGGCCCTGTGCTGGAAAAAAGAAAACGCAAATAAATTCCACGATCTGAAAACGTGCTCTTGAGAGAAGCTAGATTCAAATGTGTTGAAGCTAAAAATTCTCTTGAGGGACACTATCCAATAGAAATAGAATATGGGCTCTGTGCAATTTTAAATCTTCTAGTAGTCACGATTTAAAAGAAAAAAAAGTGACATTAACTTTAATAATATATTTTATTTAACCCAATGCATATATTCAAAATATCATTTCAATATGTAGTTGGTACAAAAAGATTGTGAATGAGATGGTTCACATTCCTTTTGTTTTTTGTACCAAGCCTTCAACATTCAGTGTGTATTTTACATTTACAGGACATCTCAATTCAGGCTAGTCACCTTTCAAATGCTCAACAGCCACTGGGGACAGTGGCCACGGTCCTGGAGAGCGCAGCTCTAGACCACGCCATTGCCACTCCAGGAATGGAGGTTCCTGAGAGTCAGCCAAAGCTTTCTCTTTCTTCTCTTCTATCTTATCTCTATTTCTTCTCAAAGGTCCTCAGATGTGTCTGGCCATTTCCTGCTAGGATCATTCTCTGATGTTGCCAACCTTTCCCAGAAAAAGAGTGTTTCCTGTAAAAGATAGGCCCTATTGAGAAATACAGAGGGGCAGGCAGTGAGCCATCTTGAGGGCCTCCTGCGTCACTCTGTGCTGTTGGAGTCTCTGAGGATATTGTACAGCACAGCTGGTAGCCAGCACAGCTGGCTTGACAAACCCTCAAGGTTAGCAGAAGGCCTGGGCAGAGCTAGGCAGGGAGACGTGTTGTGGTTCGACTACCTGGCTGAGAAGGTGACCTTCACGAGCTTTTCCTACCAACACGGCCCCCTCCCACCCTCTCCCCATGCCCAGCCTCCATCCCTACATAACGTGCGGTAGCCCCTGTGTTCCTTTTCTCCCAACTAAAGGGAATTCAAGATAAAGAAACATGTTTACCTTGCCTGGGGGGCTCAAGTAGCACATTTGTCAGTGCTGGAGCTGGGGTTTAAACGTGACTAGCTAGTTCATTTGTCACAGAGGTGTATTTATCTGTGTTTGGAAGATTTAATTTTTCCCAATGAAGAACTGTATAAATAGGTCTGATGAGCCTTGAGGGCTCTCATTTGCTTTCAGAGTTTCCAGCAAGCTGGGAAATCTCCGAGCACACTTGCCTCTTGGGGTTCTGTGCTGCCCACCATGAGGGGGAAGGGGCGAAGGGCAGAGCACTTCTCATCCTGCAGGGTGCTCGTGGCCGCTGGAAGCCCAAGTTTTCCCATTCAAGGGCTTACGTTTTGGGATGTCTAGGTAAGATAAATTTTTTTCTTTATACTTATGATAATCTGCATAATCTTTTGTTTGTGTGTCTGGCAAAGAGCTCTCCAAAGAGAAAAGGGCAGAGTTAATATATATGAATAGAAGAGTAACATCGGGGAGGTGAGTGCTCGGGAGGAGATCTGCCTTTCCATCGGGGCAGCATCTGCCATGAGCTCTCCTAGTTTCTTTCTTTGTTTTTTGCATTTTTTCTGTTTTGTTTTGCTTTTAAAATTTTATTTATTTATTTACTTATTTATTTATCGGCCAAGCCATGCCACACAGCTTGCGGGATCTTAGGTCCCGCACCAGGGATCGAACCCAGGCCCATCGCAGTGAAAGCGCTGAGTCCTAACCACTGGACCGCCAGGGAATTCCCTCTTTCTTCGTTTTATTGAGGGAGTTTCTGTCTAATTAAGGGCCAGTGTTAGTTCCAGCAGTATGTGTGCGTATGTGCGTGTATGGGGGGCAGGGCAAGGGTAGAGAGAATGAGGAGAGGGAAGTGAGTCTGTGATACAGAAGGCCTGGGAGACAGACAGGAGGGGGAGGGGAAGGGGAAAGAGGATTTTAAAAACACTGATAACAAAAAGGAAGATAATGAGGAAAGGAGAAGAGAGTGAGAAGATGGAGGGAGGGCAAAGTGGGGATTCAGAGAGAATATCATCGATGTTATTGCTGGGAAAGCCCCAGAAATCATCTTTTTGTCTTATAGCTGAGGAAACACAGGAGAGAAAGGGGCAGCCACACAGGGTCACTGGCTGAGCCAAGGGTCTGTCCATGACTCTGTCCTCTGTGGTTCCCCCAGGAGGACAAGAGAAGAGAGACATATACAGGGGGTTTGGGGAGACCTTTGTGGGCTCCCCTTTCAAATCATGAGTCACCATTGCTCATCTTTGGTAGAGAAAAAGAGGCACTTCCCCTCCCTCCCTGCACCGGCCACTTCTTTGTAAACAAGCATTCTCTGTTCTGGTCTAAGTTTCCAAATCACTTGGGTGAGATCGAGAAAGCAGAAACCCTAGTCCATATTTGCATTAAAGACTCGGCTGATTCGTATTTACCCTGTGTTGACTCCTCTGGAGGGTGTCCATGCTTGTTTTTTAGCTTCTTCACATTAGTTGAACATACTTTGAGAATATTTCTACAACACACACACACACTGGGTA
Source organism: Eubalaena glacialis (assembly GCF_028564815.1). Lineage (NCBI taxonomy): Eukaryota > Metazoa > Chordata > Mammalia > Artiodactyla > Balaenidae > Eubalaena > Eubalaena glacialis. The sequence goes on along the minus strand of NC_083718.1, from coordinate 45,588,596 downwards.
GGAGTCAAGAGGTACAGGTTCTAATCCCAGCTCTGCCGGGAGGTTGCTAACCCTTTCACTCCTTGCCTCAGTTTTCTCTCCTGAGGAATGGCCAGGTTGACCTGCTGACCTCTGAAGTCCCTTTGGCTTCCCTATCCAGTGACGGCAGATGCAGACTGGTTTGGGGGAAAGAGAGTGGGGCTTTGGGCTGGTTTATTAGCTGGGTGACTAGACAATTTTTAAACTCTCTCTGACCCCTTTTCCCCCATTTGTTTAACAACAATATGGCTAATCATTTCTACTTCATAGAATTGTTGTGAGGTTGAGATAATGTATTTAAGGACGTGGCCAGTAAAGTCTTGGTGTATTATAGGGCAGGTGGCTTAGTTCTTTTTCATTTTTCTTGTTTGCTTGTTGTCTCTTTAATCCTCTGACTTTCAGGAGTTTGTGCAGAAGTTGGCTCATGCTGGCTTTGTCGAAGCCAATTGCAGTCATTTCTTCCCAGTTCTGCATTCAGTCACGTGTCCAAGCTTGAAATCGGCCATGGTGGGAGTATTAACAGCATGGAAATAGGCAACTGTAAATAAAGGCACTTTGTTTTTTCCTTGACGAGACAGTCGTTAGATATTACTAGCACACCGCTGGGCCTGACCTTGCTCTTTAATTTAGGTTTACTCTGATTTCTCTGGATTTTGAACATAGTATTCATTCATGCAGCAACTACTCTACATAAGGGCTATGGATAGGGTTGTCAGATAAAATACAGGGCACCAGTTAAATTTTAATTTTAGATAAACAATGAATAATGTTTTCCTAGAAGTGTGTAGTATGCAACATGTGGGATATATACTTATACTAAAAAAAAATTAATATTTAGCTGAATGTCCTATATTTTTATTTGCTAAATCTGTCAACCTTAGCTATGGAGAATCCAGTTATGCAAGATACCATTCCTGCATCATTGCTTATGACCTAGCAGGAGTGCCGACCTTATGAAATTTGAAATCAGGAGATTAACCTGGGTCTTTTGACACTCTGATCCTTGTCTTCATCATCATCACCATTTATCTTTTATTTAATGTTCATGGAGCACTTATTGTATGCTCGGCATTATTCTAGGTTCTGGCGATTCAGCAGTAGACAAAGCACATGCATCTCTCTTCTCACAGAGCTGCCCTCTGGTTTGGGAAAGACAATAAATAAGATAAAAAGGTAAAAGACATCATATATTAGATAATGGTAGACAGTATATTAGATAGTACTGTGGAGACAGATAAACTAGGGAAGGGACCTGTAAGAGGTAAAGGAGCACGCCTTTCTAAGAGAGTGTTCTAGGTAGAGGGAGTGGCAAGTACAAAGGCCCTGTACTGGGCGCTGGCCTATGCCAGGCTTGTGCTAGGCGCTTCACTTCCATGATCTCATTTAGTCCAAGCAGTGGCCCTGGGCGGCAGGTATTAATATCATTCCCCTTTTGCATGTGAGTAAACTGAAGACTTTTTTGAGAGGTTAAATCTCTTACACAAGGTCACCCAGCTAATCAGTGGCAGAGTCCACACTCTTACTCAGGACTGACTGGTAACCACTCGGATTTTCCTTCCCACTGAGAACAAGTTTTACAAGAGGCACTTCTGAATTCACTCCCAACCTGCTCTGGCTCTGGGGAGGACCCAGGGGGAGGCTGGAGCAGCTCTGAGCCTTCCCAGCTTCGGCTGAGGGCAGCTCCCCGTAGGCCCTGCAGTGAGTGGGCAAAGTGCCCGGTCCACAGGACCCATTCCTCCTTCCACGCAGCGCCAAACCAGGGGCCTTGGTGCCACATGGCACGAGGTGGCCTCTCTCTACAGGCTCTGCCCCCACCGCCCTCCAGCGGGGCACAGGAGCCCCTCGCAGGTCTCAACGGGGCCTGTTCGCCCGAGGCTTCCCGCAGGATGGCGAGGGGTAGCATCTCTCCTCCATCGTGCCGGGCTCAGCGCGCTTCTCTCCGCCCAGGAAGCGCCTTGGCCGGCCTTTGGAGCCTTCTCCCATGCGGCGGGGGGCTGGCGGACACCCCGAGGGCCAACAGACGCTGACCTTGCACCTAAAAAGAATACATTGTTTTCAAACACGGCTTCCTATTCCTGCCAGATAAACCGGCACATTAACAATGCGTCCAGGTTGTAAAATGTTGGCCAGGGTTTCTTTTTTAGCAGTGAACTTTTTGTCAAGAGATTGGCATTTTCCTTCCCATTCACGCCCGGCCGGCTCTGCTTTCAGTGCTGGGCGCTGGCCCCTGGGGTACCCAGAGACACGCACACTCGGCCCGGCTCAGCCTTGCAGCGTTGATAACATTGTTATTATTAGACGTGGCCTCTGGAATCCCGGAGGTCATTCCCAAACAACAGCCCTTCTGGTGCAATGAAAGAGCAGCTCCGGTTAGGTTATCGCGGTGGCGGCCCGGATCCATTACCTCCCGGGCGGCTCCTGCACAAGAAACCCGCCGGGAAAGTTATCCCCGGAACCCGGGCTGAAACCAGCGCCCGGGACCAGTGCACCTGCCCCTCCTCTTCGCTGGTCCTGGCACCACGCGCATCCCACCTCCCTCCGCGCTCGCTGGATGACCCCACTTGCGCCAGGCCTGACACCGGGTTCATTTGCCCCAAGCGGCTGGTTCCCTGACTCCCAGCTTCTGTCCCATGCCCTCTTCTGTGCCCTCAATGTCCCTTCTTTCCTCTCCCCCCATCCGGGGTGCCCTACGTACCGCATGCATCTCTGAGCACTGACTGCAAAAATTCACTGCCTCTTGTTTGTCGGTTTCTTCCTCAGGCGCTTTAAGATCTGTGTATGTTTTTATCACAGCGTAAACGCCCTTAAGTGTTTTCATGTGCCTTCCCAGCCAGACCGTAATCTGGAAACCTTCTGGTGCCCATGCTGCCTCTCATGTGCTAATGATACCAGACTGTGAGGTCCTTGTGGGCAGAAAATTGTCTCTTTTACCCCCATTGAGGTGTGAAATATCTGCAGTCAACTGCGGAAAGTACAGAAATCTTAGGTATGTATATGTATACATTGAGTACAGCTCAATATATGTGTGTGTGTCTGTGTGTGTATATATATATGTATGTGTATATATATATGTGTGTATGTGTATATACTAACCAATACCCAGGTCAAGATAGTGTTTCTAGATTCTTCTTCCCAGTCAATGCCCATCCCCCCCCATAACCACTGTTTTGATATCTAAGAGATGTCTTAAATGTCTTTTCATCCCACCTAGCAAATGCTTGATAAATATATTTTTCAAGTAAAACGTATTGTGCTTTGCACCTGGTGAACACTGCCTAGCGCTATACTCCTTTGCCTGCCTGAGGTGGGTCTTGGTTCTTAATGGGTTAATCAGGTAAGCCTGAGGTTGTATTTCAGTAGCTTTGCTCAGTGCTGGATTTAAACACAGTGGAAGCCAAGTTAAGGGCAGTGCTGTTCTGTATATCAGTATGCCCACTGAGCCAAGGAGACCCATTTATTTTTAATTGAATTAAATTGCTCACAAAATGAAAGTAGCATACTTTCATTAATATTTAATTACATACAGTGTTAAACAATGATCACAAAGAAAACTTTGCAGCATTTTTTTGTCTCTGCTTTTTTTTTTTTTTTTTTACTTTGTTAAACAAGATTCTCTTATTAGCAGTTTTATGCTTGGAATTTTAAGCGCCCTGCTCTTATACCTCTCCAGAAGTACTTAATTGGCAGGACTCAGCTGAATGAGGTGGTAGGTTGGCTGTGACGCTGGCCACTGACGTGCATGTGTGTGTGTGTGTGTGTGTGTACACATGTATATACTCTAATTTCAGTCACTTGGCCACAGAGAGGTATTTGTGGGGGCAATCAGGGCCTCCAGCAAAGAGGTAAAAGTCCACTTTCTGGATATCTTAAGGTCAACCAGTCATTCCTACTCCTCCAAAAAATTCTGTATATAAAGTCAGCCCTCTGTATCTGTGGGTTCTGCCTCTGCAGTCACAGAGGGCAGATGGTACTACACCATTTTATATAAGGGACTTGAACATTTGCAGATTTTGGTATTTGAGGATGGTCCTGAAACCAATCCTTCAGGGATATGGACAGATAACTGTACTGAGAAAAGACATTACATTTTGCAAGAGGTCATCCGAAAGGAAAAAGAATTCTACTTTCCATGATGACCCATTTCTGTATTTTATTAGATTGTTCTCACATCATAGAGCAGTGATTTTTAAATCACTACCTAAGTAGCCCTGAGGTGCTTGTTAATAGATTCCTTGGTCCCATGGCCAGAAATTTTAATTCATAGAGGCCAGAGAATCTGCATTTTCCACAAGTATCCGAAGTGTTGATTCTGACATAGGGGATTGGAAGACCACACTGTGAGAAATATCATCATGAAGGTATAGAACAGAGTTAAAAAGACCACTTAGATTTATTTTTAGCAATGGAACTGTTTTTCAGATTGTCTTATATATATCCTCAGTAGGTAAAACAAACAAAAGGATTGTCACTGTTGGGACTTCCCTCGTGGTGCAGTGGTTAAGAATCCACCTGCAAATGCAGGGGACACAGGTTTGATCCCTGGGCTGGGAAAGATCCCACATGCCACGGAGCAACTAAGCCCGTGTGCAACAACTACTGAGCCTGCGCTCTAGAGCCCGTGAGCCACAACTACTGAGCCAGCAAGCCACAACTACTGAAGCCCATGCACCTAGAGCCCGTGCTCTGCAACAAGAGAAGCCACCGCAATGAGAAGCCCACGCACCGCAATGAAGAGTAGCCCCCACTCGCCGCAACTAGAGAAAGCCCATGTGCAGCAACGAAGACCCAATACAGCCAAAAATAAATAAACAAATAAATTTATTTTTTAAAAAAGTCCTCATACTGTTTCTCATTTTTTTCCTCTGAGATTGGGCATCCTGTCCTTCCCCATCTCCCTAAAAAAAAAAAAAAAAAAGGATTGTCACTATGATTAAAATGATGGTGGGGTCCCTTGTCTTTCCTTTTCCCCTTAACCTTTTCCTGGGGGTTGGAGCCACAGAGCTATAGCACTTGGAGGTTACAGTTTGGAAACCCCTGAATTAGTGTTAGTAAATAAATAATAGACTAGTTATTATTATTATTATTTTGACTAGTTAGGTAAATTCATAATGTCATGCAGGAATTGTCTAAGATGTGTCCAAAGATAAAATAACTTCCCAGAGAAGTAGTATAGAATTCTCTGTCAGGAGAGGAGTCTAGGCAGTCACTGACTGCTACGTGACAGGTATATTCATTTGTTTATCCATTCATTCAACAAAAGTTGACTGAATGACCACTACACAGTGGACACTAGTGTCAGCACTAGAGATATGCTGTGGACAAGATAGACCAGGTCACTGCTCTCACAGAGCTTGTGTTGTAGTGGGGGAACAGAGATGATGGAAGAGAAAGCAAGCACATAGCGTTATGGGGGACGTAAATGGAGTCATGTGTTTGTCAAAGAAGCTCTCCCAGAAGAGATGATATTTGAGCTGAGACTTTAATGATATCCTGGTATAGGAAGCAGAGAGAATCCCAAACAAGATGAACCCAAAGAGACCCACACCAAGACATATCATAATGAAAATGGCAAAACTTAAAGATAAAGAAAGAATTCTAAAGGCAGCAAGAGAAAAACAAAGAGTCATATACAAGGAAGCTTATCAGCTGATTTTTCTGCAGAAACTTTGCAGGCAAGAAGGGAGTGGCATGATACATTTAAAGTGCTGAGTGGGAAAAAAACTACAACCTAGGATATTCTACCCAGCATATTTATCATTCAGAATTGAAGGAGAGATAAAGAACTTCTCAGATGAGCAGAAACTAAAGGAGTTCACAGTAATAAATTTATCCTAAAAGAAATGTTAAAGAGTATTCTCTAAGTGGAAAAGAAAAGGCTGCTACAAGAAGCAAGAATTTACAGGAAAGGAAAAATCCCACTAATAAAGGCAAATACATGGTAAAGGCTATGGATCCACCACATAAATAAGCTAGTATGAATATTAAAAGACAAAAATTGTAAAATCAACTATAACTACAATAAATAGTGAAGGGATAAACATGAAGATATAAAATATGACATCAACCCCCCAAAATGTGGAGGGGAGTAAAAAAATGTAGATCTTTTAGAATGTATTTGAACTTAATTATCAGTTTAACACGAGTAGCTATAGGACAAAATATATGAACTTCATGTAGCTACAAATCAAAAACCTACAATAGATACACAGAAACTAGAGAGAAAGGAACACAAGCATACCACTAAAGAAAATCATCAAACCGCAGGGAAGAAAATAAAAGAAGAAGAAAAGAACAGAGAAGATCTACAAAACAACCAGGAAACAAGTAACAAAATGGCAATAAGTACATGCCCATCAATAATCACTGTAAATGTCAGTGGACTAAATGCTTCAATCAAAAACCATAGGGTGGCTGATTGTATAAAAAAACAAGACCCATCTATATGCTGCTTACAAGAGACTCACTTCAGCACTAAAGACACAGAATAAAGGTAAGGGGCTGGAAAAAGATATGTCATGCAAATGGAAGCAACAAGAAAGCTGGGGTAGCAAGACTCATATCAGACAAAGTAGACTTTAAAAGAAAGTCTATGACTAGAGACAAAGAAAGGCATTATAAAATGATAAAGGGATCAATAAAAGAAGAGGATAGCACTCATTAATATATATGCATCTAATACAGGACCACCTAAAAATACAAAGCAAATATTAACAGACATAAATGGAGAAATTGACAATAATACAATAATAGTAAGGGACTTTAATATCCCACTTACATCAATGGACAGATCATCCAGGCAGAAAATCAATAAGGAAACAGTGGTCTTACATGACACATTAGACCAGTAGGACTTATTCGATATCCACAGGACATTCCATCCAAGAACAGCAGAATACACATTCATTTCAAGTGCACATGGAACTTTATCTAGGATAAATCACATGCTGGTTAACAAAACAGGTCTCAACAAATTTAACAGGATAGGAATTATATCAAGCATTTTTTTCTGAGCACCAAGGTATGAAACTAGAAATCAACTACAGGAAGAAAAATGAGAAAAACACAAATATGTGGAGAGAGACTAAACAACATGCTACTAAAATATCAATGGATCAATGAAGAAATCAAAGAGGAAATCAGAAAGTACCCTGAGACAAATGAAAATAAAAGCACAACTTTCCAAAATCTATGGGATGAGGAAAAGCAGTTCTGAGAGGGAAGTTTAAAGAGAGACAGCCTACCTCAAGAAACAAGAAAAATCTCAAATAAACATCCAAACCTTCCATCTAAAAGAATTAGAAAAAGAAGAACAAACAAGGCCAATAGTTAGCCAATAGAAGGAAGGAAATAATAAAGTTCAGAAGGAAATAAAGTAGAGGTCAAAAAAAAAAATAGTAGAAAAGATCAATGAAAACAAGAGTTTGTTTCCTGAAAAGATGAGGAAAATTGATGAGCCTTTTGCTAGGTGTCTTCAAGAAAAAGAGAGAACCCAAATAAGGAATGAAAAAGGAGACATCACAATTGATATCACAAAAAAAGTCATAAGAGAATACTACAAACAGTTAAATGCCAACAAATTAGACAATCTAGAAGAAATGGACAATTTCTAGAAACATACAATCTTTTAAGACTGAATCAGGAAAAAAATAGACAATTTGAACAGACCAATCACTAGTAGTGAAATTGAATTAGTTATCAAAAAACTCCCAACAAACAAAAGTCTAGGACTGGATGGCTTCACAGGGGAATTCTACCAACCATATAAATCAGAGCTAATACCTATCCTTCTCAAACTATTCCAAAAAACTGAAGATTGAAGAGGAGGGGACACTCCCAAATTCATTCTATGAGGCCACCATTACACTGATACTAAAACCAGAGAAAGGCACTACAAAAAAAACCTTTCAGGCTAATATTTCTGACAATTATAGATGCAAAATCCTCAACAAAATATTAGCAAACCAAATTCAACAGCATATAACAGGGATCATACACCATGATCAAGTGGGATTCATTCCTGGGATGCAAAGATGGTTCAATACCTGCAAATCAATCAATGTGATATACCACATTAACATAATGAAGAATTTAAAAAATCACATAATTATTTCAATAGATGAAGAAAGAGCATTTTATAAAATTCAATATCCATTCATGATAAAAACTCTTATCAAAGTTGGTATAGAGGAACATATCTCAACATAATAAAGGCCATATATGACAAATCTACAGCTAACATCATACTCAGTGGTGAAAAGCTGAAAGCTGTTCCTCTAAAATCAGGGACAAGGATGCCCACTCTCACCATTTCTATTTAACATAGTATTGGAAGTCCTAGCCACAGCAATCAGACAAGAAAAAGAAATAAAAGGCATCCAACTTGGAAGGGAAGAAGTAAAACTGTCACTATTTGCAGATGACATGATACTATATTTAGAAAACCCTAAAATCTCCAGCAAAAGAGTATTAGAACTAATAAATGACTTCAGTAAATTTGCAGGATGCAAGATTAATATACACAAATCTGTCACTTTTCTATACACTAGCAATGAACTATCAGAAAGAGAAAGCAAGAAAGCAATCCCATTTAAAAATCACATCAAAAAGAACATAATATCTAGGAATAACTTAACCCAGGAGGTGAAAGATCTATACTCTGAAAACTATAAAACATTGATAAAGGAAATTGAAGATGATACAAACAAATGGAAAAATGTCCTGTGTTCACGGATTGAAAGAATTAATATTGTTAAAATGTCCATACTACCCAAAGCAACCAACAGATTTGATGCAACCCCTATCAAAATACTCATGACATTTTTTCACAGAACTAGAAAAAATAATCCTAAAATTTATATGGAAACACAAAAGACCCTGAATAGCCAAAGCAATCTTGAGAAAAAAACAACAAAGTTGGAGGTAGCACACTCTCGAACTTCAGGCTATACTACAAAGCTACAGTCATCAAAACAGTATGGTACTGGCACAAAAACAGGCACATAGATCAATGGAACAGAATAGAGAGCTCAGAAATAAACCCATGCACAGATGGTCAATTAATCTATGACAAAGTCAGCAAGAATATACAATGGGGAAGAACAGTTTCTTCAATAAATGGCGCTGAGAAAACTAGACAGCTACGTGTAAAAGAATGAAATTAGAACATTTTATCACACCATATACAAAAATAAACCCCAAATGGATTAAAGACCTAAATGTAAGACTGGAAACCATAAAACTCCTAGAAGTAGGCAGAACATTCTTTGACATAAATAGTAGAAATATTTTTTAAGATCTGTCTCCTAAGGCAAAGGAAACAAAAGGAAAAATAAACAAATGGGACCTAACTAAGCTTAAAGCATTTGCACAGCAAAGGAAACTACTGACAAAATCAAAAGACAATCTATGGAATGGTAGAAAATGTTCACAAATGATATGACCAATAAAGTGTTAATATCCAAAATATATAAACAGCACATAAAACTCAATTCCAAAAAAAAAAAAAAAAAACAACAACAACCCAATCAAAAAGCAGGCAAAAGACCTAAATAGACATTTTCCCAAAGAAGATATACAGATGGGCAACAGGCCATGAAAAAGTGCTCGACATCTCCCATCATCATAGAAATGCAAAACAATACAACAATGAGATATTACCTCATACCTGTCAGAATGGCTATCATCAAAAAGACCACAAATAACAAGTTTTGGGGAGGATTTAGAGAAAAGCGAACCCTCATACACGTTGGTGGGAACATAAATTGGTGTAGCCACTATGGAAAACAGTATGGAAGTTCCTCAAAAACTAAAAATAAAACTACCATATGATCCAGCAATTCCACTCCTGGGTACATATCCGAAGAAAATGAAATCAGTAATTTGAAAAAATACATGCATCTCAATATTCACAGCAGCATTATTTACAATAGCCAAGATATGGAAGCAACTTGTGTCCATCAACAGATGAATGGATAAAGAAGGTGTGATATATACATATATATGTATATCTATACATATATATATATTGGGTTGGCTAAAAACTTGGTTTGGTTTTTTCCATAAGATGGCTTTAGTAGTGCTTAGTTGTCTTTAACTTCATTCAAAACAATTTTGTTAGACTGTATTGTGAGAGCTGTCATATCAGCATGCTTTTAAAAAAAACTTATCAAAGTTCGTGAATTTTTGTGTAGCCATTTTAATATTGAAGACGGAAGAAAAAAGCAACATTTTTGGCATATTATGATTTATTATTTCAAGAAAGGTAAAAACGCAACTGAAATGCAAAACTAAGATTTGTGCAGTGTATGGAGAAGGTGCCGTGACTGATTGAACGTTTCAAAAGTGGTTTTCGAGGTTTTGTGCTAGAGACTTTTCGCTGGACGATGTTCCATGGTCAGATAGACCAGTTGAAGTTATAGTGATCAAATCGAGACATTAACTGAGAACAATCAACATTATACCACGCGGGAGATAGCCGACATACTCAAAATATCCAAATCAAGCATTGAAAATCATTTGCACCAAGAGATTGGTTATGTTAATCACTTTGATGTCTGGGTTCCACATAAGTTAAGTGAAAAAAAACTTCTTGACTGTATTTCCACATGCAATTCTCTACCTAAACGTAATGAAAATGTTCTGTTTTTAAAACGAATTGTGACTGGCGATGAAAAGTGGATACTGTACAATAATGTGGAATGGAAGAGATCGTGGGGCAAGTGAAATGAACCACCACTAACCACAACAAAGGCCGGCCTTCATCCAAAGAAGGTGATGTTATGTATATGGTGGGATTGGAAGAGACTTCTCTATTATGAGCTCCTTCCAGAAAACCAAACAATTAATTCCGACAAGTACTGCTCCCAATTAGACCAACTGAAAGCAGCACTCGACAAAAAGCACCTGGATTTAGTCAACAGAAAACGCATAATCTTCCATCAGGATAATGCAAGACCGCATGTTTTTTGATGACCAGGCAAAAATTGTTATAGCTTGACTGCGAAGTTTTGATTCATCCACCGTATTCACCAGACATTGCACCTTCAGATTTCCATTTATTTTGGTCTTTACAAAATTCTCTTAATGGAAAAAATTTCAATTCCCTGGTAGACCGTAAAAGACAGCTGTGTTCTTTGCTCAAAAAGATAAAAAGTTTTGGGAAGATGGAATTATGAAGTTGCCTGAAAAATGGCAGAAGGTAGTGGAACAAAATGGTGAATACGTTGTTCAATAAAGTTCTTGGTGAAAATGAAAAATGTGTCTTTTATTTTTACTTAAAAACCAAAGGAACTTTTTGGCCAACCCAAATATACACACATTCATACAATGGAATATTACTCAACCATAAAAAACGATGAAATTTTGAAATTTTGCCTTATAAAACGTGGATGGACCTTGAGGGTATTATGTCTAGTGAAATAAGTCAGACAGAGAAATACAAATACTATATGTGATAACATACAGTATTTGTGGAATCTAAAAAATGTGGAGTCTAAAAAATAAACAGGGAATTCTCTGGAGGTCTCAGTGGTTAGGACTCAGTGCTTTCATTGCTGTGGCCTGGGTTCAATCCCTGGTCTGGGAACTAAGATCCTGCAAGCTGCGTGGTGTGGCCAAAAAATAAATAAATAAATAAACAAATGAATGAATATAACAAAACAGAAACAGACCCACAGATATAGGGAACAAACTAATGGTTATCAGGTGAGAGAGGGAAGGAGGGAGGGGCAAAATAGGGGTATGGGATTAAGATGTACAAGCTACATGTATAAAATAAACAAGCTACAAGGGTATATTGTACAGCACAGGAGATATAGCCAATATTTTATAATAAGTTTAAATGGATTATAGTCTCTAAAAATATTGAATCACCATGTTGTACGCCTGAAACTAATGTTGTAAATCAAATATACCTCAATAAAAAATGAAAACTCTCCCATATGACAGTTTTTCTTGGGCAGAGAAGATTGATTGCAATTAGCTGTACACCCCAGAATTTGTAAGAAAGGTCCTGGGCTTTGGATTCAGAAAGAGAAGGGATGATTCCCTCTTCTACCATTTCCTGGTTGTATGATTTGGGTCAAATGACTTAAACTTTTGAGTCTGTTTCCTCATCTATTATATAATGTCGAATTATGGGGAGGATAATACCAAATAGTGGTGGAGAGAGGACTAAATGAGATTTATGCAAAGTGCCTGGTGTTCAGTAGGCACTCAGAAAATGTTCTTTTCATTCCACTCTCTTCCTCCTCTTTGACTTTCTCCCTTCCCTTTCCTTTTCCTCTGTTCCCCTCCAATGGGACATAGAATTTGGGAGCATAAAAGAAGGGACTGGTAAGCAAGAAACCTGCAAACAAAGCCTGGGGTCCAACAAGCATGATGCTTGTCTTAGTCACAGAGGCTGGAAGGAGAGCAAAGTTCCCCCTCAAAAGTCCTTGGAGGCTTGCTTTTCTCCCTTTGCTGGGTGATTCATGATCTTGTGGCTATTTCAGGTTATTGTTAATTGACCTTTTAGTTTACAAAGCACTTTCACATACCTTATTGCATTTGATCTGGCCAATAACTGCAGGGCAGCGATTATTTTCCTCCTTTTACAGATGAGCCAAGTGAAGCTCACAATGGTTAAGAAATGAACCCACAAACCAAAAGTAAGGGGCAAAGTCTGATTTTGAGCCCAGATGATCTCGCGCCTCTGTTAGTGCAAGTCCATTATTCTCACCCTGTCTCCTGAAAATAATTGTCAAATTAGTAACACAATAATGGTTCGCTCATCAAGAGATGTCTGTTATACGAAGTTTGTTTAAAAGGTGCTTCTGGGGATAGAAAAATAAGTAAAAATCATAGCCCCTGCTTTTGGAATAGAACTGCTATTTACGATAGAGCTGAGCTAAGAGCTTTCTGAGTAACCCCTTCGATTTTTCCATCTCTCTCCTTTTAGAACTCTGACTCCAGTAATTCCAGTCATCCCACCGGGATGCATACCCTTTGATCCTACTTCCATTTTACCATCACTCGCTTGAATTATGTCCTTGTTTCTCTTAGAGTACGGTCCCTACGTAACATTCTAACTCCCTTGCCTCCTCTCTCCTAGCTGGACTTGTCTGGCAAAACCTCAACCCTGGTTGAATTTAACTGCCAACCTGCATGGTACCCGCACCTTTCTAGCTGACCATGGCTGGAGAAAAATACACAACTATGATGAGTGGCCTTGGTTTAAACTCAGGATGACTAATTTCAAGCTGGCTCTCAGTGTTGGCTGCCAATTCTACTATAATTCCCTAGTTCACTCACTTTCCTTCTCATCTAGACAGCTATTTCACAACTTCTTCTCTTTCCTCAGTATGCGATATCTCCCCTCCCATCCGTGCTCAGTAGGGAAATCTATAAACTTTACCACCACATCTACCCACCCACCTGCCTTTGGACTATGTGCTCTACCTTCAATATATAGGTTCTTAGGTAAGGAAGACCCCTTTACTTTTGCTACTTGATACTACATGTTGCTTTGTGTCTTGCTACTCAAAGACATCACTCCAGCAATTCTGTATCATCCATTTCTTCCTTTGTAATGCATCAATCCCATCAGCATACAACCCATATTGCTATTTATCCCCACCTTGAAAAATCCTCTGCCCTGACCTCTTATACCCCTTTACCTTTTACTGTATTCTCCTTGATGGCAAAAATCAAAAGAACTGGTGATATTCCATGTCACAATTCCTCTCCAATTCTCACTCTACTCCAGTCTGCCTTTCTTCCCACGTCAGTCACCAAAACTGCTCTCATCAAGGTCACTAATAACGTCCATGTGTCTAAATTTGACAGTCACTTCTCAGTCCCCATCTTGTCTCTCAGAGCATTTAACAATGTGGATGACTTTCCTTGAGCATCTCCTTACTAGGCTCTTAGGTTACCATATGTTTCTGGATTTCCTCTACCTTGATGGCCACCCTTTCCCATTCTCCTTTGCTGGTTCCTGTTTATCGCCCTTACCTGTAAACATCAAAAAGCACCAGAGCTCGTCTTCACACCTCTTCTCTCCTTTCTCTATGTTCACAGCCTTAATGATCTCATCGAATCCCTTTCAATAAGTGATGACTCCCTGTTACGGGCTGAATTGTGCCTTCTCAAAATTCATATGTTGAAACGCTAACTGCCATTACCTCAGAATGTGACTGTATTTGGAGATAGAGCCTTTAAAGAAATGATTAAGTTAAAATAAGGTTGTTAGGGCAGGCTCTAATCCAATCTGACTGGTGTCCTTATAAGAAGTGGAGATTCTGAAACACAAAGAGACACCAGGTATGAGAATGCATAGAGAAATGGCCATGTGAGGATACAGCAAGGAGGGCTTCATCTGCAAGCCAAGGAGAGAGACCTCAGGGGACACCTTGATCTTGGACATCTAGGCTCCAGAACTGTAGGAAAGCAAATTTCTGTTGTTTTAACCACCCAATCTGTAGCATTTTGTTATGGCAGCCAAGGACCTATCATACTCCCACATTCCTTTCTCTAGCCCTGTACTCTCCCTGGAACACCTATATCCAACTGCCTACTTGATATCTCCACTTGGATATCTAATAGGCATCTCAGGCTTAACATAAATTTCTCTGCAAACCTATCTCTTCAACAGTCTTCCCCATCTTAGTGAATGATAACTACAAACTTTTTGCTTAAGCCCAAATCCTTGGAGTCACCTCTGACTGTTCTCACTCTCTCTCTCTGTCTCTCTTTTCCCTTTCATGTTCCATGTTGAATTCATAAGCATATATTTTCAGCTCAGCCTTCAAATTAAACCCAAACTACATTATTTTATGCTACCATCATGCCCCCATCTTGGTCCAAACCCCATCATCTGGCACCTGGGATAGTCCGGTAGCCTCTGAGCCATTCTTTGTCTTTCTGCCCTCACCTCCTCCTAACTCTGCAGCCAGAATGATCCTATGAAAGCACATTGGGTCACATCACTCTTCTGCTCCAAACCCTTCATAGTGCCCATCTCTTACTCAGAATAAAACCAAAGTCCTTACAATGCCTCACC
This sequence comes from Eubalaena glacialis, assembly GCF_028564815.1. Classification (NCBI taxonomy): domain Eukaryota; kingdom Metazoa; phylum Chordata; class Mammalia; order Artiodactyla; family Balaenidae; genus Eubalaena; species Eubalaena glacialis. Next base: position 45,573,538 of record NC_083718.1, on the reverse strand, counting down.
TCTCTGACCTCATTTCCCACTCTTTTCCCTCTTACCCACTTGGCTCCAATCCAAATTGCCTCCAAATTTTCTTCAGCCACATTCCAACACTCCTGCCTCAGAGCCTTTGCTCTCACTATCTCCTTGGCCTGGAGTGCTCTTCCCCTTTTATTTCCTTCAGTTCTTTGCTTCAGTGCCTGCTTCTCAGATAGGTCTTCCTTGATCACCCCTCCACCCCTGCAAGAAATGTCAGGCATTTCTTGACACATCTATATATTTAACTCATTTTTTTTTCCCTTGTTTCTTTTTACCAGCAGGTAAACTCCAGGGAGGCACAGGTTGAGAGCAAGTTTGAGGTTAAAGCTTTTAGTTTTGTTTTCTGTTCCATTTTTTAAAAATAAATTCGTTTATTTTTTTATTTTTGGCTGCTTTGGGTCTTTGTTGCTGTGCACGGGCTTTCTCTAGTTGCGGCGAGTGGGGGCTACTCTTCGTTGTGTTACGCGGGCTTCTCATTGCAGTGGCTTCTCTTTGTTGCTGAGCATGGGCTCTAGGCTCACGGGCTTCAGTAGTTGTGGCACGTGGGCTCAGTAGTTGTGGCTCGCAAGCTGTAGAGCTCAGGCTCAGTAGTTGTGGTACACGTGCTTAGTTGCTCTGTGGCATGTGGGATCTTCCCGGACCAGGGCTCGAACCCATGTCTCCTACATTGGCAGGCGGATTCTTAACCACTGTGCCACCAGGGAAGTCCCTTCTGTTGCATTTTTAATGCCTAGAACTAAACTCATGTCTGGGCCCTGGCTCATATAGCTCATAGGGGCACTCAATAAATATTTGTTGAATGAATCAGTGAATGCACTAGTAGAGGTCTTAAAGGTTAGGCTGAGTAGTCTAGAATAAATATGACAGGAGGAGAGAATCCATGGAAGATCCTGAGTGGAAGAATTGATTGACGGTGGTATCTGAGGAAAATAATTTGCTCTAATAACTGTAATAACTGCTGTTCCTTCTGTGTTTTTTTCCATTTAAATTTTTATCTGGCAAATTTCTAGTTATCCTTTTGGATCCAGCATAGTAGACTTTAGCCATAAGTGACTTCCTCTGACAATGGCTACAATGAACATTTGAATCTTCTTCTATGCCCACTGATTTTTTTTTTTTTACCCCTAACTCCCAGTCCATCCCTCTCCCTTCCCCCCTTCACCCCTCCCCCTTGGCAACCGCAAGTCTCTATGCCTGTGAATCTGTTTCTGTTTTGTAGATAGGTTCATTTGTGCCATAGTTTAGATTCCAGACCCTTCTCTTTGCACTCAAGCCCGGGGCTGGTCCTCCCTGTGCTCTGCCCTCTTGGACTGAGCCCCACCCACCTCCCTCATGTTCTCTCTGGGAAATTAGCACCACACCATCTATCAGTTTACCTCTGACTCGCCCACTTTGGCTTCAAGATGATGACAGAGTGGAGCTATTTAGCTGTCAAATGCTCTGACTATTGCCCAGATGGACAAGTGCCCACTGATTTTATTTCTCCTCAATAACACTGACTACTACTTCATATTATATGTCTGTCTCTTGCCTTAGATTGTGGATCCTTGAGATCAAGGATTGCAATGTCTGGTTCCTGTACCTCCTTCACCTAGCATTACATGTAGCATCAGTAACCAATAAGCATCTGATTTCAGTAACTGGAAAGTAGAGATTACAGATTCTCTTAAGGTATATAAGTAGAGAAATAATTTATTGCCAAGAAAAATTAGGTTCCAGGTCATGAAAGGACCTGTAAATTTGGTCACTGTAGCTCTGTATGAGATCTTTGAGGAGCTGACGGGAATGCGAGGTACAAAATACCACATTTGAGCAAGTTTTATCCTAACTTGAAATTATCAAATTCACTGTCACAAAGAAGGATAACTGCTAATAATGATAGCTAACATTTATCAAGCTCTTACCATATACCAAATACAGCTTAGCCATAGCACATGTGAAAAAGAGTTAGAGAGTTTAACTAACATAAAGCTCAACACAAAAAAATACTGTGAATGACATTCCACCCCACAAAAAAAAAGAAAGTGCTTTTAGTAGGCATTATAGTAGCTCATGTTTAGAATTAGGGAGGTGATTGTCTTATCTTAGTCTGTAGTATTTAGAACATGCATGAAATATGTCATCCAGATGCTATACTTTTTTTTATATGTAAATTTATTTATTTATTTATTTATTTATTTTTGGCTGCGTTGGGTCTTCATTGCTGCACGCAGGCTTTGTCTAGTTGCGGCGAGCGGGGGCTACTCTTCATTGCGGTGCGCGGGCTTCTCATTGCGGTGGCTTCTCTTGTTGTGGAGCACAGGCTCCATGTGTGCGGGATTCAGTAGCTGTGGCACGTGGGCTCAGTAGTTGTGGCGCACGGGCTTAGTTGCTCGGCGGTATGTGGGATCTTCCTGGACCAGGGCTCGAACCCGTGTCCCCTGCGTTGGCAGGCAGATTCTTGACCACTGCGCCACCAGGGAAGTCCCCAGATGCTATACTTTAAAAAAGAAAGTATAGAATGTTCCAAAGAAGGTGTGCAGGCTAGAAAAAGACTCAAAATCCAGTCTAGTGAAGTGTGGTTGAAGGCACAGGAAGTTTTAGTCTGGAGAAGAGAAAACTCAGTAGGGGAGCAACATAGTTATTGTCAAATACAGTCCTCATCATTGGAAAAGTGATGAGATATTTTTTCTGGATGTTTTCTGGATGACTCCACAGTGGATGAAGATGCTGGGAGATAGATGTTCACATAGTATAAAGGAGGACATTTCTAAGGGAGACTGTGACATTAGAATGGGCAGCCTCAAGAGGCAGTGAGGCCTTTTTCATTGGAGGTATCCAATCATAGGTGCACAGTCACTTGGCAAGGGCGTCACAGAGGCAGTTTCAGTGTTTCAATGGAGTCCAACCAAGTGGCCCTTTCTCACCTGGAGGTGGTCAGGTTTGATCAGTTGAGATCATAAAGCTAGTGGCCTGGGAGGGGCCGTGGTGCACGTGACTATATTTCAGAGCCATTGTTGATCCCCTCCCTGGGCAAAAGTACAGTGTTAGTTGTGTTGACTGAAAAATAATATTTTTTTGTTCAGAGAAACCATGGAAATGTGAAATCTAAGTCAAGATCTATTTGCTCTATAAAGATATTAAAAACTGCGAGCTTTTCAAGATAAAGTATAAAAAGAAAGCAAATGGAATTGATATAAGCCCTCTGATAACAACAGGTTAATGTCAGCACAAGCTCAAGTAGAAGGGGTGGCCAGCACCACTACTAGCATGGCCAGATACCTATGTCCCTGAAGCTTCGAGCCACACTTTAACTACACCAACCGAGAGTCAACACCCTCTGCACACTGTACATTTGCCTTGTAACGATTTGAATCCACATCCTTGTCACCTCTATTGATCAAAGGCATCCTGAGTCAGGATCATGTGTGAATTAGCTTTGGATCCCACAAAGCTCCTAGCATAGGCCTTTACACACAGATGGCGCCTAATGAATATTAACTGAGTTAATTCATCAAAACTTTCTACTACATAGTTCCAAGGAATTGATTATTTCAAGGTCAAAAAAATCAAACCAACAGGTTATTTGGTATCATATAGTATATCATATTTTTATTTTATAGAAATCAAGATGCTTTCATAGTCTATCAGTTGCTGCAGATCTCTTATTTATTTATTTATTTATTATTTATTTATTTATTTTTGGCTGTGTTGGGTCTTCTTTTTCTGTGCGAGGGCTTCCTCTAGTTGCGGCGAGCAGGGGCCACTCTTCATCGCGGTGCGCGGGCCTCTCACCGTCGTGGCCTCTCTTGTGGCGGAGCACAGGCTCCAGACGCGCAGCCTCAGTAGCTGTGGCTCACGGGCCTAGTTGCTCCGCGGCACGTGGGATCCTCCCAGACCAGGGTTCGAACCCGTGTCCCCTGCATTGACAGGCAGACTCTCAACCAGTGCGCCACCAGGGAAGCCCCCTATCATGTGTTTTTGAACATTACTAAGGGACCCACCTGTTGGAGTGAGTTTTCAGAGTATAGTCATTGTACTTGAAAGGTAAATTACAGGGTGAGAAAAACGATTCCCATTTCCAAAGAGAATTAACCCAGTCCAAATTAAATTTATTAGCCATTTATCAAGAGCCTACTATGTGGCAGGCATCAGGCCAGACTCCATAGGGATTACAAAAATGACTCAGATGTGAAACCCACTTGTAACAATCTCTCAATATTATGAGACAAAGTGATAACTAAACTGTTTCAAGAGTCTTTAACAGTTGGTCCCACTTTATCTACTTTACCCACTTAAATGAGAAGGAACTTTGGGGGTTGAGAGTGAGTAAGTTGAGAATAAGGCAGGAGATTAAATGAGAGCTAGAACTCATAGAGATGATGGGGGCTGGAGCCCTAGTATAAGGAATGGTTAGTGTATATTCCCTGGTGACACGAATGAATACAGAACTCTCGAAAGCAGAGAAGTTGAATATTTAGTTTTGTTGTCTGCTCTGGGGGCAATTGCATGGGCCCCTTGTCGTTACTATTGAAATCTTCAGTTAAATTTACTCAAAGGGCTTTGTTGGATGAGAGGTGTTTGGGGTAAAATTAAGCAAAGCAGTCACATCCTATTTTGGGGTCCCTTTGGGGTACACAGTGTGAACAGCTTCAAAGGTGAGTTGTGAGGGAGATTGAAAGTTCACCAGAAAACAGGAAATAGGAGCCAGAATGATGAGCTGAAATGGAAGGTCTCCAGACAACTCTGGAAACATTGGGAGAGACCCTGAGATTTCTCTTAAATGGAGTAAGGGGATTTGAGCCAAGCTTAAAGGACCACACAACCTCTTTAAGCTGAGGGCTTGGGATAAGACAGGTAGCTGAAATATTGTTTCATAAAGAAAAGAGAAATACCATTTGGTAAAGCAGTCAGATGTGAGTAAATGTGAGTAGTATCATCAAAGTTTGCTTTGCAGGAGTGAAAGACAATGGTAGTGACATTGATAAGTGATAGCAAGAGCAGGCTTTGGACCAAATTGAATTAGCAGTGATGATGGAATGTTTTAGAGGAAACGTCCTGGAGGACATAGAAACTACAGGATCAAAGCTAAGTAAGATTTGGGAATGTAAAATAGGAGCAGTAGGTTAGAGGTGGTAATAGGAGCAACGGAAAGGAAAGCTTCAGAAAGATTGATGTGTGATATTCAAAATTAAGAGGTGATAGAAAGCCAAATATAGCTGGGGAGAAAGAGGAAGCAGGGAGCTAGGAGGAGAGCCAAGAAGTTAATATAATGGGAACCCAGGAAGAAGCATCATTCAATAAGTGATTGATTAACAGTATCAAATGCAGCAGAGATACAACAAAGGAAATAGATAAGGGGGAGCCTATTGGATTTGTATTAACATGTGTATAAAATATTTTATTTTTGTACATACACTTCAGGATTCAAACATCATGATCATAATCAAATAATAATTCTGGTGTGACAAATGCAGGGGCTACAGAAATATTTATATTTTAGACATACTCCTAAAGACTTTACAATCTGAAAGGTAGGATTTGACCGGTCCAAACATATATACAGATTGAACAATTCTGACACTATTTGCACAGCACAAGATATTTCCAAGTTCTGTTTTATAAACATTCTAAAAGAGTATTTGATAAAGATAAATTCGAATTTAACAAAAAAAATTGGACTGTTCCTTAGAGTTCAACATAACAAAATGTCCCCCTGGAGATGAGGCAAAATGAACTCAAACATAATATCTAAGACATATATTTTAGAGAGGAACTAGTATTTAACCTTCTCTCCCCAAAACCTAGCACTTATAAACCTAGTAAAAAAAAAAAAAACCTGGCAAATTGTGTATCTGATGCTGGTGCTTTGCATAAAATAATCATTATTTTGATGACTGGACATTCTTACACTTCAATACCCTTCACCCAGCCTTTTGCTGGGAATTTCTCTCAGGCCACCTACCTCTGGGGATTTCTAGGTTTCCTCTGACTTCCCCTCTTCTTTCTTCTTTGCTCTTCTACATCCCCCAATTGCTGTTCATTTCTTTGTTTCTTGCTCACAGAATTCCAGCTACTTCTCTGTTTTACAAGTCTTCATCTTTTACCTGTGAGACTTAGGAAAGTTGTACAATCATTAACCAGAGAGAAAGGCTTTCTTTCATTTATTTGGAAGTAAGGCAAGCAGTTGCATAGAACTTATGGAAGCAAGAAACCAAAACGGAAGCACAAATTCCCTTTTATTTTCTATCGTTATAATTCTACTGAGGCTCTGACTGCAGATTAGCTCATTGAGAATGTGTGGTGGTGGCCTTGACAATGAGTTTAGGAGGTCTCCAGTTCTAGGAAGTGCAATTGACCAAGGCCTCTAGCTTCTGTGCTCTGAAATCTACCGCCCCATTCACACCAGGGCTGTGCTTCCCTGGAGCTTCTCCCCACCAGTGACTGGGTGTGGCAAGAATACTAAGGCAGATTGCACTCTGGGAGACACCGGACTCCTCTGATGGCTGGCTTTGGTTTGAGGATTTCCCGAAGTCTTGCTGAACCTTCCTTAGACTGCATGGAAGTCTAGGATGCGTCTACTCAATTTACCCTCCTTTTCCCCTTCCCTTGGGCTAAGACTTGCATCACTGCCTGGCAGCTCTTCCTGCTTTCCCTGGTTCCTTCACCATTTTTTACCACAGAGCTTTCCTCTAATAAAATTCTTATGCATGTCTGCTTCCCAGCACACTTGGACTAAAATACTCCCCTAATGGAAGAGCAAGGCTTACAGTCACATGTGTCCTAAACCCTGATATTCTCACTAGCATTTGGTTCTGCTCACATAACCTACATCAAAATAGTTGAATGAAAGTGATCTTATTTGCAAAGGGGCTGGTGGCGGCTAAACAAGCAAATCTGGTGAAGAGTCAATAAAATTTTTATTGAGACATGATCAGAAAGTCAAATGCTGGAAGACATTTGCTGAAATTCTACACTTCGCTACCCTCACTTGGCATTGTATTTCTCTCTTCTACTCACATTTCACACAAGAGATAGGATTGAGTGAACAGACGTTGGTTGGGTAAGGTCTATTCTCTGATCTCTAACAGATTTATTCAACATTGCCTGCATATTTGCGGGAAAAAATTGACTCAGTATTACTAGGAAATTGTCCTGACTCAGAGTCATAAAGTTAGGAATATTTGGTTTCCTACAAATGATCTATAAAACTGAGATAAAATTTTTTACTTATCAGATTGGCAAATATTTAAAAGATTGATCTCATCCAGTGTTGGTGAGAGGATAAGGAAATAAGCCACTTCTTTATACTTGCTAGGAGTATAAACAAGGTGAAAACCTTTCGTAAAGTTAATTTGTCAGGATCTATCAAAATTAAAGAGGGACACAATCTATGGTCCAGGAACCCCATTTTGGAATCTTTTCTACAGAAATGTATGAACAGGAATACAAAGATCTATATAAAAGGATGTTCACTGCAGTTTATTATATTATTATTGTTATTGCAATAACAACACGGGAAGCAATCTAAATGGCCAGCAAGATGAGGTTAGTTAAGTAAATTATAGTATATCCATACCATAGAATATTATGCAGCTATTAACAGGATGCTACTAGCACAGAGGGCACCTTTATGTAAATTAGAAAAGGATACCCCCTCCTCTGGGTAAACAAAGCCAAATGCTGGAAAGCACAATTTGGTGAATGGAGCATAGGCTAGATTTTAATTCCTACTACCCCCCCTCTGCCAGGTGCTCCCTTGCAATGCAGAATCTGGACAATACTTAACAACATTGGCTGTTAAAAATAATGAAATAATGTTTTACATAATGACATGGAAAGCTCTCCATGATACTGTAACCTCCTCCCCTACGAGAAAAGAAAGAAAAAAAAAACACAAGAAGAGAAGAAAGTTGGTGAAAGTATTACTTATTTCTGCATAATAAATTTCTCCAAATCTTACTGTATTAAAGAAACAAATATTTATTATCTTACAATTTCTGTGGGTGAGGAATCCTGGTATAGCTTAACTGGGTCCTCTGACTCAGGGCCTCTCTAAAGGCTGATATCAAGGTGTTGGCCAGGGCTGCAGTTGTCTGAAGGATCAACCAAGGAGGGATCAGCTTTCAAGTTCATGCTTGGGGTTGTTGGCAGGATTTAGTTCCTTGTCTGCTGTTGCACCGAGGGCCTCAGATCTCTGATGGCTGTTGGCTGGAGACCACCCTTAGTTCCCTGTCAGGTGGGCCTCTCCTTAAGGCAACTTGAAACATGGTGGCTGACTTTCCTTAGACTGAACAAGTGAGAAGAGCCAGAGAGAGTGTGAGCAAGATGGACGTCAAGGACCTTTGCAGCCAAATTTCAAAAGTGACATCCATCACTTTTGCAGTATTCTGTTCCTTAGACACAAGTCACTAGCTTCAGCCCACACACAATGGGAGGGGATCACACAAGGGCTCGAATACCAGGAGGTTGAGTGCATTTGGAACCATTTTAGAATCTGCTTACCACAGAATGTGCATTGAACTGTAAATATGTAAATAGTTATCTCCAAGGCAGGAAACTGGAGACAATTTTGCTTTTAAAAATATGATTCCAAACTTAAAGAAAAGTTGTAAGAATAGTCCAAAGACCTCCTATATGCATGTTTACCCAGATTAACCAATTGTTTCCATTTTGCCCCCTTGCTTTATCATTCTCTCTCTATGTTCATCTATGTATGCATATTATCTTTTCTTTCTGAACCACTGGAGAGTTAAGTTGGAAATATACTGTCCCTTTTCCCCTTTTTATCTCAGTGTTATTTTCTAAGAACAAAGACATTTCTTATATAACCATAGTAAAATATTAAAATGAATCAGAAAATTAAACATTAATACTATACTATTACAGAATCCATATTCAAATTTCATCAAATTTGTCAGGAATTTCTTCATAGCTATCTTTTTCTTCTTGGTCCAGGATCCAACCTGGGATCATGCATTTCATTTAGTGATCATGACTTTAGTTTCATTTAATCTGGAGCAGGTCCTCAGGCTTTCTGTGTCTTTCTTGACCTTGACGTTTTTTTGAAGAGTACGGGCCAATTATTTTGTAGAAAATCCCTTAATTTGGATTTGTTTGCTCATAATTAGATTTAAGTTGCATACCTTCTGCAGGAATACCACAAAAGCACTGTTACCATTAACAACATTGTGCTTTTAATAAACATATTATTAAAATTTGTTCTAGTTCAATTGAGTTATTTGTAGTGAGGTGGATGGACCTAGAGTCTATCATACAGAGTGAAGTAAGTAAGTCAGAAAGAGGAAAACAAATACCGTATGCTAACACATATATATGGAATCTAAAAAAAAAAAAAGGTTCTGAAGAACATAGGGGCAGGACAGGAATAAAGACGCGAACGTAGAGAATGGACTTGAGGACACGGCGCGGGGAAGGGTAAGCTGGGACGAAGTGAGAGAGTGGCATGGACATATATACACTACCAAATGTAAAATAGATAGCTAGTGGGAAGCAGCCGCATAGCACAGGGAGATCACCTCGGTGCTTTGTGTTCACCTAGAGGGGTGGGATACGGGAGATGGGAGGGAGATGCAAGAGGGAGGATATATGGGGATATATGTATATGTATAGCTGATTCACTTTGTTATAAAGCGAATCTAACACATCATTGCAAAGCAATTATACCCCAATAAAAATGTTTTTAAAAATTGGTTCTATTTCAATTATTATTATTGAATAATTATTATTTCAACTTGTTATGATGAAGATTTACTTTTGTATAGAAAATGGAAGATTTTAATATCAATATCAGAAAAAAAAGAAACCCTCTTTCTCTATTTTCACCAATTGCACCGCTATTTCCCATGATAAATGATAGGACATTGCTTTGGGTGTTTACAATGGACGCTGACCATGGGTTTATTTATTCTCACCATCCTTCTGGTCATAGCATTCTCTTGGATGCTCTAATGAAAAAGCCAGACGGGGTGGCAGTTATCAGTGAAATGAATAAATACTTTGAAAATGACGTCTTAACACAGGGAACGACCTACTAATCTTTAATGGCTATAATTATGATGTGGATTTCAGCTGGAGATGCCAGCAAAAATTCAGTTCAGGTTCAGGCCAACATTACCTGGCCAATGATAACATTAGTTAGAGATTCAGCTAATCTTCAAAGGACAAGGAGAACTTTCTAATTTTAGCACCAGCACTTATTAGCACTTCAAATGAATGGGTGATTACTTTAAAACACCCCTGCTAGAGGAATGATAACTAAACTTATGGTGGCATTGGAAGAAAGAAAGCATTCTCAGCAAGCGGAAGAAAGAAAAGAAATGGGGTTGAAAGAGGAGGAACTCCCATTAGAGACTGAATCTGAGAACACATCTCCTTCGAAGATGTGTTGTTTCTCCACGATCCTCAAATGCCTTCTTTATTACTGTCATTCACACACCTTTTAGGAAGCCTGGCCACGGAACCTTGGCCTTCTGAACAAAAATCTCCCAGGTAGATCAAGCATGGCAGATAAGCAGTGCAACTGGGGACCATTAAACCTCTAGACAGCTTTTGATTTTGCAGTTGGAAAGGGCGAGGAGGCCCTTTCTGGAATATTCCCATGGGCACCCTGCATTTGAAGGTGCCACCCTTCCTGCACCATTTGCCACACTGATCCAGACATCAGCCTCGGTGCCGCAAAGCTCTGCTCGTCAGGGGAGCTGGATTCTCAGCGTGGCCCGTCTGGCTTGGTCGCACACAGTTGTCGCTCTCTTCCGCAAGAACCAGCACCAAAGCTTTTCCTTCCATTGGCATGACCTCCCAGTATTCGCTTCCCCGACTGGCTTAGTGCTTGGTCTGGAGCCACTCGACTCACTTTCCACCCCTTTGATTCTCATCTTATTATCAGATTTTCTCCCCTTCTCCTGAACGGGAGACTCGGGGGAAGGGATTGTTTTGGCTGGAATTTGACAAGGCCCAGGTGGTTTTACCAGCTGCAAGTTCTTTAGTTCTTGTTGGCTGCTCACCAACTCTTGGTCTTTTCACAGTTCTTTCAGGGGTGGTGGAGGAGGAGGAGGAGGGGCAGGAAGGGACAGTAGGTCCTTGATGTTGTTGTTCCCCATCAGCAGCTGTCTCAGGTTGGCATTGAGTCCAGAGCGGTCCTTCAGAAAGGATTTTTTTTTCCCCCCCAGAATTTTCTTCTCCCCTGGAGACTGGAGAGAGCTAAAGGGCACAGCCATAAAAATGGCAGCTCTGCCTGCTTCTTGATCATATCCCCCAGGGGTTGAGGCCCACGAGCTCTCCCTTGCACACATCCTGGTTGCAGTTGTGCCCGGCTTCCGTGCACAGATTGCCGCCACTTTCAGCCTCAGGAATCCAGGCTCGGACTCGGCTGCTTGCCTCTCCTCCCTGGCTGGCTAGAGTCCGATGACACCAGCATCGTCTCCCAAAATAGACGAAAATAACACTCAGCTCCATTGCTCACATGCCTCTTTTTGAGGGAAGAAAAAAAGGAATTTAAAACTTAAAAGCATTTTCCCTTCCTCCTTTTCCTTTCCAAGCATCTTTTTGATAGCAACAATAAAACACTTGAATGTGCCGGTTGACCTCCGGTGCCACCCCGTTCACCGTTCTCTTCTCAGCCTTTTTTTATTTTGAAAACATTCATTGACCCCTTTCCTTAGTGAGGTTTCGAGCCCCTGCTCACGTTTCCTCAGACTTTCCTTCCTGCGAAGCTCTGCTTAAAAACCTTGGTTCTGCGTTCTCCTTGATGTGTGTGGGCGCTCGCCTCCCCCATTAATCTGAGCCCCCGTGAAAGGGGACGCTAAAACGGTCCTTTATTGGTTGATTCCTCTCCCTCTTCTCTCCTCTGATCCTTTTGCTTCGTTTCTCCTGCCCTCCTCCTCCCTAATCACCTCCTCCCTCAGCCCTTAGATAAACACTGGGATCTTCATGTTGGCCTTTGCTCATTAGAACAAAGGACTGCCTGGAAAACCCTCTGGGGGTGTGGAGGCAAAGCCCAGTGTGGCCCTCAGTATTTCCAGGGTCTCTGACATCTTATCCCTCTGCCCCTTTACAGCTGTACGAAATGCTAATTCCTCTCCCAGCCCCTGACTGAATCACCTGATTGTCTCCTGGGACTCTGAATCCACCACTCCTAGCTCATCCTTGTCATCCCCAAATGCCGTCTTCATCTGTTACATGATTATTCTGTGTCCTTCCCAGTTCCAACCAGGAAAAGAAAGCTATGAGTCACATCCCACTGTGTGTGTGCGTGGTGTCGGGCTCTCCCAGCCCAGCAGCCCAGCCTCGGCTCCTCCAGGGAGTGTAAGCCCATTAGCTGTTTAATAAAGCTTTGTTGATATTCCACCGTTTTCTGTTTGCTTTGCACACAGAGCATTTCTTTGAAACCCAAATAGCCTGGAATGAGGTGCGGAAGGATATGAAGGTGGAAGTGTAGGGGTGTGTTTGTGGATGGTGGGGCAAGGTTAGCAAAGCAGAAATATCAGTAGTGGGGAAGGAGGTAAGAAGAGGAAAGATGGGGAGTTTTTCTGCTTCCTAGATTTTCCAGGGGCAGGACACAGTGGTGTTGCTACATTGGTACGTATGAATTCCCAGAACCGCAGAGACACCCATCATCAGATAAGTATAAACACACATTCTAAAGCCCAGTATAAATGAGTTTTGGATTGCCCACTGCTTTGAATTTTCCATACCCCTTTTTTTATCTCCTTCAGCCAGAACAACCAGGAATGGACATTATTTGATTTGGCCAGCACCAGCAATTTTTTAAAAAACCATAGTTCTGTTTGCTATGTCATTGCAAAGTATCCATCATACTTAGGAGAAGCTGCATACATCTGTCAATTCAGCTGAGAAAATATGCATCTTTCCTATCTGTCTCTCTTTGCTTCTAGGGCCCAGCAATGCTAATCTTCAGCAATATTCTTTTCCCAGTAAGAGCTCACATCCAATCTGAATGCTAAATAATGTTGTCACGAGGTTGCATGGGCACTGGTTAAGATCTATGCCCAAACTATAATGAATCTCTCTTCTACATAACTGTTATTGTGGCCAAAATTGGTGAGCAACCCATTCTCGAGGGTGCAGTGGGAGGAGACCAGAATATTGTGTTGGATTCTGTCCTGGACATATCTTCGGCTAGACTCCTGGAGCAGTTTAAATCAAGGGCTGGGCTGAGCAGGCCTGAATGGCTTGCAAATGACAGATTTATGGAGGGAGGCCTAATTAGATCATGGTAATTTGTAGTAGGACAGTATCTTTTGCTCAAGATCTCAAAGCAAATTTCTGCCTTGATAGGTGGGCAAAACAAAGACGCACGAATGTCAAGGGAAAATCCCAATTTCACAAAATAAATCCTTGGACAGCCCAGGATAAGAGTCACACCTTGCATTTGGAAAACATTCTACAGTTTTGCTCCACATTCATGTAATTTTGCCTCACTTGAGTGGCACAAAATCCTGAGGTGGAAGTAGGAGGGGTGGCCAGTATTTTTCTCATTTTAGAGAAGGGGAAGATGGAGACCTTGACTGGTTGAGTGGCTTGCCCAAAATCAGAGCCAGTAGTGGGGTTGATTTTTGGATACCCCATATGGATTGACAGGGTTTCTGGAGAAATGAAGTGGTGTGACTCTAAGCAGGAAGGGCAGAAGGAAACCTTGAGATACTGAGATTCTGTTTCTAATGACTTGGCAGAAAGGAGCATGGCTGAGGAATACAAGCCCCAGAAAGGCCAAACTGTGGAACAGTAACAGGAGGGCTGGGGATTCATCTAGGTCAAATGCTATCCTGAGGGATTATTTCCAGGACCCCTGAGGGTACCAAAATCTATGGATGCTCAAGTCCCTTATATAAAATGGGATAGTATTTGCACTCAGCCTATGCACATGCTTTAAATCATATCTAGATTACTTTGAATATCTTATACAATGTAAATACTGTGTAAATCATTTTAAACACAATGTAAATGATATGTAAATAGTTGCCAGTGTGGGAAGTTCAAGTTTTGCTTTTTGGAAATTTCTGGATTTATTTTTCTGAATATTTTTAATCCCCAGCTGGTTGAATCTGAAGATGCGGAACCCGCAGTTATGGAGTGCCAACTAGATGCAAAAGCCTTTAGTTTTTACATCATGGTGTTGCCTTAGCCAAAAGTACTATTTTATGTATGCAGCCATCAGGGGACTGTGGTGGCGTGCCATTCATTTTATAGCTGCCCACAGAGGGGGTGCAGAAACAGTAGTGGATGGAATTCCTGAGTGTTCTCCCTCCGGCCTCTCCTCCACAGGATCACGGAGTTGCCTGACCTGCCTGATGAGATTGTCCATTCCAGGTGACCATTCATTCATTTAAATTCATTGGGAATCGACTTCCTGTTGGTCCCTACCATTGAGGTTAAGGTGATGATGGATTTTGCCTTCAAGCAGTTTACCTTCCAGTAAGAGGGCTAAAATGTGTGCCTATATAATAACGAGCAAGGAGGAAAGTGATACCTGTAACAAAAAAGGCTTGTCTTGATCCCTAGTTTCTATGCTAGCTTGTAAGGGCATCATCTAGGTCTTTTATAGGGGACAGACTGAGCCTTACTCTTTTCGGTTTCCCCAGTAGAACTTTGCACATGGCTGATGCTCGTCAAAATTTGCCGACATCCAGATGACGGTTTTCTTTTCCCTTTTGGTTCCTTAAGATCTCTTACTGAGAATGATCTCAATAAGCAACTGACCTACCTCAGTAGTTTGTTTGTTTTTCATTTTCATTTCTCTGTCTCTCCATCCCGCCCTCTCTCTGTCCCTGTCTTTGTCTCTCTCTCTCCCTTACTCACTCTAAATATGAATATTTTGCCATTTGGGAGATGGTGCCAATACCCATCATGATTAAAAGCAAATGGTAGAATTTGCAGCAACATGGATGGACCTAAAGAGTATCATATTAAGTGAAGTCAGACAGAGAAAGACAAACATCATATGCTATCACTTACATGTGAAATCTAAAAAAAAAATGATATAAATGAAGTTATTTACAAAACAGAAATAAACTCAGACATAGAAAACAAACTTATGGTTATCAGAGGGGCTAGCGGGGTGGGGGGGGAGGGATAAATTAGGAGTTTGGGGTTAACATATACACACTACTATGTATAAAATAGATAAACAGCAAGGACCTACTGCATAGCACAGGGAACTATATTCAATGTCTTGTAATAACCTGTAATGGAAAAGAATCTGAAAAAGAATAGATAGATAGATAGATAGATAGATATAGATATATAAACGGAATCACTTTGCTGTACACGTGAAGCTACCACAACATTGTAAATTAACTATATGTCAATAAAAAAATGGTTATAAATTTTTTTAAAAAAGCAAATGGCAGAGTTTCATTTTCTAATACTTGTGTCCCCAGCATGTTAGGGCAAATTTTAAATACAGTTTTACACATTTTAGCAAATCCAAATATCTTCATTCCTAGGGAATAAATAAGAAGAAAAAAGTGAGTTTCTTATTCTCAACAAAGTCACATCGCATGGTGCTCAGCCCAGGCATACCCTGCCTTCTCCTTAGAATTAAATCCGAGTGGGCAGATAATGGGTAGAAGGCGGCTTTGGGGACATCCAGAATCTTGAGACAGTCTCTCCTGGCTGTTTAAGCACATGGATTATGACAAAAATCACACACTGTGGGCTTGGCAGTTTCCCCCAGAGCAGGAGGGGAATGTGATAGCCTTCTCCAAAGTCAGAGGAGGGATGGGTATTGAATAAATCACAACAAATATGTGATATGTCCTGCGAATGATATGAAAAATTAAATACAAAGAAAAGTGAAGACAGGGCTTCTCAAATGACAGAGCTGTGGAGAGGGTAGTGAGGGAAGAGGGGCAAGGCGGCAGGGAGGAGGGGGCAGAGTGCTAAATTTGTGAAAAGAAAAACACTGATGCTATGCATAGTCTGAGAGATGACATGTTTCCCTCGTCCAGATGGCAGTTTTTTAGAGTCTTACTTGCATTTTCTGATGGAACAGACTTTGCTCGGATACTGTTATTCATGTTAGAACGCGGGGCTCGGGCTCCTGTTTTCTCGCCAATGCAAGTTGACCCTGCTGTTCAGGTGCAGGGCAGTTCAGAGTCTCAGAGAGCAGCTGCAGCTTATGCTTCTGGGGAAATGGACGGATGACTCCCAGACAGCCGGTCCCACCACTCCATAAAATGGAAGAACGTTGGCTCCCCGTGTGAATTCTCTCTGTGATTTGGAAGACAAATACCTCCGCTGAGTTGTCTATGAACAGGTGCTGCAGATGGCTGGACCCTGGTTCTTACAGGCTGTGCTGGAAATGAGGGAGGCTATTTTACTCTTGTTCAGATCTACTAAGTTGTTAGCTAAGGGTGGGCTCTGGGAAGATAATGAGTTATGTGTAATATAAGTAACACCGAGGGCAGGAAGGGGGATGTAGGCTGCCATGTTAGGTCTCACTGTGAATAGGTAATGTATTATATAACATAATACATTATATTATATATAATATAATGTATTATGTTATATAATACATTATATAATGTATTGCTCCTGTGAGAAAGTCATTGTGCAGCTTCAAAATGTGTCATGATTCCATTTGCCATAAGGCAATGGTTGGATACTTTTTCTTAAGGAATCCCAGGCAATAGGGAATTCCTCAGAATCCTTCCTCATCTTGATATTGGAATCCAAGGGTTATCTTTCTCAGATCAAAGGATTTCAAGGGAAGCAAAAAAGGAAGGGGACAAATATTACCTTCCAGAATGTTTTGCTCTTCTTGAGATTTCTAGATAACGATGAATGCCCAATTCCTTTGTTCAGAGATGTTAGCCTGTGAATCAGAGGCAAAGCTCCCTTTTGGTTTTAGTTGTCACTGATGTCTATTTATAGTCATGGCCAAATGTGACCTCATCCTCTAGGTTCTGCAAGCTCAGCAGAGTGAGGCCAGGTTAGCCTGGTCACAGGTCTCCAAGGAGCACCCCAGATGCTACAGTGTGCCTTGTCAGCAATGCCAAGGTTTTTCTCTTGCTGTTACTCCTCAAATGCCTCATAGCTCAGCATGTCAGAGAACAAGGTGATGGGAGGAACCATCTTTGAAGTGGGAAGTCAAATGGAAGTTCCTGAATATGCATAGGAGTTGCTGGGTTTTCTTTCTTTTCCTTCCCTCCTTCCCTTCTTCCCTCTCTCCCTTTCTTTCTTCCTTCAATCCTCTGTTTTCCTTTTCCATTTTGGAAGAATAAAATGGAGAAAGGAGAAGATGGTGAGACAGTGAAGAATTGCTAAGTCCCTGATGGAAGCATCCTTGTGACTCTAAAGTTTTCCTGGGATTCAAACAGGACCCTGATTCTTTCTCTTAAGCAGATGACGCATCTGTGAAAACGACAGCTCTCCTCTTGGGAGAAGCGCTGGTGGTAGTGAGCCTGACCTCATTTCACAATCCATTTCTTGGGGCCCCTTGTTCATCCAGCCAATACTCACTGTGTGCTGCTCCCTCAGAAGTCAGCTTCTATCCATTTCCTGGAGTTTTTCATCTTTAGTTTGAGAACAACCAACTTAGCGATAAGGCTAGAGTTTTGTCTTTGAGGACCAACTCCATTTCTATGACATGGTCTACTCCGTTGAAGTCAATGAACATTTTTCCTTCTCTGAATCCAAGAGTTTTCACACAGCTATCGATGGTTCTAGCAATCCTTCCCTTCGTATTTCAGTCATACTTTTTAGGCATGACTTAAATATGTGTCTTCAAATCTACAAGGTCATAAGAGTCATAGGATTCAGCTGAAAAAAATTAAGTCCATTGTTAAAGAAATGTGACTCTTCAGTCAAGAGCTACACATTGATGTGGCCAAAGGGGTGACATAGTATGACGCCTCATACACAATGGTTTGCTTAGATGTGGTCCCTGTCCCCCAGTGAACCAACACAAACTAAAATGTAGAGTGCTCAGAGAATCCCATGAAACTTGGGGGAAATCAGCACAGCAATGAAGAGAGTTTTGCAGTAGCTGAGAAAAGCGTACATGTGCTACCCTCAACTTCTAGCAGCAAAAACCATACTTAAACCACATTTGTGCCATCACAAAGATGTATTCTATAACGGAACCTGCCTTGATTTTTAAATGTGTTTAAACTTTAGTTTTTCTAAGATAAGGATAACCCAAAATAAAGCTGAACAAAATCAAGGATTAAAAAATGTGGAGCAAGAAAATAGCAATACAAATATTCCTCTTTCACTAAGGTTCCCTGTCAACTAAAATCCCAAGAAGCTTCTTTGATTTCATTTTTGGTAATTGCAACAGAAAATTACATCTGGACCGACAATGTGTATACCATGCTTCAGCCCAATGTGCTTACAAATTGCCAAGTTATAGCAAAGCCCTAGTAGAAAGGATGGAGAGTTCTCACAGTAATATTGGCAAACCTTTAAGAGCAGTGCCATTTACTGACACTACATCCTAGGAAAAAGAAATGAACTGGAAACTGTACATCAGGGTGATCATCAGTGTCAACTGAGTTCTGATTTTTCTTCTCACCCGCCTCCAAATAATTTGGCTTTCAAAATTGCATCTGCTGTTCTCTCTTTAGTAGATACATAAAATATGCAGTATCTAATTGGAATTCTCCTTCTTTCCCCTTCTCCCAACCTCCTGGAAATTTGTTCATTTGGAGATAAATCTGGATATTTAACTGAAGCAGTGGGGAAAATATTACAGACAAATCACAATCACTTGCGGGGTGGGGAGGGAAGCATCCATTTTTGAGAGCTAGAATAGAAATATTTTAGGAAATATTTAATTCCATGCTGGTTTCCCTGTCCCACTCAGAACTCTCTTGGTTGTCCCCCCAGGCTGTCAGTAAATTTGTTTTTAAAAAATCCAAACTTATTTCAATAATTACCTGAGTGGAACATGAATATTCCTCAACCCAATAGAATTGACTTTTGCGTATTTCACTGGGTGGGATAAATATATCTCTATAATTATGAAAGATCTAGAGTTAATTGGAGCTAAAAGTGCATGCTAGAATGCTCACTGTGTCCATTGTGTCACCTGTGTAAAGAATTTATGTTACAGGATGCTGGGGGTCATAAAGTGTCCTCATCCCTGAGAGGTTGGGAAGATGTTCTGGAACACAGAACTTTCAGGGTTTAATCCTGAGCTTTTGCTGGTTTCACTTGAAGAATTAGGAGTCTGATCCTCTCCCTGACAAAAATCCAACAACGACACGATATATACACATCCAAAAGACTAAACAGCAGTAACATGTTTTTGTGTGTATGTGTTTTGCTTGTTGGTTGGTTTTGTACTTAGGCTATGTCTATGCATCTGAGCCAGCTTGAAAAAAAAATACACTGCTTAATCTTGGACAATCATTTCCAGCAACTATCAACTGATTCCTTTGGTGGTTTTCAAAATAAAATCTGTTTGATGAAAATACACTGCTGTTTCATGCTATTCCCTACAAGATGAACAAGGCCTGATTCTCCTTCTATTTCCTGTAAAACCTGGCCAATAATAGGTGTTTACTGAAGACAATTTCACTTATTTATATGCTGCAAATAATTATACCTTAATAATAATAGTCATCTTCACTAAAATATAGTATTGTTTGTTCTTTTAAAACATTCATGACTACTAGAGTATTAAGTGGTCACATGGTAAAAATTCCCACTAAAACAGGAAAACAATTGAAAAATACGCACAGTCTGGTGCTTTTAATATATTCATCACTGTGTAAGAAGTCAATGTCCAGTCCTCTAAATAGTGATCAGTCAGCCCCATCACGCTAAAGTGGGTTTCTATCAATATTGAGGTTGTCTTTGCTCTGCCTCTCCTGACCCTGAGTGGGAAAGGAAGAATAGCTCGGGCACACCTAATGGCTACTTGCCGTCAAGCAGCCGTGGGAAGGGCAAGTGTACTGAAGCAGCGGAATCAATCACCGGATTCATTAATCTGGCAGCCTCCCACCCCTCCCACGAGCTCCCCAGCCTTACAACTTTGCCACCACTCTCCCATCTCTCTGATCCAAACTCACCCAAATCACCTTCAAGGGGCTGTGCACCTGCTCACTACACCACACTTCCCTCCTGGCCCCTTGCAAATTGGCAGCTGAAACTTAAAAGAACGTTTCCAAAATAAAACCTTCACTTGCCCCATTGCACACACACACACAAGCTACACACACTCATGCACAGGCACACACACGCATGCGCTGTTAAAATTCCACCAGGGTCAGTGTTGTGCACAGATGCCCCTCTGCTCATGGCTCCTAGCCTTCCCTTCCTCTCTGCCCCTACACCCCAAGCCTTTCTCTCTGTCCGAGGATGCCATGCTGCCTGCACTCTGAGACCGGAGCAGCCACTGCCTTCCCTCTCTCCTGCTCGAAAGTAGCTGACTCTCATCAGGGCTCTGTTTGCCAGCCCGGTACTATACTTCATTAGGCAGCTCTATTTAATGGTTTCAACAAAAGCCATCATTTTAGCCCAACTGCCTTGACTAAATTAAAATTTCCAATCTCTGTTTTAGTGTTCTGCAACTGATGTATACATAAGCAAAACTGGTCAACATCTGCCAGGGGGTTGGCCAAAAGTTCTGTAAAGATGTACTTCACATTTCTGAAGCATGTGCAAAGTAACAGCGCCCTTATCCTCCTGAGAGCTCTCATGGTTTTACTTCACCATTTGTTCAAACACACTTTAGCTGCGTAGAAGCTGTACAGTTGATTCTCCCCTTGGTTGCCGTTTTATCTGTAGTGTCATTTTGAGTAATTGGGGTATGGTAGCTGATCAACTTACAGGTTTCTCATTGGCAGAAAGGGACCATATTGGCACCTAGAAAGAATATGATGGGTCCTCTTGGTGCAGAAGCAAGTGTCCCCCTCTTGCACTTGGCTACCCAAGGCCATTAGGAAATAAGCTTAATGAAGTCTCCAAGTGTATATGTCGTCACTCTTCCCAGGCAGAGGGAGGCACCTATAGGAGAAACATCACACACCAACGTGGAAAGATGGTCAATGGACATATTTAGTCAGTGATCTGTGAAAGTTTTTGAATTAGTTTTTAAAGCTTTGTTAAGACCAGAACGCACAGATGTTGAAAACAAGTTCAGATGTAGCGACAGATGGTATTTGATTATGAAGCAGACTGTTCATATAATACAAAGATGCTGCTTCTGCCATACACAAGTAACTGCAGAGAGTGCAGTAGAAATTTTGGAAGGCAGGCGCTTCGAGAGGGTCTTTGTGCAGCAATAACTTTCCCATTTTCCAGCAGTGCTAGAATTGGGATAATTTTCCCCTTTTCTTGCAATCAGGGCCTCTCTCTGCTCTTCCACGCCCCGCCTCCCTTTCCAGCCTCTTTTACTCCAGCCTTAAAAACTCCTCTCTCCCTTCGGCAAATTGTCTCACCTCACCGTCCCGTCTTTCACAACCATGGTGTCGATCAGAGAATGCATAGCCTCATCCAAGGCAGGCTCGTGCCCAAAGTTAGGGGAAAATAGGAAGCGGCTGCCAAAGTTCCCATCGTCTAAGGAAAAAGACTGCATCGTTCATGCTTTGCAATGAGAACTCGACCTTTAAACAGAAGCCAGGTTACAGCGTCAAACATATGCTGACGTTGCTGCTAGCACAGTCTGAGCATTGGTGAGACTCAGCTGTCTCTTCTGTAAAACGGGGATAACGTCGGCCTCTCTGATCTCTCAGAAGTGCAGAGAAGATCACATAGAATGCTGGATTAGAAAGTGTCTTGGAAAATAGAAAGTGCTGTCGACAGGCATGCGATTGTCATTGTCAAGGTCTGAGAGTGGGAGAGTGTGGTGTCTTGCATTGAAAGGAGAAATCGCCCTGTACCTCGGGAATTCTCAATCAGAAATCCACTCTCCTTCCTTGTAGGTCCTAGAAAAGTGCTGTGGTATCAGAAGTTGGGCTTATTAAATGATGTGAGACCAGCAGAAGCCCTGGCTAGAGACGTATGCCCTCCAAATGGTTATTTCGCTTTTTCAAATTAGGGACTTTTGGGGATCAGTGATTTAGAGATCGTGGTGCCACCAGATCCTGGTCAATGATAGAACCTTTGCAGTGGAGGTCCTGAGTGTAGTGCCAGGAAACAGACACACTTGGAAAAGAAGAATGTGGATTCAACAGCTTCCATTCCAGACTCCTTCAGAATCCAAGCTTTTAAGTCTAGGTAAGTTACCAGGCTCCGTTTCCAAAACATTATCTGGACCTGTTACTTTTCTTTCTCAGCACCGTGGTGCCCAGCTCTGTGTTACCGTGTAGGTGTGGCAGGGAGGAGAGGGAGGTGAGGGCAGCACAGTCTCATCCCTGCATGGCTTGCAAGCCCACTGCCCAGCCCCTGCAATCCAAGTCTCTTGTTCTGAAGAGCTTACTGTGGGCCAAATAATATTTAACAAACACAGATGTGCCATAGGAGATGAGGGAAAGAACCATCGTGCCAAGATGAACAGGAGGAGATATCTAGGGCCTCCAGTGGGGATGGGGTGGGTAGAGAGCCACTCTGGATGGGACCAGGATGGAGGTGGAGGAGGGCACAGGGGGGAATTTTCAGGTACCCGCCTAGGGGGGAGGGCCATCCTGTGATGTTTCACACGCTGCTCCTACGAAAACCTCTTCTTTTTGCTTATCTTTATTGGTTAACTGGTTAAAGAAATCAACCTGGTTTTAGTGAGGGTAAAGCTGATCATGTATATGTGTAACTGCATCACTTTGCTCTATACCTGAAACTAACACAACGTTGTTAATCAACTATACCCCAATAAAAAATAAAAATTTAAAAAACAGCTGATAGGACGTTGAGTTATCATAAATGCCTGGAGTTAGATTAGCGAATTAAAAAAAGGGATTTAGATTATCTCTCCAAGTTGCAAATGTATGTTAAAGCCCTCTGTATCTTGATTGCACACAGGACTGGTGACATAATTTGCAGAGCTCAGTCCAAATGTGTGGCCCTTTGTTCAAAAATTATTAAGAACATCAAGAGGGTACCAGCAGAGCAGTAAAGCAAACGTGGGACTCTCCCTAAGTGTGGGACCCTGAGTGACCACACAGGTCTCATGCCTATGAAGCTGGCCCTAATTGCAGAGGAAGGATGGAAAGGAAACCTTCTCCGATCACCTCCATCTAGAATCTCTGCAGTGCGTGGGAGATTTCTGTGGTTTGAATATCAATTTATTGAACTGTGAGACATTTAACAGATGACCCAGAGTGAGGAGGAAAATGGAAGGCAGTGGCCCCAGAAAGCAGGCTAGGCAAGGATTCACAAGTCCTGGGTTTGCTCTCAAATCCTATCATTAATCAGACTAATGAAATTACCCATGAGAGAGGAATAATCAGGTCTTCCTTCTCCCGGAGTCTCTCAGGGTTGTGAGCTCCGGGGATGACGTTGTGAATGTGAGAGGGTAAAGTACAGAGGCTGGCAAGTTGGTGCTCTCGGTTCAGGCCATGTGCACTGCAGGGTAGTGGGAGGGGAGGTGACTGACTAACCAGCCAATCAGGATTGGTGAGGCATCCTTGTGGTGGCTGCCATAGTTACCGCAGTCATAATGGAGGGGACGTTGGTGATTCAAAACCAGGCTGATGGATCTTCTCTCTGAATATTCCACTGAGTGTTACCCATTCCCCAGACCTTATAAGAAGAAACTTTAAGTAAAACTATGCAAGTTTGTAGGAGGTACAGAGACCACTTGTGAATGTTCACATGGGCAGGGAAACCAGCTCTGGAAGAGGCTATGTTAACCCGTGAGAAATTCAAATAACAGTGAACTTGATGAGCAGAAATAGTATCTCTCTGCTGACGAATCAATGCTATTCGATTAAAGAGTTCCTTTAAATAGCAAGACACAGCTCCAAATCCAGAGCAGAGAGGTGGGAGGGGTGTTTGGCCCTGGCTCAGGCTCTGTTCCCTGTTCTTGGTCCTTTCTCTGACAGCCGTTTTTGATGAGGACTAATCAGGTCGTCAGCTCTGCCCCTTTCCCCCAGCAAACCATCATCACTCCCACATTGAGGGTCAGAATCTCCAAGGCACATATTTCAATCATCTTGGCTGGACTGTCTCTGAAGAAAGGAGATATAAATACTTTTCCCAAATGGGCCGGATTCGTGTGTCCTGCTTTTGGGGTAAACTGCCCCCATTAAGGTGACAGCACCCAGCTAATCCATGCCTGAATTCCTGCCCATAGAAACTATGAGATGGTGAATCTGTGTTGCTTTAGGCCACAAAATGTGTGGTAGTTTGTTCTGCAGACGTAGAAAACCAATATGTATTGCAATATTTTATTATCGTACAGTAATAGCTACCCCTTATTGGGTGTCTCCTGTGCACTTTACTTTGAACTAGGGTATATACACGTGTTCTCTTGATTCTCACAACAACCTGGTGATGGAGGTGCCTGAAAGAGCCAATGACCCGGACGTTCAGGTGACTTGCGCAAGAGCACAGAATAAGAGTGGTTTGAAGGATTTGAACCCAGGTCTGTCCTATCTAGAGTTCAGACCAATAATGCATAAGGCAATTTTTTTTAACTGAAAGTAATACTTTATTGTATCAATAGTAAAAGTGGCACAAGGACATAAACATTATTAGAGCAAGATACTTCTAACACGTATTCAGAAAATATTCAAGAACAGATAGGCCTTGTATTCAGACCAAACTATGCTCCCCCAAACCCAAACACCTGGGAGAACATAGGTAGATTTCTTAACCTTTCTGATGCTCAGTTAACTTATCTGTTATAAGGAGTAATAACATCCACCTTGCATGGTTGTGGAGTGAAGGGGCAATTTTTAGAAACTGTGATTTATTCCTTTTTTTCCCAGCTTCCATCCAATCCATTGTCTTTTTGGTTTGGTAACATACGAAGATCCTACTGCATGCTTGAATTTCTCCCTCTTCACTGTCATTTCTGCAAAGTGCTTGAGAAACCTAACCCATCCCCTGCCTATGTCCCTCGGTGCCAAGCCCTCCTTCAGAGAAACATAGCACCCTGAGCATGTCCAGACAGGACTCTCCTAACTGTCACCTTTGCTGCCTCCTGGGCTGATGTCCCTGCAGCTATAATACCTTAGGCTCCAGCAGTCTTTCACAAGAGCAACTGATCTGGTGCCCACACCACCTACTGGACACCATCATTGACATTGCAGTGCGAATTCGTTTTCTATGGCTGGGTAACAAACTACCACAAATTTAGTGGTACAGTGGGCAACAACATGGCGTAGTGCAGACAACAAGGAGGGCTTTTCAGTTAGATATATTTGGATTCAAGTTTTGGATTTCTTGAGTCTCCTACTTACCAGCACTTAGTCTAGAACTAGCATGTAGAAGACACTTATTGAAGTCTGTGGAACAAATAAATGAAGTTAAAAATTACTCATGATGATGATGATGTCATCAAGATGGTGGAAGAGGAAGCCTCAGGCTTTGTTCTTCCACAGAAACACCGACTTAGCAATATTACACGGTCCAAAAGCCTTTAAGAGAACTCCAGAAACCACTTAAGAAGTCATAGTATAGTACCCCTGGAACACTCGAAGCCAAGAACAGTGCATTGAAACAGCTTCATCCCCTGGAAATCAAAAGTGTTAGAGACCTGGAGACTGCGTAATAGAGAGAGACAGCAGAATGACCCTCTGTATTCACTTGTGGTCTTTGGAAGACACTCCGCAAATTCAGCTGCCCAGAGAAAACCACCATAACTTGCCATAGTGGAGAAAGAGAAAGTCAGAGAAGCATTGTCAGAGTTGGATGTTTCTTATTATTTGAGAGTTAAGAAAAGTCAACTGTATTTGGCAGCCTTGGTGAAATGCATGTCTGGTGATTTACGTATTTTATGATTGAAATTGTTTTATGATTTGGGAACAGATTTATTTATAAAGCCTTATAAAGTGATAGATAAAAATCACATTTCGTTACACATTGAAAAAAATCATTTTCAATGATTAGAAAAAGTTTAGTAAGACAAATGTATTATCTCAGAGTTTTCATATGGCAGGAGTCTTGGTATGGGTTAACTGGGTCCTCTGCTCAGGGTCTCAGGCTGAAATCAAAGTGTGGGCTAGAACCGTGATCTTGTGCAAGGCTTTAGAGTCTCATCCAAGCTCTCCAGCTGTTGGCAGAATTCAGTTCCCTGTGGTCACAGTACTAAAGGCATTACTCTCTTGTTGGCTGGTGACTAGGGACCATTTTCAGCTCCTGGAGCCTGCCATCAGGTCCTTGCCATGTGGGCCCCTATATAGATAGTTCAAAACATGGCATTTCAAGGCCAGCAGGGAAATCTCTTTTAAGAGCTCACCTAATTAGTCCAGGCACATCCAGGATAACTCTCTTTTGATTAACTCAAAGTCAACTGCTTAGGGACCATAATTACATCTGCAAAGTACCTTCATCTTTGCCATATAATGGAACTTAATCATGGGAGTGATAGCTCATCATATCCATAGGTTCTGCCCACACACAAAGTAAGGGGACTGTTCAAGACACGTACACAAGGGACAGGAATCTTAGGGACTGCCCAAATATTGCCAACCCCATAGAATATAAAGAGTGCAGCCATGTCTGAAGACTAAAGAACCTGGAGGGGTTAGGATGTAGTAGGTATAATGCTTTTCTTTTTAAAATTTATTTTATTGAAGTTTAGTTGATTTACAATGTTGTGTTAATTTCTGCTGTACAGCAAAGTGATTCAGTTATATGTATGAGTGTGTGTATATATATATATATATATATATATATATATATATATATATATATATACTTTTTCATATTCTTTTCTATTATGGTTTATTACAGGATATTGAATATAGTTCCCTGTGCTATACAGTAGGACTTTGTTGTTTATCCATTCTGTATATAATTGTTTGCGTCTGCTAATCCCAAACTCCTAATCCTTCCCTCCCCCACATTTCCTCCCCCTTGGCAACCACAAGTTTGTTCTGTACATCTGTGAGTCTGTTTCTGTTTCATAGATATGTTCATTTGTGTCATATCTTAGATTCCACATATACGTGATATCATATGGTATTTGTCTCTCTCTGTCTGACTTACTTCATCTAGTATGATAATCTCTAGGTCCATCCATGTTGCTGCAAATGGTATTATTTCATTCTTTTTTTATGGCTGAGTAATATTCCATTGTCTATATATACCACATCTTCTTTATCCATTCATCTGTTGATGGGCATTTAGGTTGTTTCCATGTCTTGGCTATTGGTGAATAGTGCTGGATATGTGCCCAGGAGTGGGATTGCTGGATCATATAGTAATTCCATTTTTTTAGTTTTTTGAGGAACCTCCATGCTGTTTTCCATAGTGGCTGCACCAGTTTACATTTCCAGCATGTGTAGTTGTGCTTGAGGGAACTTGCAAGTGGATGATGGCAGTTGCATGTTGTGGTCCTCCAAGGCAACGCATCTTGGGGTCCTTTAGTCCAGAGAAATTCAGGACTTCCAGTTTGCACATTCCCACAGTTTTCAGTAACACATTTTCATACATGCATTTTATTCTTCCTATTTCTATTGGGGCAAAAATTATTACTATTTTGGGGGGCAAATTTTTATTTTCAGTGTTTGCAGTTTTCCTACTTTCTTCTGGTTTCTAACGTGGAATAATTATTGCTTGTAGAGGCAGCTCTCAGGCTCTCCTTTGTTGTGGAAAATCGAAGTAATGGGCATATGATAGAGAATATGAAAGAAAGAAACCTGAGTGTTTCATAGACTAGATAACGTAGCATTAAGAGCACAAACTCTGGAGCCAGACAGACGAGGTTTAAATCTCAATTTTTCCACTTACTAGCTGGGTGACCTTGGGCAAATCATTTCTTTCAATATCTATATCTTCATGTATGGGGTATAATAGTAGTATCTGTCTTTTGTGATTGTGAAGATTTAATGAGTTGATATATGTAAAGTAGCTGGAACAGTGCCTGGGATGTTGTAATTCTATCTAAGCATTTGTTATTATTACCATTCACAGAGTAAAGCACTGTAAGAGACTGGGGAGGGTGGAAAAATGTTTACACAAGAATCTGGGGAGGTTGGGAGTGAAAAGCAGGAGTTGAGAGTGAGTGAGTGTCAGGGAGCAGATGCTGACATGTGGGAGGTTTTAGAAGGAGCAGAGATGGAGAAAGAGAAATTTTTACATGTTCGTTGAGCTTTAACATTTCACTTTGTCTTGTAGCATTTCATCCAGAGACTGTGTAAAGATTTGAAGTGCTTTTAATTACTTTATTGTTTCAAGAGAGAATTTCTTTAAATGCACTATTGGGCTTTAGACTGGGCATGTTAAACTTGAAATCTTTAGTGGACTTCTAAGAGGAAATGTTTAATAGACACTTGGATGTAAGAGTCTGAGAGATTATCCAGCTGGAACCACATGTTTGAGAGCTGGCAGTGTATAGATGGTCTTTCAAGCCACGAGGCTGGATAAGATCACTTAGGTGCTGTACGCAACTGGAGAGAAGTCTGATAACAGTTCTTGGGTGCCCCTGTCCTACTATTGTTTACCTTTGTAACCTTAAATATCATCTTTAAATCTCTAATTCTAGTTCTATCATCTTTACGCTGTGTTTTTTGACTCCCTAGTTGAGGGTATTAATATCCCCACTTCCTCCTTCTCTCCACCTCCTAACTTTGGCCAATCATGCCTTTGCTTTTACTTTGCCAACTTTGATACCCTTTACATTCTTCTCTGCAACCACCTTTTAATTCTCTCTGTTAGGTCTGTATGCTGATCCTCAGTGGTAACAAACAGTAAATAACGTTTATACTATTAAAGCGTATAAGTGTTGGGCATTGCTAAGCCACTCTGAGTGCCAAGAGTACATTTCCTTCTTTATGGGTTCAAATCATTCATTTACTAAATAGTTATTGACTCTCTGCCCCATCACAGGCACTGTTTTAGTTGTTAGCCTTATACAAATCAAATTGCCTGCCCTCATCACGCTTACCTCCTGGCATGGACTCTATATCACTCGAGAGAGAATGCGTCTAGAGTACATTCAAAAGTATTTTCTTTTTAAAAATCCTCTTTTGTCCCTTTTATCAGCCTTTTTTGGTCTGCTTTTAGTATCACTATACCAGCTTTCTTTGAGTTAGCGTGGGCACGGTATATATTTTTCTAAAATGCATCATCTTCACGTAATTTATCAATTGCTTAAGATCATACTGTTTTATTTTCTTTTAATTTCACTTTCTTGTATTTTTGTTTCATTTATTTTTTGATTGTCTTGGAGTTTCCCTCGGTTGTTTTCTTTTTTCCTTGTTATGAGACAAAACAGAATTTCATTATCATTTCACAAATATTTTCAAGCTTCTTACTCATTCTGCCCACTGCGCAGAATCTTTTAAACTTTTCTAAAGACATCTTTCTTGCAACTATTGAGTTCCTGCTCTAATTTGAACTAATTGTACTCTAAGCTTGTTGCACAGCTATCAACCTGTCTTCTATATAACTCAGTTTGTTCTACTTTTTCTTTATTCCACATCTTCCTCTTTTTTGGTTTTTAGCTTCATTCTGTTGGAATATAGCTCAGGTAAATTTTTCAGAAAGACTATATGGAAAATAAGCTTTTGAATCAGTGCACATTGGAGTCTTTATTCTTATGCTTGTTGATAGTTTGGATTAATATTTATTCTAGGTTTTCATATTCAACATCTGAATAGTGTTTTAGAAAGTAACAAAGAGTTCAAGCAACAAATAAGAAAAGAAAAACATTTAGGCAGTGGGAACATCTGTGCAAATGTACTGAGACATTAAATGACAGGGGATGTTTTGGGAACTACAATACAATACAAGCAAGTCAATATTATAGGGGCATAAAGGGCAAGAATTAGAGGGAAGGGAGAAAGTAGTGGGAAATACAGCAGAAGGAAAAGGTAGGGGTAATATACTAAGGGGTCTTATCTGCCATGCTAAAGGGATTGGCTATAATCCTGAAGTGAAAGGGAGCCCCAGATTAGTCTTAATCTGGGAAATACCAGAGATGTGATATAGAAAGATTGATTGCTTATAACAGTAGTGTGGAGGATGGCCATGAGATTGGAAGAAAAAGGACCAGCACAAAAGAAGCATTCATGATAGCAGGAGTGGAGAACGGTAAGGAAGTAACCAGGGACAGATCCTAAGGGGTGTTAAGAGCCACACTAAGGAGTTTGAACTTCATTCTGGAGCAATGGTAAAACTCCAGATTTTGAATAGGGGGACAGATTAATACTTTAGAAAAATCACTCTGGATAGAGTACAAGAGAATGAATTCATGTTGGGGTGGAAAAACTGGAGGTAAAAATGCCAATCCTGATATTGTTTACTTCTTGCCATCGTAGAAGCAGAGATCAGAGTTGAGACCTGTGTCTAGAGAGAAGAGAATGGATTTGAGTGACATGAGGAATGTGAATTGACGGCCAAATAATGGTTGATTACATGTGGGAATTGAGAGAAGAGAGACGGAATGACTTCCGGGTTCTCGGTTTGGGCCAGCAGATGGGTGGATGATGACACCACTTACTTGGGAGAAGACGATTTTGCGGGAAGGATGTCATAATCTGGGATGGAGCAGATCAATCAAGTGTGGCTCTTTTTTTCTCTCTCCTTAAATATAAATCACTTTTATCTGTCGGGTGAAGAGAAAATAAAATAAAAACCGAACAGCTGAGTGTTTTTCCTCCTCCAGTGTAATAGACCATCCTCGCCATCACAACATCTTCTCCTGGAAACATCCTCTCTTTGGCTCCCTGGCTCCAGAGCCACAGTCTTCTCTCAGACTTTCAAATGCTCCCTATTTTGTCCAAACTCAGGACCTACTTCTCTCCCCCACTAGAGTATAGCCTCCGTCAGGATAAGAACCACGTCTGCTTTACTCATCGCTGTTTCAGCGAAGCCTAGGACAAATGTTTATGGAAGGGATGAAAAAGAAGGATGCCCTGAAGCTTAGCGTGGCTGTGACCTCAGAGGTGCTCTGCCCCGGAGTGAAATGACTCTTCTCCGATAACGCTCAGCAGTTGTTTGAGAAGTTACGGGACTAATTCCCAGACAGCAGCTCACCGCAGGCCATGTGGGGGGCCACTGCACAGAGTTCAGGCAAAACGATAGCCTCAAGACCTTCAGGATGCACCAATTCAAGTTCTGAGTTGGGGAAGCCACACTTGCTGCCGGATCACTCTGGGCAGCAATCAGCAGGAGGCTTACGATTTTACTACAAGGTGAGGGGGCACACACAACTGAAGTGCTTTCCTTCGGGGACGTTTGCCATCTTGTAGACCATGAGCTCCCTGGGGGTAGCCTGGTCTTGTCCAAGACCTCCCCTGGACCATGCTGAGTGCTGGGCACATAAGATGCACTCAATATGTATGTGTTAAATAAGCAAATGTATACATTAAGACAGAGCTACTTATCTGCATCTTATCATGTTTTTTTAAAGTAGAATTTCTTCTTTTAAAAATTGTTTTAAAATTATAAAGGCAATAAAGCTTGTAAACATTCAAATAATAAAAAGATTATACAATGAAAAATTAAAGATACTCAATTTTTCTCTCGAATCCCAAGTATCTCTCTTTTATCTATATCTATTGTATCTATCTATCTAATCATCTATGTATCTATCTATGTATCTATGTATCTATCTATCATCTATCTATCTATCTATCTGTCTGTCTGTCTGTCTGTCTATCTATCTATCTATCTAATCTGTCTTTCTCTGGTGCAAATTGGTCCAGAACATTCAGAATCAAGCAGTAAGTAAGCCATTTTCTTTTATAATGTGCCCCAGCGCCCATCCAGCAGAGCTGGCTGGACATCTAAACTTGATTACCTGAGGGAACTCTCTCTCTCCCTTGAGGTTGATCAAAGGCTTATCCAGTAAGATTGAGGATGGGCCTTGGGTCTTCAGTCAATTATGCTTCTGTATCCGGTGCTTCCTGCTTATAACGCTAAAGGCTACTAAGGCAAGTGGGTCTGATGGGGCATCTCTGCCACTATGACAAGCTTGGTTGCAGACATCTTTGCTTCTGCCATCGGCACTGTATGCTTAGCACTCTGTCCTCCACAGGCACCTATGTAGCAATTCCACCCCTCCTTTCACTTCAGGGAAGTGACTTTCTCACCTCCTCACCCAAACCCTAATTTCCCATCTCCTCCAAGTCACCAGGGCATGGAGTTGGTCTACATCCCTCTCTTCCCCTCGAGACACAAACACCTCCATCCTTTTTTTCTCAAAGATAGTGCTATCAACCCATAGATCTGATGGTTAAAGGCACGTAAAGTCTCCTGGAATGAGTGAGCCAAATTCAAGAACATAAAGACCAGACTACCCTTAAAGGGAAAGGAAGAAAATTCTATTCCTCCTTCTCCTCCTCCTCCTCCTTCTTCATTTCCCTTAAAGACGGGTACACAAGAAAGGCATCAATTAAGTTCTCAATTACTCATTCTATTAAATACTTAAATAAATATAATTTTAAGTATAAGTGGGATTATATGATTTACTGTATTTCGTCAAGTCTAAGCTGCATCAATTGTAAGGCATGCCATAATTTTATATTTTACTAAGAAGAGAAAAATGCCACCTATTACAATTATTAGACACCGTTGATTGCATGATGCCTCACAATGTCAGAAGTGTTGAAATGTGAATGAAATGATTTTTAGAATCAACAGAATATAGTACTACATTATTCTGCTCCTAGACATTTTTAGTTAGTAATTTGTTTTGGAGATTTTTCTGTATTGATATATAAAGATCTAGCTCATGAGAAAAAAATCACTCTATAGTATCCCATATAAGGATATAAAATAATTTATTTAAAAAAAATTAAAATAATTTATTCAATCATTCATCTACCGAGAGATTTTATTTTTTGCAGTTGAAAACAGGGCTTTAATGAAGATTCTTGTACTTTCAATGTATTTTGTGAACATTTCCAGTTCTTAGATGTAGAATTACTAGATCATATTAAATTTTGACAATTACTGTCAATTTGTCCCTAAAAAGGCTATTTATAATGTTGCAATAATGTCTGAGAGTGGCCATTTCCCCATGCACTTGTCCAAACTGGATGATATCAATATTTTTCATTTTTCTAATCAAATTGACAAAAATGGTATTATTTTTAAATTTGTATTTCTCTGATTGTTGGAGAAGTTAAGCATATTTTCAGATATTCATTAGCCTCTTCCATTTCTTCTCTGGTATTCTGACAATTCGTGTCCTTTGACTATTTTACCATTGAGTGGCACAATTTTTTAATTGATTTATAGATGCTTTTATAGTAAGGCTAATAGTCTATATGTATCTACTATGTATTTTCTCCATATTTATTTTCTCTTTTTCCATGATTTTTTGGTTATTATTCCTGAGATGTAATTTTTAAATTTCTTTTATTGAATGAAAGAGTCTTTAAATTCTACAATTTTCAAAAGTTTCATATACATGATTTCATAGAAACCCATAATAACCCCTTTTTTTAATCCCCTATCCCTTTATTGCCCCTCCCCCTTCTCTCTCACCACTGGTAACCACTAGTTTGTTCTCTGTATCTGTGAGTCTGCTTCTTTTTTTGTTATATTCACTAGTTTGTTGTATTTTTTAGATTCTACATATGATATCATACAGTATTTGTCTTTCTCTGTCTGACTGATTTCATTTCACGTAATGCCCTCCAAGTCCTTCCATGTTGCTGCAAATGGCAAAATTTCATTCTTTTTTACGGCTGAGTGATATATATATGTACATACATACATATATATGTATGTATGTATATATATATGTGCTTTTTATGTAGCCATATCTTTTATTTTACTTCTTTATGGCTTCTGGGTTTTGTGTTGCTTAAAATATCTTCCAAACTGTAAGATGGTAAAATTAGTTTTCCAGAATGTTCATGCATGTGTTATGTGTGTGTGTGCGTTTGTGCACACGCCTGTGTGTGTGAATATATATTTTCAAACTTTTGTCTATCAATAATTTATTTTTACATATGTTGTGAGATGGGAATCTAACTTTGTTTTATCCATATCATTAGCAAATTATCCCAATGCTATTTGTTGAATAGTTTATTTTTTCCTCCTGATTGAAAGTAATCTTTACTAGAGACCAAATTCCTATGTTTCCTATATATCTGTTTCAGGATTTTCTAATCTGCTTTCTTGAACTATTGTTTTCAATCCTTGTGTTAATAACATAGTATTTAATTACAGTAACTTTAAATTTTGTTTCTGTATCTATTGGGGCAAGCCATAGAAAAGATAGGTAGAAATATGCATTAATTTTTGAAATATTTTTGAGTGTCCTCTATGTCCTGGGCTCTGTGGTAAGTCCTTGAGTGTATCTAACAACCGTACTAAACCTTAATATAATTTTAATAGTTTTTAAAATTGATTCTTTTTTTTTTTTTTCAACACTTTCTCGGCTTTCTTTTTTGCTAGCATTTCCTTTCTTAGGTGAACTTTAAAATTGTTTATTAAGTTCCATTAACAGTCCTCTAAATTTGATTGGGACTGCATTAGCTAATAGAGTAAATTGATTGCATTAATTTATAAAGTTATTGCGCAAATTAGACAAAATAAAAAATTTATGAATTTGGATCTTTCTATTCAAAAAGTTACCTTACCTTTATGTGCCTCAGTTTCCTTTTTTTATAAATGAGGCTAATAGTATAAATACCTCATAAAATTTCTGAGATTAAAGAAATCATCTAGATAATTCCTGCTACATTATAAGAACATAATAAATGTTAGTTACTGTTATCATCATTATTATTGTTATCATTATTGTCTGACTGAATTTTTTTAGGTCTTCTTTATGTCTTTACAGTACCATTTTTAGCCTTAGTCCTAATATTTTATAGGTTTAGTGTTACTTTATTTCCATTTTTTTGTTCTAGTTGTTTATTGTTTAACATATAGAAACATAAATTGAAATATATGTTTTATTTATTTATGGCTGTGTTGGGTCTTCGTTTCTGTGCGAGGGCTTTCTCTAGTTGCGGCGAGCGGGGGCCACTCTTCATCGCGGTGCGCGGGCCTCTCACTGTCGCGGCCTCTCTTGTTGCGGAGCACAGGCTCCAGACGCGCAGGCTCAGTAGTTGTGGCTCACGGGCCTAGTTGCTCCGCGGCATGTGGGATCTTCCCAGACCAGGGCTCGAACCCGTGTCCCCTTCATTGGCAGGCGGATTCTCAACCACTGCGCCACCAGGGAAGCCCGAAATATATGTTAATTGGCCACATATTTATTGAGTGTCCTCTATGGTCTCTTCCCATTCCTTCCTCCAGTCTAGCTCTGGTGATATTGGGAATTACCCAAAGTGGAGAAACAGAGGCCAGATTCAGGGGTTACTGTGTGACTTCCTCTCAAGGCTGATGGGTTATCACTCCAAAATCAAACATAAATACATTTTCAATGCTCAGTTATTCATATCAATCTTCCCTCTGGCCAGATCGTGTACATTGGATAATTGATTGTATTGCATATGGAAGTCATTATTGCTGTCAGAACCTTTGAAGACTGGCTTATACAAAATACATATTTGACCATCTACTTTGCATATAGCCATTTATCTAAAGGGTAGGAGGCAAGTTTGCTTTGAGACACCTGGGGGAACTCGGGATGCCCAAGAAGAGGATATAGTTTGGTGGATTCCAGCCATTCCCAGAATGCTAGGAGAGGAAGTGGCTAAGGGTTACATAATCTACTACAATTTTTACATGTGATAATTTCAAACAAGAGATAGTGTTGGAACTCTAGGTAGAACATAGCAGCTGAGGCTGTATGAGTCTGAAAGAATATTACCTCTCCTTGGAACAAACTATCCAGGAGATTTATCATTTCATTTACTCGGTAACCAAGTTACATCATTAATAATATCAACAGAATACAATGGCTTCTATGGTGTGTAGATTAAAAATCTCCCCAAAGGTCTCCACATGGAGATTTTTTTGTTGGCAGTGTCCAGGTCTAGAAAGCACAACTACAAGTTTACTTATATATTTGCATTTTTCAAATGTCAGTGGAACTCACTCAGTTTACACTCAGATCATTTAAAAGTGAACATTGCTATTCTGAACATTGTTTAACCTTTCCTCTTCTCTATTCATTCTTATCAGGATGGTATCCCCTCAAGTGTCATTGGCCTGATTCCACTATGTCAAATGTATGCAGCAGAGAAAGGGGATACACCAGCAGCTGGAGGAGCTGAGCGGAAGGAAGGAGACTAAAATGTATTAATCCCATTTTAAGCAACAGGCACTGTGTTAAATGCTTTCAGATATAATACCACATTTAATCCTCATGGCTATCTTGCAAGGAGAGCATTGTTATGATTATTTTCACATAGGAAGAAACTGAGGCTCAAAGAAATTAAGATTTGAGCCAGGGTCTATTTAACTCCAAAACCCATGGGTCAGAAGTGCCAGTTCATTCTCAGTTCCAGTTAGAACTACTAGACTTAGGCCAGGTCTCCAGGAATTCTTAAGACAAGATTTGTGTAATATTGAAGCTAAAGAGGAGTTTAAACGAGTTGGAGCTTTCCGTTTAGCAGTGTGTTTTTTATTGGCAAAATATTCTATCAAGCTCTCCCCTGATGGGCAAATCAAAAAATTTCCAACAGAATGAGGACCTAAAGTCATCATGGGAATGCTGCTCTCTTGCTCTTTCAGCTTCAAAATCTACTTCTTGGAACCAGGTCATGGACTTGTAGGACTTTCCATCTACAAGTTTGCTTAGTGTGTTAAGATCAGATGAACAGGGCTGAGGAAGCTGTAGGCAGACAGAATTAGTGATAATTCTTTCCCACAATACTGCACTCCATTCTTCTAACATACCTCAAGTGCATGCCCTCGGCCAAAACAGATCTGGCAAGAGGGAGATTAACAATGATGACAAAAATAGTCTCTGACTTGATAAAACAAATATCAACTGGGGCAGGGGACAAGAGCTGTCCATAACCAAACTTGGGATCTGATATGCTCTTCATTAGGACAGGATTGCACCATCTTAAGTATTTCACCTCATGCTAACTCTGAAGTTAGACCTTCTACCACTGCCCTTGAACTTAGTCAATATTTGCAAACTGTGGGGGACAAAAGAGGATACAGATCAGCAAGAAGGGTAAAAGTAAAATATTCTGGAATCACTTTTTTGGTTTTCTGTAAGCTCATAGTTCCCTATTTGTTGATCTTTCAGAACGGAACTTCAGAAACGAGGTTACTAGGGTAGATGTCTTGTGTGATATTGTGTACATTGTGGGGTAGGAGGTGGTGGCAGCAGTGGTGATGGTGATGTTAAATTTTCTTTGAATAAAATGTGGCTTTGTCTGGGTCTGGAATCCCTAATTTCCTCTCAAGATAAAGATGAGCTCATTTGAACCTATCCGTCTTTAGATCAGTAAACACTCTGCATGGGTCAGATTCCAGCCCTAGACCCCGGGCTCCTGCATTACGGGAGCCCATTGATTTTCCCTTTCCTGAAGCTTTAGGGTGAGAGGTCAGGGCAGGTGGGGATGTGGGTGGCCTGTATTTCCTCTGCCTTCCAGCTGTGCCTCCATACCCGCTCTGCCCTAGTCTCCATTTCCCGGAAGTGTAAGCATCACACCTCAATAAGTCCAGAGCAAGTTTTGACGTCTGAATGGGCATTGTTTACCATCCTCCCTGTTGCCCTATTTTGCCCTGTACCCAGACTTATAGTATGATTTTGTGCCGTCTGTTTCATAAGTTAATATCTTTTCTGATCACTCACCCTAAACTGGTCTTCCTAAATAAAATTCCCCTGTCTCTTTCCTTACTTCTTCCTCATACGTGGTAGGGAACTGCAAACCCATTATCACACTGACCCAAGCAAAACACAGCATATGCTTTGGGTGTATTTGACGCCTCCCTCCCATCTATAACACCCACACCTACTTACCACCTGGAGAGGGCTCGTTTTGAGGACAGTGCAGAGCTCACTCCTGTGTGTGTACCCTGCTTGTTTCCTTTTCCAGATGCTCGATTAGGGTGGATCTGGGCTGCTAAGTTGAAGGAAAAAAAGAAAAAAGAAAAAGGAATAGGCCACCAATGGTGCATTACCATGTCAATAACCACCCTGTGGGGACAATCATGGCTCCCACTCCCCAAGGTTACCAGTACATCTTCCTACCTGACTTTCTCCTCCTCCTACTGTTTAGGAGCACATTCCATACCAGGCACTTCACACAACACATCTCATTTACTCCTCAGTTTGAGAGGTAGGTGTTATTTTATGAAAGAAAGAATGGTGATTCAAAAAGACTAAAAACCTAACAAGTCATGGATTAAGCTTCAGAGGCAGGTCCATCTGGCTCTGTGCCGCCTACTTTCTTCAGGAGTCCGTGACACCTGAGGCCAGCTGGGCAGTGCAGACTGCCCACTGGAGAGCAAGACAAGACAGGGGATGCATCCATCCAGGGCAGGACCTTGATTCCCCTCTGAAGTGAAGGGCACACTTTCCCTCTTTGCTTTTGTCTTGGTATGTAGGCCCCTTACAAACAAAAGTTGTGCTTGCTCACTAAAAAAAACCTCCAACATTACAGAAATGTATAAAGTAAATGTGACAATTACCCCCTCACCTAAATGCTTCCTTGCCCATTTCTACTCCTCAAAAGTAGCATTTACTGTGGTGGTGGTGTGTGTATGTGTGTGTGTGCACACACATGTGTGTGTGTGCCCGTACACAAGCGTGCGTGAGCTTTGTAGATATAGATAGATATATCAGCTGAAAAAAACACCAAAGTGGAGTCATGTTATATGACATAGTCTTACATTTACTTGTAAAACTCAAGAACGTATTGTGGAAACTTTCCATTTCACTACATAGCTACCGCTCATCCTCAGATTTTTAGTGGCTGCA
The DNA here is from genome assembly GCF_028564815.1 of Eubalaena glacialis. Lineage (NCBI taxonomy): Eukaryota > Metazoa > Chordata > Mammalia > Artiodactyla > Balaenidae > Eubalaena > Eubalaena glacialis. The sequence goes on along the minus strand of NC_083718.1, from coordinate 45,534,660 downwards.
TAATATTCCATAGGCCATGGAATCAAAATACAAATCTTACAACTGAAAGCACAAATAAAGCTTTGGAAAAGCCAGATATAATTTTTGTGTGGCTGTGATGACATATTAGGGAAACAGTTATTCTTGGGGTCAGTTCTACCCAAGTTAAGTTCAGCTGAAAGAGGCATAAAGTAACACAATTCATTTTAACAATTCAGCTTGTGATGGATATTTAGTTTGTCTACCATTTTCTATTATTACATACAATCCTGCAATGCATATTTCTGAACATGTCACATAAAATTTAGACGTATTAACTGAGGTCCTCCCAGCTGCAAACCAGTATCTGTGACTTGTCCTCATTCAGTCATGGGCAAGCACTGCTTCTAGAAGGGATTCATGGAGCAAATGCAGAGAACAAAGAATCAAGGTTTTGACTTTTGAATTTTAAAATAGGGTTTTAAAACTCAGTGTTGAGACAATAGTCTTGAAAGTTAAGGCTTTTAATTTGCCAGAGCCTAACTTTTTTGTGATAGAAAAGAGTGTTGTTAGTCTCAAAAGTTAAGTCAAAGGAATCAAGGCATAAAGCTTCATCCTTAACAAAGAACAGAGTGATAACAGATGAGGAGCCAGCCTGGCCCACCTTCACTGGTTGGAAGAAGTTTTCCTAGTCTAGGGGACAAAATGGCTAAGATAAGAGGGACTTAATCAGACCCTTTCCCTACAAAGGGGTCCTGCAACTTCTGTCCTGGGCTGAGCCTGGGGTTTGGGTGGAGGTGACAGAACAGCCAAGTACGTTTGGAGTGTAGAAGAAGGGATTTGTATCTATGTGCTGCCTGGCACCTAGAATATAGCAGCCATGAGGAAATGCCCTGGGCCAACATAGTGTGGCTCCATAGGGTACAGACTATATGAGTGCCAGGGGCAGAGAGCATAGATCTCAGCGTGACTTGAGAAAAGAGTCCAACATCCCTGTGTCCAGAGCCCTGAAGGAAATATAATGGGGAAGAAAGTGAGCCAGTGAAGGCCTGAAGATGCCTTAGTGGAAAGTGGTATGAACCCTGCAGGCCAGAAGCCCAATGCAGTAATAGACATGTTAGCAAACAAAGGCTGGTGGCCTGATGACACCTTGGAATCAGAAGTCTCAGGACTCCTTGCTCAAGGATCAGAGGACCTGGCACTGTTAAACATCAGCCAAGAACCAGAAGCCTCCTTCTCCTTGCTAATACCCAAGAGCTTAGATGCCATCCTAAGGGAAAGCAACAGAAAGGGATGGAACTTCGTCTGAAAAGGTTGAGCGCATCTGAAAGTGACTAGATTATTTTCTACCATCAGACAAAAAAGGAGTTTGAGGAAGAGATTAAGTTGAGTTATAGGAAAAAAAAAAAAATCACACATTTTAACCTAACTGAATATGTGCTTTTGTGATTCCTGTCTGCTTATGCATTCAGTTATTTCCATAAGGTTGATTGCTAGATGTGGAGCTGATGAGGCAAAAACATGCACGTCTAAAAAAATTAAGGATATTGCCACATCCCTCTCCAAAGTTCTAAGCAATGGCAACTCTCGTAAGCTTCACCAGATGGCCTGGGGTCAGTGCTGGCCAAGTCAATACTTCTTTAGAGCCTGGTATCTTATCCTTTCCTCTCATAATATAAACAAATAGGCTCTAATTTTAAGTCAATATTCCAGAAAATGAAAAAGTCATGATTCCTTTTATGTAGAAGAAATAGCCTATCTTTAATTAGCATTATTTTTCTGGATTTCTTTTCCTTTTTTTATTCTTTTTAAAAAAAATTACTGAGGGAAATCCTTAAAGCTCTACTAGATGAATCTGACTTTTTTAAAGACTCGGAGTTCCAAAAAGACATATTAAAATGAGACACGGCCTCTGAATTAGGCAACCTGGCAAACTAAAGTGGCTGAAAGAGCAAAGGCTACTTGGCCCTAGTAAAAGAAAAAATTAGCTGACAGCCCCAATAAGATATATTTGTTTCCATTGTCATTAGAAGGTAGAAAAAACAAATCAGCATATCAGTAAACTTTTTCCTGTTTTTCACCCAGAAAATCAGTAAATCTGGGTCTTTCTTCATCTCAGTTTCATTACAAGCCCTGCTTGTTTATAGTATAGTATAGTATTTTAATTTTACTATACTGGTGGATTGGAATTTACTTAGGATTTTTGCAATTGTATTAATAAATGTGAACTTCATAAAAAAAATTGGGATATATATATGTATATATGTAGGTGTCTGAACTGTTTATCCAATATTTTTAAATATTGAATAAAATTCACCCATAAACCTATGAGGTCGGGTGCCTTTGGAGGAGAGGAGATTGTATTTGTTTTTGTATTGTTTTTGGACAGCTTTTTCAATTTCTTTTAGGATCTCGGTTCTATTAAAATTTTTTACCTCTAGTGTAAATTTTGATACCTTCATTTTTCTTAGAGATGCATCCACTTCACTGAGATTTTTCACATATCTAACCATAATGTTGATTCTACAAATTCTTGGATATTGAGTGGGGAAAATATATAAATAATACTCAGTTGGTAATCTATATATTATTCATAATGTTTTCTAGAATGCAGATACCCATACTCAGATGCACATGCCCACACCATGCTTGGGTGCATGATCATTAACCTTCCTCTGTGTCAGACTTCAAGACTCTCTTGCTCACTGTCAGTTGCTGAGCAGTGAACAGGGATTTAGAGAAAATGTTTCTTCTGGTTACCAACAATTTTCATGTTGTGAATAATTGGAAATAGGACTATTGATTTTTGAAATTATTTCCCAACAGGTCAATGGTAACAACAATGACAAGAAATCCATAGCTCCGATGTTCATGGTCTAGAGCTACTCACACCAAGGAATTTCCAATACCAGCAAAGCACAGAGTACTGTTTGCACAAGCACTGGGGAAAACCCAGTGCTTTCTCCACCGGCAGATTTATTTGCAGAGACACAGGCATTTTTTCCAGGGTGGATGCCAAACTATCTCCTGAGCCTGTCTAGCTAGCACCTGGGCCACCCATCAGGGGGCTTTGCAAATAATACCCTCCCCTTTGCCAGGGTAGAGGCAGCCTTTGTGATTGCTTCAGCTTACTGTGGCACCTTAATCTTTCTAAGCTGCTCCACTCCTATTCTGGGGCCTACCCAAGCATGGCTGGTTGGAGGTGGGGCTACAGCAGCTATAGGCCTGAGGCTGAGGGCAAGGGCCCCAGGAAACAGGAGGCATGGGAAGAAACTTTCAGTTCCTGGAGAACGTCTGTGTTCTTCAAAATTTGAATGTCCTGGGAAGCTGCCATGGATCTGGGTGTAGTTCTTAGATCACAATTTGAAACAATATGGCAAGATGACAAAAGCCACCGGCTGTGGGAGAAGAAAGGGAACTAATGGTGATTCGGCAAAAAACCCATGTGTCAGGCAGGTTCTGTGCTGTTTCTATAGTATAAAAATAATCTCTTTTTTTGAAGGTTTGCTAGAACTCACAGAAAGTACTGTTTTAATTTTCACATTCATCCTTAAAGATCTCTTACTCTACCCAATGAGTATCGTGTTGTTGTTTAGCAGAGCACTCCTTTCTTTATTTTGCTTTACCTTTTTAAAAAAATGTTTATTGTTATATTGTAAAATATACATAAAATAAAATTTATGTTTTTAGCCATTCTTAAGTGTACAATTCAGTGGCAATAAGTACATTCACATGGTTCTGCAACCATCACCATTATCCACCTCTGGAACTTTTTCATCTTCCCCATTTGAAACCCCATACCCCTTAAACGATAGCTGCCCATTCCCTTCTCTCACCCCCTGGCAACCACCATCCTATTTTCTGACTCTTTGAATTTGACTGCTTTTAGAACCTCATATAAGTGGAATCACACAGCATTTGTCTTTTTGTGACTGGCCTATTGCACTTAGCATGATGTCCTCAAGATGCTTCCATGTTACAGCTTCTGTCAGAAGTTTCTTCCTTTTTAAGGCTGAATAATATTCCATTGTATGTATATACCACATTTTTTAAATCAATTCATCTGTAAGTGGAAGATTGGGTTGATCCCACGTTTATTATTTTGGGTTTTTTTGTTTGTTTTTTCATTGATTGACTTTATCAGTAAGCATATATTTTTTAAATCTTTATTTTATATTGGAGTATAGTTGATTAACAATGTTGTGTTAGTTTCATGTGTACAGCAAAGTGATTCAGTTATACATATACATGTATCTATTCTTTTTCAAATTCTTTTCCCAATTCTTTTTCCATTTCAATACAGAATATTGAGCAGTGTTCCCTATGCTATACAGTAGGTCCTTGTTGGTTATCTATTTTAAATATAGCAGCGTGTACATGTCAATCCCAAACTCCCAATCTATCCCTACTCCCCACCCTTCCCCTCTGGTAACCGTAAGTTTGTGGAACTCCTTTCTTTAAATGAAAGTTTGACAGAACTTACTTATTGAATTTAATACTCACATTCATACTTAGAGATTTGTTCTATTATACCTGGTGAGATCATTGTTATTTTAAACAGAGAACACCCTTTTTTAAAAATGAACATTTTATTGCACCCCAATATAAAGATAAAGCTCCTTTGGTTAAAAGAGGTCCCAATTTGGTGGCCCCTGAGATAATACACATTACCCTAGAGTTCTCGGGAACAAAAGTCACTGAGTTATATTATCTTTAAAATTTCTTTAGCACTAGTTATTTTCCTCTCTAACCAGAAAAATAAACCAATGTCCAGCGGAGAAGGGTCCCTCCTTCTGAATGATTTTGGAGACATTTGGAAGGACTCTATGACCACGGGCAGGAAACAAGTCCTGCAGAGAGAGAGGAAGGATGCCTTGACAGATGACACTGCATTCAGGCAAGGTGTAGCCATGAGTGATACTGCTCAAAGGACCTGGCCTTGTGTTTGGTGGGGAAGGCCTCCAGCGCCCAATCACTCAGGTGTCCTTGGCCCTAATATGAAAACGTAAAATGCACCATGTATTTTTTAATGCCTATACCACTGGAAGAGAAACACACCAAGTCAGTGATTTCTTCATGTTACCTTTAGTAGATGCCTCAGTCCCCATGAACAGAGGAAAGGTTGGGGCCACACGAGAGCATTAAATGCTTGGCAGGGGGCAGAGGGGCCAGAGGCACTTACTGAAGGGAGAATAGATCATGAACAGAGAGAAAAAGATCCAAAGTCACACTTGGCCAACTTCAGAATTTTGCCCTTGTCTTGCCCTGCAACTTAAATTCCCTTTCTTATGAAAAGCAAAAATATTTTAACAAACTTTTTTTGTCTTTTGGCATGTAGAAATCCTTCTGAGAAAGTCAACATGGTGGCTGCACTGATTCTAAGAATCCTTTAGCCTTTTATAATTCTTTCGAGTCTCCTGGACACTCAAGGGTTAAGTGTCGTGCCCTGGGGTCCCAGGGAGGCCACGTAAAGATTTTTAGAAATGAATTGATTGGAGGAAGGTCTTCTGACACCCAAAGCAGTGCTCTCTTTATTTTCCTTTAGTTAGAAAGGTTACCCTTTAGGTTTTTTCCTCCACAGTCTTGACCCTCCCTCCAAAGGGTTATATTGCTTGTGGGGCGTGGGGGAATGTGTGGCACCATTTATCTCTTTAGTAATCTTTCACCATTTTGCTTAGATATCATATCAGCTGTTTTCTAAAATTGTATGAGCTCTTTTCCTTTATAAATACCTCCCTTGTATTTTATGCCTTCGGGAGTGTTCGTAGACCCCAGGACTTGGTAACACACAGTAAATATTTGATGTTTTCCTATGACTTGTATTAAGGGACATCTATCTCTCACCTTAGCATGTGTGAGTAAATTAATTGTAAAAATGTGATGATCTTTAGCTGTTAGTCTTTAAGAAAAACTTGTAAATCATTTATGATGATAAATGGAGGTACCGATGAATAAAATCAACCTTTTCTTTACTATTAGTTGGTGAAACTTATACCCTCAAGTATAGCAAGGGTACTGCCAGGCATCAAGACAGACATATGTGGAAAAACTTTTGTGATCAGAGTTCAGATCAATGTTAAGAAGGATGGTACATATTATTCTGGACTAGTGCCGTCAGATAATTAGCGTCACAAAAGCAATGATTTGAAGCTAACATTTTAAATAAACCTCCTCTCAGAAAACATTACCACCTGCTGTAACTTCTTAGTGATTTAGTCTCTACCTGGATTATCCAATCTGATTTAAAGCAGATTGGTGTTAAATAAGTATCAGAAGATGGAAGTCATTACATTACCACAAATGCCTTCTTCCTTTCAAGAGCAGGTAGAAGGGAGTTGGGGGGAATTCCCTTTTTTCTCCAATCAGGGAATAAATATTTTGGCCTAGAGGGACACAGGCATGCTCTTTTGCACAATTTAGTTAGGAAGACTGGAATTTAAGTTTGTGCCATTGACAGAAAAAGAGCTGAAAGTGGAAAAGTACTGTTAGCACTTAATAGTTTCGAGATTGCATTGGTTCTAAGCACCCTCATGACAACAGGGTCAAAATACCAAGTTTTCATCATTGAGGGGAAAAGCAAATGAAGGCATCTGAGAGATGAAGACTCACTGAACAATAATATGGTGGATGGAAAGGGAGGTGCAGCTGTGAATGACATTTAATAGGGTCAATGATTTCTGCTGATTCTTCATGCTCCTGATTTGAAGATAAAGGAGACATGATTTTAAACCAAAGCAAAAGAGATAAAGAAAAATTTCAAAAGCCATACAACCAATGTTCTTAGTATGAAACATGCTGCCAGTCATGTCTAAAGGAACACTTTAGAAAGGTTTTGAATTTTCATTAGGACTTAGTTCTGAGTTCAACCAAGTAGAAACAGCACAAGCTCTCACTCCCCATATTTCAAATAATATATTTACCATTCTGTGATTTGGGGGAACATCTTTCCTTGTTCTTCAAATCATGAGACATTAGCAATCGTTGAACTGAATTTAGCTCACAACATTGTTTTGAACCAAAATGTTTGTCGTTTTTAAATTTTGAGGGCTAAAGTTAAATCTGTGAGAAGAGTTTTCAGACGGAAATCTAGCCATTTACTACAAACGTCTGAAATAAAAAAGATCATTTCTAGGAGTTGCATGCATTGATCCTAGGTTTGTATCAACATAATTAAGAATTGCAATAAAAAGAAAACTCCAGGGAATTCCCTGGCAGTTCAGTGGTTAGGACTCTGCGCTTTCACTGCCGAGGGCACGGGTTCAATCCCTGGTTGGGGAACTAAGATCCTGCAAGCTGCGTGGCCAAAAATAAATAAATAAATAAAATAAAGTGCCAAGTGTGGGGAGAGGAAGGAAATCTCCATCATTGATATTACAGTCACAACTAGCCTGCTGTCCTACAACTGGACACAGGTCCAAAAATTAAATGTCACATGTTTAAAAAAAATCAAACGGCACTGAGCTTGTAATGTATATTTTATTTTGCACAAGCTTGCATATATACTGCACATACATTCAGTTTAAGAGAAGATGGAAGGCACACAAGGCAATTGGACTACTGTATCCTTTAAGTGGTACAAAGCAAAAGGTAAAAGTTTGGAGAGTATACAAAAGCTTAAACACACAAAGTAAAACCCCCTTCCCACCCTTCCCCCCACAACTATTTTTTTTTCCTGTTTTAAAATTTAGTAGCTGCCAAACTAAATTTTTTACTTTTACTTTAAAATCAATTGTCTACTGCACCTTTTTATTTACTTTTTAATATGGACAGGGAGTCTCATTGTTTTTTTTATCATATCAATTAATATTACAGTACATCCTTGGTAATACAAAATTGTACACCTTCATCAAATAAATTAGGATAAATTAAACCAATAAATTATGCAAAGTCTTCAGAACAATAGACAACAACAAAAATCCACAATTGAAATTGCCTCTAGCTAAAAAAAAAATCAAAAATTGACTTTATCAGTTCAGTTATTGTACTATATTCAAATCAAAGGGTCTTTATTACAAAAAAAAAAGAGCTTAATAATGCTATTTACAACATATTGCTAAATAATATAAAGGCAGTGTTTTGTCACGGTTTATACTATATACATATGAGAAATGGCTGGGACAATATTGGGGGAAGCCAGGACCTTTGATTTTTCTGGGTATTGCTGAGACCAACCCTAAATACATTTGCTTTTCTAATTCTAATTTTGAAGTGGTAATATACAATTTTAAACTGCTTTTCCCACCTATGGAGAATATTCGAATATTTTAAAAATAAAGAATGAAGCCATTTTCACAGAAGAGGGCCAGTCTGTTTGCCTTTTCTGTTCATGTTTGTGCATTTTCGGGGGTGTCAGGTTTGAGAGAGGGCTCAGTTGAAAAGACTCAAAGTCCAGATGCTTCCAGATTCCGTTATATTCTTAGAAGGATGATTATAAGAAGATGCAAAGGTTAAATACCAGTTTTGATCCCAGCTCTGAATATGAGCATTTTAGCTTTAGTCTTATGGATGGTTTACAACCAACAGATCTACAGAAAACAAAACTGCATTTCCTTCAACATCACATGTAAGTGCAATACAGTAACTGCTTACTCATAGAAATCAGTTACGTTCTTTTAAGGGGAGCTTTTCAAAAACAATGCTTCTTGTAATTTGCAAACACAGAGTTTGTACCAGAACGAAACATTTGTACTATTCACACCAATGAAGATTTTATAATATACATGGCAAAGAGATTCTGCTCTGTCCTCACATGTACACTGCTTCTTTCAGGGGAGTCTGTAAACCACTTTTTCTTTGATGAATTTATGATTGCTTCTGGGGGACATCTTATTTTTAAAGCCCCCAAATCTTTAGCTTTATGACTTAATATTAACCTGTATGTGTATGCATGTATGTGTGTGTGGGGGGGGGGAGGGAGGTTACGTACTAAATGTCTTCATGTACATAGAAAAGAAATTTCATAAATTTACAGAAACTGCATTACCCTTGCCCTTGACATCTGATGAAAGAGACTGTTATCTTTTAAAAGTAGAGAGCAGGATTTTCAAGAATGCTTTCAACTGTCTATACAGTCACTGAAGTGTTCCTAATAAATTCAACAGATGTTGTGAGAATGTAGTTATTTATTAAAATCTCATGTCTTACGTAACAACAGCCATGAGGTTAAATATTTACATTGCTTTATAAAAGTTCCCCTCTTGCTTTAGTGTTTTTGTTTTGCTTTTTTTTGTTGTTTTTAAAATCTTTAAAAATGATATTCACCCACATCCCTAGCACAGCAACAAAGATTCTGCAAACATAAAACACTTTAATGAAATAATACTTGGAGGCACAAAGCAAACTTCAGGAATATGTGGGTGAACATTTCCTTAAATAATTACTACATTCTACCATCTTCCACGTTGTTTTACCATTTAAAGTGAAATGTCCTCATTAAACAGCCAGAGATACAGTAAGAATTAAATGTTTTGTTGTTGCAAATAGAACATTCTTTTCACAAAACATAACAAATGCCTAAAATAGGTCCTTAAATCTAGATAGGAAAAGGTAAGCTTTCCACTTCACACGCATATATATATGTATATTTTTACATGTGTGTATATGTGTGTATGTGTTTTTATGTTCACACATCTGCACACACATATATAGCACATGGTATGAAATATTGCTTCTATACTACTTTTCATTAGGCTAAGAAAACACAAGATTTGCACCACAGTTACAAAAAATTGGCTTCTACAAGAATTTTCAAAACTCGAATGCTGCTCAAACAATTGAGGAAAAAATAATTTGCGGTATCAAACTGTTCTAAAAATTCTCTTCTTCAAAAACGTATTCTCCTGCTTTGTTTTAAAAAGACACAAAATATGCATAGCTATCAACGTTATGTCAAACAGCCAGAAAAAAAATCTAGTGTTTATTGCAGCTGTAGTAATTGGAAATAAAGTCAAAAAGATGAAATCGAAAGCCACAGAAGGCACAAGAACAATTGTACTTGTGGGAAAAAACTGGGATTTTGAAGGATTTTTAAAAATCCCCCCGCTGGTGCATTTAGGTCTAGGCACAGACTATAACCTCAAGTGTAGATGCAAAAATAATTTAGGGTTAGCAGAAAATAAGTGGAAATGTGGTATTTCAACATGGACTTTAGACTTTGTTTCCCTGTGTAAACTGTCCCTAGTCCTTCACCCTCCCACCAGAGAAAGTGAACTTTCTCCCAAGTCGCCAATTTTTACTTGGTGAGAGTTGAGCTAAGATTGGAAAGATGGTGACTTAAAGAAAACTTGTTAAATAGGAGTTTTGAGAGATAGGCTTTTGTCATTTTCCAATGCACTGGGAGGCACAAGATTTTATGATGGTGAAAGAGAAAAGAATCACCTAAAAGCAAAATGATTGAGTTCTGTTTGCAGGACAATGAGGTGAGTTTCTCCTCACGCTGAAATTTCTACTCTGAAACAATTTCTATGCCTCAGTGAACATTGAGAGGATATTATTGTAGATAAGTGCATCAACATTTGGTTGTGAACACACATTTTTGCTTAATTTGTCTATTTCAATTAGAAAGGCAGGGGAGAATAATACTAAAAATTCAAATACCTCTGGAATCAATACTGAATTTGCCCCAGATCAGGAAGAGACTAGCAATCTATCTTTATAGGTGAAGACATTACGGTTTTGCCTTTTATCTTGCAAATGGCAACACAATGGTGATGTGAATTACATGGAACAGCAAAGACCCAGTTCTATACTGATGTGAACAATGAATGTCATACTCTTGGGCGTGAAGCAAGGCGAAAGAGTGTGACCACAAGTTGAGATTGCTTCCCTACTTTGTGCTGATTGGATTTTTTTTTTTTTTTGGTTTTCATTTTATTCCAATGTGATGATTATCCGAACACTTCTTTTTTTTTTTTTTTTCCCAAACAAGCCAGAACAAGAACAAATTCGCTCTGATGGCTCTGTGTAGGAGCCTGCGAGCTGGGCAATGTGTTTGGCTGTGGGTGCAGAGCAAGGCCCAGGGTGTTCCCGCCCGGGCCACTGCACTCTGTCCACACCGCAAGAGGCCGTGTCTCCTGAATGACGCAGGCATCATAGGACCGCGCCGTTTAACTTAAAGTCAGCAGGTTTTAAGGCTTTGTGCTGACAATAATTGCCTTCATACATTCCTGTCCATCAGCAGAATTTATAAATGATGCTAAATTACAGCGATTGGGTCACCTAGTTACATGGGTCAACCTGCAGTCTCCAAAGTCAAATGTAATTTTTATAAAAATCAAGGAAAAAATGATATTTATGTTGTATACGATCTAAATACCAGGTTTTTTTTTTTTTTTTTTTTTTTTTTTTTACTTTGTCACTGTAGGAGATGTAGATCAAGTTACCAAAGGGGAGGGAGGGTTCTGGAAAACACTATTAGAAAAAAAAAGGAATTCTTACTGCATCTGCACACAAAACCCATCTAAGAAAACAAGTGTGAATGCCATACGGCTTTTTAAAAGCAAGTATGGGACTTTGTACACCTTTGAAAAACTGGAAAAAAAAAATAAAGAAAAAGAAAAAAGAGGAGAACCATTGAAGAAAGCATGAAATAGCAGCTAGCTTTCTTATGTGTGTTGAAATTGTGTCTTTTGGGTTAACTCCCAAACTCTCCTATTCTATACACTCTTCACGTTTTGGTCAATTACTAGCTTCTGAATTAGAAGAGACTGTATCAATTTCTTTAAAACGCTGTACCTAAAATGAAGAAACACTTAAAAATTAGACTGTCACCACTTTGAATATCCATCAGGGTAGAGTGGAAATGTATAGGAAAATAGGTCATTCTCATATGTACTCCTCTCAGGAGGGGAAGATCGCGTCAGCTAGCAGCTGTTAACAAACTTCTAGTGTAGGCAGGAATTTTATGGTCAAGTTGGGATGTCCTTTATTCCTTCCCATAGAAAGGAATTCAGAAAATAGTGTTTTTTGGAAAAAAAAGTGTTAAATATTAAACAGAAATGATAATTCTTTTAAACCACATAAACAAAGTTGAGCAAAGAATAAATTTGAAACTTATGTGCCTTTTAGTATCTGAAGCAAGATAAATAGAAAATGATAACACGTTATAGGGGTTTTTCTGTATGAAGAACGATAGATACTCACTTATTACCAAGAAGAACCTATTGCGAAGTTTCGAGAGGTGACTAGAAATCACATGAATTTCCAGTCTCATTTTGAAAGAGTCAGTTTTGTACAAAACTGCTTTGCCTCCAAAGAAAATGGTACTAGCTTGTGGTGTTTGCCATTTCTCTTAGGAAAGACTTGACGGTTAGTGATTATGTTTCTTTTTAAAATTTGGCCTTTTGGGGTACTTTTGAAAAGTGAGTTGTTCATCTGCCACCGGCATTATTTTTAAATGTGTGATAAAAAGCGACTTACTGAGTTCAAACCAAACAAAATATTTAAGTTTATCAAGTGGTTTCATTGAGCTTTCCGACCTTCTCAGCAGTAAAAACAAGAGACACATCACTAACTACAGAGTAGCGTTGTGTCACGGGTCTCCCTCCGCCAACTGCCATGCGCAATAAACCATCAATCCAGCAGAAGCATCTTTTAAAAATGCCCTTCCTTGCTAATATAGACTTTACACACGTCAACATTCTTTTTCCCTGAAAATTAACCCTATTTTAAGTCTCCAAATGTTAAGGGCCTTGGGCAAAAGTAAACTAAAGGCGGAAGGAAAAGAACCATCCCCTTGCAATGCAAAACAGAAGAAAATGAGAGAAAGATGATGAGGAGGAATTACCAGCTGATTTTGTAACACATCCAGGCCTCCCATACACATATATATGAAATCAAAATCTAGACACGGATAACTTGGACATCCAAAGGGGACTGCTACTATTCATACATTCGAAAAGAGTTGTTGAAATTTCTACTCATGAAGCAGCTCTTGTAGGCAGTTTGGGGATTTGAAAATCTCAGGGACTTCACTATCCAGCTTGCAGATGACCTTGTATATAGCCTTCTTCCAGGAAGGATCAACATCTTTGCCTGCGATAATGGCATTGAAAAACTCCCGTAATGTGATCTGCGCAACTTCCAGGAATCTCTCTGGAACCTGCTGATACAAGGAGACAATGGCATTAATAAAGTTTTCAGTTTCAAGTCTCCAGTTCTTCAAAGGAAATTGAGCTAAGTTCTTTCTTTCAGAAAGGGGCTTACATGACACCTGCATTTTCTAAAAATGGCCGGCCTCTATTCTCTTATGTAAAGTCGTTATATATAGTAGCATTGAAATGTGGGGTTGACAGCTTTATAGAGTTTTAGAAAAAGACTTGTGCAAAGGATACATGCAGAACTACTGAAAAACTGGGATTCCATTGTGAATATCTGAGTAGAAAAAAGGGGACATACCTCTGGGATTCCTCATTTCATTAAATAGGTGTATTCCAGAAGCAAGTCTCCACCTAATCGTTCAGAATTTGAATCATATTTCCATTATGAAAACAAAATGTGTTCTCAAAAGTAGAATAATAATTGGCCTTTGATATAAACTAAACTAAACCCACACTATAGATGAAGATAGCAAAAATCTTAGTTTCCTGCTTGTATCAGAGGATTGTTGACTCAGATGTTAAATTGTATATTAAAATAATCTGCACTATAAAGTGCAGGCATACCTTGTTTTATTGCGCTTTGCTTCGCTTTATTGTGCTTCATAGATAGTGCGTTTTTTACAAATTGCAGGTTTGTGGCAGCCCTGTGTGGAGCAAGTCTATCGGCGCCATTTTTCCAACAGTATCTGCTCACTTCATGTCTCTGTGTCACGTTTTGGTAATTCTCGAAATATTTCAAACTTTTTCATTAATATTATATTTGTCATGGTTATATGTGATCAGTGCTCTTTGATGTTACTATTGCGAAAAGATGCAACTCAAGGCTCAGATAATGGTTAGCATTTTTAGCAATTAAGTATTTTTAATTAAGGTATGTACTTTTTAAGACAAAATGCACACTTGATAGACTACAATATAGTATAAACATAACTTTTATATGCACTGGAAAATCAAAAAATTTATGACTCGCTTTATTGCGACATTTGCTTTATTGCGGTAGTCTGGAATGGAACCTGCAATATCTCTGAGGTATGCCTGTCCTCTATGTACAAAAAAAAGAGTAAGATAATGATACTAACACTGAGTCCCAAAATACAAAATTTGTACTGAATCTTAAAATCCTACATTGAAAAATACTTTACCTTGAGATTAGAATTGCTCCATGAGAGAGTGATTTATGCAGCTGATAGCAATAATAAAACCCCACATTTTTGGACTGCTTATTATGTGTCAGGCACTGTGTTATGTACTGAGTGTGAATTATGTCATTCAGTTCCCCCAACATCTCTGTGATTATTAACCCCATTTTACAGTGAGAAAATGGAGGCTCAGAGAAATTAAGGGAATTGTTCAAAGTCATTGTACTCTAAGATAAACATTCTTCAAATATTCTTTTCAGAATCCCTATCTGTTAATCCTTTTCTCCCAGAGCAGTGAGTATATATGTGGGTGTTTTGTGTGTGTGTTTATTAATTGTTTATTAATAGTTGTTTATTTAATAGTCTAACCTCTTGTCTAGGGAAAGGAATAGCTATTGATGCACTTATTCAGTATTCTTTGTAAGTTACATGGTAAAGCATGGCCTGTCTTTCCCCACAACAAGGAAATGGATTCACAGAATCATTCCATGTACTCATAATTTTCCAAATACACACTGACACTCTGTAGATTTCTTTTAGTGGGGTACTTACACATTAATAATGTTTTATTTTTACAGTAAGTGCAGACATATGAGAAGTAAAATGCACTGCAGTTATATGTGTAGACAGATCTGTCTACACATATACAAGAGGTATATATTTTCATCTTGGTTCACACTTACCCCTCACCAAAGTAAAAGGGAGGGATTGTCACTTTGAACACATTTGATCCCTTTCTCCACACCTTTTCTCAATTTGTGCAGTGGACCTTTTTATAATGATAGTAACTGTTAAAGAAAATGAAAAAGATACCAGACATCCCTGTCTTATATATTTGGAGTTGGACAAAGAAGTTCAGTGCATCCCATGGCAAGTCACTTGTCCTTTGAAGGAAACCTAATAACACCCCAGAAAAAAAGGGCCCCCATCTGGGGCTGATCAGAATCTAGAAAAAGTGAAAAGCTTGAGAAGCCCCTCCCAAAGATATTGGCTAGTTTCTTAGGACACAGTCTCCACCACTGCCTGGAAAATCATGGAAACATCACCTTGTCCCCCATGGATGTGCAAACCCATATACCCCAAAGGCCATTCCCTGCTGAGAATTCATCTGCATTTTCAACTGAACTTTGATGATTTTCTCCCCAACCTCCTGCACGTACATGAGTATTTGTGGGATGGGAAGGGCCTGGAAGAGCAATCACCCCTCCTAGTCACCTTATACTAAATAAAAAGTTATTAAGCAGCCTTTTTGAGTACTCCTCCCTCTTCCCCAAAGATGATCCTTCACATTTTATCAAGTGGGCATTATTGAGAGAGGGATTCTGGCTGGAGAACAGTTATGCAGTGCAACTACCCACTCTAACTACTAGGTTTGGGAGCTGTTAGCCAAATGCTACAGAAACGTCATCAGAGTGGTTTTCCTGGCCATTGGCAACAGATGCACGATGAAGATCTATGTTCCTTGAACACTCGGGGATGCGGCCTGGCCTGGCGGAGAGCTGTAGGGACAGAGGGTATGGCAGCGGCTCCAGATGAAGTCCCACCCACTCCAAGGACCCCCAAGAGATCTGGGGAGCCAGGGGCCAAGGGAGCAGGGCTGATGTTTAAGACAGTCAGAGGAGGGAGGTGCATCTAGAATAGCATCAGCCCTGGAGGAGGGAAGAAGCGTAGTTCTAGGGTTTGCCTGAGAACACCTCAAAGTAATTTCTTTGGGGGTGCGTGCAGCCTCCATCCTGTTATTCCTTATCATTTGCCATGCTGGT
This sequence comes from Eubalaena glacialis, assembly GCF_028564815.1. Lineage (NCBI taxonomy): Eukaryota > Metazoa > Chordata > Mammalia > Artiodactyla > Balaenidae > Eubalaena > Eubalaena glacialis. The sequence goes on along the minus strand of NC_083718.1, from coordinate 45,518,703 downwards.
TACTGGTTTTTAGTGGGTCTTACCCTGTGTTAAACATTCATTTCTTTTGGCAGTAATCTTGGGCTATCCTTTAACATCTTTTGTATTTGTGTCTTGATGTTATTTAACTTTTCACGTACTTATAACTAGTTGTAATGAATTTATCATAAGATGTCTTTAGAGAAGAAGTCCTGGCTTCTATTCTGCGTATCCCTCACAATGCTTCACAGAGTTCTTTCGCATCATCTTTGATAAACAGCTCATAATGAGACCCTGCCTTCTGCTTTGTTCTACACTGCTCTAGAGTCACACTTATCTTCTCCCTAAATACTTAAAAAAAAAAGGAATTTTAAAGTAAGGATAGAAAACAGAATTTAAAGACTTGAAATAGATCTCAGAACTCATTTTATAGATGAAGAAACAGATTCTATGAGATGAAGAAATTATGAGATGAAGAGACTCATGTGAAATAACTTATCCAGGTGTCTTTCCATTAAACCATGCTGGCTCCTTTTTAATGCAATTTCCTACTTATAAGAGGCATCAAAACCTTGACAAGCTGTGGATCTGTGGTTTAGAAAAACCACAGAAGAGCTAGTAACTTCAAAATAAGTGCAAATGACACAAAAGATTCCCAAGAGGAGACTATGGTTATTGGTTTATGTTTGGGAAGGGATGAATTCTTTGCAAATGGTTTGCTAATTTCTTGCTTACTTTGAGGCAATACTCATGCAATGGATTGGGATAGGTAAAAGAAAGTTATAATGAGACCCTCTAGTACTAGAGCAATTAATCTTTTTTTGGTGGCTCCAGAGAGGTAAATTGATGGGTAGCAACTGATCTGAGTGCCAAGGAATTCCATCCACAGGTAGAACTATCACCCATGAAAAAGAGACCCTTACCTCTCTGCCAGAAAAGTTTCTCCAACTCCATTTAACAGAGTAAGGGGCGGGGGAATCCTTTCTGATTTTTTGGGGGGTATCTTAGAATTCAGGGTTATGAGGATGGTGTTGCCCATATTTTCTCAGTACCTCTTCACACCTAATGGATTTCCAATCACTAATAAACATCTGCAGAAAATCCCTTAGTGACAAGTAATCCCTTATCTAGGTTTCTTTTAATAGAACCCAACAATCTGCAGAATGAACCCTAGAGTATCTCCTCAGCATCAGGTGGCAACAGTCAATCAAGTCCCTGGAATGCAAGACAATGCAGGCCACTGGGAGGGGGAGGGAAGGCCATGCCTTTGGACATGCCACAGGGGAAAAACAAAAGGCTTCCAAAGTCTCTGGCTGGGACTCTGAGGCTATTGTGGGAGCTGCAGTGCTGAGTGTTCTTCAGGAGAGGAGAGTGGAAACTTTGCTTTGATAAAAGGCATCCCAATATAGGAACCTCACCCCAAATGGTCTTGCCTCTCCTTGACTTGATATTTGGAGGAGAATATAACTGCGGGGAGGTACTTGAATGCACTCATATATTTCAAGGGGGTTGGCTATCAGCATCCACCCATTTCATCACAATTGTTTGCACTTGAGTCTCCTCAGAGCACATGAGGGCCCTGTGGGCTTAGATGAAACGGGAGAAACGGGAGGATGTTTTCAAGTCTGTCAGCCCGTGCCTGAGTTGCCCATATGTGCGCACAGGCGCGCGCACACACAGGCGCGCGCACACACGGTGTGTTGGGTGGGTGGTTGTTTTGCTGTTCTTTTTTTTTTTTTTAATCAGAATGAGTGGCAAAGACACATTTTCTCCCCGTCTTCCTCTTCCTCTTCCCAGTTGCTTTACCTTCAAGGATGATTTGTTTTATTAAACTGACTGTCCCTAGCCTCTGCAGTACATAATAAAAGCCTGACATAGCAGGCTGCCTGCCTTCTGTGTCCTGCAGACACTCATCATAAGTGTCAGGACATACCAAGGTTAGCGGTCACTGGAAGTGTGCTCACTGGCCCAAACCTTGCCAAACGCTCTTGGCAGCTGAATGAATGTCACAGAGAATAGAAGGGGAATTACAAAGGTTAAAAAGAAGACAGCCTCTCCTATTTTCTGGAGATAGAGAAGCTGATTTTTCACACCTCTGAAACATCCATAGGCTTGTCCATCGGCCTCTTGCAGGGGACCTAAACCCTGCCCCTTTCACAACTCCCCGTGGATACCTTTCCATCCTCCATCCCCTTTAAAAACTGGTCCACTGGCCTAATTTCATCAGTGGAATGATCTTTGCTGAAATGGACAGAAAACAAACCAGGCATCAACCTCTCTCCCTGGCCCCTCCCCAATAACCAATGGCTCAAGTGGCTTATCAAGCTAATCAATCAGTAGATTACGATCCTATCAAGAGAGATCATCTTTTAGGTTCATCTTTTAAACTATTTTATTTTTCAAACTTCAGTGGGGAAATGGAAAAGGAAACATATACATGGGCAGAAGTGGCTAACTGATGGGAAAGTAAAATCCTGGCTAGTATTTTGGTGAATTAGTTTGTGTGTGTGGGTTTTCTTTCTTCATCCTCCTCCATTAAAAAAAAAAATACTATAAAAGGGCAATAAAATGCTGACTGTAAGAAGACCATGTCAAGGAGAAAAGGGTACTGGTATTTTGGATACTCTTCACTGCTCGCCTTGGAGAGAGAGTTATTCTTGTCACAAACCCTTTTGTCTGCATCTGCTGACTGCTTGCCTGTAGCCAGCAGCATACTTTAACTGTTTTGTCACCTCCTAACATCACATGCATCAGCTGTTGGGCTTTTGTTACGGGTATTGTAGAACTAATCCGCTGTGGCTGGTCTACTGTGCAGTAAATAAAACAGAAACGGGCTTCTCAGACAATTCTGCATGAATATTTCAGATGGCTTTTACAACTCCGATTCACAAAATCAAATAAATAAATAACTCCCACAGTCCCCCCCAGCCTCTACCCACACAGAAACAAAACCCCTCAAACTAGACCCAGATGCCTCCAAGTCAACTGCATTGAAGGCACTGACTTGAGCCTTCAAGCAATTGTTTGAGTGAAGTTGAAAGAATAGCGATCTCTAAACTTCAGCACTGTGGTGTTTGTATTTATTATTAGAGTTAAACACGTCTGATTCCGAAAACTGGGTAAGAGGCTTTGAAAATCTCGAGAGCTACTTTTCTCCTTGGGCTTTCTAAAAAAAGATGTAATGCCATCAGTAGTATATAGTTAGAGTTGCCCTATCAAACCGCTTTTAGTGTTTCCATCTGCATTTTCTTCCCTTCCACTCATCTGAAAGGGGTCAAAGGAAGATGCTTGTGCATCTAATTCATCCTAAGAGCCTTTCCAAAATGTTTAACCTGTACTGGAGCACAAAAGGAAAAGCAAACTTTGGGCCAGGATTTTTGAAACTGAATTGATGTCGTGAGTTCTCTTAAGGGATAAATAATGTACTAACCATATACAGTGAGGCATTTTTCTAGACGACTTCTAAGTGTCTTTGGAGAAGTTAAAAAGAAAAAGGGCATCTGTACGTGGCTGCATGCATGTGCACACACACAAACATCAAGATCCTAGGAAAGGAGACAAAGTTGAAGTACTTTCCCGAGCATTCATTCACCCTAGTGTGCACGTGATTCCTCTAAACAAACTCTCCCATCCCTGATGTTTGTTAAGTAAATATTGATCAAGGAGAGACATATCTCCTGACGGCAGTGGCACAAGCTGGGGACTTAGACTGCAGACAGAGTGGACTTAAATGGATAAACTCAGATGCTTTAGTAACTCCTCATTGAGATTATCAGACAAAAAGGGAAGAACAGATACGTTATTGCTGTTCCTCTCCACTGTCTCACTCTCACTGAATTCTCCTGCCAGAGGTGGAAGAGGGGAATCGCGGAGCTATGAAAGATGGTGGCAAGATGCTGTGACTAGGGGGTCTCCCTTAGCAGTCACACATGCATTTATCCTGTGTGTACAGCCGCAGACTAGCTGGCCCTTCAGAAGGGCAGAAAGGGGGCAGGGAATGGTGAGATTGTGTTCCAATGCCCTCTCATTATGGGGAAGGATTGGATGGGAAAACAAGCACGAATGTGCTTTGCAAAGTGTAAAACAGTATCCAAATGTAAGGTGGTGGTTAGAACCTTAAGGAGGAGTCCATCCGCTTCCTAGGAGCCATTGCACTGTGATTATTAAGGGTATGCAAAGCAGTGTCTTGAGAGATGCTTTGAGGTGGTTCATGTGGCTGATTTTATTGGCCGAGTCAACACATTGAGAAAAGTAGCTTTGTGTTTCCCAAGTTTTATTTCAGTCATTTCATGATTGTGACTAGAATCCTGTCAGGGGCTGAACGGCCACATAAGCTTCCCTGGAAAGGCCAATTTTAAAATCAACTCTAGAGACTAGGTTTTGTGTATTAGGCACTGAGCACCACAGTCAAAGAGCAAGGTGTTATAATAAGAGTTCCTACCAAATGGCTACATGGCGTTTAAATTTTAATAGGATGCTCGCACCTCTGTTTCAAATGACTGGAATTATTCAGGGAGCACCGGCTACAAAACTGCTTGCAGGCGCTACACCGAATGAGGCCAGGAAGATTCTGCGGCCACAACTGGGCTTCAGACTAAAGTCTCTTTGACTCTGATGCTCCAGGTGGCTTCAGCTTTCAGGGACCTTACAGGATTAGGTTAGCATGATGCCCACACAACTTTAGGCCTATGAGTGGGCTCACCTCCTACTTACGTGTTTTGCTACTTAAATATGTGAAGGCTAAATGCTTATAGGACGTGGCTAGAGTTCAAGGCTATCCTTAAAACAAAACAACGAAAAAAGAAACCCCCCCCCACCATGTTTCCTCCGTCTAAGCAAAGGAACACATGGCAGTAACAGTCTGTATCATTTTTTTTTGGTAAACCTTCAAAAGAACAATGTTTTGTTGAGCAAAATTCAGTAGCATTCTGTAAACATTAATTTAAGGAAATCAATAGACTCAGTGAACTAAAGCCATATTGCAAGATAAACTGGCCAGAGTGCCACTTTGTCAAATAGATTTTCGTTTTCTCGGCCTGATAAAGACAGTTTCAAAACGGGGCAAACGTGTTGCAACCAAGGTTTGAAAAGTATGTGGCCTTCAAACAGCCTGCTCAGTCTTCCTACAAAGCTGGATAAACATACTTTAAAAATGATAAGATAGTTTAGAATTGATCTGGCTTTCAAATTTCACATAGGGTAGATTTCTTGGTTGTCTCACGGGAAAAGAGAAAAACAAAATAATGCGCGCGTTCAGAATAGAAAATAAATGTACTTGGGAGAAGGGGTTAAATTGTCTTGAGAAAACGAGCTCTGGGGGCAGTGTCAGTTGATGCTTGACTTTAAAAAAATAAAGGAAGAAAGAAATCTTTATTCATGCTGACCTGATGGGCAACAGGCTTTCTTGCCAAAATCCAAAAGCCAAACTCTCTAGTGGGTTTGGGATCAGAGGTTTCAGCTGGTGCAAGCCGCTCCGTTCTGGGAGCACCACGCAATGTCATGTTAATATGCAAGGGAGGGGCTGGGGGCGGGGAGGCCAACCTGGGGAAGGGCCGGGGAAGGACCCTGAGTGAGCGAGATCCACGCAACAGCCTCAAGGTTTCTCTCAGCCAGCCTGCAAGAACTGCAGGGATAATTAGGAAAAGTGGCAAAAGGAAAGCCTGTCTCTTGTCTGTGGCCACAGCAGGGGCCTGCACTGAGCTTGTGGGAATACACTTCCAAGTGAAATTGCCCGCCATCCCCTGATGCCACACCAGCTCTTATAAATGCCGGCAAAGTGGCGCCCGGCTAGGACATGGTGCAAACAGTTCGTTGGAGGGAATGTAATAAAAAGAACGAATAGTCACATGGGAACTGCAAGGAGGGAGTTAAGGATCTACCTTGACTGGACAGTGGAACGCCATGGAAAAGGATGTCAGGCAGTGGACTCTGGTCTGCGGTGTGGCCGTATGGGCCTGGCCATCACCCCTCACACGGACTTCCCTCAACAGCACGAAGGAAGGGCCAAGGCTGCCCTGAGGAGTTTCTTTGTTTCCTCATCTGAATTTGCATCTTTTACCTTTTAAGAGTGGGTATTCACAAAATACAGAATTCACAATAAAATTCCTATACCTTTCAGATGTTGATAACATACACATTGATAAAATGTGCTGGGATTGAGCATTTTGAAAAATTGTGACTTTAGGTAATAAAAAAGACTGTCTTCACATTGATGCTACCTGTTAATAATTTGTGTATACATTTTAAACTGTGTAAACATTCCATTGGCAGCTTTGCCTATAGATACCAAGATAAATAAAACCATCTCTCCCACAGCCCCAGAAAAGGAAGTACTAGCTTGCTGGGAATGGAATGACGAATGTCTTTATAATAAACTCTATGAGGCTGTCAAAATTATTTTGTGCCGCTGAAATCTGGTTCACCAAATATGCCTAAAGTGGCTAGTTTGTTTGCTCATGCTTGGAGGTCTTGGTGTTGTATGTATTAGGAAATACAATAGTTGTCGTGTTATTTGTTGTAATGAGTTAAATTTTCCTTCTCTCCCAAACACGTCTCAACACATGACTCTAAGTTTAAATGAGCATCAATCAAAATAAAACAAAAACAAAATCATAGAAAAGGCATCAAAAACTAAAATCTAATATTTTCTCCCATCCCTCCACCCCCGAGAGACTATAAAGATACTCTCCCTTCTTAAAAACAAGGGTGAGCTCTCTGCTGGAATGACACATCTGGTAGGCTGTTTGGATAAGATCTGGAGCAAGACTATTGCATCAAAGAAGCATAGTTTTGGAACTTCAGAACTAGAAAGGATCTCAGAGAGTTCATGTTCTACCAAAGAGAGAAAAAGCCTCAGCCAGGGGTCGGCAAACTTTTTCTATAAAGGGCTGGACAGTAAATACATAGGCTTTGTGGACTACATTTGGTCTCTGCTGCATATTATTCTTCTTTTTCACAATGCTTTACAAATATAAAAACCTTTCCTTAGCAAGGGTCATAAAAAACAGATTCAGTGCCAGATCTGGCCTGTAGGCCAGAGTGTGCCAAACCCTGCTCTCAGCCAAACTTAAGAGCTAACCACTTTTCTGAAGGCCTAATGCTCTTTCATTCTTCTCTAATCCTGTGTCCCTCACTGGGTCAGCACACTAGTTGTTCTTGCAAGGGTAGCTTGGATCAACATATCCGAATTCAACCTACATTGTCACGCCACTCCTCAGATGCGTGTAAGGCTGGCCGTGTCTACAGGAATAGTTAATGGACCACACAGAGAGATGCGAAGAGCCAGGTGGACCTCAGTCTTGCCCTGCTTTGACAGGGAGCTTTTCGTTAGGAGCTTTCCTGCCAGCAAATATTCAAATGAACTACGTGGAGGAATCTCTCCCTCCTTCGTGACACAGGTAATGAATCGGCTTCGATGGAAAAATAAGCAGTATACCAGTCACTCTGCAGCCTTAACTAACTTCCCTTCAAGTCAACCCCATGAATTATGTGCCAACCGTGTCTGAGTTCAAGACAAGCTGATAGTGCTTGAAGTTTAACTTTTGCTACCATTACTGGGTGAGACAGTAGGATAAATAGGGCCAAGCTTGCTGCCCTTCTTCGATGGGAGATTATTCAAAAACAACATGGCATCAACTCTCCAATATTGCATGAAGGAAGCTGGGGCACAGATAATCCACAGTTACTCCTGTTTCGTTGGAGAATGCATTACGTGATTGTTTTCTGCAGGGGTTTACCTTCATAATTAAGCTTTGCCCAGGCTAACATCAAAACTAGTCTGTGTGCCCTTTATTCATGTGGATGGAGCAATGTGAGTGAGAAGCCTAGGGAGAAATTGCTAGGAAGTGGGGTTGAGGCAGGACAATGAGAATAGCGTTGCTCAGAGTAAGCACCAAAGAAGGCACTGGGAGATACGGATGCTAAATGAACAGAGCTTCGGAGAACACCAGGTCACGGGAGACACCGCCTCTCTGTTGACAACAGCTGATGCATCCCCAATAATATCTGGGTTGTTTTGGGAAGGGACTGGGATGAAAGGCAAAAAAGTCAGAAAAATTCTGCTTTGTGTTCTAGGGAACTCTATGGGTTTCTCCTCCAGGATTACCCTTTGCAAAACTAAGCATGAGCCGTATTTCAAAAGCAACCTAAGAGTTTTGTGAAGGGCTTTGACATTCCTTTTTCAAGAAAGGTAAATATCTTGGAAAGTCAGAGAAACAGATTCCAGAAGGGCCCCGGGAGCCTTTGGAAGTCCTCTCGAACCCTACCGACACCTCATGGGTCTTGAGGTAATGTTTGCGGTGGGAAGGCTTAGGATGCTGTCGAGACCTGGGACTGGCCCTGCTGAAAGGCAGGGTCAGGAGTCTACATACAAATTATTTTGTACACCTTCAGGTGATTTAAGATGATAAATCTTTGGGAATTCCCTGGCAGTGCAGTGGTTAGGACTCCACGCTTTCACTGCTGAGGGCACAGGTTCAATCCCTGGTTGGGGAACTAAGATCCCGCAAGCTGCGCAGCATAGCCAAAAAAAAAAAAGATGATAAATCTTTGAAAAATACTCTCTGTATTAAAGGAAGTACAGTGGCCTTGAAAGCATAGCTGACTTCTGTTTCTGATCATGCCTCTGCTTTCACCCCTACTCAAACCCCCATATCTGTTCTCAGTGAATATATTACCTTTTACTAAAAGTCATTTTTAGTACCAGATTTTATTTTCCACCGTTAAGGTCGCCTTAAAAAAAAAAAACAGAGGTTGGGTACAATTACCGTAAGAAAGATAGAAAAAACATATCCAAGTGACCTGTGTGAGGATTTGATACCTCCCAAACACAAACTTGTACATACAAAATCCCAGTGGAAAAGGCATTCCTGATTGATTACTATCATTTGGGACATGCTTAAAGGGAAGGGTGATGTTGCTTTTACAAAAACTACCAACCAAGCCTAGTAGTGACAGTAGTTATACCATCTAAAACAGTTAGCTCTGTCTCGAAAGAGGGGAGATGTTGTATATTCTACAGAAGTTAATACGTGTTACACAGGCCGATTGCCTGGGCTGAGTTGTGGCCTCGGTGGAATGTGTGTGGGGACAGGTATACAGGCTCTCTGTTAGTTTGTTCAGGTCCATATCGTCTCCTAGAAAACCCACAGGCATGAGGGCTTCTCGGATGAATGACCTCACTGTTTGGCTGCCCTAGCCACCACAACAAAGTGAGCAGCAAATATAATGCCAATAAATTGTCTATGAATTTGAAAAATTCACCTCTATAATCCCAGCAAGGGAGTTGCCACATCTCCAAGGGCACTGTTAAAAGATCTGCAAAGAGGGCCATGGGAGAACACTAAACTTGGCACCCTGGAGATTTTTACTGAGATAATTAAGCCACAGCAGCACCCCAAGGGTGGAAGTGGCTCCACCTGGTTGCCATCTGTATTCCCAGGGCCTCCACTGTCACTGCTTAAAGCTTTGCATCCTGCACGGGACTTATGTAGAGAAGGCAGAATGTCTTCTGTTCTAGAATCGCAGAATTTCAGAGCTAGAACAAAGCTCTGTCTTGAATCTTACCACTTTACAGGTGAACAAAGTGGAGCCCACAGAGGCAGGTGTTGCCAGGGGCAGACCCTCCAATCTGGGGCTCCTTCCACGCTACCCTGTCATCTCGTGGCTGCCCTTCTCATCTGGAACCCATGACTCCAGAAGCCCGGAGCTGTTCCGGGCTGCTGTCATCTTTATAGCTAACCCTGGGGCAGGAGGAATCACTTTCTCTTTTCAAAACCAGTTTTGCACTGACTCTTTGTCCCAGTTCTAACGGGAGCTCTCTGTTTGCTCTTCTGTTTGTTTGTTTTCCTGTTTAGGGTCAGCAGGAAATGATGCAAGAGTTGGGTTACTGACAGTGGCGACAAGGTAACTTTTCTTTGGCTTGACAAATGAATGAAAGCAAATGCTTATATAGTGTTGACTTTGTGCTAACATATTCATGGGCATTCATTTAATTCTCACAACAACTCTGTGAGGTAGGCACTATCATTTCCCCCATTTTACAGATGAGGACACTGAGGCAGGCACAGAGAGGGTAAGACACTTGCCAAGGTTTCACTGCTAGAAAGTGTCAGCACTGGGATTTGATCCCAGGGACTGGTTCCAGAAACCATGCTCTTAAGTTCTACACTATTATTAGTCCAGGACCACTGACATTGGAAAGACTCCCCCAAAGGAAGTCCCTTTTAAGATCTCAAGGTGACGTTTTTATATAAAATTATACCTACTTGTAAGTGAACATTTTGTTTCCTGCTTGAGAATAATACAGAGATCAGAGCTTTCTTGCCTTAGTTGTCATTTTTATAGACTCAAGCCCAAGGCTAAGGCTGTGTCTTCATGATGTCAAACACTCCAATACGTTACCTACAAAAACACTGAAAACGTCTGCACAGCAGGGTGGATCTGTGCAATTTTTATTTGGCTGGATATGTTCCGTAGACACAATCAGATTTGCAAGAATACTTGCCAAGGGTCTCATAAATTGGTCTCATAGGATCATTTTAACCAGTAAGTGCTACTGAGATGCTAGTCAAGAAATCCAGCTTCTGAGGATGAACTTTGGGGGCAATCAAAAAAGTCGCATTGGAGGTGTATGTGAGGTATAAAACCGTGATGTGGCCGCCCACTGGAATTCTGCCCTGTTGTCCTGTAATTGTAACTGTCCCTCAGGAACACATGGTCCTGCCGGAAGAGCATTACAGAAGGGCTGCTAAAATGATCAGGTGCAGCCCACTTACTGTATGAGATTAGACTTTTAAAAAGGATTAGAGCTCCTTAATCTGGAGAGATGAAGATTAAGAGGGAGTAATGATCAAAGTCTATAAAATCAGAGAGGAAATGGAGAATATGGCCACAGTTCTGTTCACAAATCCCAGGATATTCTAACAAGGGATATCCCTTTGGAGTTCCAGGGAAATCACTTTAACAGCCATACAAACAAGATACTATTTTCACAGCAGGTAATAAATTTAGAGAATTACTACCTTGAGAAGTGGTGTATTCTGAGAATGGAGTTACATTTTTAAAAAGGTTTAAATAAACCCAGGGGTGATAAAACCATAATGATCTAAAAATGGCAGGTTAGGAATGTTCTGGGGACATCCTGAGTCTTTTGAAAATGATGCAATCAGTGACAGGTACCCGCCTCTCCCTACATGCTCCCTGCCCAGGGCTGGTGGCCTACTGATCTGGCCACCTCTGTCCTCACTTTGTTACCTAGCTTGTTCCTAATATTCAGAACAGGGGTCAATGACTGGTAAGCTCAGAAACCTAGTACAAAACAGCAACTCATTCCTCGGAGGGGGTTTTCTTTAATCCTTGCCAGGGTCTTTGTCCTAGGATTCCGAATTAGAATTCAGGACAATGATCTGACCATGCTTCCCATAAAAATATGAACTTACTCCTTTCAGTAGACCTTAAAATTAAAATCTACATTTTACTCAAACAGAGAGACGTTGGAAACATCTTATGTTGCAGTGGTGGGGGGATAGAACTGGTTAAACTCTCTACTGGAGAAGCTGCTAACACAGATCAATTAATTCACATTTAAGGGGAAATTAAACATACCGATTATGTAGTACCTATCACAGCCCAAGATATTAAGCTCTAAAATTTACTGCAGTTAATGTAGAAATCAGCACACCTTAACAAAAGCTGTGGCTCCATCAAATATATAGAATAAAACTTGAGAGAAATGTTTTAGCTCGTTTCCAAAACAGCCACGTGTTCGTCACTTTCAATATCTAATAATGGGTCATTGTTGGGGAGCCAAAGGCAGCCAAAAATAAATAAATTAAAAAAAAAAAAAAGGTTATGACAGCAGGAGGAGGGGGCAGGGGATTCTGGGAGGGGGTAGAGTGCAGACGAAGATTCCATGCAGAGAAAAAGAACCTTCAGATGACTATAACATGCTCAGCGAGGCATGAAGAATATTTTCTGTACTCACATTTTAGACTGCTTGCTGAAGATTGGTAATACGTGGCAATGTGCAGAAGGAAATAAAAGAGCCAAGGAGAGGGAAGGGGCTGCAGGAGAAAGGCATCCATCTCCAAGCAATGTCTAATAACTCATTCTAACCCTAAGTACCATTGTAAGTTGGGAGCAATCCCGTGGTATCTTTTCAAACTGCAAGTTTGAAAACGTTAGTCCTCACGTTGGGGAGATATTCAGAATCACTATTCGTTTGGGGAGGAGAAAAGTAGGAAGGTGGGAAGGGGTGAGGATGGGTTAAGGGGTAAAGAGTCGCCTTGTTTCGCGTCGTACACTTTCAAGGGCTCTGGGCAAAAACACTGGGACATCTGGAGTTCAGAAGTCGAGGAAAATGGGGAAGAACCAGGAAGATGAATACGCGATCATCAGCTACACAAAAGAACGGAGCAGAAAGAAGCCTGGATTTGGGCACTCGCGTCTGGCAAGGAGGCCGCCAGCAGGGCTAATGAAGCATTTGTGGTGCAGGACGATTGCCAGCGCAACAAAGAAGATGTGCTTGGGCTCTGCAGATGTGCCAGGGCCCCCAGAGCAAAATAATGACATAATCACCATCAGTGTCACAGACCAGACTGTACACAAGGTGACAGGGGAGCAGGGGGGCTGTAATACACACACGGAGAGGACTCGCCGGGGCCCATGGCGGCTGCGCCCTGAGGCCTGGGATGCAGGCAGGACTACCTGCCTACCTCTCTCTAGCTGTATCCCACATCCTAAGGTGAGGCTTGTCCCCACCATTGGTGGCTGTGTTTTATCCAATCCCAGCTACTCCTGAAGAGGCCACAGAAATCTGAAAAGCTTACGAGAGATTCAGACTGGTTGGAAAAGGCTGGAAAAAGAGAAGGAAGGGGAGAAGCGGAAGGAAAGAGTTTTGAGTCAAACTCCCTGTGATTCTGCTAAGTTCTGTGCTCCAACTTCCACGAGCCTGACCCTAGCCATACAACCCGAGGGACAAACATTAGCATGCGTGTCAAGGTTTCCTGCTGCAAAGAAAATGCAAGAAATATCTGGGGGCGCCTGAGAGGGAGGATCACACAGTAGCAATAAATGGCCCACCTCAAAGCGAGCACGAAAACAACAGGAAGGCAGGAGGGAGCTGCCCCTGCCCATTTTAAACAAGGTCTCTCAGCTGGCCTCGGCACCTGCCCTGGTTCCAGCTTCGTAAGGTGGGTGTGTTAGTACAGCTGTCTGGCTTTTAAGTGACTTTTGTCAGTTTGAAAGTGAAAAGTCTGTTTGAGGAGCTGAAAGAACAATAGCCCAGAGGCCGGAAGAAGGGCTGGCAACACAAAGGACTTAGACTACGCTACTGTCCCTTTTCATTGCTTCTAATGAAAGATTCATAAGGATAACTTTAATTTTTTATGATCCCCTTTTTGGTATGACTCTATTCGTTGTGTCAACTTCCAGACCCAGGTTCTCTTTAAATAGCAAAGGGTCTGTGGTGAAAGTGTCTTCAAAGAGCAACAGGGACAGAATAGATTCTGGCCATCCTGTAGGCCCCTTTCTCCAGAAGACGCTGCTCTCAGGGACACAGAAATGCTCTTTAAATATGGTTTCCTTCTGCCTTGAGGTCTCCGTGAACACTACAGGGAAGCTATCTTAAACCTCTCTAACGTGCTAGTTCAACTGCTTCTAGGAAGAACGATTCTATTTGTTTTCTTGGCTTCACTCTATTTAACAGGAACAGTGGTATAATCATCATTAATCGCTCTCTTTTCCCTTTACTTTTCAAATAGCTGTCTCCATAGTGCATCTTTATTTGGTGTCTCAGCCAAAAGGGCAGGGGTGCGGGGGGGGGCGGGGAACAGGTTGTATTTGTTTTATGTCCTGTTACCAAATAGCACTGAAGACTGGCTTGAGGCAATCGTTGAAGGTGAAACAATATTTTAAAACGAGGATAATCTACTTTCAAGAACCAAAGTCCTACGCTTCATCAAAAGAATGTTTGCAAAAACACTCATTCTGGCAAATGTACACTGAAGTGGTTAAGAGAAGTGAGTGCATGATCATTTCATTTTCTGCCCTATGGCTGAAAAAGAACCAAACAGTTAAAAGTGCAATAAAATCCTGGGGGCGGGGCTGGGGTGGGATGGGGTGAGGAAATGTGATTTAAAATGTTATCTGCCACGTGAAAAGGGATCACCAACTTTTGAACAGGCCTGGGGTTCGCTCAATGAGTTTGTTTAATCTAGGCGAAATAAACAGGCTGCTTTTCAAAAGGTGGTTAGACCTGCAGACATTTAATCCAGGATGGGCCGAACACAATGATACCGACCCACTGAAAGCTCCAACCACCACCAGCGGCTCTCAGCAGAGGATGGGCTCCCTTTCTCCTATTGATAACCCTTTGTGGGGCACAGAGAAAGAGGCGAGGCGAGGAGAACTGAACGTCAGACAATGGCCATCATGCCACACACTGTCTCTGAACTTTCCTCGTCTCTGAAGGACAATTAATTATGAAGGCCTTAGGGGTAGGTCGAAGCAAGGGAAAAACCCAATGCTGTCCCAGCAGTGGACATGGCTGCCACCTCTGTGTTTGCTAAATGGCTTTGCCTGTTGGGGTACAGCCACCAAGAGAGCCAATAGATCACTGGGCGGGGGGAGGTGTGGGAGGAAAGCAAAAGATTTTTTTGTGTGTGCGCCTGCCCTTGTATAATTCTATTCTCACTGTGAACTCATCCATACACAAAACACAAGGACAATTTTTTTTTTTTTTAAAGAGAGAAAAGCCACAGGGTAGGTTGCAGCAGAAACGGCCTCTCAGTGGTGTGTTAAAAAGGATGGTCTTTTCACCAAATCATTTCACAGAGGCAAAACAGACAAACACAAAGAGTTGAGACTTTTTCTCTGACATTAAATGGAGTAACTGATAAGGTCAGACATATGATACCTAAAGACATGAATCTGTGAACTCTTGAAGTCAAAGGGCCTCTCTGTGCCGAGGAACAATCTTTCAAAGGAAATAGATCATAGAACTCCACTGAATCTGCTTTAAACTTTATGAAGCAGGAGGAGAAAAAGCTCTAAGTAGGGAAGCTTGACAGAAGAGCCTTGAACTATTTTCTGAAGGAAAGATGAGACCCTCCCTAGGCTGCCACAAAACATCTTTTTTTTTTTTTTTTTCTAAAGGCTCCTCTGAACTTTGATACCAAGACACTGCCATTGAAAGCTGTATAATTATGTGCTATAGCCACTGTAGAAAATGCTTTGTTCCCCCCAACAAAGGACAATAAGCAAAGTAAAGCGACATTACACTGTATCTTTTTCTTTAAGAATGTTGAGAAAGGTCATGGAATGCTATAACTAATAAAGCTGTTGAGTAAGGAGGTTTTAACGTTGATCTTACTGTGCCTGAATGTAACCCAATGACAAAAAAGACACAGGGCGCTAAAAAATGCAATGACATTACCAAATAGATGATAAATCAATGGGCCTGCTTCATTATACTGATCAACACCTTGAATCCCAAATGGACAGCGGTGCAAAAATGAAGCTTCAGGCACGCGGTTCTCCCTGTGCCCTCCCCCACCCCTGCCAACCCCCCCTTCCCCACCCAGCCTGGCGTCTTTACTGCTCCCTCCTTCAAATTTCAGGCAATCATTCTGTACGAGGAATATGTTTCCAGACAGCCATGTGTGTACATATATTTAGAGAACATTCATTTAGTCTCTTAAAAGATCAATTTGGCTTGTCAACGGGGGGACTGACAGGGAAAGAAATGGTAAAGGTTTCTTCTCCTCCTCGCCACCCACCAAGAGTGCGTTGTGTGATCGTTTAAATGGCACCTCGGCTTTGAGGCCAAAAGACTGCCAGAGCAGTAAAAGGGTTTCCCTCCTGTGCCAGTTTTCCAAATGATCACTCATATTTAAGTATCTATTTGGAGCCGAGGGAAGCGCTCCCTAAATCCACCTGTCCTCATTTTTCTTTAAAGAGGTGACAGGGCGAATGAAAGACTTCCAAATATATTAAATCTTCTTAAATGCGCGTCGTGTGGAAAGCGGGAGTGGGCTGGGCATGGGGGTGAGCCTGGTGGAGGAAGTAGATGCACTATATGTGTTTAAGTGTCATGTGTTTGGGTGGGTGTGTGCGTGGGGGGATGTGAGGAGTGTTGCCTTTTCATTTTCTCTTTCCAAGAGGAGAGTGAGAAGACACAGAGAGAGGCCTGCAGAAGTACCCTTCTTACCTGTCACGTGACACCTAGAGAAAAGTCAAACCACAGGCTCCACGATGGAGCGTCTGCCCCGTGAGTTATTAGTATCTTAGGAAATGACATTTACAAGCCCGCTAATCAATGAATCAAGTTCTCTTTCTATTTGTTTCTAAGCCTTCCATCCAAAACCCTGGGTCTTTATGGAAGGCAAGGGAAGTTAGTCACTCTTCCTGCGAGTTTGGACCCTGCCCGCAGTTAACTGGCTAGCCACTAATGGCCCACGGGGGACGCCTGGTTGACCATGGCGGGGGAAGAGCTAGCTCATGGGAATGGAGAAGGAGAAGGAGTGCTCAGGGCAGTCTTGGAAACTGATCATGAGCCTTGCCTTCTTTCCTGCCCCAGTTGTGAGGGAAACAAGAAAAGCAATACAGTCCAAGGCACATGCCCCTACGGTCAGAAGGCTCAGCCCAGACGAAAGTGTCTGCTACATTCTCTCCCCAACCTCCACGCAGGCCAGCCCAGACCCCAATCTCTGGGTCATCCTGCCTTTCTCAGCGGCCAGCCTACCTCAGTCAACCTAGGGGGGCTGTCTTCCGGCTCCATGAGCAGTGCGTTTAACCTTTGTGACTTACACAGATCGGTTGCCTTAGTTGAGTTCTCTGCAAAAACGTGTAAAGCTGCCTTGGAAACTGACAGCGCGCATTGCTTTCTTTCCCTGCCACAGTTGTGAGGGAAACAGAAGTAATAAAATTCAACTCCTATGCCCCTGAAGTCAGAAGTATCAGTGTGATTTAAAAACTGGGAAGGAATCCCAAACCTCCTTTCCCTCCCTACAAAAATCAATTTTGGAAGCTCTTCAAAATGAAGTGAGAATGAAGCATGGAAATATATACCATAACACCTGGAACGACAAACTTATTGTTACCAATCTCATTTAACGTGAGAAGCAGGAGGTAAAAATGTGGCCTGTCGCTGAACGTGCCTCTCTGAACACCTTCACGGACTTGTGTTGGGAGGGAGATGCCCGACCCCTGTCCTGTAGCCAACTTTCTTCCCTTGAGCACAAGCTGAAAGCATGGTTCATCCCCCCCTACCCGCCCCCTTCAGTGTCTTCTTCCACATCCCCTGGGTCTTCTCAAGCTCTCACCACCCCAAGTCTGAATGCCGTGCCAAGAATCTTGGCAATTGTGTAAACTGATACAAAAGGCAGAACAGGCTCTCCTGTCACTTAGAAGGTTCTGACTCATACAAGCCAGGAAATGCGCAGGGTCTAGAAGAGCAGGGAGATGCAAGCCACTCCCTCTGCACTAGTGATAAACCTTCCCCATCTGCTTTATTTTCCCGCAGGCCAGGGGTCAGCAGCCACTCCAGCCTGGAGAGCCATCAGCAGCAGGGGCTGGAGGGGGGTGGTGCTTAGCAGTGACAGAGGTGCCACCAGCAAGCTTATGACAGAGGCAGAGATGGAGCAGAAAGCTGAGAAAAGACAAGGGTAGGAGGAGGGAAAGAAGGAAGGAGAAGGTAGCAAAGGACAGAAAAGTGTTAGCCTCACCCTCGCTCTCTCTCCCTGGCTCCCCTGTGCCCACCCATTTAGAACTACTTTAAAAACAGTATAAAGCTTTAGGCAAGCTAAAGTATTTCTTGTATTAATATCCATATCATTAGTACTCACATTAAATTAAGTTAATATTGGTAGACCACTTAGAAGAGTGCTCAGAACATACTAAACAGTCAATAAATGTGAGCTATTTTATCATTGCTACAAACCACTGATTAACTGATTGAGAAATTTTAAAATGCAATCAAGAAGATGTTTTATTATTTGGCCAGCTAATAGTTGGTTTAATATATTCCTTTAAGTTGATTGGATCTTTGGGCATCATGTAGGCATAACTTCAGTCTCTCTGCTAGGCCCCATCTCTGTTTAAAAATTTAAAAATAAACCAGGTGTACAGTTCTCTACTTTGCCATCTTCTTCACTTGCTCATTTTAGGCTACAGATTCACTTGACTTGCCCTTCAGGGGAGAAACTTAGATGCAAAAGTCAAGCAGTGCATGCAATAGCAGCTGAGGTATCAGATAGAGGTGCTGGGTCTACTTCTGGCTCACAGCCACGGTCCACACCAGAAGAGCAACAATGATAAGACCAGTGGCTTTTTTTTTTTTTTTTTTTACAAATTTATTTATTCATTTTTGGCTGTGTTGGGTCTTCGTTGCTACGCACGGGCTTTTTTTAGCCACAACTACTGAGCCCGTGTGCCACAACTACTGAAGTCCGCGCGCCTACAGCCCCTGCTCCGCAACAACAGAAACCACCGCTATGAGAAGCCCGCGCACTGCAACGAAGAGTAGCCCCTGCTCACCGCAACTAGACCAACGGCTTTTTAAGCATCTCACTTAAGCACTGACCTCCATGCACAAAGGCACAGAAAAGAAGGATCATCTTATCTGAAGCTTTTATTAGTAAGTGCCCCAAACTGAGAGGCTAAATTAAAAACTATTTCATGATATTAGGATCATACGTGGTGGTAGGGGTGTGTATGTGCATATGTGTGGGTAAGTGGAGGGGGCAGGGCAGAATCCAGCTCCTGCTTTGTTCTTAGCACATTTCCGGAAAGAGCCTAGTTTTTACCGAAGGAGGAATAAGGCCCAGAATAGTCCAATAACTTGTCTGAAGTCACATGAGAAGTGACAAAATTGCTCCCTGGGCCCCATACTCTTTGCACTGAAGCAGTCTTAAAATAGACACTGCAGATAAAGGAGAGGTGGCCTGGCTGGAAGTGGATATGATTCACAAAGAGAGGAATATCAGATGTTAATCATATTAAAGGAGGATTTAGATGATGCTAAATGGAGCAGCTTGTTGGGTATCTCTTGATTCCAGCCATCCCCTGTTTGTGTCATTTTGGCCCTTGCGCTGAGTAGGGGATTAAAACCAACCAGGTAAGGTTTAAACGACCCTAAAAAATCCTAATGGGCACTGTCAGGGTTTGTTCTCTTGAGTATGTTCCTCAGCAAAAATGCACAAACCATCCCGTGGATCTCGGGTAATTCTTTTATGAAGCTTGACGCATGTTGCCAAACGAATATTTATCATAATAAACTGTAATTAGTTCACTAGCACACCGTTGAATTCTCTTAGCTCAAAGTTGACAGCAATAGACTTATCAGAAAGGGGGTGGGGAGAAGTGAAGCTTTTAAAAAGATTTCTTTAAAATGTTTAGCCATCGTCATCATGCAGGGGAAACGGGTTCGATCCCTGGTCAGGGAACTAAGATCCTGCATGCCACAAAGTGTGGCCAAAAAAAAAAGTTTAGCCATTGTCACATTCTTCAGCTTTAGAAGAAATCTGCTAGAGTGTTCTGTCGATACAGTAAACCAGTGCTCTATTCCAACAGAGACTTTAAAATACTGAAGCAGTAAGTACAAGAAGGATCCTCACTTTTAATGTGTTTGGCCAAAGAAAAACTTTGCTTATAACCCATTTGGCATGAAAAATACATTGGTATTGGATAGCAAAGAGAAATTGGTGGCTTGCAGTATAAACACTCCAACTTTCAAGGAAAAACCATGACTTTCCCGCTGCTAAACTTCCCCATTCAGTTCTTCACAAGTCACAAAAACTGATCTGCTAAGACCACTGGGAGAAGGGTCCCCAAAGGAATGGGCAAGCAGCAGGGGGCAGTGGAGGTCAGGTCGTTATTGACAAGGCCAGACCAAGGTGCCCCTTTCTCCTTTGACACTGAGAACTTTGTGGGCATTTGGGGGTACCTCTCTGCGTAAGGAAAGCAAGAATATTAACATAAGGTCCACGCACAAGCAGATGTGGGGGAAAAATTCTCCTCCTCAAGGTACTACAAGAGAAGGACCACCTTTGTCAAGCCACAGCCTGTCCATTCTCATCATCAGAGGTTCAGCCTGCAGAACCCTTCCCACATTCCCACTTCCAGCCATCATTGCCCCAGTCAGCAGGGCTCAGCAAAATGCTTTTGTGGGTACTGGGAGATTCGCTAGTGTTGTCTCATGGAAAGTCATCACGTTCAATGAAAAATGCTTGCTGAGGCACCACATCAGCCAGTAAAGAAATGCCTTACTCATAGCCACACATCTCTTATTGTTGCATAGATACGGCTTTCTGGGACTCATCTATACTGCTTCATATGTGCCTGGAATATGCAGGTTGCAGACACATACAAGTATGTATAAGACCGTATGAATGAAGAGCAGCAAGCTCGTGAAGCTGCACGTATGCAAAATGAACACACAAGGTTGTCCTCCCAAAAGAACAAAAACAGAAACAAACAAACGAACAAAGATGTCCATGGGTCTCTTATAATAGGTACTTGGTAAATTCTCACACCATTTCTTCCAGAAAGGAAATGAATGCTGATGAAAGTTTGAAACCATGGAATCACTTCCCCATCAATCTTTCTAGACATTTTAAGAAAACAACTTTTGAAGCTACCACTGAACACAGCATATGTCAACTCAATCCACATGCCAGAACCTAAATGTGAAAAAGGCCTATAGGGGTAGGGACCTCTTCTCTGGAAAGGGAATCACTCTGTGTGTGTTCCTTGCTGCCGTTTCTTTGGATTCGCCAATTCCCTCTTGTGTGGCCACATGGGTCTTCCAAGCAAGCAGCAGAGGCGGGGGATGGGAAAGGAAACGGAAGTGGGTCAGCTCCCAGGTCTCTGACGGGACCCACGGGGGGCTCTTCATTGCCACTCGACCTCTTACCCTACTGGGGGATGCTTGTGTGAGATACCAAAGCAAAAAAAAAAAAAAAAAAAAAAAGACAGATTTGGGGCTTTTCTAAAGAAAATAATTTTTTTTAAAAAAAGGGAGATGACCGAAAAACAAAGATGAGTTCCTACCTCAAAGTCATTTGCTT